>NC_142470.1:52085164-53335164 GCF_049115385.1 Moschus berezovskii
AGAACGTAGGCAAAACACTCTCCGACATAAATCACAGCAGGATCCTCCAAGACCCACCTCCCAGAATATTGGAAATAAAAGCAAAAATAAACAAATGGGACCTAATTAAAATCAAAAGCTTCTGCACAGCAAAGGAAACTATAAGTAAGGTGAAAAGACAGCCTTCAGAATGGGAGAAAATAATAGCAAATGAAGCAACTGATAAAGGATTAATCTCCAAATTATACAAGCAGCTCCTGCAGCTCAATTCCAGAAAAATAAATGACCCAATCAAAAAATGGGCCAAAGAACTAAACAGAAATTTCTCCAAAGAAGACATAAAGATGGCTAACAAACACATGAAAAAATGCTCAACATCCCTCATAATCAGAGAGATGCAAATCAAAACCACAATGAGATACCATTTCACACCAGTCAGAATGGCTGCTATCCAAAAGTCTACATGCAATAAATGCTGGAGAGGATGTGGAGAGAAAGGAACCCTCTTACACTGTTGGTGGGAATGCAAACTAGTACAGCCACTATGGAGAACAGTGTGGAGATTCATCAAAAAATTGGAAATAGAACTGCCATATGATCCAGCAATCGCACTCCTGGGCATACACACCGAGGAAACCAGAATTGAAAGAGACACGTGTACTCCAATGTTCATTGCAGCACTGTTTATAATAGCCAGGACATGGAAGCAACCTAGATGTCCATCTGCAGACGAATGGATAAGAAAGCTTTGGTACATATACACAATGGAGTATTATTCAGCCATTAAAAAGAATACATTTGAATCAATTCTAATGAGGTGGATGAAACTGGAGCCTATTATACAGAGTGAAGTAAGCCAGAAAGAAAAACACCAATACAGTATACTAACGCATATATATGGAATTTAGAAAGATGCAAATGATAACCCTGTATATGAGACAGCAAAAGAGACACAGATGTATAGAACAGTCTTTGGGACTCTATGGGAGAGGGTGAGGGTGGGATGATTTGGGAGAATGGCATTGAAACACGTATGTTGTCATATGTGAAACGAATCACTAGTTCAGGGTCAATGCATGTTATAGAATGCTCGGGGCTGGCATGCGGGGATGACCCAGAGGGAGGATAAAGGGAGGAGGGAGGTGGGAGGGCGGTTCAGGAGGGGGAACTTATGTAAACCCAGGGCAAATTCATATCAATGTATGGCAAAACCAACCAATATAATATTGTAAAATAATTTGCCTCCAATAAAAAAAATAATAAATTAATTACCTAAAAAAAAAAATAATAAAAATCATCCCTGGAGACTTCCTGCTTATAGAAGTGTATGTGTATTATCATTATCGCAGATGCTAAACTTCTGTTAAGAACAGTTTTAGGAGATAACTTATTAATTCACAAGGTGACATGGGCACAGCCATTGTCAAATGTAACCCCTTTTTTAGGGTGATACAGAATATTTGAAAACAGGGGTCATCCATCCCATGCCTCCTCTTAAGGATCACTTTTTATTTCTTATTGCCTAGTCAGTAGAAGTTAGTTTAATTTCACAATCATGGGTGAATTATCATAGGTCTGTGTCTTTTAGGAGGGACATTTTAGGCATTATTTATCAAAATAATAAAATAATACTACTGCTTTTTTGAATGCTGACCAGGTCAGAGGCTGAGTGATGAATTTTTAATATATTGTCTGACATTTTTCCCCATGCAGTATTATTAGGGGGATACAATCATCTTCATGTTATAAATGAAACACTGGATGCTTCTCTAAGTTTGGTCTGACTCCTGAGTTTTTGAGCTTTTGTCTGATGGTGTGATGCCCCTCTACAATGACATTCCCAGGCACTGACTCATACTTTCGGATACTAATAATTACTCTTCGTGGTAGAAACACAGACAGAAGCTTGACTTTGCTGATGGCTCTTTTTGTCCACGGATGTGAGCCCAAGTTTTGCCTTTGGTGCTGATTATCCACAAATGTTGCCTGGTTGCTCATCACAGGCATGGGGCAGCCTTACCCGCTTTCAGCTCTTCCACAGTGGTTCTGCTTCATTGGACTACAGATGTGGACGGGGTTGATTGATGAAGAAGCAGAGTGAAGATGACATTTGTGACCTGTCTGAGAGACCCAGGAAAAACTTGAGTGTTTGGCAGCTTACCAATGTATGAAGACAAAATCCCAAAGTTACAGCATGTATTCCAAGACTCTTCTGGAAGAAGAACTACATATTTTAATAAATTATTAAGTTCTTGTGTGACAATGGGAATCTTGAAAAGTTTGGAGGAAAGGAAGTTGCCTGGGAAGAATTTTTCCCCAAAATATACTCTTGGATATATATTTGTTGCCTCAGTAGTTAGTACACAGAGCATCAGTGTTTGCATTCCTAATAGGTTGAGCTGCTTTTCTATCAAGACTGAAGGCCAGTCTTTCCATGAATGAACATAGTCAGGACCAGTCTTCAATAAGATGGTGTCATTTGTAAGGTTGGCCGTCATGTCCCTCAGGTCTTGCTCCAGTGGGTCTGGACACCACCCTTCATCCTTTCAACTTGCCCTTGAGGTGTTGCCTCATGAATGATGTCACAAAAAACTGATTCCCAAGCCTGTTGGTGAGGACTCATTACAAGGGACTCCAAGGTCACTGACAAAGCCATTGTTCTCTGTGTGTCAGTGACCTTTAGGAGAAAGGAACATATAAATGAAAAAAAATGGGGGTAAAGTTGCTCAAAGCCAGAGCGGTAATGAAGACAAGGGGCAGACTGTTTAGATTATGTCACTATTTCGTGTTTTTGTACTGCTTCGTCACTTGTGATTGGGCTAGCCCAGCCTGTCTTTGTGACCGCATGGACTATAGCCCACGAGGCTCCTCTGTCCATTCTTGCCTTCTCCAGGCAAGAATACTGAAGTGGGTAGCCATTCCTTTCTCCAAGGGATCTTCGCAACCTGGGGATCGAATCTGGGTCTCCTGCATTGCAGGCAGATTCTTTATCATCTAAGCCACCTGGGTAGCCCATACGATACTTTATTTTCCTCCTATTCTTTCTCATTGTTGTTGATGTTTTTAAGTTGCTCATTCATGTCCAACTTTTTGCAACCTCGTAGACTGTAGCCCACCCACTAGGCTTTCTGTCTATGGAATTTTCCAGGCAAGAATCCTGGAGTAGGTTTCCATTTTCTTCTCCAGGGTATCTTCCCAACCCAAAGATTGAACCTATATCTCCTGATTTTTCAGGCAGATTCTTTACCACTCAGCCTCCAGGGAGGATCCATTCTTTCTCATTCAGTTGAGTTCATTTCAGCTCAATCACTCAGTCGTGTCCGACTCTTTGTGACCCCATGAATCACAGCACGCCAGGCCTCCCTGTCCATCACCAACTCCCGGAGTTCACTCAAACTCATGTCCATCGAGTCGGTGATGCCATCCAGCCAGCTCATTCTCTGTCGTCCCCTTCTCCTCCTGCCCCCAATCCCTCCCAGCATCAGAGTCTTTTCCAGTGAGTCAACTCTTCGCATGAGGTGGCCAAAGTATTGCAGTTTCAGCTTTAGTATCAGTCCTTCCAATGAACACCCAGGACTGATCTCCTTTAGAATGGACTGGTTGGAACTCCTTGCAGTCCCGGGGACTCTTTAAGAGTCTTCTCCAGCACCACAGTTCAAAAGCATCAATTCTTCTGCGATCAGCTTTCTTCACAGTCCAACTCTCACATCCATACATGACCACAGGAAAAACCATAGCCTTGACTAGACAGACCTTTGTTGGCAAAGTAATGTCTCTGCTTTTAACAGCAAATCTAAACTCCTGAATTTCATATTAGTCATTTTTGTCTGTGTGCTCATGTTTTAAATGCAGGTGTTCAGCTCTGTTTTCTGAGAGTAGGTGGACATTACTTACTCCATGCTAAAGGAATTCCAGGTATAATTGATGGGAGAGTATTACTTTTTAAAAAAAAAACTTCCTATTTTCTTAAACGGATGGATTTTTCTGTGTCAGTTATAAGAGGAATCAGATGGCTGAGGATGTATGATGGGTATTGGGGGTGTTTTTGTATCCATTCTCATACCCTTGTGCCCCTCAATAGGTGTAAGAACCCAGATATAAGCCTGTCAGTTTGTGGCATTCATCAGTTTCTGATCACAAGGAATAATTCATGAATGAGGTCTAATTTGAAAAAGCATAAGTAGAAGGGAAGGTTTTGGGGGACTTCAGGTAAATTGTACTCTCTTTTAGGAGAATGTCTCAGGAAAAGACATCTTCTCTTTTTCTAGATGTTGTACTGCGTGGTTACCAGGCTTGAAACCACTACATCAGCTGTTTTGTTATTAGAATGAAGAGAAAGCTCACACATGGAGTCAGCAGAGAATTTCAGGGAGCCAGAACTGGAGCCCCTAGTTTAGAGTTTATTTCTAAACCCTGCCTTGCCTCTGTATGTCCAATTCTGTGATCCAATTAAAAAATTCGTATATTAATACGTCATTTCAGGTTGAATGGGACTTTTTCTTACCTTTAGTCAAATTCCTGTCGGCTAACACAGTATGGAAGTAGGCATGGAACCATCATCGTTCTTGTGTTTGGATCTACTTTGAGCATCCAGCTGATTCATGGTCATTCAAGAGTATGACCTGTGTGACCCTCTGTGGTGGGACAGAATTTGTACATATGTACCCTATAGCATCCTCCCACCGACCCGGCCCATTCCTCCTTCTTCACAAGTCCATCCTGCCCAGTCTTGCATGCTCTGCTTATGATAGATGAACCCCCTTCCTCCTCCCTGCTATCTCTCGCATGCATGCATGCATGCTCAGTCACTTCAGGCATGTCGAACTTTTTGTCATCCTGTGGACCATGGTGGCCTGCTACACTCCTCTGTCCTTGGGATTCTACAGGCAAGAATACTGGAGTGGGTTGCCATACCATCATCCAGGAGATCCTCCCAACCCAGGAATTGAACCCATGTCTCCTGCATCTCCTGCAGTGCAGGCAGATTCTTTACCCACTGAACCACTAGGGAAGCCCCCTGAGTCTCTCATACCCAATCCTAATTGGACTATAGAGGTGAGTGGCTGACTCAGAAGTAAGCTTTTTTCTTTCTTGTGAACCTAATACAAAATTGTTGTTTCACAGTATTTTAACCAGAAGCCTGGATGGATTGCAAATGTAGAGTGGCTATTTTTGTGCCATGTGTTTAACAAAGTAAAGAAAGCTGGCTGATGGAAGCCAAGTAGGAAGGAAACACCTAAAGAGAAGTATCCAGGGAGACAGGCCTTTCGCTGCCTGGTTTAGGTGTCACATGAGGCCTGGCCCCAGCTTCCTGCTCTTAAGCTCATATTTTCCTTTTCCCTTAGAAAGGCATCTATTTCCTGTGACTAAAGAACCTTGGCTGAGACAAGGGGTTGTTTTTACCTCAGTTTATAGATGATACGACTTCACTTTCACGCATTGGAGAAGGAAATGGCAGCCCGCCCCGGTGTTCTTGACTGGAGAATCCCAGGGACGGGGGAGCCTGGTGGGCCTCCGTCTATGGGGTCACACAGAGTCGGACACGACTGAAGTGACTTAGCAGCAGCAGAAGCAGCATAGATGATACAACCAAAGAAGAGAAAGAGAAAGCTGATTTGTAGCAAACTGGAAATTAACCTGAATTTCCTAACTTTATAACTTTTAGTTTTCACATTTCGCTTGGTGGCTAGGTGTCCAAGGAAGACAGATTCATCCACTTTATTCCTAAAACATTCTGTGACCATTGCCCATCCTATATTAGGGAAAAGAGAATTATTGCTCAGCTGCTTTGTAACAAAAAGCAGCTGAACAATAATCGAATGGATTACACACTGCCAGACTGGAAACTCAGTAGTAAACTTGGTAACAATCACTATAAGTTTGTTTACTTAAATACTGATACACACGGGTAGCTTCTTTAAGTTCCTGAGGACTAGCCAGCCTTGGAAGTGTTACAACAATTATTAATTGTCTCTAAATAAATGTATGCCACTCTGCACACAGGGCCACTCCTCTGTAGAGTTGCCCATGTGAGAAGCAGCCCACTGTAGAGCAGCAGCTGCCCCTGGGAATGTCTGCTGCTGTGAATTTCCATCTGAGACTCATAAGAAACCAGAACTTATTTTGTCTGTCATGGCATTTTAATATTTCTGGCCTGTCTCTTCTAACCAAGGAACATCTAGATCTCCTGTCTTACCTCAGTGCAGCTGCTCTGGGGAATAACTCCACTTCATTTTTGCATTGAACACCCTCCATAAGTCCACCAAATTAATTTTACCATATGACACATAGCCTCCAAATTTAATGAAAATCCACTCAGCCATTATCTGTAATATGACAGACAGACTGAAACTTAATTATATTGACATGATTGGAGCTAATGCTATCATATTTTGCTAGGAAAACCATCTCTTTAGGAGGGATTACAATTAGCAGTCAGATTTGGAAAAAGCAGCTGTGGAGAGATATCTGTGCAGCCAAATGACATCCATGCCTTCAGGACACCCATCTGGCTGGGGATTGAATGTGGTCCGCATTCATACAGGTAATCCCAATTAGACTTTGGTTTATGACCTTGAAGAAGTATTTGATTTCGTGTTAGGACAAGAAGAGACTTCTATTAATATTTAGTGTTATTCTTATAGGAGGCTATGTCGAGTCCTTTTGGTCTTTGAAGCTGCTCTAGAAGTGATAATGTAACATTTGTTTCATGGCCATGGTGTTGTTTAGTCACTGTGTCATATCTGACTCTTTTGTGGCCCCATAGCCTGCCAGGCTCCTCTTTACATGGGATTTCCCAGGCAAGAATACTAGAGTGAGTTGTCATTTCCTTCTCCAGGGAATCTTCCTGACCTCAGGACTGAATCCCATCCTCCTACATTACAGGTGGATTTTTTAATCACTGAGTCACTTGGGAAGCCCTTGTTTCATGGTACCACCACCTTAAATAAGTGGATTTTTATGATCGTGCTCCATCCCCACGCCCAAGAATATGAAAAGTCTGACTATGCTTTAAATAAATATTACATGTAGAAGAAGCATAAGTAGCAAAAGGCATTAGTTTTCTGCATCATTTCTCTTCTTCTCACCTCCAACCTTTCTGTTTGTGCTTACAGAAGAAATAGTCAACCTATCACTAATCTATCTTATGCTTTTGTAATATTCCGGGAAGGGTTCTTTCTTTTGCTGATGACCTGTCAAAGTCAAAAGGAGGGATCATGTCATTTTGGTACTTGTGTTGGCCTAACTGATTGGGTCCTGTGGAAGAGATGATTGTTGCTGATGGCTCAGGCAAGAGTGTGAGGAAGGAGTGGTAGGAGATGTAGTGAGGGCTACAGCCATGGCTAGAGGAGCAGGGCCGTGTGTCTGGACCATAGTGGAAATAACAGGGATGAAAGAAGAGGATGTAGTAATGGAGAGTATTATTAAAATAGAGAAAACGGATACTATACTATTTCTTCTAATCCAGGAGTTTGATATATATATATATATACATATATATGTATATATATATACGTATTTTTTTTTTCCTGCTAAGGGCCAGATAGTGAATAGTCTTAGCTTTGTGGGCCAGACAGTTTATGTCACAACTGGTCCACTCTATAAAGCAACCATGGACAAAAGTACATGAATGGGTGAGGTTGTGTTCCAGTAAAAATGTACTTTAAAAAATGGTAACTTATTTGCCCTGAGGTTCATTTACTGACTTGTTTATAACATCTGTTGTTAAAAGTAAGCATTAAATTAGTCGGTATGTGGTATATCTGGTTCCAAGCTCCACTCTTAGATTTATGAAAATTCAGAACACACTTGAGGTTCTAAAGACTATTAACTCCCTTGTAAGTTTAGCAATATTTTTCAAAGCTCATTTGTGCTATTATTTTAATATTATTGTAAATGTCCAAATCTGCACATATGAAAGCAGATTTGTTTGGTACATAGAGTTAAGCTCAGCACACTTTTCTCCTATGAAAAAGGGGTTTTAATATTTAGCACTGGGACCCTAAACCCTGAATCAGTTCAGTTCAGTTCAGTTCAGTCGCTCAGTCGTGTCTGACTCTTTGCAACCCCATGAATCACAGCACGCCAGGCCTCCCTGTCCATCACCAACTCCCGGAGTACACTCAAACTCATGTCCATCGAGTCGGTGATGCCATCCAGCCATCTCATTCTCTGTCCTCCCTGTCTCCTCCCATCCCCAATCCCTCCCAGCGTCAGAGTCTTTTCCAGTGAGTCAACTCTTCGCATGAGGTGGCCAAAGTATTGCAGTTTCAGCTTTAGCATCAGTCCTTCCAATGAACACCCAGGACTGATCTCCTTTAGAATGGACTGGTTGGATCTCCTTGCAGTCCAGGGGACTCTCAAGAGTCTTCTCCAACACCACAGTTCAAAAGCATCAATTCTTCGGCGATCAGCTTTCTTCACAGTCCAACTCTCACATCCATACATGACCACGGGAAAACCCATAGCGTTGACTAGACAGATCTTTGTTGGCAAAGTAATGTCTCTGCTCTTTAATATGCTGTCTAGGGTGGTCATAACTTTCCTTCCAAGAAGTAAGCATCTTTTAATTTCATGGCTGCAGTCAGCATCTGCAGTGATTTTGGAGCCCAAAAAAATAAAGTCTGACACTGTTTCCACTGTTTTTCCATCTATTTCCCATGAAGTGATGGGACCATAACACAATGCAATTCTGTGTCAGCAGAGAGCCTGACACTAACCATTTTAGGACATTTTTCAAATTGTTAGTTTTAGGGCTAATATCTGCTCTTGAGGAACTGTTGATCACTGGCAACAGTGGAAGCCAGCCAAGGTTAAGTGTGAAGCCATGTAGCGAGTGAGTGGAGCAGATACAACAGCAGGTGGCTACCAGCTAATTGGCAAGTCCTTGTTCTGTAAGAATCAGAGACTCACTCAGGTGAACTGTTTGATGAAGGTTTATTGTTAAGATTGGGATCACTGCCATTTTCCTGAACTCCTGAGACAGAACAGAGAAGGACCCCCTAACTGCCTCAGGGGAGACCTAGAACCACAACCCCCTGTGGAATCAAGGCTCCTGTGTGGTAGGGCTGTCATTCACCCCTCTTGTCTTAGAGCTGTGCAACATTAGTGCAAATCAGTTTCTTCCTGTGTCTCTGCTTCTACTCTCATTGCTAATTACCAAATTATCTTTCTGTATCTTGCTTTCAAATCCCAAAGCAGTTGATTTTAGTGGTCAAAGCAGTGATGTGTCACAGTGCAGGAGGTGGGGAGCCTCTTCTGGCAGTCATACTGCTGTTCAGCCTTTATTTCCATCTTGTGTCTTCTTTCTTCTTACTGCTTTCTAGTCCTCTCTGTCCACCCAGCAAATGAATACTCAGTTAGCCACACTTGAGATGCTGGGAATTTTAACCTACCTGTGTGTTCAGGAGGAAAGAGAAATGGCTTAGTGTCTAAAGAAACAGTAAACAAGGTTCTAGATTATTGTCTTTCTTTTTGCAAGTGCCCTGAACTTGCTTGCATTTGTCTGTCAAAGAGCTTAAGTTTGTCAAATCCCTAGGAGAAACAAAATCATTTTCTTGGGCTCGCTCCTAAAAAAGAAAAATTTGTTGCTCATCAGAGATAGAGAATCCAAGATGATAGAATTCTCCTCAGTATTATATGTGAGCTGGCACCTATTTGTATATTCTGAAAAATTTATTGCTACACAGAGAGAAGGCATTTTTTTTCCCCTAAACTTCTGTTTTGAGAGGAACAGCAAGAGTATATAGAAAAAAATGCACAGTGTGCTTTTGTGTCCTCCCAACAGCTAATACTGCCCTGGGTTTTCACAGATCCCATCCCACTGGCAGGCCATGGAGCCTAATCCTTGGATCAGAAAACATGACCTTAGAGGTGTGAATTCTGAATAAGTGTCTTGCAAGAGAATGACTATCCTCTATGGTTGAGACAGGGCTTCCCTAGTGGCTCAGACAGTAAAGAATATGCCTGCAATGGGGGAGACTAAGGTTCGATCCTTGGATCGGAAAGATCCCCTGGAGAAGAGAATGGCTCCCCACTCCAATATTCTTGCCTGGAGAATTCTATGGACAGAGGAGCCTGGCGGGCTACATTCCATGGGGGTCACAGAGTCATACATGACTGAGCAACTAACACTTTCACTTCACATGGTTGAGGCAGGAGTTTGGAGACTTCAGTCCCAGCCTTGCAATTATCCAGCTTGAGGACCTTGGAAACATTACTTCATGTCTACATTTTTTGCTGGAAAGTTGAGTGTGTGACTGTTTAAAATACATCATTTTAGAGAAGCCTCAAGGCTGGTGGTTGTGTTTTCTCGGCGCTGGTGCTGGTGATACAAGTGTGAGAGTTAAGCAGTTCCTTTTGTTATTCTCATGGTCAACTCCAAATTAAGCCTGCTCTTCAGATGAAAGTTTCCTCAGGGGTCAAGTGAGACTGGATAGACTTTGTAACTGTACAGCATAACCCTGGGCAGGAAGGTTTTGAATAGCACCTCTAACTGTGATACCCTAAGGGTCTGTGTTGACTTATCATAAGGATGAGTTCTCAGAATGCTGTCCTGGATATGGAGCTGGGGATTGGGAAGTGAAGTAAGAAAAAGGGGTAGTGTTATGAAGATTCTATATTCTGGGGAAAATGGTAGTGACTTCAGGTGGTCCTTGACCTGCCTTTTGTTTAGGGCTGTCTTGCCCTTCTCCCTAGGAGCCTGTGCTGGGTATTCATCACTGGCAACTTTTCTGGAGCCAGTGTCTTCTCTTTGACATTTCTTTCTCTTGCAGCCCTCTAGATACTCTCCTGGTCTTTTCACACTACATCGAGGTGTCTATGCCTTTCAAGGACATAGGACATCTAATAAGTATATCCTCTTCTAGAGAAAGATGTTACCACTCTTTCTGGGGTGTAATAGCTCATTCTCCAAAGGAGTCTCTGAAAAAAACTTGTCATTCTTGACTGTGTGACCTCTTGGAGTTGCTTTACTCAAGACTGTTTGAGGCCCCAGAGCAAGGGATAATGGTCACATGCCAGGACAGGAGGGGGACTAATAGAGATTTGAGCAGTCAAGGCCCAATAAATACTTCCTGTACAAAAGTCTCCCACTCCACAGTTGCAGAGAGCTGGTCTTGACGGGGAGTTGCAACATCCCCAGGACTTAATTGATGTAAGAAATAGCATTACAAGGAATTAATTAGAAGCCCTTGAGTCTTGATAAGCCTTTGTTACAGGCTGCTGTGCCTTTTCCTCATGACGCTGGGAAAAGGAATGAGGAAGGAAAGCATGAAGGATGTTTTACAGGCAGATGCGGAAGAATCTTTGTAGGCATTGTTAGTAGAGAGGCCTCTGCGTCCTGACAGTCACTCCGGGAAAATGCCAAGACTCCCATGGGACCCAGGCTCTTGAGAAATAAGCACTCCCTGACAAGCCACTTGGTTTAGTTTTAAGAAAATAAGCCTCTTAATTTATATACCATGTCCAGGGACTGGCATCTGAGTTAAGAAGAATTTCACTCTGGAAATAGAGAGATGGAAAGGGGGAAGGAACACAGTCACCAGGGTAAGTTAAGCTCACTAAAAGGCAATAAACCAGCAGAAACATTCAAAATCTCCAAGACCCACTCAGTGGAATTTCCGCCCCAGTGATGAATTGGACATGACTGAAGTGACTTAGCGGCAGTAGCAGATGAATCCCAACACTTAGCTCTAGCCACCTAGTGGCAGAAGGAGGAACAACACGCTGATTTTGGGGTGCTGTGTCCTGGGAGTCTTCAGTTCAGTTCAGTTCAGTTCAGTCGCTCAGTCGTGTCCGACTCTTTGCAACCCCATGAATCACAGCACGCCAGGCCTCCCTGTCCATCACCAACTCCCGGAGTACACTCAAACTCATGTCCATCGAGTCGGTGATGCCATCCAGCCATCTCATTCTCTGTCCTCCCTGTCTCCTCCCACCCCCCAATCCTTCCCAGCATCAGAGTCTTTTCCAGTGAGTCAACTCGTCGCATGAGGTGGCCAAAGTATTGGAGTTTCAGCTTTAGCATCAGTCCTTCCAATGAACACCCAGGATTGATCTCCTTTAGAATGGACTGGTTGGATCTCCTTGCAGTCCAAGGGACTCTCAAGAGTCTTCTCCAGCACCACAGTTCAAAAGCATCAATTCTTCGGCGATCAGCTTTCTTCACAGTCCAACTCTCACATCCATACATGACCACTGGAAAAACCATAGCCTTGACTAGACAGACCTTGGTTGGCAAAGTAATGTCTCGGCTTTTTAATATGCTCTCTAGGTTGGTCATAACTTTCCTTTCAAGGAGTAAGCGTTTTTTAATTTCCTGGCTGCAATCAGCATCTGCAGTGATTTTGGAGCCCAAAAAAATAAAGTCTGACACTGTTTCCACTGTTTTTCCATCTATTTTCCATGAAGTGATGGGACCAGATGCCGTGATCTTAGTTTTCTGAATGTTGAGCTTCAAGCCAACCTTTGCACTCTCCTCTCACTTTCTCTTAGTAGTCCTTATTCACAACAGATGATGATAAGAGCCAACTCACTGAAAACAACCCTGATGCTGGGAAAGATTGAGGACAAGAGGAGAAGGGGGTGACAGAGGTTGAGATGGTTGGATAGCATCACCGACTCAATGGACATGAGTTTGAGCAAGCTCTGGGAGATGGTGAGGGACAGGGAAGCCTGGCATGCTGCAGTTTGTGGGGTCGCAAAGAGTCGGACATGATTTAGCGACTGAACAGCAAAACAACAGAAGCTAATTTTTATAAAAATGTCTAAGAGGGAACCTAAGATATTTTACATCAGAGGAAGATTTTTAGCATGTTAGCAAAATAACTTTGCACTTAAAAATTCATATGTTTCAGGAGTAGACAATGTTGACAATGAGCATAATTGATTATAGTAACTCCTATGTCTTCAATCCATCTATTTATTCAGAGATTTCAATTATCATACTTTATTTCAAGTGTCTGTACTGGATACAATTCTTCTGCTAAATCCTACTTTTGATATAACCTGAAAAGAATGCTCTCATGCTGGGAAAATTATCCATGTGCTGAAAATAACTTTCAACTAGGGGTTGAAAGTTAGGTGACAACCCTATTTAAAAACTGGCTGATTGTCAGAAAATCAATTATTTATTGTGCAAAGATATTGAGGGGTGTCACATGTATAAATGTATTTCTGAAATTGAAGAAATTATGGACCTTCCTACATACCTTTCAGAAAGTATTGAAGGAACGTAATAGTAAGTATTTCTTGAACACCCACAGTGAACTGACTTGTGGCACATCCCAATGAGGTATATTGGAAAAAGATAAACAAAGCCTCTCCCCAATCCAAAAGGGGCATCTAAGACATGCATGAGATAGTGATCGACAATATAACTCATCAAATGGCCTTGACTTTAAGACACCTTACAGAATACACACAATGCCCTGAACCAAACCAGGTTTGAGAGCATATATGCTGTCAGTGCTTGGTGGCTTCCTAGCAGGACTCTGTTTTTAAGGATTTCCACTCTCAGAGCTCACCATTCATGCCTCCAGCCATCCCCACAGATGTGTACACCACAACCCAACCCCTTCCCACATTGCTTGCTCAGCTTATCTCTTGACTGTAGTCCTGTACAATCTCTCTGGCTCAGATACCCCAGTAACCTATATTCTTACTTATTCCATGTCCAGATCCTTATTCCTCTTCCTTCCCCACACAACATAAGATCCCATGGGAAAAAAAAATTCTTTTCCATATTAAATTCATGATTTTACTTTTGTTCACTCATCTTTAATACTAGTGTCTTAGTCCCATGGCATAATTTATAGATGCCAGATGAGTTCACATAGGAATGTGTGATCATTAAGGGTTTCATATATATATGTATATCATATATCGTATTTTATATATGTAAGGGAAGATTCATTTATATAGGCTGATTTTGCTGGGTTACTGATGCTCTGAGTTTACCTGATTATATGGCAATTGGAACTAGAAATGAGTCCCAAGAGTGGAGTCTAAAGTTGTTAACATTACTCTAGATTCCTGCCAGTTGCACTTCAAAAAACAAAACTGCTTTAGAAAGATCTGCTGATCATAGTTAAAATATTTAATAATCAAGTCCTATTGGTTATTCAAGAATCTTTTGTTCTAAGAGAGGTCATTGATCTAGTAACCACCAACCAAAGATGCTAATCAGCCACTGAAATCCACAGGACGTAAAATTATCATGCATCTTAAATTTCAGGAAGAATGAGAATATTTTAGCAATATTGAGTGACAAAGGAAAAAGAAGTTGAAAGCTAAATCACCTTGAAGCTTCAGCTAGTTCATTAGATTCTATGAATGTCATATAAGAGGGAAAAATAATATCAGGTACAGTAGAGACAGGAGACGGCTTTATGGTAGAAATCCATCAGACTCCTTTATTCTGGGACAAAATTCTGAACTTGAGAACTGAGTATTTTATCCCATGGACATTGTGTTTAAAGGCTATTGTGGCCAAGGATGTTCTCTGTAGCATAAGTCTTGCTGTTTGCACAACCTGCAAATGATCCAAAGCCCAGAGTTATAATTAAGGACCTTGTTACACCATAAAAGATTTTCAAATTTTAATCTATGACAACCCACACAGCACTCAGGGTTTAAATACTTTATTGACCAGCCTGGCAGGCTGACTCCTCTGTTGGAGCTGGGAGAGCCTTGCTCCAATTTATCTCTCCCACACTATGTATTTGTAGTCATAAATCTTTTGCTAGGCTCTTTGAACATTAAAAATAGCCCAGCATTACTGGCTTTTCTTCTGGTGCCACGAGAGCCAAATCAAAGGTGCCAGCCTCCTGTGGTCTTGCCATGTAGTGCTGTGCAGGGAACGTTTACATCTATCTGGCTCTCCCTGTCCCAGTGTCAAGTCAAATGACAATATTTCCCATTCAGAGTCTGCTCCCTGATCTGGATATTGGAGCTGAGCATCAGCCTGGGCCCAGCTGGTCCTTTGCCAGGCTGCGTCTGTCCCCCTCTCTTAATGATGGCTTTGGGTGGTGCATCTTCTTTGTTCTGCAGGGATGCCATTAGAAGAAGCAGAATCACTGCTGCCACTAAAGCCCGGCTACTGGGCTTCCATTTGGACCACAGACAGAGAGAGGCAGAGCAAGCAACAAAACAGAGGGAATAGTTTCTGAAGGTACAAGGGAGAAATAGCTCCAATATAGGCCCCAAAGCAGAGCAGAACTCAGCTATAAGCTAGAGAGAACCCACAGTATGAGCCGGCTTATTTAGAGAAACATTGAACAATGCCTTTCAATGGAACATTATTTTATAAATATTCTTCTTCTCACATGAGACTGTGGTTTAGTTTCGACTTTTATCTCAGTGGTGAGTAGAAAAAAGCTTTATAGGAGTCATCCATCCTACAGAAACTATTAGGGCATTTCTCTGTCTCTTCTATTTTATTCTAAGTTCTTTCTCTGATTTTTACAAAAACAGCTTTACTGAGGCATAACTGACATTCAGTAAACGGCACATATATACCGTGTACAATTTGCTAAGATTTTCTTTTCTTTTTTTTTTTTTGTTATTCACCCTTGAAGCCATCACTACAATCAAGATAATGAGTGTATCCATTACCCCTTACAGCTTTCTCTGCCTATTGTAATCCCTCCTTCCCACCCTTCCCCATCCCACTCCTATCACCAGGCAACCACAGGTCTGTTGTCTTTTTGTGTTTGTTTGCTTTTTAAATTTGTACGATGTTGTGTTGGTTTCTGCCATACAACAGCGTGAATCCACCATAATTATCCATACAGCCCCTTCCTCCAGAACCCCCCTCCCCTCCCCCGTTCTCACCCCTCTAGGGCATCACAGAGGAGTGCCTTACTGGGCTCCTTGTGCTGCACAGCAACTTCTCACCAGCTACCCATCTTACACCTGATAATGTATATATGTTGTTGCTGCCTTCTCCATTTGTCCCACTCTCTTCCTTCCTCGCTGGGGTTTTGAATGCCACTGATCTTAAAAAGTTAAGAAACTTTATTATGAACCAGCTATTCTATGTCCAGGTATTTTCCCCAGAAGAAATGAACACAAGCAAGAATTTGTACACAAATGTCCCTAGCAGCTTTATCAGTGACAGCCCCAGACTGTAAACAACTCAGATGTCCACAGACAGGGGAGTAGATGAATGGACTGTAGGACAGCCACACAGTCAAGTGTACTCATCCATGAAGCTGAGTGGAATGTTAATAGGTGATGCAATATGGAGAAATCTAAAATAATTTTGCCAAGGGAAAGAAGCTGAACAAAAAGAGCAGGTACTGTTTGATGCCATTTATAGAGAAGTCTAAAAAACATAGACTCATTTATAGTGAAAGAAAATGGGAATGGAGACACAACTGTAGAGAATGGATTTGTGGACACGGTGGGGGAGGGAGAGAGTGGGACAAATGGAGAAGGCAGCAGCAGCATACATACACTGTCAGGTGAAAGACGGATAGCTGGTGAGAAGTTGCTGTGTAGCAGTCTGGCACTCTGTGATGACCTAGAGGGGTGGCATAGGGGAGGGGAGGGAGGCCAGGAAGGAAGGGGATGTATGGATAATTATAGCGAATTCACGTTGCTGTATGGCAGAAACCAACTCAACACTGTAAAAATTTAAAAAAAAAAAAACAAGCACAGAAAAAGACAGACCAGTGGTTGCCTGGTATTGGGAGTGGCAAGGGGGAGGGTGGGAAGGAGGGAGTACAAAGGGCACAAGGAATATGTAAGGGGTAAGGGATATGCTCATTTCTACAATCTAGTGACGGTTTTATGGGTGAACAACTAAATAAAAGAACATGGGGAAAACCACTAGGCTCTAAGGTATAACCTAAATCAAATCCTTCACGGTTATACAGTGGAAGTGACAAATAGATTCAAGGGATGAGATCTGATAGACAGACTGCCTGAAGAACTGTGGACAGAGGTTCCTAACACTGTACAGAAGACAGTGATCACAATTATCCCCAAGAAAAAGAAATGCAAAAAAGCTAAATGGCTGTCTGAGGAGGCCTTACAAATAACTGAGAAAAGAAGAGCCATGAAAGACAAAGGAGGAAAGGAAAGACACACCATCTGAATGCAGAGTTCCAAAGAATGGCAAGGAGAGATAAGAAAACCTTCCTCAGTGATCAGTTCAAAGAAATAGAGGATAAGAATAGATTGGGAAAGACTAGAGACCTCTTCAAGAAAATTAGAGATACCAAGGGAACATTTCATGCAAAGATGGGCACAATAAAGGACAGAAATGGTATGGACCTAACAGAAGCAGAAGATATTAAGAAGAGGTGGAAAGAATACACAGAACTGTACAAAAAAGATCTTAATGATCCAGATAACTGAGATGCTGTGATCACTCACCTAGAGCCAGACATCCTGGAGTGTGAAGTCAGGTATGCCTTAGGGAGCATCACTACGAACAAAGCTAGTAGAGATGATGGAATTCCATCTGAGCTATTTCAGATCCTAAAAGATGATGCTGTGAAACTGCTGCACTCAATATGCCAGCAAATGTGAAAAACTCAGCAGTGACCACAGGACTGAAAAAGGTCAGATTTCTTTCCAGTCCCAAAGAAGGGCAATAGCAAAGAATGTTCAAACTACCGCACGATTGCACTCATCTCACACACTCGCAAATTAATGCTCAAAATTCTCCAAGCCAGGCTTCAACAGTCTGTGCACCGTGAACTTCCAGATGTTCAAGCTAGATTTAGAAAAGGCAGAGGAACCAGAGATTAAATTGCCAGCATCCATTGGATCATCATAAAAGCAAGAGAATTCCAGAAAAACTTCTGCTTCATTGACTGCACTCTGACTGACTGTGACTGTGTGGATCACAACAAACTGTGAAAAATTCTTAAAGAGATGGGAATACCAGACTGCTTTACCTGCCTCCTAAGAAACCTGTATGCAGGTCCAGAAGCAACAGTTAGAATAGGACATGGCGCAATGGACTGGTTCCAAATTGGGAAAGGAGTATATCAAGGCTGTATATTGTCACCCTGCTTATTTAACTTATATGCAGAGTATATCATGAGAAATGCTAGACTGGATGAAGCACAAGGTGGAATCAAGACTTCAGGGAGAAATATCAATAACCTCAGGCATGCAGGTGACACCACCCTTATGGCAGAAAGCGAAGAGGAACTAAAGAGCCTCTTGATGAAACTGAAAGAGGAGACTGAAAAAGCTGGCTTAAAACTCAGCATTCAAAAACTAAGATTGTGGCATCTGGTCCCATCACTTCATGGCAAATAGATGGGGTGGGAAAGGGTGACAGACTTTATTTTCTTCAGCTCCAGAATCACTGCAGATGGTGACTGCAGCCATGAAATTAAAAGAAGCTTGCCCTTTGGAAGAAAAGCTATGACAGACCTAGACAGTGTATTAAAAAGCAGAGACATTACTTTGCCGACAATGGTCTGTATAGTCTAAGCTATGGTTTTTTTGTGGTATGTATGTGAGAGTTAGACCATAAAGAAGGCTGAACTCTGATGAACTGATGTTTTTGAACTATGGTGTTGGAGAAGATTCTTTAGAGTCCTTGGACTGCAAGGAGATCAAACCAGTCCATCCTAAAGAAAATCAATCCTGAATATTCAGTAGAAGGACTAATGCTGAAGCTGAAGCTCCAATGCTTTGGCCACCTGATTCAAAGAGCCGACTCATTAGAAAAGACTGTGATGCTGGCAAAGATTGAAAGCAGGAGGAGAAGGGGATGACAGAGGGGATGAGATGGTTGGATGGCATCACTGACTCAATGGACATGAGTTTGAGCAAGCTCCGGGAGATGGTGAAGGACAGGGAAGCCTGGCATGCTGCAGTCCATGGGGTTGCAAAGAGTCGGACGCGACTGAGCAACTGAACAGCAACAAACTTTTAGAGAATCTACAAAGCTCTTTTTTTTTTTAAAGATGCTTTGCCATTTACATATATTTCCACAAGCTGACAGTCTCAGTTTCCCCATATTCTGGCTGACTTATAGTTGTGATGCCCACTGTGAGATGCCTGACCAGTCCATGTGCCTGTCTACATTAAGCGTGGCTTCTGGTTTCTGCCCCCAGTTCAAAGAGTCAAAGCTTGGACTGGACTGGACAAGTTACGAGACATTAGTGACCTAACATCAACAGGAGCCGCCTGCTTTGTTAGACTTCAGACGGCTACACTGTGGTGGTGGTTGTGGTTGTTGGTAGTGGTGTTAGTGATTTAAGCACTCAGTCATGTCCACCTCTTGCGACCCCATGGACTGTAGCCCACCAGGCTCCTCTGTCCATGGGATTTCCTAGGTAAGAATATTGGAGTGGGTTCCCATTTCCTTCTCCAGGGATCTAATCTGGATCTGTTGCATTGAGGCAGATTATTTACTAACTGAACCCCCAGGGAAGCCATAGAGTAATAAATTTAATATGGATTAAAATTCCTGACCATTTTTCTATAAGAAGAAAGGAAATTAGATATATTTTGTCCTTTATTTCATGGAATTCAGAAAATGTTAGTCACACATTGACTAGAACATGATGCTCAGAGATAGAGAAATGTCCTTTAGACATTTTGGCACCTTTTTGGCACCAGGACGAGTCTCATGAAAGGCAACTGCTTACTTCCTGCTGTGCAGCCCGATTCCTAACAGGCAGGCATCAGCCTGTGGCCCAGGGCTTGGGGACCCCTGCTTTAGACTGTTCTTCACTAAGAAAAACATGTTTCAGAGTATGGCCATTTAGCCCGAATGCCCAGGGCAGAAATTCTTCCTATTTCCTCTCTGAATATAAGTGACCATAAACTCAGTACCTCCTGGAGAGGCTTTTCTCTGAAGTCAAGGGTTTTGTTCCAGATTTTTATATAAGAGTTAGTAACTGCTGGCCTGGGAGCATGAAGTAATGCAGAATCAGGCAGTCTACATAGCATGGCTCAATTAGAGCAGGTTGACAGTATAGCATGAAGAAACCAGAAAACAGCATCCCTTCTCCTTCTTGTATTTTGTGCTCCTTAGATTCATGTAGCCAGATAATGTCTTAAAGACACTACTATTTCAAACTCTCAAATCATGTTCCTGGCAGCCAGGTTTGGAATTGAAAGAAGGAAGAAAATGAGAAAGCTGTAGTTGTTTGTTCTTTGTCCATATGCTTTGCAAGTAGGTCTCTGTAAGAGTTTCTTAAAAATATGAATCTCACCACTTCAAAAAAAAAAAATGAAATGTGCCTAGCTTTCATATATCAAATGAGGAGCCTGATACTTAAGAGGAGATGTGATTTGCTCCTGCTTGAGATCATACTGTTAGTAGTGAAGCTGGGCTTGAACGCAGGGCTCGTGGAACCTAGGCTATTGCTACTTTCTTATGGCCTGATCTTGTCTTTAATCTCAAGGATAGCAAAATAAAAGAGAAGACCATGCACGGTTAAATCTAAAGCTCATGGTATTCCGTCACTTGTATGATATTAGCCAGCCCCTCTTCAGACCGTCAAAGGTGAAAATGAAAGTCACTCAGTCATGTCTGACTCTTTGCTACCCCATGGGCTATACAGTCCATGGAATTCTCCAGGCCAGAATACTGGAGTGGGTAGCCTTTCCCTTCTCTAGGAGAGAGTAGAAATATGCCTGCAAATAAGCATACCTTATTTTTTTGTGCTTTACTTATTGCACTTTGCAGAAATTGTTCTTTTTTTTTTTTTTTTTACAAATTGAAGCTTCATGTTACCTACCATAAGAAAACCTGGTCAAGCAATCTGTTGATGCCATTTTCCAACATCATTTACCCACTTCTTATCTTTGTATCACATTTTGGTTGGAGTAGGAACTGCTAACCCACTCCAAAATTTCCATGGACAGAGGAGCCTCGTGGGCTACAGTTACGGGGTCCCAAAGAGTCAGGCACAACTGAGTGACTAAGCACACAGTTTGGTAATTCTTGGGATCTTTCAAACTTTTTCATGATTATTATATTTGTTATGGTGATCTTTAATGGTACTATTATAATTGTTTTGGGGCTCCATGAATTATGCCTGTATAAGGCAGCAAACAATCAATGAATTGTTTGATAAATCAATAAGTCAATAAATAAATTGTTCTGACTGCTCCACTGACTGGCTGTTGCCTCATCTCTCTCCTTTTCTTTGGGCTTCTGTATTCCCCGAGATACAGCAGTATTGAAATTAGGCCAATTAAGAACCCTACAGTGGCCTCTAAGCGTTCAAGTGAAAGGAAGAGTCACATGTCTCTCACTTTAAATCAAAAACTAGAAATTATTAAACTCAAGGAGGAGGGCATATTGAAAGCCGAAATAGGTCTAAAGAGAGGCCTGCTGCACCAAACAGCCAAGATGTGAATGCAAAGGAGCAGTTCTTGAAGGAAATTAGAAGTGCTACTCAAGTGAACACATGAATGATAAGAAAGCAAAATAATCTTATTGCTGCTGCTGCTGCTGCTAAGTCACTTCAGTCGTGTCCGACTCTGTGTGACCCCATAGACGGAAGCCCACCAGGCTCCCCCGTCCCTGGGATTCTCTAGGCAAGAACACTGGAGTGGGTTGCCATTTCCTTCTCCGAATCTTATTGCAGATACGGAGAAAATGTTAGTGGTCTGATAGAAGGTCAGATCAGCCACAGAATTCTCTTAAACCAAACCTTAATCTAGAGCAAGGCCCTAACTCTTTTCAATTTTTTGCAAGGTGTAGAAAAAAACGTTTGAAGTGAGCAGAGATTGGTTCATGAGTTTTCAGGAAAGAATTCATCTCCATAACTAAAAAGTACAAAATGAAGCAGCAAGTGCTGATACAGAAGCTCCAACAAGTTATCCAGAAGATCTAGCTAAGATGATTAATGAATATTGTTTATACTAGATGACAGATTGTTATTGGAGCCCAAACAGCCTTGTTATGAAAGAAGATGTCATTTAGCCCTTTCATAACTAGAGAGGAGAAGTCACGGCCTGGCTTCAAAGCTTCAAGGAGAAAGCTGACACTCTTGTTGGGGGCTAATACAGCTGATGACTCTAAAGTTGAAGCCAATGCACATTACAGAACCTTAGGGCTTTTAACGTTTATGTGAAAGCTAATCTGCTTGTGCTCTATAAGCGGAACAGTAAAGTCTAGATGACAACACATCTGTTTACACCATGATTTACTGAAAACATTTTAGCCAACTGTTGAGACCTACAGCTCAGAAACAAGGACTCCTTTCAAAATGCAATTTCTCATTGATAACGCACCTGGTTACCCAGCTCTGATGGAGATATACATAGAGATTGATGTTGTTGTCATGTTTTCTAACATAACATCCATTCTGCAGCCCGTGGATCAAGAATTAATTTTACTTTCAAACTGTACTGTTTAAGAAATACATGTTGTTAAGCTATAGCTGCCGTACATTCCTGTGATGGATCTGGACAAAGTAAGCTGAAAACCTTTTGGCAAGGACTTACCAGTCTAAATGTCATGAAGAACATTCATGATTTATGGAAAGAGGTCAAAATATCTACATTAAGGGTAGTTTGGAAGAAGTCAATTCCAATCCTAATGGACGACTTTGAGGGGTTCGAGACTTAGTAGAGGAAGTAACTGCTGATGCAGTGGAAATAGCGAGAGAAATAGAATTAGAAGTGGAACCTGAAGGTGAGACTGAATTGTTGTAATATCATGATAAAACTTTAATGCATAAGGAGTTGCTTCTCATGGATGAACAAAGAAAGTGGGTTTCTGAGATGAAATCTATTCCTGGTGAAGATGCTGTGAAGATCATTAAAATGACAAAAAAAGATTTAGAATATTATATAAACTGAGTTGATAAAGCAGTGTGAGGACTTGAGAGGACTAACTCCAATTTTGATAGATGTTGCCTTATTTTAAGAAATAACTACAGCCACCCCTACCTTCAGCAACCATCATTCTGATCAGTCAGTAGCCGTAGCTGTTGAGGCAAGACCCTCCACCAGAAAAAGATTGTGAAACTCTAAAGGTTCAGGTGATAATTAATATTTTTTAGCAATGAAGTATTTTTAGTTAATGTAATACCTTGTTTTTAGATATAATGGTATTTGTACACTTAATAGACTGTAGTATATTGTAAATATAACTTTTACATGCACTATAAAATAAAAAAATTTGTTAGACTTGCTTTATTGTGATATTTACTGTATTGCTGTCATCTGGAACTGAACTTGCAGTATCTCCAAGGTCAGCCTGTGCCCTATCAGAGCCTCCTTAGTTGTCCCCCAACCTCATGTCACTCACACACTTATATAAACAAGATTTGTCCAAAATATGAGCAAAACACTGGCTAAAAAACGCTTTGCAGAGTTCTGTATGTAACTCATTAGGATATTTACATATTATTTAATATGCATACCTTGTTAACTATTAATTGATATTATCATTAAAATTATGTCTTTATTTTTATGCAATTTTATATGTATGTATTTGGCTGTGTTGGGTCTTAGTTGCAGCTCGTGGGATCCTCCTTGCATCACGTGGGATCGCTCGTTGCAGTGCACGGACTCTCTCGTTATGGCATGGGCTCGGTAGTTACGGTGCGCAGGGCTGAGCGGCTCCATGGCATGTGGAATCGTAGTTCCCCGCATGCATGACATGAGCTCAGTCAGGTCCGATGTTTTGGGAACCCACGGACTGTAGCCCACTAGGTTTCTCTGTCCATGGGATTTTCCAGGCAAGAATACTAGAGTGGGTTGCCATTTCTTCCTCCAGGGGGCCTTCCTGACCCAGGGATTGAACCTGTATTTTTGGAAGTCTGCATTGCAGGCAGATTCTTTACCCGCTGAACCACTAGTTCCCTGACCAGGGATCAAGCTCACATTCCCCACATTGCAAGGCAGATTCTTAACTCCTGGAAGAACAGGGAAGTCCCTCAAATTATTTAGTTTTAAAATTCTAAGATGAAGTTCAGACCACAGGTACACAAAGCCATTTTAAATAAATAAATATCCACAGAAAAAGGGAATGAATATTTGTTGTCAGGCACTCTGCTAAAATTATTTCATAGCTTACCTCCTTTAATCTTCTTTTCAATTATATGCTATATGTATGATTATTTTCACTCTGCAAACAAACAGCAACAACAACAAAAAATGTTCCCAAAGTTCCAAATCTAGGTGATGATTTTGACGCAGGTCTAACTTTGAGGTTCTGTGCAGTGTCCATAACAACAGTTTTCAGTTCAGTTCAGTCGCTCAGTCGTGTCCGCCTCTCCGCGACCCCATGAATCACAGCACGCCAGGCCTCCCTGTCCATCACCAACTTCCGGAGTTCACTCAAACTCATGTCCACAGAGTCGGTGGCTGTTATTAACAGTTGGGGAAATAATGGCAGAAAGGGGGAAGTCAGAGTTCTGTATCTAAAACATTGATTCTTCCTCTTTGGTCAGCAGTCTCCACAATGAACTCTCCTTGAGCTTCTTGTCCCAAAGCTTCAGGACTAGGCAGGATGGGATGTTACAGAATGAAATGGAGTTGGACCCAAGAAGGCCTAGGGGTCATTGGATTCTTAGCTTTGGGCCTTAACTATGCCAGGAAATGTAGAGTCAATAACACTCAACACAGTGCTCAGAGGGAAATCTTATGCATTCTTGTCATTTCCTCATCACATCTGCACATCAACAGAGAAATCTTCACAGAGAACATAGCACACTTACAAGGGAGCTGGCTGTAGACTCAACCTGCCCCCAGAACTAGCTTATGTGCATCTCTGCAGAGATGAAAACAAACAGAAAATTAGAAAGTGCACAAAAGGATTTTCCACACTGCTGAGTGTTCACACTTGAGTTCTCCTTTTTGAATTCATTATCTTAGGGCAGCATTTGGTTTCAAAAGCCAAGGCAGCTGAGCTGAAAATGTGTGCTGTTATTGCTTTAAGCTGGTGGGAATAGCCTGCAAAGGTTGTGGTGTTCAGAACAAGCTCTGCTCTTTGCAAATGCTTTGTCAACAAACTCTGCCTCTTATTTTCACCATTGCCAAGTGTGGGACTCTATATTAATCTTCATTTGGGCCCATTCCTGACCATTCCTTTTAATATCATGTTTATTTGGAAAGCTCAGTTTATCTGAAGATGATTTTAAACACTTCTTAACTTATATCACTTGCATTTTCACATTCTCTAATTGGAAGGATTTTAATCTTGGGTGAATGTCTAGAGCGCACCCACAGAGAATCCATGCATGCCCACTGTTCTGTTGGGTTTTTTCCTCAGAGTCCCACAAACATGTCATTTCACTTCTATCCCCTGTGCCTTTACTCACATATGTGTTCCTTTCTCCATCCCAATCCTACTTGTCATTTAGGAATGTCCGAGTTCCCACTCTTTCTCTAAAACTTATGAAACCACCAAAGCCTAAGAAACCTCTTTCCCCTAACTCTGTCAGTTGTTTTCTGTTCTATTAATCCAACGGCTAATCAGATGCTTTATGATATTTCTTCTATTTTTTTTTTATCTTGACTAGCAATTTAAAGTTGTTACTGCTATTTAACTTTTAACCTATTTACATCTGGCCTTTGGGAGAAAAATAGGCACTACTTCAGATCAGGGGCTCTGTGTCCTTCCATTTGATATCTGCCACTGCACCGATTCTTTGCTTTCCTACTAAATGGACTTTATGAAAGGATTTCTGATTTGATTGATCAATTAATGGATAAAAGTATGTGATTAAGTTATCAATTGCTAAAGGTAAGGAGTACACTTGAACTCATTTCTTCCTTTTTCTTAGTATCTGTCCCACAACTGTCTAAATGATATACTGGCTAGCGAGCTGATTTCAAGCTGCAGTTTATGGGATACACTCAGATTTTGTTTAGGGGGATTAGGAAGTGAAGTAGTTTGGGAAAAGCAGGAATAAATTGCTGTTAATTGCTATTGTTTGCAATTCGCTCCTGAAAGTCTCAAGGTAAATTTTAGTGCACGTATATAATACAATTGTATTGATTGAGCTGTCGTTTTCAAAGTTATTGGTGCAATTAAATTGACCTTTTGCCAGCACAGAAATAACTTGTTTAATAAAGACTGAACAAATGAATTGAGCATAACTTTCCAATAGCAGATAAGCAGAACGTTGGTTGTAAGGCTTTTGTAAAAATCTGCAACGTATGGGCCCGTTGAATAGCTTTGTGCCTAAAAGAATTAAGAGCTCTTAGGAAGCCAAACCTAGAAGTTAGGTGATTGTGATGCCATAATGGCAAAAGACATAATATAAGTGTGGTTTTGCTTTCTGAAACTCACCAAGCATTGAGGAGTCTACTTGGGTGCATTATGCTTGATGCTAGATGCCGAATCCCTTTGCAAACAGTAAGGGGTCATACGTGGTAAACAGTAAGCGGTAGATGTAAACAACTGTAAACAGTAAGCGGTGGATGTAAACAGTTGTGAACAGTAAGCAAAGATGATGGGACGACTGAGACCCTGAAACACTAGGTTATCTAAGGAGAGCCAAGTCCTCTGGAACCTTTGTATGTGGTCTGAAACACATTTCCACACACGCTCTTACATTTCATGTGGGCAGTATTCCACTGCATATGTCAGATCTTTTGGTGAGCATCTCTTCTTTGAGAGAACATCACTTAGTGTGTCCCACACTGTGCCTGGCACCCTTACCAGGAGGGACAAAGACACAGAAGGTAGTGCCATTACCTGCGACACACTTACACTCTGCATTACAGCTTGAAATACATGTTCTATTCAAATCTGTGAGTCTCCCATATCTGAATCTCCTGTAAGTGTGTATTAAAATTCCCAGCGCCTCCCCAGCGTATTGAATCATCAAAATCTCTGGAGGTGGAAAGGCTGGAGATTCAGAATCTACATTTTAACGGGGAACTTAAGTGATTTTTACACAATCATAAAGTGGGAACTGTTCTAAAGAGGGTGATTGGTTTGGTCCATGACTAGAGAAAGCACAAAATAGATTGAATGTGTTTTGTTTTATGAGATGGCTATTCAAGGGTGGCCACAAGAAGAGACAGAGAAAGAGGCTGAGAAAAACAAAGTTTATTAGATTCAAGGATCCTAGAGACAGGAGGCACAGCATCCCACATGGGACCACCTGGGGAGGAGGCCAAGGTGATCAGGAAGACAGGAGCAAGGGGAAGATTTAGGCCAGAGCCTTTACTGGAGCTTCTAGAGAAAGGGGAGGCAGGGCAGGTAAAAAGTTTGGGATAGGCTAGTTTGAATAATTTGGGTGGCTTTAGGCCATAGGAATCAGAGAAGGCAATGGCAAGCCACTCCAGTACTCTTGCCTAGAAAATCCCATGGACAGAGGAGCCTGGTAGGCTGCAGTCCATGGGGTCGCTACGAGTCAGACATGACTGAGCGACTTCACTTTCACTTTTCACTTTCACACGTTGGAGAAGGAAATGGCAACCCACTCCCATGTTCTTGCCTGGAGAATCCCAGGGACGGGGGAGCCTGGTGGGCTGCCGTCTACGGGGTCACACAGAGTCGGACACGACTGAAGTGACTTAGCAGCAGCAGGCCATAGGAATGGTCTCAGGCACCTGGTCCAGTATGATTTAAGGCAGAGGAGTGTTGCCTCCTAGGGTTTCTGGTCAAAGTTATGGTTTTTTCCAGTAGTCATGTACAGATGTGATAGTTGAACGGTAAAGAAGGCTGAGTGCCAAAGAATTGATACTTTCAAACTGTGGTGCTGGAGAAGACTCTTGAGTCTCTTGGCCTGCAAAGAGATCAAACCAGTCAATCCTAAAGGAAATCAACCCTGCATATTCATTGGAAGGACTGATACTGAAGCTGAAGCTCCAATACTTTGGCCACCTGATGTGAAGAACTGACTCACTGGAAAAGACCCTGATGCTGGGAAAGATTGAGGGCAGGAGGAGAAGGGAATGACAGATGAGATGGTTGGATGGCATCACGGACTCAATGGCCGTGAGTTTGAGTGAACTCTGGCAGATAATGAAGGACAGGGAATCTTGGCGTACTGCAGTTCATGGGGTTGCAAAGAGTCAGGACTTTGTGACTGAACAGCAACAATAAGCATTCCTGGGCCAGAAAGAAAAGGTGTGGCTCTGGATAGCACAGCTGCATATCAAAGGCTTGCTCCTAGAGAGATCTTTGACTGTCTCTTCCTGGCTAGCTTAAACAGTAAACAATCTACCCACAGTGTGGGAGAACTGGGTTTGATCCCTGGGTCAGGAAGATCCCCTGGAGAAGGGAATGGCAACCCACTCCAGTGTTCTTGCCTGGAGAATTCCATGGACAGAGGAGTCTGGCAGGCTACAGTCTGGGGTCACAAGGAGTCAAACACAACTGAGCGACTAACACTTTCACTTTCACAAAAATTAACTAGCTCTGGGAGGAGCAGTCTCTCCCCAGCTAAAGCATTTTCTTTAAGCTATCAAAATACCACGTATTAAATAAATATATAAAATATTTAAAACATATATTCTGTGGGCACAATGACACTTGTCTACAGGCTTGTGAATCTATGAGTGGAATGAGGAGTTATCCCAAGGGAGATAAATTTAAGAAGGAAAAATTTAAGGTAGGCCAGACAGCATAATAACGTAAATACCCACTATTATTGCTTAGATTTGAGGCATGAAATTAGTCTGTGCTCTGTGGGAAAGAAACACAGATTTTAACTCATGTACACCCGGGGCAGATTCATGTCAATGTATGGCAAAACCAACCAATATAATATTGTAAAATCATTAGCCTCCAATAAAAATAAAAATTAAAAAATTGAAATTTCATTCTGAATACTCAGAAAAAAATAAAATAAAAATAATTAATGGACGAAAAAAAATATGTTAAGTTCTATGTGGTATATGTATTAAGAGAAAAGAGGAGACCAGGGATTGGGTCCTGGAAAACACACATTTGAAGGGGCAGGTTGAGGAGGACGGAATGGAGAAGAAGAAGTAGTCAAGTTAGAAGGAAAACCTGTAGAAACAGGGACAGATTACAAGGGAAGGATGGAGAAAGCTTCAAGATCTTGGTGAAGCTCAAGAACTCTATTACCAGCTTCACACAGTTCAGATAATGGGAGGGTGAAGCCTCTTGATGAAAGTGAAAGAGGAGAGTGAAAACGTTGGCTTGAAGCTCAACATTCAGAAAACAAAGATCATGGCATCTGGTCCCATCACTTCATGGGAAATAGATGGAAAAACAGTGGAAACAGTGTCAGACTTTATTTTTGGGGGCTCCAAAATCACTGCAGATGCTGATTGCAGCCAGGAAATTAAAAGACGCTTGCTCCTTGGAAGGAAAGTTATGACCAACCTAGATAGCATATTAAAAAGCAGAGACATTACTTTGCCAACAAAGGTCCGTCTGGTCAAGGCTATGGTTTTTCCCGTGGTCATGTATGGATGTGAGAGTTGGACTGTGAAGAAAACTGATCGCCAAAGAATTGATGCTTTTGAACTGTGGTGCTGGAGAAGACTCTTGAGAGTCCCTTGTACCGCAAGGAGATCCAACCAGTCCATTCTAAGGGAGATCGATCCTGGGTGTTCATTGGAAGGACTGATGCTAAAGCTGAAACTGCAATACTTTGGCCACCTCATGCGACGAGTTGACTCACTGGGAAAGACTCTGATGCTGGGAAAGGTTGGGGGCGGGAGGAGAAGGGGACGACCGAGAATGAGATGGCTGGATGGCATCACCGACTCTGTGGACATGAGTTTGAGTGAACTCGGGGAGTTGGTGATGGACAGGGAGGCCTGGCGTGCTGTGGTTCATGGGGTCACGGAGAGTCGGACACGACTGAGCGACTGAACTGAACTGAACTGAACTGAGAATGAGATGCAGGTGCTAGTGCCTGCTAGAGACCAGAGCATTAAACTGGGGAATCTGGGACACCCTGTCGTTGATGTTGTTTAGTTGCTCAGTCATATCCGACTCTTTGCCACCCCAGGGACTGTAGCCCACCAGGCTCCTCTGTCCATGGGATTTCCCAGGCAAGAATACTAGAGTGGGTTGCCATTTTCTCCTCCAGGGAAACTTCCCAATCCAGGCACCAAACCTATGTCTCCCGAATTGGCCGGTGGATTCTTTACTGCTGAACCACCAAGGAAGCCTGTTTCCAATAGCAACCATAATAACTAAGTAACTTTGATCAATATATTTAGGTCTCAGTTTCTTCGCCCTTTAAATGAGGAGGCTGGAGACTTGACCTCTTGGAAATCTGCAAGCCCCACCATTTTCTAATCATCTCCCTCTTCTAATCAATCTCCCCTGTGCACCTCCCCCACCAGCCTGATCATGGACCCGTCCCATACTGCCACACTAACACACTTAAAGTGTGTCAGTTTGTCTATCCAGCATCATACCTTGAACCAGTCAGCCTTATGTGACTGGGGAGGTAGCTCAAAGTGTCTTTTGGTTTTTTCTTATCCCCTTCTAATCATGCAGTTCTGGTTTCTCAAGCCCTGCATGCATGCTTGCTAAGTCTCTACATTCATGTCCAGCTCTTTGCAACCCTATAGACCTTGGCCTGCCAGACTCCTCTGCCCATGGGACTCTCCAGGAAGAATACTGGAATGGGTTACCATGCCCTCCTCCAAGGGATCTTTCTAATTCAGGGATCAAACCCTCATCTCTTATGTCTCCTGCATTGCCAGGCAGGTTCTTTACTGCTAGCACCACCTGGGAAGCTCTTCACAAGCCCTTTCTTCTATTTGAGAATTCTCTGTGCTGTCTTTCCTAAGTCATTTATGTCCAGCTTTCTGATCCCTTACAAATAAATTTTCTTTGGCATGTACAAAACACTCACCCATAAGCTTGTGTAACATATTACATAGGGGGGTATCCTAGATTTAATCAGTCCTGAAGTCTATAGGAAAATAAGAAAAAGTAAATGGATTCTTATATTGGTTGAATACCAGAAACTCAGAATAAATATCCCAAGTGGTCTCACTCTGCAGGTTATTGAAATCTATGATTTTTCACTGGAGCAATCTGCATGTTGTTAGAATTGTACAAGCCCTTTAAATTTGGCACTTTTAATTTTGTTTTCTCTTTTTTGGGGGTGGATTTTCAGGAGTTAATTTCATATAGGGAACTGTGGCTATGTCTGTGACTTCTTTATCTCTTCGAAGTATTGACTAACTTTGACTTCCCTGGTAGCTCTGTCTGGTAAAGAATCTGCCTGCCAATGCAGGAGACCTGGGTTCAGTCCCTGGGTCGGGAAGATCCCCTGGCGGAGGGCATGGCAACCCACTCCAGTATTCTTGCCTGGGAAATCCCATGAACAGAGGAGCCTGGAGGGCTACAGTTCCTGGGGTCACAAAAAAGACATGACTTAGTGACTAAACAACAACAACAAATTGTCTAAGTACTCGGCGTGTTTGTTTCAGAGGATCACTCACCATTTCTGTCATAGCCTCTTTTTCACCCAGTCTGCTGAGCAGAGGCTAATCCTTCAGTTGGTTAGTAAGTTCTTGTCAAGATGGATGGACTTTTAGGCTTATTCTGAAGTGCTGCCTCTCTCCATCTGCTTTGGAAACAGCTCACAAATTCTTCTTGTTGTTTCAGATGTGATCATCAATCTCCTGCCAGAGGAAATTAAGAACTATTCTTTGTTTGTTGGGTAGAAGAGGTTCTGGAGTTCTGACCCCTAATTTGTTTCTCATTCTTCGTGCTTTGCCTGTAGCATCTGACTCAGGATTTGCAATCTTCTTTAATTTCTTGAAATTCGTGGTCTTAAAATTTGTTTGATCCCATGACCATCCCATTTCGGCAGATTTATCGACAAATGAACAAATACAACCACTCCGTAGCCTAGCTCTTGTCTGCCATCTTCCAAGCACTGTTATATCCCTGGAGGGTGTCTCTGACCTGCTGCTGGTTGGAGACTTAATGACTTGCCCCAGCGGATGTGCCTTGTCTCTTGGTGGAGGTGGTTGTAATTGACTGGCTCTCTTCCCACTTCCAGTGGTGGTGAATATGTCTCTAGAACATAGGCTATTGTTCCCTAGAATGAAGAGAAATTACTAAATCTGTATTGCAGCCAGTTTATGCAGTGAAACAACAAGGTTTCTTTCAGTACTTAAAAAAAAATTATTTAATGAGTAAAGCACCTGAACTTTGGTTCTCATTAGCATTATTACTGATGAAGATATAATAGTGGCAAAGGAAGATTGTCTGATAAAAGAGGAAATCCATGTAATTTTCTGAACATTGAGACTCCACTGGAAGGTGGCAGAACCTGAATGTCTTTTCTGATCAAAGTCCTGACAGAGGATGCGCCAGCACCTTTCTTGCCTCCACCATCAGTGACTCCATGGACAGAAATGGTGATGTTGTGGGTTTTATTTTGATGGCATATGGCATATTCTTGTCTCTACAAAGTAACCTGTCAGGCAAGACAAACTGAAACCCAGAGACGATGTGTTAGAGGCCAAGTTCAGCGTCATGATTCTCCTTATTTCATGTCTCTTTCCTCATGTATCTTTCCATCATAGCACAGTTTAGTTTTGTAGAACTTACAAGATCATTGAGGCCAGCTCCTCTTTGGACAGGGTATGGATTCCTCAAGATTGCAGAACTAGTTATTAGCAGATCCAGGGCCAGGATTCAGGCCTCCATAGTTCCTATCCAAGCTATCTCACCACATTGCTATATAAAGGAAGCCCTTAGGGAATGAGACAAAGGCACTGCTGCTGCTGCTGCTGCTGCTGCTAAGTCACTTCAGTCGTGTCCAACTCTGTGCGACCCCATAGATGGCAGCTGACCAGGCTCTGCCATCCCTGGGATTCTCCAGGCAAGAACACTGATGCTATTTATTAAGGAGTTAATAATATAGTCATCATTACCACTGACTGAGCACATTCTATGTGTCCAGCACTTTTCTAAAGCTTGCAAGTTGTTTTAATTTCATCTTTACCAACAGACTCTTAACTAGGTATCATTATTATCATCTTTTTTAAAAAAAGGAAATTGAGATTCAGTAGTCTTGATAGCTGGATCAAACTCACGTGGTAAGTCATGGATTACAGATTCAAATCTGTATCTGTGGATTCTACAATACATATTCTTTTGATTTTTAAAGGTATTTTTTGATGTGGACCATTTTATTTTTCCCTAATCACTGTATAAATAGCTTTAAATCTTGCATTTCTTCTCTTTATTTATGTTGTCTGTTTTTTCTGTTTCCTTGACGTTCTCCTCCTATTCTTTTTACTCCCTGTATTGTGTTGTATTTCTGTGCTTTTCTGAAGCAACTTGCAGTTAGACCTCTTGATTCTATCATTACTTGTTGTTGCCTTAGTATTTTTCAAATGCCTCTTTAAACTTATATTTAAGTAATTATTCATGGCAGTAATTGGACAATGTTCCAGCCTACTTCCCCCCTATATAAGATGAACAGTTTGCTTCCTTATTTCTTTTTTTCATGTTCTTTCTTAGTCTCTGTGTATCTAACCTGAGATTCAAACAAATTTTTTTACAACTGTATCGTTCCTGTCACAAGATGCACTCTCTCTGTTTCTCTCTCCATCTGTGTTATCTGTCTACAAGTGTGTGTGCATGCATGGATGTGTGTGTGTTCTAAGAAATCTGTAATGCATTAAACTTGAATGACTGTAGAGACCACATGGAGCTGTCCAACAGGTAGAGGAGGAAAAGGCTAGCAGCTCAGGAGTCACCAAGCTTATAGATATCCCTTTAATAACCACAAGCACACAACACACAGTGGAAGGCTGCAGAGACTGCAGAGATTGTAGTCTCTACAATGAATGTAGAAAGATAGAAGAGGCTGAGTATGAGACTGTAATGAACACCAGTATTTTAGAGGCCAGTGACAGAGAATAAAAAAAAATGGGTCAGAATATTCGGAGAGAAATCGAGGGAAAGGAACCATGCAATTCAGTGGAGCCGAGAGTTTAAGGAAGGTAGGAATGCTTTGGAGAACATGCTTGGAAAGTGTTCCCTTTGATTTGATGCTTTAAGCCAGGGGGCACTTGAGGAAGAGCAGTGCCATTGGGATAACTAACATATAGATACAGGGTTGTGGCTGGGGACCAAATACAAGGTACAGAGGTACTGTCTCTGTGACAGTCAGTAGGCTGAGCTTCTAGTACTAACTCCAGCAAGTTACCTTGGGCAATATGTCATTTTTATGAGCCTCAGTTTCTACTGAGGGAATAGATTACATAATGTCTAGAAATAATCCAATTCTAATGCTATTTGCTATGATATCTGATAGATAGATATCATATCTTAATATCTGGTAGATATTAAGTTTTCTCCAACTAGCCAAGACAAATACTTGAAGGGGAAACATTAACCCTAAAGTGGTTCTCAATTGTGAGCAAACTAAGGCTTAAAGGAGGTCAAGTATCTGGATTCCTGCATATTGCTCTTAATAAGCTGGTTGTTCTGATATCTTAATTTTAGTCATGAAAGGTTAGTAAATAGTATAGTCTTTTAATACAGGCTTCCCAGGTGGTGCTGTGGTAAAGAACCCAACTGCCAATTGGTGAGACCTGGGTTCAATCCCTGGATTGGGAAGATCCTCTGGAGAAGGAAATGGCAACCCACTCTATTGTTCTTGCCTGGGAAATCCCATGAACAGAGGAGCCTGGCAGACTGCAGTACATGGGGTCGCAAAGAGTTGGGCACAACAGAGAATGCATACACACACATAGCTTTTTAATATCTCATCAGAAGTTTTCTTCCCATCTGTTTGTAGATACATTTAAGAAAGTCATCAGGGGTTATTAGCACCTGTACCTTGGTATCCATGTTGATTATGTGCCAACTCTGTATGATACCAAGCACATGCCTTGTACTTTCTATTTTGGTTTCTTCATCCTTAAAATGAAAATCATCAAATAAAAATGATTATGATGACTGTCCAATTGGTACCACAAAGAGGGTTTTCTGAAATAGTTCAGCGTCTTGACACCCAATCCTATTTGATGGGCTACCACCCCCATCACTGTCCCCTATTCAGAAACACCCCCCTCCCCTATATGAGAAATGGCAGTCCATGCAGAGGATGAAACCTTGACTGAGCTCCACCCAACTCCAGTGAAAATTGGGAAAAATTCAAGTGGACTCCTGTTGAACGGAAAATCCCATGGACGGAGGAGCCTGGTAGGCTGTAGTCCATGGGGTTGCTACGAGTCAGACATTACTGAACGACTTCACTTTCACTTTTCACTTTCACACATTGGAGAAGGAAATGGCGACCCACTCCAGTGTTCTTCCCTGGAGAATCCCAGGGACAGGGGAGCCCGGCAGGCTTCCGTCTATGGGGTCACACAGAGTCGGACACGATTGAAGTCACTTAGCAGCAGCAGCAGCAGCAGCAGCCCCAGTACATTTAAAGAAAGCCAACCAAGTGCAAACTAACTTTCTACAGGTAGTACAATTTCCCAAAGAGGTAGCCAGGATCTTCTGATTCAATTGTCTCTCTCTTTGTTACTGAATGAGTGTTTATTTCTAAATTCTGAGAAGGCTGCAAAGAAAAGGAAATGCCAGAGAGCAAAAACTGCTTTGGGTTCTGCATCCATCTGGTTACCTGGGCAAGTCCACAACCTGGAAACATTTAAGAGGCATTAAAGATAACAGCTTTTCCTTTTAATGTTTGAGAATAGCCAACAATTCACAAGAAAATTGCCTTCACATTTTAAAAGTGTTATCCTATTATTAAACGTACAGATAAAATGTCAAACTTATAAATGGCTCAGGAGCTCTTCTTTTTAATTAATTTTCAGTCAAAAGAATTTGATTTAATCCACATCATTGCTTACAATTTGTAAAATTTTGTTTATATAATCACTAGACTTAAACTGTCTTGAACCAGCTCCTCTGGGCACCTTCAGCACATTGCTGGTGCCAGTGGCCACTCTGATATTTAAAATATTCCTCTGTACATTATAATAATTTATGTATACTTCTCTATGTTGCACTATTTGGGCAGCTCTTGAAGATAAGGGACTAAGTCTTATTTATTTACCTTTGTTTATCCTCTTAATATCTAGAATAAAACCTTGTATGTCAGAACTGCTCAATAAATATTTGCTGGATTACTAAACTCTAAGGAGGGGTTAGTATTAATAGGATAATTTAAATACTTGCTCATTTGGCCGTATGCCTAATCTCTATGCCTTTACTTTTCTGTTTAATAACATTCCATCCCTCCTACTTTCTGAGGTGCCAGCTAGAATCTTTGCTGTGTAATGCTTGGTTCTTTAGAAATCAAAGTTCTTGGCTCAGCCTCTTGGGTTGTCCTGCCTTTTATAGGTGCTGTAAATTTGATCACCATCAAGAGCTGTTAAACAACATACAGTGATAAAAATAGTTCCCTTTGCTGACATTAGGTGTTTTCTAAAACAACTCGATAAATTCTGGTCAACAGAGATCCTGTGTGATTTCACAAGTCAGAAAGCGAGCTGTTGACACATATCTAGGTAGATAGGAAAAAAAAATCACTCTGTAGTTCTCAGAAATGTATCTTAGGTGCTTTTTATTATGACTAGTGGTTGACTTTGCCTTCAGTCTCTGATATTATAACAGAACTTATGCAAGCTCAGGAGGTTACAAGAGGCTTTGTAGGAGGTGACTTGTTTGCAAGGTGATGTATGCAGGAGGCATAATGGGTAGGGTGGGTGGGAAAGGTAAGTCAGTAAGTTTTGCAAGGAAGAAATTTGATTTTAAATTTAGGAAGAAGTATCGTGCTGTTGGTAACCACAAGGGAGCCCTGGCCTTAAAATAAGACCTGGAAGCAAGAACCACTGACAATTCCTCTCCTTCCTTTCACTTTCAACTCCAATTGAATATAATTGTAAACTCCATTTCCTCAAAATGCAGTTTCTTTGTTGTTCTCTTTGTTGCTTGTCATATTGAACCCAGTCCAACTCAAAGTGGAAAAATACACCAAACTGGAAGTGAAGAAGTCAGACCTCTAGTTTCCCTCTGTGTCTACCCAGGCTTATAAACTTGAAGGAGTCACGCAACCATTCTGGGGCCCTTGTCTCTCTTGAAAAAACAAGAGGATTTCACATGACCTTTTTTTTAATAATAGAATTTTTTTTTTCTAATTTGATTTTATTAAAGTGTGGTTGATTTGCAGTGCTGTGCTAATTTCTGCTGTACAGCAAAGTGACTCAGTTATACACATTTATACATTCTTTTTAGATGTTTTTTTACATCATGGTTTACCCCAAGATACTGAATATAGTTCCTTGTACTATACAAGTAGGAACCTTGTTGTTTATCCATTCTAAAAGTAATAGTTTGCATTTACTAACTCAAAACTCCCAGTCCCCCTTGTCTACCACAAGTCTGTTCTCTATGTCTGTGAGTCAACAGATGAATGGATAAAGATGTGGTATGTATATACATACATATAGAAATACTACTTAGCCATAAAAAAGCACAAAATAATACCATTTGCAGCAACATGGATGCAATTAGAGATTATCATACCTAGTGAAGTAAGAAAGACAAATACCATATGAAATCACTTATATGTGAAATCTAAAATATGGCACAAATGAAACTACTTACAAAACAGAAACAGGTGCACGTCACTTTTAAGATAATTCTGTCTCTAAATCTAACAGACACCTTGATTAGTGTTTGAGGTGCTGCTATTCCTGCTATTCCTCTTGACTTCCCAGATTTTCTAGCCTCATTTTGTATTAGTACAGATCATTTTGCATGCACATGATAGTTCTTTAATTATCTTTGGAATCCTTTTAATAGAGTTTCGGCTCTGTACTTTCATCTCACTCACCTTTCATGTTCCTGATTTTCCTTACCTTCCAGGTCCATGTACAAGGTTGAGTCTGCATGTTCATCTACCCTCTGTTCTTTTGCACTTGCTCTGTTATGATATATGTCTCCTTCCCCATCTCTCAAACTTCCCCATCCTCTCTCCTCAGGCTCTTTCCTTTGCAACCTTCCTCAAATAGTATCTCTTATTTCAAGATTTGTTTCAGTGACATCTCTTTCAAAACCTAATTTGATTCATATCCATTGTGAAAGCATCGTTGTAAATTGAGCTTATTCAGCAAGGACTTCACTGATAGTCAAGAGCTATAAGATTCTGGCCCCAGCTCTGCTTTAACAACAAGGTTATTAGTTTCATTGGGTCTTGTGTCCCTACTTTTGTGTAGTGCTTGTTGATTGGTTGGGGATGAGGCACACTGGAGAATGTATTCTCAGACATCTTCATGAGCAGGTAAAGGATATAACAGTGAACAGGCCTGGGATAAGAGCATAGAGAGGGTTGAAGACTGAGGTAAATTGGAGAGGTATTCCTTTATTTCTTTTTAAAAGTAATTTGCATGCTGAACCAAACATTCTTGCCAGTTGAATTCAAACACTAGGCCACTGGTATGCAGGCTCTGAATTAAGTGGCCTCTGTGGTGGCTAAGTTGTGTCCACCTCTTGTGACCTCATGGACTATAGTCCACCAGTTTCCACCAGATTTCCCAGGCAAGCATACTAGAGTGGGTTGCCATTCCCTTCTCTAGGGGCTCTTCCCAACCCAGGGATCGAACCCAGCTCTCCTGCCTTACCGATTCTTTACTGGTTGAGTCACCAAGGAAAGTGGCCTCTATGGTGCCTTTCAATTCTAATTCAGTCCTTCAGTATCTGTTTTTCTCTGCCTGTGTCTCTGCTAAATGTATTCTAGTATGTGTGAAAGAAAGTGAAAATGAAGTCGCTCAGTTGTGTGCAACTCTTTGTGATCCCATGAACTGTAGCCCACGAGGCTCCTCCATCCTTGGAATTTTCCCGGTAAGAGTACTGGAGTGGGTTGCCCTTTCCTTCTCCAGAGGATCTTCCCCACTCAGGAATCGAACCTGGGTCTCCCGGATTGCAAGTGGATACTTTTATCATCTGAGCCATGAGGGAAGCTCTTTGTAAGATTTTTCTTAAACCACTTCATCTGTCTTGACTCTTGACTCATATATTATTGGCATGCATTATTCATTTTATAAGCCCTGATAACACCTACCACATGCTTCTGCCTACATTGATTCTCAGTACAAAGACTGCTGAAATTTTCATTGAAGATGGCTAGAAGTTAAGAGTTGAGAAGACTTAGAAAAATAAGAAGGAAAGAATGGAGCAAAAGTATTTAACAGAGTAAGAAGGCACTGTAATAGAGAGGCCGATGCAATAGCTGGTACCTGGTAACTATACTGAATCTCTTCTATGACTTCACAGTAGAACAGTTTTCCAGAGCTGAGCTAGTGATAGCTTGGCCCAGTGTTTCTCAAAATGGGGAGCTGAGGTGGTAGATAGCACCCTTTTACTATAATAGCCAAGTGTTTTAGCATGTGTTGAAACTATTTCTTTGTATTTTAATGTGTGATTTCCCATTTATAGAAGTAATAGAGTTTTCTTACTAAATTTAGAAAAATATTCATTAAATTATAGGATGGGTAGTCTATGGGTTTAACACAAATCATGAAGATACTATTTGAACTACTAGGTTTTAAGAAATCCCTTACTTTTTCAAAGGAAGAAACTGACTTGGCAGAGATCACACCATGAGTGATTGGCAGAAATGGGCTAAATCCCAGGTGCACTACAGAGGGTCTGGGGACTGGGTGCTGTATCCTGTCTGTGACTCGGGCCGATTTTATAGTCCTCCTCTTATTCTGCTATGCATGTGAAAGCTGGACGTAAGCCCAAACTCCCAGGACTGTCCTGAACATAGCCGGGGATGTGAAACGGCCCTGACACAGTGTGGGCATTCCATAAATGCATGACTCCCTTCCCCACAGGGCAGCCTTCCTTAGTCACAGATCCGTTTTCTTTCCAGTCTTCTGAGCACACCCGTTTCTCAGTTCTTTCATGATTTACAGAATATTCAGATACATCTTACATTTGTGTTGCCCTTTCAAAATAATTTCACCCACAGCCTCAGTTTGAATCGTCCCCTGGTGAGTAACAGAAAGCATTATTACCCCCATTCTCTCTTTTTTTTTAATTTAATTTTATTTTTTTTATTGGAGGCTAATTATTTTACAATATTATATTGGTTGGTTTTGCCATACATTCACATGAATCCGCCCTGGGTGTATATGAGTTCCACTTTCTGAACCCCCCTCCCACCTCCCTCCTCGCCTTATCCTCCCTCTGGGTCATCCCCGCATACCAGCCCCGAGCATCCTGTAACATGCATCGACCCTGAACTGGTGATTCGCTTCACATATGATAATATACATGTTTCAATGCCATTCTCCCAAATCATCCCACCCTCACCCTCTCCCACAGAGTCCCAAAGACTGTTCTATACATCTGTGTCTCTTTTGCTGTCTCGTATACAGGGTTATCATTTGCATCTTTCTAAATTCCATATATATGCGTTAGTATACTGTATTGGTGTTTTTCTTTCTGGCTTACTTCACTTTCTCTTTTTAGAAGAAGCAAGCCCAATCCCCGTGGTCACACAGAGATTCAATAAGGATAGGGGCTCCTCACTCACAGCTGACTGCTCTTCCTTCCCTATTCCTCTCTCTCTCAGAAAGGAAAATTCAGACTAAACTACATGAAGCTTAATTTCTGGATTTCAGTCCTATATTTATATTTCATAACACTTAACTCTTTCAAATTGATTTTCTTGTTTGTAGTGAGTTGTCCTGGGAGGCGAATGACTAACTTGTTTCAAAGAGAAAATTTGCCCACCAGACTCTTGTGCCATTTTTTTGAGATTCAATACTTCTCCTGTCACCTCCACTCCACTCGCCTCACATTTTGTCATGTCTGAATAAAATGACTCATATTCCCTGAGAGAAAGATGACGCTTTTAAAAGAATGCTACACTGGCAACCTAAGAGGCTCACGACTCTTCTAGGAAAGCACAGATTTATCTAGCTAAAGTGTATATGTGTATGTGTGTATACTATAATATAGTATATGGTGCATTTACTTTGCATATAGAGATAGCATGTGTGTATATATGCATGTACACTGTAAGCAGTATTTTATGTTTATGATGCTCATTGGTGTTAGCTGAAATGGCATACCTCTGCCGTTGTCTTTTAATGTCCAGGAGAATGCCAGAACTGGGTTTCACTCTTGAAATACAAGTCCTTTGAAGACTGCACCTTTCTGCCACCCTTTCCCCGAGCAGGTGGAATGATCTCGAGAGCTTTAGACTCTGCTTGTGCCCACTTTTTAATGCATTTGTGTCAGCAGTACTACCGCTTTATTAAATGAAGCTGTTTCAGTGTGCCTGGGAATGCATTAAGTGCAGCGAGCTGGCAGCGGCCGTGCTATCTGTAGCTGGTTACCCGCACCCTCGTTTTATTAATGGGCTTCCTTTGCGAGGGATGAGACGCAGTGTTTTCAGAAACCCATTAAATGGCACGGCCCTCAGCCATACAGTGTGAATGCAGTTCTCATCCACTGTGTCAGGGGACGTTCTCCCCAAGACTGTATGCACAGGCTCTATCTACCCAGCCCCGTTCTCTCACACATTCTGCATTTTCGGTCTTGCAACCAAGTTTATTTGCTCATGGATGTTTTAGTGGCTCCTCTAAGCTGGTTTCATCTCCCTGGAAGTTGAGTCAGCTGTGACACATCAAAATACAAAGTCATTAGAAGCTAAGAGAATGTGACCAAAAAATGGCCTTTCTTTCCCAGAAAGCATTCAAGTTTCTTCAGGAAACTCTTTGGGACTTTGCTCATATTACATCTGTTACCCCATTTATAAGAAACCCCCCTTTCTGGGTAGATCCTGGCTGCCTATTCAAGTTACCCATTAAACTTCCACACAGGGGAGTGACTCACTCTGGCCATCCCTTGAAAGTGCTCAGTCAGCCTCTTACTTGAACAACTTCACTAAAGCGGGATCATCCAGGTGCGGAGGAAGGCCATGTCCATCAGTGGAAGCTTAGAATTGTATCAGCACACTTCTTTATTAATCAGAAACTTAAAAAAAGCAGAAACTTCCGAATTTTGCTGCAGTCAGACACAGGGCAGATTCTTGCACAGTTGTGGTTAGTCTGTTGATGCAAGTTGAATAACAGTAACTGCAGGAAGCTGACCTCTGAATTAATAACACCATTTGTTGTTCTTTCCTGGGCTCGGAGTAGAAAATGTCCATCTATTTAGAATGTCCAGTTTGCTCAAGAAGGGTCCTTTCAACAAACATTTTATTGAGCTTTTTGCCAAGCATGACCTCACTCAAATTGAAACTATGCCTATGATGCGAGAGTTCCTTTTTAGTTAACATGGACATATCATGTTGAAAGACAGATCATTTATATACTATGGAAAGTTCTGAGGTTTCAGATATACGAGTCCATTTTGCTCCTCATTGCAGCCTTCTCTTGATTCTGTGCTTCTGCTTCCTTTTTATCCATATTTTCTACCTCTTCTTAATTCTGAGATAGGTGGTTATATTTCAAAAAGTATGTAAAATATATGTGTATATATGAATACATAAATGCAAATATATCTACAAATATATGATAATTTGGAGTCAGAACCTTAATCGTTAGACATAAAACTATCTTGTATTGGTTATGTTATTGCCAGAAAGTCATTTAATTCATCTTTAAAGTGAGAATAATAATGAGACCTACCTCAGAGCATCACCACAGGAAAGAAATTCTGAGATGATACACATGGTGAAAGAACTTTTTAATATATGAAGAATCTTGTGAATGTTAATGGCTGTCTTTTTGCTATAGAAGAGGGCAGATAGAAAAGAGGGCAATTCATCACATGCAGTGGTAAAGAACGTGCCTGCCAATGCAGGAGATACAGGAGACACAGATTTGATACCTGGATCAAGAAGATCCCCTGGAGGAAGAAATAGCAACCCACTCTACTTGCCTAGTAAATCCCATGGACAGAGTGGCCAGATGGGCTACAGTCCATGGGGTCACATGAATACACATCACATTTTGTGGCCTGGGTGTGTCTACCTGGTGTGCAGGGCAGGGAGAGAAGGTCAAAAGCAGGTCTTCAAGGAGGAATTTCAATGAATATGTGATGCATCGATCTGAATGTCAGCAGATGTTCCCAGATATGGATGTATGAGAGGATTCAGTGTGAAACCCATGCTTACTCTAACCCAGCCAGTTAGTTTCTGGACAGTGAGTTACTCTGTAAGATGCAACTCAGTCTTCAATGAATCCTATGCATCTATCTTCTCTAGTATTCACTCTCGGGTGTGTTATGACTCTGCCTTTGGCATTCTATCAGGAATAAGCAATAAGGAAACAAGGAGACCAGAGGTTGGTGTCCATGAATATAGACACGCTCATGGTGAAATTTGCATTCTAAATTTTATTTTCATCCAGGAAGTGAGTCCAGAGTCCCAAGAGACAGTAATCCTTTCTGTCATAAAATTAAGCATTGTCACATACAGTTGTATAGGTTGTACAATGTACAAGTTTAGGGCATATCAGGCATACCATAGATATCAGGGTTTTGACAATTTTTAAGACAATTTTCCTAAAGGGTCTTTTCCTAGGAATCCAACGTTTTATAACATGTTTCTGATAGATGGAAGTAAAGTAAGGTGCTCTATGGCTCAACTAAAAGAATAAATTTTTCTTGCTTTAAAGAGTTATATTCATCTTGATTTGAGCTCTGTATGTGAACTCTTCTTGGGCAGAGTAGCAGTCCATTCTTCTTCAACTGCAGTGAGCAAAACTTTCTTGCAAAAATCTTACAAGGTAAATCTTCAGATTATTTTACACATGGGGAACTTTCAGCTATCCCTAAATAAAAGTAAATTCAGCATCTGAAGAGTCAGCTTAATGTGTTCAACCTGTGTTCATAGAGCCTGTTCTAGAGGAAATAGAAGACAGGGTCCCCAGACATACAGCAGTGCCAAAGCAGAATGCAGTTCAGGGATTTGTTGAGTGTCTGAGACTGAGTGCCATGGCAGAATTTATTAGCAAAAGCATGTTTGTATGCCTGATGCCCAGTGAGGCCAAACAATACCAAAATGTTGGAGTTTGGAGCAGAGAGAGGGTGATTGCAGGGCCATGCAAGGATAAGGGGTGACTCCTGGCCCCAAACCCCAAACTCTCCAAAGCATCTCAGGAAAGCATTTTTAAAGGCAAGGTGAGGGAGAGGGTAAGTTGGTTGTTGCAAACTTTCTGTTGGAATCCTTTGTTATTGAAGCTGTCTGCATAGGTCAGGTCACAATGTTCCTGTAACCTCCAGCAAAACAAATGTTATTCTCTGTTCTGCAACTTTTTATCTCTATATGAATGGAAAGGAGTTATAACCTTAAAGGTCAGACTGTAGGTAACATTCTTGATTCTAAGCAAAAGCAATAGAATGCAAAGGTAAAATAAAAAAAAAATAAAACAGCAAAACAAAACTAAAGGTAAAAGAAACAGATCTAATATGGAGTCAGATTTGTTCTTCCCTATTCAGTTCAGTTCAGTTCAGTCACTCAGTCGTGTCTGACTCTTTGCAACCCCATGGACTGTAGCACATCAGGCCTCCCTGTCCATCACCAACTCCCGGAGTTTACTCAAACTCATGTCCATTGAATCTGTGATGCCATCCAACCATCTTATCCTCTGTTGTCCCCTTTGCCTCTTGCCTTCAGTCTTTCCCAGCATCAGGGTCTTTTCAAATTAGTTAGTTCTTCACATGAGGTAACCAAAGTATTGGAGTTTCAGCTTTAGCAACAGTCCTTCCAATGAACACCCAGGACTGATCTCCTTTAGAATGGACTGGTTGGATCTCCTTGCAGTCCAAGGGACTCTCAAGAGTCTTTTCCAACACCGCAGTTCAAACGCATCAATTCTTCAGAGCTCAGCTTTCTTTATAGTCCAACTCTCACATCCATACGTGACTACTGGAAAAACCATAGCCTTGAATAGATGGTCCTTCGTTGGCAAAGTAATGTCTCTGCTTTTCAATATGCTGTCTATGTTGGTCATGGCTTTTCTTCAAAGGAGTAAGGGTCTTTTAATTTCATGGCTGAAATCAGCATCTGCAGTGATTTTGGAGCCCCTAAAAACTAAAACCTGCCACTGTTTCCACTGTTTCCCCATCTATTTCCCATGAAGTGATGGGACCAGATGCCATGATCTTAGTTTTCTGAATGTTGAGATTTAAGCCAACTTTTTCACTCTCCTCTTTCACTTTCTTCAAGAGGTTCTTTAGTTCTTCTTCACTTTCTGCTGTAAGGGTGGTGTCATCTGCATATCTGAGGTTATTGATGTTTCTCCCACCAATCTTGATTCCAGCTTGTGTTTCATCCAGCCCAGTGTTTCTCATGATGTACTCTGTGTATAAGTTAAATAAACATACTGACAATATACAGCCTTGACGTACTCCTTTTCCTATTTGCAACCAGTCTGTTGTTCCATGTCCAGTTCAAACTGTTGCTTCCTGACCTGCATACAGGTTTTTCAAGAGGCAGGTTAGGTAGTCTGCTATTCCCATCTCTTTCAGAATTTTCCACAGTTTATTGTGATCCACACAATCAAAGGCTTTGGCATAGTCAATAAAGCAGAAGTAGATGTTTTTCTGGAACTCTCTTGCTTTTTCGATGATCCAGCAGATTTTGGCAATAGATCTCTGGTTCCTCTGCCTTTTCTAAAATCATCTTGAACATCTGGAAGTTCACATATTGTTGAAGCATGGCTTGGAGAATTTTGAGCATTACTTTGCAAGTGTGTGAGATGAGTACAATTGTGCAGTAGTTTTAGCATTCCTTAGCATTTCCTTTCTTTGGGATTGGAATGAAAACTGACATTTTCCAGTCCTGTGGCCACTGCTGAGTTTTCCTAACTTGTTGGCATATTGAATGCAGCACTTTCACAGCATCATCTTTTAGGATTTGAAATAGCTCAACTGGAATTCCATCACCTCCACTAGCTTTTTTCATAGTGATGCTTCCTAAGGCCCACTTGACTTCACAATCCAGGATGTCTGGCTCACAAAAGGGAGGAAGGTGGTGGTGCTTGAACTAGAGGAGCTTAGGCAGGATTGATCAGGGAGGAGGGTGTCTCACTGAATCATCTGTGATAAATAGACCATACCCCAGTTTCCAGAGCTCATCTGCTCTCAGGAGGGGCCCTGAAACTCTTTCTCATGCAATTTTACATTGGAGGACTGCTTCCATTGAAGCGTCTTTAGGGCACATTTTCACAGGCATCACACGTGGAGAGAAGGAAGAGGTACCCCCTCCTGCCCCTGCACCATGCTGGCCTCAGATGTGGATGGTGAGGTGGTTAGTTACTGATAGAGCCTGGATTCCTCCACTAGGCAAGAAGACGCATGTTAAGTTAGGCAGGGCTGGCAGAGCCTTTGTGGAAAGGACTCTGCTGTAACCTCCTTTGCGTGCATGTGTGTTAAGTCACTTCAGTCATATCAGATTCTGCGCCACTCTATGGATTGCAGCCAGCCATGCTCATCTGTCATGGGATTCTCCAAGCAAGAATACTGGAATGGGTTGCTGTGCCCTCCTCCAAGGGATCTTCCCAACCCAGGGATCAAACTTGTGTCTTTTAGGTCTACCTGTATTGGCAAGTGGGTTCTTTACCACTAGCACCACCTGGGTAAACTCCTTTACCTAGAGGCAATTAGTGGTCATTGTGAATGTTGTTGGCATCATAATTAAGGCTACAGAGCAGGAGACCCCTGATGAAGGAGGATAAATACCTGACTAATGTCTAGTTAGCAGCATTATGAGTGTCAGCGCCAGAACTGGATGGGATTCAGGTCCTAAAACCCCATCTCTGCCTTTGTGTTGCCCTGGGATAGTCTGTAGAAGCTCCAGGTGTGCCTGGCTCATGGCCAAATTGGACCTTCTCAATTCAGGCAAGAACCCTGACTACTGATTTTTGTGCCTGGCAATGTCTAGACACTGGATAGCATTATACAGATTGGACTGGCCCATTTTGGGATGTTTTCCAACTCAGACATTATCCCTAACATTGACCCCACTTATTCCACTGCTCATTGAATGTCAGGATTTTGAGAAGATGCAAGCACAGCACCAGAGAAAGAGAGAGAATTTCACTGAGTAACTGTGGCTTGTGACATCTGCAAAACCAAACTTTCTGCAGTAATTTGATCTTTCCTGGATCTTGCCCAGCCTCTGATACATACTGAAAGAGGTCACAGGGGCACCTGAGCTGCCCTGTACTCCCATTCACAATGGCCCTCCACCCTCTCCTATGAGCTCCTGCTCAAAGAAAGGGCTGCGGTGTGGTCCTAAGTGCCCCATTCTGCCCCTCTACCTAAGGGTCAATCCACTCATCAGATTCCCTGTGGGTCCCAAGGATGCACTTGAGACATGCTGAAACCTGGGCATCTCCTTTGCTACAATTTTCTCTCAAACAAGATGTGTAATAGACTTCCTAAACTTCTTTGTGACAAAAAGAAGGATTAAGCTATGATGTAGAATACGCAGGTTTCAGGCTTCATTCCTCTACTAAGTTACTATGTAACAATGCAGAGAGGAATTGATTCTTTCTTTTTACTAGAATTTCTCCTGGATAAATGAGAGAGCTGATAGAAGCATTAAATAAGACGATGGCTGTGCTGCTGGCTTGAGAATTAAAAGGTGTGTTTCATAAACTTTGCAGGAGGAAATGGCAACCCACTCCAATATTCTTGCCTGGGAAATTCCATGGACAGAAGAGCCCAGTGGTCCATATCCATGGGGTCTCAGAGAATCAAACACATTTTGACGACTAAACAATACAACTTCATAATCTTAGACTACAGTATCTATATGTGACCAATAATAATGATGGCCTTACCATTTTTAAATCTTACAGTACAGTCCTTGAAAAGTACTGTAGTACAGTACAACAGCTGGCATACAGGGGGTGGCATTGGGTGAACAGACAAGAAGAGTTACTAACTGGAGGAGGGAGAGGAGGTGGGAAATGGCAAAGCTGAAGGATCATCAGCAATAGGAGATCAAGGGCAAGCCACGATTTCATTCATTCCTAACGTTGATGGCACAGGTTCTAGTTCCTTGCTGGAGACACTTCTATCTACCCTCTTGAAAAAACAATCCAGTGATGTGTGGGTAGTAACTCTTTTTTTCTCATCATAGATGACATGGTAGCACTGGATTGCGTTCTGAATGGCTGCTGCAACCTTCATGTATATGTTCTATGTTTGAGTCTTGTGCCTCAACAACTGAGTCTCCTCAAATAAAGAGAATCCCTTTGCAGTTCCTTGCATCATGAATCGCTTTGCTTCTCCAGTTACTTCTTCCTCTTGTCCATCTTAATTCTTCCTCAGGACCTCCAGTTCCATCAGGTCATCATTAGTAAACTCTGCGTGCTGATAGCAGCAGTATGGTATAGTAAAGTACACAAAAGCACAACCATTTGTAGAGGATCCACGCACAGGACGGTGTTCACCAGACAGATGCACTAACTTACATGATGGGGCAGGCGAATGCATGTTCACATCTTGCAAAGTTCACAACTTGCCAGTTCATATATAGGGGACTTATTGTAATTAATAACGACAATGATGATAAAAGATAGCAAAAATAATAATGACTACCTGAAAGATTAATGTTCTGTTAATCTGATAATGAGGGGATATGATGGAAGGTCAGCTGTCAGTGTACATTTTGTAGAAATGGTTTCTGGAGCCATAGCACTGTTTCTCAAGGACTTTAATATCTGAAGAGACTTCATTTACTGGTGTCTAGAACTCCGACTTGGCCTGGAGGTTCTAGGCTGACATAGTTAGGTCTTTTCTAGTCCTATAATTACAGGTAGTGTTTTCAGGAAACAGAGGCTACATCTGTTTGTTTCTATTAATTGAAGAAGCTTCACTTTTTTGTTTGGTTTTCTGGTTTGGTTCTATTTCAGAATGGGACTTTTAAAGTAACAGGTGTGACCTCACTAAGGTAAACCAATGGAATAAGTCAAAGAAACCAAGACTCGGGGATAGGTCAGAGGTTGGGAAATTGTTATCAGATTCTCAGAGCAGGAAAGATAAGTCAGGTATGCAAGACAGCAAAGAGTAGAGCCCACCTACATCACAGAGTTAGCAGAAAATTTAAATGTCCATTTGCTAACTTTATGTGATAAGCTCCATTTGGTCTATTTCGTGGAATTGCAAAGGTTGGGAAAAGTTAATTGATAGTTGGCAGCTGCATTATAGATTAAAGACATATACCTCACTTTTGGGCTTTCACCTTTCCTGATATCTACCTGGGCATTTCTTCCAAAATAATTAGTGACATTAAAAAGAAAAAAAATGGGGGGAGGAGGAGTTGCCCTGGGTCTTCATTGCTGTACTCAGGTTTTCTCTAACTGCATGAGGAGGAGATGTTCTCCTTTGTGGTGCATGGGCTTCTCACTGAGGTGGCTTCTCTGGAGCACAGGCTTTAGGCACTCAGGCTTCAGAAGTTGCAGCACACAGGCTCAGTAGTTGTGGCCCATGGGCTCTAGAATGCAGACTCATTAATTGCCACACAGGCTTAGTTGCTCCGTGGTATGTGGAATCTTTCTGGACCAGGGATCAAGACCGTGTCCCCTGCATGGGCAGGCAGATTCTTACCCACTCTACCACCAGGGAAGTTCTTTAAATGACATTTGTTACCAACCAGACCCAGCGCAGGTCCTGAGGACCAACTGTTGAAGGATGGACTCAGTCTCTGCTGTCATGGTTCTGACAGTCTAATGACTCAGCCAAGTACCTGGTGGCACCAGAGCTGCACCATTCTAAACATTTGCAGTGTTTGCTTTCCAAGCCTTACTTGGATTGCTTGGCTATATGTTAATTGTTCAGAGCAGGAAGCAATATTTTCTTCTTAGTTCCCATATAAATATGGCTCTCCACAGATGACATGAGCATGTATAGAATTAGCAGAAAATTTAGATGTCCATTTGCTAACTTTATTTTTGTGTATGTGTTGCAAGTGTCAGCTCACTGTTTTGCTAGTCAAACACATCTTGTAATGGGCTTTGGTAATTTAACTCCTAGGAATGGCTTGGTTACAGAACCCCATAAAAGTTTATTGACTTCTGCTTGCTGGCTTAGGTTGTAGGTTAGAATGTACCTCAGGAATTAGCTTCACTCAGTTTAATGACTTCATTACTGAGTGGTTTGCGTGCTCTGAAGCACTTCCTAATATATTTTTAACACCAGTTTGTAGCTGTCATGAGCTATTTCTATGAAGTCGGAGAGGCAGGTTGGCTCCTTTAAATGGCCAAGACTTTTTAAAAAATGTTCCTGAAATGGGTTTCTCCTATAGTATCCAGGTGGTTGGGGACCTTTGCTAGTAATATAGTTAGTGGTAACAATTTAAGTATTCTAGCCAACTTCAGTGCTATAAAAAGATCACTGTGTTAGTCATTGCTTCTTCTAAGGGCAAATAAGTGGTGATTGCTCATAGCCATCTGAAAATTATATTTATGGTTTACATAAAACCAAAGGCAATAGATGTTGATGAATATTTATAGCCATTTATTAGTATGTATCTATCATCAAATGAATTCAATTTTCTCCCTACTCTTAAATAGGGTGTTTTAGAAGGACTGTTAACCCTTTCATGGTTCCCTAAGATTTGTTATCACACCTAATTAACGGACTGTATGTAATCTGCTGGCATCTGCTAAGCTAACTACTTGCTCTTCTGTGAGTGCACTGGAACCTTCAACTTCCAAAAAGGTGATTTTTAAAATAAAAGTAATAATTTTTCTTTTGATTATGAATACAGGGTAATTTTGAAAAATATGTATTACATATGAATAAGTATCATAATATCAATTCCCTCTAGGTGGTAGGAACATAAGTGAATTTTTAATATGTTTTTTAGTTTTAGAATATGTATAATATATACTATACATAAATATATATATAACATATGCTGTGTGTATATATATATATATATATATACATACATATGGGGCGTCCCAGGTGGCTCAGTGATAAAGAATCCACCTGTCTGCCGATGTAGGAGATGAGGGTTCAATCCCTGGGTCTAGAAGATCCCCAGGATAGGGAAATGGCTATTCTGACTCTAATCTCAGAATTCTCTTTTGACTGGGGATGGGCGGGTATGTGCGTAATTGCTCAATTGGTTTCTTGGTCCCTGTAGAATTTTCTTATTGATTTTCATTTGTTTCTGTTTCACCCAATGGAGTTGGGGTGGTGGCAGAGAGATTTTAAAATCTGTCTAACCTAACCACAGAAGGTTAGGTGTTATCTTGTTAAAACTGTTTTGTGCATGAAAAAAAAAAAGAAAATTGGAAAGGTTAGGAGAGTTGTGTATGGCAAATTTCATTTTATGGGTTGAGCCTAAAAAATTTTCAGTGTGATATCCACTAGTCACAGTAGGGACTTCTCTGGTGGCTCAGATGGTAAAGAATCTGCCTGCAATGCAGGAGACCTGGGTCCATTTCCTGGGTTGGGAAAATCCCTGGAGAAGGGAAAGGCTACCCACTCCAGTATTCTTGCCTGGAGATTTCCCTGGACAGAGGAGCATGGTCGGCTACAGTCCATGGAGTCACAAAGAGTGGGATGCGACTGAGCAACTGACACTTTCACTTTTAAGTCACAAGAGACTATATTTAAATTAAGTGAAATTTAAAACTCAGCTCTTCAGCCATTTTAGCCACTTCATGTTAAGTGTTTTATATCCACATGTGGTTAATGGCTACCATATAGTTACAGAAATTGTTACAGAAATATTGTGGAATGTTTCTGTTATTGCAGAAAATTCTACTGGACAGCTCTGCTTTTTAATCTCCAATCTAATACTGCTTCCACTATTCCACTGTAGTGCTTATTGAAACATTTTTCATAGCCACAGAATGCCTTCCAGAGCAACCCAGCTTCCTGTAACTTTGTGTGCATACCTTTTTAAAAGCAATGTATTATTGCATTCCAAAGACATACCTAGGATTATTAAAGCATATTGTAATGTCACTCTACTTAAATTATCCACACAGGATGCATAATTACTACCTTAGGTCTTTTAATATTCACTTCCCTTAATTTTGCATTTTTCTTAAACATATCAATTTGCACTTAACCATAAATAATAGAGTGCTTAGCTCATACATATCAATGAGAATCCCCTTCAGAAATGAAAGATTGCTTGCTTAATACCAAAGAGTATTTTGGAGAACATCAAATCCCTTGACAGATGCTTGTTGCCACAAGGATTTATTTTCTTCTGCTTGTAACTAAAATAGCATCAGTTGCATTTTGCTATTTAACAATATTGAAGGAGAAGGTTATAGCAAAATGATTTACAAATAGTAATTGCATTCCCCAGCTTACCTATTTCCATACATTAGCACAAAAAACTTAATCCGGATTTGGCTATCAGGCCCAATGGTAACAATATTTGTATCTTCACCAATCACACAAAGTGTTTGCCTTTGTATTGGGTAAAAATATATCACAAGTTGTTTCATACCCTGACATTCATATTTTTTTTCACTTGATTTTGACTTTACCCACTGGCAAAAGAACATCTGTCTAGAAGTTGTGATTTCAGCACCTTGAATCCCCACCATTGTCTTCATTATTGGTTGATGCCTGGAATTCCTTCTAAAAGTTCCATTTCTTTAACCATTCTTCATATCAAAATTAAAATATCTCTGGAGTAGGGTAATAGTATTAATAGAAAGTGATAATTCAGCTAGGACCTGAAGGATGTGTGTCAATTTTCTAAGTGGAAATTGGAAAGAAAGGACAGAGATGTGATAAGAGCTTTCCAAATGGAAGAAAAACATAGGCAAAGACATAGTGATCTCTCTGGGAGACAGCGATTTTTGTGGAACTCCAGGTATGTAAAGGATAGCCCTGAAGATGAAATTGAAGAAATAATCCAAAGCCAAAAAAGGGCTCTGGTTGTATTTATAAGGCTTTTGAACTTTAGTTTACGAGCAGGAAGGGCATTGCAAGAGTTTTTAGCAGAGGAACACTGTGAAAGCTTTGTGCATGTGAAAGGTTTCTCCAGCAACAATATGAAGGATAGCTGGGAGAGATACCAGTTAGGCATTTCGTTGGTAAGACGACCAAAGTAAAAGATTTCAAATGTGAGAACAAGATGGTGGAAGTGGCATTGGAAATGGATAAGTGTACAGGGATTCAGAAGACATTTGGAAAGTACCCAGCCTTTCATCCTTCACCTATTTTACTATGAATGATTCAGAGTTGAGTCCCTGTGTTCTTTCTCAAATTTGTACATAGAGCACCTTTCTCTTACTGCACTTAGATTTACTGCTGCTCCTACCTCCCTTATTTATCCCAGTTAGTACACAGTACGTGCTAAGTTGCTTCAGTCATGTCCAACTCTTCGTGACCCTGTGGACTGTGGCCTGCCAGGCTCCTCTGTCCATGGGATTGTCCAGGCAAGAACACTGGAGTGGTTGCCATTTCCTCCTCCAGGGGATCCTTCCGACCCAGGGATCGAACCTGCATCTCCTGTGTCCCCTGCATTGCATGTGGATTCTTTACCGCTGAGCCACAGGGGAAGCCCTGCCCTCTACAGACACATAAACAACTGAGATGAGAGGAAATGAGATAGTGTTTAACAAATCTGAAAATCATCTGGAGCTTTTGAGAAAAACAGGCTCTTTGATCCCCACTATGGAGTTTCAGATTAACTAGCTCTTGATGGGATCTAGATATTTGTTTTTGTTGTTGCTGTGTATTTTTGTTGTGTGTGTGTATATGTGTGTACATGTGTTTGTTTTTACTTTCAGCTGATTCTGATGACCAACCTGGTGTGTTAAACCATAGGCAGGGTTTCTAATTCTAACCTTAATCTTGTCTAACTCTGTGATATCAGTCAAGGCACTTAATTTTGAGGATCTCAGATTTCCCCATTTGAGAAATTACAGTACCAAAGTAGATGATGCTGAAGTGGTGTGCACCCATCAGTCATGGGGTTTATCTGGATGAGGTCACTTATGGGTCATAACTAATTCCTCATCCTGGGAGTAGAGTGTGTATTGTTTTCCCCAAAATGTATTACCTTGTATCTTTCATATTTATGGTCCCTGTCATACTACCTGGAGGGGTCCTCTCGCTTGGGGATTCTCCCTGTGGGCTGGGTGGGCACACAATGAGAGAAAATGAATGGCTGGTGCTATCGCCCACAGGCAGGCGTGGTCGAGAGGCCTCTGTGGAGCACAGATGGTGGTAGGTGGTTGAGGGTGTGTGTGGGGGGCTTTCTCGAGAAGCTTGTGGGCCAGCATCAGCTGTGGCCCTGCCTCTTGCCAGCTTTTCGCCTACAGATCCTCCTTGGTTTCTGAGCCACACCTCAGGTGTGCTACGAGCTTATGATTCATTAGACAAGTTTCCTTTGTCCTCTTCTTCGATGGGGAGCTAGTAGGAATTTTTCTACCTCAACAGTCAGCTCCCTCTTCCTTAACCACTACGGATAAAGAGTCATTGCGGCTCAGTGGTAACCCACTCCAGTATTCTTGCCTGGAGAATCCCATGGATGGAGAAGCCTGGTAGGCTACAGTCCACAGGGTCGCATAGAGTCGGACACGACTGAGCGATGGAACGGAACGGATTTAAAAAATAATAGTTTTTTCCCTCCATTTTGCTTCCTGACTGTACTTCATGGGAAGAAGTTGCTTGTGGAACCAGCAGTGCTGAACTGGGCTGCAAAGTGGATCAAAGGATGAGCCACTTATCCAGAATGAGACCCAGAGGCCAAACCTGACCAGTGCGGGGTCCTCCCACCTGCTTCCTAGTTCCTTGTAGATGTTCTCCCTGCTCAGAATCTCACCTGGGATTCTGCAAGAGGATGAAGCTCTACTGCCTTGAGGCATCTATAATGTGTAAGGGATTCATTTCTCCCCTATAACTCTAGAATGATATTATTTATGTACCATCCCTAGGAGAATTGAAAGTCACTCAAATCACTTTATGTGTTCTGAGGATCAAGAAGGAACCTAGATGAGAAACACCTATGTCTGCTCCCCAGGGCCCCGAGGGACACCACATTAGGACATTATTCCCTGAGAACTGCAGTGCTTTCTTTCACAATCTTGGACTTCTCCTCCCAATGGCGCCCTATCCCTTCCTCCTTCCCCACCCCAACATCATCACTTCCCTAACAACCCTACACCTTCCCTCAAGTTCTCAGAGGCTGTACAGTGCAGAAAGGAGGAGACCTTGAATAGCACTCCCAGAACAGGGTAGGTTTAGCAGGGTGGAGAGTAGAAAGAGAGAAGAAAACTAAAGGAAAGAACTGAGAAAGAGAATTGAGAACAAGACTGGCTTGTACTGACAAAGAGCAAGAAGTTGGACCCAATACATGATACGGACCTTCTCAGGTGGCTCAGTGGTGAGGAATCCACCTGCCAATGCAGAACACATACGAGACACTGGTTCGATCCCTCGGTCAGGAAGATCTCCTGGAGAAAGAAATGGCAACCCTCTCCAGTATTCTTGCTTGGGAAATCCCATGGACAAAGGAGCCTGCTGGGCTATAGTCCATGGGGTCGCAAAGAGTCAAACATGACTTAGCCGCTAAACAACAACAAATCCATGACACACTTCCTAACTAATGGCCTAATTGGATTCTGCCTGGCATCTGAGGCTATAAGACTGAGGCGGACAGACACTGCTTCTGCCCTTGTGGGGCTTGCATTTGAGCAGGGAAACATTGCATCAAATGGTCACCCAAATACATCATTATTATCAATGTCAAAATGACAGTATGTGCTAGCTGCTGTGAGAGCATAAAATCAGGGGTCCGTGGGATAGTCAGGGGAGCCTGGGAAAGCTTTCCTGAAGGTGGTCCATTTCGGGAGAGACTTCAAGGATGAGTAGATACACACTAGACATGAGGATCACAGTGGAAGTTAAAGTACTCCCAGGGGAATAAACAGGAGCCTGAGTCAGTGGATTTTTCAGCTAGAGTCAAATAGGAGTAGGAAGGAGGGCAAGGTTGCTTGATTCTTTGTTTCCTTTTGTGTAAACTCCAGAAGGAATCTACTGAGAGGGCTGTCTTAATACTTCTCATCAAACCCAGGTAAATGTAGATTTAAGTTTATGCTTTGAAGTGACTGCAGCCTGCACTGAAAAATGGGCAGTAAGCCAGCGTCTGTGCAAAAGCTTTAAGCCCACAGAGCCCAGCTCTTGCTTTTCTGGAAACTTCTACCACACTGTGAGTTGGAGTGGCAGCTGTTGCCCATGATTGTGTCCATGCCAGGCAGTTTTACTTATAGCCCTGGCCCTCAAATACAAGCAAGCACAGACTGGCACAATTTTAAAGCAAAATTACAACCCAAGAATGGAAAGTGGATGGATGGGTATAGAATGTTATCAGCGCTAAAGAGATCTCTACTTCTTTTTGTAAATTCCCTTTTAAATTTTTCTTTAAACTTTGCAAGCCTTTTCTATCTCTTTTTATTTCATTTGATAGCTACACACCATCTCCCTTTTACAGGAGACAAAATTATGTTATGGTAAAATTAAATAACTTATCAAAGTTCACAAGACCATATTCTTTAGTTTTCCTCACTGATTCTTATTCAAGAGTAACACTCTAATTAGGATTCAAACCTTCCATTTAGAGAAAAATAGCAAGAAAAGTGAAATCAGAAAGTCCAGAAAGACAAATCTAGACAAGACTTGGTCTAATTTCTTACACATTCTCTACCATCTCAACTCCTATATAATGAAAATTTATATTCTCAAGAATAATCCCATGCTGTCTTGTAAATCATCAAAGAAAGATTTAATTTAGTTCAGAGCCATTAAGTGTGTTTTATTGTACTCTGAATCATTGGTATGGGATACATATGACAACTCTTAGGAGGCTAGACTATCACATAAAAAAAGAAAATCGATTTTTCAGCTTTTTATATATATACAAACTGTTGATCACTGTACAAGTCCATTACCAGAAACTGAAAACACACCCAGAAGCAGTCCAGATGTTGGAAATACCAGAGGCTCTTTAACTAGTCTGTAATGCTTTGCTGAAAAGTATGACTTTTCTAGACCATTTTTAAAATAGCAAAGTGAACACAAGTGAGAGATCTATGTATTCCCATGCAGCAATGAAAGAAATAGCTGTCTCCAAAAGACCCAGATCAGAGAAGACAATGGCACCCCACTCCAGTACTCTTGCCTGGAAAATCCCATGGATGGAGGAGCCTGGTAGGCTGCAGTCCATGGGGTCTCGAAGAGCCGGACATGACTGAGCGCCTTCACTTTCACTTTTTACTTTCATGCATTGGAGAAGGAAATGGCAACCCACTCCAGTGTTCTTGCCTGGAGAATCCCAGGGACGGCAGAGCCTGGTGGGCTGCCGTCTATGGGGTCACACAGAGTCGGACATGACTGAAGTGATTTAGCAGCAGCAGCAGCAGCAAAGACCCAGATAATTCTAGCCTTCAACAACTCGATACAGCCTACAATGTAAACTGGCTTTCACACAGGAGCTTCCTTAAGAAAATATAATTACAAAAAAATGAACAAAATCTGGAGGGGATATTGACATGGCAATAGTTAACTCTGCTTACCAAAGGATTTACTAATTAAATGTCAGCTACCCTGGTATATTTAGATGGTTGTTTATGAGGCTTTGGCAGTTTGAAAATTGGAGTGAGTGGATAAGTGGAGGGCAAAGCAATGTACTTTCAAGCTACTGCCAAGAAAAATTATCTTTGAAAATATAAACTCCCCTCCCCCAACAAACACAAGCTTATAATGACCTGCAATTTCTCAATCCAATCTATGCTGACATCCGAGGTGTCCCTCTAGTAGACATGGACTGCTTTGTTGTCAGTAGAATGACATAGGTTTCAATATGAAGGAAAAGCATAAATCTACGGAAATTAATTTGTATCTTTTTTTTTTAAGAAAAAACTTTTCTATTTTGTATCAGGGTCACTGGAAAAGACTCTGATGCTGGGAAGGATTGGGGGCAGGAGGAGAAGGGGATGACAGAGAATGAGATGCCTGGATGGCATCACCGACTCGATGGACTTGAGTTTGAGTGAACTCCGGGAGTTGGTAATGGACAGGGAGGCCTGGCGTGCTATGATTCATGGGGTCGCAAAGAGTTGGACACGACTGAGCGACTGAACTGAACTGAACTGATAGCCAATTAACAATGTTGTGACAGTTTCAAGTGAACAGTGAAGGAACTCAACCACACATATACATGTGCTGTACAGTAGGTCCTTGTTGGTTATCCATTTTAAATATAGCAGTGTGTACATGTCCATCCCAAACTCCCTATCTCTTCCACCCATCAATCCCCCAGGCAACCATAAGTTCATTCTCTAAGTCCGTGAGTCTCTTTCTGTTCTGTAAGTTCGTTTGTATCGTTTCTTTTTAGATTCCATGTGTAAGGGACATCATAGGATATTTCTCCTTCTCTGTCTGACTGACTTCACAGGAAATTAGTTTATATCTGACAAGAAGAGAGGGTGCCTCTCCATTCTTCCTTTGCCCATGTAAGATTGAAAAATGTATTTGTAGAGTATATAGTGGTGACAGAGTACACAGTGGCAATGGTAGTGATATGACATATGTATGTTTATACTGAGACTGAGAAATGTCCCCAGTTAGTTGGATCCAATTATATAAAGTAATATTGAGAAGAGTGGTCTTCTGATCATAGATTATAAGACAATGAGCACATTTCTTTATCCTCAGAATGTCACTTTCCTTTTACATGAAGTGGAGATATGAGGAATAACCACTTCAGAGAGTTGTCTTAAGTGGTAAGTAACATAAGAGTATACAGTTAACACTAAATGAGTATCTGGGAGAAAATCCCATTTAAGGATCAGATTAAAATGGTTTAAAGCCTTGGAGGGTCTCATCTGGCAAATGTTTGATATCAGACTGATCTACAAGAGAGCTGTTTTGTGCAGGCTCTCTGCCTTGTAAATGGAAGACTTTCCCTTTTAGATTGAATTCCACTGTAATATGAATGACAGAGGACCACTGGGGAAAAGACTTTTTGAAATAGCATTGGTTACATCTTATCAGCAAGGAGTACGTTGATGCATAATTACTTATCATTACTGAAATACATAATTTCAAAAAGTATTTCCCAACTGCTTCTTTTCCTCTTGTAAATGTATTATTCATATCTATATAAATAACAATTCACCAAATTCATTTAAACAAATCCATTGATTCTAGTAAGTTATTAGACACATGTAACTGTCGCTTAGGCAATAATCTTGAAACGCCCCACTCAGGATTTCTGGAAACTAACTCTGCAGATGAAGGATGAACAAAAATACCATTCCATCTGTTAGCCAAACTGACTGCATCAAATAATTTGGGACTTAATTACAGAGTTGGTTACATTTTGAAAATGTGATTTCTAAAGGCTGGACATTTTATTTAAATATCTTTGTGTTTATTTCCTCCAAGGACCATCAGTGGTGGTTACAAATTGCAGTTTTAGGACCACTCGCTGTTAAGGACCCAAAGGTTAGGCTCTAGGGTTAGGATTAAGGTGTAGCAGGATATGGGAATAATTATGGTCTCCTTTGGTTTTCCACCTTTTCTCTGCCCCTCCTCCCAACCTGAACTAGTTGTGAGCAGCTCCACATTATCTCAGTTACAAACAGATGATCAGATAGAAATGCAGACACCCAGTTAACTTTGAATTTCAGATGAACAACAGTTGTTAGTGTAAGTATGTCACATGCAGTACTTGAGACATACTTACACTAAAAACAATTCATTGTTTATCTGAAACTCAAATTTAGCTGGATGTTCTGTGTTTGTATTTACTAAATCTGGCAACCCAACCTCCAGGACAACTATTTTGTCAAGATATTTGTTTGAAAAATAGTATCAAAGTCATAGATATGTTAATTGAGAAGTCCTAAAGACCAAACTCTTCAAGATCTCCAAAAATGAACCTCTTTCGGTCATACTTTGGGCACATTTGAAGATGGTTAGAGAGATGTTTCAGTCAATTTGCATCATTGACTGTACTCTGCCTTTTCTCAGTTTTGTGACCCCTTGTCTTTCCCACTAGAATGTTAATTCTGAAGCTTCTAGATTTTATGTTGTTGCTTTTTTTTTTGGTCATAACTGTATCCCAGTTCATGGTGCCTGCCACATGCAAAGTATTCCATAAGTATTTGTAGGATGAATGAATGAACTCTTAACAGTTTTTGATGAATTTGTTTTATGGATTAGACAGCCACCTGCAAATAGCAGAATCACAGGAGACTGAGCTCTAGGACTGGTCTGTTGCGATGGCAGGGTTGTATCTTGCAGAAGATGCAGGGCACCATAGCAGGACATGAAAAGACCAAGACAACAAAGGAACAGATGGACAGGCAGGTCAATATGAGGGCTTTGAATGGCTGAGGAAGTAATAGGGACACTTTAGAGTGTGACCAAGTAATGTACATTTTGCAGTATTGGATTCCAAAATATTCATTTGTCTCATATCTAAGCATCAGTAGTCTCCACTGTGGGGCTCCCGTATCATCACCAGGATCTGGGAAGACAGTAAGATCATTAAAAGTCCGATCTCCTCTGGGCCATGGGGATCATTCCCACATTGTCCTATGACCACCAGTCCCCTGAGTGTCTTTCTCCCATGCTGCTTCTCTCTCTTGCCTTCTCCTCTGTGCTCCTCTCTTCTCAGTTCCCAGGCCTCTTACAACATTGCTTCCAGGAAGATCTTCGTAAAAAACAAATCAAGCCATATCACTGGCCAGCGTTCAGACCGCCATTTTCTCCCTGTCGGGGGTGAGGCCCGGTCAGCCTACCTCCCCATCCTTGCTTCCTTTCATCCCTTGAGTCCTTCCTCCAGGCTAGCCACCCCGAGCCTCTTCTCAGTGCACACATCCCTTCACCACTCTCTAGAATGGCCTTCATTTCCTTGGGAACTTCTCAGTTCTCAAAACTTGACTCTCAAGTAGCTGACTTAGTGAATTTTTAAAATTTCTCCTGAAGTCATTGATTAGTGTTTTCCTCTAGGATCTCGCAGCACCTTACACAGACCTCTGGCTCAGCACTCACTATATGATAATGTCTTGTTGGTGTATCTTCTCCCCCAGCAGATTGGGGGGCTGCATCTTTGTGTCTCTCCCATCAAATAGAGCATATAGAAGTTATATGGTAAGTGGTATAACACATGAGTTACTTTGGAAGCTTCAAAGAAACCTAGTCTTGCTCCTGAACACATAGTTCTCTGGCTTTGCTTTTCTTGGTCCTTCATGAGAACTTCCCCCAAGTCAAACTCCAGGACCTCTTGTTCATGTACAGATGTGTTGGTTGAACCCTGTCCCACAGCTGGAAGGGGCAAAGGGTTTTTCCCGTGGTAACTTTTCTGTTGATGATACCACAAGGGAAGATAACATCGACCTGATGCTTCCTCTCAGATTTGCCACATTGGTCAAATCGTGTCATTACGTGTTGTCAGGCTTTGAGAGAAAGCATCCTTCATTTTAATTTTTTGCATGATTAAAGTCATTCAATTACCATTCAATTTAATTAAATGGCTTTTATGATTTAATTTTAGTGAGGGGAAAAATGATCCGTCATTAAAATGATGATTGAATGATGATTTTTTTAATTATTTCAATACATAACAGGAAAGAGCCTTTGAGATAAGTTTTGTAATAAAAAATCCTTCTGGTAGTCAGTAAAATGTGTTATTGGTAATGAAAAAGGAGTTGTTGATATTGTTAATTAATAAATGATGGATTAGCGTGGAGCCTGACACCTCATTTACCCCAGTAACATTACCCCGGGAAATTACAGAGGATATTAGGCTGTCACTATTTACGAAATTTTTCCTTGAAAGAGAGAAAGAGCGAGAGTGCGCGTGCAGGAGAGAGAAAGAGAAAGGAAGGGAGGGAAAGAAGAGGAGTATGGAAGCTTGTAAAGTAAAAACTCTAAATTGTAGTTTAGCACTCAAGCAAAACTAATCAGTTAGCGAAAATGCATGGCCTACATGAAGGCATGTTGAAGAAATATCAGAATTTATTTAATAGCATATATTTTCTCTCTTTTTTAAAATTAAGAATTGATACTTTCAGTTGTATGTCACAATATTTTCTTCATTGTGAATTTCATTAGGAGATTTTTTTTTTCTGCAACATTCTTTGGGATGCTGAATACTAACTTGGTAACGAGGAGAAAATTTTAGGCAATTAATGTTGGGATTCTTTTTTAAGGAAGACTATTATAAATGTGTATATTTTTAATATAGCTTACTGGAACTTTTGTTTTCTAGTCCAGGAAGAGAGTGTCTTACAACCAAGAAATGCTTGGCTATTTGGCTTTCAGGTCTGACATTTAATTCTCTGACACCGGGTAGTCTGCAATTCCATTGCATTCTGACATTACCTGGAGTTAACGTAGACCCAAGTTGAGGGTGAAGTCCTTCACAATACTGCTGTCACTGAGATACCAGCTTCAAATCTCAGGGCCACCTGCACTTCTGACCAAGGGGATAAAACATTGTGTGTTCCCAAACTTTACCAGGTACAATAACTTACTAGAACAACTCACAGGATTCACTGAAAGTTACTACACTTAATATTGCAGTTTTATTATGAAGTATACACCTCCTGAACAATCTAATGGAGGAAACACATAGGACAAGATTTGGGAAGGCCTTCATGCCTATCCAGGGTCTGGATACATCATTTTCCCAACACACAACTGTGTTCACCAGCCAGGAAGCTCTTGGTGTCCAGAGTTCTTACTTGGATTTTATTATGTAGTCATAATTGCTTACATCATTGGCCATGTGATTGAACCTAATCTCTAGTCCTGCCTGCCCCCCCATCCCACCCCACCCCGCTCCCTCCCTGGAGGTCAAGATGGCCCCAGATTCCAACCCTCTGATCATGTGATTAGTCTTTCTCATCACCAGCTCCCATCCTGAAACTATGTGGGAGCCCCACCAATGGTTGCCTCATTAACATAAAAAGACACTTCTATTGCTAAAGAAATTCAAGGGTTTGTGAAGCCCTTAGCCAGAAACCAGGTATCAAGATTAGATATGTTTTTTATTGCACATATGTATTTTATGCATATTTATTGCACATATGTATTTTATTGCACGGATGTATTATGTAAAAACGTCTCAGATTTGGCTTTTTGAGTAGTTATTAAATCAGTTGAAGTAATATTTTCCAGATATTTCCTGTGTGCTTTATCACCAGCCTTGGGAGGAGATGGGATCACGGCAGTATAAGGCATAGTGCCTGCCTAAAGGTCTATTTCAGGAGACCAGCTCAACATGTGAAACACCCTAATGTTAAGAACTACTCATACTGAGTACTTTGCGTATGTGTTTTCACTGTATCCTTATAACAACTTCATAAAATATGGTCCAGAAATATAAGTGAAAACACACTATTAGATTCAAATGCAGGCTGTCCAATTCCAAAGCTATAATTTTCCATCAATCCACATTGTATTGGAACTGAGTTGTATCAAGAGGTAAAGAGCACTGGTGCTGTTGCAACAAATTCAGAGAAAGGGAACTCAGTGAGTGTGGGGGGGATCAGGGAGACTTTGTGGGAAAAGTTGGACTTCACTGAGGCCTGGAAGAGTGTGTAGAAAATGGATTCCCAAAGGAAAAGGCAGAGTACCTTCCTGATTAGAAGAACAAAATGAGTAAAGGGAGGGGGAAATAAGTTTGAGGTATTCACGGGTGGATTAAATTTCTTTCCTGGGATATCTCTGGTTATCACAAACTCATCTTACTTGAATACACCTGCTCCATGCTGAAGCACTCCTCAGTACAAAAATCTTTCTTGTCACCAGCCAGAAAGTGATACCTTGTTCTCAGAGCTCTCAATTCTGCCCTCCACAGGACTAGTCTCCAGAGAAGTGAAGGTTTTTCTCTGGTCCTGAGCCTCTGCTTTTTCACAGAGGGTATGTGTGTGTGTGTGTGTGTGTGTGTGCTCGCTAAGTTGCTTCAGTCATGTGTGACTCTTCCAGACCCCATGGACTGTAGCCCAGCAGTCTCCTCTGTCCATGGGACTTCCCAGGCAAGAATATTGGAGTGGGTTGCCATTTCTTTCTCCAGGAGATCTTCCCAACCCAGGAATTGAACCTGTCTCCTGCATTGGCAGGCAGATTCTTTACCAGTAGCACCATCTGAGAAGCCCTTTCCTTAGAGTAAATGAACCCGGTCTTACCCACATTCTTCAGACTACCTGGTTCTGAGAACCTCTGTCACTCAAGGTGTCTGAGTTGGGTTGAGAGTCTATTGTGACATTAGAGAGATTGGGATTTGAATTGTTACCTGCCATTTACCAGGCATGAAATGAATTCATCTCTTTGAGTCTCAGTTTCTTCTTCTATAAAGCAGGGATATTTAACTTCTTCAGAGATGGTGAAAATTATATAAAATAAGACAGTGCTTCTGATATTCAATTTATATAACCTATTATTAGGGTACTATATCTGTTAGCATTTGCTATTAAAAAAATAAAGTAACAGAAATCCTTAAATGTAATAGCTTGATATTTTTTAAGCTTATTATTTCCTGATTCTGTCTTCTGGCAACTTGGGCTGGATTCAGCTAACTCACTGGACACTAGACCCACGCCCATGTCTAGTGGGTGGCTGGCTGCAGGCTGTGGTTCCTTCCAGATGTTCTTGTCATCCGTCAGGCCAGCCTGGGCTAGTTCACATGGTGAGAACTTCAAGGTTCCCAGGAGCAGCAAAAAGATATGTCCTGTTGTGCAGGTTCTTTCTAAATGGCTCCACTCGTATCATGTCTGCTGCTGTCCAGTCGGCCAAAGGAAGTCCAGAGTTGGTGTGGAAAAGCAATACCAGAGGTCATGGATGAAGACAGAATTATGGCTTATCTTATCATCTACCCTGAAGCCCTCCATTTAAAAAAGCATTTTAAAGGCAGCAGTGAAGGATAGATGCCTCTGTTAGAGACTGAACTGTGTCTATCTCTTGGCACATCAATGACTTTGTACTTTGAAAAGTGAAAGTGTTAGTCACTCAGTCGTGTCCGACTCTGTGACCCCATGGATTATAGCCAGCCAAGCTCTTCTGTCCATGGAATTCTCCAGGTGAGAATACTGCAGTGGGTGGTCGTTCCGTGTATACATATGTGTAGATGGTTGTGGGTGGGTGGGTGTTCGTGTGCATGAGAGAGAGAGAGAGAGAAAGATGAAGAGAAGAAGGAGATGGAAAACTGACAGGCAGCTGGGATGGCTGGGATGGAAAAAGGTCACTGAATCAAACAGCCTTGGTAGCCTTATGTCCCTCCAGGCAAGAGGAATGGAGAAAGACCTCCAGCTTAGGCCTGACCACCTGCACTCCCCTCTGGGTCCCGGTGAGGTAATGCAGATCAAGGGTACCAGACTTGTCCACAGAGTTTGAGTTCTTTCACTTGTCTCTTCATGCTGCAGATACATGTTTAATACTGTCTGCAGAATAAGTACTGGCTTGAGTGCAGCTGATTTTGAATGCTGGTACTGCTCTTTTTTCTCCCTGGAATCACAGACACTCCCAAAAGTTCATAGCTTATGTTAGCTTCAGCTTTCTCATCAATTTAATGAAGCCATTAGATTTAGTGATTTTAAAGATATCTTTCAGCTGTAATATTGTGCAGTTTTATAATACTACACTATTTCTTTCTTTCCCCTTTTACTATTTCCACATCTTTTTTCCTGATTCTTCAGCTCCCAGCTTGTTGCTTTGATGACATCCACCAATTGGTGGAATGGAATACTGACCCCCCAAAACAGGATCAGTAGAGTCAATTTCTGTGGAAAAAGGGTTTTCGTGGTCCCTTCCATCCTATCACATAAGAACCTTGTACTTATCCTTGCCCAAGTGAGATGCATTGTTCAAGGCACTGGGATTTCTGTGTCATGATCTGTTCTCCTGGGAGATTTGCTTGATGAAAATGGGAGGCCATCCCCCTGTATGGTAGAGGTAAGCGTCCCTTTCTACTTCCACCTGTTTTATAATGGAGGTACTTGTTAGATTTGGAATAGAAAGAATGACATTAGCTGTGGGTTATTGGACATTTACTTATCCTCCCAGAATCTCAGTTTTCTCATCAGTTCAACAGTATCTACTGATAGTATTGATGTTATAAGGAGTAAGTGATGTAAGATTCTCTAAATGCCAAGGTCAGGACCTATCTCTTTGTATGACTTCCAACAGTATTTGTTTTCCCATCCTCCCTTCACCTTTACAGAGTTGATCAAATGGGATCGGGTGTGCTGGCTGCAGCACTTTGTAACTCTATAAAACAACACGAATAATGGATTCTGGTTATTGGCACCAAGCCATCCTCCAGGACTGGGAAGTACCAGGTTTACATTGCACAGAGGTACCCAACTGTGTTAGAGGGAGCCCTGGTGATAGACCCAGGACCCAAGTCTTTGCCTCTAGACTAGAATTTTTAATGCTGCTACTTTCTGCTCGCTTGTCCACTCACTGCCCTGAGTGGGGCCATACATACCACCTTAAGTTCTAGAGCCTTAAGTAATGCAATCAAAACATAGGCATATACCCTGGACTGGAGCCCTGTAGGGATGCATACATTTAAATAAAACATTGTGGTGCAGCACCACTTAGCATACCCGTGGAGTACCTAGCTTGGCCCTTGTAAAATCAGGTGCTGACTTACTCCCTCTTTTACTTTTCACCTCTTGAAACAGAGAACAACAACAACAAAAAAGAAACCAAGAACAAGTTTTCATTGGCAAAGGACTCTTAGATATCTCTGAAAGGCATTTGGTGAACAGATAGTGCTGTTTATTTCCTTTGGTGAGTTGAAAGGTTTCTTTCAGAAATGCTGCACATTCAGAAGGGGGAACTCATGTACACCCGGGGCAGATTCATGTCAATGTATGGCAAAACTAACCAATACAATATTGTAAAATAATTAGCCTCCAATAAAAATAAAAAAAATTAAAAAAAAGAAATGCTGCACAGAAACCCATCATTTCTCTTTGCCTTCTCAAGAGAGACAAAAAATGGGATTGGCTATTAGCTGAAATGCCTCCTCTTGGCTCCACTGATTCAAGGGGATTTGGGATCCCAGGATGACCAGAGATAATTATACACGAGATATATTCAGAAATGTCCCTGAGTGTTCACTCAGGATCTGCTTTGTCAAGACAGTGCATTGTCAAGACCCAGGCCAGAGTTATGAGCTCATTGTAAATTCAAAGGCTAAGTCCATCCAACATGTTACATGCAAGACTTAAGTCATTGGAGCTCTTTAAAGGGTAGTTTGTGAATCTGTGGAAATCAAGTCTCTGGAATCCTCCGGTCTTTGGGGATATGAAGGATGACAGCTGGGAATGAGCATCTTACAGATGATCTTAACCTGAAATATCAAAGTTATCTTTAAGCAGGAGGACTTGAGAGTAAGGATTCTAATCACAGGTGCAGGTTATTAAGTGGTTTTAAGAATTTATTTTCTTAAAAGTGTACATCAATGTCTATAGGCATAAAGAATCAAAGGGCAAGTGATGAGATGAACTTGACATGTTAGACGTCCATCCAAAGGGAGGAACCTCACAAATGCAACCCTAGAAATGGAACTTGCAGGTGTTTGAGCTGAATTTTCCATGAATCTAGTTTGATACAGTAAGGAAGTACCCCGCTTTATGGCATTACTTCAGTGGGAAGATGTCTGACAAGTTACCGCTGATGATGACAGATTGTATAAGCCTTCCCTTGAGCCTCACTTCAGCTGGGAAGTGTGTCCTTGTGCCCTCCTAGAGCCAGAGGGACACCTAGTCGTGTAGCATGAAGGGTATTTCTCCTGCCAATGTGGAGTGCTAAGCATTCAGTGAGAAGAAAGGATAGAAGAAGAGAGAGGAAGGGAAGGGAAGACGAAGGAAAGGAAGGAGTGGGAAAGAAAGATGAGGAGGCAGAAAGGAAACAGGGCTGGCCGTTAATAAGGATTAAGTGATGAAATCTAGGCTACGTGCCAGATATTTGCACTTGCATTATCTCAGTTTCCCTGACCATGGCACAATTAGTGTGAATGGAATCATCTTATTCATGGCCACACAAGGGGAAGGAATTCTGCCTTCCTACCCACTCCAGTGTTCTTGCCTGGAGAATCCTAGGGACGGGGGAGCCTGGTGGGCTGCCGTCTATGGGGTCACACAGAGTCGGACACGACTGAAGTGACTTAGCAACAGCAGCAGCTTCAACAGCAGTTATAGCAAGGGGCACTGCAGATTTACCACCCAGGTTCTTATCGATGAATTCAGTGTCTTAATATTGTATTTTCAGTAGGTGAGAATGGAGAATTGTCAACGGAATGAAAATAGCAAGCTGTCTTCGTGGGGAGTTATGGTAGAATCCTCTACTCTGAAGGTAAAAGTTGTACTGGTGTCAACAGTCCGCTCAGTCCTACGGTGGTCAGTCGTGGAAGGAAGTTAACAGTCGCAAGGCTGTTGGCAATGGTTTTCAGCCCTGAACCTTATCTAGTTTCTCCAGCTTCTCCTTTCCCACCACTGAGCCCGAGCAGCACAGAGGTGGCGGTCCTTCCTCTCTCCAGTGTTGTGAAACCATCAGCACCGTCCCTTCCATCATCTCTGATCTTCAGTCACTTTCTTCTCATCATCTCTGAGAATCCCTCAAAATCCTCACGGAGAAATAGGAAGGTTCAACCTTGCCCACTCTCATGATGTTGTTTTCTCTGACTCCTGAAGAGATTAGCCTTATGGTTCTAACTTTTCAAACTTCCCAGTCTCTACCCCAGTCCATCTAGAATTTTGTTGTATCAGTTAAGATGCTTATGGTTGCAAGTAATAGAATCATTCACTTTTCAATGACTTGAAAAACAGTGATTTATTATTTCACACAGCATAGGTCCAGAGGTAGCGTCCCCAGGCTAGGCTCTGGGCCACAGTAGTGTTTGCTGAGACCCAACACCCTTCCATTCCACAGCTCTGTGACCTCACCTACTCCTGTGCTTGCTTTTGCAGGATTCAGAATGGTGTCCATGGGCCAAAAGAGAGAGGCAATTTCTTCTCCATATCACTTTTTCCCCCCTAAGAATAAAATATTACCGAGAAGGTATGGCTTGTGTGATAAGTCAGGGTAATGGATGTGAAATTTACTTCTCAACAGAGTGAAAATATTTCACTTGGCTTTTCGTTTCCTTTTAAAATTGGATCTAATCTAGTTGAAGCTTTCTCTTTTACCAGGGAAATTAAATGTCAATTACCATATGAATTCTTGTACCATGCCAAACCCTCTTGATTATACAGTGGTACCGGAGGCCTTACATTGGTCCAGAACTCACTGATCTTCAGGTCATGCAATACCTACTTCTCTGATCATTGTCCATGTCCATAATGATGCTCAAGGGCAGTCACATCTGCTGTTTCATGCCATGCTTGGTCACAGAGTCTTTTCTGACGGACCACTGGTACTCATGACCAGTCTCCTTAGGAGCCTCCTCATAATCATTCCCTATAGGATCCTGCCACCTTCTCAGATCTCTGCTGGTTGCAACCATGTCACCCTTCCAATTTCAGAAGACATTCTTTAAAACCTCTCTCTGCTCTGGATGTTCCAGTGATTTTTTCAAATACTCCCTACTGCTTAATAATCTTTGAGATGATTCTGCAATACCTCCCTTCAGGAAGCCTTAAGAAACACTTTCCTGGACTCTATTCTACTTCTAAAAATCAGTATAAGGGTAGGTTATCAGAGTGGTTAGTTCTTTTCTCTCTAACTCATCTTGTTATGAGTAGGATACCTTCCTTATTGAAATGGAACAAAATTGGATTCTTGATTTTCCTGCTATTTAAGTATCTGCTTATAACACATCTAGTCATGACACACTGGTAGGCACCTTGCCAGTGCATTTGCCCCGTACCTCCCTTTCATTTGCCTACCTCCATGCCTTTGTTCATAGTGCATTTTTTTCTTGAGAGACCCTTGCCTTCCATTCTGTCTGTCAAATCCCACCCACATACCTAGACTCAGTGCCTAGACCAATCCACCTTCTTTATCAAGAAGTCTTCAGTCACTCTCCTCTCACCCATTTCCTGAATCAGGACAACTCTCTCTTCTTGCTCTGTCCTCAGGAAGACTTTGATACCCCTCTCTGATAGTATGCATTCTTGTCCACCTTGCTGCGAAGTCACTTCAGTCGTGTCCGACTCTGTGTGACCCCATAGACGGAAGCCCACCAGGCTCCCCTGTCCCTGGGATTCTCCAGGCAAGAACACTGGAGTGGGTTGCCATTTGGTTATCCTTATATGTGTGGGCATTGTACCTGTCCTATTAGCCAACAACTATTTGAGACATGGCCATGTCTTGTTCTCCTTGCGTTCATGGTACCTCGAAAGTAACTAAATGCAGTTAATAGAAATGAGTTCTCTCCTGATCCTGGATAGTGTATAATGGGACACCAAACATGTATGTGTGGTACGTGTCCCACTGATCGCTGAACCCAGGATAGGCAAGTGCACAAACTAGGAAACGGATAGGAAGAAGCTGGCAAAAGATACCAGGAGCCATAGGAACTGCAGACATTCTTTATTTGCAGCAGCACGGCAGACGTGCTTTTCTCTCTAATGACTGATGCTGCCACAACACAACTGCAAGAGCTTTTCAGGTGGTGCTTATATAGGTACACAGAATAAAGACTCACATGGCCAAGCGAGTACATCATGATGTGCATGCACCGTGCTATAAATGATCTCACCTGTTACATAAACATGCAAAGTCATTGTTTACAAAATGTGGGGCAAGAGAGCTGACCACCAGCATCTTTGACTAAATGCTATTCCCTTACAGTACATAAGTAAAGTAATAATGCTGCTAAGTCACTGCAGTCGTGTCCGACTCTGTGCGACCCCATGGACGGCAGCCCACCAGGCTCCCCCATCCCTGGGATTCTCCAGGCAAGAATACTGGAGTGGGTTGCCATTTCCTTTTCCAAGAGTAATAATAGAGACAATGAAAAGGAGCTATCCTGGGGCAATCTAGACTGGGAAACATGGCTGCTAAGGTCAGTGAGTGTTCTAATACCTTGGGGAGAGAGGGATAGCCATGGTGAGCTGAAAAGGCTTCTTAGATATCTTTGGAACCTGAACTGAGTGTTGTGTCATCATGAAAATGTGAATGATTAGAAAGACAAGGAGAAAACAGAGAAGTCATGGATATAGGGAGGGAGATAGAAATGACTTTCCAGCATCTGTGGGTTGATTTGGACACATTAGGAAGAACCCCTATTGGTGGCTTATGTTTTCATCAAACCTCACAATTTATATGATTCTGTCTACTGATATTCATAGACTGAATTCCACTCTGTTGCCAACAGCACTGGAAACAAGATTAACTTTTTTGTACAAAGTCAAAACTGCTTCAGTGGTAATAGGAACATTTTGTACCAAATGTAATGAAGACGATGAAAAGGGTCCTGGTAATACTAAGCATACTTATTAAGCACTATCTTTGTGCCCAGTGTTTATATAGTGTTTTACCTAGATTAATACTACTTTTTCCTAAACATACAAGACAGACATTTAAAACTATCTCGATACTAATAGAGGCTGAGTTGCTGGGCCCATGTTACTCACCAGGCATATGGTGGAAAAACACACAAATTTGGTGTGTTTTATTCCAAAGCTTCAATCATATTTCATCCCCTCAAGTCCTAAATGCTGAGAACAAAGCAAACACAACAACGAGAAGAACACCAATTTTCTCTCATGATGTACTTAAACTCACACTTCTGATAGGGTACAAATGTAGTCTGTGTTAACCAGGGCATAGTTCAGTGCAGTGTAAAGGCATTTCGTTTGCTTAGTGCTCCATCTCATTTGAGAACACAGCTATGTGGGCTTAGGCAATTATTTTCTTACTTAATGACTTAATTACTTTCTCATTATTTGATCTTGAAACTCTAACCTAACCCTAACCATCTCCCATACCAAGCCTGTTTATGTTGGAAATCTGAGAGCTCATTTTCAGGCTCTTGCCCCTAGATGCTACCCAGGGTCCCTCAGAGACAGTGTCCCGAGTGAGGGGTATTTACCTCAAGGTGAGACAAACCATGAAAACCCCTGGCCTTCTTAGCACAGGGATTGAAAACCTCTTTGCAATCACCACAAATTTTTATTTGCTGTTGGAAAATTGCTTTGGGAAATGATGTGGATCAGAGAAGTAAATTTTCTGTCAAGATAAACTTTAGTAGTGAGCAAAGCAAAATTCAGGAAAAAAAAAAAAAGACCCCTAGGTGTTTTATCTCACTTTTATTAACATTCTTTAATATTTACCACTATTGTACTCTGTGAGCCAGACTGTCAGTGGAAGCATTGAACTACAGAGAAGTTTCGGGAATTTCTCTAGAGAGGATATCTTCAGCCTCATTTTACAAACAGAAGCTGTGGATAACAGATGTGCTTCAAAGAGCTGGCGGTTTTTAAAAGAATTAAGGTGAAAAGTAAACTCCCTAAAACCTTAGCATACAGATACCAAGAATCTACTGCTTCTGGACTGGCCCAGACTTTCCAGTGTGTTTCCAGAAATTGCTGTTTTGCAGTCTGCACAGACGGTGGAGTGCTTGGACTAGCAAGGGAGGGGAGGACGCTTGGCAGGGCACCAGCTCAGAGCGAGATTCTTTTCTTTTTCCTAAAGAACTGAGCCTGGTAAAAAGAAAAAAAAAAAAAAAATCAAAACAAACAGACCCTTTCCTTCTTCCCCATCTGCTTTCCTCCCAGTTCTTTGGGGTTGATATCCCCGGGTTAACCAGTGGAACCCAGCAGGCTGCAGGCTGCTGAATCTGTAGCTGGGTTTTGCTGCATTCCAGGGCTGCCTGGCTGTGGTACCCAGGGCTGCTGAGTCTCACCAGCCGATGGATAACAGGACCACAGCCAGAGCCTGTCATGAACACTCAGAACAGCAGCACATGCGCTTTTGAATCTGATGATGGTGATATGATGCAATAAATGATTCTAATTGAACCTGGGTAGACTGCTGTTCCCCCTTCTTCCAAAACTCAATTTTAATTTCTTAGGAGATCTAGCAGGTCAAGGGAAAGGTGTGCTCAGAGAAAGAGGTCTGGGGACTGGATCTGTTGACAAAACTGGAGAGAATCATTATACTGGGGAAAAAATAAAGGCAGTCACCTGCAGCAAGTCTTGGCACACCTATGTGAAGGAAGCTCAGTAGCCTCCTTAACTAAATATTCCAGCTGATTTTGCCTAACAGAGATGGTGCTGTCTCTTTCTTCCAACTTACTGCGGTTGCTAAATCCAAACATTTCCCTCCAGGAAGATAACTTTTATATTGCTAATATTTCATGTTCTCTTTTTTAAAAAATAATTTTATTTGCTTATTTTTTTGGTTGTGCCATGTCTTTGTTGCTGCCTGCGCTTTCTCTCTAGTTGCACTGAGCAGGGCTACTCTCTAGTTGTAGTGTGAGGACTTCTCATTGCCGTGGCTTCTCTTGTTGTGGAACATGGGCTCTAGTGCTCGGGGGCTTCAGGAGTTGTGGCTCCCTAGTTCGACAGCGTAGGCTTAATAGTTGTGGTACAAGGCTCCATTGCTGTTCGGCATGTGGGATCCTCTGGGATCAGGGATTGAACCCATGTCCCCTGCATTGGCAGGTAGATTCTTTACCACAGAGCCACCAGGGAAGCCCTAATGTTCTCTTTCAACTAACCTCTCACAGCTACTTCTTAGAATCTATTTCTAGAAACTAGGTGTTCCTAATGCCTTTCAATGCGCCTCTAGTCTGTTTCTTGAGATAACAACATGTAACTATAAACATCAGTGACACACAGTGGGAGCTACTATTATTTGAGGATTTACTATCAGCGAGCACTGTGGTCGACTCAGTATATGTGATCTCTGATATCTTCTCAAGAACCCACAAGGCAGCCATTGGTGTGTCTGTTTTAGAGATGTGAATGCCACAGCTCTCAGAGAAGGCAATGGCACCCCGCTTCAGTACTCTTGCCTGGAGAGTCCCAGGGATGGGTGAGCCTGATGAGCTGCTGTCTATGGGGTCTCACAGAGTCGGATACGACTTCAGCCACTTAGCAGCAGCAGCATGCCACAGTTCTTAAGCTCAAATGATGACCTGTCCAAAGACTGTTAGACCCACGTGGGACAGAACCTGTGATGCACAAGGAGAAAACGGGAAAGGAGTGCCCCGCCCTGAAGGAGAGAACAGTCTAGTTGCTCCTCCGCTCCATGTGCTCTTGACAGAGTCATGAGGGACTTGATTCAGAGCAGTGACTAATAGCAGGAATTCCACTCCCTGTGGAGGAGAGTTTGAAGCATGTGGCCCTCCAAAGTCACCCTGTGGGTGGCCACCCATATGTCACACCCTCCTCCATCCATTGCTTTAAGTCTTTGCATGATACTACATAGCTCTTAAAGTTATCACTTACGTTCTCTCCTTTGAGCCTTACCAGATCCTTGTGGAAACGGCTGAGCAAGGATTAATTTCTGAATTTTATACACAGGGGCATTGAAGTCCACAGAGGAGGTGATATATCTTAGTCAGTAAGTGACCGAGTCAGGACTAGGGCTCGGTCTATTAATTCCATCCCCAATAGTTTTTTCTAACACATCATGAAACTTTAAAGTAAAGATAGCTCTGGGAGATGTTGAGTGTAGGAGGGACTGATAAGACCAAATTCCCCAATTGAAACCTTGGCTGTTCAAATAACCTCTGAATTCCAGTTTTCAATATCAAAGAACCCAGACCTCTTTTGACCCTTTCAAAATCTCAGTCAATGACCTGCCAGGATGCTTTAACTTGTTGCTCTTTTGTCTCTTACCCATGTTCATCACTGTCTATCTCAGCACTTCTCAAACTTATTTTTTCATTATCTCCCCCTTAAGAGATTTTTTTTACCTTTTCCCCTACCTCACTCTGAAATTTTAATACCACAGATATATTGTGTTTATGTACCATATAACATGGGCTTCCCTGGTGGCTCAGAAATAAAAAATGCTCCTACCAATGCAGGAGACATGGGTTCAATCCCTGAATTGAGAAGATCCCCTGGAGAAGGAAATGGCAACCCTCTCCAGTATTCTTGCCTGAGAAATCCCATAGACAGAGGAACCTGGCGGGCTGTAGACCACGGGGTCACAAAAGAGTCAGACACGACTTAGCGACCAAACAACAATACCATAAGTGTATCTCTGCTTTATAAATACAAATAGTAAGACTTTTTAGCTCCTTAAGAGCCAATTTTTACTCCTTAAATTCAGTATTAGCCCTGTTAAGAATGTATCAGTTCAGTTCAGTTGCTCAGTCGTGTCTGATTCTTTGCGACCCCACGAATCACAGCACGCCAGGCCTCCCTGTCCATCACCAACTCCCGGAGTTCACTCAAACTCATGTCCATCGAGTTGGTGATGCCATCCAGCCATCTCAGTTCAGTTCAGTTCTGTTCAGTCGCTCAGTCGTGTCTGACTCTTTGCGACCCCATGAATCACAGCACGCCAGGCCTCCCTGTCCATCACCAACTCCCGGAGTTCACTCAGACTCATGTCCATCGAGTTGGTGATGCCATCCAGCCATCTCAGTTCAGTTCAGTTCAGTTCAGTCGCTCAGTTGTGTCTGACTCTTTGCGACCCCATGAATCACAGCACGCCAGGCCTTCCTGTCCATCACCAACTCCCGGAGTTCACTCAAACTCATGTCCATCGAGTCGGTGATGCCATCCAGCCATCTCATGCACTGTCGTCCCCGTCTCCTCCCACTCCCAATTCCTCCTAGCATCAGACTCTTTTCCAGTGAGTCAGTTCATCGCATGAGGTGGCCAAAGTATTGCGGTTTTAGCTTTTGCATCTAGTGTAGCTCAAAACTAGGAATCCCGTAAAAAAAAAAAATAGAGGAGGAGGAAAGAAGAAAGAAAAGAAGGAAAGGAGGGAAGAGAGAAACAACAAACAATGTAACAAGTTAGTGGGGAGACTTCCCAGATAGTCCAGTGCCTAAGACACTGTGCTCCCAGTGCAGGGGGCCTGGTTTCGACCCCTGGTCAGGGAACTAGATCTCACATGCCACAAATAAGAGTTTGCTTGTCATAACTGAAAGTTCCTGTAGGCTGCAACTGAAAGATCCTGCATGCCACAACCAGGACCTTGCACAACCAAAAAAAAAAAAAAAGTAAAGACACAGAACACTAAACTGAAGTTGGTTCTCATTTTCCAAACAGCTTTCCCCAGTAATATAGATTCATGTGTTGGGATTTTACTTTGGCCAACATCTTTCCAATATATCTGTCCAAAGCCAAAGCAGAGCATTCTTCAGTCATTCTGTGATCAAATCACAAAGAACAGTTGGGGCCTTGGAACAGACTCACCTTTCAAGAGCTAATTTCCTAGGAGAAAAATAGAGCATTTCCTCTGACCAAACATGATATCTCTTTGTGGTGTTGGGTAAGTCTCTAAGGTGGAGTGAGATCTTTCCTTGGGGGAGGTTTAATGCATTGCTAACTTTACCTGTTGATAAGATAGAGCAGTAGAGAATGTACTGGAAATCATCCTGCAGATCCTGCCTACCAGAGAAAAGAATTAGAAGAAATGCCCCAAGTTACTACTACAGACAAGAAGGGAAAAGCCAGGCCAGTGGCCCTGACTTGCCCAAAGGCCAGAAGCGAAGTAGCAAAGCTGGAACTTGGATTCTGCGTCCTAACACGTGAGCTTCTCTTCCAGAAGAGCACCCACCCTAGACACGTCCTTCTTCTGTTACACTCACTTCATCACTCTGTGGTTGTTAGTACACAGAGAAAAAACATCTTTAAATAAACACCAGCACATCCGTTACGGCCAAAGATGTATGCTTAGTGTCCCAGCGGCCGGTATGATTTAATATTGTGCTATGCTTAGTCACTCAGTCGTGTCCGACTCTTTGCGACCCCGTGGACTGTAGCCCACCAGGCTCCTCTGTCCATGGGGATTCTCCAGGCATGTAAACTGGAGTGGGTTGCCATGTCCTCCTCCAGGGGATCTTCCCAACCCAGGGATAGAACCCAGCTCTCCCTCATTGCAGGTATATTCTTTACTGTCTGAGCCACCAGGGGAGCCCATAATTGAATATTGTCGATGTTAAATAAGAGTCTGGGAGCTGGATCACAATCACAGGCTGTAGGATCACTTTCCACCTTCAGGAATTGACTACAGAGAGCAAATAGCTCAGATGTGGGAATAAGTTTTGCTGTAATGCCAAAGACCCACATGAATGATGTTTCCTTGAACTGGCCACAAGGCTTTGGTTTGTGTGGAAGGATAAGATGGAACCACACCTGCATGGGTGTATGGATGTCAGGCGCGCACACACACACACACACACACACACACATATTCTAGTGGTGGGCTACATTCACGAGGGTACCTGATATCAGTGGCAAAGTCAAGCCAATGAAGAACCAGAAAAAGTCAAATGTTGGTATCAAAGCTAAGGCCTGAGAAAATTGCAGAGCTGTAAAGGAAGAAGCATGTGTTTCTACCCCTAGACTTCTCGCTCTGCCTCCTTTACTTCTCTGTCCAGACCCAGTGCTTTCAGGAACTTAGATTTTTGGATAATACCCTATCACAGAAGGAAACGGGGGCAGTGTGGCTTTGAACGCTGTTGGACTGAGCCCCGCCTCTGGCTGTGTGACCTTGTTTTATTGGGTTAGCCAAAAAGTTCGTTCTGGTTTTTCTACACCATCTTACAGAAAAACCCAAACAAACTTTTTGGCCAACGTGATATTTTTCTGTTCTTAAAACAAGCAAACCCAGAACCCACTTATCTAGCACCTACCATATACCAGGCACTGTTCTGAGCACTTTACAAAGACTGTCTCATTTAATTTTCAGTAATAACCTATTTAATTCTAACATCCCTATTTTCATTTTATAGATGAAGGGATTGAGTATCAGAAAGGTTAAGTATTAATCACTTGCCAAAGTCACTCAGCCAGAATTGAAGCCAAGCCCTGTTTCTCCAGAGTCAGTGCTTGTCCCCTCCCCCGTCCCCATTAAGGTAAGTGACGTTGGGCAAGTCACTGAACGTCTCTAAATGTCAGTGTACCTATCTGCAAAATTAAATGTTTCTCTGAACAATGGCTTCCCTGGTGGCTCAGTGGTAAAGAATCTGCCTGCAATGCAGGAGACCTGCCTTCGATTCCTGGGCCAGGAAGATCCCCTGGAGAAGGGAATGGCAACCCACTCCAGGATTCTTGTATGGACAGAGGAGCCTGGCGGGCTATAGTCCATGGGGTCACAAAGAGTCGGATACGACTGAGGGACTAACACTTTCATTTTAAATGAGAAAATGTTAAAGATTTAACAGGTTGCCAGGTATCCAGTAAATACAATATGTAATAAACACTCCTCTTGGGGGGCGGGGCAGGAGGATGGTGGTTGCCTTTCACAGATGGATCAGGTTGAAGTGGAAGCTTCTCTTTCACACACTCATCATGTGTCTGGTGGACCTAGACTCTTAGCACTGTCTTCTTCCTAATGCCTCATCTTCAAGTTAAATTGGTCTCTTGTTCACTCAACAAAAATGTACTTAATCCCTGAACAAGAAATGCTGTGTCACTTTGAATGAGCTAACCAATTCAGTTAGAACTAAAAAAACTGAGTGATGTGTTACGTTTAGTTGCATTTCCATTATTACACGATTTCTCCCCTTCTTCCTTAAGCATGTTTGTTCTTTTCTCTTTGTACCTTTTATAATTTTTGAAATAGTGTGCAAAAAAGAATCAATATGAGAAACTCAGATAAAAATGACCTGGACAGAAAGCAAGAGAGTGAGGCTGAATTCCAAGAAGGACCATTATTTTTAGAATAAAGCACATGCACGCACACACAGACTCAGTTGCAGGGAAATATAGATTTCATGGCAAATGCAATCACCATGGAGCAGACAGTGAGACAAAATCACAGGGTGCGTGGTTGTCCTGCAGCTGAGGGACAAATGACAGGATTGCCTTGGCCAGCTGAAGACAGATTGTTGCATTGTTCCATTAATTGTGTAGAGCTTGGCTTTTCCAGACCTTTCTGTGGCAGACTAATCCAGCTCTCACTTTCCACTGACTGAGCTGTCTCACTTTTATCCAAGGCTGCCTAGAATATCTCTGAGAGGTCCCTGCCACACAGAGTTTGCAATACTGAGAACTCTTAATTGAAGATAAACACATACTGATGGTGGACATCTAGTAATAAAAATAAAAAAGAGGGCACTGGTTTAAGGAGATAAATATACTAGAAGATTCGATCTTTATCCTGGCTTTATTTTAAGTCCTATAAACTGTTGGCAAATCTGGTCTTACATATGAGCAACTGCCTGCATTATTTCATTTGAGAGGAACAAGAAACAATCTCCTGTCCAAATACACATCACCAAGGTGTTTCAGTACCTGCAATTCTAGCATTAGAACAATGTCTCTTATTGCCCTGAAAGATGTTTTTTAAGCTACAAGAATTTCTAGGCAAAACTGGTATCACCATCTAGCTATCCATTTTCTACTGGCATTTAGTTTTCACATTCTCTAAAGAGTTGCTGATAAAAGAGCTAATGGCAGTGGGCTGAGTGGAAAGGGAACATTTTGATGTTTGGAGATATTTGGGAAAAGTTGGCATCTATTTGAAATTCTCTGAGATATCATGGAAGCTTCTATGAAAATGAAAAGAGTGCCAGGCTAGGGGGTGAGGGGAAGGGAAGAACCAAAGGGTAGTAGCAAGCCTGTGATACCAAACTTTGTCATTGTCAGACTCCGGCTAGAGAATGAGAGAGTATAGGAGTATGAGTGCAGTGTGTTCTCCAGGACTCCTACTAGAAGACTTACTGACTTTAGTATTTTGAGCAAGGTCAGCCCTGCCTCATCGCAACCAATCAGAGGAGGAAAAGGAAATGATAGAGGTACGAGGGCACAGAATTTAGAAGATGCAATTCCAGGTGCTAGGCTTTGACTTTCGGCAAGCTTCTTAACGTCTCCTGATCTGAGTCTTCTTTGTCTAAATGATGGGACAAGGTTGTGTCTGCCTTTTGTGCTTATTGGGAGAATTAAAATAAATAAAATAAAAGAGTACTCGTAAACTATGTGGAGAAGGCAATGGCAACCCACTCCAGTACTCTTGCCTGGAAAATCCCATGGACAGAGGAGCCTGGTAGGCTGCAGTCCATGGGGTCGCGAAGAGAATGGCGGCTTCACTTTCACTTTTCACTCTCATGCATTGGAGAAGAAAATGGCAACCCACTCCAGTGTTCTTGCCTGGAGAATCCCAGGGACAGGGGAGCCTGGTGGGCTGCCATCTATGGGGTGGCATAGAGTCGGACATGACTGAAGCGACTTAGCAGCAGTAAACTATGGAGTACTCAGAAGCAAATGACAAGCCCATCTAAGCAAGTACATCTTTCTCACAATCAGCTCCACCAGGGGGAGTCAGTGAGGCCAGGGCCTCGTCACTTAACAGCGACCCCCATCTGGCCCTGCTGCCACCAACCCACCATGGTTTCTTACAGAGCTCTAGTCAGCCCTGTGAATCTCACTCATTGCTGAGCTACAAATGTGGCAATTCTTGTGACCCTCTAGCTCGGTGTTTCTCAACCTTGGCTGAACTTCACAGTCCCCTGGGAAGTATTGAAATATTTCCTCATCGAGACCACACTCCAGATCAATTAAACCTGCATCTCTGGGGGAGGGACCTAGGCATTACTATTTATTAAAGCCCTCAAGTGGTGTTAGTGTGCCACCAGGGTTGAGAAGTATTTTCCTAGCTAAGCAAAAGAAAGAAGGATGCAGCTAGAAAAAAAAATTTTTTTCTCATAAAGCAAGGAGAAAAATGGCTTCCCAGTATGACATTGAGAAGAGGCAAATAGCCAACCCAGTAGATCAGAATAAAGAAAGAAATTAAAAGGAGTTTTGGGATAGAGTTGGTGTATCACAACTACATATGGTGATTATTTGATCAACATAAAGCACAAATCTTGAAACTCCCTCCTTGCTCTCTTTTTTCCTCTCTCTTCCCCTCTCCACCTGCCACAACCTTGACTTTTATTTTTCCCTGATCTCTCCCTTTCTCCATCCCTCCTCCTTCTGCTCATTTTATTAAATGACTCTGAATTCCTAGTATTAATTGTAGCCGCTTACTCAAATCTAGTAAGTTCTTCCAAGAGTCCTGTACTTCTTCCCTGCCCCCTCCCTAGCCCATCACCCACACATGCCTGCACTTTCTCATCTGTTTTCCGGTATTCCCATCTCCCGCTCTGAAGCCCCGCGTCTTTGTGATTTTTTTATCTACCTTTTCTCATTCAGGTGGAGACAAGCCTGATGAATCAGCATATCTGGGCAGTGGGAGTTCAGGGGAATTTTAATTTTCTGGTTAAGTGGTACTAGCTTGAAAACTACTTTTGTTTTATGTTTCATTGTCTGGGGAAAGTGATAAAATAGAAGCCCAGAACCAGAAGGGTCCTAAGGGAATACCTGAAGGCAAAGAGAGAGAGAGGCTCACTGCAGTTAAGATGAGAACGAGGTGGACTTAAGGCCTGCGAGTACCAGCAACAGGTCTAAAGACCATCTCTCCTGACTTCAAGACCAAGTTTCTCCCAGAACACTCTCTTGACTTGGCCTGCAGAACTTTTGATTAACCAGGACCCATCAAAAGTAAATTACATTTGGGGGGACTTTCCTAGTGGTCCAGTGGTTAAGATTACATGCTTCCAAAGCAGGGGGTGTGTGAGTTCATCCTTAGTCAGAGAACTAAGATCCCACATGCCACATGGCATGGCCAATAAATAAATAAGTAAATTACACTTTTAAGTGAACTCTCCAGTTCTTCTAACGCCATAAGCCTATGAACTTCACTCATCAGTGTGGCCTGCCTGGCCCCAAATGCCTTTCAGTCTGTGATGCCTGAATCTTTAGATCCTAATGCTTCTAGGTTCTGAAACCAGGTCTTTGATTAATAGGTCCACCACTCACTAGACTAAACACATTGATTTTTTTTTCATAAACTTTTTATTTTGTATTGGAGTATAGCCAATTAACAGTGTTGTCATAGTTTCAGGTGAAGGGCAAAGGGACTCGGCCATACATATACATGTATCCATTCTCCCCAAAACTCCCCTCCCATCCAGGCTACTACATAACATTGAGCAGGGTTCCATGTAAGCCCCTTGATTTTTAAAATGAAAGCCTACTTACACCTTGGAGACATTCCAGGTTTGGTTGGAGCAGGGAAAAAGCCCAGGCAGAGGGGCTGAATTTGTTCAGACATCAGAACTCCTCCTGGAAGGAATATCAAGTGTCTCGTTTTCCCTCTTGTTAATTAAATATCCACTGTTAACTTGACATTTTTTTTTCTGTTTCCTAAATGAAGTCTTGCCAGAGAAAAAGTGGGTCAGTGGAGGGCTCTGACAAGTTTTGTCCCAGTTAATTTAAGTTTTGCCATATGTTCTTTGAGAAGCATGCACTAACTACAGGTCCTCACACTGATTAGCAACCAACCTGAGGGGTTTTCATTTAGATTTCCAGTTCTTTCTCAAGAGAGAGCAAGATGAGAAGGCAATAGATCTAGGTGAACCACTCCAAGGAAAGCTGGAATGCAACATGATGGTGTTGATGGTGTTGTTACTCTATACCAGGGAGCAGAGTTTCTCAACTTCAGGCACCCTTGACATTTTAGGGTAAATGGTTCTTTGTTAAGAGGAACTTCCTCTACACTGCAGAGATTGAGCAGGATCCATGATGTGTACTCATTAAAGGCTGGTAGCGCCCAACCCCACTGCATGAAAATCACAAATGTTTCCAGACATTCTATTAACTGGGTGGCAGATTTGCTCCTGATTGAGAACCACCGCCTTCGAGACATAGTCCATGTAATGACCAAGAAGAGAAGGTGAATAAACCCCCAATAATAATATACAGATACTAGATACGTGCTACACCTTAGTGTCTCTGAGTCCAAAGTCATCTGGTTAGTGGCTAGACAGGATGATTAACTGAACTTTCTGCTCCTGGAAGCCTGTGAGAGGTTTCCTCTGTTGACAGAGTCCTGCATGACCTGATAACCAGAGGCCAGAACCATCAAAGTCAGGGTGAAAATTCCTGGAGGTGAGCATTGCACCCATGTCATCCACCAAGAATATGGTGATCATGGACCCTAGCCCAGGCCAGTCCTATGGTCTTTGCTGGCTAGAGGAGTGGAGAAGGCACCCATTCAAGGAAATTAGAAAGACCTATAGTTAAAAGTCTGAGCTTTCATATTGGGATTATCTGGTGGCTCAGTGGTAAGAAATCTGCCTGCCAATGCAGGAAACACAGGTTCAGTCCCTGGGTTGAGAAGATTCCCTGGAGAAGGAAATGGCAACCCACTCCAGTATTCTTGCCTGGGAAATCCCATGGACAGAGAAGCCTGGCAGGCTACCATCCTGAAGGTTGCAAAAGAGTCGGACACAGCTTAGTGACTAAACAACAATAACAACATGGTTGAAAGGCCACCAGAGTGAATGCCCTGTGCTTCCAATTACTGGCCGGGTGACTTTCCACAAAAGCACTCAACCTGTCTAAGCCTTAGGTTCCTCGTGTAAAAATAAGGTCCAGATAAAGATGCTTATACCAAGTAACCACTCAGTAAGTGTGTTTCCTCCATCTCATTTACAACTCCAACTCGGCATTAAGGATAATAGTAATAGTGATAGTTATAGTCAGGCTTTTGTTTTGAGTATAATTCCAGAAACAGCTTTCAGTTGAGGAAGGCCAGGAAATGGGGCCCAGTTACAGGAGAAAGAATTTTGCCTCCTAGAATCCCTGGAAAAAAGTCAGAGTAGAGCATTTATGAATGTAGAAATGTTTTGCAACCCTGGGGTGGAACTTTTTAGTTAGGTGCCTGTTCTCAGAAGAATGCTTTGCTGGCTTTTACCACTAGGTAGCAGGCCTACACCCTCCTATGGCACTTTCATGAGGAGCCCAGAAGATTCCCCAGCCTGCAAAGCCTCCGTCAGCTCATTAACTATTGCCTGAAAACACCATCAGCCACCTCAGCCCTTTACACGATGTGACTGATTTTATCAGATCCTTTCCTGAGTTAAAGTTTGATCATGGAAGAAGAAAGTAGGAAGAAGAAAGTAGGAGTATAATTAATGCTGGGGGATATAGTTATATAATGTGATCATGTGTATGTGATCATACATGTGGAGATATATATATATAAATATGACAATGTAGTATGTATATGTGACTATTTTGTGTCATGCTTTGTCATTTACATATAAGTATGTACCTGTGTGGGCTTCCCAGGTAGCAATAGTGGTAAAAAAAAAAAACACCCACCTGCCAATGTAGGAGACAAAAGAGACACCAGTTCCATCTCTGGGTGGAGAAGAGCCCCTGGAGGAGGGCATGGCTCCCCACTCTAATATTTTTGCCTGGAGAATCCCAGGAGAGAGGAATCTGGTGGGCTACAGTCCATAGGGTTGCAAAGAGTCAGACACGACTGAAGCAACTTAGCACGCACATGTATATGTGTATCCTTAAACTTTTCCCAGAATATACTTCAGGCACCTCTGTAATAGTCATATTCCAGTTAATTCCTTGCTATTTAGCATTCCATCCATGGCAAGCCCAAATCAACCAACAACAACCATCTATCTAGAGGAAATAATTGATGCTTATTTTGACTCTTCCTGAAACATTATAATAACCCATTTTCCAAAACAGATGTAAATTCTGGTCTCTTGGTAATGCTGTGTGTGAGAAGGGTATCTGATGCCTTTCATTTTCCCAGGGTGTGTGATTCACCAGTGCCCTCTTCTCTAATGCATGGCTACTCCAGACAGAACATAGGCTGAACTTGCTGACAGGTCGGTGACTACAGCCCAGGAACACAGGAAGCCCCTAACCTTCCAGCGATCTGTGTGCGGTTGCTCCGGAAACCTGGGAGAAGTAACAAGTGGTGTCTGCCTCTCTAATGACCTACACATACTCATGAACGTGTTGTTTAATACTAAGTCTCCTTCCTGAAGGCAGAGAGGAAGGTGAGGCACGCTTAGACTTTGAAGAGCTTCAAAGAATATTGAAAAAAGGATTTTAAAAGTTTCCTTTCACCAGAATAACCTTTCTCTGTGATGGCAACCTTGCAGTCTTGAGAACCTGAGCTACCTGGTGGTTTCAACTCTCAGAGCTGTAGTCTGAGACCCAGGGGCTGCCTTTCCTGGGAGTGAAGGCCAGAGAAAGGGTTTCATTTAACTTGCTCCCTCTGGTAGCAACTAAAAAAAGAAAAACCTACCAGGGCTAAGACTAGTCTGAGAGTGTCATTTGTCATTTCAAAAGACTTTCTTTTCCTTATATAAATATTCAAGGAACCTCTATACCAGGGCTGAACTTTAATCAGCTGGGAAGGTAGTGCAAATGGAGGGTTAATCCATCACAATGCCCAGGAAGAGACATGAATCGTAGCTTTCAATTCTTTCCAGACAACACAGGACAATGAGATTAGCACCCTCCGTGGGAAGAAACAACAACCAGAAACAAGGTGCTACACCTTTAAAAATCAGATTCTCTTTTAAATGCTCAGTAGTTTCCTTAGAGGGGGTCAGAGCAAGTTTGTTGAAGCTTAAAGATCAATTAATTTAAGAAAGAAAAGATTTCAAGTGTCATAAAACCTTAGTTAAAACTATCGGATTTCCCTCATTCTTGCCTCCCCCCTCGCACTTCCATTCTCCAAAGCAAGAAGTGCAGGAGCATGAAACGGAATGAGCTGAATTCCTCTGTTTGTGTAGAAAACACATTTGTTTGCCTACAAAGACACAACACAGACACACAGGCACACACACGCGCAAACAGGCACACACACGCGCAAACTCACACACACAAAGTAAGAACATAGCTTTGCATGACCATCGTCAGTTCTCCAGGTCTCAGAATACAGAGTCCTCCCTGCAATAGTATTTCATTAGATTTACATGGACTTCAGATCTTCTGTATACATGGTGTTTAGTCATATGGGGAGGAGTGGGGGTGTCAGCAGCATATAACAAAACATGATTATTCTCTCATTTTTTCTCATGGCAACATTTTAAGAAGAAAAATGAAGGGGACAAAAAAGTCTTCGGGATAGGAGATTCTCCAGTCTCCAGTCTACACATTTCTAGGTGTTAGGGTGGATCTCTGCCTTTGCTGTTTTCCAGAAAGGCTCTGCTTCTGGAAGCTTTCCCTACAAGCACACCAACAGGGCCCTTAATGCACCAAGCCAGAGCAGCTTTTGGCACTGGATCCCAGTAGGCTTCTTAGGAAGAGATTAAATCAATGGAATCCAAGGATTGACTCCTACAATTGCACAATTGGGGGATTTTTTTTTCCCCCAGAAAAATCAGTTGTCTTCTAGAGGTCTCTTCAGTGGAATTTCATTATAGATGTTCCTGGAACCCCTGCCCTCCAAGATGGTATTTACAATGGCATCCCCAAATGATCATAAAGACTGAATCCAAAACCCCCTCCTTGGAGTCATCAAGGCACCTCTCTTCTAGAACATTAGTAGTCTAAATGGGTGCTGTATACATGGCATATGTCATAAAGTCATGTGTTAATTATAAGCAAAATAAGATGAGGTTTCCTGATCAGAAAGAGTGAGCTTATGGTGTGTGTGTGTGCATGTGTGTGTGTATATGTATATATATGTAAGCAGCTATCTACTGAGGCTTAACATCTTAGAGACATTTGCGAAATATTTCTCTTGAAAGAGCTTCTTAGTCTCTGAGAAGCAGTATTCTTAGGCACAGTGATTTCTCCATAGGTAGAAGAGAAATCTACCTTCAGTCCTCAGCTTAAGTAAACCTCCTGGTGATGCCATTCTGCATTTCAAACAGCTGACTTTGCCTCTTTAGATGGGTGACTGGAGGCATTTGCATTTTGGGAGAAGGTGGTATATATTTTCTCCCCCCCTTCCCTCTTCCTGCTACTTGGACTTCTCTCTCTCTCAAAAGAAAAGGGAAAATACAAAGATGCTTGTCTGCAGGATCATTCAGAGAGGTTAAGTACCTGAGTTTGAGGAAGACTTTTAGACTCCAGACAATATTAGTTCACCAGCTTTCACTCGTGACAGTTTATTTCAATCATACATTTACTTAAATCGCTAGCTAGTGAAAGACCCCTCCCATCCACCACACCTCCTCCCCTTTTCCTGCCCGCACCCATCACCTGGTACCACTCTTAAGTTTAGTTCAATAAACCTACATCTCTATGGACCTAGAAACCCTTGAAGGTTGGCAAGGGGCAGTCATTGACCCCAACACAGAAAAAAACTAAAACATCACAGGGAAAGCAAGCATTACACAACAGGGTAATCTGAAGAGAGGCAGCTTTTCTATACTGGGTTAACAAATTATTCCCATCTCAGTAATATTGGAAGACAGGCTCAAAAGCTCATCTTTCCCATCCCCATCACTTCCATATGAGCCTGCCTGTGAAGTCTCCAGCTTCAGGCAGCACCCCAGGTAGGCATTCAGCCCGAGGTAGGCGCTTCCCACGGTTCCCACAGCAGCTAGGAGTGTGTTGTCCCCGTGAGAGCCTCAGCCTGCTGCAGTCTTAGCAATATGCTCCAGGAAGCACAGCTTTCATCACCAAGCATTTGGATTCTGCCTTATTTCCCTGAGTCAAACCACAAGAGAGCAGGAGCTGAGGGTCTTTCACTTGGAAGAGTATGGCAAAGGGGCACAAATGCTACTAAGTCTGGTGAATCAAAGGCGTGGAAGAGCAGAGGCATTTGGGGGTGAGGTTTTGAATTGATTTGAAAGATCCTTTGTATTAAGTGCAAAAATGTTTCCTGTTCACAGGAAAAACTATCTGGCACTGCCTTTAAAAAGCATTTGCAATGATCTCTGCCTTCAAGGCTGATCAAGGATGCTCAGTCCTCAGTTCGCCTTTCACTTGCTTTAAAGTGGCTAAATTACACTGCGCTCCTCCAAACATAATATAGAGGGTCTGACTTTTTTCAGTCCTTAATCATGTGGGGTACATCCACCTGATAAGCTGTTTGTCCTTCTTAATGTCTCAAACTGAGCCTGGCTACTTGGCTCTTGAATTTCTGGATTTTCCCTCTGGCCACTAGATCCCCCCTACACACACCCCCATGCACACACCCACCCACACACACACACACACACAGAGGTAGGAAATTGTAACTGTTACTTCTCTCTTAACACAGGTAACAATTCATTTAGGTTACACCAGTCTGTAAAAACTGTAAATGCTATTTTATTTTAAACATTTTAAGTTTACAAAAAAAAAAAATCAATGATTGGTACCTTTTTACACTCTCAGATTCCTGAATATGGACAGATCTTCAAAGGGAGGAAGGAGTTTTCATATGAAATTTAAGATAGACTGTCCTGAAGGTTGTGGGGTGGGGTTTTGTTGTGTTTGATCTCATTTTTTTTTTTTTAAGACACAATAAAGCTAAAATGTCAAGTCTCTGGGAATGATCCCCTTACAGTTTCAGTCAAGGAGCGTATCAGAGCACAGACCCCAGCCTGGCACTCGCCGGCCCGCCCCGGTTGTCCAGGCGTATTTGGTAGCGCACGGGTTGAGAGTCTCTAGGGCAATCACACCTCGCATTCTCTCGCGGGCTGCTGGTGGCAGGTACACGAGCCATACTCGTTGATGATGACCAGGGCTCCCTCAATGTGGTTGGGTTTGTAATCAACGTAGTATTCCTGGGCAGACATGGCAGCCATCTGATGCATGGTCTGTTTCTGCTTTTGCTTCCTGCGCTGCGTGACAAAGCACTGTCTGAGCTGTCTGAGGCTGGCTGGGAAACACTTCCAGGAGACATACAGCACCAGGACCACGATGAGGAAGGAGAAAATGAGGGCCATGGTGCCGGTGACCACCTTGTGGATCTGCACGGCATTCTCGGCGTGTTCGCCGGGGAGAGCCACGGTGACAGGCTCGGGCGTGCTGTCGGGCTGCCCCTCCCTGTCGTCAGCGAGTGTGGTGGCCGGGCCGGCAGGGGACCCCAGGTCGCTGCGGTTGGTGACGGCCGAGAGCAGGTGGCCGCTGGTGGGCTCGGCTCCCTCCTCACACAGGTGGAACGCGTACACGGCGTCCAGGACGTCCTCGCCCTGCGCGTACTCGGGGCTGGCGCACTGCAAGTTGCCATCGTAGCGCCCCTGGAAGTTGCTGAGCCAGGAGGCCAGGGCGCACACGTTGCGCCCACAGTCCCAGAGGTTCCCGGCCAGGGTGATGCTGGTCAGCGACTTCCAGGAGTTGAGGATCCGGGGCTCGACGTAGGTGAGGCGGTTGGAGTCCAGCTGCAGGGACTGGAGGTGCGGCACGGTCTCGAACACGTGGGGCTCCATGTACTCGATCTCGTTGCCCGACAGGTCCATTTTCTCCAGGTTCCACACCCAGTCCAGCGAGCTGACCACAATGGCCACCTTGTTCCTCCTCAGGCAGAGCGAGTGCAGGGAGATGAGGCGCGGGAAGTGGGCGAAGTTCACCTTGACCAAATCGTTGTGCTCCAGGTGCAGCTCGGTGAGCTTGAACAAGCCGGCGAAAGAGTTGCGCGCCAGACTCTTGAGCTGATTGTATCCGATGTCGAGAAACTTGAGGCTGCGGCAGTCCTGGAAGATGCGCACGGGCACGAACTGGATGGCGTTGGCCCGCATGTGCAGCGTGGTGAGCTTCCGCAGCCCGTGGAAGAGGTCGGGCGCCAGCGCCTGCAGCTTGTTGTACGAGAGGTCCACGCTGCGCAGGTTGGGCATGGGCCGGAAGGTGGTGTTGGCCAGCTGGGTGATCTGGTTGGAACTCAGGGTGAGTTCCTTAACTCGGCGCAGTTTCTGAAAGGCGTCCCCCTGCACCGAGCAGATGTGATTGTGATCCAGATAGAGCCACGTGAGCTGCATTAACCCCGTGAACTGGCCGGCGCGCAGCTCCGAGAGGCTGTTGTAGCGCAGGGACAAGCCCAGCAGGCCGGACAGGTTGTGGGGCGCCTCGGTGAGGTTGAGCGCCTCGCAGTACAGCAGCCGCCCCTCGCACCGGCACAGCTGCGGGCACCCGCTGGGGGCGGCGGGCAGCATCTGAAAGCAGGCCCCCAGCAAACACAAGACCACCCCCGAGGGCCTCCTCAGCAGCCAGTGTAGACAGAGACCGAGCAGCAGGAAATCCATTAGCGAGAATCTTTCCAGAGAGGCTGGAGAATGTCCATTGGAAGCGCTCGGTCAGAAATCTACATCATATTTTATTCCGAGGGAGGGGGAAGCGGGGGAGGGGGGAGAAAAGGGCAACAATCAAATAAATATATTGAAATAAAGCAGGACTTCCCCCCACCCCACTCCCCAAAGCCACACGTTCACCTCTAAGCATGCAGAAAGCTGGGCAGCATAGAAAGTTCACAGCCACGGAAAAAGATCAAAGAGATGGTGATTTGGTCCATGTTAGATGCTGCAGCAAAGAAAAGGGAGGAAAAAAAAAATCTTCGGGAAAGAATTTAATTAAAAAGTGTCTTACCCACCCTTTTCCAGAGAGTGACAACCTCCATTCAGCTGCTCCCTTTGTGTGCAGGCTAATTATATGCAGGGCGAGAGAAGACCCCTCTGTGTTTCCGAGGCAGCCCCGGTCCGCGGCCGGCGGATCTGGCAGGCGCACAATGTCTCACTTTGCTGCTCGGCTCCGGGCTGCAAGGGCGGCCGGCGAGGCGGGGAGGCGACTTCTAGGACCTGCAAGTTTCCCAACTACGTGCGGGGAGCCGGGGTTTCGCCTTCCTGCCGCTGTCCTTTCCCTCTGCAGTTCGGACTGTGACGTTGTGGGGGGAAAAAAAAACTCCAAACTCGGGGCTCGCGACTCCCCAGGATTTGACAGTCTGGTTAATGTCCGTCATTGGAAAGGACCCCTGACCGGCGCCACCTTTTCCTCCGCGGAGACCGCCTGCCATTCGAGCCCGGGGCGGCTGCGGAGAGCGGGCTCGCTCGTCCTTTGCGGGCGGCGGGGAGGTGCGGGCGGCGGCGCGGGGAGCAGGGAGCGGCGCCCCGGCTCCTTCCCTCCGCCAGGCAGTGTGCGGCGCGAGCTTGCACCGGCACCTACTGCTCACTGAGTGTCGTAAGCTGCTCACGATTGTGCGTCTTCCCGGAGCACCTCAGACATGGGCAGATTGAAAAGGGGTGGGCAGAAAACCAACATTTTCCCGAACCACTAAAGTAATATATGTTCTTTGATGAAAAGGAAAACACTTTCAGCTTTTTGGTCCATATTTCAAAAAAAAAAAAAAAAGGAGGGGGATGGAGGTATGGGAAAGCATCATCAACCACTGAGATATTTCGAAGTGGGAGACTGAAATACTCTGTTCTGCTCCCCATCTCCTTTCCCTTTGAGGAATGTTCCCCCCTCCCGCCTTAAAGCTGTCTACGTGTAAGAGGTACGTAGGAATCCGTAGAGAAATCAACATTTGGTCCCTTGCTTTAGGAAAGCAACTTGAGAGAAGCTAGAGGAAGGCAATGATTGTGGGGACTTGGCTGAGATTTTTTTTTTTTTCCTTGCGGGGACTGGAGTTCTGCAGTCAGCCAGCCCTCTTGGGTGGGGGTGGGGGGTGGGGTGGGGGGAATGCTTTTCAAACTCGGCCGATTTGGGACGCCATCCCAGTCCAAAGGTTGGAGACCCAGAGTGCCTGAAACGTATGTATATCTGTGTACAGAGAGTCTTTCTTGCCCAAGATCCCCCCGGGGCTTCACCAGTCTCCATAGATGTCTGTGAGGTCCCGGGTGGATTAAAGAAAGATTTTACTGCCTGACACCGGGAGGGCTGACCCTGACGTGCTGCTCACGGTGATTACAGAACCCTGCAGTACGTTCCACTCCAGGGGAATTTGGCAGAGAATGAGCGGAGAAGGGGTCGTTTAAACCCACTTCTGTACACACCTCTAGTTAAGCTTTGACACTGTTACTAAATTGCGCCTTCTGAGTGTGAAGAGACGCCCTTGCCTGATTATTTTCATTAACAATCGTTTATGGATGGGCTCCTTCAGCTTGTGATGAGCTCTGTCTTGTCTCAGTTTGTTTGGAGAGGGTCTGCATTGCTATGGTCAGGAACCTGTTGGTCATCTTTTTTTTTTTTTTTTTAAGAATGACAGAGAAGCCCTGCCGGAAGTGAGTGGATAAACCTCCCTTCTTGACTAAGATGCCCGGAATGGTGATAGGGAGAATCAAATGTGAATTCCCATCTCCTCACTTTGAATTTCTATCATGTCTGACTGTTAGGTACTGAAAATAATTGGGCATCATCTGTAGTTGTACTCACATTCGATAAGAATGAACTGAACTTGCTTTGAACAAGTAACTTGGCTGGGCCTTCACACCCAAGCTGAAGACACCAACCAGTGGAATCAGTCACCAAAGACTGGTGGTACTTTTCAGGAAAAGTCATACGAACAAGGGCATGAATCATTCCATTTTTGTATTCCTCTGAGCTCTGCCCTGGTCATTCATCTCTGAGATGCATCATTTAATTGAAAGGAAAACAAATCTGAATGTCCTAGACATCACATGCTGTCTTAGGAGCTAAAAGAGACATTCGAAAATCAACCCCCTTAATTTTGCAGATAACAAAACCCAGGCAAAGATTCACTGGGTGATGATTCAAGGTCTCACAGCTTCTTACTGGCACAGATAGTTTTTTTTTCCTCCTCTCCCACATCAAAGTGGTGGTCTTCCCACTCCATTCTTGATGGTTTCCTCGCTGTCACTCTTGCCTGTTTCTCAACTCTGTGCTGAGCACCTGCGGGTTTTGTCCTGGCACCTTCAAGGTGCTGCAGAACACTTTAACAGACAAACAGTTTCACCATCAAGTGTTTTCACTTCTTGCCAAGACAATTATTCCTGACAGCAACCCGGCTGATTGAGCCATAAACTATAAAGGGTTGGGAGGCTGGGGCGGGCAGGGGTAAACATTGGCCAACCATTCAGCAAGTATTGTTGAGTACAAGCCACCCAATCCCCATGGCTGCTAGGAAGAAAATTCTCCTAATGTAGGCAGCTTGGCAAAGTGATGATAGAGCCTGCCAAATGGGCAAGAAGAGGTCCCACTTTGGATGTCACTTGATTTGTAGAGCTGGTACAGAGAGGCAGAAAAGAGTTGAGTGTTGGCAAGAAGGAAGGAGAATAAAATTAAATTCACTGCATTTATATGTGAGTTTTCTTTTAAGTACACTACTTAAAACGTAGAAGATGTGTCTCGGCTGTAATTAAAATATATGTATGTACATATATATATTGCTTTTCACATTATTATCCCGCAAATCATTTCATCTGGATGGTATCTTTAAACCTTTCCCACTTCTAATGTGGCAAGTTTGCATCTTTTCTACGGTTTTAAACCCCTTGGCAGAACCGTATACATTAACAGATTGAAATGAGCTTTATTGAAATTTAGCTATTCTAAGTCATCTGAGTTGCAGAATCCCAATTTATTATGTATTTAAAGCATACCAGCCCTGATTAAATCAATGCAAATTAGGTTAAATAAGAACAACATGAATCAAGTGTTTCAGCAAAGTTGAGTTGAGAAACGACAACTTTTGACTCACCACAGCAAGCTGATGTGGCTGGTTTTCACCAGTTTTAATTTCATGCATCTTAGGGTCCAACACAATTAAAAAGTAAGAAAAGGAAAGAGTTCACCTAAAGTTCTCTTGTTCCTCTTGTTTGAGCTCTCATAGCTTTGTCCCTCTCTTGTGAGAACATCTAATGTGCTAGGTTATAATGTGACAGTTGTGTGTATACATGACCAATCTCTTTTTCTGGGCGAAGCACAGCTTTCTGTTGGTAAATGTCTTCCTGAGCCTTGGATGTTGATGAGAGATACTTTTTACCCTTTAAAACACCCTTGATAACTTCCATGTTTGTACAGGGGAAAAGATTAAGCATAGCTTCCTGAATGGCCATAGTAGTTGAGCATCAAGAAAACCACCTCAAGCCATCAGACCAACGTGTGATTGGGGAGTGGGGTAAGAAAGGACAAGAATTTTGAAACTGAGGCTTCTGAAAATGGGAAAAAACTCTGAGGTAGGTGAAGTGTGAGTCTGATTGCCAAAACACAATCTGGAACTAAGAGGAGGTGGAAGAGCGAATTTGATGCAGCCAGGGAGGCCAGAAGTATAGCTTGGAGGAAGGAGAGGTAATTAATTCCTCTTCTCCTAAGCCTTATACATTAAATGTTGCATAATAAACTCTCCTGCTTTATCTTGGTACTTAATGTTGTGATGTGGCCAAAGTATTGGAGTTTCACCTTTAGCATCAGCCCTTCCAGTGAACACCCAGGACTGATCTCCTTTAGAATGGACTGGTTGGATCTCCTTGCAGTCCAAGGGACTCTCAAGAGTTCTCCAACACCACAGTTCAAAAGCATCAATTCTTCGGTGCTCAGTTTTCTTTATAGTCCAACTCTCACATACATACATGACCACGGGAAAAACCATAGCCTTGACTAGATGGACCTTGGTTGGCAAAGTAATTTCTCTGCTTTTTAATATGCTATCTAGGTTGGTCATAACTTTCCTTCCAAGGAGTAAGCATCTTTTAATTTCCTGGCTACAATCAGCATCCGCAGTGATTTTGGAGCCCCCAAAAATTTGGGGGCAAGAGGAGAAGGGGACGACAGAGAATGAGATGGCTGGATAGCATCACCGACTCAATGGACATGAGTTTGAGTGAACTCTGGGACTTGGTGATGGACAGGGAGGCCTGGTGTGCTGTGATTCATGGGGTCGCAAAGAGTCAGACATGACTGAGCGACTGAACTGAACTGATGTTGTGATGGGGTGGGGGGTTAGTCACATACAGTTTAATTTATATGTGTATATATATATATATCAGTTCAGTTCAGTTGCTCAGTTGTGTCCGACTCTTTGAGACCCCATGGACTGCAGCACGCTGGGCTTCCCTATCTATCACCAACTCCTGGAGCCTATTCAAACTCATGTTCATCACATTAGTGATGCCATCCAGCCATCTCAAAACACCCCCTTCTCCAGTCTTCAATCTTCCCCAGCATCAGGGTCTTTTCCAGTGAGTCAGTTCTTTGCATAGGGTGGCCAAGGTATTGGAGTTTCAGCTTCAGCATCAGTCCTTCCAATGAATATTCAGGACTGAATATGTTGTGTCTATGAATATGTTGTACCTCTCCCATTTCATCTCAACTGAAGGCCACCTCCAGTTTGTTTGAGTCAAAACAATTTGTGAACCAAGAGGTACAAGTGATAAAAGTTTGATATAAGCATGCATTCTGAAGACTGGCCTTCCATTAGGAGTCCTTGGCAGTGCTCAGGACAAGAGAAATTCAAGTCGTGATTCTAATGTTCTCTCAGTGCTTGCACTAGCCTGGACCTTGATCTTTATGTGATTATCTTTAATTTTCAGTAGCAGTGAGCCATGGCTTTTCTTTAAAAGGAAACATTCAAAGGTAGGGAAGGAGGGTGGGAGTCACAATTTCAAAAGGAGAAAATTAACTCTGTTGTTCCTATCGGCAGGCTGCATACAACTGGCCTTTTACAACATGCTTTGGAAAGTGTATGTGGAGCCAAAGGTAAGGACTTAAGGCTTCTCTCAGGAGATCTACTTAAAGGAGCATATTTTTTAGAAAAAGAAGGTCATTTTTTTTTTTTTTTATCAAACTTTATCCTCCTCTTAGAACAAGGTAGTAATATGGATAGCACTAAAGCAGTACTTACTATGCTCAATGCAAGATGTTAAATCATGGGAGTAAACTAAGGAAATGCAATGACTCAGTGCTTTCCTCCTGGAAATTTAGGTGAGAGAGAGTAGCAGACACTGAGGGACTTTGCTGATAATATTTATTTATTGCCCAGTGCTTGAGAGTAGATGTCCCTAGAACACATAAATGAGAAGAGCTGACAGGTAAGATGGGGCCAACGCTTCACTGAAAAAGTAAAGTTTATGGAGTAAAGACTCAAGACTCAGGCTCACGGACCTGAAGGGTGGCATCGTGAAAGCATACCTACAATAGGGCACTGAAAGCCTTACATTGTGATGAGTGGATTAATTCCCTAATTCTCAGAGGGAAGAAGAGGGACAGAGACAGAGGAAGTGTTGGGAGAGGAAGGAAGTTGGTAAAGGGCTTCCAAACCTTCCTTGTATTAAGACCATGTGTTGGTCCCCAGAACTAGTTCTTTAGCTTGGTGTGGTTTTACAAATATTGGTGATAAATTAAATCTGATTTAAATGATGCATCTTAGGTGGGAAATGTCTGTGACTTCAGGTATGTGGTCAGCCTTGAGAAATGACAGCATAGCTTGCGTAATAACTTTTGAAGGTGACCATTGCTAATTTGATGATTACCAGTTGCCATTAAATGAATTATATTTTTTAAAAAAGGGCTTCCAATGCTATGCTGACATTTTAGTTTGCTGTATCCTTCTCGTTTTGAAGGATATGGCAACCCACTCCAGTACTTTTGCCTGGAAAATTCCATGGACGGAGGAGCCTGGTAGGCTACAGTCTATAGGGTCGCAAAGAATTGGACACGACTGAGTGACATCACTTTCACTTTCTAGTCGCGAAGACTGAACACCTTCGAGTTATCTTTGACTCTTGTAATAAATATGTGGGTTAGTTCCTGAGGCCTGTTCTGCTATCCCAGGCCCCGCTCTGAAAGCTCCCTCTGCATTGCCATATGCTCTGATCATTCCATATTACACCTAACTGCTGTATATACTCTCTCCATCTTTGCTTACCTTCATCTTCGCCATCCTTCAAAGTTGATGTTAAATTTCCTCTATGTCTTCTTTATTGATTCCCATGTAAAGTGATCTTTCATTCTTCTGAACTCTGTTAACAGCTTACCTTTATCAATTCTGCTGCTGGTGCTGTTCACTTATTATATGAGTGTGGCAGTCATTTCTAATTATAGTAGTTTAGAACTGAATGCGACATTAAACATCTTGGAGCTTAGGAATAAAAAGACTTCTGCTTTCCCATTCTCTCTGAGTATGATCCTACACAGGTCACTCCATTATCACTGAAATAGGACCAAGGATGGCTATCTTAAAGGATTCTTGGGGAAAATTCAATGAGATCATGTACATTAGAGTTTTGCAACTCAAAAGTGTAAGCCTAGGACTAGCAGCCTTACAGCATGTTAGAAAGGCAGAAGCTTAGGTTTCTTTCTAGATCTGTTGAATCAAATCTGCATTTTATCATTAACTCCAGGTTAAAATTAAATTTTGAAAAGCATTCTATTAGAGCATTCTATTAGAAGTATTCACATTCTAACCTGAAAAAGTAACCCAGATATCATTGATGATAATTGAGGAATTGAAGAGTCAGAAATAAGCGATTGCCCAAGATTGGTGGTAGAATTCAGATAAAAACCTTACTTCTTTTGAATCTTGTTCTCTGTCCTATTAAATTCCAAACACAGCATTCAAAATCTGTGTCTGTCTCAGTACTTAGCACTTAGTACGGCTCTTAATAAAGGTTGGTTGCTTCCCAGATAGCACAGTGGTAAAGAATTTGCCTGCCAATGCAAGAGATATAGGTTTGATCCCTGGGTTGGGAAGATCCTTTGGAGTAGGAAATGGCAACCTACTCCAATCTTCTTGCTTGCAAAATTCCATGGACAGAGGAGACTGGTGGGCTAAGTTCATGGGATTGCAAGGAGTCAGATAAGACTGAGCACACACACACATACCTGTGGCATTAAGTATAGAGCCCTTGTACGTGTTTTATGCATCCCCTGGCTTATATTACACCTCAGTTTTCTTATCACTGTCAGTCTGTATGTATTTCTCATGGATGTTTAAGTTTGACTTTTTTATTATAGAAAAATGAAGAAAGGGAAAAAAGACTAGAAAAAAATAAAATTTAAAATGAAGATTATCACCTAAAATTTAACTACCTGCAGATAAACTGTTAAGTGTTGAGGACACATTCTTCTAGAATTGGTCTACTTTATATGTATTTATATTTTCTAAAAATATAATAACATTATGCCAATACATACTATTTTGTAACTGATTTTTTCATTGTTGACATTTTCCCATAGCCAGAATACAAATTGATAGGATCATCTTTGATAACTGCAAACCAACCTAATAAATGTATCCATCTCTTCTTTTTTACCAGTTAGGTTGCATCTGATTTTTAGCCATTATAAATTGACTGGGATGAACATCCTCATACATGCACTACAATAGACTGATGGTTTATATTCCCCCAAATTCTTGTATTGAAACCTAATCCCCAGTGTGGTGTTATATGGAGGTGGGGCCTGCCAGGGGTTATTAAGTCATAAGAGTAAAGCCCTCAGAATTGGGTTCAGAGGGTAGGGACTTTAAAGAAAAACTTTCAATACCTAAGGCCAGATTGTCCTCCTGAAAGGTTGTACATATTTCAATCTCAATATCCCTTTTGCTGCTTTATTCTTTTCCTTGATATACTACACACACACACACACACACACACACACACACACACAAACACTCCACCACAAATAGAAGCCTCCTTGTTTCCCTTTCCTTCATCTGGCTGGGGTGCCCACTGAGATCCCTATTGGAATCTGTTCTTGGTTACTTGGAACCATCCTTTCTTCCTATTCCCATTTCCTTCCTCCTTTATGCAGAGGCAGAGGGAGCCTTGGGTTTTGGGGTCTTCAGTGTTCCTTCTGGGAGCTTCCGAGAGTTTCATTCCCACATCCTATTAAGTGACTAGCCAGTCAGATTATTTCCACAGAAGTGTTCATGTCTGAAAATAGTTTAATGCATTGTTACTTACAATGCTCTGTGGAAGTTAGAGTGTTTAAATACATTTGTGAAATGAACTAGACTCTACACTGTTGTTTATGATTCACAAACATCTCAATCATGTAAAGTCTTGTTTTTCATGGCTTCACCCTCTTATTTGGGACATCCTATAACATCAAACCTGGGCTTCCCTGGTAGCTCAGCTGATGAAGAATCCGCCTGCAATGCAGGAGGGCCCCGATTCAATTCCTGGGTTGGGAAGATCCCCTGGAGAAAGGATAAGCTACCCTCTCTAGTATTCTTGGGCTTCCCTGGTGGTTCAGATGATAAAGAATCTGCCTGCAATATGAGAGAACTGGGTTCGATCCCTGGGTTGAGAAGATGCCCCGGAGGAGGGCATGGCAACCCACTCCAGTATTCTTGCCTGGAGAATCCCCATGGACAGAGCAGCCTGGCAGGCTACAGTCCATGGGGTCACAAAGAGCCAGACACGACTGAGCAACTAAGCACAGCACATAACATCAAACCAATGTGCCAGAACAGATTCGGAAACATTTAATTGTAAACTGATAGGTGTATTTGACATTAACTTGGCACTCACGATACCAAAAAGTGATTCTAAAAGTTTGGATTTCAAATGCTGTAACAAGATGCTGGTGTAAAATTCTCTTTTCTCTCAGGCCCCAAGGATTTATGGGGATAACTGGACAACTACAGTTCTTCTGCTTGATATTAACAAGTCTCACCTCCTCTCCTCACCACAAATAATGGAACCAATTTAATTCAGTAGTAAATTCCGTCTGTGATACATCTTAACATTTAATTATCTTGTTTCATAGAATTTTCCAGATGTTGCTAATTTTGTCCTTGCAGCTTTTAGAACCCTCTCATATCTACCCCTGTAGGTGTGGAAGACTATCAGTTAGAAGAAGCCATGTATAAAGAGCATAGGACTTTCCACATTGCACTGATAAATGTGCCCCCTTTTCCTCTTAGTGCAATCTGACACAGTCCTGGCTTTTTAGAGATTCTTGCTGAAGTGTGTTTATTAACTGGCTTGAATTCTTGCTTAATCAATAGCCTGGGAAATCTGAGTTAAATATAAAAAACCTTTATATTACATTGACATATAGGCACACATTGTTAACCCAGGAAGGTCCAAGCTTTGGAAGTCATACAGATTAATGCCATTTATATGTGGCTGCATTTCATACATCTAGTTTGTGCAGGAAATCCCTCATCAGCCATGAGCAGTGAGCCTTCTGTGGTAAATTAGCCAGTTGAATGCATTTATGTCTTTATTCAGCCATATCCCATTCTCTGGAACCACTTCTTAATCTTTCACAGGCAACTTGAGAATGTGTTTTTAATAATTTAGTATCAATGACTGCTGCTGTTCTTATTTGTTTTTGTTAGTTTAAGTCAAATGGAGGTTTAGCTGTTGAGATAAAGTTAGATAAAACGTGGTCCCTGCCTTGGGTATTCTTGAATCTGGAGTGGAGGTGATGGTAACAAAGCAATGTGATTCATGCTATGGCAGAGATGTAAACAGAACTGTGGTTGGAGAGATTTCTGTAGCTAATTGAGCAAGGACAGAGGAGCTGGGAGAAAAGGAGGAGGGTTGACCAGAGGGAAGGAAAGCTACTCCAGCCACTAGGCAAAGTCTGTGAAAATGCTATAGGTGCTTCTGATATGTTTGCAGTGTCTGGAGCACAGGATCAAAGGGAGGGAAGTGGGGAGAGATGAAACTGGAGTGTTAGAGCCAGACTGAGAAGACTTTCCATCAGGATTATGATTTCTAAAATGTGGGTCCAAGGAATAAAATCCTGATGATTGTCTTGAACATGAAGAGCAGGAAAAAGGACACTGAAAGCAGGGAGAGGAGTTGGGAGGCTCCCATAACTGCCCCACTGAGATATCAGGTAAGACTGACTATATTACATGAGAGATGAACAGGACAGGAGAAGCACAAACATGGTTTTGTCGTGGAATCCACAATCCTTTCCATGGTGATTTCTCCAAGAAACAATTAAAGATGACTTCAAATAAATGGATTGATTAAGGATAGATGGAAGGTAAGGAAGAGTAAGATGTGAGAGAAAACGCCAATGTTTAGAGCTAAGAGTAAGTAGTTAAGGGGAATTCCCTGGTGGTCCAGTAATTAGGACTCTGAACTCTCACTGTCCAGGGCTTGGGTTCAATCCCTGGTTGGGGAACTAAGATCCAGCAAGCTGCAAGGCATGGCTCAATAAGTAAATAGGTAAATAAGAGTAATCAATTAAAGATGTGAACAGAGGTTACATCTGGACATAAGGATAGTTACCGTGGTGACAGTAGATGCATATCCTCAGTGAGAAAGACTAGGTTGCAGCTGATGCACAATCGCCTTCCTCTATGGCTCAGGGAGTAAAGAATTCACCTGCAATTCAAGAGACACAGAAGATACAGATTCGATCCCTGGGTCTGGAAGATCCCCTGGAGGAGGAAAATGGCATCCCACTCCAGTACTCTTGCCTGAAAAATCCCATGGACAGAGGAACCTGGCAGGCTATAATGCAAAGCGTTGCAAAGTCAGACACGACTGAGTGGCTACACACGCATAATGCACAATCAGAAGTCTTTGCAGACTGGTGAGGTAATGTGGATGCGGAGTATATGGCCTGTGCTATCTGCAAGTGCATGGTTTGATTAAAGGCTTTCAAATTCTAATTTTTAAAAATTCCATTCTATAAGCAGGTGATATTGTAGACCTTACTCAGCTTATGCAATACTAGTTTGGAAAGCTTCTTTTAAAGTGATGATTCTCAATAGGGAAGAATAGGAGGGAGCAGAAGAGGTGGAGAGCACTTCAATAGGAGGAACAAAGTAAGGGACACTGCCCAAGTCCACACTGAATGACTTCTAACAGTAGGCATGGCCCTGAGGCTGTGAGTAATAAGTAACTCACTTGGCTGTGAACAAGAAAAAGTGTGGAGGAGATTGGCAGGTTTTGAGAAGAGCCCAAATGGTCAAGGACCACCAATATTCGGAGAGTCTACCCAACAATGCATAAAGCTGCAAAGTGACATTTTTAGTGTGACATCACGTTACTTGCTCCATCATGTTCAACTCTTTGCCACCCCATGTGCTACAGACCACCAGGTTCCTCTCTCGGTGAAATTCTGCAGACAAGAATGCTGGAGAGGGTTGCCATTCCCATCTCCATGGGATCTTCCCAATCCAGGGATCGAACCCGGGTCTCCTGAATTGCAGGCAGATTCTTTGCCATCTGAGTCACCAAAGAAGTACAAAACCAGTGCTGTCTGTCTACGGACTCTGGGTCAAGGACTGGCTGACTTTGAGTCCTTCACTGAAGAGGGTTTGCCATTGGCAACTGATATCAGCCTAAGATCATTTCTCTGTAAATGGACCTTGCATTACCTTCTCAAACATGAAATAAGGTGATGGCTAGAGATCAAGACCTTCAGAATGTAATTCTGTATTTGTGTTTTAGCAGAGGAATCTGAGACACTGAATAGCTTACTATAAGGAACTTTTAAAATTTTTGACTCTAGGCTGAGAAATATTCTGCCATTTATAAGCTGCATGACCTGAGCAAGTAACTAGTTTCCAAACAGAAGGATTCAACATAGTAAAATAAAAGATATAAATAATAGATATAATTAAAATAAAGATACAAATAAAAATATAATAATAGAAATAATTCCAATTTTATTGTAGTAACTACTTATATTCATTTCTATTATATGAGAACAAAATTATAAAAGAAGGAAGACTGGAAGGAAAAAGAGTTATAGGGTGGGGGGCGGGGAGAGAAGGGATTTTGTATTCTGATAATCCAGATGGCGATATCTTGTGGTTTAAAGCAAATGTCCCACTTAAAGAAATTCAAATATCAAGAAAATTATTTCAGGTTAAAACACACACAAAAAGAAAGAAAAAGAGTTATAAGCAGGAATGCTGTCTGCACCTCCAAAGTAAATTCTTATCGCTCCTTAAATCAGTTCAGTTCAATTCAGTCACTCAGTCGTGTCCAGCTCTTTGTGACCTCATGAACTGCAGCATGCCAGGCCTCCCTGTCCATCACCAACTCCCGGAGCCTAACCAAACTCAGGTCCATTGAGTCGGTGATGCCATCCAGCCATCACATCCTCTGTAGTCCCCTTCTCCTCCTGCGCTCGATCTTTCCCAGCATCAGGGTATTTTCAAATGAATCAGCTCCTCTCATCAGGTGGCCAAAGTATTGGAGTTTCAGCTTCAACATCAGACCTTCCAATGAACACCCAGGACTAATCTCATTTTGGATGGACTGGTTGGATCTCCTTGCAGTCCAAGGGACTCTCAAGAGTGTTCTCCAACACCACATTTCAAAAGCATCAATTCTGTGCTCAGCTTTCCTTATAGTCCAACTCTCATCTCCACACACTGGAAAAACCATAGCCTTGACTAGATGGTCCTTTGTTGGCAAAGTAATGTCTGCTTTTTGATATGCTGTCTAGGTTGGTCATAACTTTCCTTCCAAGGAGTAAGCGTCTTTTAATTTCATGGCTGCAATCAGCATCTGCAGTGATTTTGGAGCCCCAACAAATAAAGTCTGACACTGTTTCCCCATCTATTTGCCATGAAGTGATGGGACCGGATGCCATGATCTTAGTTTTCTTAATGTTGAGTTTAAGCCAGCTTTTTCACTCTCCTCTTTCACTTCCTTCAAGAGGTTCTTTAGTTCTTCTTCACTTTCTGCCATAAGGGTGCATATCTGAGGTTATTGATATTTCTCCCAGCAACCATGATTCCAGCTTGGGCTTCATCCAACCCAGCGTTTCTCATGATGTACTGTACAGTGACAATATACAGCCTTGACGTACTCCTTTTCCTATTTGGAACCAGTCTGTTGTTCCATGTCCAGTTCTGACTGTTGCTTCCTGACCTGCATACAGGTTTCTCAAGAGGCAGGTCAGGTGGTCTGGTATTCCCATCTCTTTCAGAATTTTCCACAGTTGCTTGTGATCCACACCATCAAAGGCTCTGGCATAGTCAATAAAGCAGAAATAGATGTTTTCCTGGAACTCTCTTGCTTTTTCGATAATCCAGCGGATGTCGGCAATTTGATCTCTGGTTCTTCTGCCTTTTCTAAAACCAGCTTAAACATCTGGAAGTTCACAGTTCACGTATTGCTGAAGCCTGGCTTGGAGAATTTTGAGCATGATTTTACTAGCATGGAAGATGAGTGCAATTGTGTGGTAGTTTGAGCATTCTTTGTCATTGCCTTTCTTTGGGATTGGAATGAAAACTGACCTTTTCCAGTCCTGTGGCCACTGCTGAGTTTCCCAAATTTACTGACATATTGAGTGCAGCACTTTCACAGCATCGTCTTTTAGGATCTGAAATAGCTCAACTGGAATTCCATCACCTCCACTAGCTTTGTTCATAGCGATGCTTCCTAAGGCCCACTTCCTAAGGCCCACATCACATTCCAAGATGTCTGGCTCTAGGGGAGTGATCACACCATCGTGATTATCTGAGTCATGAAGATCTTTTTTGTACAGTTCTGTGTATTCTTGCCACCTCTTCTTACTATCTTCTGCTTCTGTTAGGTCCCTACCATTTCTGTCCTTTATTGAGCCCATCTTTGTTCCCTTGGTATCTCTAATTTTCTTGAAGAGAATCTATTCTTTTCCATTCTATTGTTTTCCTCTATTTCTTTGCACTGATTGCTGAGGAACGATTTCTTATCTCTCCTTGCTATTCTTTGGAAATCTGCATTCAAATAGGTATATCTTTCCTTTTCTCCTTTGCTTTTCACTTCTCTTCTTTTCACAGCTATTTATAAGGCCTCCTCAGACAGCCATTTTCCTTTTTTGCATTTCTTCTTCTTGAGGATGGTCTTGATCCCTGTCTCCTGTACAATGTCACGAACCTCTGTCCATAGTTCTTCAGGTAGTCTATCAGATCTAGTCCCTTAAATCTATTTCTCACTTACACTGTATAATCATAAGGGATTTTGATTTAGGTCATATCTGAATGGTCTAGTGGTTTTCCCCACTTTCTTCAATTTAAGTCTGAATTTGGCAATAAGGAGCTCATGGTCTGCTCCCGGTCTTTTTTTTGCTGACTGTATAGAGCTTCTCGATCTTTGGCTGCAAAGAATATAATCAATCTGATTTCGGTGTTGGCCATCTGGTGATGTCCATGTGTACAGTCTTCTCTTGTGTTGTTGGAAGAGGGTGTTTGCTATGACCACTGTGTTCTCTTGGAAATACTTTATTAGCCTTTGCCCTACTTCATTCTGTTCTCCAAGGCCAAATTTGCCTGTTACTCCAGGTGTTTCTTGACTTCCTACTTTTGCATTCCAGTCCCCTATAATGAAAAGGACACCTTTTTGGGGTGTTAGTTCTAAAAAGTCTTGTAGGTCTTCATAGAACTGTTCAACTTCAGCTTCTTCAGCATTACTAGTCAGGACATAGACTTGGACTACCGTGATATTGAATGGTTTGCTTGGATCGAAGAGAGATCATTCTGTCATTTTTGAGATTGCATCCAAGTACTGCATTTCAGACTCTTTTGTTGACTATGATGGCTACTCCACTTCTTCCAAGGGATTCCTGCCCACAGTAGTAGATATAATGGTCATCTTAGCTAAATTCACCTATTCCAGTTTATTTTAGTTCACCAATTCCTAGAATGTCAACGTTCAGTCTTGCCATCTCCTGTTTGACCACTTCCAATTTGCCTTGATTCATGGACCTAACATTCTAGGGCCCTATGCAATATCGCTCTTTACAGCATTGGACCTTGCTTCTATCACCAGTCACATCCACAGCTGGGTGTTGTTTTTGCTTTGGCTCCATCCCTTCATTCTTCTGGAGTTATTTCTCCACTGATCTCCAGTAGCATATTGGACACCTACCTATATGGAGAGTTCAGCTTTCAGCGTCCTATTTTTTGGCCTTTTCATATTGTTCATGGGGTTCTCAAGGCAAGAATACTGAAGTGGTTTGCCATTCTCTTCTCCAGTGGACCACGTTCTGTCAGACCTCTCCACTATGACCCATCTGTCTTGGGTGGCCCCACATGGCATGGCCTCGTTTCATTGAGTTAGACAAGGCTGTGGTCCATGTGATCAGATTGGTTAGTTTTCTGTGATTGTGGCTTCAGTCTGTCTGCCCTCTGATGCCCTCTCTCAGCGGCTACCGTCTTCCTTGGGTTTCTCTTACCTTGGACGTGGGGTATCTCTTCACCTCTTCACGGCTGCTCCAGCATAGCCGCTGCTCCTGACCTTGGACGTGGGATATCTCCTCTCTGCTGCTCACTTCTCCTGCACCGCCCAACCACTGCTAGCTGCTTCTGCGCCGCAGTGCATATTTTAGAGGCTGCAGGAAAAAAAAAAAAAGCAGAACAAAGCAAACAAACAAACCAAAACCTTGGTGGTTAAAACAATAGTCATTTAGGTTATGGTCCTGTGTGTTATGTCTGGAGATCTGTGTAAAGCAGCCTATGCTCACTCAGATGTCTGTGGTTAACTGGAGAATTGGCTGGAAATCAGATGAATTAGGAAGGCTTTCCTCAAGGAGGGGTGATTGGCCAGCTGTTGGCTGGGGCATCTCACTTCCCTTCCATGTGGCCTTTCATCCTCCAGCAGGCTAGCTTGGGCACAGTGGTGTGGTGATTGAATGGTTCTCAGAGCAGCAAGAGAGTGCAAGTCCCAGAGCACACGTACTTTTCAGGTCTCAGCTTCCAGCCAATTGCTGTGGTCTCTTGGCCAAAGCTAGTGACATGGTCATCCTAACTCAAGAATGGGAGGAAGAAGCTGCATCTCTGCATGGATAGGGAAATATTTGTGGTTGTTTTTGCAGGTTAATTAAAATAGTACTTGCTTAATGTTACTATGGGATTCCCTGGTGGCTCAGTGGGAAAGAATCCACCTACCAATGAAGGAGATGTGGATTCGATCCCTGGATTGGGAAGATCTCCTGGAGAAGGAAATGACAACTCACTCCAAGTATTCTTGCTTAGGAAATCCCATGGACAGAGGAGATGGTGGGCTACAGTTCATGGGGTCACAAAAGAGTCGGACACAACTTAACGACTAAACAATGTTACTCTAACTGTAGGTACTAAATGCTCTAAAGTGATTTTTGTTTCTCAAGCCACACGACCCAAACAGACATTATCCTTAAACACTAAGGACCAGCAGCACAAGCATCACCTAAAGCTTGTTAGAAATGCAGACTCTCCGACTCTCCATATGATAGACTTGAATCAGAATCTCCATTTTAACAGGATCCCCAGGTGATGCATAAGCCCAGTGAGGTTTTAGAAACTCTGTATCTTTTCTCTAGTCCTCATAATTCCCTTTTGTAGGTTGCTGTGCTCTCCCGTTGAGTGATAGATCTTTGATTTTTCAAGGTGCCAGAACTGTTTCCTCTGCACAATTGAAACAGAACAAACACAGGTTTAAACAGTAAAACAGGTTGCTTCACAGCATGAATAGCTAGAAAGAGAGAGAGAGGGTATAACATTTTTCTGCTCAATTGTCCTCTGCCTATAAAAATAGAAATTTAAAATTAAAATAACAGTACATAAATATTAAAGAATATTGTATTTAACTAGGAAGAACCATTTAGATTTTAGAACAATCTTTAATGTAGAAACAGCTAGGCATATGAAGCAACCTTTTATATTCCTGAGCAGTTGCTTAGCTGGACTTTGGTTTTCTGAAGGTTGAAAGATTGATGCCTCAATCTTAAGACCACAAGTTAAATATTTGTAGAAAACATCCAAGTCTTTAGTTACTATTTGGCCTTTATGCAACTAATAAGACCAGTAGAACTTATTAAGCATCCCACATGTGCAGGTCAGTGGTCTAAATTTTAGAAAATCAACCATTACTGTAGTTTGTTGAATTCCCTTCATTTCAGGCCCCAGAAGGGAGGCAAAGGAGTAGGTAGCAGAGGCTAAGCTTTTGACAAGTTTATTTCAACAGGCTGGGGATAGACATGGGCATCTAAAGGGCCCAGAAGCTTTTTCAACTTTTGACTTAAAGTGAAGGAATCTGGTTACAGTAACCAGCACACTCCTTTAGTTTGGCTTTCACCTTAAGGCTGAACAGCAAGGAGACAGAAAAATTTTGCATTAAAGCTTAGTGCTATCATTCTATATGAAATTTGCTTTGGTTATTTACTCTTTTTGGAAGAAGGTAACTTCTTTTTTAAAGCTATAACTCATACTGTTGTTTAACATTTATGCTTTCAACATTTATGCCCTGTTCTGGCCAATCAGTCAGTCTACCAGTTCAGTTCAGTCACTCAGTCGTGTCCGACTCTCCGCGACCCCTTAGGACTTAACAAATACCTGTTGAGCAGTTACTATATGCAGGCATATCTTAGTCTGTGAATCAGTCTCAGTAATTTCATAAGCAAACAGACATATAAGATAAATTTTAGCTCCTGAAAAGCTAGGGAAAATTAACATAGAAACCCATCGAATAGAAAATTTGAGGGACGGGGCCTACCTTATCTAAGGTTAGGCAATGCTTCCTTGAGGAGGTGATATTTGAGTTGAAACCTGAAAAATGAGAAAAAGGCATCCCGTTAAAGCTCCAGAAGATGAGTATTCCACGGAGAAGGAACAGCAAGTGCCAAGGCCCTCAAGCCCAAACCAACCTTTGTTCATGAACCTGTGAAACAGCTAACATACTGGATCCCGTGTGATAGGACTGAAGACACACAAGGAGGGTGCTGAACACAAGATACATTTCCTTAAAGGGTCATTGTATCTTTTGATAAATCTTCACAAATGTTCACCAGCATCCTCATCAGTTCTATTTCAAACCTTATAGAGTGATATCTCAGGAACTAAAGTAAAGCACTTTAACATATTAAGTCAATTTATGCCTTAAAGTTCTATGATATTCTACCACTTTTCCCAATACCTGGAAATCAAGGCATCGAAAACCTAAGCCACTTGCCTTAACACAGTTGGTATTGGTGATAAAAGAGATTTTTCTGCATTCCCTAGATCCATGTATGGGGCAAGGAAGAGGACTGGATGGTGGCAGTAGTTTAGTCATTCAGTCATGTCTGACTCTTTGTGACCTCATGGACTGTAGCCCGCCAGATTCCTCTGTCTTTGAGATTTTTCAGGCAAGAACACTGGAGTGGATTGCCATTTCCTTCTCCAGGGAATCTTACCAACCAGGTATCGAACCCAGATCTCCTGCATTGCAGGTTGATTCTTTACTGACTGAGTCACCAGCCTTTCGGCAACGTAAAAGCCAAACTGGATTCTTGTACAATATTCCTTCTCCCCTGAGGTTCATCCAGAGCAGATCCAGCAAAAGAGAAGCTGGGACAATTTAAACTTGCCTCCGAGATTACCCCACTCCTCCCAGCCCCCTCCAACCATCTGTTGCTATTTGCGTAGACAAAGAACGGAACAGGATACCAACCACACACGTTCAGAAATCTCATTTTGTATGTGGGAGTCTGGATTCATTAACAAGTTTCTCAAACTCTCCCTACACTTACAACACCAGTCTAAACATAATCCAGTGAAGTCATGAGAATAGGTGATGATCATCTTTGTGATGCTGAGATGGAGTATCTAAATTCATCTTCTGCTACTTCCCAGTAAGTGTCTTTGGCTTAAGTACATTATTTTTTCAGCATCCTTCAAGTAAATAATGCTCATTCCAATATTATATAGTCTCTGCACTGTCCCTCTTATTCTGCTTCTACTGCTGCTGCTAAGTTGCTTCAGTCATGTCTGACTCTGCGACCCCATAGACGGCAGCCAACCAGGCTCCTCTGTCCTGGGATTCTCCAGGCAAGAATACTGGAGTGGGTTGCCATTTCCTTCTCCAGACCCCTCTTATTCTAACCCCTATTAAATCCCACTTCCATTATAAGGGCTCTCATTTGCCATACTATTCACTTATCTGACCACAAATCTATATCACCACCCAGGCATTCAAAAGCCATGTTTTGTGGGTACTTACTCTGTTTCATTAATTGTGCTAAGTATGAGGATGTATAAAATATTCTGGATAATACTCTATTCTTTGAAGTTTTCATTCTTATTGGGGAATCAGTCCCAGAAGTCCACATTAATTCCTCCTTTCTTTGAATTATGACTCATCTAAAAACTAAGTGCTGTGTTAAATGCTGTCTAAAATTGCTCTCTAATTGTTTCTAAGTCCCCTTCTCTATTTTTTTCCCACATTGCCTAAATGGAAATTTCTCAAAAGTAAACTCCAGATTATATTTCTGGTTTGGTGGTGTGTCTGGGTCACAGAGTTGGAATATTCATGTTTAAATTCTAGATTTGTCACTTACTAGCACTGTGATCTAGATGGGAAAACAGTGGGAACAGTGGCTGACTTTATTTTTCTGGGCTCCAAAATCACTGCAGATGGTGACTGCAGCCATGAAATTAAAAGACGCTTACTCCTTGGAAGCAAAGTTATGACCAACCTAGACAGCATATTAAAAAGCAGAGACATTACTTTGTCAACAAAGGTCCGTCGAGTCAAGGCTATGGTTTTTCCAGTGGTCATGCATGGATGTGACAGTAGGACTATAAAGAAAGCTGAGCACCGAAGAATTGATGCTTTTGAACTGTGGTGTCGGAGAAGACTCTTGAGAGTCCCTTGGACTGCAAGGAGATCCAAACAGTCCATCCTAAAGGAGATCAGTCCTGGGTGTTCATTGGAAGGACTGATGTTGAAGCTGAAACTCCAATACTTTGGCCACCTGATGTGAAGAGCTGACTCATTGGAAAAGACCCTGATGCTGGGAAAGATTGAGGGCGGGAGGAAAAGGGGACAACAGAGGATGAGATAATAGTTGGATGGCATCACCGACTCGATGGACATGGGTTTGGGTGGACTCTGGGAGTTGGTGATGGACAGGGAGGCCTGGCATGCTGCAGTTCATGGGGTCACAAGGAGTCGGACATGACTGAGCGACTGAACTGAACTGGAGCACTGTGATTTTAGGGTACATTTCTTCTGCATATACAGAATGGAAGTTGGTTGGGAGGATTTCTAAGATCCCTTTGAGCTCTGACATTCATAAATCAGTAAATTCTACAGTACGTAACAAGGGCTGGAAAGTGAAGGTGACACTCAATATAAAGGTGTTGATAGTTTATTTCAGAGGCTTTTAGTTCTAACCTGTTTATGTGGTAGGTGGTCTTCTAACTGTAAAGCAACTTTTCCCCCCACTTATAGACTGAAACAGAGTAAATACAATAACAGTGAAAACAGCATCTTTAGCTAGACAGGGATACTTTTGCAGTCCATAGAAGAAGACAGACAAGAGATATACCTGTTTCTACCTTTATTGGGTCACTGCATCTTACACTGGACATTCAGCATTAGCAGTTCAGAATGGTCCTGGAAGAGATGTTGATAGATGTTTGTCGAATCATCTGTTCATAACTGCTGATTTAAGGAAGGTAGGATGTTAAGAGTTTGGTGCTATGCTTTGGGATCTGATGTCAAAGGGAGAAGCCCATCTTTCATCAAACCCTACTGCAGATGGTGAAAGTGAAGTTGCTCAGTTGTATCTGACTCTTTGCGACCCCATGGACTGTAGCCTGCCAGGCTCCTCCATTCATGGGATTTTCCAGGCAAGAATATTGGAGTGGGTTGCCATTTTCTTCTCCAGGGGATCTTCCCGCCCCAGGAATCGAACCCCAGTCTCCTGCATTGCAGGCAGACTCTACTGTTTGACCCACCAGGGAATCCCACTGCAGATGGTAGCCCTCTCTAAACAGTCATCTTGAGTTCCTTTACCATATGCATAGGTTAACTACGTTCAAGTAGTAATAACCCTGCATAAGAAGTACTCATTTTAAAGACAGGTAATTCTCTGAAAGAATTTAATATTATCTTCTTGATTTCACTATAAATGGTGTTTGGAGGATTTTACAAATTTGAAATATTTTTAATAGAATTCAATTACTTTCTTTCAGTATAATTGCCTAACAAGAGCTAATGGATACCAACCATTTTACTGTTGTTTTTGTTTTAAACAACTAAATAGTTGCTTCACAAAATGAAATGGGCATATTGCCAAACTTGCCACAGCTCTTTGAGCCCCAAGTTTGTTTCATTATATAATATAGTGAATAGTACGTATCTTCCATCATTGTTATGAACATTGCAAAGGCTTCAGAAATCTTTTTGAGATCCAAGTGTACCGCTCAGGATGTTGTTCAACCCATGTGGAAAGCAAACGACTTTTTACTTTGATGGTTTTGCTCTTCCAGAATCCCTCAGGGCCAAAAAAAGAAAAGCAATACCTTGTGACTTTGGTGATGTGGATATAGTAAGCCTGTATTTGGGTCTCCAGTTCCAGAATTCTGTCTACTCTGTTTCGATTGCCACCTAGAACATCATCTCAGCTCTCATAAGCATTTTTGATGTATGAAGTAAACTACATGGCATTTACCACCCACCTAACTGCAGTGGTGTCAGGAGGGTTAAAATGAAACATATTTTAAAAGCTTTCTAGAAATTTTTGATGTTCTGTAAAAAGACAACAACTCCTGAACTGGTTCTTTTCTGCAGCAGGGAGTGTTCCTCTTCCTGTAGCCTGCTGGTAAGAAATGAGGCAAGGTTTTCCATCCCACTGTTTTAGGAACAGATAAGGGACGCATTGCATGTTAAAGTAATAGTCAGAATGTCAGGGAATGATTGTGCTTTGATTCTGAGATTTAGCTACTGTCTTAATCTTGGGGATTATTTTTCATCCATTTAATAATTTTTAAACAGCCCAAGAATAAATGTATACACTATCAGGAAACTCAGGTCATCTGAGTTTCTTCATCTTCAGTAATGGGATTACTGTTCTTGTTTTATGGAACAGCTTTTAAAAATAAACTTGCCCATACATATATTATTAGTTTTAGAGTCTCATTCTGTACCTGGGAGGTATTTTCATTATTTTTTCATTTTTCTAGCATTCAGCAGTTGTCATTTCCTTCTTGGGCCAATGGGCTATTTCCCAACAGAGTGGGAGATGTTTTAGAGTGGAAGAAAGCTTTAGTGTTCTGAAGTTTACTAGCCGTTTTTTTCCTTGCATCCCTGCAGCCCTGGTACCTGCCTCTAGTGCTGAACCATGATTTACCTTCTGTGAATTGTGATACAGTCAGCTGCTTGCCTTATAGGGTAGTTAAGTAAGGAACTGACAGACTATTTGAAAGTCGCTCCCAGATAATTGCCATGTGGAGGTATAGTCCTTACTTACTTTCATTCTTTATTATTATTAATTTTTTATCAAGTGTGGTAAGAAGAGAGGCAGCCAAAAAATTCCTTGATTAGACTTAATTATTCACATTGAACTTAACAGTTATTGTCTTGCCACTGTTGCATTATCATTTGTATTTTAAAGTAAATCACATATCTGGTAACCTTTTACTCCTAAGCATTTTTAGTATATATCTCAAAAATAAGCTTTTAAATAACCATAATACCATTATCACACCTTTGCAAATGACTGATAATTCCTTAAAATTACTGATATACAGTCCATTTTCAGGTATCTCCCATTATCCCTCAAATTTTCTTTTTCTTTTTGAAGTAGATTTGTTTTAATCAGGCTCCAAACCACGTCTCCACATTTCATTCCATAGGGAGGTGATATCTTTGAGGGAGCAGAAGGTGAGAATAACCACAGGAATTCCTCTAAGCAGCTGAAGCAACCGGAATGTGCCAACATCAATATTCATTTGTTTATTCATTCAATCATTTTTTTATGTGTCAGCCACTGTGGCAAATATAAAGATAAATTTGGCATGGTAGATTCTTTGACATGCTCACATATAAAAATGAATAAAAGAAACAATATAAGTCCAAAACTGATGCAATATGGAAAAATTAAAAAACCTACCAAGTAAATATTTACCATGGTTAAAATAGAATGGAAGGGACTCTCAGACAAACAAGAAAATGTGACTTGAATTGAAAGAGTTTGGTGATTCCATGTGGTGGAGGAGCAGGGGAGATGGCACAAGAGAAAACATATTAAGATGATTCTCCAGGCATGACTGGAGGTGAGGGAAGAGGTCTTGGAGGCAGTCTGGCTGGTGGGAACAGAAATACTCCCAGGGGAGTATTAATGGGATAAAATACAGGTGCTGGGGAAAGTGCATGTAGAGGTGAAGTGGAAGAAGTGTTTTAGAACCAGCCAGAGATATCTCTTGACTATGTTTCTTTACTGAACAGCATATTTAAAATAATTTGTGGTATATAAGGAATTTGTTAAATTTATGCAGATAAACTGCAACCAAGGATAGCTGTGGACTGTATCTATTCTTTTAAGCATATAATTGTTGTTTAGTTGCTAAGTCGTGTCTGACTCTTTGCAACCTCATGGACTGCAGCATGCCATTTCTCTGTCCTCCACTATCTCCCAGAGGTTGCTCAAATTCGTGTCCATTGAATGGATCGCTGATACTATCTAACCATCTCCTCCTGTGCATATGATAGTGGGCTTTAAAAAAAAAAATCTGTCTTTTCTAAATATAAAGGCTATATATTCTAAATCCTGATAATTGTGGCAGAGTTTATTGTTTATGAATGTGTGTATACATGCACTGGTAAGCTCTGATGAATGATAAAATGCAAAATTACCAGTGGTGGGTAATATTAATGTAAGTTCTGTGTTTACTATGACTGTAGTTAATCAATATCTTATTTCTGCAAACACATTTCACAGACTGGCTCTGACACAGTAGGTAATCTATACTCTAGGAAAAGCTATAGCTCTCCTGACGGTGCTCTGCATTTTCTAGTTTACTTTTTTGAAAGGTGTTAGCAGGTTTCAGAGAAGATAGGATATTCCACTTGGAAGCAGCAACAGAACTAATCACGATTTCATATGTGGTCGTCACTTTTAAACTTGATGTTTGAGACATTCCTGGTATGTGTAGAATTTCACAGAACCACTTTATCAAAAGACTTAGTTTATCCCCCACTCCCTCCACCCTCCACCTCCTCCCCCCACCGCCCGGGGCGGGGGGAGGGGGGTGAAGTAATTATCATTTGAGAAGCAAGCTTCATTCTCTTCTTTCTACTGCTGCTGCTACTGCTGCTAAGTCCCTTCAGTCGCGTCCGACTCTGTGCGACCCCATAGACGGGGCATCCCACAGGCTCCTCTGTCCCTGGGATTCTCCAGGCAAGAATACTGGAGTGGGTTGCCATTTCCTTTTTCTACTACCAGGCTTAAAAAAAATAGTTGCAGCCACTAAGTCAAACTCAGCACAGGTCACTGTCAGGAAAATGCCCAGTGACAAAAACTAAGTGTTCTTCCCTAAGCCCCTCATTTTCTGCTGTGTGAAAACAGACCCATGAGTGGGTACGTGTGTTCTAGAACTGGAGGGAGACTGTGCCTTCTGCAGCTCACACCGCACGTAGCCACTTCTTTGAAAGCCAGTGAACCTATTTACCATTGTCATAGTAACACACAATCCGGGCCCACGTCGCCAGCATCGCGAGAGGCAATTGTTCCCTTGCCTGGGCGGCGGCGCTCCCCGCCGGGCTCTGCCGCCCCCGGGCTCCGGCGGCTCCAGGCGGCGCGCGCGCAGCGCAGAGGGGGCGGTGGCCCCACGCGCCTGCCGGGTCCCCGCGCAGCAGCGCTTCCCCCGCAGCATCCCGGCCGCTGAGCGCGTTACCATGACGATCGGAAATGCGTGTCAGACTAGATGGCTTGCCACTGCCGCTGGTCCGTTTTCCAAGACCGAGTCACTTTCGCTAGCTCCTGCCGCATGTGGGAGATTCTCTCACCACTTGGTGCCAATCAGTGTCCAAACTCCACAAGCACCGGGGCCCCCTGGCGATCCCAGCTCGGGCGGGGGAGCCAGGGCTGCCTCCCCGCCTGGGACAAGTGCAACCGGCGAAGGAGAATACCGCTTCCTAAATCGTTATCCTCGTGGTCAGCCGCCTGCCCTTCCAAACGCCACTGAAGGGCACGTCATGTGGGGACAGGCGAAGTTGGGGACCACTGCTAACAGGTGGAGAACTCTGGTTCTTGAAGATGACAAGTGGGTGCCGTGCCGCTACTGCGCTAGGACCGCATCTTTCTCCCGTCTCCTTAGCATGTTCCCAGATCTATCTGCACATCAGCCTCTCCTGTGTAGTGTTTGGGTTTGACTTTAATTAGATTCCGGAGCTAAAATCCACCTCCACCCCCAGTTTCTGCTATAATGGAGCCGGTATCCGGCCTGGGAATCTGCAGCAAAAGGCAGATCGCCTCAGGTTGATTCTCAGGAAATTTGGGGAATGATTGCCTAGATCTCCTATCTTTTCATTTCTAACTTTTCGTCTTGTTTCTCTTTTCTCTGGCTTGCCTGCTGTCTCTCAAATTCTTTTCTCTCCCCACGCTCTTCTCCCCACCCTCGCCCTCCCTCCCCCGTTTCTCTTTCTCACTCCCCTGATCCCACACCCCACCTCCTTGTGTGCCAGGCACTTTCCTACAAGCTTAGAAGGTAAAGATCTCTGCCTCCATATAGCGTTGGTGGTCTCCTGTCAGTGACTTCTCTCTTGCAGTTCTCCACACCTGACAGTTCCTTGCTTTCCCCCCTCCCTTCCCTTCCTCCTTTCACTCTCTCTTTCCTTCTTTCTTTTTCTTTTCTATTAGTGAATTTATATATATATATAGTTCTCAGCACTCCCGCATGTCACGTAGGATTAAAAAGATGCTGGCATCTACCTAGGTTTCCAAGACACAGATTCCTCCCATCATAGCTTAGAGGACCGCTTTAGACCACAGGTGGCCAGGTAGAGGGAGGATGATACCCCACCACCACTTTTTGTTTTCTTTTTTTTTTTCGGTAATTGCTTGAGGTTTGCCTTTGTAGAGCTCAGGGTGAAAAATAAGTCAGGTTACTCTCCGCTAACATTAGAAGCATTCTAGTTTTCAGAATGTTTAACGTCCTCTTTATTATACTTGCTTCCCTTAAAGCTGCAATTAAAGATGACTCTCCAGTCAAAAGAAAGGCATATAAATATGGGGTGTGTATTAAAAGAGAAAATATGGAATAACCTCTCTGAATTAATTCCCTCTGGCTATTCAGGCTGCTGTCTCACACAAAGATACTCTGTTAAGCATGATCACCATGAACTGTTACAGATTTACCTGTTGCAGAGTTTCAGTTATAGCCCTGTGACACATGAATACAAAGTTAAAGAATTTGCTTTGGCTCTGGAGGAGTCCACAAAGATGCTGCCTTCATTCTGAGCTGCTCAGAGCAGTGTGAGGCATTGCCACATGTCTGAGCTTCCAGTCACAGGCTGTGTCTGAAGGCGGCTGCCTCCATGCTGAGCTCACTTCCTCAGCCTTCCTGTGAATTTGAAGTTGAGGACTACAATAATCCTGACCTCTGACTGCTCCAGGGGCGAAGCCCCTACTTAAAATATTAACTGATTTAAAGATTTCATGTTAATAGCCAACCTGTTGGGGCTTCCTTGGTGACTCAGTAGATAAGAATCCACTTGCAATGGAGGAGACTTGGGTTCCATCCCTGGGTTGGGAGGATCCCCTGGAGCATGGCGGTCCATCCCAGTATTCTTGCCTGGAAAATCCCCTGGACACAGGAGCCTGGCGGGCTACAGTCTCTGGGGTCGCAAAGAGTCAGACACAATTGATGCAGCGTAGCTCTCACCACAGCCAATCAGTTGGCCAATCAGCAGCTGTTTATTAAAGAGCCTTCTGTGTACAAAGGTTTGGGCTGCCTAGAAGTCATGAGAAATTTAAAAAATAATTTTAAAAGTAAGATGTTAACCCATGGAGGTCAGGAAGACTGACTCACAAGAAAAGAGAGCTCAATTCTTTGCTTAGTTTCCCAGAAGACTTAGAATAAAATCTCCATTTCTCAGCATGCCCTGGATGCCCCCAATCAGCTGCAGCTTGCTTACCTCCCTCACCTCATCTTTCATCACTATCCCCCTTGTTGACTTTATTTCAGCCTCACTTCTTCCTTTGATTTTTTCCCCCAAATGCCAATCCACACTCTTTTAGGAAGAGCCACGTCCTTGTCACTCAACTCCAAGTTAGCAGGCTTTCTCTGAGAAGTCTTCTTGACAGTCAATCTAAAAAAGCTACCAGATCATTTTCATACCACCCTGTTTTAATGATCTGCCATGGCAAGTACTACTATTAGATATTTTCCTATTTATGTACATTTCTCCCTATCTCCCATTAAAATATAAGCTTCATGAAAATGGGTCTTAGATATTTCATCTGGAAGAATGCAAGTTATCAAAAATGTGTTCATTAAATACTTGTCAAATGAATAAATGAATAAAAAGCAGTCTATGTTCATTGCTAAAGAGGGATTCAAATATTAAACACCCATGTTTCCAGAAGCAGGAGAATTCACTCTGGGCTGAATAATTGGTTAGAAAGGATGGGTCACCTGACTTGGGTGCTGTAGGTATGCAGAACGTAGAGCTTCAGAAAGAAGGATGGGTTTGTTTCAGTAAGGAAGAATTTGCTGCTTAAATGATACAATCTATTTTGGTCCCAAACCAGTTGGATGAGTCCCTTAACCTCAGTTTCCACTTCTGATCTTCGAGGTTGCTTGCTATTCTAACTCTGTGGTTCTTACAGTGTTTTTGGATATTTTTTCCTCATCATTTTTTCTTTAAATTTTTTAGAAAATGGAAATATAGTTGGCATAGGACTTCTCTGGTGTCACTAGTGATGAAGAACCTGCCTGCCAAAGCAGGAGGCATAAGAGATGTGGGTTTGATCCCTGGGTTAGGAAGATCCCCTGGAGGAGGGCATCATAATCCACTCCAGTATTCTTGCCTGGAGAATTCCACTGACAGAGGAGCCTGGCAGGCTACAGTCCATGGATCACAAAGAGTTGTATATGCCTGAAACGACTTAGCACACAGCACACACATAGTTGATTTATAAGACCATGTAAGTTTCAGGTGTGCGGCATAGCCTTTCAGTTATATATATAGCCATTCAGTTATATATATATATATATACTTTTCCAGATTCTTTTCTCTTATAGGTTATTACGTATACATAACATTACATAGTATGGTTCCCTGTGCTATATGGTAGGTCCTTGTTGGTTATCTATTTTATACATAGGAATGTGTATATGTTAATCCCAGCCTCCTAGTTTATCCCCCATCCCTGGGAACTTTCTATGGTGTTTGCTGCAACAAGAACAGTGTCAGAGAAAGCAGGTTTAAATAACTGGCTCCTCTGCAGTATGAGAAGGGGGAAAACATCTTTCCCTTCATTCGTAAGGAAGATAGTTTTGGCTGATTAATCAAGACATTAGATACCGTTTTGCTGTATTCTGTAGAAGCAATGTTGAGAATTTAGATTGAATATTCATGTTATAAGTGCTACATGAGTTTGGAATGCTTATAGAGTTGCAGAATTTGAGAGCTAAAAAGGACCTGAGAGATCATTTAAACTCTGCAGCCCATCCTCCATAACATTTATAATTTTACAGCTTAAACTACCAAGTCCCGGGGGAATAAAGTGATTGGCTCACAGTTACATTGGTAGCTGGTAGGCAAACTAAGATTATCCACCTGTCCACCCTGACTCCCAGTCCAGTGATCTCTATATTGAACTTAAGTGAGCTTCATACATTTGGCCATGTTATATAAGCATTAAAAAGTCTGGAAGCAATGACTAGGCATACTTATAGAAGAAACTCCATCATCAATTTTCTATTAAAAGTTGCAGTGGTAAAAGTGAGAAGTACACTTTGAAGGAACATTCTGGCATTTGAAAGCATATAAAGCAATATTCATCATCCCTTTTAAGAGTATGCGGGGTGCAAGTTAAGAAAAGGGGATGCTATTGTTTTACTTCCCCCACATATTTTCTACATTATTCAAAAACTGCCATGCTGAAATAATAACACCCTCTTCCCAATTTTTTATCCTTGAACTGGCAGTACACAGAACTTGGAAATTTTTTATTTTGACTAATGAGTTTAGCTTTGCTCTTGCAAAGTGAGTGTCAAATGTCATTCTTTCTATCGTCCAGCAGATGGCAACTCTAGTCTTCCTGTCATTTTATCTGCTTCTACAGTCAGATTTTGTCCTCCTCCAACCCCACCCCCCTTGCCTTTCCTTCAGTTCATCTTTGTGTGTTGCTAAGGGTTATAGGGACATGTGACTCTATTCCTTTTCTTTTGGAATTACCACCGTTAGCATTTGACACTAATGGGCAATCTAAATGTGCCCAGAAGTAACAAAAATCACAAATTACCAACAGTTTATTTTTCTTTTTTAAATAGGAAAAAGAAGAAGATAAAGTTAGAGATTCTAAAATAAGATATACCACAGAAAACTTTCCATTTAAGGAAACAAAGTAACTTCTTAAAAAGGAAAAAAAAAGTCAATTTCTTCAGATCTATCTTTTAAAGGAGGATAGTTTTGATTAGATTCTCTTTTGCTATTGGTTAAAAAGTTATAAATATCTCCAAAATAACACCCTACAGAGAAATTGGACCAGATTTCTCATGACTACATGTTTCTAGTCTCCAACAGTCTTGTGTCTTCCATTTTTCCCTCCCATTTACACACACCCTTTCATTCAGTAATCAAAACTGATGAATCTAGCTTCCTTGTATCTTTCCATTTTAGAAGTCTGGTTTCTCTCTCCCTGGATGTTCCTAAGGCATTGCTGATACAGATCTTGATTTATCTCCTTGCAATTTCTGTCCCTATTCCCACCCTTTCCCCTACTGCATAGATCATAAAGACTCTTACAGGACTGAGGAAGTTAAAACACATGCTGCTGTCTGTTTGTGAGTCTGAGCACAGCTATAAGAAATCAACAGAATAGCAGCTACTCTTTTGTTAAAGGTAGACATTAATCAGAGGCATGATCAACCTGGTTCTATCACTGGTTCCTCATTGGAAGATTTCCAGATTAGGTCTCCTGCCAAGAGTGTTGCTGGAATTAGAATACCTAGCGGGGACAGAGGATGGACACAGAAGGGGTGTCATTTGCAAAATGGATTTGATGGTCTGCAAATGCTTCATGGAGGGATCTCTCACTAGCTCATCCTCTTCCAAAGAACCTAAACATTGTCTTCTCCAAAGTTGAAGGAAACCTGTTACCTTGATGCACCAAAAACCAGACAGAAGGCTAAAGTCTAATGGAAGAAAAATAACATACCTCTTGTTGAAAAAAAAATGCATTTCTAGCTTCAGTGAGTACATGCTCCTTAATTATTAATGTCACTACATGAGAATATGAGCTAATGCTGCAAGCACAATCCTTGGGAACAACAACTGTTACTTGTGCAAATCCAGGTACGTTATTCACTGACAGCCTCTAATGAAGGCAGGGGAGCTTACTCAAACCAACAAATAATTAGCAATGACAATAGAAGTATAAGCAGAGCTTTAATTAATTAATTCTCTAATTGTCTATCCTGATATCTTGTCAGCACCCTTGTTGAACTTTCACTGTAACATATGCCCAAGACTTGCTTCTTTCAACTTTTATGATCACTTGTCCACATACTCAGCGTGGGGAGCCATCTGCACTAGAAGTCACCCTCCCTTCTATATGGATATATAGTTTCATCCTTTTATTACTCCCTCTGTTTCATCACCTTATGGTGCCAGGAAATGTTTATTTGCTGATATAGATCCCTTATCTGGCATCCACTTTTGGATGCATTTCACAGTTAATATGATAGGAAATGATCAGTGGGAAATTCTAGAGTGAAGAGAACTCTCTGAAATCTCCATTTCACTCTTTGTGACAGCAGACCCTTAGCTGTCTCTGTCCCCTGTCTCACCCACATTTCCATCCCAGCAATCAGAAAGCAGAGGATTGCTTTTTTTATTTTTTCATTCTCTACCTTAAAGGATGATCAGTTCCTTATTAAAGTCCCAATATCCATTCTGTCTTTTCTCTTCCCTAAAGTGGAGGCAACAACTGGAAACTTGGTCAATTTCAGGTTGTGTGAGCTTAAAAGGAGATGAATGTTTGTATGTTGCAGGGACATGCCTATCTATGAGGGGGATGGTGGGGTTGGGAGGCTAGACTGAAACCACTGAGAAGAAGAAATAGAGTATATGGGGAAAGGTTGGAAGCAACTGGAGAAATCCTTAGCCCCAAGAATCAGCACTAGTGGCTGTGGGTTGGGGGTGGGTCAGCGTTGATCTTACTACAGAGACTCTTAAGCTCTTTCCCAAAGTGCTTTGCTGGTGTGGGCAGCCCTGGTTTTTAGGAATTGATTGTGATCAGAGTTTTAATCAGATCCTGCTTAGGAGTCCTGCCTCTGAGAAAGTCTAGGTAAAGATACAGTCTCATTGTGTGTATGCGTGTGTGTATATTTAATGTATATGCTTACATGTATATGCATAGATGCTGTTGACATTCTTTCCATGATATTCCTTCTGAATCCCTTGCATATCATGAAAGAAAGAATTCTCCAGGCAAGAATACTGGAGTGGGTTGCCATTTCCTTCTCCAGGAGATCTTCCTGACCCAGGGATTGAACCCATATTGCAGGCAGATTCTTTACCATGTGAGCCACCAGGGAAGCCCTTACATATCATAGTTCCTCTAAATGTTTGTGGAAAGTTACAGAGAATCACACAAAACCCATTTGCTCCTGTCAATACAGTGTGAACCAGGTACCTGCTGATTTCCTTTTACCGTTGATTGGATAGGTGTTTATTTTGTCATATACGTGAGTAACCAGCCCGTGGAGGATATATAACAGGGAGGCATTCCTATTTTGGAGAAGTCATGTTTCTTTCAGGAAACAGCATATATATGTTATCAACAATAAGAGAAATCTTCACAGTATGGAAGCAAATGACAGGGTGTGGTAAAGATTGAGAAGAGATGGGGAACAGTACCATTGCACTACTATCCCCTGTTTCTCTCTCCCATATAGTGAATGGGAAAGCTATATAGATTATTTCAGGATTAAAGGCAATGTAGAAATTAGACGGGCAGAGACAAGCTCAAAAAGCAAGCACAGGGGAATGAGGAAGATGGGGACAGATTGGCTGGCCTGAAATGGAAGGGCCTGTGAGGGCAGTGAGGGGTGAGGAGGAGCAAGTTAGATAGGGCAAGTGCCTCTCCAAACTCATATGTGCTTCCCTCCTGACAGCTGGTTAGGTGAATTCTCTAGACACATGCTTTTATTCCCTATTTGACTTTACCTGCCTAGATGTAGATATCCTCTGGAGTGTGTGCTCAAGTCACTTCAACCATGTCTTACTCTTTGAGACCCTGTGGACTGTAGCCAGTCAGGCTCCTCTGGCCATGGGATTCTTCAGGCAGGAATACTGGAGGGGGTTTCCATTTCCTCTTTTAGGGGATCTTCCTGACTCAACCCATGTCTCTTATGTCTTCTGCACTGGGAGGTGAATTCTTTACTACTAGTGCCACCTGGGAAGCCCAGATATCCTTTGGAAAGCCAGAGGAATTGTCCAAACCGCTAGATAAAGCTAAGAATTATTTTTAGCCAACACAGTTCCCTAACTGGTATTAGTGGCTCTTTTTAAATGCCCCCACCCCACCCCCGCTTCCCTAGTGGCTCAGACAGTAAAGAGTCTGCCTAAGATGCAGGAGACTGAGGTTTGGGAAGATCCCCTGGAGGAGGAAATGGCAAGCCAGTCCAGTATTCTTGCCTGAAGAATCCTGTGGACAGAGGAGCCTGGTGGGCTACATTTCATGAGGTGGCGGAGTCAGACAGGACCGAGCAACTAACACTTTCACTTTTAACACCCCGTCTACCCCCTCACTCCCCACTCCCACTTGTATTTTCAAGGTGTCCTGTCTCCCTTCTTTGATTTCCCTGGACCTGGTCCCTTCCTGCCAGAACCACAACAGCTGGCAGACCTCTTCAGTTTGGTTGGATTTTTCATTAAAAGCACTTCTTGTGGCCGTTCCACCAGTGGCCTTGTTCAGTTCAGTTCAGTTCAGTCGCTCAGTCGTGTCCGACTCTCCGCGACCCCATGAATCACAGCGCGCCAGGCCTCCCTGTCCATCACCAACTCCCGGAGTTCACTCAAACTCATGTCCACAGAGTCGGTGATGCCATCCAGCCATCTCACTCTCGGTCGTCCCCTTCTCCTCCCACCCCCAACCTTTCCCAGCATCAGAGTCTTTTCCAGTGAGTCAACTCGTCGCATGAGGTGGCCAAAGTACTGCAGTTTCAGCTTTAGCATCAGTCCTTCCAATGAACACCCAGGATCGATCTCCCTTAGAATGGACTGGTTGGATCTCCTGGCAGTATAAGGGACTCTCAAGAGTCTTCCCCAACACTACAGTTCAGAAGCATCAATTCTTCGGTGATCAGCTTTCTTCACAGTCCAACTCTCACATCCATACATGACCACGGGAAAAACCATAGCCTTGACTAGATGGACCTTTGTTGGCAAACTAATGTCTCTGCTTTTCAATATATTATCAAGGTTGGTCATAACTTTCCTTCCAAGGAGTAAGTGTCTTTTAATTTCATGGCTACAATCAGCATCTGCAGTGATTTTGGAGCCCAAAAAAATAAAGTCTGACACTGTTTCCACTGTTTTTCCATCTATTTCCCATGAAGTGATGATCTTTGTTTTCTGAATGTTGAGCTTCAAGCCAACCTTTTCACTCTCCTCTTTCACTTCCATCAAGAGGCTTTTTAGTTCCTCTTCACTTTCTGCCATAAGGGTAGTGTCATCAGCATATCTGAGATTATCGATATTTCTCCCAGCAATCTTGATTCCAGCTTGTGCTTCTTCCAGCCCAGCGTTCCTCATGATGTACTCTGCATATAAGTTAAGTAAGCAAGGTGACAATATACAGCCTTGACGTACTCCTTTTCCTATTTGGAACCAGTCTGTTGTTCCATGTCCAGTTCTGACTGTTGCTTCCTGACCTGCATACAGGTTTCTCAAGAGGCAGGTCAGGTGGTCTGGTATTCCCATCTCTTTCAGAATGTTCCACAGTTTATTGTGATCGACACAGTCAAAGGCTTTGGCATAGTCAATGAAGCAGAAATAGAAGTTTTTCTGGAACTCTCTTGCTTTCTCCATGATCCAGCGGATGTTGGCAATTTGATCTCTGGTGCCTCTGCCTTTTCTAAAACCTGCTTGAACATCTGGGAGTTCACGGTTCACATATTGCTGAAGTGGCCTTGTACCAGCAGTTAATTTGTTCTGAATTTGTTGTGAGCTACTTCATGCCAAGCAAAGTGCCAAAATAATTATATATCTGAGCTCTCTTAATCTTTATAGTAGTCCTTGAAAGTAGATCCACTTAATGCATACTTAAAGAACATGTATTGTATGATAAGATGTGTGAGGACATAGCATCAAACAGCAAAGACATGGACCCTGCCCACAGATAAAGTCTGTTCAACTGAAAGCATAATTCTAGTGGCAGAGATTAAGTCTTGAGGAGGGCATAAAATTTGTTATGAATTTGAAACTTGAATCTAGATATTTCTGACCCCAAAGTTATCATTTTTTAATTCCTCTATTGCATCTGCTTGTTTTTGTTTTTTTTTTTTTTTTAAGCACAATTGATTTAAAGTGAGTTTTCAGCAATGGTTCTTTTGAAGGCAAGTTAACAATCAGAACCCTTAAGCTAAAGTGATTCTTATGTGACAGATGATCACATAAAATAATGACATCTTTTCTTCGATGACCTGTTCTGCTCTCGATGGAGAGGTAAGCCCTTCAGAAGTTGCCTTCCAGGGTCTCCATAGGTCCAGGGGGCCATTGCCACCAAGTGGTGTGTTGCTTATTACTACATTTAGTACTATAGCAAAGTTTCTGCCACTGTCTCTATTAAAACTTGCTCCCGGCTAGTATTTTCCCCCTGGGTCAGTAATGAGTTTAGCGGAATGAATGTGGAAATGAGATTTGTTCTCACCAGTGGAGTGAATTATGTCTTGTTGGGGCCCCTAGGCTAATATTTCAAATTTGCCACAAGGTACTTCATCAAAAATTCTATTTGGGTTCCAAAAGGACCTCACATGCCTATTAGCAAATTCAACGCATGCCTTTAAACCTTTTTTTTTTTTGTTCCTTCCCGCGGCTCTGTCCACTGAAGACTTTCAGAATTAGCAGTGTGAGAAAATGGTCCATTTCCATGGACCAGTGAAGGGCACACAGAAGAAGTGCAGCCGTTTTATCTAACACGTCTGAGTCTGTGACAGCTGAGGCGAATCAAATGTTCTGCCACAGCTGTGAATGCCGCACACCATAGGCTTGCATCCTCCATCCTCATCACGGGCATTCAGAACCACACCAGACACACTCATGGGGCAGGGTTTGCGCTTGCTGCTTTTTCAATCCATGTGCCTCAGTTTGGTTGCTAAGGTTCATTTTAACATAAGTGAGATTTGTGGATTTAAATACTCTTCAATTGTGGAACTCTCCTGGCGACCCAGTGGCTAAGACCCCGAGTTGCCAATGCAGGGGGCACGGATTCCATCCCTGGTCGAGGAACTTAAAAGAAAACTCTCCAATTGGGTCTGCAGCATTCCAAAGAAGCCAGTTGCAGAGTTGGGTCTTTTAGGAAATTGGGCTGCACATCAAGCTCTAGTTTTCCCATAGTAGAGATATCCAGAAGTCCTAGATTGTTGGTTAGTGGACCATAGCTACTGGTTATCTTCACAGGTCTTCACTATGGTGGAAAAGGTGGAGAAGGGACCTTGCCCAAAGTCCACTATGCTCCTATCCGTCTCGACTCCCCCTACCGCTTTTGCTGTCTCCCACATAAAGAGTTGTATTTCAGAGCAATGGTGACCTTATTTTTTGATGTCAAAGACTAAAAGAACAGAGACATCCCTACCCTGTGATATTACAAGGATTGGGATCTGCGTATCTACATTGCTCTGTGCTCTCTGCTAAGCTGCTGAGTCATGTCTGACTCTTTGCGACCCTACGGACTGTACCCTGCCAGGCTCCTCTGTCCATGGGGATTCTCCAGGGAAGAATAGTGGAGTGGGTTGCCATGCTCTCCTCCAAGAGACCGTCCCAACCCAGGGATCTAACACACGTCTCTCACATCTCCTGCATTGGCAGGCAGATGGGTTCTTTACCACTAGAGCCACCTGGGAAGCCCCCCTGTAGATAACCCTACAGGCTGAATATGCACTGGCTTGAGAAAAGAGGAAATGTCCCCATTTTCCTTCCTAGTCTCCATTACATTCAGAGTATCAAGAGCTGCTGTCTTCCAAAATCTTGGTATAAGTTGTTATGGATTACACCATGCCTGGACCTGGAAAAAAGGTGGCTTCCCTGATGCTATTCCAATTATGCTTATTGAATCAAATGTTCTATCATTTTTTAAACTGTTTATTCTCAATTTGTGGTTCTGTTCCCTTATAGAGATACACCAAGCAGGAGTACATTTGCTGCTGGAGACAGGTTCATTCTGCAGAGACACGTTTGGGGAGGAGAGTGTAAGAGAGGACTTCCAGCCATGGTCTAATTGCTCTCTAATGAAACAAGGAGGAATGACTGTCACTCTCCTTCTCAAGTGCATGACTTAGTTTAGTTTTAGAAATGATCATGCATATAGAACAGTATTTCTCTTTAAACAAACAAATTGTATTTAAACCAACGTAGAGTTTCAGATGCTGCTGGACAGGCATTAATGTATTAAATCCTGTGTGCATTGTTAGTACTTTAATCTGTCTCCTACCACCCACGAAGCTAGCAGTCCCTGAATCTTTGGCTTGTTTGGTTTTACTGGCTGTTAATTGTTAATAGATTTCCAGGTGTAGGTCTTGCTGTGTAGGCATCAATCCTTCATTTAGGAGGGGCTGTGGCTGTCCATGGTTATAAAAAGGCAAGTGATAAACAAAAACTGGAGGAAATCTCAGCATCCTCACTAAAAATGTCAAACCCAGTACTGCTTCTGGTAGTGAAAGTAGAATTTATTAGTGAGAGAACAAACTTGCACAATTAAAATAAAAAAAAAGTTAGGTCGAGAAAACAGAGAGAGAAAGGGCCCCAAAGAAGGTTGAAGAGAAAGAAACTGTTTAAGAAATCAGTCATTTTAAAAAGACGAGCTACTGTAACAGCCTAGAGGGGTGAGACGGAAGGGAGGTGGGAGAGAGGTTCAAGAGGGAGGGGGCGTATGTATACCCACAGCTGATTCATGTTGTTGTATGGCAGAAACCAGCACAGTATTGTAAAGAAATTATCCACAAATTAAAATAAATAAATAAAGTAAAAGATGAGCTACTGACTATGCATGATGGGTTTGTAAATATCTTCCTTGTTCTTGAAACAAAGAGAAAAGGAAAGCATTTGGGGTGAGCGTGTCCTTCATTCTGCATGAGGATTTGTCTGATGGGAGACCTCACAGTCCTGCACTTAAGGAAATGGAGGTATTGGTCCAGGATTTGGCACCTTACATGCAAGCAGCAAATGATTTTATGGTTTTAAATGATCAGAAAAAATCAAAAGAATAATAGTATTAGGTGATGTGAAAACTCCATGAAATTAAAACTTCAGGGTCCATAAATAAAGTTTCCTTGGAACACAGCCACATCCATATATTTACACATTGTCTGTGGTTGCTCATTCATCGAAATGGCAGAAAAGATAAGTTCCAACAGGTACCATACAACCCACAAAGCCTAAAATATTTATTACGGGCCCTTTATTGGTATATGAAGTCACACTGTCTAGGAATTAGTTCATACAGCTTGTTGTCAGTCTCACTCTCCTATGTCTAGTCTTTGCAGAAGCTAATCGCCTTACCTACCCATCCCTTTGTCCACCTTCTTCTGATCATTTGGTCACTTTCTTCGGAGAGTTTGTGAGCATTACCTCATGACAGTCTTGTGCAAGGCTCTATGGTGATAAAAGAGATGAATCCAGCCTTGTTTCTGCTCACTGAGGATTTACAGCCTGGTTAGGGTGCCTCAGGGAAGAGCAAGGAAAAACATGCACATAAATAAGAGATATGCATGACAAAAGAAATGGTAAGGATTGATACATGTTATGAGAGTGTTTCAGAAATGATGACATGAGATCCTGAATCTTCTTTAGATTCCCCATCCCTGAGTAACCCCATCATCCAACCAATGGCCCATGCAAGGAAGTTGGCCACCATCTTTGACTGTCCCTCTCCACTGCCTCTGCTGAGAATGCTTGTCTTGCAACACAACCTGCATGCTCTTCAACAGGCACCCTTGAGTTCTGTTCAGCACGATTGGCCAACTGTGGCAGTCCTGACTCCCACACTCCCTTGACCCTTCAGCCATCAGACCAAGTTCTATCAATTATTCCTTCTAAATACCTTTTTAAATTATCAGCTTATCTCCATTGCTGATGCTTCCTCCATAATCTAGACCACGGTCATCTCTGGCCTGGATCACAGTAAAACGTCCACTAAATGGAGTTCTCACACAATATCCTCTGGACCTCATGTAGTTCTCTGTAAGTTGTGGATGCTTAGCAAACTTTAGCTGGTTGAGTGAATTAAGAAAGAAAGGGATAAAATAAAGGAGGAGAGAAGTGGCTTTCAGATGAGTTTAGCAAGGGTGCTTTGGTAGATTCCATTTCAGGCTAAAGGGTCAGTCTTAACTGCAATGTGATATTAGGAGAGCAGTGCTGAGGGAGGGGAGAAAACTCGCATAACATCAATAGTTCTTCTGCCGTTAAATCATGTTTGGAAAGGATTTGAAGGCCACTGCTGTGAATGCATGCATACCCCCCAAATATATATGTTAAATCCTAATGCCCAGTTGGATCATAGGAGGTGGCAGGGCCTTTAGGAAGTGATTAAGTCATGAGGGTGGAGCCTTCAAGAAGGGGATTAATTCCCATTTAAAAGAGACCCCAGAAAGCTTTCCTATCTCTTCCACAATGTAAGGGCATAGGGAAAAGCTGGTCATCTACAAACCAGGAAGCAGGTCTCATCAGACCCTGAACCTTCCAGTGCCTTGATTTTGGACTTCACAGCCCCCAGGACTGTGAGAAATAAATTTCTGTTGTTTATAAACCACTCAGTCTAAGTTAATCTTGTAGCAGGCCGGACAAACTAAGAGTCATTAACAGTGCAGTGTGAATGGCTGCTATAGCTGGATGTGTTACCCACTAACCGTAGTTGCATTTTTAGTAATAAACATAACCTCAATCAGATGATTAACTCATATGGCTAATATTTTGGCCTGGGAATGGGGGTGTGTGGTTTAGGGGTAAAAAGAGGAGTGAGAAGGAAGGCCCTCCTGCTGCTGCTGCTGCTACTGTGCTTAGTCATGTCTGACTCCCTGTGACTCCATGGACTGTAGCCCCCCTGGCTCCTCTGTCCATGGGATTCTCCAGGCAAGAATACTGGAGTGGACTGCCATTTTCTCCTCTAGGGGATCTTCCTGACCCAGGGATTGAGCTAGTGTCTCCTACATCTCCTGCATTGGCAGGTGGATTCTTTTGCCACTGAACCACCTTCAGGTGGTCCCGAATACTCTCCTCAGAGATGGCTACGTGTACTGCCCAGAGGTGAGTCTCCAGGGCTGTAGGCTCTGACAGGGCAATGATATGTACAATAACATCAAAATAGTTTTGTTAGAACATCATGGGACAGCAGTCTAATCTTACTCTCTCAAATTATCCAGACCAATCATCACTAGCCCCAGCTTTGGAGAGTTTATTTCCACCCACTGTGTTTCTGGCATCTGCTCTTGGCACCAGATAAAAAGTTTGCACTGGGAGAGATGAAATGATCAAAAAGGCCCATTAGAGCTTTCCAATTGGTAAAATGTTGGATAATATGATTTTCAGTGTTTTCTTTGGACTACATAAATTCAATAAATGAGAACCCAAGATTTCTATGGATTGACGCCTTCTGACCATTGGATCTGTGCTTGTTTCATAAAATAATAGATTGTTAGACACAAAAGCACGTTTGCAATTCTCATTTTGTCTATGGGGAAATGTTGACTTAAAAAAACATACAACATGAGAGTTGTGAGTTAAATTTTATTTGGGGCAAAATGAGAACTGCAGCCCAGGAGACAGCACCTCAGATAGCTCTGAGAAACTGCGCCAAAGAGACAGGGGGGATGGTCAGTATGTATGTGATTTTGGTGAAGAGGGAATACCTGCAATCAAGCACATATTTTTTGGCAGAAGATTTTTGCTAGTCATGAGAATCAATCATCACTATGAAGGGTTTTAGTGCTTTTCTACATATGAGGAGGTACAAGAATTGGGCTCATAAAATCAGTTCCTGCAAATATCTATCTGAAGACCTGTCCTGCCAGTCTTTCCCAAGCACAGGATGCTTCATTTCTGCTCTTCACCCTGAACTCCTTTCGGGGGTGTTGAAAATCAGCAGCTGCAGCAGCGCGTGATTTAATCCTGATAGAGGTGGGTGGCAAGTGCCAATGGCAAGTGCCAATTGTGGTCGACTGAAACCAAAATCCATTGAACTTTAAAGTCTTGGCCAGGTTTTATAGTTCATTCATGCCACACTGAGACTTGGACCCAAATCTCCCAATTCCAAGTCCTGTGTCTGCCTGCTGCTCCCACAACTGCATTTTATTATGAAAACATTTTGGCACACAGAATAATTGAGCACCTATATACCCACCACCTCAATTTTAGTTACCATTTTGCTATATTTGCTTTATCACAGATCTATTCAGCCTATTTTTGAAGCTTTTCAAAGTTACAGACATCAGTAGACTTCACCCTTGAATACTTCAGCATGCAAATCATTATCTAGCATTTTATATTTGTTTACCATTATTTTTATGTAAAATTTATACACAGTGAAATGAACATGTCTTAACAAATGCCTACACCTGTGTATCTCAAACCCCCTTAGAGCGTTGCTTTTTCCATTTCAAAGATTTGAAAACATGTTACATTTTGCTTAATCCTTTTTAAATAATTTGCTTCAGAAGATGTACTTGCTTATTTAGGAAACATTTTTACAGGAAATGGATTTGTGTTTCATTACATCATCAAGCTGTAGTTTTAAAATCAGGATTTATAAGGTGCCATGTTCAAGTAGTTGCTTGGAGGCAACTGTAAGGCACATTTTAATTCACAAGGGACGAAGTCTTGAAGTCAAGAAAATGCATTGGAGTGGAAGAGGAATGGAGATATTCCAATAGAATACTTGAGAGTCACAGAGCCTTGGAGAAAATGTAGCATTGTCCCCAGCTCAGTATTTACTTGTGCATACCCCTAGCCTCATCCCCACACTCTCAGAAAGGCAAATTACCTGGAAATTTTCAATTGGATGGGGCGTGGGCATAAGAAGAGTGACAAACGAAAGTCATTGGTTCTTTTGCTGCTGCTGCAGGAATGCTCTATTTGACTATATTTTCTTCCCTTTTTTCTCCTATGGGAACAAATCAGAAAAACTAGAGCACTTTTGAAAGACAGATGCTAAAGAATGATACTCCACACTGTCTTCCTGGATCCTTCCCACATCCTGTAGGGGATGTGGATTTGTGAGGCATTCCTGCTCTTCTCTCTTTCCCTCTCTCTCTCTCTTTCACACACACACACACACACACACACACACTCCTTCCTGGTTGTACTAAAGAGACAAAGGATGATTAGGACATTTCTGATGGCTGAAATTGTAAGTAGCTAGTGTCTCCAGTCATGATGGGGCCTGGGTACCAACAGCTGGGAGAAACTTGAAGCATTGTAACTGCCAACCCCTCGTGTCAAAAGGTAGGGACAAATCACATAAAGACTTGGCGTAGCCCCTTACAGTAACCAAACTCCGCCCCCTCCATGGGAGGTCCGTGGCCAGAAGAAAGGGCAGTAGCAAGTCCAAGAAGTCAAAGGCCTGCTCCCCAGCTGGTGGAACAGAATATATGGGCAACAGTAAAACTGGAAAGATATTATAGTGTGCTTTTAAAGCAGAGAAAGCAGAAGGAGAAAGAATCGAAAGAGAATGTTCTGGAAGTCCTTCTGTAGGAGATCCAGAAAACCATTTTAGGAAAAAAACAGAACATTTCAGAAACAACTGGGCCTTCAGCCAAGGCAGATGGTACAAAATGAAGAATGGGGAGCTGTGCAAATAAAACCAAGTTGCTGACTGTGGGGGCGACATACGAAGGTGGCAGTGGTGGTGTTCAGTGGGGTCCACCAGTGTCAGCGCTGCATTTCAGAAGACTTCTTTCTTGACCTCTGAGCCCAGACAGCTCCAGAGATGGGCATTCACCACTGGCTGATGTGTAAGCAAGATTCTTTTTTTCTGAAGAAGTCCAAATGCCCTAATCAAAACTAAATGATCAACCAACAGAAGATAGTGAGTGGTGCCAACTTGTTGCAGTCCTGGTGGTTTGCCTAATGATTTGAGAGAGCTAAGCTTGCAGTTAGAATTCAAATTACCAGACAGGATAGGGAGACTCCTTAGTTTTGGGTAAGGTGAGGTCCAAAAGCCTGAGAACAACAAAGGAAAAGAATTTTAAAATGAGACAGAACCTTAATAGGAACAGGGATGCATATTCTCTCCCTGATTACCATCAGAGCTAGCTATTATTAGTGTGTTTCTTTCTTTTTTATTATTAGTGTATTTCTAATAGGTCTCCTTCACTGTACTTTATACCAGAATGGTACAATGAATGATATTTGCTCACTCTTGGCCATTAGCTGAAGAGAGCTAAATCTCCATAGAGGTGTGTGCTGGGCTGACATATGGTAGATTTTTTCACATATACAAAAAGCCAAATCAATATAGAGGTGGGGGAGTGGGAGGCACAAACTACTGGATGGAAGATAGGCTCAAGACTGTATTGTACAGTGTGGGGAATATAGCCAATATTCTGTAATAACATAAATGGTAAGTAACCTTTAAAAACTCTATGGAAAATTTTAAAGAGTTTTTAAATAAAATAAAAATTAAAAAAAAAAACAGGTCACTTTTACTTATGATATGTATGCCTGTGTATGTGAATGAGTGCGTGTGCCCACATCAACTGAGTTTCATTAATCAAATCTGTTTTCAAAATGCAAGGAACAAGATATATTATGGTCAGATGTGTGTATGCTAAGTCGCTTCAGTCTTGTCCAACTCTTTGTGACCCTAGGACTGTAGCCACTGCCAGGCTCCCTTGTCCATGGGATTCTCCAGGCAAGAATACTGGAGTGGGTTTCCATGCACTCTTCTAGGGGATTGAACTTGTGTCTCTTAGATCTCTTGTGTTGGCAGGCAGGCTCGTACCACTGGCATCACTTAGGAAGCCCCTATGATCAGATAGTCATCCCCAAACTGTGATTAGAAACTCTGAGGTGTATCTAGGTGGGCTATGGCACTGAGCTAGAGTGAGTGTTCATGAGACCTGGATCATAGGTTTTAACAGACAGAGTACTTTTATTGGAGATGGGTTTGGGTAGTGAGGGGGTATCTTTAACTCAACCAGAGAGGAAAGAAGAAAATACCATAAACCAACTCCATAAATGTGCTTTACATAAGGTGGTGTGAATACCTTGACAAATTTTACCTCCACTCTATAGCAATAGAATTATCTCTTCAAATATGCATTTAGAAGTCAATTTTCTCCAAAATGAAGTTGCATATTACCCTTTATAACCTGATGTAATGTTCTATGAGCTAGATTTTCACCTACTTCTTCAACTAGCTAGCTCCTATCGATCACATACCTCTCATGGACATTGGAGGTTCAAGAGGACAGGAAGGCTAGATTCTGTCTTCAAAGAGTTGATGATCTTTATAAGGACATGAGAGGGAACTGTAAGAAACAAACTGTTTTACTAAAAATCAAGAATCAGACACAGTATGGATTTGAGCTGGGGGAGGTAATTTGGGTGGGAGTAGTTCAAAGATGGGCTTCCCTGGTGGCTCAGATGATAAAGAATTCCCCTACAATGTGGGTGACCAGGTTTGATCCCTGGTTGGGAAGATTCCCTGGAGGAGGGCATGGCAACCCACTCCAGTATTCTTGCCTAGAGAATCCCCATGGACAGAGGAACCTGGCAGGCTACAGTCCATGGGGTCGAAAAGAGTTGGATATGACTGAGCAACTAAGCACAGCACACAGGTCTAAATTATTTGGTCTTGTTGTTTTCTATCAGCATGATCTTCAGGGACTCTTTTCTATCTTTGGGGAACTGGTTTCTAGACATTATTAATTAAGGATGATACCTTTAAACATTGGGGCTCCACCAAGTTATTAATGTAGCTTCTTGTCAGTGTCAGATATTGTGCTTACAAACTATGTGATGCTTTTTCATCAAACACACAGGCAATTTAAGAGACAATGATTAACTTATTTTGGTCTTTTTCTTCTTCTTTTGACTGACAAGGTTCATCTCTTTCATGCAATCTTTGCCACTTAAAATCAGGCTCCACCTGTCAGTATTTGTTAGATTCTTTATGAATATGGATAATAACTATAATCCACAAAGAAGTCCTGTGGTTAGATCACTACAACCTATGATTCCCAAGCCTGCTTCTGCATCAGCATCTCCTAGGGAAGGAACTCCTTGAACCTGCTCATCTGTGTGAGTCACGTAGAGAAGGAACAGTCAGGATAACTTTCAGTGAGGTCTCTTGTGGCATTTTGCTGTCTGCAGCTTTGTGGTTTTAAGAGAGAGGCCTTTGGCAAAATTCTGATTATTGTGAATACACTTTTACAATGGTTCATTTTTTCAAAAGGTTTTTATATTCATAATTTTCTTTGATCTTCACTGGAAGGAGGAGAACTGGATCTTTTCTCCTCTTACCTCTCATGAAAGAAAATCAATAGAAGTTGAAGGTATTAAGGTGATATACTGTGGGCTTCCCTGGTGGCTCAGACAGTAAAGAATCCACCTGCCAATGCAGGAGACCCAAGTTCAGTCCCTGAGTTGGGAAGATCCCCTGAAGGAGGGAATGGCTCCCCACTCCACTATTCTTGCCTGGAGAATTTCATGGACAGAGGAGCCTGGTGGGCTACATTCCATAGGGTTGTGAAGAGTCAGACACAACTGAATCCACTTAACACGCACACAATAAAGAAATAATAGACTTTCATATCAATGATAGATTGATCACACTGTTGTTCCAAGAGAAGGGAGATGAAAGAGAGAAAGTCCAAATCTAGTTGAGTTGCTTTTTAACCAACCAAGACCTGACCTCCCACTATCTGCAAAAAGTCCTTTGATGCTAGAGCACGTTGCTAGGGAACAAAGGTGCTGGTGTTGGTGGGTAAGATTATCTTCTAGGGGCACCTGCATGGCTTTTGCTACTGCTGCTAGAAGAACTGCTTTCACCTCAGGAGAAACTAATACCCACCATTCTTCAGAGAGCAAAGGGTAGCCTTGTCCAAACCAAACACTCTGGGATAATCCTCACAAACTCTGCATTTATAGCATAAATGTCCACTCTCCAAAGTTGCTCCTTCCTATGTCCTTATGAATAAGCCCCCAGAAATCCCCCATAGTTGCACCACAGATATGGATGATGGCCTCCTGACACTCAATCTCACTATCAAAACAAAAACTTCATTCTTGGAAACACCTTATTCTTAAAAGCACCTTTAAAACAGACTCACAGACTTCAAGAATGAACCTTATGATTATCAGGGGGTTAGGGGGAGGGACGGGATAGTTCTTAAGTTTGGGATTGACATGTACACACTGCTATATTCAAAATAGAAAACCAACGAGCACAAGCAGCTCTTCTCAGTACTCTGTAGTAATCTAAATGGGAAAATAATTAGAAAAAGATTTGTAAATCAGCTATCAGTTCAGCTCAATTCAGTCGCTCAGTCATGTTCGACTCTGCAACCCCATGAACTGCAGCACACCTTTCCTGTCTATCACCAAGTCTCAGAGCTTGCTCAAACCCATGTCCATCGAGTCAGTGATGCCATCCAACCATCTCATCCTCTGTTGCCCCATTCTCCTCCTGCCTTCAATCTTTCCCAGTATCAGAGTCTTTTCCAGTGAGTCCGTTCTTTGCTTCAGGTGGCCAGAGTATCGGAGCTTCAGCTTCAGCATCAGTCCTTCCAGTGAATAGTCAGGACTATATATAGTTGGTTTCATTCATTGAAATAAATGAAATATGATACAGTGTTTCAAAATCAGAGTTTCCACTGCAGGGGGCATGAACTTGACCACACAGTGGTGCTGCCAAAAATAAATAAATAAAATGTAAAGAAGAAAACTTTATCTTTGTCAAAATCAAGTGGTTTTGAAATTAATCAAACTGCTACGCAACCGTGACTAAAAAAAATAGATGAATTAGACTTCATTAAAATGAGAATTTTTATTCTTTAAATGATGCCATCCAGAAAATGAGACAGCCAACACAGTGGGAGACAATGTTTGCATATCATATATCTGATAACAGACTTGTATCTAGAATATATAAAGAGCTGTACAAACTCAACCATAAAAAGACAAATAACACAGTTATAAAATGAGCAAATACTTTGTGGGGTGTTTTCTAACACTAACAATAGCTTCAGGATGGGGACTAATCCCAAGAAAATATGAAAGCACGGTTACATTGTATGCTCAGTTGTGTCTGACTCTTTGCTACCCCATGGACTATAGCCCACCAGGTTCCTCTGTCCATGGATTCTCCAGGCAAGAATACTGAAGTGGATTTCCATTTCCTATTCCAAGGGATCTTCCTGACCCAGGGATAGAACCCATGTCTCCTATGTCTCCTACATTGGAAGGCATATTCTTTACCACTTGAGGCACCTGGGAAGCACCTGGGAAACATGATTAGAAGTTGAAAATTTCTAACTCTCTGATGCCAACTGGATGTCCAACAATTCAGATCAAGTCAGTAACTACCTACGGGGAGTTAGCACCAGATTCCACAAGTTGAGGATCCAGTCCTACAAAATGTCCCCAATAGTTGAGCCACTCATAGTTCTGGCTAATCAGCTATAAATTGGGGATTCCCACAGATCCCTCCTCAGATTTGATAATTTGCTAGAATGACTCATATAACTTAACAAGGCACTTTGTTTATACTTGCCAGTTTGTTATAAAGGGTGCAAATAAACAACCAGTTGAAGAGGGTCAGGGTGATCCCCTGAAGAAGGGAATAGCTACCTACTCCAGTATACTTGCCTGGAGAATTCCAGGGACAGAGAAGCCCTTGGGGTTGCAAAGAGTTGGACATGGCTAAGCAACTTTCACTCACTCACTCACTGAAGTGGTCCATGGGAAAAGATCTCAAAGGGTCCTGAGCCCAAGAGCTCCTATCCTTCTGTGGAGTTGGGGTACAACACCCTCCTGGGACTTGATTGTGTTTGTCAACTCAGCAGTTCTCTGAGCCTCATTGTTAGAGGGATTTTTCTGGAGGTTACATGACATAGGCATGGTTCATTAAACCATTGTGAACACTGTGAACTCAATCTTCAGTCCCTTTCCCCTCTTAAGAGGTCAGGAGTTGAGTTGAAATTTTCCACTTTCTAATCATGCGTTGGTGTTTTCTTGGGATTATCCTCCATCCTGAAGTGATTGAGGGGCCTCTAGCCTTCAGTCATCTCATTTGCTTACAGGGATCCTGATCAGTGTAGAGAGTCCAAGGGTTTTAATAGCCGTGTGCCAAGAACCAAAGACCATTTTTATTTGAATACCACAAATTTCAATAGATCTTTGTCCAAGAAATCTTAAAAGTGGTGTATAAGCACCAGGAAACATGTTCACCATCACTAGTCACTAGATAAATATTAATGAGAACCACAGTGAGATACTGCTTCACACCCAATAGGACGGCTGTAATCAAAAAGATGTATAAGTGTTGGCAAGGACGTGAACAAAGTGGAACCCTCATTCACTATTGATGAGAATGTAAAATGGTGCAGCTACCTTAGAAAAGAGTTTGGTAATTCCTCAAATTGCTAAATATAGTTTACATGTGACCTAGATATAATTCAACAGAAATGAAAATATAGGTCTGTATAAAAAAAAAACAAACTTGTAATTGGATGTTTGTAACAGCAGTGGTAACCATAACCAAAAATTACGAAGAACACAAATGTCCATAAACTGAAGGATAAACAAATGTGATATATCCATGCAATGGAGTATTATTTGTCAATAATATTGATTCATGCTGCAACATGAATGAACCTTAAAAATAGTAGGCAAAATGAAAAAAAAAAGCACTAGTCAAAAAGGACCACATATGTTATGATTCCCCTAAAATGAAATATCCAGAAGAGGCATATCTAGAGACAGAAATATTAGCAGTCATGGGAAATAGATGGAAAAACAGTGGAAACAGTGTCAGACTTTATTTTTTTGGGCTCCAAAATCACTGAGGATGCTGATCACAACCATGAAATTAAAAGACGCTTACTCCTTGGAAGGAAAGTTATGACCAACCTAGATAGCATATTAAAAAGCAGAGACATTACTTTGCCAACCAAGGTCCGTCTAATCAAGGCTATGGTTTTTCCCGTGGTCATGTATGGATGTGAAAGTTGGACTGTAAAGAAAGCTGATCACCGAAGAATTGATGCTTTTGAACTGTGGTGCTGGAGAAGACTCTTGAGAGTCCCTTGGACTGCAAGGAGATCCAACCAGTCCATTCTAAAGGAGATCAATCCTGGGTGTTCATTGGAAGGACTGATGCTAAAGCTGAAACTCCAATACTTTGCCACCTCATGAGATGAGTTGACTCACTGGAAAAGACTCTGATGGTGGGAAGGATTGGGGGCAGGAGGAGAAGGGGACGACAGAGAATGAGATGGCTGGATGGCATCACCGACTTGATGGAGGTGAGTTTGAGTGAACTCCGGGAGTTGGTGATGGACAGGGAGGCCTGGCGTGCTGTGATTCATGGGTTCGCAAAGAGTCGGACACGACTGAACTGAACTGAACTGATGGCTGGGACAAGGGGAGAAAATGAGGTGTGACTGCTGTTGGGTAAAGGGGTATCTTTTGGAGGTGGAAAAGTGTTACAAAGTTAGATTGTGCTAATGGTTAAACAACCCTGTGAATATGCTAAAAACATTGAATTATAGGGTTTGGGTGAATTTTATGGTATATGAATTGTATCACTATAAAAATGTTAAGAAATACAACAACAGATGACCACCTCCTGGAGTTTGGTCATCCAGGCATAGATAAGTATATCTAAAATTAAGTCTCCAACACTGATTCTCTTCTACCCTCTAAGGAACTTGATGAACTAGCACGTGGAGTCAGCTCTCCTTGTAGATAAACAAAACTGCCGCTGGAAGAGCTAATTGACAGCATTGCCAAAATTGGCTTTGCCAGGGAGCAAGCAGTTGGAATGATCCTGAAATTAACAGCCAAAATATAATGACACATTTATTCAAAAAGTTTTTCTACTTATATTATTAATTCATTTTCACCTCCCTGATCTTTTAACTCTAAAGTGCTTTTGGCCTCAGTCTTTGGACCTTTATTTACATCTACATCTACTTCCTTACTGATTTTATCCAGGGTCAGGCTTTAAAGATCATGTGTATACTTGGTGATTTCCCAAATGTATATCTTGAGCTCAAACATTCCCCTTGAACTTCATATTCCTATGTCCAACTACATGCTGAATGTCAATATTGCATATTTTACTGACTTCTCAAGCTTACCATTTCAAAACTGAAATCTTAACCAGCCGTCTCTTCCTAATTTTTCAACATCCATCAAAGACAACTCTGTGCTAGTGCTTTATTTAAAAAATCTTGAAGCTCTCTTCTTTTCACATTCTATATGTGATCCATTAGCAAATCCTGTTGGTTCTATACTAAAAATATATCTAGGAAGTAACTGCTTCTCACCATCTCCCATCACTATTAGGTTTCCATCATGTCTCATCTGAATTTTTACAAAAACTTCCTAATGGCTCTCTCTGCATCTGCCTTCGCCATACTTTCTCCATTCTAATCTCACATAATAACCAGGGTGATCCTGAAAAAAAATGCAAGTCAGAGTGAATCATCGCCTTCTTAAAACCCTTCAGAGATTTTCCGTCTTATCTACAGTAAAAGCCAAAATCATCACAATGAACTGCAGCCACTTCACTGTGGCCCCATCCCCTCATCTATCTGAAGCAATCTTTTCCACTCTCTTTTCTTCATTCAGCTCCAGGCACACTGGTCTCCTTGCCACTCTTCGAACTTGTCAGGTATGCTCCTGCCTCTGGGTCTTTTATATCTGCAATTGTGTCCATCTGGAAGGTTCTCATCCCAGATACATCCATGGCTTTTTTCCCTAAGCCCTCTAGACTTCGCTCAAATGGCACCCATTAAGTGAGGCCTGGAGAATTTTGAGCATTACTTTGCTAGTGTGTGAAATGAGAGCAATTGTGTGGTAATGGAAACAATTGAGTTTTGACTCAATGGACATGAGTTTGAGCAAGCTCCGGGAGATGGTCAAGGACAGAGAAACGTGGTGTGCTGCAGTCCGTGGGGTCGCAAAAGTTGGACACAACCGAACAAAGTAAGGCCTGTTGCTGCTGCTGCTGCTAAGTCACTTCAGTCGTGTCCGACTCTGTGTGACCCCATAGATGGAAGCCCACCAGGCTCCCCCGTCCCTGGGATTCTCCAAGCAAGAACACTGGAGTGGGTTGCCATTTCCTTCTCCAATGTGTGAAAGTGAAAAGTGAAAGTGAAGTCGCTCAGTCGTGTCCGACCCTTAGCGACCCCACGGACTGCAGCCTACCAGGCTGCTCCATCCATGGGATTTTTGAGGCAAGAGTACTGGAGTGGCTTGCCATTGCCTTCTCTGAAGTAATTGCCAAAATGATTTTATATTACAACTCTGAAACACTGGCTTTCACTGTTTATCTCTTCCACTTTATTTTCCTCTCTAGCACACATTGCCATCAAATATGCTCTCTTTAACTTATCTTATTAACCATTATTGGTACTTTTTAATTATGCTTTGGTACACCCCCTGCCCGCCCCCACCAAGAATGTAAGCTTCTAGGAAATAGAGGTATTTGTCTATTTTGTTCCCTGGTGTATCTTTAGTGTCTGATACAGAGTAGGAGTTGAGGAAAAATTTTGGAATGAATGACTGTATACTTCTTAAACTTTTCTAGTTCATAGATTTATGAACTATTCTAAGATTTAATGAAACCTATGGAAACATACCCCCCACCCACCCAAAGAAAAGATGCTATACACATATATTCTGGTACCTAAATTCTGAGATTAACATATCCCCTGAAATCCACCTAGGGACCATTTTCCTGCCCCAAAACTCCTTGTTAATCATCTCTGGCCTAAAAAAAAGGGGAAACTAGCAAAACTTACTCTTTGTTCATTTTGCAATTGGATCCTCATTTATACTTATTGTGCTTGCATAATTTTATAAAGGTGACAGTCATTTTTTTTAAGAAATCTCCATAACTTTTGCCCATACTCCTCATATTCTGAGTTTTCTCATTGTTCTTTCTCTTCTCTCTTCCCAACATGTTTCACTAACTTTTATAAACCTTAAAGAGGAAGTGACTACGAGATCATATTCAGGAGGAGGCTTATGTACAAGGGCCAGAAGTGATCTTTTAATTCCTGCTTTTCCCATTTAGGCTTCTCTGGTGGCTTAGACGGTAAAGAAACTGCTAGCAAGGCAGGAGACCAGGGTTTGATCCCTGAGTCAGAAAGATGTCCTGGAGAAGGGAATGGCTACCCACTCCAGTATTCTTGTGTGAAGAATCCCATGGGTAGAAGAGCCTGGAGGGCTCCAGTCCATGTGGTTGCAAAATTTTTTCCATGTCCTGAATATCCTGCATCCATCTCCTAACTAGGCGCCCTCATGTACTGAACAAAACGGTGCATTTATTGCTGAGAAGTTCAGTGATGGCAGAATCTTGCCCTTAGCACTTCCCAAGGAAAGCAGCCTCTGTGAATTTAGGATTTATGGGTGCCCATGTTTCTGTTGGAAGTATTTGAAGATCTGGACTTACATGCTGGGATCCTGGCTTGATTAAGGGCTGCAGAGAAGCTGATACAGTAAATAGTTTTTGCTATCAGTGGACTCATATTTCCTGCTAGAGATAAACCAAACCTTGTGCTATAAAGCAATCAGTGAGTACTGCAGTGGCTGATTCAGCATGCTGCCCTCTATGGTGCTGGCAGCTTCTGTTGGAAATGGTCTCAAAACCATAAATCAGAGATGTAGGACATGGGGGTGAGTTGCATGTTAAATTCATTATCTCCTTCATGTAAACAGCTGATCATTTTCCCCACCTTACACTATAAAACAAACATCTATGGTTTTATTTCTCTGAGCCCTCCCTTATGTCATTTATCTGGAAATCCAGCTAAAACCCTGGGATAAGTGTACAGACTTCTTAGGAAACTAGCCTGGGGCAACCTTGGCAGAGAGAGTGTTTGAGTTCCATGTGTGAACCTGCCAATGGCTTCTCTGGTGGTTCAGTTGGTAAAGAATCCACCTGCTGTGCAAGAGATCCGGGTTCAATCCCTGAGTCCGAATATCCCCTAGAGAGGGGAATGGCTACACACTCCTGTATTCTTTCCTGGAGAATTACATGGACAGAGGATCCTGGCAGGCAACAGTCCATGGGGTCGCAAAGAATCAGGCACGACTGAGTGACTAACAGCTGCAAATGTCAGCTCCACAGGAGAGAAGAAGTCACAGGAATAATCCAACCTAATCCATTTATATTTGACTTTGAAATTCATCATATGTCTCAGATTCTTGCTTATTTTTAATGGTAAATTTGGGAGGGGGTGGGAAGGCTAATAGTAAAGTAAGTGTGTGTTCTTTGAGCTCCTAAAGAATAAAAGAAATAAGTAACACTCTGTGTCTTAAAATCCACATGTATACTAAGCTGTCAACACTATTTTGGTTTACAGCTTGCTACTCAAAGTGGGGCTAGAGTATCAGCGTTCCCTGTGAGCATTTTTGGAATGTAGTTTTTAGAGTACTGCCCTCCTTCTAATGCCTTAGAATCTATAGTTTAACGGAACCCTCAGGTGATTCATTTGTACCCCCCCCCTTTTTTTTTTGGAAGGGTTGGTTAAAACCCTGGTTTCCAGACATGACTGTGTATTGGAATCACCTGGGAAGCTTTACAAAGACTGATAGATACCTGGGTCCTACTGTCAGACAACCTGATTTTGATCATATGGGGGTTTCAGTTTGGTCATGGAGGACATTCAAAGCAGCCCAGGTAGTTATAATGTACAACAGTTTGATAGCACCTAGTTTCGAGCAGAACAAGAAAGCATCTCCAGCACATGTTGGTAATAAGAGTTGATATTTACAACAGACTCTCAGTTAGTTACCTGGCAGTAGGGCTTCCCTGGTGGCTCAGACGTAAAGAATCTGCATGCAATGCAGGGTACCCAGTTTTGATCCCTGAGTTGGGAAGATCCCCTGGAGAAGCAAATGGCTACCCACTCCAGTATTCTTGCCTGGAGAATTCCATGGACAGAGTAGCCTGATGAACTACAGTCCATGGGGTCACAAAGATTCAGACACAACTGGATGACTAAGTTAGCTGGCATTGTACCAGCCACAAATTTCCATTTGAATTTTATCTATTTATATGATATTAGTTATCTTGAGAATCATCAAAGAAAAGTTATAATCTCTTTAGTTTGCCACCTTATCTATCTAGCTACTCATTTGAAAATGAGCAGCAGACTTGTTTTGCTTTATATGGTTATTCTTGAATAGTCAAAATGTTTTTTTAATTTGAATCACACTTTCTAATATGCTTTTTAAGAGGATGGTATAGTCTATAGCCTTCCCTTAGGGCTTCCTTTGGGGCTTAGACAGTAAAGACCTGCCTGCAATATGAAAGACCCAGGTTCAATCCCTGGGATGTGAAGATCCCCTGGAGAAGGGAATGGCAATCCACTCCAGTATTCTTGCCTAGAAAATTCCATGGACAGAGGAGTCTGGTTAGCTATAGTCCATGGGGTTGCAAAAAGTCAGACACAACTGAGCAACTACGCTTATTTACTTACTTATAGTCTATAGATTGTCATTTAAGATTTCCACCAATGCCATGCAGTAGTTGTTCCCATCTCTCTTAAAGGAGCAAAAAATGTGACGTCAAAGCATATGTAGTAGTCCAGATTGGACAACTGGCCACTGAAAAAGCCATGGTTTTGAATTTGGCATTTGAATATAAGTTTTATGTAATTCTTAAAGCCCATACTTTTCTATTTCATCTGCTTATTTCCCCCCAGAACCTAGCTGTATATGATTAATAGCAACTTTTGAAAAGCAATTGGGTTTTATTTTATTTTTCTGTAGCCTTTTTTATATGTAGCTTTTAAAATTTCACATAAGCCATTCCATTAACCATCGCTGAGTAAAGGCAGCATATGTCCTGTGGCTCTGATTCAATATACTAATAAACAAACAAGGTGGGGGGTTGAGAGTGGTTGAGTAGCACAGGGTTTTGTGATGTTTGTTAGATGTCCTGGAACATTTTTCCAAGAAGCAGATGCTTCACTGAAAGCTGCTGTTCTGGTCAGATGGAGGGAAGGGACAGAGGAGAGACAAGCTCTAAGCAAAGAAAGGGAAAGGGTTGCTGTAGAAAATACCGACAAGGTCTTTCAGTGTATACCAAGCCTCAGATGACACAATGTAAAGGACAAACACATGAATTTGCTAGGATTTTTGGTGTCCACTTCATAGCCAACTGTAAAAGGCACTTGGATCTATTGGGAGAGCATTGAGCTGGTCAGATGATAGCTTCAGGAACTTGCCATCTGTGGTCCCTGCCTGTTCTTATTGTCTTGATGGAGCCTGGAATTGCTCCACCTAAAAACACAGATTCTTTCATCTGGCTGCTTTTCTTATTCTTTTGAATTCTTTTCAGAGATGGAATTTGTATACATCTGAGAAGGAGCTTAGCTTCAAAACAGTTTTGCTCTCAATGATTTCACATGCTTCCACAGCATTGTACCTGGGAGGTTGTTAATAGAGAGGCAGCTTTGTTGATTTGTTGATTAATTTCTTTATTGGGAATGAGTGTCTTCTGACATCGTGTTAGATTCTTAACCTTATACCAATATCCTAGGAAAGAAAATGTTGATCCTGGTAAGTGAGCTCTTGCCCCACATCCTAATCACCCGTTATCCTCTCATTCACCATGGTTACCGAGAATCTATAGAAGCAGAGATCTCCCCACCTAGATGCTTTCTCCTGCTTCCCAAGTCCCCTTCAATTTTTCCTGACTTCTCTAGCTTCCTTTGCCCTTGACTTTATCATCATCACCTCATCTTGATTAAATCCCTATATACTGTACTCTCCTGTTCATTTTTTTTCCCTTTCCTGACCCTCCCCCACATTGAATTACCATTCTTCTCCATTCTTTTTTGATTAAGAAGTTTTCTTCCAGGTTTACTTTCTTAAAACTGTGATGACTAGTCCAGGGGCTAAATTGAAGTTTATTTTTATATAGTCTGCATTTATAAACGATTTGCCAAGATGCTTTGTTAACAACAACAGTGAATTCTAGGAGGATATTTAAAGTAGAGAGTATGAATAGATCCTCTATGAGAGCATTATTTAGATATAACTGCAGAGTAAAAGGAGGGTACTCAAACTAGTAATGCTTTGGGAGTGGGAGTGTGCTTTCGGCATTTTGAATGGGTAAATAAATAGGAGGGACGGCAAGGGCTTTGCAGGAATTTTGGAATCCTTGGCCCTGCCCACTAAATGCCAGTAGTCAACAGAGTCCTTTCACAACCAAGGGCATTCACACAGATTTCCAAATGAAACAGGAAGGCTTATTATATAGTAGCATTCTTATTCATTAAGTTCTCTAAAACTATGCCATCATCTAGATGAATACTCCTTATAATTAATTCAGATTTCTTATGGTTATTGTAAAATAATTATATGTTTGTACACTCTGTGTTGAAGATCAAGTACCAGACTATTGATTCAGGAAATGGCCCATAGAGCGTCTCATCATTCTACTTAAAACAAAAGAACCTGTCTTGATTACATAAATTCTATTCTCCCATTCTTCCACTGAACCATCTAAGCAAGTCCCACAGTTCATACCCTGTAGTAACTTATAAAGAATAGTTTTCCGCCTTAGAATTTCTATGTAAATTGATAAGTAAATGTGTTAAAACCACTTGAAGCCAATTTGAACACTGGCTATATCTTGATGGTATCTGAAAGGTAACTGCTGACCCCATCCCCAGAGCTCCAGCAACCACATCTCAATGAGGAGATGTGGTTTCACATTTAGGAATTTGAGACCCTCTGTGAACATTAACATTGGCCTCAAGTGTGACAGACATCTTCTAGATGTCTTTTAAATATAAGGCTTTTGCATTTCAGTACAAGTTTAGTTAAAACTCTCATGTAGCAACGCTTCTGGAAACATCTCTAAATATGGTGTAATGCAGGATTTAAACTAACACTTCAGATGACCTGAAACCTAAACTGAAAGGGAAAAAAAATGAGTTTGATCGTTGTCTTTTCTTGAACTCCAACAGTTAATATGCATTTTATAAGAACCCATATAACTGTTGAGAAGAGGATTAAAGAATAAAAGGAAGTTCCTACTGTACCAAGTGGGATTAAGGTAAAAAATGAAACACACACACTCACACAACACAGTTGCTGCTGCTAAGTCACTTCAGTCGTGTCCGACTCTGTGTGACCCCATAGAGGGACAGTTGCAAAGGTAGTTAAATTTGATGAAAATGGACACCGAAAGTGATTTATTTCCCTGGGTAGATGATTTTGTTGTCAGGTGCATACATACATGCTCAGTCACTTCATTCATGTCTGACTCTTTGCAACCCTATAAACTGTAGCCCACCAGTCTCCTCTGTCCATGGGATTCTCCAGGCAAGAATACTGCAATGGGTTGCCATGCCCTCCTCCAGGGGATCTTCCCTACCCAGGATCAAACCCACGTTGGGATCTCGACCCGAGTCTCCTGCATTGGTATTTGAGTTCTTTACCACAGAAGCCACGAGGGAAGCCCCTGTTGTCAGTTGACTGCTAACTGCTGCTAAGTCACTTCAGTCGTGTCCGACTCTGTGCGACCCCATAGATGGCAGCCCACCAGGCTCCCCCGTCCCTGGGATTCTCCAGGCAAGAACACTGGAGTGGGTTGCCATGACTAGAGCCTAAACATGATGCTAACCTGTAGCCAAGGGAAAGAATCCATGCCCTCACCAAGTCAGTTTATGATTTTCTGTTGAGTCTGGGTTGCAGATAGGAATAAAATCCCTCATTGTCTTGCAAAGAGTCAGCCTACAGTTCACAGGGGCCACATTCCTGGGAAAACAAGGTGTTAGGAGAAATTATTAAAGAGGACTGTGTTTGATACCACTGCTGTCCAATCGCTGAATTCTGTTTTCAGAGCAATCAGCTTGAATCCTAGAGATTGAAAGTGTGCTGTTCACTGACTGCCTGGATGATTTGGCATGAAATTTAATTTGCTTTAACATGCATGGGGGATAGGCATAGAGGTGGTAATGTCATATTGGAGCATTTCTGTATTACTTTGGAAATAGCTAACATACTGATATAAGAGTTTGTTTTCATTTCCCTTTTTCAAAACAGGCATGATGCTCTGAGCAAACTCAGTTCTCCAGTCTACTAGTCAAGACTATTTTTTTCTCTTCGATTCTCCTTCTTTTTCACCTTGAGAGTCATATTAACTGAGCACTTTCCATGTACTAGGCACATACTTAATCGATCATCTAGTCAACATTAGTCACAATTAGGCTCCCAGTTTTATAGCTGAGAAAAGTTGCCATCTCCTGACATTTCCCTCCTGATCTCCTATATTTTCAGGGGTATGGGGGACAGCTCCTCTCCCAGGGCTTCTCACCTTTTTCTTTCATGTTTGTCTCCCATATAACCTTTGACTGGAACTTGATCCACATTGAATGAGTCTATCTGTAAGGGAGAATTTGGGGATCAAGGGTTCTATTTCAAAATGTTTACTGTATAGGGGGCTACCCTGGTGGCTCAGTGGTAAAGAATCCACCTGCCAATGCAGGAGACACTGGTTCAATCCCTGATCCAGGAAGATTCCACATACTATAGATAGAGCAACTAAACCAATGTGCCACAACTACTGAAGCTTATGTGCCCAAGAGCCTGTGCTCTGCAACAAGAGAGGCCACAACAATAAGAAGCCCGTTTATTGCAACTAGAGAAAAACCCATGTAGCAATGAAGACCCAGCACAGCCATAAAGGCAGAAAAATTAATTTAAAAATTTACTGTATATGGATGCAAATTTTAAAAAATAAGTTGGCCCTCAATGGCATGTCACTTTCAAGTTATTTATTTGATGTGAGTAAGTTAAGGCCGGGCTAAGCTGAAAATTTGCAGGCTGATAACAATAACACAGTACATGAACCATGACCTTCCAGATGTTCAAGCTGGGTTTAGAAAAGGCAGAGGAATCAGAGATCAAATTGCCAACATCCATTGGATCATCTAAAAAGCAAGAGAGTTCCAGAAAAACATCTACTTCTGCTTTATTGACTGCGCCAAAGCTGTTGACTGTGTGGATCACAACAAACTCTGAAAAATTCTTAAAGAAATGGGAATACTAAATCACCTGACCTGCCTCCTGAGAAATCTATGTGCAGATCAAGGGCAACAGTTAGAACTGCAAATGGAAAAACAGACTGGTTCCAAATTGGGAAATGAGTACGTCAAGGCTGTATATTGTCACCTGTTCATTTAACTTCTATGCAGAGTACATCATGAGAAATGTTGGGCTGGATAAAGCACAAGCTGAAATCCAGATTGCCGGGAGAAATATCAATAACCTCAGATATGCAGATGACACCACCCATATGGCAGAAAGCAAAGAAATAAAGAGCCTCTTGATGAAAGTGAAAGAGGAGAGTGAAAAAGTTGGATTCAAACTCAACATTCAGAAAAGTAAGATCATGTCATCCAGTCCCATCACTTCATGGGAAATAAATGGGGAAACAATGGAAACAGTGGCAGACTTTATTTTCTTGGGCTCCAAAATCACTGCAGATGGTGACTGCATTCATGAAATTAAAAGACGCTTGCTCCTTGGAAGAAAAGCTATGACCAACCTAGACCGCATATTAAAAAACAGAGACATTACTTTGCCAACAAAGGTCCATCTAGTCAAAGCTATGGTTTTTCCAGTAGTCATGTAATTTATGTGAGAGTCGGACTATAAAGAAAACTGAGAACCAAAGAATTGATGCTTTTGAACTGTGGTGTTGGAGAAGGCTCTTGAGAGTCCCTTGGATTGCAAGGATATACAACCATTCAATCCTAAAGGAAATCAGTCCTGAATATTCATTGGAAGGACTGATGCTGAAGCTGAAGCTCCAATATTTTGGCCACCTGATGTGACGAACTCATTGGAAAAGACCCTGGTGCTGGGAAAGATTGAAGGCAGGAGAAGGGGATGACAGAGGATGAGATGGTTAGATGGCATCACCGATCCTATGGACATGAGTTTAAGTAATCTCTGGGAGTTGGTGATGGACGGGGAAGCCTGGCGTGCTGCAGTCCATGGGATCACAAAGAGTTGGACAAGACTGAGTGACTGAACTGTACTGTAACAATAACACGATAAACTATTGCCAGTGAATCAATGTCTCGAACCTACCCAGAGAGCTGAAATCTATCAGCGAATTATTTCATATGCTTGAGGCTGGTAAAATAGAGTGAGTATTAAAAATGTCTAAACCAGAGGTCTGCCCTGATAAGTAATCTGTTAAATACCCAAATAATCTTCACTGTTTGGAGTTTACCTCTAAATGTGGATCTGATGTTTGGCAATTCCTGGACTCTGTAAACTTGAATTAAATTCTAACTAACTGTGCTGGTGGTAAATGGTTTAAAAGGCTGCTCGTTCAACATTTCTTCACTGGGATCTCTGTAGACACCTTTCTAATAACAATTGTAAAGGGATATTTGCTTTGGGTCCCCACCCTGCAAAGAACTTCTGTTAATCACTTTGCATATGCAGTGGATGCTGTCATGAGTTATTATTTAATAGGGTATGGAAATATGCCATTTCTTGAAATGATAGTCAATCAGTACTGTAAAGAATCTCAAGAGAACTATGTACTTCACTTAATTAAGCTGTTTTGAGTTTATTATAAGACAAACATATCTTCAGTCAATGTATTGCATGGAATACTAGGCAATGGCATATTTTTAACTTCTCTCAAACATGTATGTTGCCCCACTTCAATTTCCCACAAGTGATATCAGATCTAGAGCTGATTTTTTTTTTTTTTTTTAAGATTCCAACAAGTGTGTTCCTTTGGAGAAATAGCTTCACTACTTCTATTAGGATAGTACATGTATCAGTGCTTGCAAAGATACAGTCTACTAAATGAGTGTTCAGGAGGTTTAAATGTTAGTCTTCCCCAGTGGAATCTAGATCATCTTGTTCCACCAAGGTCCTAAAGTATCTTTATTATGGCCAGCATTGTCCACCTTTCATCAGGAACTAGTATTTCCACTCATTTTCCATTTAGATTCTTAAGACTCTGATAAAGGGGACAATAAGTAGTCAGGAGTAGTGGTTTCATTTTTCAGCAGTAAGGTACAAATTTCAGCCTTGAAAACCTCAGACCAGAGAAAACACCCCAGCAGGTATTACTTTTCTCTACCTTAATGGAATTATGTGGTAGTTTGCCAGGTTGATAAAAGTACAATTGTCTTCCTTTTTCATAATATTTTACACTCCACTCTGGTTGCTGCTGCTGCTGCTGCTGCTAAGTCGCTTCAGTCGTGTCCGACTCTGTGTGACCCCATGGACGGCAGCCCACCAGGCTCCTCCGTCCCTGGGATTCTCCAGGCAAGAACACTGGAGTGGATTGCCATTTCCTTCCCCAGTGCATGAAAGTGAAAAGTGAAAATGAAGTTGCTCAGTCATGTCCGACCCTTTGCGACCCCATGGACCGCAGCCTACCAGGCTCCTCCATCCATGGGATTTTCCAGGCAAGAGTACTGGAGTGGGTTGCCACTGCCTTCTCCCACAGTATGCCTAGTTGCATTTAACTGATTTCACTGAAAATATTTATCTGTAGCATAAAGATAATGTGTTGGAACTCTTTATTTTTTTCATGTCACAGTGGAAAAGACTCTGAATAAGTGGTTAGGAGACACATGTTCCAGGCCTATCTCTGCCTCTAACATAGTTAGGAGATGATCTCAGATCAGGGCATTCGTATCCTCACAAAACAATGATTATCCTTATGCTCTACCTGGTGCCATGAGCGGTTGCCAAGATCCGATGAGATAACCTCCGTGAAAGTTCTTTATGAACCCTAATGGCATTATGCTTTGGAAATGTGACATTATTTAGTGTCCTGAAGCAGCAAGGTACTAAATAATATCTCAGCAGCTTGAATTAAATACAGTTTCCCAAAGAGCCTAATTTAGGAAATTGCTTAAACGTGAAAGAACTTCATTCCACATGCAGTGTTCTCTGCCTGACAGTCTCTCTGTGCTCCAGACCAGGAAGGAGGGAGGTGGCAGACAGGTTGAAGGGAGAAGATGAGCAGAAGGGTTTCTTAACATATAACTACTCACCCCGGGCTGCCTGTGGGGCTTCCTCTTTCTCTCTTTGAACAAAGGAGGCCTGCCCACCTCTCCAATTTGTGGCATCCTCCTTCAAGGAGTATTGCTACCAAAACAGTTGATTGAAAGAAACAGGAATGAAAATGCCATGACTAGAGGATATAGAGGATAGAATTGTAGAATGAAGAGAGTATGGAGGAGGGAAGGGTAGGTAAAGACAGAAGTACATAACAAAGAAGAGGAAGAGAGAGGGTCTAATTATGGTGCTTGATTTGAAAAGCCCATTTGTCCAATGGCATCACAACCAAACCACTCATCTACTGAGTGCAACTAGAAAAGGCCACGAGCCTCATGACTCCCTTGTTCACTGTTGCAAATAGGCGCACCTCTGGTACTGTGTGGATTTCTATCACAGAACTTTAAGGGGTAACATAGTTACCAGCGTTGTGGGGGCTGTGAAGGTAAATGGGCTAAGGGCTATTTGGGCAGAATTTTTAAAAAAAGTCTTAGTTCAGTTCAGTTCAGTCGCTCAGTCATGTCCGACTCTCTGCGACCCCATGAATTACAGCACGCCAGGCCTCCCTGTCCATCACCAACTCCCGGAGTTCACTCAAACTCATGTCCACAGAGTCGGTGATGCCATCCAGCCATCTCATTCTCCGTCGTCCCCTGATAGAATTTCTGTAGCTCAAATATTTGAACTCATACCTTGGGCATGGGTAGAATCTCATGGAAATGTATTTCCAAGATAGCATATGGAAGCCTACTCTAGTAAACAGAGCTCTTCTGTGGAAGTGGTAAAGGATACATCAGTGTTTCTCAGACTCAGGCCCTGACAGTGTGAGGGTCTGGGGCCATGCTCTGGGCTGTGAGGGTCTGTCTAGCCAGCTCTTGTCACTCATGGAAGGACTTCAGTTCTATGCAAGAGTGTCAGCTGCCAGGCATGAGAGTCAGGGGATTACTGCACTAGATGGGAAGGTGGACAGGGAAGTTCAGAGGTTTCTCTCAGCTCTAAGCCTAACTCTAATACCCAGGGTCTCAGTATATATTACGTTTATTTGTTGACCTATCTTTAGGTCTCCTGTTGCTGCTGGCTCTATATTTTCCTCAAAACACGAAAAAGTACATTTTGTGGGGGGATTGATGTTGTTTACTTGTTTACCTCCAAGTGACCAGGGCACTGATATGGACAGAATAAGCTCTCATTTAACATGTGAGAAAGGCCGTGTGCTATTTGGTTTGGGACATTCTGGTTTCTGCAAGTGCGTGCTAAATCACTTCAACTGTGTCCAATTCTTTGCAACCCTTTGGACTGTAGCCCACCAGATTCTTCTGTCCTTGGGATTCTCCAGGCAAGATTAATGAAGCGGGTTGCCATGCCCTCCTCCAGGGGATCTTCCCTATTCAGGGATCAAACTCATATCTCATGTCTTCTGTATTTGCAATCGAGTTCTTTACCACTAGCACCACCTGGGAACTCATTCTCATTTCTACCTATTATAGGCCATTTTGCAAAGATGCTTCCTAATTATAGCAGATACTCCTGTCACAAGTCCATTCCCCCCATTCCCTCTTTGGTCCTTCCTGATAACACTATCCAGGTGGTCTATGCACTCATCTCAAAAAAAAAAAAAATTGACTTTCTAGACTTTCTTGCTGTGAGAATAGCCTCATGACATATCTCTGGCCAGTAATATGTAAGCAGAAACCTTCTGGGAGAGGTATTGTTTTTCTGATAAAAATCCAGCATGCTCTTTTTGCTCTGCCCTTGTCCCCTTCTTGCCTGGAATATAGACACAGTGTCTGGAGGTTCAGCAGCTTCCTTGTGATAATGAAGACTAGAGCTACACTTTGAGAATTATAGAGAGTATGACTTCCTTGAGCTGCTGTACTGGTCCTGAACAGTCTCCTAAACAACTTCATTCTGTGTGAGAAGCATAAACCTCAGACTTCCTATGTTGCTCTTAAGTGGGTTTCCACTGCGTGATGCTTAAGTTTTAGCAACTCAGTGTCCAAGTTATCATCAGCAAAGATGCTCCCTTACATATCATAGTGGACATTTTATTTTTGCATTGTACATTTTTCCTTTCTTTTTTGAACTCCATATGACCTTTTTTTCCCCTAAGTCTCGTTTTCAGTGAATATTAAACTGACATTTCTAATTAGGCAGAACAATTGGCACTGTCCAAAAGTTAAATGACATCCCAAAAAGTGAATATTTGCTTCCAAGGTCTATAACACTGTGTAAATAGTACAGTCACATTGTTCACTTTTTCTCCCCCAAATGAGTCCATTTCTTAGTCCATCCATTTTGGTCTTCAAAATAATCACTGTCCCCTGCTGGAGCGCTCTTTATCCTTAGTAACTCTCTTATGTCAATTATGTAATAGTTTGGCCCTTTTTGGCTTTTGTTTCACTTTGCTTCTTTTTCCTGTGCAAAGCAGCCTGCAGAGCAATAAGATATGGAACATGCCTGCTGGGCCTGATTTTCTTCTCCAAAATAGCTTTGGCTACTGGATAGTGATAAAAGGAGTTGGCTCATTGCAGAAGCTAAAAGCCAGGTAAGTGGGTCTAGCCTCACATTGGTGCATAGATGACTTCTGCACAGGAAGAGGACAGTAGGACATGGTGCAGACATGCCCAGAGTCAGGTGACAGGGCCTTTAGCCTGCTGATTTCACCTGCTATTCCTGCAAGGGGCATGGTCTGAGGTCAATGTCTTAGCCTCTCCAGGACTCACTCATGAAAGGAGTGGTCTCTAAGATTTCTTCCAGCTCAGACCAATGATGGGTTAGGCATTATCCTAGTGATAGAGATGCATTAGGGAACAATACGGAAATAAATCACCCAAGTTTGAGTCCAGAGAATGGTAGAGAACAGAAGGAAGACAGCCATGACGAAAAAGGGTGACACAGACGCAGGAAGTAGAACCATGAACTAAAATATGCCTAGATTTCACGTCTTCAGTGAAGCCTTCTTGGACCACTGCATACATCGTTGATCCCACCTTCCAGGGATGCTAAAACATTGTTGTTAGTATCATATTCAGCACTGTAATCAGTCACCTGTATTAGTAAATTCTTTATGAGCATTTTTATTGTCTTCTCAACTAGGTTGAGAACACTTAACAGATACTTATGCACGTGCTAAATCATAACTATTGTTCATGACTGAACTCTTGTTCAGTCACTCAGTCATATCTGACTCTTTGTGACTCCATGGACTGCAGCATGCCAGGCTTCCCTGTCTTTCACCATCTTCCAGAGTTTGCTCAAACTAATATCCATTGAGTCCATGATGCCGTCCAACCATCTTGTCCTCTGTCATCTGCTTCTGCTACTTTCAATTTTCCCAATATCAGAGACTTTTCCATTGAATTGGCTCTTTGCATCAGGTTGCAAAAGTATTGGAGCTTCAGCTTCAGCATTAGTCCTTCCAATGAATATTCAGTACTGATTTTCTTTAGGATTGACTAGTTTAATCTCCTTGCAGTTCAAGGAACTCTCAAGAATCTTCTCCAAAACCACAATTCAAAAGCATCAATTCTTTGGTGCTCAGTTTTCTTTATGGTCCAACTTTCACATCCATACATGAATACTGGCGAAACCATAACTTTGACTAGATGGACTTTGTTGGCAAAGGAATGTCTCTGCTTTTTAATATGCTGTCTAGGTCATGTATGGATGTGAGAGCTGGACTGTGAAAAAAGCTGATCGCTGAAGAATTGATGCTCTGTGGTGCTGGAGAAGACTCTTGAGAGTCCCTTGGACTGCAAGGAGATCCAACCAGTCCATTCTAAAGGATATCGATACTGGGTTTTAATTGGAAGGACTGATGCTAAAGTTGAAGCTCCAATACTCTGGTCACCTCATGTGAAGAGCTGACTCACTGGAAAAGACTCTGATGCTGGGAGGGATTGGGGGCAGGAGGAGAAGGGGACGACAGAGAATGAGATGGCTGGATGGCATCACCGACTCAATGGACATGAGTTTGAGTGAACTCCGGGAGTTGGTGATGGAGAGGGAGGCCTGGCGTGCTGTGATTCATGGGGTCGCAAAGAATTGGACACGACTGAGCTACTGAACTGAACTGAATTGAACTGAGGTTGGTTATAACTTTTCTTCCAAGGAGCAAGTGTCTTAATTTCATGGCTGCAGTCACCATCTGCAGTGATTTTGGAGCCCAAGAAAATAGTCTGTCACTGTTTCCACTGTTTCCCCAATTATTTGCCACGAAGTGATGGGACCAGATACCATGATCTTCATTTTTTAAATGTTGAGTTTTAAGTCAGTATTTTCACTCTCCTCTTTCACTTTCATCAAGAGGCTCTTTAGTTCCTCTTCACTTTCTGTCATAAGGGTGGTATCATCTGCATCAGCTCAGTTCAGTTCAGTTCAGTCGCTCAGTCATGTCTGACTCTCTGCAACCCCAATGAATCACAGCATGCCAGGCCTCCCTGTCCATCACCAACTCCCGGAGTTCACTCAAACTCATGTCCATAGAGTCGGTGATGCCATCCAGCCATCTCATTCTCTGTCGTCCCCTTCTCCTCCTGTTCCCAACCTTTCCCAGCATCAGAGTTTTTTCCATTGAGTCAACTCGTCGCATGAGGTGGCCAAAGTATTGCAGTTTCAGCTTTAGCATCAGTCCCTCCAATGAACACCCAGGATTGATCTCCTTTAAAATGGACTGGTTGGATCTCCTTGCAGTCCAAGGGACTCTCAAGAGTCTTCTCCAGCACCACAGTTCAAAAGCATCAATTCTTTGGCCATCAGCTTTCTTCACAGTCCAAATCTCACATCCATACATGACCACAGGAAAAACCATAGCCTTGACTAGACGGACCTTGGTTGGCAAAGTAATGTCTCTGCTTTTTAATATACTATCTAGGTTGGTCATAACTTTCCTTCCAAGGAGTAAGCGTCTTTTAATTTCATGGCTGTAATCAGCATCCGCAGTGATTTTGGAGCCCCAAAAAATAAAGTCTGACACTGTCTCCACTGTTTTTCCATCTATTTCCCATGAAGTGATGGGACCAGATGCCATGATCTTTGTTTTCTGTATGTTGAACTTCAAGCCAACCTTTTCACTCTCCTCTTTCACTTTCATCAAGAGGCTTTTGAGTTCCTCTTCACTTTCTGCCATAAGGGTGGTGTCATCTGCATATCTGAGGTTATTGATATTTCTCCCTGCAATCTTGATTCCAGCTTGTGCTTCTTCCAGCCCAGCTTTCCTCATGGTGTACTCTGCATATAAGTTAAATAAGCAGGGTGACAATATACAGCCTTGACGTACTCCTTTTCCTATTATGAACCAGTCTGTTGTTCCATGTACAGTTCTGACTGTTGCTTCCTGACCTGCATACAGGTTTCTCAAGAGGCAGTTCAGGTGGTCTGGGATTCCCATCTCTTTCAGAATTTTCCACAGTTTATTGTGATCCACACAGTCAAAGGCTTTGGCATAGTCAATAAAGCAGAAATAGATGTTTTTCATCTGCATATCTGAGGTTATTGATGTTTCTCCCAGCAATCTTGATTCTAGTTTGTGCTTCATCCAGCCTGGCATTTCACATGATGTACTTTGCATATAAGTTAAATAAGTAGGGTGATTGCATCAAAATGCTTTTGCATATGAAGTAATAAGTAAACCAGGCAAGGGCTTTGAACCTCTCCAACCCACTCCAGTATTCATGCCTGGAAAAATCCCATGGACCAAGGATCCTGGTGGGCTATGATCCATGGGGTCGTAAAGAGTCGGACACGACTGAACAACTTCACTTCACTTCAAAGGCTAGAAGGCAGAACAAGAGGTCACAGATTATGGCAAGAGCTGAGATCACTGGAAGGTTAGTTAGGAGGCTTAGCTTCAACAGGCTGACTGATCCACCGCAACGAAGCATGACCCAGAAGTCACATGTACCCTTTGAGAGGACAAATTGTGGCCAAATGAAAGATCAGTTAATGGTGATCATAAAAGACAGTGGTTTTCAGTTACTTCATTTGTAGCATGCAGATCTACAGATCCCTGAAGGTTCACCTTAAAGTTGCCTTGCAAGGAGGCATTTGGAGAAACTCATTTTTGTCAAGGAAGGAAAGAATGAAGGAAGGATGAACAAGGGGAAGGAAAGGAATGGGGAAAGGTAGCATGATATTCTGTAAGTAGATTTCAGCAAATTCACAGCCTGTCTGTGTTTGGTATTTATGATCAGATTGAGCCTCCCCCCCTCCCTGCTTTGTGAGTCCTCCGAGGGCAGAAAGTCTTATTTATATCTTTATCTCTCACAGTACCTTAGCCTAGAGGTGGGCACAAAGATGCTTCCATAAATAGGACTGAATTGACAAATGAATGGAGACAACGCCTCTTTTCCTCCCTAACTCCAAGTGACACCAGAAGATATGACAGCATATAGGAAACAGGATAATCTCAGGGTCTTATTAGTTCTTGATGCTTGCATACTGAAGACAGAAGAGCTAATGATTCTTCTAGCCAAATCCACCCATTTTGTACTTAAGCAAAAAAAGTAACAAAGGTAGGGCTTAGGGATTCCTGTCTCCAAACTTTGGGCAGATTCATAATCCTTTAGATTTGTACAGGTCATGACGTCAAGCACTTACCTTCAAGACTGTGAACTGCCTGACCCAGGAGTCTGCTAGGAGAAGACATCTCTAAAGTTGACTTTTTTATTCACCTGCAGAAATACAGGATACTCTTAAGACATGGGAGAGCAGAAGAGAAACTTATCTTTGCACATGACACTCACAGATAGATAAAGAGAAATGAGCCTGCTTAATCCCTTATCTTCATGGATGCAGGCTCTGTGAGGGCAGAGATGGTGTCCTTCTTGTTCATCCCTTAGTTTATGAACTGAGGAAACAGCTGAACCTTTCCTGCCTTAGTTTTCTTATCTGTGAAACACAGACTTTTTGGGTACCTATTCCAAAGGGGTGAGATGAGAAGGAATTCAGTTAATGCTTACAAAGTGCCTAGGACAGTGCCTGGCATGTAGTAAGCATTAATGAACATTAACTATTGCTTGCTATTATGTCAACCTTACATTCTGTCTGGCACAAAATAGGTATAGAAAGTATTTTTCTTGAAATATATGCCTGAGGACTTTGTCAGTAGGCCTCCACTTTTTTTTGTTTGTTTGTTTAGATTGTGATCCCTTCAAGCATCTTTGGAAAAGTATTTGCTTCCTTCTGTATCTTTAACATAGATATCTAAAATATTTATCCCAAGTCTAATCAGTTATTGAAAAGCGTGCAGTTTCTAGTGTCTTACATTTGTAAGTTGTTGACGTTTTAAAATAAACTCTTGGCATCACTCTTTTAAGTATATCTGATGAAACCAAAATATCACTATCATCTGTTAAAAATACAAATAAAGATTTTTTAGATTTTTTAAATAACATTTCATTTCATAACATTTTCATATGTTGCATCATTTGTTTTCTTCTTTGGACTGGGATTCCTATTCTGTCCTGTCACAGAAATTGATAGGATAACAACTTATTTTTAGGCTTGACATTTTTAACAGGTTTTTTAACCCCTGAGTTACTGTGTAGCCACTTATTGAAAAGAACTCTTTTTCTATATATTGCATAGGTCAGTATCTGCTCGCTTACTTGGTTCTGTTGATTTTTCCTTCTATATTTATGCCAATACCACACTGTCTTAACTACTATAGTTTTACAGTAAGTTTTGAAACCTTATAGAGTAAGTCTTTCAACTTTATTCTTTAAAATAATCTTGGTGCTTCTGTTTCTTTGTATTGGCATGTGTAAGTTTAGACTCAGATTACCAATTTCTACCAAAATCACCACCACCAACAACAAATTGCTGTGATTTTGATTGTGGTTGTATTCAATTTACAGATAAATTTGGGGGGATCTGATTATCTTAACAAGATTGAATCTTCTTGTCTATGAACATCATATGTCTCTCCAAGTTTTGTAGTTTTTAGAATAGTGGTCTTAAATGTCTTTCATTAAATTTATTCTTTATATGTATGTGATACTTTTGAAGCTATTAGAGAAGACAGTAGAAAAAAGAATTTTTCTTCAAGCTGGCCTCTAAGATTTTTTTTCTTAACACTCAAAAATTATATAAATAATAATATAAAAATAATTTTTAAAACACATAAAATAATATAATCTAATTAAAATTATGTTAATATATAAAATATACATATTAATCAAAGTATAGTTGATATACACTGTTGTATTAGTTTTAGATGTATAGCACAGTGATTCAGTTATGCACACCTATGTATTTTTCAGATTCTTTTCCCTTATAGGCTATTAAAAATATTGAATATAGTTCCCCTTGTTGGTTCTCTATTTTATATGTAGTATATGTTCATCCCATCCTCCTAATTTGTGCCTCCCACTCTTTCCAAAATATTTAAATTGATGAACCCTAACGTTTATCCTGGATTGTGCTGTTATTTCAACAATTATTAACACATTACTTATCAAAATAACAGCATAACTCTTGATGAATAATTATGAATCAAAGTGTATTTCTTGCAAATATATATTTAGGGATATGTAAGTGGAATTTATGATAGTTTAATTAAAATCATTCTCCCTTATTATAGCATACCAGAAATTTTTACACCTCAAAATATCCAAAATGGGTATGAATTAGGCAATTTCTGGTAAAGTTTATTCTTTTTCCTAAAATCACACATGAATAGTTCCACTTCCATTCAGTTGACACAATAAGGCCATGTCCCAAAGAAAGATGTTTTCAAAGTAATGATATTGTTACCTAGTCCACGCTCGCCCTGCTCACTGTTTAACCAGCTGATGAACTTGAGAGAGGAGGAGTTGAAACAAGAAGAGACTTTAACTGAGGAGTCGGCTAACTGAGAAGATGCCCAGGCTAGCACCTCAACCATCTTCTGGGAGTCTAGATGCCAGGTTCATTTATAGATCAGAGATTAGGGGGAGGTGAGGAAGCAAAGTAAAAAGGCAACTTATCTTGCGAACATCTCCCAGAATGGCAAGCCTCAGACAGGGGACATGTTAATTTCTTCCTTCCTGCATTTCCAGGTGGACAGGGTTCTTAACAAAGGCAGTTAAGTTTAACAGTCAGGCAGAGGGGCAGAATTCTCTGAGGCAGGCCATTGTGTATGATTATAATAACAAAAGCAACGAAAAGCACGTCAAAAAAACAGTTTCAACATGGAGTCAGAATTGGCTTCTTTGCAATAGTATGACATGGGCACAACCAGCAGAATACACAAGATAAATAATTGTGATGTGCAGGCAGATGCAATAGATGGATTCAGGGGTCTGGCCTGAATCCCTACTCTATTGTTTATTATATATGTCGCCTGTTGGGGGAATATAATTAAAATACAAGATCTCCTCCCCAATGAGAAAACCTCTCCACAAAGGTAGAAGAGAAAGAAAATAGTTTTATTGTTGGATAAGCGAAGAACTGACTCATTGGAAAAGACTCTGATGCTGGGAAAGATTGAGGGCAGGAGAAGGGGATAACAGAGGATGAGATGGTTGGATGGCATCACCGACTCAATGGACATGAGTTTGGGTAAATGCTGGAAGTTGGTGATGGATAGGGAGGCCTGGCGTGCTGCGTTCCATGGGGTCACAAAGAGTCGGACACGACTGAGCAACAGAACTGAACTGAAGCATTAAATAGGAATGTGTTTTATATTGCTGGCAGTGGTCTAAGGCAACACCTACCCCATGCCTGTTCTCAGGATGAACAACACTAGTGCTAAAGCAAGAGGACGGTACAGGACCCTATGTTACACACAGTCCATCCTAGATCCACTTGGTGATAGGGAATATGATCTTAATTAGCTCACCGGCTTTTTCCAAAGAAGATATAAACTCTTAAACCATGATAGAACTGAGCAACTTGGAGAGAGGACCTGGCTAAAGCTAGGCTCCTACCCTGCCACAGAAACTGTGTCTTCCTTGATATTTGCAACACAAAGAGATGATGCCTAGGTCCTTGAGAAAGACACTCCTGGGCTGTAAAGCTGGCAAGAGGCTTATTAGCTTTTAAAAAGATTTATCTACGTTTCAAAGAGGCAGAAAAAGACCTGCAACTTTTCTGAAGTAAATACTCTAAGAAAAAGGATGAGAGTTTGCAACCCCATGTACTGTAGCCTAACAATCTCTTTTCATGGAATTCTCCAGGCAAGAATACTGGAGTCAGTAGCCATTCCCTTCTCCAGGGGATTTTTCTGACTCAGGGATCTATCCCAGGTCTCCCACATTGCAGGTGGATTCTTTACTATCTAAGCCACCAGGGAAACCCCATTTTGGGGGGTGGTGGAGGGGATCTCTTCCTTTGTTCTCAACAGGGAGATTTTTTTCTTTTGCAAATTGTATTTATACTTTGACACACTTTGGGAAGTCACTCAGCCTCCCTGAAACTCTGATTCCTCACCTGGAAGAAGGGAATGATAACTCCAATAATAATTATTTATCTTCACAAAGGGCTAAAACACAGGAACTGTGCAAAGCTTTTCATTTTATAATAAATAATGAAATTAATAGAATTAGGCTTCCTTGGTGGTTCAGACAGTAGAGAATCCATCTGCCATGCGGGAGACGTGGGTTCGATCCCTGGGTTGGGAAGATCCCCTGGAGGAGGGCATGGAAACCCACTTAAACAAAGGAACTGTGCAAAACTTGTCATTTTATAATAAATGATGAAATTAATAGAAATTACTTATCTTTTCTGGTATTAGATTACATCAAGCAGTTAATCTAATATTTATTGAGGACTTACAGTTTTAAAAGATGCTCTTTAAGGCCAAGAATCCTTTTAAAACAAAAATGTGTCAGTTCCACATTTAGGTGTTGGATATGAGCATTTTATCTCTTTGTGTGTCTTACCCATAAAATAGATTTCATAAATTTTGCTCACCAGTTTTCTTGTCATCATTGTATCTATTTTGTGGTTAAAAATAAGTATCTCAGTAAATTTAAAGCCAGTTTAACCTCTGTGAAGTTAATTGTCATGATAAATCTATTTTTCAGAAAATATATTTTAAAAATATATATTCTCAATAATTATTTCAGTTTAAAAATATTGTGATACATTTCAATACAAAAATCAATCTAAGTACAATAAAAGAGTTTAGATATGATGAGAAGCAAGCAAAGAAATATTTTATTTCCCAGGAAGTGCTTTTAAAAAACATTAGAAAGAGGGGGGAATAAAAAGAAATACTCACACACACATACACCCTGGTGTCAGTAGTTGAATCCAAAGTTACTTCAATTTGACATATTTGACATATCATGGGATAAAATTTGAGCAAAGCAAAAATGACTAAGAATAGCTCCATGATAATGCTAGCAATTAAATTGAATAGTCAAAGAATCTCAAGCATGTCATATACTTTTGCTTGTGTTCTCAAGTGAAGCCAGGATGGGGAAATGCTCCATTGACTGAAACACAGCATTGATATGGGGCTTTGTTCTTCTGACACCAAACTCATCACCTGGTTATTAAATCATTGGTGAGACCAAAATTACATGAGGTGAAATTTGCTCAGTCATGTCCGACTCTTTGTGACCCCATGGACTATACAGTCCATGGAATTCTCCAGGCTAGAATGCTGGAGTGGGTAGCCTTTCCCTTCTCTAGGGGATCTTCCCAACCCAGGGATTGAACCCGGGTCTCCTGCATTGCAGGCAGATTCTTTACCAGCTGAGCCACCAAAATTATGTAAACAATGTGCTAAATCCGAGTTATCGTCTCTCACTCATATGAGGGGTTCTGTTCTAAGATTTGGGTCTTGCCACATTTTTCTGATGATGCAGGCAAATGGGTAGGTATACACACCAAAAAGTTACGTGGCTAGTATGGTTCTAGAAATTACAATGCAAGTTAGAAATTATTCAGAATAGAATATTTTAAAACCCTGTTATAAATCTTAGCCAGGAAATAAATTTTCATGAGACCAGTGATTAACCCAATAACAGAATGGAATTTATATCAACCATTCATTAATCCCATTTCCCTTTTCCCAACACCATTAATTAAGTGTCTGCTCGATTCCCATCCCTGTGCTATGCTTGTGTCGCTTACCCAATTACAGCTAATTTTCTTGCGTGCAACGGCATTGGTAATAGCCTCTAACAGTTGTTCAAATGTGGTTTCTAGTGCTTACTGCACTGTCTCATCCTTAAATATTCCATAACATGTTTTCTCATTTGGTTTTTAAAATTGAGTTTGTGTGGGGAGGATTGAGTTGAATACAGTAAGTGGGTGGTTTCCTTCCTTTCAGGTCCTTGGAGACCCTTATCTGACTTAAGTTTTGCCTCTGGAGAAAGCTGTACCACTGAGACGGCTAAAAATAACTGTTCTTGTCTTACTGTTTTGCCTATGACTCGCTGAGAGAAAAGACTTTGGAAAATAAAATTTTGATGGTGTGTTTTATAAATTATATCCACCTGATCACTTTGAGTTCAAGAGGGAGGGACAGTTTAATTTTTTAATTAAAGCTTTTGCAACAGGACTGTTCATTCACTTGCCCTCTACAAAACTAGAGATGGTAAGTTCTGCAAGTATTAAACATAGTACATAGCCTTGTTTCAGTTATTCGTAAACATATGGAAGTAAATTCAGTATTTGTATGTGAATATTAAGTTCTCCTTGGACTTCTGTATTATTTTTTGGGAGAAAAGAAAATATTTGCTTATCAGATTCATCCTCATATGTCAGTGGTTCCTAATCATTTAGTAGTTTAAGTATCTTCTCCTTCACTTTCCACTTGCATCCTATCTTCCCCACCCCCAACGTATTAGATGATTTGTAAATAAACACTTAAGGGCCATTTAAGGAGCTCAGGATTTAAAATAAGCCTACAGAGAATCCTTTTGTTTAGCAAATAATCCTTTTATAATCACCTCTGCTTTATCAACACAGATTTTAATCTATCCGCCTTTTTTTAAAGCAGAAAGTGTTCCGTTTTTTCGAAGCAGGTGAAATATCCACTTGAAGTAATGTTGGGCTTCAGGCGTAAGAGTTGGGAAGAATTGGCTGAAATCAATTGTTTGATTTCAAGGCATTGGCTTGAATGTGCTCCTAAATCATTTGTAGGTTTTACCCGCTTTATGGCTTCCTAGATAGCTCAGCTGGTAAAGAATCTGCCTGCAATGCAGGAGACCTGGGTTCGATCCCTGGGTTGAGATGATACCCCGAAGAAGGGAAAGGCTACCCACTCCAGTATTCTGGCCTGGAGAATTCAATGGACTATAAAGTTCATGGGGTCACAAAGAATCAGACACAACTGACTGACAGACCCTCCTTATAGCATCATTTCTTCCTTTTTATTTGAAAATATGGTCTTTTGTCTCTTCAATTTCCCCTATAATTGGAAATGGCATCCATTTTGGGTGGTTGTTTTCATCTTTTACATTTATATTTCAGTTCAGTTCAGTCGCTCAGTCGTGTCCGACTCTTTGCGACCCCAGCAATATTCTGTTTTATCTACCTACGTGAAATAGTTCAAAGAAAACCCATGAAATTCCAGTTGACTCAATTAGCCCATTGTTTCTAACACATGAAATTTAAGGGACCACTTCAAAGCCAATTGGGAAGCAGCTTTCTTTCTGTTGATGCCAAAAATCTCACCCTCTGTGCACTGGAACATCTCAGAGAGTTTTGGGTGAAATAGTTTTTTTTCTTTGCCAGGCAGAGAGGAACATAGTGGTCTTGTGCCCTGAAAAACTGTGTGTCCCAGCCCTGGGGAGATTTACTGAGGAGTTTTATAGCAATGTGAGGGTGGGGGTGTTGCTGATAAGGATCAAAGTGTCTACAGGGCCTGCATTCCTTTAATCTGACCTCACATGGTCTCCTGATGAAATTCTATGGTTCTCATGGTTATTAAACTGTGACCTTCTCTCTGGAAAGAAAATGTTTCATCAATGTTGTTCAGTCGCTCAGTCATGTTCAACTCTTTGCAGCACACTATGGGCTTCCCTGGTAGCTCAGAGGTTAAAGCGTCTGCCTCCAATGCGGGAGACCCGGGTTTGATCCCTGGGTCGGGAAGATCCCCTGGAAAAGGAAATGGTAACCCACTCCAGTATTCTTGCCTGGAGAATCCCATGGATGGAGAAGCCTGGTAGGCTACAGTCCACGGGGTCGCAAAGAGTCGGACACGACTGAGTGACGGAACGGAACGAACGGAACGGATGGCTTGCCTCTCCTTCACCATCTCCCAGAGTTTGCTCAAACTCACATCCATTGAATTGGTGACATCATCCAACCATCTCATCCTCTGTCATCCCCTTCTCCTGCCTTCAATCTTTCCCAGCATCATGGTCTTTTCCAATGAATTGGCTCTTTGCATCAGGTGGCCAAAGTATTGGAGCTTCAGCCTCAGCATTAGTCCCTTCAATGAATATTCAGGATTGATTTCCTCTAGAATTGACTGGTTTGATCTCCTCACAGTCCAAGGGATTCTTGAGAGTCTTCTCCAACACCAGGGTTCAAAAGCATCAACACCTTCCTCCTGTTGGGGGTTTTATTTCTGCAGAAGAGCTCAAGGATATTTTTATGTGTATCCCTTAAGGCAGAACTGGACTCTACCCCAAGGTTACTCTATTGTTTCTTGACTGTTTCTCCTTTGACTCTGTATCCCCTCCTTTCCGTCATTAGTAGCTGTCCCAATCTGCCCTTCAGAACTCAGGTCAGGAAGGCTGGAGTCTATTCCCTACAAACAAGAAACAGAGGACACAGAAGGACTTGTGTGTCCAGGAGCCCTACAGGGTCTTGCTGGGTTTCACTGTCAAGAAGTAAAGTAGGAGGCACCTTTTGTTCATGTGCTAGCAACACATCTGTGAATAGAGCAGAATCCTTTGCCCTCCTAAAGCTTACATTTTTGTGGTTGTGATATAATTTTTGGTCAAACCTGGCAGTAGGATTTAAAAAAAAATATTTTTATGTAATTTTTTAAAATGTGTAATCATCAAAATGATTGAGCTGGTACAAATAAGCTTCCTATTTTCACATTTTAGCCAAAACATTTCATTGAGTCTTTTGTCTGCATCACGATTGTCTGTTTTTTAAAAAATCTCTAATTTATTGTCTTTTTCATAGCACTCCTAATTTCTAAGATCCTTTTGGCCTATACATACTTAAAAAAAAAAAAAGATGCTCTCTGAATATAAGGAACATAAGATTGTGTAACTGTTTTCATAAATGAAAAACTTATACTTTACCACTGTAATTTGAGAGGAAATAATGGTTTAATTAGTTTTTAGATGAAAAGATTTCTGCAATCAGACTGTGTTTGTAATGGCATTTATAAAACAATTTTCCCTCTACAGTAGCATTGTAATTAAGACTTTCAATGAAATTGTTGGAGGAGAGGAGAGTGCTTTTCCCTGTGGTCTGCTGTTTTGATCTCCCCCTCAGGGCCCTCTGTTGCTCTGCACCAGCCTTGCACTAATGCCTTATAATTGTGTTTCACTTCCTCTAATTAAGCTGACAGGGAACTCGAACTGCTGTCACTTACCTCATTGATCTGAAAAGTGACAGGATTAGAGTGTGGCATTTCTTGTACAGAGCACTTAACATCCCAAACAAATACCCTTTTGCAGAGAAAAGGCCCAAAGTCTTCGAGGTTCTGGCTCCACTTCTGGGGCAGTGGGATGCCTGAGTTAGAAAGGTCACAGAGAACAACCTGTTTGTGGATGAGTTCCCAGTGTGATCCTCTGAACAGCTGTTCCTGGATATTTTATGGGTATTGATGTTGAAACTTGGCCTCTGTACATCAGTTCCAAAAATAATCTTTGAGACAGAGTTATGGGTGAAGTAGAAAAGAATAGCTTTATTGCTTTGCCAGGCAAAGGGGGACACAGTGGGTGAAGGCCCTCAAAAAACTGTGTCCCAACCTGGGGAGAGAGTTTATAGTTTTATGGGAGAGAGGAGTTTTATAGCAGTAGTTCAAAGGCTAGGTTGCTATAAAGGATCAGGGTGTGTGTAGGGCCTGCACTCCTTACTCTGGCCTTAAGGGGGTTCTTGATGAGCTTTTCTTGTTCTCAAACTGTGGCCTTCTCTCTAGAATGAAGAATGCTTCGTCAAGTAGTTAACACCTTCCATTTGTTGGGGTTTATTTCTGAAGAAGATCTTAAAGATATTGTTGTGTGTATCCCCTGAGGTGGAGCCAGGACACTGCCCCAAGGATCCGCTGTTGTTTTTTGACTACCCTTCCTTTGTCTCTGTATCCTCTCCATTCCCTGAGTAGCAACTGTTTGAACCTACCCTTTGGGACCTAGGGAAGGTCATTGAGACTGGAATCTGCTCCCTAAAAGCAAGACATAGGGAACACTTTCATGACCAGGAGCCCCACAGGGTCCTGCTTGGTTTCAATTTGACAGGAAGAAAAATGTTTTTGCAGATCAATAGATGTTGGAAAAACAGGGTTAAGCCAAGTTAAACAGGTTTCTTTAATTGTATCTGTCAGTGACCTCATACTTGCATTGTAATTTTTCTTTAAAAGATGTGGTACAGTGGATGTGTTTGAGGGAGCTTAATATACAGTATTTCACAAATGTGTTAGATAATTTTTTTGGAGGTAGAGTCAAGATATAGTATCCTGTGACCACTTTTTGAGATTTTTAGATCTAGTCAGTGAGGACTTTCATGTGGTTATTTGGTGATAGGACTCTAACCCCAGTTACAGTGATGGTGGATCAGCCTTACTAAATATATTTCTTCAAGTCACTTCCATTGTCCTTCTTTATGCAGACTGATAAGGGGGCTCCTGGAGAAAGAGAACCAGGCATGGCTTTCTTGACATAGAGAAGCCATTTTTGGCCTAAGCCTTTTGTGATCTTAGCCTGGTCACAACGCTGCCCTTGAACAGGTCTCAGTCTTTAATGATATTAAAAAGCAGAGACATTACTTTGCCAACCAAGGTTCATCTAGTCAAGGCTATGGTTTTTCCAGTGGTCATGTATGGATGTGAGAGTTGGACTGTGAAGAAAGCTGATCGCTGAAGAATTGATGCTTTTTAACTGTGGTGCTGGAGAAGACTCTTGAGAGTCCCTTGGACTGCAAGGAGATCCAACCAGTCCATTCTAAAGGAGATCAATCCTGGGTGTTCATTGGAAGGACTGATGCTAAAGCTGAAACTGCAATACTTTGGCTACCTCATGCAACGAGTTGACCCACTGGAAAAGACTGATGCTGAGAAGGATTGGGGGCGGGAGGAGAAGGGGACAACAGAGAATGAGATGGCTGGATGGTATCACCGACTCGATGGACATGAGTTTGAGTGAACTCCGGGAGTTGGTGATGGACAGGGAGGCCTGGCATGCTGTGATTCATGGGGTCGCAAAGAGTCGGACACTACTGAGTGACTGAACTGAACTGAACTGAACTGAACAGTTATCAGGCAAGGGAAGTAATATCAGCAATGATAATACATCAGTTTAGAGACTCCCAGTTCTATTCCAATGGTAAAAATTACCCTTCGGCGCTCAGTGTCCAGATCAACTGGAACCTTAGATATGATGATGTTGACCTTTTCTAGCCCTCTTGAGTTCAATCAGCTAAAGCTTGGATTCTGTTGACTGCCCAAGCCCTTTCATGAATGCAATTGTGCCCTTAGCTTGAATCTTCCCCATTTAGCTGTTCTGGGAGACACTGCTTTGGGAAAGATTTCCAGTGTTCTCCTTACTTGCTGCAAGTAATAAATCCTTCCTTCTTCTAATTTTTGGCTTTGTTATCAGTTCAGTTCAGTTCAGTTCAGTCGCTCAGTCATGTCCGACTCTTTGTGACCCCATGAATCACAGCACGCCAGGCCTCCCTGTCCATCACCAAATCCCAGAGTTCACTCAAACTCATGTCTATCAAGTCGGTGATGCCATCCAGCCATCTCATTCTCTGTCGTCCCCTTCTCCTCCTGCCCTCAATCCTTCCCAGCATCAGACTCTTTTCCAGTGAGTCAGCTTGTCGCATGTGGTGGCCAAAGTATTGGAGTTTCAGCTTTAGCATCAGTCCTTCCAATGAACACCCAGGATTGATCTCCTTTAGAATGGACTGGTTGGATCTCCTTGCAGTCCAAGGGACTCTCAAGAGTCTTCTCCAGCACCACAGTTCAAAAGCATCAATTCTTTGGTGATCAGCTTTCTTCACAGTCCAACTCTCACATCCATACATGACCACTGGAAAACCCATAGCTTTGACTAGACGGACCTTTGTTGGCAAAGTAATGTCTCTGCTTTTTAATATACTATCTAGGTTGGTCATAACTCTCCTTCCAAGGAGTAAATGTACCTTTGGCTTAATCAGCAAGAGGTGAATCCAGTGTTCAGGTGATACCTCCACTGTTGCTGGTAGCACATATCAAATCCCTTAGATACCTGACAGGAAATGCAAAAAGATCCAGATCCACTTTATTGTCTCATTGTTCTGCTCTGTGCACTGCTGCTCTAGAGCATGCCATCCTGATGAACCAGGGAGTCCAAATGTTCTCCCAAGTTTAGAACCTTCTACTGACCAGTCATGAATGTAGGCAAATTTCATACAGTCTCTAAATCTCCATTTATGCATCAGTAAAAGGGAGCTACAAAGAACCTTGGTTTAGGGTTATGGAGAAAAGAGATAACCCATGTGAGTTACCTGGACCGTAGCAGAGATACATTTAATGGTAGCAGTTATTATTAAGATTTTTAAAACTTTATTAGATTTTCTTTGCCAGCAACTACACTATGACCAATATCTAGATGCAAATTGAAAAAGTCAGTTGAGCATTCAACTGTTTACAAATAGCTTTATGCTTGGTAAGAACCAGCATTATGATTAACAGGTCTTGGGATAGTGTGAGAAAGGTTTTAGGGCATTAGAATGATATAATTTCTTTAAAAATAATAAATATTCAATATCAATCAACTCCTTCAACTAACATAAATCATATCCTCTTCTTCTCTGAGGTTTTTTTTTTTTCCCCATCGTTCTACTGAATAGGATATGGGAAATTGTAGTTTCTACTATTGAGTTTCTCACTGACTTGTTTATTTGAGATGGAATTGTGCTTAAATGTGACTTTTAGCAGTTGAGTTCCAAGGTATTTATCAATTTGCTCAGATTATCATCATAATTTGAAATCCATCTTACCAAATAAATGCATGCAAAATTGACTTCTAAAAACTTAACATATCCATGGAAAGCTAAATTCCTGTGGGTAGATATCACTCAGTATCAGTTTAGAGTTTGATTGAACCTCAGAAGCCATAATAGTGTGATAGACTGTCTTGGCATACATTTGCATTTAAGCCCTGCATTTCCCATATCCTGTCTGCATGGTCTTTACTCCTTTGAACCGTTAGCAACTGTAAATAGAGAATATAACCCACTACCAAAGTTATGGGTTGTTCTAAGTGTTGAAATAATGCATAGAAAAGTATTTCATAAACTATGAAATGCTGTACACCTTTTGTTAGTATGATTTTAAATTATTACTAGAAATGGGATGTATTTAGAGGACAGAAGTCATCTTACACTGTGATGCTAATCCCCACCATATAATCTTTTTTCTGTAAATTTTCATATGAATGTGCTAAGATTGGAGAATTTACAGCACCATACACAGATTCTACTTTTTTAAACATTTTGTTTCGGTTTAGAAAGCAGACTAATTTGGGTATAAAAAGTGAATGTAAACAGAAAGACTTTTGAAAGTATCAGTTAGTCTGATGCCCTATTTTAGGCACAAATTTGTTCTTAAGGTGCTTATATTGTACAGATAACTTGGGAGATATCAGATTCTCCTTTTCTGAAATCAAACTCCAAATTTAGGGGTACATTGCAAATTTCACTGATCTTCTCTTAGCAGTCTGTTTTGAATTTGTGACAGGCTGATATGTTTGGCTGATTTGGGGAGGGTGAGGAGATAGGTAGATCAATAGATAAATATTGATAAAGCAACTCTAGAAAGGGGAATGATAGTGGTAGAATTGGCAAAATATTATTACCAGTATTTTCTGGTAATGCAGGGCTGTGTGTGTGTGCATGATGGAGGCTTCCATATTTTATGTTATTTACTTGAGAATTATTCAAAATATTTAATATATATTATCTTATAATTTAAAAAAACTGTTTATAAATATATTGAGTAAAAATATATCCATAATAACATCAATTAAAAAAAAGATATGGTCCAGTCATTGCTTATTCACTAAGGACTAGTCAGAAAATTTTGGTATATTACCTTGACCAAGAATAACTTGTAGTTGGGGGGGTGGTGCTTTCAAATTGTTTACTTCTAGTATTTTGCTTTAGAGGTAAGAAACCTGGGATCTAATTCAGTGACTTGCCTGGTCTCACAGAAAGACAAAGAAGCAAAATGGGAAATATCTGACTTTTCATTATACTTCACAAAGTAAAAGCCACATGCTTGATACATGGTAGGCACTCATCAAAGTCCTACTGATTGTCCAAAATATGGCCAATTCTGTTTCAAACAGTCACCAGGAGTAGTCATTAAACAGCAGCTACTCATCAAATGTCCCTGAGTACCAGGTAGTACAAGGTGCTGATGCTTCAATGATAAGAATGACTTTCTAGTAGTATGAAGGGCACAGACATATGGAGCTGAAATTGTAGGATGAAAAGGACCATAATGGAAGGATGGACAAAGTAAATGCAGGCACAAGCAGAGAGGAGGAACTGATATCTGAAGAAATCGTGTATTCTTTAGAGGAGATGACATTTGAACGGGATCCTCCATAAGCAGGTGAGGAGTGAAGGGGAGAATGTTGCAGGGTCTACCATAGTGATCAGTGCTATTGAACATAATGTTGGAGGGGCTGTAGGCATCAAGAATGCCATGTGGAAGAACCTAGAGGCACAAAAGCATGATCTCTTCCAGGAATAGTGACTTACACATGAGGTTGTGGTGGGGGTAGGAGGTAAACTGGAGAGCCACACAGTGGTCAAATGGGCCTGAACTTCTTGGACATTATCTTATAGGTTTTAGATTGACATTAGAAGATTTTAGAAAGTAACATATGTGTATTATTAAATATAGTAATCAAATAATGGGTTGGGTTTTCACACAGTGGATCTGATAACATAAAAGACATGAAATAGCTGGCCTAATAATTTTTTCAGCTCAAGACTTAATTAGACTAATAATAAGAGGATCATAAAACATGTAATATAAATTGGGGGACTTTTGAGAGTAAAAGGAGGCATTTTTTAATTAATTATGCTGGGACAATGGAGGCAAATTGGAAGGTGTCATCACACTTCCTATGAGATGACTAGTCCTATGGATGGTAATTAGTTGGCCCAGGTAGGGATCCCTGGAGGCCTGGCCTGTTCATGGGTTGATGAATATAGGATGAATACTGTAGAATCCCAGAGCCTGTCCTGTAGACCCTCTACTCATGGCTATAAATTGATTTCCAATTAAATTATTTCAAAGATGCATTTATTTAGTGTTTTAAAATGCTGTGCAAGCCCTATATTTAGAGAAGTATTCTGTTGTTATTGTTTTGATTTGTGAGTTCTTTAGCTCTCATGTTTTTCCTTAAAATTTCCCCATTCTTAAAGAATTAGTGAAACTTAAGTTTGTAACGCAAGTTACATGCTGGGTCCATCCCTCAGTCTGTGCATGTTGAATAATCTTATTTCTGTCTTTGAGCACATCTGTAGTGTGGCTAACATAAGGACATTTTGTAGAGATTAAGCAAGTGAGCAAAGTTTAGTGTTTAACACATGGTAGAAACCAAGTAAGTAGCTATTATGTCTTTATTTTATGTCTCTTCACTGAGAAAGCAGTTTTGGTTTTTTGCTTTTATAACCACCCCTCAGTTGATTTGGTTCCCTTCACATGCATTGTGAGGAGGGCATGGCAACCCACCTCAGTAATCTTGCCTGGAGAATCCCAATGGACAGAGGAGCCTGGCAGGCTACAGTTCATGGGGTCGCAGAGTCGGACACGACTGAGAGACTAAGCACATGCATTGTATCTGTACTGTAGCACTTATCTTTTTGCATTATGGTTGCTTTTAAAATTGTCTTACTTATCAGGCCAATAATTCTCAAGTGGGTGTTATTTTGCATCCCCATTCCCAGGGTGCCAATATCAAGAGACTGAAAGGACAAAAGTGGTGCTTCTGGCATCTAAGTGGTAGAGGCCAGGGATGCTGCAGAGTGCACTACAAAGCAAGGGCAGCCTCTGTGACAAAGAATACTGCCCCAAGATGTTAGTCGTGCTTTCAGTAGGAAACCATGCTTTAGACTCAAATTCTGCAGAAAGTGCTTGCTGCTCAGTCATGTTCGATTCTTTGTGACTCTGTGGACTATAGCCCGTCAGGTTCCTCTGTCCGTAGGATTCTCCAGGCAAGAACACTGGAGTAGGTTGCCATTTCTTTCTCCAGGGCATCTCCCTGGCCCAAAGACTGAACCCAGGTCTCCCACACTGCAGGCAGATTCTTTACCGTCCAAGCCACAGAGAAGCAGGTAGTGATGCCAAAAATCCAGTCTCTGTGCATTGGTGCTGAATTGAATCTCACAGACAGAGTTTTGGGTGAAGCAGACTATTGCCTAGAAAATCCCATGGATGGAGGAGCCTGGTAGGCTGCAGTCCATGGGGTCGCTAAGGGTCGGACACGACTGAGCGACTTCACTTTCACACATTGGAGAAGGAAATGGCAACCCACTCCAGTGTTCTTGCCTGGAGAATCCCAGGGACGGGGGAGCCTGGTGGGCCTCCGTCTATGGGGTCACACAGAGTCAGACACGACTGAAGTGACTTAGCAGCAGCAGCAGCAGACAAGAATGTGCAGTACCAGTGGTATAGTGATGAACATCGCTGCCTTCCAAGCAATTGACCTGGGTTCATTTTCCAACCAATGCATAGTATTCTGGGGCTTCCCAGATGACTCAGTGGTAAAGGATCCACCAGTCAATGCAAGAGAAACTGGTTTGCTCCCTAAGCTGGGAAGATCTCCTGGAATACGAAATGGCAACCCACTCCAGTATTCTTGCCTGGAGAATTCCATGGACATAGGAGCCTGGAGGCCTACAGTGCATGGGGTCACAAAGAACTGGACACGACTGATCTAACACACACACACATTGTGGCTTTTGTGTGGCATTAACATTAGGCAAGAATAGCTTTACTGCTTTGCCAGACAATGAGAGGCACAGTGGACTCGTGCTCTCAAAAACTGTGTGGCCCAACCCGGGGGATTTGGTGAGGAGTTTTATAGGAATTTATAGGTATATATATGTATAAACTATATACCTAGTTTTATAGGTAAAGAGTCAGCCTGCAATGTAGGAGACCTGGGTTCTATCCCTGGGTCAGGAGGATCCCTTGGAGAAGGAAATGGCAACCCACTCCAGTATTCTTGCCTGGAAAAGCCCATGGATGGAGGAGTCTAGCAGGTTACAATCCAAAAAGACAAACTGAGCGGCTTCATTTTCCCTTTCACTTTATAGGAATGGTTCAAGGGCAGGGCTCTTGATAAGGATCAAGTTATGTTCAGGGCCACATTCCTTTATTCTGACCCCAGGTGGTCTCTTGATGAGCTTCTGTGGTTCTCAAGGTTATCAAATCTCTCTGAAGTGAAGAATACTTCATCAGGTAATAAACATTTTCCATTTGTTGAGGGTTTTATTTCTTCAGAAGAGCTCAAGGATATTATTATGTGTATCTCTTGAGTCAGAACCAGAACTCTGCCCCAAGGCTGCCCTGTTGTCTCTTGACTGCTCCTCCCTTGTCTCTGCACCCCCTCCCTTCCCTAATTAGCAACTGTTTGAACCTTCCCATTTCGGACTCTTTTGTTGACCATGATGGCTACTCCATTTCTTCTAAGGGATTCCTGCCCACAGTAGTAGATATAATGGTCATCTGAGTTAAATTCACCCATTCCAGTCCATTTTAATTCACTGATTCTTAGAATGTCTATATTCACTCTTGCCATCTCCTGTTTGACCACTTCCAATTTGCCTTGATTCATGGACCTAACATTCCAGGTTCCTATGCAATACTGCTCTTTACAGCGCCGGACCTTGCTTCTATCACTGGTCACATCCACAACTGGGTATTGGTTTTGCTTTGGCTCCATCCCTTTATTCCTTCTAGAGTTACTTAAATTGAAGAAAGTAGGGAAAACCACTAGACCATTCAGATATGACCTCAATCAAATCCCTTATGATTATGCAGTGGAAGTGAGAAATAGATTTAAGGGACTAGATCTGATTGATAGAGTGCCTGATGAACTCTGGACGGAGGTTCGTGACATTGTACAGGAGACAGGGACCAAGACCATCCCCATGGAAAAGAAATGCAAAAGAGCGAAATGGCTGTCTGAGGAGGCCTTACAAATAGCTGTAAAAAGAAGAGAGGCGAAAAGCAAAGGAGAAAAGGAAAGATATAAGCATCTGAATGCAGAGTTCCAAAGAATAGCAAGGAGAGATAAGAAAGCCTTCCTCAGTGATCAATGCAAAGAAATAGAGGAAAACAACAGAATAGGAAAAACAAGAGACCTCTTCAAGAAAATTAGAGATTCCAAGGGAACTTTTCATGCAAATATGGGCTCGATAAAGGACAGAAATGGTATGGACCTAACAGAAGCAGAAGATATTAAGAAGAGGTGGCAGGAATACACAGAAGAACTGTACAAAAAAGATCTTCCCGACCAAGATAGTCACGATAATGTGATCACTGACCTAGAGCCAGACATCTTGGAATGTGAAGTCAAGTGGGCCTTAGAAAGCATCACTACGAACAAAGCTAGTGGAGGTGATGGAATTCCAGTTGAGCTATTTCAAGTCTTGAAAGATGATGCTGTGAAAGTGCTGCACTCAATATGCCAGCAGATTTGGAAAACTCAGCAGTGGCCACACTACTGGAAGAGGTCAGTCTTCATTCCAATCCCAAAGAAAGGCAATGCCAAAGAATGCTCAAACTACCGCACAATTGCACTCATCTCACACGCTAGTAAAGTCATGCTCAAAATTCTCCAAGCCAGGCTTCAGCAGTATGTAAACCGTGAACTCCCAGATGTTCAAGCAGGTTTTAGAAAAGGCAGAGGCACCAGAGATCAAATTGCCAACATCCGCTGGATCATGGAGAAAGCAAGAGAGTTCCAGAAAAACATCTATTTCTGCTTCATTGACTATGCCAAAGCCTTTGACTGTGTGGATCACAATAAACTGTGGAACATTCTGAAAGAGATGGGAATACCAGACCACCTGACCTGCCTCTTGAGAAACCTGTATGCAGGTCAGGAAGCAACAGTTAGAACCGGTCATGGAACAACAGACTGGTTCCAAATAGGAAAAGGTGTACGTCAAGGTTGTATATTGTCACCTTGCTTATTTAACTTATATGCAGAGTACATCATGAGGAACGCTGGGCTGGAAGAAGCACAAGCTGGAATCAAGATTGCTGGGAGAAATATCAATAACCTTAGATATGCAGATGACACTACCCTTATGGCAGAAAGTGAAGAGGAACTCAAAAGCCTCTTGATGAAAGTGAAAGAGGAGAGTGAAAAGGTTGGCTTGAAGCTCAACATTCAGAAAACAAAGATCATGGCATCTGGTCCCATCACTTCATGGGAAATAGATGGAAAAACAATGGAAACAGTGTCAGACTTTGTTTTTTTGGGCTCCAAAATCACTGCAGATGCTGATTGCAGCCATGAAATTAAAAGACGCTTGCTCCTTGGCAGGAAAGTTATGACCAACCTTGATAGTATATTAAAAAGCAGAGACATTACTTTGCCGACCAAGGTCCGTCTAGTCAAGGCAATGGTTTTTCCCGTGGTCATGTATGGATGTGAGAGTTGGACTGTGAAGAAAGCTGATCGCCGAAGAATCGATGCTTTTGAACTGTGGTGTTGGAGAAGACTCTTGAGAGTCCCTTATACTGCAAGGAGATCCAACCAGTCCATTCTAAAGGAGATCAATCCTGGATGTTCATTGGAGGGACTGATGCTAAAGCTGAAACTCCAATACTTTGGCCACCTCATGAGACGAGTTGACTCACTGGAAAAGACTCTGATGCTGGGAAAGGTTGGGGGCGGGAGGAGAAGGGGACGACGGAGAATGAGATGGCTGGATGGCATCACCGACTCTGTAGACATGAGTTTGAGTGTACTCCGGGAGTTGGTGATGGACAGGGAGGCCTGGCGTGCTGTGATTCATGGGGTCGCGGAGAGTTGGACACGACTGAGCGACTGAACTGAACTGAACTGAGAGTTACTTCTCCACTGATCTCCAGTAACATACTGGGCACCTACCGACCTGGGGAATTCCTCATTCAGTATCCTATCATTTTGCCCTTTGATACTGTTCATGGGGTTCTCAAGGCAAGTATACTGAAGTGGTTTGCCATTCCCTTCTCCAGTGGACCACATTCAGCTGTGGTCCATGTGATCAGATCAACTAGTTTCCTGTGATTATGATTTCAGTGTGTCTGCCCTCTGATGCACCCTCGCAATACCTACCATCTTATTTGGGTTTCTCTTACCTTGGTCGTGGAAAATCTCTTCACAGCCACTCCAGCAAAGTGCAGCCGCTGTACCTTACCTTGGACGAGGGGTATCTCCTCAAGGCCGCCCCTCGTGACCTTGAACGTGGAGTAGCTCCTCTCGGCCCTCCTGTGCCCGCCCTGCCACCGCCTATTGGATGTGGGGTAGCTCCTCTCGGCCGCCGGCTCTGGCCTCAGGCGTGGGGTAGCTCCTCTCCGCCGCCTCTTTGCCTGGTTGGTTGCACCGGGGCCGGCGTCTCTCACGTCTGCGCCGCCGGGGCCGGCGTCTCTCGCGTCTGCACCACTGGCGCCCTCTTCCAACAACACAAGAGAAGACTCTACACATGGACATCACCAGATGATCAACACCGAAATCAGATGGATTATATTCTTTGCAGCCAAAGATGGAGAGGCTCTATACAGTTAGCAAAAACAAGACCAGGAGCTGACTTGGCTCAGATCATGAACTCCTTATTGCCAAATTGAGACTTAAATTGAAGAAAGCAGGGAAAACCACTAGAACATTCAGATATGACCTAAATCAAATCCCTTATGATTATACAGTGGAAGTGAGGAATAGATTTAAGGGACTAGATCTCATAGATAGAATGCCTGATGAACTCTGGACGGAGGTTCGTGATATTGTACAGGAGACAGGGACCATGGAAAAGAAATGCAAAAAAGCAAAATGGCTGTCTGAGGAGGCCTTACAAATAGCTGTGAAAAGAAGAGAAGCGAAAAGCAAAGGAGAAAAGGAAAGATATACCCATTTGAATGCAGAGTTCCAAAGAATAGCAAGGAGAGATAAGAAAGCCTTCCTCAGTGATCAATGCAAAGAAATAGAGGAAAACAACAGAATAGGAAAAACAAGAGATCTCTTCAAGAAAATTCGAGATTCCAAGGGAACATTTCATGCAAAGATGGGCTCGATAAAGGACAGAAATGGTATGGACCTAACAGAAGCAGAAGATATTAAGAAGAGGTGGCAAAAATACACAGAAGAACTGTACAAAAGAGATCTTCATGACCAAGATAGTCACGATAACATGATCACTGACCTAGAGCCAGACATCTTGGAATGTGAAGTCAAGTGGGCCTTAGAAAGCATCACTACGAACAAAGCTAGTGGTGGTGATGGAATTCCAGTTGAGCTATTTCAAATCTTGAAAGATGATGCTGTGAAAGTGCTGCACTTAATATGCCCTCAAATTTGGAAAACTCAGCAGTGGCCACAGGACTGGAAAAGGTCAGTCTTCATTCCAGTCCCAAAGAAAGGTAATGCCAAAGAATGCTCAAACTACCGCACAATTGCACTCATCTCACACGCTAGTAAAGACATGCTCAAAATTCTCCAAGCCAGGCTTCAGCAATATGTTAACCGTGAACTCCCAGATGTTCAAGCAGGTTTTAGAAAATGCAGAGGCACCAGAGATCAAATTGCCAACATCTGCTGGATCATGGAGAAAGCAAGAGAGTTCCAGAAGAGCGTCTATTTCTGCTTCATTGACTATGCCAAAGCCTTTGACTGTGTGGATCACAATAAACTGTGGAACATTCTGAAAGAGATGGGAATCCCAGACCACCTGACCTGCCTCTTGAGAAACCTGTATGCAGGTCAGGAAGCAACAGTCAGAACTGTACATGGAACAACAGACTGGTTCCAAATAGGAAAAGGAGTACATCAAGGCTGTATATTGTCACCTTGCTTATTTAACTTATATGCAGAGTACATCATGAGGAATGCTGGGCTGGAAGAAGCACAAGCTGGAATCAAGATTGCTGGGAGAAATATCAATAACCTCAGATATGCAGATGACACCACCCTTATGGCAGAAAGTGAAGAGGAACTCCAAAGCCTCTTGACGAAAGTGAAAGAGGAGAGTGAAAAGGTTGGCTTGAAGCTCAACATTCAGAAAACAAAGATCATGGCATCTGGTCCCATCACTTCATGGGAAATAGATGGAAAAACAGTGGAAACAGTGTCAGACTTTATTTTTTGGGGCTCCAAAATCACTTCAGATACTGATTGCAGCCATGAAATTAAAAGACGCTTACTCCTTGGAAGGAAAGTTATGACCAACCTTGACAATATATTAAAAAGCAGAGACACTACTTTGCCAACCAAGGTCCATCTAGTCAAGGCTATGGTTTTTCCCGTGGTCATGTATGGATGTGAGAGTTGGACTGTGAAGAAAGCTGATCGCTGAAGAATTGATGCTTTTGAACTGTGGTGCTGGAGAAGACTCTTGAGAGTCCCTTATACCGCAAGGAGATCCAACCAGTCCATTCTAAGGGAGATCGATTCTGGATGTTCATTGGAAGGACTGATGCTAAAGCGGAAACTGCAATACTTTGGCCACCTCATGCGACGAGTTAACTCACTGGAAAAGACTCTGATGCTGGGAAAGGTTGGGGGTGGTAGGAGAAGGGGACGACCGAGAATGAGATGGCTGGATGGCATCACCAACTCTGTGGACATGAGTTTGAGTGTACTCCGGGAGTTGGTGATGGACAGGGAGGCCTGGCGTGCTGTGATTCATGGGGTTGCGGAGAGTCGGACATGACTGAGCGACTGAACTGAACTGAAATGAACCTTCCCATTGGAACTCAGGGAAGGTCATGCAGGCTGAAGGCTAGTCCGTTCAAACAAGAAACGGGGGACCCAGAAAGGATTTCACACTCAGGAGCCTCACAGGGTCCTGCTCAGTTTCAGTAGCAACCACATCTGTTTACTTTGTCTTCAGTGTCTAGTGCTGTGGTTGTTATATGAGTGGTTGTTATATGAATCTTGATGTTAATTGGTGGAGTGTATCAATCTAGACTGAAAGAATAGCCATGACCTTGTAGGGATTTCATCACTCTCTTTAGTTAACATGTGGGTTGCTGCTGGGATATCTTAAGTATATAGCTACCAGCTACCTGCCCGAAGTAATAGGTATGTTAAACTGGAACTCTGAAAGGGACACCAGAGAAAAGTAGCCATAAGATTATAGACATCATATAGATACTAAAATTTCTCATTTAGGTTTCTTAATCAAAAGTACCTGCTAACTTTCACTTAGCAGACAAAACATTGCATTTTTATCTGAATTAAAGATGATGCTATGAAAGTGCTGCACTCAATATGCCAGCAAATTTGGAAAACTCAGCAGTGGCCACAGGACTGGAAAAGGTCAGTCTTCATTCCAATCCCAAAGAAAGGCAATGGCAAAGAATGCTCAAACTACCGCACAATTGCACTCATCTCACACGCTAGTAAAGTAATGCTCAAAATTCTCCAAGCCAAACTTCAGCAATATGTGAACTGTGAACTTCCAGATGTTCAAGCTGGTTTTAGAAAAGTCAGAGGAACCAGAGATCAAATTGCCAACATCTGCTGGATCATGGAAAAAGCAAGGGAGTTCCAGAAAAACATCTGTTTCTGCTTCATTGACTATGCCAAAGCCTCTGACTGTGTGGATCACGATAAACTGTGGAAAATTCTGAAAGACATGGGAATCCCAGACCACCTGACATGCCTCTTGATAAACCTGTATGCAAGTCAGGAAGTAACAGTTAGAACTGTACATGGAACAACAGACTGGTTCCAAATAGGAAAAGGAATACATCAAGGTTGTATATTGTCATCCTGCTTATTTAACTTATATGCAGAGTACATCATGAGAAATGCTGGGCTGGAAGAAGCACAGACTGGAATCAAGGTTGCCGGGAGAAATATCAATAACCTCAGATATGCAGATGACACCACCCTTATGGCAGAAAGTGAAGAGGAACTCAAAAGCCTCTTGATGAAAGTGAAAGAGGAGAGTGAAAAAGTTGGTTTGAAGCTTAACATTCAGATAACTAAGATCATGGTATCTGGTCCCCTACATCATGGGAAATAGATGGGTAAACAGTGGAAACAGTGTCAGACTATTTTTTTGGGTTCCAAAATCACTGCAAATGGTGGTTGCAGCCATGAAATTAAAAGATGCTTACTCCTTGGAAGGACAGTTATGACCAACCTAGATAGCATATTAAAAAGCAGAGACATTACTTTGCCAGCAAAGGTCCATCTAGTCAAGGCTATGGTTGTCCCAGTGGTCATGTATGGATGTGAGATTTGGACTGAAGAAAGCTGATCGCCAAAGAATTGATGCTTTTGAACTGTGGTGCTGGAGAAGACTCTTGAGAGTCCCTTGGACTGCAAGGAGATCCAACCAGTCCATCCTAAAGGAGATCAGTCCTGGGTGTTCATTGGAAGGACTGATGCTAAAGCTGAAACTCTAATACTTTGGCCACCTCATGTGACGAGCTAACTCATTGGAAAAGACTGATGCTGGGAGGGATTGGGGGTGGGAGCAGAAGGGGACGACAGAGAATGAGATGGCTGGATGGCATCACCGACTCGACGGAGGTGGGTTTGAATAAACACCCTGAGCTGGTGATGGACAGGGAGGCCTGGCGTGCTGTGATTCATGGGGTCGCAAAGAGTCAGACACGACTGAGCGACTGAAGTGAACTGCACTGAAATTGTGAGAGAATGTGAGATTAAACTGTCTTTGGCCGTTTTGTGAAATGGAAATGTGTGAGGGCATATCAGCAAGATTGCTTTAAGTGATTTATCTATTTATCTTTATCTGTTTTGCATCTGATAGCTGCCACTTTTTAATGAGAGATATAGCACTCTTTGAGGAGCTTGGAAAAAAAAAAAAAAGAACTGAGAAAGCCAGCCTGGCATTGCAGGCAAGAATTCTACTCTGAGATTTGGGAAACCCATTTTCTAATTGTTGGATGAGATGGGGCTCCTTCCTTAATCAGACAAACTGATTGATATACACTGTGTGCTGTGAAAAACTGAAGAGTTACCTGAGAAATCAATTACGGTATCGGAAGACAAATCTTTGCATCTTCCCTTCCTGTCCTCATCTCAACTCTCTTGGATTTTTTGTTCACCTGAGTCAGTAATGTCTTTCAACAGGAAGTGAAAAGCTCAGTATGAGATCATTACTTTGGTATTTCCTGTTGTACCTTGTGTTAGTTTGTTAGGGCTGCTGTAACAAAGTACCAGAGACTGGGGTTTTAACAATGGAAATTTATTTTCTCACAGTACTGGAGACTTGAAGTCTGAGATCAAGGTGTCTGCAGCTTAAGTTTTTTTTGAGGCCATTCTCTCTGGCTTGTGTAAAATAAACAGCCTTCTTCTTTCTCATAATCTTTCTTGTGCTTTTTCATATCTAATTTCTTCTTCTTTAAAGACACTAGTCATAATGGATAGGGCCCACCTTAATGACTTCACTTAACCTTAATTATTTCTTTAAAGATTCTGTCTCCAAATACAGTTGCATTCTGAGTCACTCGAGGTTAATACCTCAGTATATGAATTCTTTTTGGGGAGAGGAAGGCATAAGTTTGCTCATATCACATCCCTATAGGGCTCAACACCAAGTAGGTGCTCAACAAAAACTTGCTTTTTGACAGTGTGGTCTGTTGTTTGAAGTAGGATGTGGTGGCTGACCCCGGAGCACAAAGAGACAAAGGTCAGCCTGGCTGGTGTGATTCTCAGCTTACAAAGTCTACCCTGGCTCAGGTCACCACATATGGAAACCTGGCCCAGTGCCTGAAGACCCTGCCCCTGGAGTCACTGAGTTTAAGAAGCCAAACTTGGGATAATTAGATTATACTTAATATTGGAGAAGGAAATGGTAACCAACTCTAGCATTGTGGCCTGGGAAATCCCATGGATAAAGGAGCCTGGCAGGCTAAAGTCCATGGGGTCTCAAGAGTCGAACATGTCTTAGCAACTGAACAACCACCACCACCAACGTTGGTTGATTTGTTGGTTCTTCTCTTTGTTTCTTTGCTCTCCACTTGGCAGGTGTGATTAATCACAAGGAAAAGAAGGCAACGGGAGGGTATGGACAGCTCTGGAGAAGGGGTTCCAGTGGGAAAGCTGTTCCAGGAGAAACTGTCTGATTAGGAAGGAAGAGAGGGGCTGCTGAATGCCCAGCTGGGTGGTGGTAAACCTGGTCTAATGCTTGTTTACCTGTAGGTGGGAGAGAGGGACACCCTAACCCTAACCCTAACCCTAACCCTAACCCAGGTGACTTGACCTTAGCATCAGTCTGGCTTCTGCACAGAGAACAAAAGAACTTGAATCCATAACCCATAAATTAATAGTTAATCCCACAAGGTGTAAGTCTCATGGGAGAAACAGATGAACAACCAGTGAGCACATTACATACTGAAGGTCTTTCTCAATTTTATTAGTATTTTAGCAGGGAACTTCTAGAGTCACTACAAAGAATTAAAATAACACTCTAATGATAGGTCTCTAGACTCTGCATCAGAGTCAAAGGCTTACTTAGAAAAGAGGTATGTTTTGGCTGCAGATGCATCTCTGGAGGCCCCACTTAGCTCAGTGTGTATAAGTAAGTAGCATCTTTCTTCTCTGACTCCCCATCAGTGTGGGGTAGACATGGCAGGTCTGCCGCATCTGGCTTCCTCATTTCAGCCAGGACCTCCCTTCCTTGACATGCCAAATGAAGGTGACTGAAATAGAAACCATTCATGCTGCTGGGGGATCTCCCTCTCCTGGCAGTTAGTTCTAGGTGCTCAGTTTGATTAAAATCATTAGTGAGGTGTGTTCACTACTGATTTCATTACCCATGCGTAGGACTGAAAGAAGGAGTCTGTCTCCAACACTTACCCCCCATCTCTCTGACTAGCATAGGAAACCACAGCTATCGGCTTTGAATTTTTCACTGCTTTATTAGTAAAGTTTTAGGATCCATGTCTCGTTCTCCTTTTTCATGGCCTTGTATTTGAATTATGTTATAAAGAGGACTGATGCTAAAGTTAAAACTTCAATACTTTGGCCACCTAATGTAAAGAGGTGGCTCATTAGAAAAGACCCTGATGCCAGAAAAGATGGATGGCAAGAGGAGAAGCGGGCAACAGAGGATGAGATGGTTAGATAGCATCACTGACTCAACCAACATGAGTCTGAGCAAACTCCAGGAGATAGTGAAGGACAAGGAAGAGCCTGGCGTGCTGCAGTTCATGGGGTCACAAAGAGTCAGACACAACTTAGTGACTAAACAACATAAATAGTCTTTAAAATGGTGAAAATTGCATGAGTCTTAAAGATCACTCAGATGTTAAAGGATTTTCAAATGGCAAGTCTGTGTAAGCCTGAATTCATCTATAAAACGATGTTTTCTCCTAGGCAATAAATCCATCTGTTCATGCTTCAGATGCCTCTCCTGAAGAACTTTACTATCAAGAAGGGGGAAAAAATCACAATCAGTAACCTGCTGATTGGATGCCAGTTTCATGGTAGAGTTAGAGACAAACATTTTGCCTGCATTCATCTCACCCCAACCTAGGGTTAAGCATCCTTTTTGCTGTTCTACAGGTGAGGATTGAGATTTAATGAGTTTAAGTAAATTGCCAAGGGGCTTCCCAGGTGGCGCTAGTGGTAAAGAACCCACCTCCCAATGCAGGAGACTAAGAGACATGGGTTCAATCCCCGGTTTGGGAAGATCCCCTGGAGTAGAAAATGGTAACTCATTCCGGTATTCTTGCCTGAAGAAACTCATGGACAGAGGAGCCTGATGGGCTATGGTCCATAGGGTCGCAAAGAGTTGGACATGACTGAAGCAACTTTGCACATACACACACAGCTATTAGATAGCAGAACTGAGATGCAATTTAGTACTGTTTGTGTCTGCTTCAAAAATTGTTTGAAGAAAGGGGAAGGGTTGGGAGATGCTCAGAAGGATGGGCAGGTGGTAGTTATGGACTGAAAATTTCATTTGCATTGTCATTTTACATTTAAGAATTACATTTACATTCATTTAAGAATGAGGGAACACTGATTTATCAAATCATCCATCTTCACTTGCCCCAAGTCTTAGTGCCAGAAGCACTCAGGAGACTGAGATGACCTTTGCAATTGGCAGTATGCATTCCCATCATTGCCTGTGGCCCAGATAGATAGTTACGGATACAAATAAACAAGTCAGTAGTAGATTCTGAAAGGACTGGGATTTTTGGATTCCATCTTTCTCATTGGTCCTTGGTTACAGTTTAGCCAATGAAGGTTGGCCATAACATACTTTGACTCCTCTTGTCCTGTGGGAATGGCAGTTGTCACTTTATTTTGTGCAAGGAAACTCCTTTCGGGGCATTGCACCTGATATAGTGGGGATATGGTCTTTTTCTACAGACTTTACACTCTAATAGTGGAAACAGTAACCATACAGTAAAGAGATAATGGCAGTGAGTGAACCTGCAACACACACACACGCACACGTTGATGCATAAACCATGATTACACCATTTTCATTTTACATGATTGTGTTAGTTATGTAATTGACAGAGGGATCATCAAACAATTTGGGTGTTTCTGCCCTGGGTCGGAAAATCCCCTGAAGAAGAGCATGCCAGCCCACTCCAGTATTCTTGCCTGGAGAAGCCCATGGATAGAGGAGTCTGATCTGCTACAGTCCATAGGGTTGTGAAGAGTTGAACACCACTGAAGCAACTTAGCATGCCAACCCAGTTTGGTAGTTTTTTTTCCCCTTACAATCAGTGTTAAAAATCCCCTTTTTCATAAGATTGACGATGTAATTTGAAGCAACACAGTACAGCTTACTCTGAGTGAACAGAGAAAATTCAAGCAACCACATTTAATCCTATCCCTGCCTTTCTTCATGACAGCCTGCAATCAAGAGGCAGCTCTAGCCAGATCTCTGACTGTGAGTGATGTAGGGGGAGACTGCTGAGAGCCAGCTTGCCTGAAGAAGGCTGCAGAGATTTGTCTAAGGGGGATGCTATGGCCTGACATCAGAAAGAACTATACCAGTTGCTGCTGTGGTTGAGAGAAGGGAAATTCTGTGTGGGGTGTGGGGTCAGGCAGAGCTTGACCTGGGCTGTAGAGGATGATTGGATTGGGAGGAAAGGCACAATTAGTGTCTGGGAGATTATTATGGGATTTTCAGAGACATACTTCTCTGAGAACTGGAACGTGCTTACAAGGAAACAGAGAGATCGGGGCCACAGGAGAGGAATTTGGGAGTAAATTTTCAGAAAACATTGAGAAATCAGGAGAGTGTAGACTTGGGTTTACCTGTAGAAACTCAAACACTGCCTAGAGCAGAATCCTGTTTTTCTGTGTATGTGATCTCATAAATCTGTAAATCTCTCTGTGCTTTAGTAAGATCAGATGCCTCGTTTATTTCTGTATCCACTGTATCAAGTGGCCTTATTTTAAAGTCTACATGTAGATGTGACCATTGCAGGTAAGAAATTTGCGGGAGCTGGTTTAATCTTCTTTTTCAGGGACTTTTTCTGACATGATGTGGCAGGCTGTGTCTGCTTTATCTTGTTTGGATCCTCAGGCAGTATGGCTTTCCTTTTCCACTTAAGTGGATTGGTTATGAAACTTAGGTTTTTGACATCAGTAACTGAGTCATCAGGAATTAAGCAGATTTGGCTTCATTGTGGATCCGTGGTTCGACTTCAGGCTTACTACTAGGGAACTGTTGCAAAACTTGATCCCAAATTAGGCTGAGCAACAGAATTTCATGGCAATATGAAAATGTAGATTCCTGGTTGTTAATTAGAAAGATTTTAATTAATAAAATGAGTCATCAGGCCGGGACCCACTAAAACATTCCCTGTATTTCCAGAACTTTGTAACTGTTAAAATGCTTATTAAACACTCAGATTTCCAACCTACTCCTGAGCCACAGAATTGAATCTCCTGGTAGAGGGACCTAGGGAGCTTCATTTGTAACAATTCTGTCACGTTGACAGTTTCCAGCCTTGTGTTATTCAGCCTAAGACCCTCCTAGTTCCCTTCTCATTTCTGGCCACCATTTACCATCATGTAACCAGCGACCCCTTTTGGAATTTAATCCACCTAAAAGCCTACATTAGTGGCCCGACACCATAGCCCTGAATTGTCAGAGAGATGTGCTTGGCAACACAATGCTACCCTTCTGGCTCTGTGAGTAGACAGGGATGAGCAATTGAGAAACACTCAGCCAGCACCCAAGGGCTCTGAGGGCCCCAGAGGTCAGAACTTCATGATGGAGGGTTAAGTCTCACCCAAGAAGTTCTCTCAGTTTTGGCTGTGTACTCTCTTTAACTTACACTAAAGGACTTTGCATCATCAGGAGGATTCAGTGAAGTAGGGGGATGCACATACAACTTGAAAATGACAACTTGATGAGCTGCTAGGATTCTAATCCAGGCCAAGATTTTGCTGTGTGTATTTTGCCTTGAATCCTTTTTCTACAGCTGGTCTAGAGAGAGTACAGTACACTTCTTAAAATTCCATGCAGACTTAGCGAACTTTCAGTAGGATCCCAGCATAGGAAGGAAAAAGATCTCAGTGTCTGGCTAGTCGTGATGCATATTCTCAACTCTCTGCCTTAATAGACACAGTGTACGCTACAGAGAGCAAAGTGTAATTTTAAGAACCTTGTAATTCTTTACAAATTAACACAGCAGATGGTGTTTATGGGAGCCACACAGTGAGGAATATTTGGGACCATGTGAGACATGTGTTGCAGGGTTTCGGCCTGCTTTCTACTTAGTTTAATTTTTAACTGTTGTGCTACCAAAAAAAAATGTATTTGCCTCATAAAGTTTTCATCAGTTCTAAGGGTGAGCAAAGGCCCCCTGAGATGGTTCCCTTATGGGTCAAAATTCCAAGCTTTTCAGGGAGAAGGGCATTTGAGAGATCCCTGACTTACCTAAGCCTGAGGAGTGCCCTGTGCTTGGACCTTGGTCAAGTGGCAGAGGCCTTGGGACTTTGGTGCTGGGGGTGGGAGCAGCCTGGCTTTCTAGTCTGGCTTGGAGGTGGGTTTGAAAATTTGAGATAGAGACCAAGGCTTGACAAAGAAAACAGGTTAGCAATGAGGCTAGCACCTCTAGACTGGAGTTTGCTAATTTATAAGTAGTTAAAATGTTTCTTTAGTTATTTTAATTAAAAATAAAATGTTATTCTCTGTTAGTTCCCCTGGAGTGATAAGAAGTAAAGTGACCAGGACCTGTGTGGTTACTTTCCAAACAGTGCTGGTCTTTTGGAGAAAAGTGTGACAAGGAGAAGAAAGTGTCATGATATAGATTGGGGGTGGGGTTGCTGAGAGGATGGGGAAAAGTGGTTCTCACATGTTTTGCAAGGACCGAGAGAGGTGAGATTTGATTTGGGCAGAAAGAGAAAAAGTGTTGGTTCTGAAGAGTGCCAGGTAATCTCTTTGGGGGGTCCCCTGGGCATTCCAGAAGTGCCAGGCACTCCCAATCTGTGGATTTTATTTTCCCAATGTCACCAGGGAAACTTCTTCATTTTGTTCTACTGTAAGATTGGCAAACAGAACGGTCCCAGGTGCTTTCTGTGATGGCCTGTTTGTCCCAGTCAGGACCTTGCTCAGCCCTTGGAAGTACCATTTTACCAAACCCATTCCTTTTTTGATGTCTAGTGGGGCTAGACATCAGCTTGGAGCTTCACCAGGGACTCAGCAATTAAGAATCCGCCTGCAATGCAGGAGCCACAAGAGACGCAGGTTCGATCCCTGGGTGGGGAAGATGCCCTGGATGAGGGCATGGCAACCCACTCCAGTATTCTTGCCTGGAGAATACCATGGACCAAGGAGCCTGGTAGGCTATAGTACACAGGATTGCAAAAGTCGGATATGACTGAAGTGACTTAACACGCATGCATGTACACGTGGACTGAATTGCCTCCGAAATTCGCATGTTGAAGCCCCCCAGTGTGATGGTATTTGGAAATGGGGCATCTTGCAGGAAATTAGGTTTAGATAAGTTATTAGAATGGGGCCCTCATGATAGGCTTAGTGCCCTTATAAAAAGAAGGGTCTAGAGAGCTTACTTGACCTCCCTTTCCACCATGTCTGTAAGCCAAGAAGAGAGAAACGGTCCCTGCAGGACCTTGATCTTGGCTTTCTAGCATCCAGAATAACAAGAAAATAAAATTCTCTTGTTTAAGCCATCCAGTTGGTGGTATTTTCTTATGTCAACCCAAGCTGACTAATACACTATCTTTAAACTCCTGTACTTCTAATTGGGAAGAAGGGACATAGAGTCATGAGAAGTTTCTGAATAGTATAGGATTATAATTATGCATTTTATATATTTGTGTTTTAGAGTGTGACATCTGAAATTCAATTAACAATGTAAGAGATTTGTACAGTATGTAATTGTTGCCTGAGTGGAAACAGGCACCCAAATAAATGATGCATGTGGCTATAGGCACTCAGTGGAGGATGGGTTGCTGTGAGATGGGAGGGCAGGGAGGTGTGATGAAGGAATTACAGTATGAACTGGCCTCTGATCTATGGGCAGATGGAGCACAGGAAGACCAAGGCTTGGGGTCCCCACCCAGATAGACGTTCCGCAAACCAGAGTAACCATCTGCTTGAGTGTTTTCCGATTTCTGTGAAGTCTCAGCAGTGTGGACCCAATTATTGATCTTCTTTTTGAAATGCTGGAAATTGCCAGACACTGGGGATCTTTTAGGTGTTGTTAGCTTTAACATTAACTGAGTGGTTTGGGGAATATGCACAGAAAAATGAAGCAGAAGCTTAAATTTCATTGAAATTTAAATCATTTATATAGTATGGGTATATACGTGTTTGTGTGTGTGTGTATAAAATCAATGGAAACTTCACTTTGCCTTGACTACTTCTATCTCAACTGTGAAGATAAAATGACATTTTTTATTTTATTTTTATTTTCTTAGCCTCCAGCATCTTTTATTTTTCCTAGAACCTGCATACAATTAACTCTAGCAGGGCAGTACTCAATACTGTTTAAGCCTCACATTTTAGATTCAGTTCAGTTCAGTTCAGTCGCTCAGTCATGTCCGACTCTCCGCGACCCCATGAATCACAGCACGCCAGGCCTCCCTGTCCATCACTAACTCCCGGAGTTCACTCAAAATCATGTCCACAGGGTCGGTGATGCCATCCAGCCATCTCATTCTCTGTCGTCCCCTTTTCCTCCCGCCCCCAACCTTTCCCAGCATCAGAGTCTTTTCCAGTGAGTCAACTCGTCGCATGAGGTGGCCAAAGTATTGCAGTTTCAGCTTTAGCATCAGTCCTTCCAATGAACACCCAGGACTGATCTCCTTTAGAATGGACTGGTTGGATCTCCTTGCAGTATAAGGGACTCTCAAGAGTCTTCTCCAACACCACAGTTCAAAAGCATCAATTCTTTGGCAATCAGCTTTCTTCACAGATTAACTACTTGTAAATGGACATCCTCATAACTTGGAAACTAAATGGCATAAGATTTATTCATTTATGTGACCATACAAAATTTTATATGCAACAAGAGCTGTTATACTATAGAATCTGACCTTACAAACTAGCTTACATATAAAACATACTCTTTTCTCATCTGTCCTAATCTAGAAAGTGTTGCACCAATGCTTAAGCTGTTATTAAAATAGATGAGTTCTCAACACAAGGTTAACAAACCTGAAGCTCCACCTTAGAAATACAAACCCATAATTTGAAAATTGTTTTACCAGAAATAGCTTATGAGCAACTCTTACCAAAGTAGTACTATAGGGAGTTACAGTGTTGACCAAAAGAAGACACAGGTTTCTCATTAAACTTTTTTTAATGGGTCTCAAATTCTGTGACAGATTTTTGGTCAAGTTGTTTTCATTAAAAAGTACAGATTTTAAAAACTAATAACTTAAACTGCCACACAGAAAACATATGGTCCACAGAAACATTCTCCTTTCCTTCTGAAGGTTTTACAATGCATTGTTATCATTAACCAGTCTTTTACTATTAGACTTAAATGACCAATTGAGACAAACAGTTCTGAGACCGTTCTTCCACCACTGATTAAGACTGGGGTGGCAGGTATTGGGGATAATATTCATTTAGCCTTCTGAGCTTTCTGGGCAGACTTGGTGACCTTGCCAGCTCCAGCTGCCTTCTTGTCCACTGCTTTGATGACACCCACAGCGACTGTCTGTCTCATGTCATGCACAGCAAAACGGCCTAGGGGAGGATAGTCAGAGAAGCTCTCGACACACATGGGCTTGCCAGGAACCATATCAACAATGGCAGCGTCACCAGATTTCAAGAATTTAGGGCCATCTTCCAGCTTCTTCCCAGATCGACGATCAATCTTCTCCTTCAGCTCAGCAAACTTGCAAGCAATGTGAGCTGTGTGACAATCCAGCACAGGTGCATATCCAGCACTGATTTGGCCTGGGTGGTTCAAAATAATCACCTGAGCTGTGAAGCCAGCAGCTTCCATGGGTGGATCATTTTTGCTGTCACCAGACACATTGCCACGACGGACATCTTTGACAGACACTTTCTTGACATTGAAGCCCACATTGTCCCCAGGAAGGGCTTCACTCAATGTTTCATGGTGCATTTCTACAGACTTCACTTCAGTTGTTACGTTGACTGGAGCAAAGGTGACCACCATACCAGGTTTGAGAACACCAGTCTCCACACGACCCACAGGGACAGTACCAATACCACCAATTTTATAGACATCCTGGAGAGGCAAACGCAAGGGTTTGTCAGTTGGGCGAGTTGGTGGCAGGATGCAATCCAGAGCTTCAAGCAGGGTGGTTCCACTGGCATTGCCATCCTTACGGGTGACTTTCCATCCCTTGAACCATGGTATGTTAGCACTTGGCTCCAGCATGTTGTCACCATTCCAGCCAGAAATTGGCACAAATGCTACTGTGTCAGGGTTGTAGCCAATTTTCTTAATGTAGGTGCTGACTTCCTTAACAATTTCTTCGTATCTCTTCTGGCTGTAGGGTGGCTCAGTGGAATCCATTTTGTTAATGCCAACAAGTAGTTGTTTCACACCCAGCGTGTAAGCCAGAGGGCATGCTCACGGGTCTGCCCGTTCTTGGAGATACCGGCTTCAAATTCACCAACACCAGCAGCAACAATCAGGACAGCACAGTCAGCCTGGGATGTGCCTGTAATCATGTTTTTGATGAAGTCTCTGTGTCCTGGGGCATCAATGATGGTAACATAGTACTTGCTGGTCTCAAATTTCCACAGGGAGATATCAGTGGTGATACCACGCTCACGTTCAGCTTTCAGCTTGTCCAAGACCCAGGCATATTTGAAGGAACTCTTTCCCATCTCGGCAGCCTCCTTCTCGAACTTGTCAATTGTTCTCTTGTCGATCCCGCCACATTTGTAGATCAGATGGCCAGTCGTGGTAGACTTCCCTGAATCTACGTGCCCAATGACAATGATGTTGATGTGGGTCTTCTCCTTTCCCATTTTGGCTTAGGTTTAACGGTGGTTTTCACGACACCTGTGTCCTGGCGGCAAACCCGTTGCGAAAAAGGAAAATGGCATTTTTTAGCAGTTTGCTCAGTTCATCGTCTCTCATAGGCTTTGAGGGCGCATGTGGTTAATTTACCATTGCTCTCAACAATCACCCAATCTTGGGAGCTTGGGAAAGGGGGCTCTGATGGAAACTGTCTGCACCTGTGTTGATAAAATAAATCAAAGAGCAAGAATTGTAACATTACACAGGTGCCAACCACTTTCTGTGGTTTTGATCAGTAAATCATGAATTAGGTGATATTTATTTTTAGGACCTCATATTTTCCAAATCATTTACCCCTTCCATACGTGCCTTCTAACCCCAGGTGCCCACATGGACCCTCTGTCCTATTCACAAATGAGTGTTTCTGGAGCACTTCTTAGGAGTTGTTTTTTTTTTTAATCACCATCATTTTATTATTTTTTATTCTTGATTTTATTGATTGGAATATAATTGCTTTCCAATGTTGTATTAGTTTCTGCTGTACATATACCCTAATAAAACCATAATTCAAAGAGATACATGTACTCAATGTTCATCACAGCGCTATTTACAGTAGTCCAGACATGGAAGCAACCTAAGTGTCCATCAACAGATGAATGGATGGAAAAGATGTGGAATATTACTCAGCCATAAAAAGGAACAGAATTGGGTCATTTGAAGTGATGTGGATGAACTTAGAGGCTATCGTACAGAGTGAAGTAAGTCATAAAGAGAAAAACAAATATCATATATTAATGCATATGTTTGGACTCTTAGGGGTTTTATGCTGAGTACTCCAGGAGAAAATCAAGGCATTCATTATCCATAGAAAACTTGGGTTCCTTTTTGCTGAAACATGAAAACTTGATAAACAATGCAGGATGGTCTATCATTAACATCTGTATTATTTGCCACAGTACCTGATAGAAGGATATGGTCAGAGGAGAGGAAGATCTTTAAGGACTAGCTAAGTACAGAAACACTCTCTGGGGGAAGATTTTGAGCTGTTCCTTGAAGCATGGGTAGAACCTGGTTAGGCAAAATGTCAAAGGGAAAATAACCCCTTTCAGCCAAGCACCAACATGAGGCAGAAGGTGTGTGAATTGTTGAGAAGGATCAAATTGACTAGAGATACAGGCAGTTACAGGAAGAAAAGCATTTATGAAGTCTTAAAATATAGGCTCAAAAGTTTACTAGAAAGTAGATATGCAGTAAGCACTAAATGGAAACTGAGAGGTGTACTGGGCCAAGGAAATGAAAGCTTGGTCTCAACAGATCATGTTAAGAATGGTGTGGTGTTAGAGATGTATTGAGTTGGCCAAAAAGTTTCTTCAGATTTTTCCATATGATGTTATAGAAAAAAACTGAATGAACTTTTTGACCAACCCAGTACATTAGCGTGGTTGGTTATCATGGGCAGAAGGATTTGAGGAACAGCAAGATTCCTAAGTTCTCTTTGATGGATAAATTCTCAAATCTACTGACTGACTGGATTTAGGGGAGAAATACAATATTAGGATTTAGAGCTCTGACAGTGATTAGTGTAGGGAAAAGCTCTCTAGTTGAAACCAAGGTCTGAGCTCCCTTGGTTCTCTGAGCTACATCCACGGGGAACTTGCTGAGGTTTTCCCTTTCCAACATGCCACCTTCAAATCATTTTGGTCTGGAAGTTTAAGGTCTCTGATTTAGTCAGACATTTTTGGTTGATAGGGACAGAGATTCGACATCAACAAACATGGGGGAATTTGTTAACTCATGACACTAGGAAATCCATTGATAGATACTAATGGATTTAGGTACAGCTAGATTCAGGAACCCATGCATTTCATTCACTGATAATAATAAAATTTGTTGAGTGCCTATTATATGCCAGGCAAAGTTCCAGGCTGCCAAGATTTAATGATAAATAAAGGAAAGACTGTACCCTCATGGAGTTTTATTTTACAAATTTAGTATATAATGAAGACTATGAACCAACTTGATTTGCCTCCAAAAGCTGACTTCCCTTACCCTTCTCTTCCCTTCTTTTGCCTTCCCTTTTGTTTCCTTTCCCTAGCATCTCATCTCTCTTCAGCCCCAAATTAATTTCTCATCTCTCTCCTTCTTCCTCTCTCTTTCCTTATTCCCCTTCCCTCCCCCTCCCTGTTCTCCTCTTTCCACTCCCCAGCTATGCTTTTTTTGTGACACCCATTTCAAAGACACCTTAACCAGCTCAAGGTGTATCTGCTGCCAGTTTATCAATCCCAGTCGAGAAAAATATGCCTCCTTCTTAATAATTTTACCAACCACCTTATAGCTGAATCTCACTGGTTTGGATGTTATCATGAGTTTATCCCTGGGCCAGAACTCCTTGGTTGAGAATTGGAAAGAAAAATTAGAGGGTTTACCAAAAGAACCCAAGAGAGGTTGCTGGGAAAATGGAAACGACAGCGATGTGTCCTGAACTCTCCAAGCCAGGCCTTCTCTGTGCATTGCCTGATATGTGTACTGACACTTCTGTGCTAGTAGGTATGGTCTGGGGGGTTCACAAAGTCATCCTGATTTTCTAACCTTATATGCTAAGTCACTTCAGTCGTGTCCGACTCTGTGTGACCCCATAGATGGAAGCCCACCAGGCTCCCCCGTCCCTGGGATTCTCCAGGCAAGAACACTGGAGTGGGTTGCCATTTCCTTCTCCAATGTGTGAAAGTGAAAAGTGAAAGTGAAGTCGCTCAGTCGGGTCCAACCCTTAGCGACCCCATGGACTGCAGCCTACCAGGCTGCTCCATCCATGGGATTTTCTAGGCTAGAGTACTGGAGTGGCTTGCCATTGCCTTCTCCGTCTAACCTTATATAGTGATGATTTTTTCCTTGAGTATTGATAATGCCTGGCAGAGCAGTGTCAGATACATTTTTGCCCTAACACATTATCATAATGTTTTTCCCTATCTTTATCCTCCCACCCCTATTTCAGAGTCCAGGGAAGCTGGAATTTTATGTGGTTAAAGGAGCCTGGTCATGGGTTTGATTTGCGGCTGATGCTAAACTTTTATCCATTCTAAAGAGATATTGCCCATTTCTTTTCTAAGAGAAATGTCCATAGGTAGTGAAAAGGAAATGTTTAGAAAGGTTCACATTCTCAGACTGTGATTTACACATAATATAAAGTGCTCAAGGTTTTTTAAATAACGGTGCTATTTGTAATAAGAATATGGTTTCTACATACAGGATCTGAAGGTAGATAGGCAACCCTCCAAACAGGATAGTGTGACCACTAGATCAATAGATAATTTTTTCTCCTCCCTCTTGTTGTCTAAATCATAGGTTTAAATGACAGGAAAATGTGTTAGAGATGGAGTGCATGGCACAGTATAGCCTTCTGCCATTCTGATGATTTTGACTTCCATCTCTTTCAAATGACAGCAATCTGAAGAGTGGGTATTTGATTAGCCGACACATTCAATATATGAGAATCACCACTATACAATATTTTGAAGATTTCTCATACATTCAATCAAGTTTGCAGGTACCATTGAGAGAAAAAACAAAGCGATAGACATTGGCCTTCTTATAGCCATTTCCAACATATTAATATCGTGCCCTGAAACTAACATGAAACTACAGATCTGATGGAAGCACTGAAATAGTAGATTTATATTCTTGGGGTCTCCATAAGTGACTCCTTGTACTAAACTATGTGTTTAAGGTAGAACGAGGGGTTGGAATGGGGAACGGCCTTTAAACAAATATTCAGTCAATTTCAGAAATTTAAAAATTACTATTCCTTATTTTTTTGTTTTATAAATCATGAAGTTGTGAAATATTCAGCATAGAATTTAAATATTTTGCATATCTCTTCAGTGTTTCAGAGGGGATGATGAATATTTAATAAAAGAGAGAGAAAAAGAAGAAAAATGAACACCCTCTTTTAATAAATAGAGGGGCTTTTATTTCCCAATAGGACAAAGGATAGTATTATTAAAAAATAAACCAAGATATTGTCTTTTTCCTGAAGCGTGATTATGGAAAATCAAAATTTCAATTGATGTCCCCAATCATTTTTGTGTAGTATTGAACTAAAAATAGGAAGTCTTCTTGATAGCATCTGATACGTTGGCAAACTGTACTTAAATTTAGAGCCAGAAGCCGGGCGAATAAAGGACCCCCTATAAAAAGCTAAATCAGGAAATTCATTCCCTTTCCTCTTACCAGTTCAACGTCAGATCTGCCCCAAATGTATTTTGTAAAATAGAGCCCAAAGACAAAAACAAATAAAGTTTAATAAGCACGCACCTCCCTAGCACAACAGATGGCAACTAGGAAAGCTGCCTGAAGCAGTGTGAGAGCATGCTCCCGCCTGTCTCTTCTTTTTTTTTTTTAAACAATGATATTTAGTAAATGGCTGTCTCTATTGCAAACTCATTCTCTGCAGGTAAAGGTAAAAGCAAGTGGGAGCACTTTGAGAAAGGTACACAGGGTCTGTAGGCAACATGTGATGGGGCAGATAAACCAAGATTTTTTTTGATGGGCTTTGAAAAGAAACACGTGAAACTCCATAAAATCACAAAATCTTAGAATTTTAAGAGATGAGAGACAGTTTAGATATGGCATAGAAATGGCCCTGGGCTGGAAGTCCAGAGGTCCTGGTCTGACGCTATTGAGGCCATATGATCAGAATCAGTGATTTCATCTTTCTGGGTTTTGCTCTTTTCATCTTTGAGAGGAATGGAGGGATGAGGAAGAAGAAGAAATCGATTAAGATACCTCTTGCTGAGTCAGGGCTGTGCCACCTGCTCCAGATCCTGTCTCTTTAGGTTCACAATAATCCCCAAGGCAAGTTACTTACTCACATTTTAGAGATGAGAAAACCCCGACTGACAGCCAGTCCCAGCCCTTTCTACAGTGCAGTGAGAACATCCTCACCACAAGGAAACATGGCTATGAGTTCTTGACAGGTCGTGGGCTCCCCCATTTCCTGGGGTCTGTCACTCATATCTGCTCCCTCCATTGGACAGATGATAAGTCTGGAGTGTAGAGAAATTTCCAGATCACCTAGGTAGTTGGCAGAGAGTGCTTACGACTGCTTTTCGTTTCCTTCTTATTCAGCAAAGTCAGGGAGTAAATGGATGAAGACCATACACTTCCGTTTAATTACTAGGCAATGGCGTCAAAATGAAGATGGAGCTCTCCCTTCTCTTCAGTTTGTTAAACTATTTTTAGTTTATAGAGCCTGGAGGGTTAGGGAGGGAGAGTTGGGTGAGGCTTCTGGTTGATTCCCTGGAAACTAGAATTTGCTCATGATGACCAAATCTTTAGTTATTTAAAAATATATCCACTGACCTACTATGCAAAAGATATTCATCTGACATTTCTGTCCCTTATTTCACCTCTTCCAGTATCCCAGACTAATTGTTTAAAATGAACTGCCCCAAATATCCCTTCCTTAAACAGAAGTAACTTTTCCTTTAAGAATTCTAATTTTTAGCAAGGTTTTCATATATTATCTGCCTGAGTGGAGAAAGTCAAAGTCCAGGTGATCTAAAAATAGTTTCTGTGTATTTTCCAAAGCAATACTTTCATTTTTTTTCCCCACAGTAGAAATACTTTCCTAATTACCCTGAATACTATTAATGCCTTTTATTGTTTCCAGCACACCGACACCATGATTGATTGTCCTGCTAACCCAGTCAAGAAGACAGGGCATATATCATGCTATCCATTGTGCTTATGAGAGAACTCAGACATAAAAAATGAGCAAATCTTTAGTCCAAGATCACAGAACCTAATAACAAAGGGCTGACACTATGAAGCAAGAGTCTTTTGTGTTTGTTTATTTAGCCTGTCTCAGTGATTGGCTTCTTGTCCAATTTAGGTTGATAATTCAAAAGTATTTCTACTTGGGTTCATAACAGAGCACAGAAGAGTATGGAGTGATGGGCTCCTGTCCCCATTTTCTATGTAAATCTGAGCATTGAGGGATTATTATCCTGTTCCAATGCTGGTAACATTCAAAGAAATCAGTGCTAACAAAGGGCCAGCGAATGGATGATTTCAGCTGGTGCCCCCAATTCTCTAAGTTCCAGTCCTGCCTTTACCATTCCCCAGCTGCTCGAAACCAAAAAAACAAATATGGCACCCAAGTCAATTGCAGGTTTTGAATTGCCTTCCGCCAAAGATTTGAAAGCTGGAGATACTAAATTGCAAATATTATACAAAGAGAATCTCAACCGCACAAAGGTAGGAATGCTAATGTCCCTGGAATCTTCTGAGCTTGCAGATCACACTATAGTTTGCTATAATCACCCTATAAGGAAGCTCTTATAAAAATAACTTGTCTTCATGGTAGTCAAACTGATCCCTTCACATGGTAGAGAAAAGGCAGGCCATTCCACCCACCGTCCTTCTAGTACCTGCCTTGCTATTACTTGTCCTGGTGCTGCTTTGACCTTGCCTCTTTCCTATCTGGGCTTCCCTGGTGACTCAGATAGTAAAGAATCTGCCTGCAATGCCAAAGACCTGGGTTTGATCCCTGTGTTGGAAAGATCCCCTGGAGAAGGGAATGGCTACCCACTCCAGTATTCTTGCCTGGAGAATCCCATGGACAGAGGAGTTTTCCTATTCAGATTTTGCCCAGGACTTAAGGTCAGGCTAAATCCTCCCATCCCTCTGTGATATTACTTGACTCCCCAAATGCAGCATTTTCTTCTTCTGAGCATCTCATTTAGCCCTGTAGGGAGCTAGTCTTTCTGCATAGTTGTTAGTGTTGTTGGTCTCATGTTGGAATCACTCACTGGATTAGAAGCTCCTTGAGTGTAAGGACCTAACTTGCTCTTTGTGTGTCCCCCACTGCCCCGCCACCACCACCACCTCCACAGTGACCAACACAGTGCCTTACACCTTAGGAACAGGTGCTATACAGTTAGTTACACGTTAATGAAGCCAGGTGGAATATGGACTCCCACAAAATGTGTGTCGGTAACCACCCTAGTTACAATCTTAAACATCTCTATTACCCCTGGCAATAGAGTTGCTGGATTTAGCACATAAAATTACAGAACACCCAGTTAAATTTGAAATTTAGGTAAATAATGACATTTTTAAAAGTATAAATACATCCTCTAATTTGCTAAGATTTAAAATTTAAAAATGTTATCTGACCTGTACTTATATAGGGCACCTCACCCGAATCCTGGTCCTATCAGAGCTTGGCTTTATTTCAACTTCTGATATTTGTTCAATGCTGATTTTTTGGCATTAATTTTGAGTTTCTAAAGTATTGCATTAAATTATTATTTATCTCGATTCCTGAGTTCTTTGATGACGTCTTCCTCTTTACACCTGAGGCAAGTGCCTCACTCCCCTCACTCTGGTCCCAGGTCTGGTCTAATCCTTATGGTCTCTTTGTGCAACAGTGATAAGATTATGTCACCAGCAGAATGCAGTGAACCCAGGGTCTGACATAGTGTTTATTCAGTGATTATTTTATGTATTCTGTCTTACATATTACTTTATGTATTATGTATTCTGTCTTGACTTTTATTTTTACATTGGAAAGTTCAGTGATCTGGTCTGCTTCTCTCATTCAGTTCAGTTCAGTTGCTCAGTTGTGTCCAACTCTTTGCGACCCCATGACCGCAGCACACCAGGCCTCCCTGTCCATCACCAACTCCCAGAGTCCACCCAAAACCATATCCACTGAGTCAATGATGCCACTCAACCATCTTATCCTCTGTCGTCCCCTTCTCCTCCCACTCTCAATCTTTCCCATCATCAGGGTCTTTTCAAATGAGTCAGCTCTTCGCATCAGGTGGCCAAAGTATTGGAGTTTCAGCTTCAAAATCAGTCCTACCAATGAACACCCAGGACTGATCTCCTTTAGGATGGACTGGTTGGATCTCCTTGCAGTCCAAGGGACTCTCAAGAGTCTACTCCAACACCACAGTTTGAAAGCATCAATTATTTGGCGGTCAGCTTTCTTTATAGTCCAACTGTCACATCCATACATGACCACTGGAAAAACCATAGCCTCGACTCGACGGACCTTTGTTGACAAAGTAATGTCTCTGCTTTTTAATATGCTTTCTAGGTTGAAATGGCAACCCACTCCAGTATTCTTGCCTGGAAAATCCCATGGATTTAGGAGCCTGGTAGGCTACAGTCCATGGGGTCGCAAAGAGTTGGGACACGACTGAGCGACTTCACTTTTACTTTTCAGGTTGGTCATAACTTTCCTTCCAAGGAGTAAGCATCTTTTAATTTCATGGCTGCAATCACCATTTGCAGTGATTTTGGAGCCCCCAAAATAAAGTCAGCTACTGTTTCCACTGTTTCCCCATCTATTTGCCACGAAGTAATGGGACCAGATGCCATGATCTTTGTTTTCTGAATGTTGAGCTTTAAGCCAACTTTTTCACTCTCCTCTTTCACTTTCATCAAAAGGTTCTTTAGTTCTTCTTCACTTTCTGCCATAAGGGTGATGTCATCTGTATTTCTGAGGTTATTGATATTTCTCCCGGCAATCTTGATTCCAGCTTGTGCTTCATCCAGCCCAGTCTTTCTCATGATGTACTCTGCATATAAGTTAAATAAGCACAATGACAATATACAGCCTTGACGTACTCCTTTTCCTATTTGGAACCAGTCTGTTGTTCCATGTACAGTTCTAACTGTTGCTTCCTGACCTGCATACAGGTTTCTCAAGAGGCAGGTCAGGTGGTCTGGTATTCCCATCTCTTTCAGAATTTTCCATAGTTTCTTGTGATGCACACAGTCAAAGGCTTTGGCATAGTCAATAAAGCAGAAATATATGTTTTTCTGGAACTCTCTTGCTTTCTCCATGATCCAGCGGATATTGGCAATTTGATCTCTGCTTCCTCTACCTTTTCTAAAATCAGCTTGAACACCTGGAAGTTCACGGTTCGTATATTGCTGAAGCCTGGATTGGAGAATTTTGAGCATTACTTTACTAGCATGTGAGAAGAGTGCAATTATGTGGTCATTTGAGCATTCTTTGTCATTGCTTTTCTTTGGGATTGGAATGAAGACTGACCTTTTCCAGTCCTATGGCCACGACTGAGTTTTCCAAATTTGCTGACATATTGAGTGCAGTACTTTCACAGCATCATCTTCCAGGATTTGAAATAGCTCAACTGGCATTCCATCACCTCCACTAGCTTTGTTCGTAGTGATGCTTCCTAAGGCCCACTTGACTTCACATTCCAGGATGTCTGGTTCTAGGTGAGTGATCATACCACCGTGATTATCTGGGTCATGAAGATCTTTTTTGTACAGTTCTTCTCTGTTTTCTTGCCACCTTTTCTTAATATCTTCTGCTTCTGTTAGGTCCATACCATTTCTGTCCTTTATCGAGCCCATCTTTGCATGAAATGTTCCCTTGGTATCTCTAATATCTTAAAGAGATCTCTAGTCTTTCCCATTCTGTTGTTTCCCTCTATTTCTTTGCGTTGATCACTGAGGAAGGCTTTCTTATCTCTCCTTGCTATTCTTTGGAACTCTGCATTCAAATGGGTATATCTTTCCTTTTCTCCTTTGCTTTTCACTTCCCTTCTTTTCACAGCTATTTGTAAGGCCTCCTCAGACAGCCATTTTGCCTTTTTGCATTTCTTTTCCTTGGGGATGGTCTTGATTCCTGTCTCCTGTACAATATCATGAACCTCCATCCATAGTTCATCAGGCACTCTGTCTGTCAGATCTAGTCCCTTAAATCTTTTTCTCACTTTCAGTGAATAGTCATAAGGGATTTGATTTAGGTCATACCTGAATGGTGTAGTGGTTTTTTCCACTTTCTTCACCTCACAGTTTTTCAGTTTTCAAAGTAAATTCTTAATTACTGTCATGCATGGAAAAGGCTTAAGGAATCTCTGGTTCCAGAATGATCATGGTCCAGACCTCCACAAAAGTGCCTGTATTTTGAAGGCAGACATCCTATTTCCAAGGAGCAAACCAAAAAGAAAAGAAGCAGTTTTGGCTACCAAGTTAGTGTCTCAGAGAACTTCACCAAGCACTGAAGTTATACCCCCTATGTGACAGCTGCCTTCAGATGATAAAGTAGCACATTGTTCTTCTCCATACACTTTTGTTTCTTTGGAGCTAATTTTATGCTGATATTTCAGAGTTGTAAACATTAGTCAATTTCTTTTAAGCTCTTTCTACTTATAAAACTTCAGAGTGTACATTTGAGAGGTCAGCATTTGAGTTCAAGGAGTGGAAAATGGTGATGGGAATTTGTAGGATTTTTAGATGATTAAAAATGCATGCATATGCCCTGGTTTGGGCTTTTTCATGAAAATGCTATAGGATTACACATTAACCAACTGTTCATTCAGAGGTAAAAAAATTAATTAAGCAAATTGTAGAAAAGAGTAACTGATTTAATTCTGATGTTCAGTCATTAAGTAATGTCCAACTCTTTGTAAACCCATGAACTGCAGCACACTAGGTTCCTTGTCTTTCACTATCTCCTGGAGCTTGCTCAAATTCATCTCCAAAATCTAGGTATATGTGAATCAGATGTGTATGTTTCAGCCTTGCACATCCAGGATTTTGCCAATGAAAGAGAACATCTAGAAATCTGTCAGATGTTAATTTCTATAGATCCTCAAAACATAGCTTGTGAGACACAATTTATGACCTGGGATCTCATTTCATCATATACATAAGTTGCTGCAGAGACCTGCATGTTTTACAGAGACTGAGTATAAATAGGAATTGGCCTACCACTGGGACCATAAATAAATTTGTAAGGTGTTTGACTAATGTTTAGATAATTTAATAGATTTGACAAAGATTTGGGGGACTATTTTCTCTTCAAAGGAAGAAAATATCATCCATGAAGTTACACAAAGCTTTTTATCCATGGGAATGTTGTTGCTGCTGTGTGTTTTTTTTTTAAAGATAATGGAGATTCCATTTGGATTGGTTTGTGTTACTACAGAAATGAAAAATTTGGAAAAAAAAAAAGGGAGGGGAAGGAATAGAAACTAATTAAACTTCCAAACTTCCTGTGAATAATTTATCAAATACCATTACTATTATCTTTTGCTTTTGCCTCTGCTTGTTACAGTCATAAGGGAAATTTTCCTTCTGGCCTCAAGCTATGGGTTCCTTCTTATCATGTTTAGCATTCCAGTGCATGGCAGAACAGAGATTAAAACAGTATGCTTTCTACTAAAGAACCTCTTTTGATTTTGATACAGAAATTACAAAAAGACTTATGATACATTAGTATAAAATTCTGATTATTCTTTTTCTAGTTTTGTTTTATTATCTCAATAGTCTTCTATTCAGAAGAAATATATAATGGAAAAAAAACACTTGTATTTGAAGGTAATAACAAAAACATCCTTGTATCTACTGAATTGTTGAATGTCTGGAGAAAGGAAGAAAACATAGATCTGCGTGGAGTTGAACAGACATATGTGTAACCATCTTGAGAATGTATTGATTTTCATCAACTTTTAATCTTTATTTCAGAGAGATTAACTTTAGAAATCAAGTTATATTAACTGGGTATTGAAAAGAATCCTTTTTTTTAAATGGCTTGAATTCTACAACTCAAGTGTGTTTCCTAATATTTTTTAAATCTTTAATGTCACTAGAACTGAATTTTTCTAAATCTGGAATTTTTTTTTCTTAATAGACTGGAAGAAAAGAAAAAGGAGATCCTCTAAACATTGCAATTGATAAGATGACCAAGAAAACAAGAGATCTAAGAAGACAGGTACAGTTTTGCTTTATAAGTGCCTGGTATTACTACTTAGTAGTGGTTTCTAAGAATGTCCTTTTTCAGACTTAATACTTAGCTTGCTGTTCTTTATAATATCTACATATACACAGAAACTTTTCATCAACAAATCAGTCTGCTGAGCAAACAGATGTAACAGGTGCAATGGTGGTGGTGATGAAAACAACCCCTAAGTCAGGAGCAGCAGACAGTGAGGGGAAACCCTCTCACTGACCAGACACAATCTTCCTAGGTGGAGAGTCAACAAATTCTCTGCCCTTTACATATAGACTTCAGTTTTTCAGACCTAGGCATGTGAAGAACCAGTCTCTAATTTCTGCTAGTTCTTACTAAAACTCCCAAGGCAATCAATGAATAAACAAGAGTGCGAATGGTTAATGTGAAACACACCTCTTAATCTGATGGGCTAATTAAGGTCTCTGACACAGTGTATTTCCTTGGGGACATAAATCTAGGGGAAAATTTGCTTATCAGATAGTTGTTTGGGAAGCAGGGAAACCAAGCAAGGAAAGGTAGCTGGATGATTTAAATGTTAAGGGCATCATTAGCCTGAAGGGTCCATGTTGGGGGAGGGGTAAGGAATCTCTAGTCAGGGCCCCTTTTCATTTTGAATGTGCTACATGAACGCAAGTACCTGTTTCTAGTACATCTTATTTTCTGTGTTGCTATGGTGAGCTCCACTGTCTTCTGTAGTATTCTTTTTCTAGAAGAAATGGTACCATCCGTTAAGGAACTCCTTCATGATTTCTGCCTCAGAGACCTTATCTGTTGCTGATAGCTTCTACATATATCTATCTCATTCATTAAGTGTTGGTCATCTCGGACCAACCTCTGCTCTGGGGTAACACCTGCTTTACTTTCTGTATCTGTGAAAGCTGAACTGTCAGGGCTGCATCATCTGTCAATAATACTCATCCCTGCAGTATGTCAAGTACAGAGATTAGCAAACTGTCTGTAAGAATGGCCAAGGAGCATCTTAAAAAATGGTTTGAAGACAAGGAAGACACTGCTTCAGATCACTTCTGTGGAGCTTTTCAGGGCTATTTTCAGGTTATCACCAGACAATACAGAGACACTGATCTGGTGTTCTCTAGAAGGTACCACAATTAGTTCTAAAATATGAAGACTCTAGTTTGAGTGCCCAGCTAATAAACTCTTTGAAAGTGAAAGTATTAGTCTCTCAGTCATGTCTGACTCTTTTGTAACCCCAATAGACTGTAGCCCACCCGGCACCTCCGTTCATGGAACTCTCTAGGCAAGAATACTGGAGTGGGTAATCCTTCCCTTCTCCAGGGGATCTTTCCTGACCCAGGGATTGAATCCTGGTCTCCTGCATTGCAGGTTGATTCTTTACCATCTGAGCCACTAGGGAAGCCCAATAAACCTTTAGAGTGAAGCATTTTCTTTTTATTTTATTTTGAAATAAGGGAGAATAAAACATTTTCTTCTTAGGCATTAGTAGGTAATATTAAGAGAGAGTATGACCAGGTCTGCTTCTCCTTGCCCTCTTAGACTATCTTTCCATACAAAGTCCCCATCTGATATGAAATGATATTGGTAGTAAGAATTGGGATTGGGGATGGTAGACAACAGTGAGTCAGGTGTCTGGAGCTCAGGGTTTTACTTCTAGCTCTGCCACTAAACTGACCTTGTGACTGTGGATCCTTCATCTCTTGGTCTCCTCTTGCCTGTAAAGTAAGAAGCCAAACTAGGTCTGTAAACTCTTTGAATGAGTTCATTTATTTCCTCTGCCAGAAGTCCTAATGCCTGATACTCACAGGTTTTAAAAGCAATGGGAAGGGAACAGACTTCTCTAGGGTTTGCCTTAGACTGTATTGTCAGCCAGGCTTCCCAGGTGATGCTAGCGGTAAAGAACCCACCTGGCAGTGTAGGAGATGTAAGAGATATGGGTTTGATCCCTGGGTTGGGATGATCTCCTAGAGGAGGGCATGGCAGCCCACTCCAGGATTCTTGCCTGTATTTTGCCAGTATTCTTGACAAAGGAGTCTGGGGGGGCTATAGTCCATAGTGTCACAAAGAGTTGGACACCACTAAAGCGACTTAGCACACCAGCATACAGGTTGTCGACCAAGCAAAATCATGAAATGAGTCTTCTTTCCTCCCCCTCTAGGTCTTAATAGGGACCATTCTTTTACCTTCTGGAGCCAACACCTAAGTTCTCTGCACTCATGGCCTGTCATAGGCATTTTTTTGTCTTACTAGGAAGGAATGGATGCAGTAGTTTTTACCTTGAAACTACAATTCTCAGGAAAGTGTTGATTCTTTTTAGCTTTGAACAGCAGTGCAATTTGAAGATGGACTTCATGGTACAGGATTTTTAAATGCTTTGGTGACAAGATCTTTGAAAAACTTCCTTTATGGTGGCATTAAGGAATATGTCATGCCCTCAAATCATTCCATGTATAACACTTTTTTTTTTTCTGCTCACCTTTCCCAGAGATTGAGAGGACTAAGGGTGGGAGAGAGTTGTTTTATGATAATCAGATCCAACAGTTATGGCATAATTTCCCACCACATCCCTGAGTTTGGCTCAAACAGCCTTCTCTTCCCCAGTATGCCTTTCTAGAACTAAGATGGTCTCCATCTGTCAGTTCCATCCCAGTCCATATGTTGGAATATTTTAATCTCTTTTCCCCATCTCTTCTGTTTGTCCACGTACACCTGTACTGGTCCAAAACCTTTCCCGAGCTGAACAGAAGCTACCTCTCATTTCTGCAGATAGAACATGCAAGGAGTCTGATTAGCTTGGCTCAGGTAGATGTTCAGTTTAGATGTGGGAGGCTAGTTAGTTGGATTAGCAAAATTTGATCTGAGTCTCTGATATGTGATGGCCCAGGACCTCCCTGGTGGCTCAAACAGGAAAAAATCTGCCTGCAATGGAAAAGACAAGGGTTCAATCCCTGGGACAGGAAGATCCCCTGGAGAAGGAAATGGCAACCCCCTCCGATATTCTTGACTGGAGAATTCCATGGACAGATCCTGGTGGGCTACAGTCCTTGGAGTTGCAAAGAGTTAGACACAACTGAGCAACTAAACACACACACAGTGAATGCTAGTGGTTCAGATGAAAATGGAAACATTTTCTGTTCCTTCAATTATGGACAGGCCTTTGTTAGGAAAGATTCTAAGTGAAAACCCTCAGCAATCCAACTCTAGTTCCCTGTAAACCTATATTCCTTTATACAATATGTAGAGAAATAAAATCACAGGCTGAAATCAAAGAAAAACATTTCTGATCACTTTCATAAGTTCCCACCCGTTGGGCCTCCTCTCTTTTCCTCATAGCCCCAAGGTTGGGCAGTGTTCTTCTGAAGGTGATCCTGGGCTTGCAAAGTTCTAGTCACCAAATTAAAAAGAAATAAAATCTATTATGATCATTATCTTGGACTTGCCTAATGAAAGAAAGTGGACTTAAATTTGTAGACATGTGGAAAAAAAATCAAGTAATTGAATAAAAAGGATTTCTGTTTTAAGTAGAATTTTCTAGTAAGTAGAGCTCCTTTTTTTTCCCCCCAGGCAGTATGTCCCAAGGAACTGGAGAGTCATAGATTATGAAAAAGGTTGCAGGAACCCAAGGGCGTTATTTTAACTGATTGGCATGGATCCATCTTGCCAATTAACCCCAAGAGAGTGGGCAGTGGTAGAACAGAATCCTTTTAGGAGTATTTTGTTTGGAGTTAAAAATGAATTTAGGGGACTAAAACTGCCAGCTTTAAGCATTATGTTTTAATTTTAGAGCTGTGGGCACAGTATGCCCCACGTCTGAGCTATTGTCACTGCTGTGTTTCTGGAATCAGCCCATTATAAAAACAAAAGCTTTTGGCCGAGTCCCTGCTTGAGTACCTAGTAGCCCACATGGTCTATTTATCCCATAGAGAAGGCCCAGTTGGTGTCTGCCAGCTGCTCCTCATGGCCCCCTTCTATGTGCCACCTGTGAACTATTCTTGGCATGGCCTCTTGGTTTTCCTTATGCTTACAGTGATGTTGGTTTATCCTGATTGTTATTTTGGTCCTTGTGTTAGTCTTTCTCTCCCCCCAAGTTGATAAGCAAATCAGGACGCAAATGTTTTCCTATGAGAAGCTAATAAATAGTAATCATAACATGTTAGCATGTTGCTAAACTTAGCAGCTCTCTCTTATTCCTCAAACCAATCAATGGCCTAATTCTTATTCCATCACCCTTAATAGTCATCACAATAATTCCAGCAATGAGATGCAGTGTCAACTTGAGAAAGTGTCAATTTTGCTGTCACAATCAAAACATGTATAGAATGCTTTTACACTGGAATGCAAACTTAATAGAATGGATTATACAACAAAGGATTAAAAACAAACGAGCAAAACTTGTCACTGGATGGTTTATTAAAGGTTGATTTATCAACACCCTGCCTCCAGATAGGACTTCAGAAAAAGCTCACTAGATTGATAAGAAATAATTACAGCTGAAGATTCTTCAGCTGTCCCTTTTGTGACCCAGTTCCTTACATAAGAACTGTGGCTAAAGGTGGGAAGTCATCAGCCCAAGTTTGTAAAATCACTGTCCATGAAAATGTAAACTAATTTATAGCTGACATGTATGGAGTCCTTACATGGTGCAAGGCACTGTTCAAAGTTCTTTCTATAAATGGACTGAATTTAATCTTCATTCAGTTCTATGAGATAGAATGGGCTGTCACCATGCCCATTTTACAGATGAGGACATGAAACCAGGTAATGAACCCATGGTGACACCAAGTGGGGATGCCTGGAGGTCCCTATCCAGGCAGTCTGGCTATGAGGTCTTGGCTCTTAGCCCTTCCCCATCCTAGCAATCCAAAGAACCAGCAGATGCAGTTGGGTCCCCCATAAGCTATTCTCCTCTGGGGGAGGCAGTGGGGAAGAAAGACGGTTCGCATAATATGTAAAGATACTTTGTGGTTTTCAACAGCACCTTTACTACTGTGGGGTTGGGAATGGCTGAAAAAATAATGAAAAGTGTTAGTCATTCAGCCGTTGCGACCCTGTGGACGCCAGGCTTCTCTGTCCATGGAATTCTCTAGGCAAGAATACTGGAGTGGGTAGCCATTCCCTTCTCTAGGGGATCTTCCTGACCCATGGATTGAACCCAGGTCCCCTTCATTGCAGGCAGATTCTTTACTGTCTGGGCCACCAGGGATGGATGACATATATGTAATTCAGACAGAAAAAACATCTGTGGTGCATGTCAAAAATAGGGTTCTAGTTTGTGATAGGATATCATCTCTCAGGTCTCCAGCTGTTAGGGTTCACTGAATATTTTAAAAACTGCTATTATGTTTAGGTAGCTGGCTTCTCAAAGCATGAATCATAGACTTTCCAAAACATTTACAGAAAAAAGGAATTTTAAGGCATTCAATTCTTTTTCTCACATCTGTTCATGATGGGGCCAATTATTTTTAGATTCATTGTAAGAAAACATTTTGAAATCATTTATTTCCAGACTTGAAGCTGCTTTTCCTCATAAAGATTTGAGGCTGTCTATATGGCTGCAATTTAAAAATTATGAAACAAAATATTGATTTCCTCCAAACCCTAAGGTTTGTGTTCTTCACACTGAAAACCTATGTCAGAGCTAATAATCCTGGTCAAATTGCCTTGCTTCTGTAAAAATGTAGAGACCAGAGAATGATCATACAGCAACTGGTGTTTGAAATACAGAACATAAGCAATTCTGGGACAGCTGAACACAAATGGCATCAGAAACACCAAAATCAGAATCAAAGAGACCAGAAGGAGACGGGCAGAGGAAGGGCAGGTCTCATGAGCACTCTGAAAGGCTGTCTCTGGACAAGCCCTTTGATCACAGGTTGTATACTCAAGCTCTCTCTAATTTAGGAAAATCCCATTACAGCAGCCCTGAATGTCAGGCCACTACGTACTTATTTGTCTCCTGGAAAACACTCATTAGGCCAGGTTCAAGGTACATGATTTTATGTGTTGCAAATAGTTCTTAAAATACCACTATCGGCAATCTCTTCCCTTATAAAGACACTGTTCAAATCATGGAGTAGATTAATAGACTCCTGTGAGCCAGCATGGGGTTGATGGGTCACACATGAAAACAGTCTTGGGGAGGATGCCAAGCTTGACCTCTTTCTCCCCAGTGAGTCCACATCACAGAAAGAATCCAATAGCTTGATCAATATCGATTCATCAAATAACACACTGTGCAGAGGAATCTGTAACACATGTATGAATAGGAAACTGCTCAATTAAATGGAAGCTTCGACTACTGATTTATTCTCTTCTGCTGATTTCTTCATGTCCCAGAAGTCAAGGAAAAGTTGGATGGAGAAGGATACATAGCATTGCCTGAGTCTCAAAACATTCCAGAGAATGTGTGCTTTTGGTTTTATCTTGGACACCCACTGTTCTAGGCAATAACAGTGCCAGGCCAAAAAACAAAAAAATTTAAGCTGAATTTTATTTTTAATTAAAATTGTTTTAAAATTTGTTTTTGGCTGCATTGGGTCTTTGTCACTGTTCAGGTTTTCTCTAGTTGAGGGACGTGGGCTTCTCATTACAGTATTACAGTGGCTTCTCTTGTTGGGGAGCATAGGCTCTGGGGTGCACGGTCTTTAGTAGTTACGGCCTGTGGGTTCCCTAGTTGTGGTACACAGGTTTAGTCGCCTGCAGTATGTGGTATCTTCCCCAACCAGAGATCAAACCCATGTCCCCTATACTAGCAGGTGAATTCTTTACTACTGGACCACCAGGGAATCTCCTAGGCAGCATCTTAATCCTGACACTGGAAGATCCACTATAAGATTACAAAAAAATTCTATCATATTTTACAGGATGAAATTCCTAAGCAGGAAAATGTGGATAATTTTCAAAAATGGTAGTTCAAATAAGGATTTTTCTTTTCTTTTTTCTTTTTAAGAATATCCTTTAAGCTTACCAAAACATTTCAAAACACCAAACCTGACTGAGTGAGGTTGGTCCATATGGATTGTTGGAGGCTACGTTTAGGCTGAAGTTTTCTATCCAAGACAGACACTAAAAGGGAGATAATTTTCAAATGTGTTCTGCAAGAGTTTGCCACTGTGGCCTGAATTGAGCTCTTTGGAGAGCTGATGATAGCAGCTAATCGCCTTGATTCTGACAATGTATTTAGTGGATCTTTGCCGCCAGCTTTTGGTCAAATATATCTTGTTCCATTTGACCTCTCCTTGCTGAGGTCACCTTTTATTACTTGAAATGGCTCCTGGCATCCTTTTCTCTGGGGAAATTTCCATCAGGACAGCTGATTTATTTTATCTTCCTATTTCCCAAGGGGTCTGGGTAAATCTGAGATTTGGAAAGTGAATCATCTTCCTATAGGCTCTTCCTCTCCTGCTGGTGGAAGCCCTGGTTTGCTATAGGATCTAAGCACTTCGTCCCTTCCTAGCTCCCAGGGATATCACAGAGAATGGTTGAGGGAATTCACCATTGCTCTTTGCTTGGGCAGGAAATTGTGATGAATGATGCTGAAAACTCAGCCTGTGTGCACTGTTGCTGAATAAGTCTTGGAGATAGAGCTTTGAGTGAAGTAGAAAAGAATAGCTTTATTCCTTTGTCAGGCAAAGGGGGACACAGCGAGCTCCTGCCTTCAAGAAACTGTGTCCCAACCTGTGGTATTTGGTGAGGAGTTTTATAGCAATCATTCAAGGTGAGGGCTTCTGATAAGGATCAACGTGTGTGCAGGGCCTGCATTTCTTTAATTTGGCCTCAGATGGTCTCCTGATGAGCTTCTGTGGTTCTCAAGGTTACCAAACTGTGGCCTTCTTTCTGGAATGAAGAATGCTCATCAAGTAGTTAACATCTTCTATTTGCAAAAAGCAGAGACATTACTTTGCCAACCAAGGTCCGTCTAGTCAAGGCTATGGTTTTTCCAGTGGTCATGTATGGATGTGAGAGTTGGACTATGAACAAAGCTGATCGCCGAAGAATTGATGCTTTTGAACTGTGGTGCTGGAGAAGACTCTTGAAAGTCCCTTGGACTGCAAGGAGATCCAGCCAGTCCATTCTAAAGGAGATCAGTCCTGGGTGTTCATTGGAAAGACTGATGCTAAAGCTGAAGCTCCAATACTTTGGCCACCTCATGCGACAAGTTGACTCACTGGAAAAGACTCTGATGCTGGGAAAGGTTGGGGGCGGGAGGAGAAGGGGACGACAGAGAATGAGATGGCTGGATGGCATCACCGACTCTGTGGACATGAGTTTGAGTGAACTCTAGGAGTTGGTGATGGACAGGGAGGCCTGGTGTGCTGTGATTCATGGGGTCGCAAAGAGTCGGACATGACTGAGCGACTGAACCGAACTGAACTTACTTCTGCAGAAGAGCTCAAAGATATTGAAATGTAAGTCCCTTGAGGTGGAACCAGGATCCTGACCCAAGGCTGCACTATTGTTTGTTGATCGTTCCTCCCTTGTCTGCATTTTCATCCCTTCTCTTATTAGCAGCAGTTTGAACTTGCCATCCAAAAAAAAGAAAACTCTCTTGCTTTCTGGATGAAAAAAACAAGAGAGTTCCAGAAAAACATCTACTTCTGCTATATTGGCTACACCAAAGCCTTTGACTGTGTGGATCACAATAAACTGTGGAAAATTCTTAAAGAAATGGGAATACCAGACCACCTGACCTGCCTCCTGGGAAATCTGTATGCAGGTCAAGAAGCAACAGTTAGAACTGGGTATGGGACAACACACTGGTTTCAAATCAGGAAAGGAGTACATCAAGGCTGTATATTGTCACCTGCTCATTTAACTTCTATGCAGAGTACATCATGAGAAATGTTGGGCTGGATAAAGCACAAGCTGAAATCAAGACTGCTGGGAGAAATATCAATAACCTCACATATGCAGATGACACCACCCTTATGGCAGAAAGCAAAGAACTAAAGAGCCTTTTGATGAAAGTGAAAGAGGAGAGTGAAAAAGTTGTCTTAAAACTCAACATTCAGGAAACTAAGATCATGGCATCCAGTCCCATCACTTCATGGCAAATAGATGGGGAAACAATGGAAACAGTGACAGACTTTTTATTTTTTTGGGCTCCAAAATCACTGCAGATGGTAACTGCAGCCATGAAATTAAAAGACACTTGCTCCTGGAAGAAAAGCTGTGACCAACCTAGACAGCATATTAAAAAGGAGAGACATTACTTTGCCAACAAAGGTCCATCTAGTCAAAGCTATGGTTTATCCAGTAGTCATGTGTGGATGTAAGAGTTGGAGTATAAAGAAAGCTAAGTGCCAAAGAATTGATGCTTTTGAACTATGGTTCTGGAGAAGACTCTTGAGAGTCACTTGGACTGCAAAGAGATCCGACCTGTCCATCCTAAATGAAATCAGTCCTGAATATTCACTGGAAGGACTGATGCTGAAGCTGAAACTCCAATATTTTGGCCACCTGATGCAAAGAACTGGCTCATTGGAAAATACCCTGATCCTGGGCAAGATTGAAGGCAGGAGGAGAAGGGGACAACAGAGGATGAGATGGTTGGATGGCATCACCTACTCTATGGACATGAGTTTGAGTAGGTTTCGGGAGTTGGTGATGGACAGGAAGGCCTGGAGTGCTGCAGTCCATGGGGTCGCAAAGAGTCGGACACAACTGACTGAATGAACTGAACTGAACTTGCCATTGGAACTCAGGGAAAGTCTTAGAGGCTGAAGCCTAAACAAGAAACAGGAGACACAGAAAGACTTCTGAGTCCAGGAGCCCCAACAGGGTCCTGCTCAATTTCATGAAGGTGATGTTGGTTGTAATATTCATCTATTTGCTTTATATGTTCTTAACCAATCTTAGTCTTCCTTCTTTTCTGAATGAAATTTCCAGAATATGTTAAAACTAAATCCTTACCCTTCCTCCACCCTATATAACTGTGTGCTCCCCACTATGATCAACTTTTCAAGAAGGATCTTGCCTTGTACAATTTCTTCCGTTATCTTTCCCTAAATCCCCACTAACTGTGTTTTAAGTGCACTCTTCCTCTCCATTACCATTGGCACAGCTTAGCTGCTTTTCAAAAAATGATCATCACAGCCTCACAACCAGTGACTTGTCCCCAGCCTCCCTGCCTTCAGCTCAGTGTAGCTCCAGCAGTCTTTTAGGCCAGTCTTCCCACATCTTCATTGCTTTGCCTTTGATGTTACTTCTGCCTAGAATGCCCCTTTCCTTCATTTACAATTCACAATTTTTCCAAATGCCCTCCCTCCCTCTTTTTTCTTTTCGCTTTTAGGAAAAGTTGCAATTTTTCCTACAAGGCTTAGCTTAAATGTCACTTGATATCACAACTTTATTCAATTCTTATAAACGGTTTATCCAGTAGGCTCCTAAAGCATTTCAAATACCTTTATTATGACACTTTTTGCTGTAGATTTAAGTTGTTCATGTGTTTTTGCCTATGCCCATGCCCTAATATTCTTTGTTTCCTCAAGGCATATCTTAGTGCCCAAAATAAAGTAAGTTGCCACCACACAAGTGATGAAAAGATGGAGAATCTGTATCCAGCCAACCTAGAAATATCCCAATCAGCAACTTTCCTCTGTTCTAAACTCTCATGTCTTTGGTTCTGTTGTTTGAAGAGCAAGATTTGTTAACTTAAAAAGTCCATTTTTACTGTAATAATAGCTGTCTCCATTTTAAGAGAGAGTTTCATTGCTTTAACCCAGATGTTTCCTATTGCTGGGCTGACTTTAGAAAAGTTCAGCTTAAGAACCTGCCAAAATGCAGATACCAGGTATCTCCTGTTTTTTCAAAGTCTGTTTATGCCTTTTATGAAGAACCTACATTAGTTTCTGTTTTTGCTAGCTGAAAGGAATTTGGAGGATTTTTGATCTTACAAAGAAAGGTAAATGTAAAGATCTGTCCAGCATTTTACAGCCAGCTCTTACACAGGCAGTGGGCGCTGGAAGCAGCGAGAGTAGCGCCACCAAGCTCCTTCCCTGGGAACTACACTCAACGTCTCAGCGTCCAGCCACCAAAGCTTTGAACTGTGTTTGTGAGCACTTGTGCTTTTATCTTGATGTATTTGTGCATCCATTGGTAAGATATCTCAGAAGGTGATTGCTTCTTCAGTCTACAGCGTGTCAGTTTACAAAAGGTTTCATGAGCATCTGTACTTTCGGATAATGAGAGAAACCCGTATTTGGCTCCATCTTGAGATTCTAATTTCATGTAGCAGTGGCAACTTAAATGCTATATTGCAATAAGCTTGCCAGATAATTGTGATGTTCTGGCAAGTTTGAATTCCACTGCTTTTGTTTCTGGTGGGGGGAACTTTTATATCTCACCATCGTTCTTTGGAAGACTTACTTGAAGATTTGTGAAGCCCTGCAACCTGTCTCCATTTGGCATCTTCTAGACATCACCACTTCATAGATACAATATCTGTTTTGAGGGAGGGAGAATACATGCTTGAGCCACTTCTTCCCATGGGCCAGGATTAGAAATGGATGGTCTGATTGTTCACTGTGCTGTGTTGAAGGGCTTGGCAAGATCTGTGCTTTCTGGGGCAGGGCCAGGAGGAGGGGGAGAGGAATGAGGCAGTAGTTGCCTACTGCACATAATTTCAGGAAGAACCAAAAAACTAAGTAATCAAGATAAATAATATTTTTATGCAGTATTATAGAAAATCAAAATTAATGCAAAAAATTCATGATGAGTAACTTACCAACATTGTAAATTAACACAGGATAAGTAATAGGGCAGTGCTGAGCTTTACTGAAACCTGAAGCAAAAGAAAAAACCAGCAATACTGATCTTGTTTTTATTTACAGTGTTGCTATTTTGTTTATGATGGGTGACTCTCCTTAGTCTTGGCTCTGCTCCAGAACTTCTAGCTCTTAATGTCTTTACTGAAACTGCTGTATGAGAAAGTTTCCCCCCAAAGTCTCAAAGTCAGGGGGTTTTCTTTTTTTTCCTATGTTAGTGGCAAAAGGGCTGACTTTTAAATTTTACAATGAGATGACCCCTTGGACTCCAGATCTGAAGACTTATTTGAATTGTGGTGTCTTTTAGGTTGCCTTGCTCCAAATGCATTTTTTTTTGATGTTTATCACCGTGACATGATTTTTTTTTTTTAATGACACTCTGAAGTGCTTCAGAGAAAATGGAGAGCATTTTAATACTGCTGATTTACTTTTTCAGGTCTACAGTAATTTCCTTACTGCCTAATTATAAGGCTCAGCTTAATTTACTCTACACATAATGTTTACTGATGCACATATGGTGCCACATTTCAGGAAACTGTACCCAAAACAGGTATTTTTGTCAGACTGGAGCATGGAAAATTTCCTTCATGTACAGAAAAACAGCTCAGAAGTTTAATCATCTGAACAAAGAATGTCCCCCAATGAGAGGGAGAGAAATCACACTCATCTTTAACTTCAGAAAGAAGGATACAGTCTCTTTAAATGCTTATTTTAAAAGTTGAATGATGATTATATGTATATAAAGATTTATAGTTACCCCCAGAATCAAAGGAGGGTAGGAGGAGTGGAAAGGAGTGACAGAAAAGAAAAGCAGTAGTGTCTTCTGGGCTTATTTCTCAACCAGCTTTTCTCTTTGAAGAAAAAAAGATGGATTCAGTGGGGGATCATGGACTCATAAACTCTTAGAAGTAGAAGGGACCTCTGAGTTCTTTTCTCAGGGCAGAATTTCTTCCTTCAACATCCTAAGACCCCCTGCAACAGCCTCTGCTTTAGAAATGGGAGATTATCCCTTTATGCAGCATCTGGTACAATTACTGGGCAATTTTAGTAGCTAGCAAATTGAATTAAGATCAGTGATTTTTTAATTATCAAATTGTTGGGTTTGTGCTGCAAAACTTATTTTTTCTACTTTCTCTAAGCTTAAGGCCCAAATAAAAATTTCAGTAAAAGACTTCCCTGATGGTTCAGTGGCTAAGACTTCACGCTCCCAATGCAGGTGGCCGGGATTCTATCCTTGTTTAGGGAACTAGATCCCACATACCACATCTAAGAGTTTGCATGCCATAATGAAAGGATCCCGCATGTTGCAATGAAGATTGAAGAAGTTTCCATGTGCTGCAACTAAGACCTGGCGTAGACAAGCAAATAAGTAAATATAAATTAAAAATAAAAAAACATAATTTGTATGCTGTAAAGGGTGGGTGGGAAGCTTCAGTAAAGAACTCTGTTTAAATAGAGTTCCAAAAATCTACAAATTAGTGACTGTCATTACACATGAATTTGTGGCTTCACAGCCACTTGGCTTGCCTTTCTGTAGCTCTGAGTGCTAGAAGTGGTTAGGCTTAGAAACTGGGCAGCTGCTGCTATCCTGTCATTGAGAGCTGAAGTAGCCAACTCTTTTAACCATCTGATCCATTGCTTCTATTTCTACCTGGGTGTATGTATATGAAGGTCAAAAAAGCAAAGTTGAACCCACTGAAACCGTTTGACATTTGTTTAGCTAGTGTCAATTCTGTCTTTGATGCATTATAATTTGATTCTAAAATCTGTCATTATCAAAAAGATTTTATTTTTACAGAGTAGCATTTTGAAATTCTGACAGTGAGCTTACATTTCTTACCAAGCTGGCAAGTTAGTGAATTCAAGTGAGCTAATTCTGAAGCCTGTCCTTTTAATGACTGCAGTTGTTCAAGTTGATACACTTTGGACTTATTTTATAGCTTTTATTAAAATTCCATTAGTGAGAAGGCTGTAAGGTAAATATCAATTCATAATGTCTTGAGATCCTCAATAATAATAAAAATAATAGCCTTCCTGTTTAACATCCCTTATTTTTTTCTTCCTTAAACCACCCATATCTGTGGCCAACCCCATGCAAGACACTGAACCATGAAAGATATTTTGATAATTACTTTCCTAATTAATCTTAAGAGGGAAAAGTAAAGGACTTTTATCTTAGTTGGAGTCGGGGATGGCTGATTAAATGCAGACAGAGAGACTAGCCAACTTGCCTGGTATATTCAGTAAGAAAGAGATGGATGAATTTTTGCCCCAGTGTTCCAGGATCAGAGAAGAACCATTTGTCCTGAGGACTTTGCTGACAGGAGGGGATTTTCCATCTGATCCAACCATAAGTGCTTGTCAGAAGTTTGGGTGGATAACCAATCTCAGCCCTCTCTTCTCTCATTCCAGTTTTTTGTTTTTTTCAGGAGTGCATCAATCCTGTTAACTCTTAAGGGCAAGACTTCTATATCTTTATTTGATTCCTTCAATTTCAGTGAAGATCAAGCTGTTTTTAAATAACTGCAATTGGAGTTGCAGCTACATGAAGCGGGTGACAGAGAAGTTGAAGAGCACCTTTGGTTAAGCCGAGCTGGGTGGTCCAGGCACTGACTGTAGCCGAGGGAGGGCTCAGAGTCATAGGGACAGGAAGAAGGCAGCACTAACCAAGCCTGACTGAGCAGATTTCCCTCAGCTCCTCCTTTGAAATCTGAAGGCTTAGATCAGTGTGGCCCTGAGGCTATATCCATAGATGCCGGAATAACCGGGTAAAAGTGGATCCCTTATGACTTTCATTGTGTCTGTATATCACCATAGCAACAAGCTTGCCTCAGGCTCTTTAGGTGCATTCTCTGTGTATTTGTCCAGTCTGTGGAAGGACTCTCAATATTTTTTGCCAAATTAGGAGTAAATTATCAGGACTTGGAGTCCAGTCCAGGTCAGAACACCTATAATGAGCAGGCTGGGCAACCCAAACAGATACTCTTTTAGTCCACAGAATTTTTAGGAAAAGTCAACAGCTTCTGCTTTTACATCTAACCATTCCTCTTTGTTCTTTGCCTTAAAGCTTCTACTAGAAAAGGAATTGCTTAGGTACCACTGAGATAAAGTATGTGTTCTAGCAGAGTGTGAGGCAAAGAGAGTAAAAGTCATCTTGGTCAATTAAAGCAGTCAGACTGGACCCTTGAGGCCTCTTGAGGTCATCTCTAGTCTTCTCAATTTTCTTCTTATGCAGATAACTGCTGCATACTGGAGATGCTAGGTTCTAAGTAAAGAGTGGGTGAAAGAAACTTGAAATAGCCTGGGATTTGAAGTAGGGAAGCAACAGAGTGACATGGACAGGATGATAGGGTTGCAAGACTTAAAGTCCACAGATGAAATTATATAAATCATGCACCTGCAAATCCGTGGCCCAAATCTGCCCTTGTGCCTGTTTTGAAAATAAGTTGTACTGTTAGTTTTTGTTCTATGATGGCAGAGTTGAGTAGCTGTAGCAGAGACCAACTGGCTGCAAAAACTAAATCATATACTGTCTGGCCTTTTATAGGAAAAGTATAGTAGCCCATGCTCTAGAAGTAAAGATCTACTTGAAATGAAATAAATACCGTGTAAGTCCAGGTCTTCTGTAAAACTGAAGGATCTGAAATCTGACTGTCACCTGCATTTCCCTAAAAAATAATAGTGCCAGTCATGTTATGGGATTTCCACAGACTTAGAAATGTGGAGTCATCCTTAGGCCTCTGTCTGAAATGAATCCCCTTGAGGAAAAATTAAGCAGCTGTTGGAAATGCACCACTGTGCAATAGTTAGAGACAGGGAGTGAAAAAGTATAGCATATGGTGGCAGAACTTGGGACAGAGAGGTTAGTTCAGAGGTACACAGTTATCTACAATTGGACTAAATCTGGGAAGCGTGGGGAAGGGTTTCTGGAGGCCTGGCGTGCTGTGATTCATGGGGTCGCAAAGAGTCAGACACGACTGAGCGACTGAACTGAACTGAATGGGCTCTTTAATGACCAAAAATGGTCATAAGCTTTAGAATTTCATTTACAAGTGACATCTGCACCAACAGTAAGTGCCCATCATTCATCTTCCCTAATCCAACAACATCTTATCCCCCCAAGTTTCCCATTCTGCTCAAGCGAAGTGTCACTAATCTGATACCCAGAGTGTGAACTGATAAGTTTTCAATGGGATCTTTCCAGAGTCTCTCGTTTTTACAATGGGGATTCTTCTGAGACCCAGAAGACTTGTGATGTAATGTGGAATGGCCAGAAATATGGAAGTATGGGGCCAGATGACTCTGTCTGGTACAAATCCTGCCACACTGTGGCAGGTGTGTAGAACTGACTCCACCAGAAAGAAAGATGGCTTTAGCAAGTTGCTCTCCTCTACATCTTGTTCTTCATACATTTTAAAATGAGCTTCTACTGCTAACATGCTCTCAAACCATTCAGTCAATGATTATCTCTCCCAACTCACAATGCAGTTGGGGTTGTAGTTTGTTGTTGGTTAGTTGCTAAGGACTAGAGGACTAGGCTCCTCTGTCCATGAGATTTCCCAGGACAGAATATTGGACTGAGTTGCCATTTCTTTCTCCAATGAACTACATGGGTGAGTGGTAATGTCAAATCTTTCTTTGAGAAATATTTCATAAGCTTCCTAAGGGCCCTTACTAGAGTTACCTTATCTGATATAACTCTATTTATTTATTTTTTGTCTGTGCTGGGTCTTCATTGCTGTGCATGAGCTTTCTCTGGTTGCGATGAGTAGGGATCACTCTCGAGTTGTGGAACAAGGTCTCCTAAGTGCAGTGGTTTCTCTTGTTACAGGCTCTAAGGCACGTGGGTTTCAGTAGTCGCAGTTCTCATGCTTTAAAGTTCAGGCTCAATAGTTATGGCATTCGGGCTTAGTTGACCTTTGGCATGTGAGATCTTCCTGGGGAACAAACCCCTGTCCCCTGCATTGTCAGGTGAATTCTTAACCACTGGACCACCAGGGAAATCTTGATATAACTTTTGACTCTTACGTTGGATTCAAACAGTTTATGCCCATTTAATACCAGTTAATCAGTGGCAGATAATAAGATACTCAGAATGAACTATCCAGGTGTCTAAACATAGATTTTTTTGTGGTAAACAGTGCCTGAGAGGATACAATGCTGGGGATAAGTATCTGACTCGGTGTGGGAGTGAAGGATGGAATAAAGGATCATCTTTATCCAATTGTGATTTATGAATTTGAACAGCCAGATTCATAAACACTTGGACCTTAAGTAAAATAGCACTAATCTTGGAACTGGAAGACCTGACTCTGGCATTTTCTATATGTAACCAGTGGACCATCCCTTTCCTCATTTATGCAACAAAGAAAATGATGCTGGCCCTGCAAACTACATCTTTCACCCTTACTGTGACATTATAAAGAAAGTCAAATGAAATAATGTCTAGGAAAGTTCTCTGCAAGCTATAAAAATGAACATGCACAGGATTAATATTAAGGGCAATAAGCAGGCAGAAACTGAGTAGGCCTTTGGAATACACAGAAGAATCTATCTGCTTTTTAGTGTGGGTTTAGGGCTCTGACCAAGGTGTTTATTCTCCAAATACCTGTTTCACCTTCACCTATGCTACTTAAAATCCCATGCTTTTGAAATGCCAAATCTTCTGGACTAACAGACTGGATATTTGAAACTATGTCTGTTCAGACAGAGAGGTGAAGTCCTGGGAGGACCTTTCTAAGTGAGAAAAAGAAGTCTATTAACATAAGAAAATTAACAAATTTGGACTTGTTTAGGGTGTTTCCTAGGTCAATACACTGAACAAGAGGCACTCCTGCTTGCCTCTGAGAAGCATCATTTATGAGGCCCGTCAAGTATATGAGCTCAAGTTGATCACTGCTGCTGCTGCTGCTGCTAAGTCACTTCAGTCGTGTCCGACTCTGTGTGACCCCATAGACGGCAGCCTACCAGGCTCCTCCGTCCATGGGATTTTCTAGACAAGAGTACTGGAGTGGCTTGCCAGTGCCTTCTCCGATTGATCACTGTAGCTTTATTAATAGCTTGAAATTGAGATAGTAGAGGGAATTTTAGCAATGAGTGAGAGTTGATGGTTTGTCTTATTTTTCTTTGTGTCCCTGGTCAAACATAGTGCTTCATATACCTGAAACTCTTCTATTCTCAGAGAAGGACTAAGTGAGTGAACCCCAGTTATTGAGAGAGAGAGAGTAGAATGAAAAGAGATAAAGCACATTTTTCTCTCTGAACTTCCTGCAATAACTTCCCTGCTTCCTTTGAGCTGATTGCATTACTGTGTGTTGTGCTGTGCTTAGTCACTAAGTAGTGTCTCTGTCCGTGGGGACTCTCCAGGCAAGAACACTGGTGTGTGTTGCCATGCCTTCCTCCAGGGGATCTTCCCAACCCAGGGATTGAACCCAGATCTCCCACATTGCAGGTAGATTCTTTACTGTCTGAGCCACCAGGGAAGCCCAAGAATACTGGAGTGGATAGCCTATCCCTTCTCCAGGGGAACTTCCCGACCCAGGAATCCAACCTGGGTCTCCTACGTTGCAGGCGGATTCTTTACCAGCTGAGCTACCAGGGAAGCCCAATTGCATTACTACCTACCCTATTTTATTTTTGTGCATTTACCCTCATTTCTCTTATTTGGTGTAATGTTTAAATATCTTTAATGCTAATGTGGTTTTGTGCAGATTTGTCTTTATGGATACTTTTTCCTCTGTGAGATCAGAAAAAGATATTGAAGTGCACAACCAAAGACAAATTAAACGCCTAGGTCTGTGCAACATTATTGAAAATAGTCAAAACATGGAAACAACCTAAGTGTCCATCAATGGATGAATAAATAAAGAATATGTAATATATAGATATAGATATGGCTTCCCAGGTGGCATTAGTGGTAACTCCAATACCAGAGATGTAAGAGATGCAGGTTTGATCCCTGGGTCAGGAAGATCCTCTGGAGAAAGACACAGCAACCCACTCCAGTATTCTTGCCTGGAGAATCCCATGGACAGAGGAGCCTGGCAGGCTATGCTTCATAGGGTCTCAAAGAGTTGGACACGACTGAAGCAACTTACCACACGCGCGCGCACACACACACACACACACACACACACAATACATGCACATAATGTAATATTATTTAGCCACAAGAAAGAAGAAAATTCTGCCATTTGTGACAACATGGATTAGCCTTAAGAACATTATGCTAAGTGACATAAGCCAAACAGAGAAAGACAATACTTCATGGTATCACTTACATGTGGAATATTAAAGAAAAAAGTCATACTGATAAATATGGTGAATAGAAAAGTGGTAGCAAGAATGAGGGAATGGGGAGAGGTTGGTCAATGGGTACAAATTTTAAGCTCTGAGATGAATAAGGTCTGAGAGTCTCATGTAAAACAAAGTGACTACAGTTGATAGCATTGTTGTGAAACTGAAATTTTCTAAGACAGTAGAACTTAAAATTCTGACCAAAAAAGAAGTATGCTAGGTGATGGATATATTAATTAGCGAGATGGGAGGAATCTTTTCACAGTGTATATGTATATCAAATCACCATGACATACACTTTAAATATCTTACAATTTTATTTCAAACTCAATTTTGTCTCAATAAAACTGAAATTAGAGAAAGAATGAATGTCTATCCATTAAAAAGATTTGCAGAGATGTTCTTCTATTGGTTAGATTAAAACTAGGCTTACAATGTTTAAAGTCTCATCCAAGTTTGAGATTCTATGATTCTTGTTGGCTGGGAGAGCCATTTTTTCTTGAACTGTCTTCTTCAGAAAACTGTTTCATATTCATCAAATGGTTGCAGACTTTTAAACTTTGTGCAAAATATTTTTGCTGTATCTATTTGAAAGTGACCCAGTACGCAGCATGCATTCCTTATGGCCCGCCCTATAGGCAGACCATTTTGGTCATTTTAACGGTTTCTTCTTCTTGAGTTTTGTGAGTTAAACTCTATCTTTTTATCACTCTGCCCTCTCATGAAAGTGAACTGTTAGAACAGTTATGATACATCAACTGTTTTCCTTTGGTTTGCTGAAGAAAATGTACTTATTTACATTGATGAATAGCCCTAATTGGGTAAAATAGACTGGTAGTGCTGAGCTAATACCTTTAAATGTCTTGTCTTAGGCCATTAATATTCCCTTGTCACACATACATTTAAACAGTTGGAAGAAAGCCTTGTGTTCTTGACTCCTGTCAGACTTAACGAATGATTTTGTCAAGTCATTCCTTTCTGCCCTAGTTGATTGATAGCTAAATTTGGTCTTCTAGCTTATGTAAAAAGTGTTAACTGTGTCTTTCAGCTTGTAGGCAAGGGCATTTAAACTATTCTAATAGTCAATTTACAGAGGAATTACATTGCTTGTTTACTAGAGGGGTCAAAGAATGTGCCCCTATTCATCAGAGACACAAGTCACAGGACTCATGAGCTAATGAAGGCAGTATTTATGAGTCCCTGCACTTGCTGGATGATACCAAGTTCAAGGTGTCCCTGGCCCTGACTGCTTGGGACTCTGGCTCTCTGTTTTGGATATGCCTATGCTCATGGACTATGTATTTAGGATGAATATGATTTAATCCTAAAATTCTCAGAAACGATAAAAAAATAACCACCTAGAATGCTAGGTTGTCACAGTCCTAAGCTTCATCTGCACCTTTCAGAGATATCTCTATGATAAGGCAGATCCCTTATAACCTGTGTCATCACCAGGCTAATAGATTTTCATACATACTGTAATTACCATCTAAAAGCATGGAAAGTGGATTCAATCCTTTCTGGAAGAACTATCACTTCCACACTTCCATTGCCATGAGTCTTCATTAAGAATCTGAAAATCTACTATTTTGAAACACTTTGACCAGTAGTTTATAAGATAGTTACATAAAGGCAAGTATGACATGGCATGTTTTTGCAGTAGACATATCTTGACCCATGAGTCCTCCATTTTTTTTTTTCTTTACAGACTCCTAAAGCCCCTGAAAATCAGAGTCTCTAGTGATTATCCATCAGGCTCCTTTCAGCTACAGGAATGGAGATTCATTAAGACTCTGCATCAGTTCTGCCTCTGGAGGGACAACTGATTCCCTCTAGGGCTGTCCATCTGCCTCTGGGTCTGTTTTCCCACCCTCTCTACAGGGGTTTTCTTCTTTTTGTTCTTATTATCTTGGAGGAGGCTTTCAGAATTCCTTATGCATTTTACCCATCATCCAGAAATCTGGACCATGTGTTTTTCTGGATTACACACAGACACAGACACACACACAGACACACACACACACACACACACACACACTTTGCTTTTGGTCTATATTGTATGCAGAGCTGGTGGAGTTCAGTCATATGAGAGGTTACATATATTAGTAGTTTAGTGCATGAACTCTGGGGCCAGCTTGGGTTCAAATTCTGCCACTGCCACTTATCATCCATGTGAATGTGGACAAGTAACATTCATTTGCCTCAGTTTCCTCTCCTATAAAATGGAGATTATGTACCCAGCTCTATTAGAGAAATACATATTATTGAAAGCATTTGGAACAGTGCCTGACACAAAATAGCATTAAATAAAGTCTGTTAATATAAAATACTAATTTCCGGCAGTTCATTTCTGCTTTCCTTTTTGCCACTTTTCTCCATGCCCTGCCACTGAAACTCGGCCTTCTGCATACACCCTCCATTCTACCAGCCTCTCCTATGCTTCCTTATATTGCCTCCAGTGCTTATAGGCTCCATGTTCTGCTCACAGTTTTACCACCACCAAGGAAAGCTGCTGGATTGAGACCATCTGGAGATCCATGATGACCCAGCACAGCCTGGCATCCTAAGGCAATATTTCACTGTCTCTCTTCCCATGGAAGCAGTTGTCCCCGCCTATTGTGGAGGGAGAAGTGTATTTTAGTGCAGTCAAGTGTACTGGGGCAAAACACTGAGCCAGCAGAAGGCTACTGCTGTTCTTCAGGGTGATACCTGACCAACCCTTCCTTGTCCTAGACCCCATGACTTGTCAGTACAATTTTGAGCTAAATTCTTAAGCTCTCCATTGCTCAGTCATGTCCAACTCTTCGCAACACCATGGACTCCTAGCTGCCAAGATCCTCTTTCCATGGGATTTTTCAGGCAAGAATACTGGAGTAGGTTACCATTTCCTCCTCCAGGGGATCTTCCCAACCCAGGGGTCAAACCCACATCTCCTGTGTCTCCTGCATTGCAGGCAGATTCTTTACCACTGAGCCATCAGGGAAGCCCCCTATTTGGAACTAGAGTTTGTTAAATATGTCAGTTCAGTTCAGTCGCTCAGTCGTGTCCAACTCTTTGTGACTGCATGAACCACAGCACACCAGGCCTCCCTTTCCATCACCAACTCCCAGAGTTCACCCAAACCCATGTCCATCGAGTTGGTGATGCCATCCAACCATCTTATCTTCTGTCGTCCCTTTCTCCTCCTGCCCTCAATCTGTCCCAGGGTCTTTTCCAATGAGTCAGCTCTTCATATCATGTGGCCAAAGTATTGGAGTTTCAGCTTCAACATCAGTCCCTCCAATGAACACCCAGGACTGATCTCCTTTAGGATGGACTGGTTGGATCTCCTTGCAGTCCAAGGAACTGTCAAGAGTCTTCTCCAGCAACACAGTTCAAAAGCACAAGTCTTCGGTGCTCAGCTTTCTTTATCGTCCAACTGTCACATCCATACATGACTGCTGGAAAAACCATAGCCTTGACTAGACGGACCTTTGTTGACAAAGTAATGTCTCTGCTTTTTAGTATGCTATCTAGGTTGGTCATAACTTTCTTTCCAAGGAGTAAGCGTCTTTTATTTCCATGGCTGCAATCACCATCTGCCGTGCTTTTGGAGCCTAGAAAAATAAAGTCTGACACTGTTTCCACTGTTTCCCCATTTGCCATGAAGTGATGGGACTGGATGCCATGATCTTAGTTTTCTGTATGTTGAGCTTTAAGCCAACTTTTTCACTCACCTCTTTCACCTTCATCAGGAGACAGTTTAGATCTTCTTCACTTTCTGCCATAAGGGTGGTGTCATCTGCATATCTGAGGTTATTGATATTTCTCCTGACAATCTTGATTCCAGCTTGTGCTTCCTCCAGCCCAGCATTTCTCATAATGTACTCTGCATATAGTTTAAATAAGCAGGGTGACAATACACAACCTTGTCCTACTCCTTTTCCTATTTGGAACCAGTCTGTTGTTCCATGTCCAGTTCTAACTGTTGCTTCCTGACCTGCATACAGGTTAAATCTATACAAGTAAATAATTGCAGCTGTTATTTTTAAAAATAGACCAGGACTTATAGTGGTCCACATAGAGCAGACTACTGTTAATCCAGTGCTTTTGGCCAAAGAACTGAATTGGAATAACGTCAATCCATCAATTGATTGATCAGAAACTTATTTTGATGGTGTCTCCCTGAAACTATGGTTTAGTGACCACAAAAATTTATTCTAGTTAAATGTGTATATTATCAGTTATCTATTGTCACAGTAGTACAGTATAACATTTAAGCAGCATGCAATAACAGCATTTGCTTATCTCTAGTCTGGAGTGGTCACCTTGGCCAAGTCCTGTCACATGTATGGGTTCACTTGCTCTTGACTGATGGAGATGACTGAGCTGACCTAGCTCTGTTCCGTGTGTTTGTCTCCTTCCTCCTGGAACAAGCATTCTAGCCTGGGCATATCCTTCTCATGAAATTGGCAGAAAACCAGACCAAGCAAATCCGCTTGACCAGTCAAATCCACCCCTGCATGCACCATGATGGCCAATATCCATTGACGTTAAGTATGCCACATGGCCCAGCCCAGAGCCAGAGAAGGCAGACAATACAGACTTGCATGGCAAAGAGCTTGAGAGGCAGTGGAGAATGGAGTCATTCATATAACAGTTCTACTGCAATTATCTACTCAGTGCTTCCTACTTCATCAGCAAGATATTTATCAGCTTTTATCTTGACTGCATAAGTACTCTTAGAGAGAAAATCTAGAGGGCACGGACTGTTTATCTGGCTAAACTAAACCATCACATGTTTGCTATTTGGAGCCATGTTTTGGTGTTTGTAACGATGACTGTTGTGCTTTGAACTGATCCAGGAGGGCCTGAATTGGGAAGAGGGGTGTATAGAGAGAAGCATGAAGCCTGTTGAACTCTTCTTTTCTTTTTTAAAGAAATAATTGGTTTTCCTAAAGAAAGAAGCTAGCACCCTAATTAAAGTGATTTTGCTTCATAGAAGATAGTCAATGCCATCAGGATAATGAATAGAATGACCAAAGGATTTTGTGTGTTTCTCATTAAAAAAGAAAAACAAAATAAAGTAAAAACAGTGATTATTCTCTAAGTGCTCTTGCACAAGCTTCATAAATACGTCTCTACTCCGCCTGTATCTGTCCCCACCCCCAGCCCAAACTCTGAACAGTGCTGTCATTACAGTTGGACTATGCATTGGTGGCACCTTAGCTTATTAAAGTGGCTTTGGGTGGATTACTGCACTGACTGATTACCTTAATTGACCTTCAGACTGGCTAAAATTTGCCTGACTTAATGAGGCTCAATTTTTGTCAAGCCCCCAGGCTAGATGGCTCCTGGCCCAGACACTTTGTTGCTTTGATTTTTCATTTTTAATAACAATTACACCCCAAAGCTTAAGGAAATATGGTAAAATATGTCAGTGATTGTGAGGAGCCCAGAGCAGCTGTATCCTAGGGAAGATTTAAGGGTTCAAAGTTTTGAACCCATTTAAAATCACCCTCTTACATCATTGTAGTGAAGAAATTAATACTATTATTCTTAACAAGATTTTTCTAAACATCTGTCTAAATGACAAGACATCTTAAAACAGGCAGCCATTTGTTAAATATCATCAGCCCAGCCTAGATTTGGGTGTTAATATTTATTTCTGAAAATCGAGATGGCACTGTATTGCTCTGATGCACAGAAACCATTCCACCTAAAGGTTGACATGCAAAAACTCTTAAATTGAACGTTAAGTTTCAACAAAGAAAGTTTTCCTTCTGCAGGAGAAATAGGATTTATTGACAGTAGTGACCTGGAACACTGACCTGAGAAGGATTATGAACTAGTATTTGAACCCAGGATAAAAGAATGCCGTGATTGATTAGTTGTGTCTGGTGTAGGCATAGAAAGGAAATGAGGGAGCATGTTTGCCATTCCTGCCCCACCCAGTTCATAGTTTCTGATCTTGTTTCTTATAAACAGCCCTTCACCTTTAATTTTTTTCTATAAATGTTTTTATTGTTTCAACCTTCCACCCATGCTTGAGTACCTGAATCACTGTTTTATCAGACCTATTCTTTATTGGCCATTTTTTGGTTTTGATTACGCATCTGAGTTCCTTTCCTATTTTTGCGGAATTCCCCATTATATGAATTTTGATATAAGAAGCTAAAATGGCCAGAACACTTGATTTTACAAAACATTCCTCAAAAAACCTTCCTCCTTCATCCTTGCAACTAAATGTTGACACATGACCCAGAGTTTGGGTCTGAATTTTGCCTGGATAAAAATCAGGTCCATTTGCCTAAGACTTTGAATCAGAAGCTAATGACACAAAGACACAGCGTTAACATTCTGAGTTCTTTTCCTTCTTTCAACTAACAGGAGAGCTTTTCTGCTTACATCTTCCAGAATTAGTCTCTAATGCTTGCAACTAAGAACTTAACTGATATAACGGGTCTTCTAAGGCAGAGCTCCTCATACTGTATTGTGCATAGGAATCACTTAGACTTTTTATTAAAGTGCACATTCCTATTGAAATGGAGGTCTGGAATGTGGCCAGGGCTTGCTTTCCTAACAAATTCCCAGGAAATGGCGGTGATAGGTGATACTGGCCTATGGTCCATCTTTTAAGTAAGAAGGATCAAGGGAAGAAAAAAGGAACCTGATAGAAGATAGAATTGACAGGGGAAAAAAAAGATCCATTTCAATGTGTTTTAGTTAAGTTATAGCAGATCAACTGTTATAACTAATAAACTTCAAAATGGGCAACAGGTCCAGTAAGATAGAATTGCATTCTTAATCATGTAACAATACTGGACTAGTATTGTTACCCTGGGTGAGGTTACCCTGGGCAGCATTCCTCCATGCACTAAGGTGTAGGTTGACTGGGGGAAGAGGGGATTTTCCACCATCTTAAACTCATGGCTTCTCAGGTCATCCTGGTGTCATGTCTGTATTTTATCCAGATAAAAATGGAAAAGCATATGAGAAGTATTTCATTTTTTGAAATTTTAAAATATAAAGCATGGATGTAGGAATCCACACTTAATAAGTACCATTATTATGCAAACACTCTTGTAACCACTACCCAGGTCAAGAAATGGAACTTTGCCAGGCTCCCAAAAAGTCCTCTTATGTATTTCTTGCCTCCCTCCAAAATTAATCATTATTCTGACTTTAGAGTGCTCACTTCCTTGTGTGTTTTTATGGTTTTATCATTCTGCTGTGCATCTTCAGATGACATCGTTTGGTTTTGCCCACATTTTGGGATTTATCTTTTAGTCTGTTAATCTATTGCATCCACTTCATTCCCTTTCTTTTGCTTATACTCCATCTGTTGGAGAACCCGGATGGTTAGTATTGTAAGTTTTTGCATTTTGCTGAATACACATGTGTGGTGCCATATGTCCCATATGTTCTGTCTTCTATATGTTCTGCAAATCACCAAGGGGATCCAGAGCCTCCACCATATTCAGGTTTGATCCCTTTGACATCACTATGGTTGGGATTGTGCTGTTTCATCAGAAGGCACATAGTACATGGCCCTTTCTCTCTTTTTAAAATTGATAAACAATATTATATAATTTACAGATGTACAATATAGTGATTCACAATTCTTAAACAGCTGTCTTTTTTGGTGATTTTTCAAACACTGTTGTTCAGTACCTAGAATGAAGACATTTTAATTCATATTGGTTGCAAAATGGTGATATTCTATCATTTTGTTTTCAATTTATTAAGTGGACTAAATTTAGAGTCAGATATTTCTCTTATTACGAAGATTTTCAGTTCACATAGGAAAGGCAAGATATATTCTTGATTTCCCCGAGATAAGTGAAATTGGTTTCTTGTTGTCCTTTTGAGGTGACCAATTCATCATTATTATTTTTTAGTTCTTATACACTCATTTAAAGTTATTTTATGAGTTTTAGGCCACCTGAATTTTTATTGTTTGAGAAGTTTAAATTGTCTAACCTTTGGCCAAATGAGAGCCTCCTGTGTTACTTTTACATGACCCTAGTAGTCTCTGATGGGCTTCTTAAGTGGCACAGTTGGTAAAGAATCTGCCTGCCAATGCAGGAGACACTTGAGATGTGGGTTCCATCCTTGAGTAGATCCCTCAGAGTAGGAAATGACAACCCGTTCCAATGTTCTTGCCTGGGAAATTCCATGGACAGAGGAGCCTGGTGGGCTATAGTCCATGGGGTCACAAAGAGTAGACACTACTGAGCACACACAGACACAGTGATCTTTAATAACTCTTTTCTATTGGGCTGTAAAAAAGCTGAGTGCTGAAGAATTGATGCTTTTGCACTGAGGTGTTGGAGAGGATTCTTGACAGTCCCTTGGAGTGCAGGAGATCTAAGCAGTCAGTCCTGCAGGAAATCAGTCCTGAATATTCATTGAAAGGACTGATGCTGAAGCTGAAGCTCCAATACTTTGGCCATCTGATGTGAAGAACTGACTCATTGGAAAAGATTCTGATGCTGCAAAAGATTGAAGGCAGGAGGAGAAGGGGACAATAGAGGATGAGGTGGTTGGATTGCATTACCGACTCAGTGGACATGAGTTTGAGCAAGCTCCGGAAGTTGGTAATGGACAGGGAAGCCTGGCATGCTGCAGTCCATGGCGTTGCAAAGAGTCGAACGCGACTGAGCGACTGAACTGACTGACTGATTTAGTATAATAAAATATGGGCTTTCCAGGTGGCGCTAAAGAACTCACCTGCCAATGCAGGTTAGATGTAAGAGATATGAGTTCAATCCCTAGGCCAGGAAGATCCCCAGGGCAGTGGGCAGGAGGGCAGTGGGCAGGAGGGCAGTGGGCAGGAGGGCAGTGGGCAGAAGGGCACAGCAACCCACTCCAGTATTCTTGCATGAAGAATCCCATGGACAGAAGGGACCTGACCTGCTGCAGTCCATAGAATCTCACAGAGTCAGACGCAACTGAAGTGATTTAGCACGTATGCATAATAAGATATTTCAGGCTTATTTATATATTTCTAGCCTCAAAGAACTTGGAATCAACCATTTTCCCAAGAAACTTTAGTTTGTTTTAAAGTAAAATTGTATTTAAAAAATGTTCATTGTTACTGGACTGGCCATTGTTGGACAGAACTGGAAACTGTACGTGTGTGTGTTGACTTGAAAATCTCATGTGTTCATATTGGTATTTCTACTTCTGGTTTAGAATAATAGGGTTTTTCCTTAATCTCTCTTTTTAAAAAAATCTCTTTTATATTACATTGTCTTTCTTCCACACTAACACTTCTGGTTAGCAAGGACACAGGAGATGAGAAATAAAATTTCATAACTGTTTGCTTTCTGTGTGTGCTCACTCAGTTATGTCTGACTCCTTGCGTCCCTGTGGCCTATAGCCCACCAGGCTTCTCTGTCTGTGGAATTATCCCACCAGGAATATTGGAGTGGGTTGCCATTTCCTCCTCCAGGGGATCTTCCTGACACAGGGATCAAACCCTCATCTCCTGTGGCTCCAGTACTGGCAGGCAGATTGAGCCTACCTTTAAACACAGTAGTGTTAGAATAACAATATTTATGCTACCATTATAATTAAAATCACATAAAATAGTTAAGATTTTTTAACAAAAAATCCTATTCCCTTTTTCTTTTCATTTTTACATCTTCATTACATCATAGCATGAATCCATTTTATATTATACTCTCTCCCATTTGACTATCTTATGTTCTTAGTTTTATAAATAAGAATATATTGAATGTTCACTGCCAGTACTTATGTTTTTCAAGTTAATAGTTGATGTTTTTCTAGTTCTTTTGCCAGGTAAAGTTCATCCTTTAACAGTTTCTCTGTCTCATAAAAATATTTTCTGAGTTCTTGCATGTTGATCAAATTTTGTCTGTGGTTTATATCCTTGAAAGTCAGTTCTGCTGGTTATAAAATTCTTAGCTCACATTTTCTTTCCTTGAGGGTCTTAAATGTAGTATTTTATTTTCTTCTGGCATAAAACTTTGCTGTTGAAAAGTCTAGTGATCATCTATAAATAATTTTCTTTATTTGCCTAAATACATAAGGATTTACCCCTTTTTTCTTTAGAATCCAGTTTTTTTGGTTGATAGTATAGGTTTCCTCTCTCAAGTGCATGAAATGCTTTTTCAGAAAATTGTTTATATATTATGTGTATAATATATAATTTCTATATCAAATATATGTCTATATATAATGTAGATAGAATATAATTTCTGTATGATATATTTTAATGATTGTATTAAATAAATAATTATATAAGTAATTCCGTTCCATCGCTCAGTCGTGTCCAACTCTTTGCGACCCCATGGACTGTAGCCTACCAGGCTTCTCCGTCCATGGAATTCTCCAGGCAAGAATACTGGAGTGGGATACCGTTTCCTTCTCCAGGGGATCTTCTCGACCCAGGGATCGAACCCGGGTCTCCCGCATTGGAGGCAGACGCTTTAACCTCTGAGCCACCAGGGAAGCCCATATAATAGCACTTTAAAAATTATATATATCTTCAGGAAAATATTCAAGAATTACTATGCTTAGTATTCCTTCCATTTTCTTGCTTTGATTTTCCTCTTTAGGGACCTCTGGTAGCCATATATTGAAATTTCTTTGCTTATCTTCAGTATTTGTTACTTTTTCTCAAATTTTGTAAAATCTCTTTTAAAAATTTTATTTTGCATTAAAAATTTTTTCCTTCTTTTCTATTTCTTGTGAAGCATTTGCTACTGTGTTTATTCATTATTAGTTTTTTTCAAATGATTTTTCTTTTACTTATAATTCTTTTCTAAGTTTCATGACTTCATCCTTGAATTTTTTCTTTTTCTAATTTATGTTCTTTCATATCTTGCATCATTTTTAGTGCATTTTAATGTGTTTGAAATAGTAGATTACAGTTTTAATTTGTTTTACAGGCATATCTTTCTGGGATGCTTTCAGTTTGTATAGAGATGATATGTTTTTCTTATAATAGTTTTATGTGAATTTTGACCTTGATAATTTCAAGTTGCTCATACTTAATGAGAACTCAATCTTCCTAAAGGCTTGGAAAAAGTCTAGAAGAGCAGATAATTCTTCTAGCTTCACAGAGCTCTCACTTCTCTTGTTTTGTGTAATATTTAAAAATACAGTAGGTTACACAAAATGACAAATATTGTATGATTTCACTTGTATAAATGATCTAGCATAGACACATTCATAGAGACAGAAAGTAGATTTATTAGGGCTGGGAGAAGGGGAGCATGGAGAATTCTTGCCTAATGTTTACAGAGCCTCTGGGGTGATGGAAATATTTTGGAACTATATGTTGATAATGGCTTTACAACATTGTGAATGTAATTAGTGCCACTGAATTATACACTTAAAGTGAAAAACTTTTATGTTATATATATTTTGTAGAAATAAAATTTTCCTAAGATAAAAAATGCAAACATTGTCTTGATTGGTGAGATAGCCTAGTTCAGACCATTGCCCCCACTTTATCTAGATCTTCCCTTTCTTTTATCTCTGTTGTCCCCAGCCAGTTCAACTTTGATTATACTCTCAATAGCTTCTCCTTCATGAGGGTTTCTGTCCTAGAGGAGAGCCAAGCCAGGTCAGCTTCAAGTGTCCTCTGCACTGTCCCCTTCAGACTTCATTAGAGGGCTCTGCTCCTTGCCACCTTATGAAGCAGGCAGGTATTTAACTTTTCCAAGTCTCATTTTCTTCATCTGAAAAACTGGTGGTATAAGAATAGTCCCTATCTCATAGTATTGTCATGGGGATTAAGTGACATAGCATAAATAATCTTGGTTGATCTAAGTTGTCTATATGCCCAGAATATATGAGCTCACCAATGAAAGTATTATTCCCAAGCAGAAATTTAACACACCTTGCTAATGAGTAACTAATTAATGTTAATTTTCCACAAATCTTGTTATGTTTTATATGGTAAAATGTCCAACTCAATCCAGAGTTAAATTAAATTGCACATACACACAGGGATACCTTCTGGTAATTAGTGCAAAAAGGAACTGAGATTTGTACATTTCCCTTCTTCTGATCAATGATAAATATGTATGTATCATACTATCAAAAGATTTGCCTGAATACCCCTGAATAGGAATATTTGTTTGAAAAATAAACACATTGTTTATCATCTTCTCTTCTGTTTATTTGTATTTGGGGTGTTTTCTCCTTGCATAAATTCTGACAATTATGAACAAAGCAGCACTAAGGTAATTGTTCAGTACAGTTCCCTTTCATTTTAATGTGGCTGTCCTACTTCCCATTTAAACAATGTGGGAATGATGTGTAATTATGCATTGTTAGAAATTTGGGTATGTTTATTCTAAATTACCTTGAAGAATAATTGTCAGTACTTCTTTCTGGAGCATACCAACTGTGTCATCATAGCGCCTGGCAGATACATTTTTTAAATTGTTAGGTGTTTCATGTTTCTCCCTCCATCAAATATAAACAATGGATATGGAAAAGGCTGGAGACAGCAGAGAGATAAGATTTTCAGGTCACTTCAAGGCCTAGTTCATCATCTAAAGTTCTCCCCACCTGTTGATTGATGCCTACATTTCTTCTTTTTCTAAAAAGCCCAAGTTCTTGAGCTGAATCATGACTCAAAACCTGAAGGGAGACACTTGGCCAATGAAGGATGTGAGCAGAACTTTGATAAGGACATCCTATAATGTATTGAGCTACAAGTCATGTGTGTAACTTCCAAGTTGACATATAATACAGATAATTCAGAATCATTCTTAGTCATATCTCTCTGCCTTCCTTTGATATGATAAGCACCAGGAAGATTAAAAAGAGAGTTGCAACATTATGTCTGTGAACCATGAGAACTGGGACTTTAGAAAAACTATTCTTAGGAAGTAATTTAATTCATATGATTTAAAGAGTAATGCAATCAAACAGACAGTTCCTCTGTCCCTTAATTCTTTGTTTTCTTTTTTTTTACCGTAGCTTCGGAAAGCAGTGATGGATCACATATCAGATTCTTTCTTGGAAACCAACGTTCCTTTGCTAGTTCTCATTGAGGCTGCAAAAAGTGGGAATGAGAAGGAAGTGAAGGAATATGCCCAGGTTTTCCGTGAGCACGCCAATAAGCTGGTGGAGGTAAGTCAAGAGAGGCTCAAGAGTAGAATTTCTATCAGTAGGTTTAATCTCTATAAACGGGTCTTGGAATTTCAACAAACCAGGCTCCTATGATTTTCCTGGATCTTTCTTTTATCTTCTGGTGACTCCATCCTTTGTAAAGGACACAACTTTTCAGTAATCTCTCCTCTCTATTACACAATTCTAAACAGATTCTGAAATGTATCTGCTAATTTTCCTCAACAATAAGCAGAGGCTGAAACAAGAGCAATAGAAGGACAGTCCAAATGCTGAAGACCAGCTTTGATTTGAAGAAGTAGAATTAAAACTTCCAAATGGAGATTTAGACACAGTTTCCTTTTCTTTCCCATCTCTACTCACCCACTTAAACCGGAATTAGCTGGCCACCTTATGAACACTGTAAAAATTAGTCTCCCCTCCCTAAAAGAGATGTTTGGACTCCTGGTCAAGACTCTTGGGGCAGTAGTAGGAGTGTAAGTTTAGGTCCTAGGTATATTCTCTGTGTTAGAGACATCTGTAGGAGTTGCTTTATAAATGCAAAATTGTACTGTTTGACTGAAGCCCTTGAACTTCTTACTGTAGCCCCAGTGTCTTTAGGTGACATTAGACTAAAGAAGCTGAAAATAGAGTCATGCTTATAATATTATGGCAATCTTTCTGGCTCTGTTCGCAAATATGGGGCAAATACCCCATCACCTCTCACATTCCACCTACAGATTCCAAGATTTGGCTGCAGTTCCAAGTTAGCCATTGCAGAATCCAAAGTCTTTCCAAGGCTGGCCTTGGAAGTTCTGCCACTTTCAACTTTAAAGAAAGAACAGCTGAAGAAGGAGTGGGATTGGAGTGACAAGGGGAGGAAGAAGAGGAAAGGAAGAATGTGAAATGAGTGCTACAGAAGTTAAAAATATTAATATGCAATAAAGAATAATATTAGCACACAGATACATCATCCCAATATATATAATTCTAGTATTTACATGATAGTTGCAAAATTTATAGAGAACATTAATTAATGATGTGTTGCAGCTATTATCAATAAAGACAGGGACATGAGTTTAAAGTCATATGATAAACATCTCCTACTTTCAATTCTGCCAGTGTCTTTCTGAAATTCTCTATACAGCCTTATTTGCAGATCATGTTTGAAGTTCAAATTTGATGCCCTGAGTAAATATGAGGCCAGGGCCAAGTAGCTCCCTACTCTTTTTTCCTATCTTATTGACCCTGGACACAGACATCATTCCCCTCATCCCATCTGTATGTTTCACTGTAGGGGAATCCAGTCACTCTGGGTGATTCTTGATTCACAGCTTGTGCCAGCAGCAGAAGATCCAGGTCATTCAGACCCCACGTTTCAGACTGTTGCTAACTTGCTCCCTTTAGTTGTTTCTTTTTTTCTACCTGTGTGGTCCCTGCAGCCAGCAGCATTTTGGAATGTCCTGATGCTCAGGAAGTGCCAGGACAAGGGTGTACACTTGCCTCTGTTTGATTAGACATGAGCTGGATTTGAAAACATTTCTGCATCTTATGTGCTTCAAACAAGTGCATCACTGCTGATGCACACATGTAAGGAAACTTGAGTACTGGGCGGAGTCACACTTCTTCCAATTTGAAAGTGTCTATATGGACCTGGGTACTTTTCTGGGCCTTAGTTTCTGTGTCTGTAATATGAAAAATTTGGTTGTTATATTGACTTTCATATCTATTACCTTGTTAAATTCACTTCCTAATGCCAAGTTTTGACTGTATCCTGTAGGATTTCCTATGTATATAATCATGTTATCTGCAAATTATGACAGTTGTATTTCTTTTCCAATCCCGTGTTTTCTTTTTTCCTTGTATTATTGTACTAGCCAAGCCTTCAACTTAGAAGTTTGGTAATAGATATTTTTGTTACCTTTAGAGCTCAGTGAGGAAATTTTAATATTTTACCATTTATTATATCATTAGTTCTAGATTTCTTGTGGATATTTTTATTAGATTAAGTTGTCTTATGTTTCTCCTTTTTTAAGATTTTTAAAGTTTATGAATATGTATAGAATTATGTCATATTTCTGAGACTATTGCATAGTTTTTGTCTTCTTTATTTTCCTTCAGAGGTATCAAAAATACACTTTTTTTTTTTTTCCCTCAGAAAATAAGTTAGAAATTATTTTTTCTTTCTGTTTTCTGGAAGTGAATGTGTGAGAATGGCATTATATATTTTTTAAATATTTGGAGAAATTCACTGATATAGCAATCTGAACCTGGGTATTTATTTGAGGAAGAGTTAAAAAATTGCAGATTCAATTTTTAAAGCATAAGACTTTAAATTTTCAGCTTCTTTTGGATCAGCTTTGGTAAATTGTATTCTAGAAATTTGTTATTTTCATTTAATTTTCTAAATTTTTGGCATAAAATTGCCCATGTCTTCTACCACTTTTAAAAAACGTATTAGAATCTGCACTACTCTTTCTTTTTTCTTTCCCATTCATCCCTCATGTGCCTGATTGTGTCTTCTTTCTTTTTTAATGATTACTTTTGTAAGAGGTTGACCAATTTAATAATCTTTTCTAAAACATAGCTTTCACTTTTGTAGAATTTTTAAGTTTTATTTAAGACTTATCTTTGTATTTATCTTATACAAGAATGCTCTTATCCTTGTATTTCTTTTTTTCTGCTTTCTTCTGTTACAAAACTTACTGTATTTTTCTAACTTTTTGAAATGAATATCCTATCATTGATTTTTAGCCTTTTGTATTTAGTAATATATGTGTTTGAGACTATAAATTTCTTCCTAAACTATACATGTGTCTGGTTGTTTTCTGCTGACCTAATTTTTAGCTCACTCATCCTGTCTCCATCTGTGTCTGATATGCTTGAAACTGATCTATTGAGTTCCATTTTTATTTAAGAATTTCTGGTTAATTCCTTTTTTTTTTTTCTTTTTAGTGATTCCGGTTTCTGATATAATTTGTTATCAGGTCATCTCCTTTAAAATATATTAATCAGAGTTATTTGAAAAATCCAAGTCATAAAACTCCAGTATTTGAATCAATTTTGTTTCTGTTTTGTGGTTGCCCTATAGAGTGGTCCAAACCAGTCCACAATGGCTTCAACAGAGACAACAAGTGCTTTTGGTTTTTATCAGGCTTTGGGGTCTGGAGTCAAGATCTCCATGTAGGGGCTGGAGTTTAAATCTTTCTTCAGACTTCCCTTTGGCATAGGAAAAAAGGTGGGCTTTCCCATCAGTTTGCCCAGTTTATAGCAAGAGGGAAAGGGGGAAGAGTGAGGCTTAAATACTGTCAGCAGCCAACCATTCAAAATGGAGTTAAGACTCTTAATTATAATTAATCTCTGGTATTTGCCTGATGACTGGAATATGCCATGTTTCATTTAATTGAATTTGTACTTGTTTAAGTAAATGATCATGTAGCCCTATGAGGCTTTCAAAATGGAGACTTTATATGGTGACTGCTATTTGATTTTATCTTGATGATTGTTTATTTCTTTCTGGTATGCTGGTTAATTTTTGATTGAATGGTAGACATTCCTATGAATAAATATAAAGAGTCTGTGTCTTAGTCTATTCAGGCTGCTATAACAAAGTACTACACATTCAGTGGCCTATAAACAACAGAAATTTATTTCACACAGTTCTCAAGGCTGGGAAGTCCAAGACCAAATTTCCTGAATAGGTGTGTTCTGTGAAGGCCCTCTTCCTTGTTCGTAGCTTCTCACTGTGTTCTCTCATGGTGGAAGGGGAGAGGGATGACTGTGGGCTTCCTTTTTATAAGAACAGTAATCCCATTTATAAAGACTCCACTTTCATAACCTATGAAACTCTCAAGACCTCACTTCCTAACCATCACATGCATCATTAGGATTTGAAAGTATGAATCTTGGGAGGACACAGACATTCAGATCATAGAAATCTGGATGATTTTTCTCTCCAAAGAGAATTCATCCTGTCCTCTGACAGGCAGCAGAGAGGCAAACCACCTCAGCCCAATCGAAGACTTGAGACTAGTATATGACTTTCTAAGGTATAGTCTACCTTTCTTTTATCCTAGTCCTATGGAATGGTCATCCCAGATGCCAAGAGAGAATCAAACGTAGTACTTAGTATCCCACCTCATCTATGAAGCATTTACTCCAGTTTTTTTTTTCTCATCATCATGGTGGGTGTAGACTTTGATTTGTTTTGTATGCCTTCAAGGGACTACTTGGCTTTCGTTATTTGTAGCTTAATAGACAAAAATAGTGGGAGAAAGCTTGTGGGAAAAAGCATTTAAAAAAAAACACGCTTATTTTTGAATGTCCCTTTGTTATGTGACCTTAGTTTCAAGCCTTTGCTTCCTTGGCTGTCCTGTCCAGTTTTTGCCTCCCCAACCCTATGAGGTTGCTACTCTTAAAGAATCATTTTCCTCTCAGCAGCAACCTTCTATTTGTATCTCAGTTTCTCTTTCCACAGTAAGAATTAGCAAATCCATGGGAGGAAAAGTGAAATGCAGAAAGCTGGGCCCCCTTCAATGAGCATCTCTTTTTGAGCTAGTCTAAGTTTTGAGTACTTTAGCTGATGTCTCATGCTTTGAAGCAAATTCTTTTATTTCTGCATTTCTAGTTGTTCTCAGCAGGAAAGTGAGATGAGTCTCTTACTAGATTCTTTTTCATGGCTGGAAGTGGAAATTCCTGAGAGAACTGGTTGGGATACATTAGTAAGATTTTTGTTGTTAGTATTTTTAGTCAGAGATTTTTTTATTCAATAGAATGTGCTGTGCTTAGTCCCTCAGTCATGTCCAACTCTTTGTGACCCCAGGGTCTGTAGTCCACCAGGCTCCTCTGTCCATGGGGATTCTCCAGGCAAGAATACTGGAGTGGGTTACCACACCCTCCTCTATTCAATACTGAAATGAGTTGCCATTTCCTCCTCCAAGGGATCTTCCTGAATGAGAAATAGAACCTCCATCTCCTAAACCTCCTGCACTGGCAGGTATATTCTTTACCAATGGTGTCACCTGGGAAACCCCATTAATGTAAATCACATAGGAATTATATATCAGATAATTTTGAAGGAAGAATGAAGGAATAATCAATCTTTGACTATCAGCTCAGTTCAGTCACTCATTCATGTCTGACTCTTTGCAACCCTATGGACAGCAGCGTACCAGCTTCACTGTCCATCACCAACTCCTGGAGCTTGCTAAAACTCATGTCCATTGAGTCAGTGGTGCCATCCAACCACCTCATCCTCTGTCGTCCCCTTCTCCTTCTGCCTTCAATCTTTCCCAGCATCAGGGTCCTTTCAAATGAGTCAGCTCTTCGCATCAGGTGGCCAAAGTTTTGGAGTTTCAGCTTCTGCATCAGTCCTTCCAATGAACACTCAGGACTGATTCCTATAGGATGAGGATAGACTGGTTGGATCTCCTTGCAGTGCAACAGACTGTCAAGAGTCTTCTCCAACACCACAGTTCAAAAGCATCAAATCTTTGGTGCTCAGCTTTCTTTATTGTCCAACTCTCACAGCCATATGTGACTACCGGAAAAACCACAGCTTTGACTAGATGGACCTTTGCTGGCAAAGTAATGTCTCTACTTTTTAACATGCTGTCTAGGTTTGTCATACTTTTTCTACTAAGGAGCAAGTGTCTTTTAATTTCATGGTTGCAATTACTATCTGCAGTGATTTTGGAGCTCAAGAAAATAAAGTCTGTCACTGTTTTTATTTTTTTTCCTATCTATTACCATGAAGTGATGGAAGCAGATGCCATGATCATAGTTTTTTGAATGTTGAGTTTTAAGCCAACTTTTTCACTCTCCTCTTTCACTTTCATCAAGAGGCTCTTTAGTCTCTCTTCACTTTCTGCCATAAGGGTGGTATCATCTACACATCTGAGGTTATTGATATTTCTCCCGGCAATCTTGATTCTAGCTTATGTTTCATCCAGCCTGGCATTTCTCATGATGTAAACCAGACCACCTGACCTGCCTCTTGAGAAACCTGTATGCAGGTCAGGAAGTGACAGTTAGAACTGGACATAGAACAACAGACTGGTTCCAAACAGGAAAAGGAGTACGTCAAAGCTGTATATTGTCACCCTGCTTATTTAACTTATATGCAGAGTACGTCATGAGGAATGCTGGGCTGGTGGAAGCACAAGCTGGGATCAAGATTTCCGGGAGAAATATCAATAACCTCAGATATGCAGATGACACCACCCTTATGGCAGAAAGTAAAGAACTAAAGAGCCTCTTGATCGAAGTGACAGAGGAGAGTGAAAAAGTTGGCTAAAAGCTCAGCATTCAGAAAACTAAGATCATGGCATCTGGTCCCATCACTTCATGGCAAATAAATGGGGATACAGTGGAAGCAGTGGCTGACTTTACTTTGGGGGGCTCCAAAACCACTGCAGATGGTGATTGCAGCCATGAAATTAAAAGACGCTTACTCCTTGGAAGGAAAGTTATGACCAACCTAGACAGCATATTAAAAAACGGAGACATTACTTTGCCAATAAAGTTCTATCTAGTCAAGGCTTTGGTTTTTCCCGTGGTCATGTATGGATGTGAGAGTTGGACTGTGAAGAAAGCTGATCGTCGAAGAATTGATTCTTTTGAACTGTGGTGCTGGAGAAGACTCTTGAGAGTCCCTTGGACTCCACGGAGATCCAACCAGTCTATCCTAAAGAAGATCAGTCCTGGGTCTTCATTGGAGGGACTCATATTGAGCTGAAACTCCAATACTTTGGCCACCTGATGCGAAGAGCTGACTCACTGGAAAAGAGCCTGATGCTGGGCGGGATTGGGGGCAGGAGGAGAAGGGGACGGCAGAGGATGAGATGGCTGGATGACATCAACGACTTGGTGGACGTGGGTTTGGGTGCACTCTGGGAGTTGGTGATGGACAGGGAGGCCTGGCGTGCTGTGGGTCATGGGGTCACAAAGAGTTGGACACTACTGAGCGGCTGAGCTGAACTGAACTGAATCTGCATATAGGTTAAAGAAACAAGGTGACAATATACAGCCCCAATATACTCCTTTCCCAATTTGAAACCAGTTTGTTGTTCCACGTCCAGTTCTAAATGTTGCTTCTTGACCTGAATACAGTGTTCTCAGGAGGCAGGTAAAGTGGTCTGGTATTCCCATTTAAGAATTTTCCAGTTTGTTGTGATCCACACAGTCAAAGGCTTTAGGGTAGTAAATGAAGCAGAAGTAGATGTTCTTCTGGACTTTTCTTGCTTTTTCTATGATCCAACAGTTATTGGCAATTTGATCTCTGGTTCCTCTGCCTTTTGTAAATCCAGCTTGAACATCTGGAATTTCTCAGTTCACGTACCATTGAAGCCTAGCTTGAAGAATTGTGAGCATTACTTTGCTAGAGTGTGAGATGAGTGCAATTGTGTGGCAGTTTGAATTTTCTTTGGCATTGCCTTTCTTTGGGGTTGGAATGAAAACTGACCTTTTCCAGTCCTGTGGCCACTGCTGAGTTTTCCAAATTTGCTGGCATATTGAGTGCAGCACTTTCACGGCATCATCTCTTAGGATTTCAAATAGCTCAGAATTCCATCATGTCTACTAGCTTTGTTCATAATGATGCTTCCTAAGGCCCAGTTGACTTTGCATTCCAGGTTGTCTGTCTCTAGGTGAGTGATCACACCATCGTGATTATCTGGGTCATGACGATATTTTTTGCATAGTTCTTCTGTATATTCTTGCCACCTCTTCTTAATATCTTTTGCTTCTGTTAGGTTCATACCATTTCTGTCCTTTATTGTGCCCATCTTTGCATGGACTGTTCCCTTGGTATCTGTACTTTTCTTGACGAGATCTCTAGTCTTTCCAATTTTAATGTTTCCCTCCGTTTCTTTGCATTGTTCACTTAGGAAGGCTTTCTTATCTCTCCTTCTATTCTTTGGAACTCTGCATTCAGATGGATATATCTTTCCTTTTCTCCTTTGCTTTTTGCTTCTCTTCTTTTTTCAGCTATTCGTAAGGCCTCCTCAGACAACCATTTTGCCTTTTTGCATTTCTTCTTCTTGGGGGTGGTTTTAATTACTGCCTCCTGTTCAATGTTATGAAGCTTCTTCCATAGTTCTTCAGACAGTCTCTATCAGATCTAATCCGTTGAATTCATTTACACTTCCAATTTTGAATCATAAAGGATTTGATTTAGGTCATATCTGAATGGTTTAGGGTTTTCCCTACTTTCCTCAATTTAAGTCTGAATTTTGCAATAAGGAGTTCATGATCTGAGCCCCAGTCAACTCCTAGTCTTGTTTTTGCTGACTCTATAGAGTTTCTCCATTTCTGGCTGCAAAGAATATAATCAGTGATTTCAGGATTGATCATGTGGTTAGGTCCATGTGTAGCATCAACTATTGTGTTGCTGGAAGAGGGTGATTTCTATGACCAGTGTGTTCTCTTCGCAGAACTCTATTAGCCTTTGCCCTGCTTTGTTTTGTACTCCCAAGACCAAACTTGTCTGTTACTCTGGGTATCTCTTGACTTCCTACTTTTGCATTCCATTCACCTATGATGAAAAGGACATCTTTTTTTGTTGTTAGTTCTAGAAGGTCTTGTAAGGCTTCACAGAACTGTTTAACTTCAGCTTCTTTGGCATTAATTGTTGGGGCGTAGATTTGGATTACTGTGATATTGAATTGTTTGCCTTGGAAATGAACAGAGATCATTCTGTCGTTTTTGAGATTGCACCAAGTACTGCATTTCCGACTAAAAGAGTCTGAAACAAAAGGACAACAAAAGGTTGTCTATGAGGGCTAATCCATTTCTTCTAAGGGATTCTTGCCCACAGTAGTAGATATAATGGTCATCTGAATTAAATTTGCCCATTCTGGTACATTTTAGTTCACTGATTCCTAAAATATCGATGCTCACTGTTTTCATCTCCTGTTTGACCACTTCCAGTTTGCCTTGATTCATGGACTGAACATTCCAGGTTCCTATGCAGTACTGTTCTTTATAACATCAGACTTTACTTCCATCACCAGTCACATCCACAACTGGGTGTTTTTTTCACTTTGATTCAGCCTCTTTAGTCTTTCTGGAGCTATTTCTCCACTCTTCTCCAGTAGCATATTGAACACCTACTGACCTGGAGAGATAATCTTTTTGCCTTTTCATACTGTTCATAGGGTTCTCAAGGCAAGAATCATTCCAGTGGACAACATTTTGTCAAAAGTCTGCACCATTACCCATTCATCTTGGGTGGCCCTACACAACATGGCTCATAGATTCATTGAGTTAGACAAGGCTGTGATTCAAATGATCAGATTGGTTCAGTTCAGTTCAGCTCAGTTCAGTCGCTCAGTAGTGTCCAACTCTTTGCGACACCATTAATCACAGCATGCCAGGCCTCCCTGTCCATCACCAACTCCCGGAGTTCACTCAAACTCATGTCCATCGAGTCGGTTATGCCATCCAGACAACTCATTCTCTGTTGTCCCCTTCTCCTCCCGCCCCCAATTCCTCCCAGCATCAGACTCTGTTCCAGTGAGTCATCTCATCGCATGAGGTGGCCAAAGTACTGGAGTTTCAGCTTTAGCATCAGTCCTTCCAATGAACACCCAGGATTAATCTCCTTTAGAATGGACTGGTCGGACCTCCTTGCAGTCCAAGGGACTCTCAAGAGTCTTCTCCAGTACCACAGTTCAAAAGCATCAATTCTTCGGCGATCAGCTTTCTCACAGTCCAACTCTCACATCCATACATGACCACTGGAAAAACCATAGCCTTGACTAGACGGAACTTTGTTGGCAAAGTAATGTCTCTGCTTTTTAATATACTATCTAGGTTGGTCATAACTTTCCTTCCAAGGAGTAAGCGTCTTTTAATTTCATTGCTGGAATCAGTATTTGCAGTGATTTTGGAGCCCCCCCCAAAAAGTCTGACACTGTTTCCACTGTTTCCCTATCTATTTCCCATGAAGTGATGGGACCAGATGCCACGATCTTTGTTTTCTGAATGCTGAGCTTCAAGCCAATTTTTTCACTCTCCTCTTTCACTTTCATCAAGAGGCTTTTTAGTTCCTCTTCACTTTCTGCCATAAGGGTGGTGTCATCTGCATATCTAAGGTTATTGATATTTCTCCTGGAAATCTTGGTTCCAGCTTGTGCTTCTTCCAGCCCAGCGTTCCTCATGATGTACTCTGCATAGAAGTTAAATAAGCAGGGTGACAATATACAGCCTTGACATACTCCTTTTCCTATTTGGAACCAGTCTGTTGTTCCATGTCCAGTTCTAACTGTTGCTTCCTGACCGGCATACAGGTTCCTCAAGAGGCAGGTCAGGTGCTCTGGTATTCCCATCTCTTTCAGAATGTTCCACAGTTTCTTGTGATCCACACAGTCAAAGGCTTTGGCATAGTCAATGAAGCAGAAATAGATGTTTTTCTGGAAATCTCTTGCTAGCTCCATGATCCAGCGGATGTTGGCAATTTGATCTCTGGTGCCTCTGACTTTTAGTTTTCTGTAATTGTGATTTCTGGAGATCAGTGGAGAAATAACTCCAGAAAGAATGAAGGGATGGAGCCAAAGCAAAACAAATACCCAGTTGTAGATGTGACTGGTGATAGAAGCAAAGTCCGATGCTGTAAAGAGCAATATTGCATAGGAACCTGGAATGTTAGGTCCATGAATCAAGGCAAATTAGAAGTGGTCAAACAGGAGATGACAAGAGTGAATGTCGACATTCTAGGAATCAGTGAACTAAAATGGACTGGAATGGGTGAATTTAACTCGGATGACCATTATATCTACTACTGTGGGCAGGAATCCCTTAGAAGAAATGGAGTAGCCATCATGGTCAACAAAAGAGTCCGAAATGCAGTACTTGGATGCAATCTTAAAAACGACAGAATGATTTCTATTCGTTTCCAAGGCAAACCAGTCAATATTACAGTAATCCAAGTCTATTCCCCAACCAGTAATGCTGAAGAAGCCAAAGTTGAATGGTTCTATGAAGACCAACAAGACCTTTTAGAACTAACACCCAAAAAAGATGTCCTTTTCATTATAGGGGACTGGAATGCAAAAGTAGGAAGTCAAGAAACACCTGGAGTAACAGGCAAATTTGGCCTTGGAGCACAAAATGAAGCAGGGCAAAGGCTAATAGAGTTTTGTCAAGAGAACGCACTGGTCATAGCAAACACCCTCTTCCAACAACACAAGAGAAGACTCTACACATGGACATCACCAGACAAGACCAGGAGCTGACTGTGGCTCAGATCATGAACTCCTTATTGCCATATTCAGACTTAAATTGAAGAAAGTAGGGAAAACTACTGGACCATTCAGATATGACCTAAATCAAATCTCTTATGATTATACAGTGGAAGTGAGGAATAGATTTAAGGGACTAGATCTGATAGATAGAATGCCTGATGAACTCTGGACGGAGGTTTGTGACATTGTACAGGAGACAGGGACCAAGACCATCCCCGTGGAAAAGAAATGCAAAAAAGCAAAATGGCTGTCTGAGGAGGCCTTACAAATAGCTGTGAAAGAATAGAAGCGAAAAGCAAAGGAGAAAAGGAAACATATAAGCATCTGAATTCAGAGTTCCAAAGAATAGCAAGGAGAGATGAGAAAGCCTTCCTCAGCGATCAATGGAAAGAAATAGAGGAAAACAACAGAATAGGAAAAACAAGAGAGCTCTTCAAGAAAATTAGAGATTCCAGGGGAACAGTTCATGCAAAGATGGGCTCAATAAAGGACAGAAATGGTATGGACCTAACAGAAGCAGAAGATATTAAGAAGAGGTGCCAAGAATACACAGAAGAACTGTACAAAAAAGATCTTCATGACGAAGATAATCACGATGGCGTGATCACTCACCTGGAACCAGACATCTTGGAATGTGAAGTCAAGTGGGCCTTAGAGAGCATCACTACGAACAAAGCTAGTGAAGTGATGGAATTCCATTTGAGCTATTTCAAATCCTGAAAGATGATGCTGTGAAAGTGCTGCACTCAATATGCCAGCAAATTTGGAAAACTCAGCAGTGGCCACAGGACTGGAAAAGGTCAGTCTTCATTCCAATCCCAAAGAAAGGGAATGCCAAAGAATGCTCAAACTACCGCACAATTGCACTCATCTCACACGCTAGTAAAGTCATGCTCAAAATTCTCCAAGCCAGGCTTCAGCAATATGTGAACCATGAACTTCCAGATGTTCAAGCAGGTTTTAGAAAAGGCAGAGGCACCAGAGATCAAATTGCCAACATCTGCTGGATCATGGAGAAAGCAAGAGAGTTCCAGAAAAACATCTATTTCTGCTTCATTAATATGCCAAAGCCTTTGACTGTGTGGTTCACAATAAACTGTGGAACATTCTGAAAGAGATGGGAATACCAGACCACCTGACCTGCCTCTTGAGAAACCTGTATGCAGGTCAGGAAGTGAAAGTTAGAACTGGACATGGAACAACAGACTGGTTCCAAATAGGAAAAGCAGTACGTCAAGGTTGTATATTGTCACCCTGCTTATTTAACTTATATGCAGAGTACATCATGAGGAACGCTGGGCTGGTGGAAGCACAAGCTGGAATCAAGATTTCCGGGAGAAATATCAATAATCTCAGATATGCAGATGACACCACCCTTATGGCAGAAAGTGAAGAGGAACTCAAAAGCCTCTTGATGAAAGTGAAAGAGGAGAGTAAAAAGTTTGGCTTGAAGCTCAACATTCAGGAAACGAAGATCATGGCATCTGGTCCCATCACTTCATGGGAAATAGATGGGGAAACAGTGGAAACAGTGTCAGACTTTATTTTTTTGGCCTCCAAAATCACTTCAGATGCTGATTGCAGGCATGAAATTAAAAGACGCTTACTCCTTGGAAGGAAAGTTATGACCAACCTAGATAGCATATTAAAAAGCAGAGACATTACTTTGCCAACCAAGGTCCGTCTAGTCAAGGCTATGGTTTTTCCCGTGGTCATGTATGGATGTGAGAGTTGGACTGTGAAGAAAGCTGATCGCCGAAGAATTGATGCTTTTGAACTGTGATGCTGGAGAAGACTCTTGAGAGTCCTTTGGACTGCAAGGAGATCCAACCAGTCCATTCTAAAGGAGATCAATCCTGGGTGTTCATTGGAAGGACTGATGCTAAAGCTGAAACTCCAATACTTTGGCCACCTTATGTGACGAGTTGACTCACTGGAAAAGACTCTGATGCTGGGAGGGATTGGGGGTGGGAGGAGACGGGGATGACAGAGAATGAGATGTCTGGATGGCATCACCGACTTGATGGACATGAGTTTGAGTGAACTCCAGGAGTTGGTGATGGACAGGGAGGCTTGGCGTGCTGTGATTCATGGGGTCATAAAGAGTCGGACGTGACTGAGCGACTGAACTGAACTGAACTGACTGAATTGTGATTTCCATTCTGTCTGCTCTCTAATGGGTAAGGATAAGAGGCTTGTGGAAGCTTCCTGATGGGAGGGACTGGCTGTGGGGGAATCTGGGTCTTGTTTTGATGGGCAGGGCAATGCTCAGGAAATCGTTAATCCAATTTTCTGTTGATGGGTGGGGCTGTGTTCCCTCCCTGTAGTTTGGCCTAAGGCCAAACCAGGACTGTTGTATTCAGTGCCCCTGACCCCATGGCAGCCCACTGCTGACCTGGGCCTCTGCCAGAGACTCCTGGACACTCTCAGGCAAGTCTGGCTCAGTCTTTGTTGGGGTCACTGGTCCTTTCTTCTAGGTGATGCGCAGAAAGTTTTGTTTTTATCCTCCAAGAGCTTGTTTCCCCAGTCCTATGGAAGTTCTGTAATAAAATCCCACTGGCCTTCAAGGTCAAATTCCCTGAGGGTTCTCACTCTTTTTGCTGGATTCCCAAGTTGGGAAATATGGGCCCTAGAACTTTCACAACAGTGCAAGAACTTCTTTGGTATAATTGTTCTCCAGTTTGCGGGTTGTCTGCTTGGTGGTTCTATGGTGGGGCTCACATGATGCACCTCCCAAGTCTGCTGCAGCCAGAGCCCCTGTCCCCACGGCAAGCCACTGCTGACCTGTCCCTCTGCAGGAGACACTGAAACACTCAGAAGCAGGTCTAGCCCAGTCTCTTGTGGGATCCCTGGGTACTGATGCACACAAGTTTTTTTTTATTTTTTGAGCTCTCTGAGCATCTCTGTTGGGTATGGAATTTGATTCTAAGCACAATTTTACACCTCCTACCTTTGAGGCAGACCTGGGTTCGATCCCTGTGTAAAGAAGTTCCCTGGAGAAGGGAAAGGCTACCCACTCCAGTATTCTGGCCTAGAGAATCCATGGACTATATATTCCATGGGGTTGCAAAGAGTCAGACAGGACTGAGGGACTTTCACTTTCACCTTTGCTTATAGAGTTTCATTATTTTATATTCAGTTTTCACTTTTTTTTATGTGTTTTTTCCTTATATTTGTATACCATTTTCTCCCAGTTTGATATTTGCTATTCAGAGATGAATGTGATGAGGTGAATGGAAGGTATCACAACATTTTATATAATGTCAGCTTTTAGAGAATCTTCAACAAAGACAGTTTAAGTGAAAATAAATATTAACAAAATATGAATAGACAAGAATAATTAGAATTTTCATAATTGCATTAACAAGTGAAATTTTGAGGCTTCTTTCCCCCACAGTGTTTGTCACATTTAGTAAAAACATAGGTGAATATATACCAGAGTATTTGTTGATTTGAGAGAATTTAACCCACTCCAGTATTGTTGCCTGGAGAATCCCATGGACAGAGGAGCCTGGTGGGCTACAGTCCATGGGGTCGCAAAGAGTCACACACAACTGAGTGACTTCACACACACACACACACACACACACACACACACACACACAACGGATCAGCAATGATGCTTCATGAACTATAGCATCAGCCACTACAGGAAGTACCACCAGTAGTCATTTCCCCCCATCTCCAGAATCCAGCTAATTCCTTTCTTCTGAGGGTGAGCTCAGGGCTTCAGGGCAGGGCTGACTGAAGGAATGCTGATCTGATCCAAGCACACCTGCTCTATCTCATTCCTAGGCTTTCTGGAGAAATGCAATGCAACTTATGGCAACTCAGTACTAAAGTAACATGGTCTGGGTAGGGGTGAAGTGGATGTAAAGTGGGGCAAAATATGCATTGCCGCAAAAAATAAATAAAACTGAATCTGGAAAATAACATGTAAAATCAATACGGCTGTTCCGGAGCTTCCAGATTGGAACATTTCTTCCATGGCTTTGCTTTCAGTGTATCTGCCTGGTCTTCTTTCTACTCCCCCATCTTTACCATAAAAGTCCCAGTGCAAATTACATACCCTGTAGTCTGGGGAAATGCAGGGTCCTCCCAATGGGCCTCTCCCATATGCCTGGTTCTTCTTCATGCAGCAGCCAGAGTGAAATTCTGAAAATGCAAATCAGATTGTGCAACTGCCCTGCCTGAAGCATTCAGCGATTTCCTCTTGTTCTCAGGTTGAAGATCAAGGTTTTAAGGAAGCTTGCAAGATGTGCAGAATCTAGCCATCTCTACAGCCTCCAGGGGTCTTTCTGTCCTCTCCCACTTCCTACAGGGCAGGCATCAGACACACAGGCTACTTTCTGTTTGTTGAAAGTGATATGCCACCTCCACCTGGGCCTGTTTTTACTTATATTGACCCTTTCTTGACAGTCTCCCTGCTCTACCCCTTCCTGTCATTTCTGATTGTTCAACTTTTAGCGCAAACATCATGTCCCTGTGTAGGATCAGTTCTTCATGTTTTTCACTCTCATGGAACCCTATTTCCTTTTTTTTTTTTAAAAAAAAAAACCAAAATATTTGTGATCTCAAAGATTTTCTAAAAATCTTTTCCCCTGGTTTTACTGAGATATAATTTACACATGTCACAGCATACATTTTTTCCTTTCTTTTTCTTCTTGTTTTATTCAGATATATTTGATGTGTTGTTGTGTTGTTTATTCTCTAAGTTGTGTCTGACTCTTTTGCAATCCCACGTACTGCTCCTCTGCCTATGGGATTTTCCAGGCAAGAATACTGGAAATTCCAGGCAAGAATATATGGTTGCCATGCCCTCCTCCAGGGGATCTTCCCAACCCAGCACCTCCTGCTTGGAAGGCAGATCCTTTACCACCTGGGAAGTCCAATATTTGATACACAGTTTCAGTTCAGTTCAGTTCAGTCGCTCAGTTGTGTCCGACTCTTTGTGGCCCCATGAATCACAGCACACCAGGCCTCCCTGTCCATCACCAACTCCCGGAGTTCATTCAAACTCATGTCCATCGAGCTGGTGATGTCATCCAGCCATCTCATTCTCTGTCGTCCCCATCTCCTCCCGCCCCCAATCCCTCCCAGCATCAGAGTCTTTTCCAGTGAGTCAACTCGTCGCATGAGGTGGCCAAAGTATTGGAGTTTCAGTTTTAGCATCAGTCCTTCCAATGAACACTCAGGATTGATCTCTTTAGAATGGACTGGTTGGATCTCCTTGCAGTCCAAGGGACTCTCAAGAGTCTTCTCCAGCACCACAGTTCAAAAGCATCAATTCTTCGGCAATCAGCTTTCTTCACAGTCCACCTCTCACATCCATACATGACCACGGGAAAAACCATAGCCTTGACTAGACGGACCCTGGTTGGCACAGCTCTGTTTAAGCTTAAGGTATACTGAATGATGATTTGATATATATACTTCCTGAAGTGATTACCAGAAAGAGTTAAGTGAACATCCATCATCTCATATAGATACACAATTAAAGAAACAGAAAACCATTTTTTTCTTGTTATGAGAACCCTACTTACTTTTGATTTGCACACATCCACCTCTTAGCCTATCCTGCTGTTTCTCTTGCTAAATTAGCAATTTCTGTAGGAAAAGGACCATGTCTAATTGATTCCTAACTACTTAACAGTTAGCTGAGTGCCTAGTATAGAGGAGTTACTTAATAAACAGATGCTGCCTGAAGAATGAATGAAATAAGTGAGGCCTAGGATATTTCCAGCACGGCTACAGGACCCTGAATAGGTATTTCTTGGATCAATAATCAGTCATTGGGTTTATTTACCCCCAGTGTACTACCAAGGAGGAATTGTGAATCCGAGAGCTTATATGAAGAACTCCCATTTCTATAGAGTAGAAAGGCTTTGCTTTTGGAGACTGTGAGAAGTTGAACTAACTCTTGAGTTAATGCCTATTATTTCTTCCTTGCATTTGCCTTGCAAGCATGCTGTTGTCCTTATTCTTGGTTACAGAGGATGTGAGAGAGGGAGTTGGTTCTCTCCAACAAATTGAAACACGTCAGTGAGGCCATAGCAGTGATGAGCTACACAAAGCAATCTTGATTCTCTGCTTCATCATGTTGACTTTGTTAATTTTGGTAGAGGCTCCCCATGCAGGGTAGGAAGCTGCGTCTGTTAGAAAATGCAAGGTTTGAAAGTAAGGCACAAAGCTTCATATTTAGAATGAGGAATGGGATCATGAATGAAGCACAGACTGCCTTTTTTTTTTAAATTTATTGGAGTTTTCTTTCTCTGAATATTTTATTATATGTTATAGGAAAAATTATAAAATATGGTAGAGTTTAGGAACTTCCCTGGTGCCTCAGATGGTAAAAAAAATCTGCCTGCAATGCCAGAGATCTAGATGATGACCTAGGTTTGATCCCTGGATTGAGAAGATCCCTTGGAAAAGGAAATAGCAACCTACTTCAGTATTCTTGCCTGGAGAATTTCATGGAGAGAGGAGCCTGGGGGGCTAAAGTTCATAGGGTCACGAAAAGTTGAACACAGCTGAGCGACTAACACTAGGAACTAGAGAAAAACACCAATACAGCATACTAATGCATATATATGGAATTTAGAAAGATGCAAATGATAACCCTGTATATGAGACAGCAAAAGAGACACAGATGTATAGATCAGTCTTTGGGACTCTGTGGGAGAGGGTGAGGGTGGGAGGATTTGGGAGAATGGCATTGAAACACGTATGTTGTCATATGTGAAATGAATCACTAGTTCAGGGTCAATGCATGTTATAGGATGCTCGGGGCTGGCATGCAGGGATGACCCAGAGGGAGGATAAAGGGAGGAGGGAGGTGGGAGGGGGGTTCAGGAGGGGGAACTTATGTAAACCTGGGGCGAATTCATGTCAATGTATGGCAAAACCAATCAATATAATATTGTAACATAATTTGCCTCCAATAAAAAATTAATTAATTACAAAAAAAAAATAAATTTATTGGAGGCAAATTACTTTACATTAATATATCAGTTGGTTTTGCCATACCACAGACTGCTTTAATTTCAGCCTTGAGTAAGTTGCTTTTCTCCATCAATCCCTCTGCTTACACAGAAGATTCATTTAGCCACAACTGTTTACTAGGTGGTTACCATGTGCTGACAGTTGCTGGCAATAAACAATGAACCAAGCTGATACTTTTCCTGCCCTCATGGGGCGTATACTGTGTTGGAAAGATAGAGTGAGATAAATGTATAAAATGTAATGGTGGGACTCTGCTGTAGAGCAAAGTGAAGCAGGGTAGGGGGATGGAGAATGATGTTTAGCATGTCTCTGAAGAAGATGACTATTAGGCATGGATTTAAAGGAAGTGAAGAACATTCCAAATTGTGCAACAGATAGGGCAAAAACTCTCAAGGCAGCAGTGTGCTTGGCATGTTTGATAAAGAACAGAGAGACCCGTGTGACTGTAGTTGAGCATGACAGGAAAAATTCCAGAGATAACATTGAGGGTTAGCTGTAAAGATTTTGTATTCTACTCAGATATTTGAATGTAAGGTACAGTGTGATCCAGTTCCTATATTGAAAGAGTCATTCTGTGGCTTTATGGAAAAGAGACAGTAGAGTGATAAAAGAAGACGAGAATAGATGGAAGGATGTTCCAGTGTTCCAGCAACGGATTAATACTATGGCCAGAATAGAAGCAATGGAGGTGGGAGGAAGTGGTTGGCTTTGGGGCTGCCATAATGGATGTTAGGGTAAGAGACAAAGTCTGGGGTGTCTCCATCTTGACCTGCTCCAGTGGTGAAATTACTTGGAATTTTTAAAAAAGAGCCTTCATTCTGAGATTGTTTCTTGATTAGCTCTAGCTGTAGCTGTTTGTTAGGTGTGATCCTGTAAATGCTACACATATGTCTTGAGTTGAAATAAACATGAGAGAGCTTTGTCCTTTCCAGGGTCTTGATTCAAATCATGCACGGAAAAGAAAATCTAGAAAAACTGCATTAAAAACAACATGGATAGAACTGGATCTCCAGTTTAAAAAGTAAAAACTGAATATTCTCATCTTTTCCTCAGTGTTTCCTCCCCAATTCAGTTAACCTACTTGAACTGGAAATGAATTATTGGAATTTCTCAAGTAATTGTCATAATGAACCTATAAATCATATAATAGTCCTTTTTACAAAGGACTATTTTGTTCAGGTCAAGCACATGTTAAACTTGCAAGTTTTCTTTCTGTTCTTTAATTATATATTTGAATGCCACTCTTCCCCAAATTCTCTAGTTCCTAGTGTTAGTCGCTCAGCTGTGTTCAACTTTTCGTGACCCTATGAACTTTAGCCCCCCAGGCTCCTCTCTCCATGAAATTCTCCAGGCAAGAATACTGAAGTAGGTTGCCATTTCCTTTTCCAAGGGATCTTCTCAATCCAGGGATCAAACCTAGGCCATCATCTAGATCTCCAGCATTGCAGGCAGATTTTTTACCACCTGAGGCACCAGGGAAGTTCCTAAACTCTACCATATTTTATAATTTTTCCTATAACATATAATAAAATATTCAGAGAAGTTCAAGGATTTAATTTAGGCTGTTAGTAACTATTTGAATATAGAGTCAAGGTTCTTTATAAGCTCTTTATTACTTATTACCTTGTTTAAAATGCTTTTGGCAACCATATGAAGTAGCCATTACTTTTTTAAAAAATTAATTTATTTTTTTATTGCGGGATAGTTGCTTAACAGAATTTTGTTGTTTTCTGTCAAACCTCAACATGAATCAGCCGTAGGTATACATACATCCCCTCCCTTTTGAACCTCCCTCCCATCTCCCTCCCCATCCCACCCTTCTAGGTTGATACAGAACCCTATTTGAGTTTCTTGAGCTATTCAGCAAATTTGAGTTGACTATCTATTTTACATATGGTAATGTAAGTTTCCATGTTACTCTCTCAATATATCTCACCCTCTCTTCCCCTCTCCCCATGTCCATAAGTCTGTTCTCTATGTCTGTTTCTCCACTGCTGCCCTATAAATAAATTCTTCAGTACCATTTTTCTAGATTCCATATACACGTGTTAAAATATGATATTTATCTTTCTCTTTCTGACTTACTTCACTCTGTATAATAGGTTCTATGTTCATCCACCTCATTAGAACTGATTCAAATGTGTTCCTTTTATGGATTGGTAATATTCCATTGGGTATATGTACCACTATTTTTTTACTTTTTATTTTGTATTTGGATAGAGTGGGTCTTTCCTGGTGGCTTAGTGATAAAGAATCTGCCCATCAATGCAGGAGACGTGAGTTTGATCCCTGGGTCAGAAAGACTCCCTGGGGAAGAAAATGGCAATCTGCTCCAGTATTGTTGCTTGGAAAATCCCATGGACAGGGAGGCCAAGTGGACTAGAGTCCATGGGGTGGGGGTCACAAAGAGTTGGACATGACTAAGTAACTAAGCATACAAGCAGCATGTCTGGGATCTTAGTTCCTCAACCAGGGAGCAAACCTGCCTCCCCTGTGTTGGATGGTGTGTTCTAAACCACTGAACCACCAGGGAAGTCCAGAAATCAGTTCTTTTTTAGATGTAAGAAGGACTGTTTATTTCCACAAAAATTTGCTGTTATCTAGATAAAAACCTACCCCACCCTGACCTACCCCTATAACTCACCCAATAGGTAAATTAAGTACACTTCTGGGTGCTACTGGTAAAGAACCTGCCTGCCAAAGCAGGAGACATGAGACTTGGGATTGATCCCTGGGTCCAGAAGATCCCCTGGAGGAGTACATGGCAGCCCTCCAGTATTTTTGCCTGGAGAGTCCCATGGGCAGAGGAGCCTGGTGGGCTACAGTTCATAGGGTTGCAAAGAGTCAGGCATGACCGAAGTGATTTAGCATGCACATGCATGCACTGAAGAAGCATCCAGAAGAGAGAGGGTAGTTAACTATGTTGCCCACATCTCAGAAGAGGAAAGATGCATAACACTTAGCTTGTTCTCTTTGCTAGATATTATAATATTTTCCATATTTTTTGTCTTTTAATCCTCTTAGCAGGTAAGTTCTTTAATCATCATAATTTTGCAGATTAAGAAACCGAGGCCTGTGCATGCTATGTCACTTTCAGTTCAGTTCAGTTCAGTTCAGTCGCTCAGTCGTGTCCGACTATCCGCGACCCCATGAAGCACAGCACGCCAGGCCTCCCTGTCCATCACCAACTCCCGGAGTTCACTCAAACTCATGTCCACAGAGTCGGTGATGCCATCCAGCCATCTCATTCTCTGTCGTCCCCTTCTCCTCCCGCCCCCAACCTTTCCCAGCATCAGAGTCTTTTCCAGTGAGTCAACTCGTTGCATGAGGTGGCCAAATTATTGCAGTTTCAGCTTTAGCATCAGTCCTTCCAATGAACCCCCAGGACTGATCTCCTCCAGAATGGACTGGTTGGATCTCCTTGCAGTCCAAGGGGCTCTCAACAGTCTTCTCCAACACCACAGCTCAAAAGCATCAATTCTTCGGCGATCAGCTTTCTTCACAGTCCAACTCTCACATCCATACATGACCATGGGAAATACCATAGCCTTGACTAGATAGGGGACTGGAATGCAAAAGTAGGAAGTCAAGAAACACCTGGAGTAACTGGCAAATTTGGCCTTGGAGCACGGAATGAAGCAGGGCAAAGGCTAATAGAGTTTTGTCAAGAGAATGCACTGGTCATAGCAAACACCCTCTTCCAACAACACAAGAGAAGACTCTACACATGGACATCACCAGATGGTCAACACCGAAATCAGATTGATTATATTCTTTGCAACCAAAGATGGAGAAGCTGTATACAGTTAGCGAAATCAAGACCAGGAGCTGACTGTGGCTCAGATCATGAACTCCTTATTGCGAAGTTCAGACTTAAATTGAAGAAAGTAGGGAAAACCACTAGACCATTCAGATATGACCTCAATCAAATTCCTTATGATTATACAGTGGAAGTGAGAAATAGATTTAAGGGACTAGATCTGATTGATAGAGTGCCTGATGAACTCTGGATGGAGGTTCGTGACATTGTACAGGAGACAGGGACCAAGACCATCCCCATGGAAAAGAAATGCAAAAGAGCGAAATGGCTGTCTGAGGAGGCCTTACAAATAGCTGTGAAAAGAAGAGAGGCGAAAAGCAAAGGAGAAAAGGAAAGATATAAGCATCTGAATGCAGAGTTCCAAAGAATAGCAAGGAGAGATAAGAAAGCCTTCCTCAGTGATCAATGCAAAGAAATAGAGGAAAACAACAGAATAGGAAAAACAAGAGAGCTCTTCAAGAAAATTAGAGATTCCAAGGGAACATTTCATGCAAAGATGGGCTCGATAAAGGACAGAAATGGTATGGACCTAACAGAAGCAGAAGATATTAAAAAGAGGTGGCAGGAATACACAGAAGAACTGTACAAAAAAGATCTTCACGACCAAGATAGTCACGATAACGTGATCACTGACCTAGAGCCAGACATCTTGGAATGTGAAGTCAAGTGGGCCTTAGAAAGCATCACTACGAACAAAGCTAGTGGAGGTGATGGAATTCCAGTAGAGCTATTTCAAGTCTTGAAAGATGATGCTGTGAAAGTGCTGCACTCAATATGCCAGCAGATTTGGAAAACTCAGCAGTGGCCACAGGACTGGAAGAGGTCAGTCTTCATTCCAATCCCAAAGAAAGGCAATGCCAAAGAATGCTCAAACTACCGCACAATTGCACTCATCTCACACGCTAGTAAAGTCATGCTCAAAATTCTCCAAGCCAGGCTTCAGCAGTATATAAACCGTGAACTCCCAGATGTTCAAGCAGGTTTTAGAAAAGGCAGAGGCACCAGAGATCAAATTGCCAACATCCGCTGGATCATGGAGAAAGCAAGAGAGTTTCAGAAAAACATCTATTTCTGCTTTATTGACTATGCCAAAGCCTTTGACTGTGTGGATCACAATAAACTGTGGAACATTCTGAAAGAGATGGGAATCCCAGACCACCTGACCTGCCTCTTGAGAAACCTGTATGCAGGTCAGGAAGCAACTGTTAGAACTGGACATGGAACAACAGACTGGTTCCAAATAGGAAAAGGTGTACGTCAAGGTTGTATATTGTCACCTTGCTTATTTAACTTATATGCAGAGTACATCATGAGGAACGCTGGGCTGGAAGAAGCACAAGCTGGAATCAAGATTGCCGGGAGAAATATCAATAACCTCAGATATGCAGATGACACTACCCTTATGGCAGAAAGTGAAGAGGAACTCAAAAGCCTCTTGATGAAAGTGAAAGAGGAGAGTGAAAAGGTTGGCTTGAAGCTCAACATTCAGAAAACAAAGATCATGGCATCTGGTCCCATCACTTCATGGGAAATAGATGGAAAAACAGTGGAAACAGTGTCAGACTTTATTTTTTTGGGCTCCAAAATCACTACAGATGCTGATTGCAGCCATGAAATTAAAAGACGCTTGCTCCTTGGAAGGAAAGTTATGACCAACCTTGATAGTATATTAAAAAGCAGAGACATTACTTTGCCAACCAAGGTCCGTCTAGTCAAGGCTATGGTTTTTCCCGTGGTCATGTATGGATGTGAGAGTTGGACTGTGAAGAAGGCTGACCGCCGAAGAATCGATGCTTTTGAACTGTGGTGTTGGAGAAGACTCTTGAGAGTCCCTTATACTGCAAGGAGATCCAACCAGTCCATTCTGGAGGAGATCAATCCTGGATGTTCATTGGAGGGACTGATGCTAAAGCTGAAACTGCAATACTTTGGCCACCTCATGCTACGAGTTGACTCACTGGAAAAGACTCTGATGCTGGGAAAGGTTGGGGGTGGGAGGAGAAGGGGACGACGGAGAATGAGATGGCTGAATGGCATCACGGACTCTGTGGACATGAGTTTGAGTGAACTCCGGGAGTTGGTGATGGACAGGGAGGCCTGGCGTGCTGTGATTCATGGGGTCGCGGAGAGTCGGACACGACTGAGCGACTGAACTGAACTGAACTGAACTGACTAGACAGACCTTTGTTGGCAAAGTAATGTCTCTGCTTTTCAATACACTATCAAGGTTGGTCATAACTTTCCTTCCAAGGAGTAAGCATCTTTTAATTTCATGGCTGCAATCAGCATCTGCAGTGATTTTGGAGCCCAAAAAATTAAAGTTTGACACTGTTTCCACTGTTTTTCCATCTATTTCCCATGAAGTGATGGGACCAGATGCCATGATCTTTGTTTTCTGAATGTTGAGCTTCAAGCCAACCTTTTCACTCTCCTCTTTCACTTTCATCAAGAGGCCTTTGAGTTCCTCTTCACTTTCTGCCATAAGGGTAGTGTCATCTGCATATCTGAGGTTATTGATATTTCTCCCGGCAATCTTGATTCCAGCTTGTGCTTCTTCCAGCCCAGCGTTCCTCATGATGTACTCTGCATATAAGTTAAATAAGCAGAGTGACAGTATACAGCCTTGAAGTACTCCTTTTCCAATTTGGAACCAGTCTGTTGTTCCATGCCCAGTTCTAACTGTTGCTTCCTGACCTGCATACAGGTTTCTCAAGAGGCAGGTCAGGTGGTCTGGAATTCCCATCTCTTTCAGAATTTTCCACAGTATTGTGATCCACACAGTCAAAGGCTTTGGCATAGTCAATGAAGCAGAAATAGATGTTTTTCTGGAACTCTCTTGCTTTCTCCCTGATCCAGCGGATGTTGGCAATTTGATCTCTGTTTCCTCTGCCTTTTCTAAAACCTGCTTGAACATCTGGAAGTTCACAGTTCACATATTGCTGAAGCCTGGCTTGGAGAATTTTCAGCATGACAGTTTAGTCACATCCAAATCTTTGCAACCCCATGGCCTGTAGCCTTCCAGAATCCTCTGTCCATGGGATTCTCCAGGCAAGAATACTGAAGTGGGTTGCCATGCCCTCCTGTAGGGCATCTTCATAACCCAGGGATCGAACCTGAGTCTCTTACGTCTCCTGCATTGGCAGGCGGGCTATTTATCACTAGTTCCACCAGAAAACTGAGGTCCAAGGAAACTAAAAGTAGCCTGACCAAAATCATAGCTGGTGGGTGAGTGATGGAGCTGGAATTCAGATGCCTTAGGGTTCATGTTCTCTCTGCTAGCTTATGCATTCTCCTTTCCTCACCTCTTTTTCTCTCTTCCTTTTTCTTCCTCTATTTCTGTATATATTTATATTTATATGTATTAGCCTTATATACTTCTTACCAGTTTACTTTCACCACAATAAAATTATAATCCAGCACTCTATTAATGTTATTTCAGTCTACTCTTTGAGGCTGAAGAAGAATAGCGTGTGTTATAAAGATTGCAGGGTACCTAGGTTCTAAGCACCTGTCCTTGTGGTGCTGCCTAATCAGGCTTTAGAGTTTACTTTCAGTGTTCACTGTTGCTTCTGCAGAGAAGCAAGACAAAGTTAGTCTTTTGTTATACTAAAAAGTAAGTTTTACTTTTTCATCATCTGCATGGGCAGTGACTGATCTCTGTATGTATATGTCCATTTTCCCCCATGGCTGTGTTTTCTGTGGCTGTTTGAAGGTATGTATACTTTAGTCCAACAAACTCACAAACTTTTCTATGTAATATAACCTTACATCTGTAAGGTCAGATCCCTTCAATACAAAAATGAAAAACCAAGCCCCATTAAAAATGATGGGGTTTGTTCAAGAGCAAGAAGTTTTTAATTGTAGAGGAAAAAAACCCTTTGATGCTCATGTGTTCCATCTTTGTTATCTGTAGGGTTATTATATCAGAAAGCCCCCTAGCCAGCCTGAAGCTATAGTTTTAGAGGGATGGTGTGTTGGGATATTTTTTTTTTTTTAACTATAAACAAGTTTTCTGATGACCTTGACTCCATCAGTTTTAGAAGGGAATAGAGTTCAACTTGGAGAAGGAAATGACAACCCACTCCAGTGTTCTTGCCTGGAGAATCCCGGGGACGGGGGAGCCTGGTGGGCTTCCGTCTATGGGGTTACACAGAGTCGGACACGACTGAAGTGACTTAGCAGCAGAGTTCAACTTCACAGAGCCCCATGGCTGGCCTGAGGCTCAGTGTACATGTACTTTCAATCCTTACCTTAGAAAACAGCACTGGGTCTTTTGGACTCAGTGAATGGGATTTTGTTGATGTTATAATGATCTACCCCATGGCTGTGTGAATGAACAAATCACTTTAATCCTCTGACCCTCAGATTTTTCATCTGGCACATCATTGTTCAGGTGCTGACCATGCCTGAAATTCTGTATTCTAAGAGTCTTGCCTACTTCGGATTCTAGGAAAAGAGAAGGCTCAAATAACTGTCATATTCTAGAATGCATTTGGGGTTGAAACTGAAATTTGGGAACTGCAAGAAAGACAAGTCACAACAGCAGTTCCTTGTGGCCTCGTGCCTCACGTGAACAGGAGCTGAAACTTGGGATATATAGTTGGTGGCAAAGCTGTTCCAAACCATAAAGTGACCAAAAATATAGATCCTATCATTATTTATTGTACTCCCGTAACTGACCAATGTCAGAAAGACAGGTTTGAATGCTTAGTCACCTTGGTGTTTATATACATGAAAACCAAAGAGAGAATAGAGGTCAATCCTGCCATAGAGAAAAATCTACATATTAGCTAAATTATTAACTGAGATCATTACTCTATATGATTTAAGAGCTCCCATGTTCTTTTCTTTTTCTGCAAGCTCACTAATACCTGCTGGTGAAGCCATTAGTTGTGAATGGCTGCCAAGCCTGGGGTGACAGGTGATGTGGTATTCTTTAGCACAGTGGTCACCAACCTTTTTGGCATCAGGGACTGGTTTTGTGGAAGACAGTTTTTTCTGAGGATGGTGAGGGGGATGATATAGGATGATTCAAGCACATTGCATTCATCATACCACCACTGATCTGACAGGAGGCTTAGTTCAGGCGGTAATGTGAGCAATGGGGAGTGTCTGTAAATACAGATGAAGCTTCAGTCAGTTGCCCACTGCTCACCTCCTGCTGTGTGACCCAGTTCCAAACAGGAGCCCAGGAGTTGGGGACCCTTGCTTTAGCACATTTACTCCAGTCTCCAGAAAGCATTCTCCATCACTCAAAGCCACTATATTACGTGTGAGTGTGTTACACTTGTGTACACATTTTTATTAATCTAAAGAACAAAGATTTTCTCAATCATATGTCAAATATAATATAAGCATCTTTAGAGAAAATGTGATGTTTCAGTTGACCTTTAATGTAAAATCTAAGTTAAAATTGTTTGTCATGCAAATGCACCTCCCAGAATTTCCAACTATCACTTCCAACCAGATTGTTACCCTCCACTGCTCCTATTCAGATGTTTGGAGCTGCCAAAGAGTGTGAGTATCACATGTCCAAGATGCCTGGGAATCAAGTCAATATTTTCACGTAATGCCAGTTGCCACCAAAATAAAGTTACTTGCTTAGACTGACAAGTTGTTATTTTTTTAGGCTAAAACAATAGAAACCCAGGGCTTCTCTTTCCTAAACGTTTTCTTAGAAGACTGAAAACACAAGCACATATTCCACCCCACCCTTAAATCTCTATAATATTCCAAATGAATGATTCCCTGACCAAGTTCTATGTGAAAGAATCCAAGACATCAGAGCCACCATGTTCCCTCAACCACAAAGCTTTTTAATCTTTTTTCTTATTTTAAATTTTCTAAAAGGTTGGTTTGTAACAATTTTAAGACACAAGATGGTTTGATGGTGAAGCCTGTAATATAGAGGCAGAAATGCATTTCAGACTTCCTGTGTGAAGAACAAGGCTGCATGTTTTCTGTAAAATGTCATGACAGTTTCTTTCTGGAGCCTGAAGACTTGAAGGTTGTTAAAGGTATGGGAGCAGCCGAATTTTCTATGGATCAGTAGTTTTACAAACTAAAAATAGGCAGTGATTTGACCTATCCTAATGCAACATTCAACTAAAGAGGCTGTTTGGATCCCCATAATCAAGCATCTCAAAAAGTCAAGTCTTTTCAAGTAGGTGCCTTCAAGTATTTCTGTTACACAGAGCTTAATTTTATTTTTTTGCAATTTTACATTCAAGTTGGTATAATTTTTCATGTGCCCATTTTATAAATTTGACACCAGAAGACCTGTTTCCCCGTCAGAAGACCTGTAACATCTTTACCTCACATCCACTGGGGGAAAACCTTAGATGTCCCCCCTCCCTCCACTGCCCATCGTGGAAGGTGAATCATCCAGGTAAAGTCCAAAGTTGAGAAAGCGAAACTCATTTAATGGGGACAGTCAGGAATTAAGGTGGCTGAGAGGTTAAGAATCCACCTGCCAATGAAGGAGACATGGGTCTGAATCCTGGGTCGAGAAGATCCCCTGGAGGGGGAAATGGCAAGCCACTCCAGTATTCTTGCCTGGGAAATCCCATTGACAGAGGAGCCTGGTGGGCTACAGTTTATGGGGTTACAAAAGAGTCAGGCATGACTTAGAGACTGAACAATAACAGTAGGAGTTAAGGACAGGCCACTTTCTTGAGGAGGATGTGGAAACGTAGTCAGGAAGAGTGCAGACACTGTTTCAGGCTGCCAAGCTGAGACACGAAGATTTGAGAAGCAAGATTGGAGAGTTCCTGTTGGAGGAAAAGTGGGAAGAGAAAGATCTGACAGGCGGGGAAATCTGGCTGCCTCTGCTAAGTATTCTACTGGTGTGGTTCTAATTTGTAAGTTTGACCCTTGCTCTTTCTCTGCCCTTGAATTTTGTCTTGAGGGTCATTTTCCTCTTTTACTAACTATACAGGCTCTGTCTTATTTCTTCCTATGGTTTTTCTATCACCAGAAACCTTTCAAATTGGCTTTCAGTATATTTGTAGGTTTCAGTGCCTTGTATTTCCACAAATACTGGTTATATAATTGCCCGTTATTTCCCCGATTGTTTTTTTTTTTTTTAATTGGTGGTGGGGGGGAATCTAACATCCAATGAGTTCTCTTTGTTAGATATTTTCCTGGAATTCTGAGGGTAACAGTTGCTTTTCTCAAAGTGAAAACAATTCATCCATTGTGCCAGTTGCTTAGCTAGCATTTTGGAGAAAGAACTTTTGCTCAAATACCATCCATAAATGGCTGCCTCAGAATTCTGAATAGTTTCTCACGATCAAAAAGTACTAATGACATTTTGTGCAAGTGATTTTCTTGCCCTGTAAAGTCCAAGTATCAATCCACAAAGAGAGCATTGAAGCTATTTTTTCTTCAGCCTATCTTGGTGAACTTCAGTTCAGTATGAAATGCCTGTTTTCATCAGAAGTTTTCCTAGAAGGAGGAAGTTAAGTGAGGTTTTCATTTTCACATGGTTGCTTGTCAGTTAAGATATTGTTAAGATAACAATAACTTATTTTCCACAGTAGCTTTCAAAAGAGTCAACTCTTGGTTGTTCAAAGAAATTTACTGTTTTGCAAAACTTTAATGGACTGCCAGCTGTTACAGTGGTGTACTTGAAGCTGTACTTGTGATTACTTTAATTCTGGAGTAACATGGTGGGTGGTCAGGATTTTAAAAGAGCTGATCTCTCCTGGGCATTGAATGGAATTTGGTACCTGGGTAGAGATTATGAAGATCAGAGTGTTTTATAAAGAAAATATAATTGCTTTACAAGAGGGTTTCTCAACTTCCTTCTGATGAACATTTTGGGCTCATAATTCTTTGTTGTGGGGACTGTCCTGTTCACTGTAGCATGTTTAGCTGCATACTTGACATCCCATCAAATGTCAGTGGTACCATGCACCCAAATTGTGACAACCAAAAATGGTACTGAAATTTCCAAAGATTCACTGGGGTGCAACATTCTTCCTAGTTGAGGTCACTTCTCTTTAATATATATATCTCATAAAATTTAAATTATGTGTACTCAATGCCCTATACCTCATTGGTTAATTTGTAAGAAACATTATTTGACCTGAAGAAAACAACCAGATAACAGAAGAAATAGATGACATTCTATTTCTTTACTGAAGTTATCTTTGAAATTGCAATTACTCGAAACTCACCAGTTTCTCTCATAAGTAATTTGGTGAAAACTCCTGGTCCCCAAATGATTCCCCTGTGATCTTTAATGGTCCCTAAAATCTCATTATTTAAAGAATGTCTTAATATTCTGAAAGTGCTTCCAGGAGGGGATACTTAACTGTTGTTCAAATAGAAATATTTAATTAGGATGGTCTCACTGATTTCTTTTTAACCAAGGCAAAGCTGAAACTAAGGCTCCGAGGAAGGAGGGCAGGAGCAGGTGTCAGAGAAGAAGGAAGGTTGATAATAAATTGGAAGATATGTGCACAAAGAAGAGAAAGGTAGATGCTGAAGTCCACCCTCATTACCAGTAACATTCTGGATTAGTTATTAAATGAGACTGAGTACAGGACAGACATCTCACATGCTCAGTGCTTATTGACTAAATGCTTATTAATTGAGAGTTAAATTGGGATTGGAACTTCTTTGATTGACCTGATATCCTTTGGTACCTCCTGGTCTACCTTTGCAGTATGACTTTCTATTAATTCCTTTAAAAGAAAATAAATATATCAAATGTTTCTGCATTTAACAACTTTCCTTAGAGCCCTGACATACCTGAAACTTGCTTCCTCAGAGCTTTAACTTCTGCCATTTGCTCAAACAGTAGTGTCTTCCCATTTCTATGCCTAGTCATCTTCTGCTTTATCATCTCTTGCTTTATTTCTAAATGAAAAGATCAGAAGAATGCAGGATACTTTACAAGCAGTTAAGGGGAAATATGTGTTGTAAATCTAGTGCGTAAGCCACATTCAAAGTGAGCTCAGTACACAAAGGCAGGAAGAGCGCCACCATCCCTAGGTCGCCATCACTGGCCTTGAACAGACTCAACTCCCGAAGGTATATAGATACTGGTTACAGAAAGCCCAAGACCTAGCTGCTCAAAGTGTCGCCCCTGGACCAACAGCATGTGTTTTACTTGGGATCTTGTTGACAATGCAGAATCTCAGGCCCCACGCCTGACCTCAGTCTGCATTTTAACAGTATTCCCGAGTCCCATGACTTTCAAGTTTGTGCAGCTCTAGCATAAGAGACATCGTTTCCAGCACTAGAATTCCAATGCACTATCCATTGTGCCACAGAGCCACCTAGCGACATCGTTTTCTAGTGTGTCTCTCCATGAGATGCTTTCTGGAAAGATAGGAGTATGGTCTCAAATGCATATTGGGAATCTACTTATAACCACTTTTTTGAGATCCACAATGCTCATGGCCACTGAGAAAGGCACTTTGGAAATCCCAAATTATAACATCAAGCCTTGGGAGCTGAGGAGATGCTTCAATCCCAGACATTTTGAAATTCAGATTTGGTTAGAAAACAACTGAAGGGACTGACATGACGAAAGTAATGTTTGGAGTGATTAGTTTGAATGGACCTTATTACTTTTAATGCTAAAACATAGATAAATTTTCAAATGTCCATGGTAGTCAGTTTGCTCAATGCTGTTAACTTCCAAATTACCTTGTCAAAGGCAGTCCAGAAATGCATGATTATCATTAAATCAATGCTTATTTCCCAAACCTAATTGTTTATTTAGTTGGTTCTTTTTCCTGGGCATTTATTCTAAATTTGTTTGATAAAATGTGGACAATTCTAAGATATAGGTACTGTATTCATTTGCTAGGACTGACATAAAATACCACAGATTGGGTGACTTCAACAGCAGAAATATATGTTCTTGCAGTTCTGGGACCTGGACATTCAAGATCAAGGTGCTAGCAGATTTGGTTTCTCCTGAGGCCTCTTTTGTTGGCTTGCAGACAGCTGCCTTCTCCTTGTTTCCTCACATGGTCTCTCTGTGTGTGCACGTCCCTGGTGCTCTCTCGTATGTCCAAATTCTTCTTCTTATAAGGACGTATTCATAGTCTGAGGTACCAGGGTTAGGGTTTCAACATATGAATTTGGCAGAGGGGTACAGTTCAGTTCATAAGAGATGCTAACTGGCTTTCTTTAAGGAAAAAAAGAAGGCAGAATATGTCTATTTTGAAGAATTTGTATTTTAATTTTCACCCATTGTTTAAGCCTACTTCAGACATGAATTTTATAGTGGTCTGTTCATCAGTAGTAATTTTTTCTCTGACAGGGATTTTTATACCTTAAAAAATCTTAACTTTTCTGTGTATGTTATGCGGAAAAGACTGACTTCATAAGGAAGTTCCTCAAAACTTTCTAAGTGTGGTTTAGGCTGGTGTAGTCAGTCACAATCTCTTGGTATCCGTCATTCCATCCATTTCCTTATGAACCCAAAACAGACACATGTGAGATTTTTGCTCTGCTGTAATTTCTTCACCAGTGGTCATATTTTTTTTCTTCCAGGGTTCATCAGTAACTCCTAACCTGTGAAGTCATTGTTTGTTTTGTTTTTTCCCCATCATACATTTCTTGCTCATCAATGACAAGGTACTCAACTTGAAACCTGAAAGACCTCTTTTGAAGGTATGCTGTAAACAGCTGAAAAAACACACTAGAGCCTGTTTGCTAAAAAGGGCTCAGAGATGGGTGAAGGATGGTTATTATGCTGACCACTGCCTCCTGCCCTCCGTCTGGGAATATCGTTTCCTAGCTGGAGCAGCTGCTGTTCTCTGATTCAGGCCATTGCCACCGCTGTTTGAGGAATACATATTTTTGAAATATTTTCCTCTTTTTGATAATAAAATATCACTGAAAATTGTATGAGTAAACACAGTAGGGGTGGAAAGGGAGGCCAATAATGATATTGAATCCATCATGTAATTATGAGCTAGATTCTCCCAAGTCTAAATAATTCCTTGACTACTTTTGGGCCCTTTGCCAGCTGCATGAACGGCAGCCAAGGTATCTTATTATAGCTAGTGATTTACCCTAGCAACAAAGACGGTCAGGAAAATTTCATGATCATTTATTTTTCATTTCTACCAGTGAATTCTAATGTTAAGATATTTGCAAAAAAGGTAGAAGTCACATGAATAAATGAAGCATTGTATGCAGCTGTACTGGACAAAACATCTACTGTTTGTATGGCATTTTAATATTTTTCAAAAATACTTTCATCATTATACATCTGATTCTGCGAAAAGCCCACTGAGGAAGATAAGGCAAATTGCTTTCCCAAGAAATCCACACTGCCGATTGGTAATAGACATGATTCTCAAGTCCACATTTCCATCATCCTAATTTCAGTTCCATTCAGCCAATATTAATGGACCGCCTACTATGATCCAGACACTGTTCTGAACATGTGAGATGTATCAGTAAACAAAATAGAGCTCTCTACCCTTGGGGAATTAATTGTAATAATAGAAGATAGACAACAAATGTTAGACAAAATAAATATGTAACTTATTTAATATTTAGAAGGTGGCAAGTACCATGGAAAAAGAAAATGTACTGCTCTAAGGAAGATGGGCAATAGGAAATTGCAATTTCAGAGTTACCAGAAGAGGCTGTGGTGAGATCTTGACATTTGAGTTAAATCTGATAAAAAAGAGTGATTTTGGTGTTTAGCAAATTTTCCACCGAACCTTCCTTCCACTTGGACATTGGTTGAAGCATTGAAATTACCAAACAGCCTGCAAATATTTTCTTAGAACCTTAGCATTCGTGGAGTGATTAGAAAGAACAGTGGGCATTGGCCTTCACTTCTAAAAACTGACAATATGGAACTAAGAGAAAGCCAGTCCTCTTCTCCCATGCAGTTCGGGTATACAGGAACTCCCAATGCCTTTTATTTTGTTCAACTTCATTGAGGAATTATTGCCAAATATAATTGTATATATTTAAAGTGTTCATATGATGCTGATATACATTGCAGAATGAATATCAAGATCAAGATAATGAAGAAACCCGTCACATAGTTAAATATTTGTGTGTGTGTGGTGAGAACACTTAAAAGCAACTTCCAGGTACACAATGCCTATTGTTAACTCTAGTTGTTGTGCTGTATGTGTACTGGATCCTCGGAACCTATAACTGAATCTTATGTCCTTTGAGTAACGTTTCCCTATCTCCACAAGTCTCTGTGAATAATCATTCTATTTTGTTTCTGTGACACTGACTCTTCTTTTTGGATTCCACATGTAAATTATGCTATACATTTTTTTCTTCCTCTGTCTGACTTCCTTCACTTAGTATGATAGTCTCTAGATCCATCCATGTTGCTTCAAATAACATTTCATTCTTTTTTATAGTTAATCTGTTTGTATGTATGTACCACATTTTTATCCATTTCTCTGTTAATGGACATTCAGGTTACTTCTGTGTCTTAGCTATTGTAAAACGTGCTGCAGTGGACATTGGGATGCATGTATCTTTTTGAATTATGGTTTTATCCAGATATATGACCAAGAGTGGGACTGCTGAATCACATGGAAAATCTTTCCAGTTTATTAAGGAACCTCCATACTGTTCTCCATAGTGACTGTACTGATTTACATTCCCACCAACAGTGTAGGAGGGTTCTCTTTTCTCCACACCCTCTTCTGCATTTATTGTTTGTAGACTTTTTGTTGATGGCCATTCTGACCAGTGTGAGATGATACCTTATTTAGTTTTGATCTGCATTTCTCTAATATTTAACAATGTTGAGCATCATGTGCTTCTTGGCCATCTGTTTGTCTTCAGAGAATTGTCTATTTAGGTCTCTGCCCATTTTTTCATTGGGTTATTTTTTTGTTTTGATATTAAGTTATATGAGTTATTTGTATATTTTAAAGATTAATCCCTGATAAGTCACATGGTTTGCAAATATTTTTTTCCCCAGTCAACAAGTTATCTTTTCATTTTGTTTATGGCTTCCTTTGCTGTGCAAAAGCTTTCAAGTTTAGTTAGGTCCCCTTTGTTTGTTTCTGTTTTTATTTCCATTATTCTAGGAGATGGCTTGGAAAAGATCTTGCTGTGATTTATGTCAAAGAGTGTTCTGCCTAAGTTTACCTCTAAGAGTTTTATAGTATCCAGTCTTACATTTAGGTCTTCAATCCATTTTGTTTGTTTTTGTGTATAGTGTTAGAGAATGTTCTAATTTCATTCATTTATGTGTAGGTGACCAGTTTTCCTAGCACCATTTATTGAAAAGACTATCTTTTCTCCATTGTGTATTCTTGCATTCGTTGTCACAGACTAATTGACTGTAGGTACATGGACTTATTTATGGGCTTTTTATCCTGTTCCATTAACGCACATTCCTGTTTTTGTCCAGTATTGTACTGCTTTGATGACTGTAGTTTTATAGTATAGTCTGAAGTCGGGAATCTGATTCCTCCAGCTCTTGCTTTCTTAATTACTCTTTAAGACATTTTATTGTTATTATGTAGAATGCAACTAGTTTTTGTATGTTGGTTTTGTGTCCTACAACTTTACTGAATTCATTTAGTAGTTATGACAGTTATTTAGTGAAGACATTGGGGTTTCTTATATAGAAGATCATGTCATCTGCAAACATAATTTTGTTTCTTGCTTTCACTTTTAATTCCTTTTATTTCTTATTCTTGTCTATTTATTATAGCTAGGACTTTCAGGACTGTGTTGAATAGAAGTGGTGAAAGCAGACATCCTTGTCTTATTTCTGGTCTTAAAAGAAAGGTTTTTAATTTTTTTTTTTTACCACTGAATGTAATATTAGCTGTGGGCATGTCATATATGGTCTTTAGTATGTTGATGTACATTCCTTCTATAGATAATTTGGTAGGAATCTTTTCATGATAGTGCTTTTCATGTCAAGCACTTTTCCTGCATCTCCTAAGAAGGGCTCATGAGGGTAGAAAAGCCTGACAAATATCATAGGTTAGATAAGCAGTGGTCTTAGTTAAGAAATGGAGATATAACTGGGAAGGCAAAATGGGTATGAAAGGTCACATGGGAAATAATTTGTGCCTCTGGATCAGGTAAGATGAGAGTCGACAAGCAGGTCTCAAAGGCTTGATTTGGAAGAAGCAAGAAATAGAGAACTCAGTCAGCAGTACTGTGGAGCAAGATGTACCCATGTGAGCTCTTTTTCTAGGGCAGAAATGAGACCAGATGGTAGGTCAGGCAGAAATGGGCTTAGCTAATTCTGCCTTTTTTCTGTGAAGACTCTTACCTGTCTTTAGCCACACTGGGGGTGGAAGAACCTAGATATCTATATTTAAGCATAGGTTTTTAGGGAAGTCCAAAAAGTATATATTTTTGAAAATGACTAAATCTTTAATCTGCAAAGACAGAAACAGGTAGTTTATATTTGTATTTGTAACCCAAATATGAAGGGGACTTTTGGTCTGGTTCTAAAACCAATCTCTGTAGGGGTGACATGTCCCCAAAGAAGCATAAATTAAATTGGTGGTTTAGTCCCTAAGTTGTGTCCGACTCTTGTGACCCCATGGACTGTAGCCTGCCAGGCTCCTCTGTTCATGGAATTCTTCAGGTGAGAACACTGGAAGCATAGACCTACCTCAAAAATTCTTGCTGCTGCTGCTAAGTCACTTCAGTCGTGTCCGACTCTGTGTGACCCCATAGACGGAAGCCCACCCGGCTCCCCAGTCCCTGGGATTCTCCAGGCAAGAACACTGGAGTGGGTTGCCATTTCCTTCTCCAATGTGTGAAAGAGAAAAGTGACAGTGAAGTCGCTCAGTTGTGTCCGACCCTTAGCGATCCCACGGACTTCAGCCTACCAGGCTCCTCCATCCATGGGATTTCCTAGGCAAGAGGTTTGAGGAGTACACAGATCTACAGTGAAGTTGTGTTTTTTTTAAACATTTATTTTGTCTGTGCTGGGTCTTCGTTGCTGTACAGGCTTCTCTCTAGTTGTAGTGTGGGGCTTCTTATTGTAGTGGCTTCTCTTGTGGAGCACCTTCAGTAGTTGTGGGTCCCAAGCTCTAGAGCACAGGCTCAATAGTTATGCATGGGCTTGGTTGTTCCACAGCATGTGGGATGTGAGGTCTTCCTGGATCAGGGATTGAACTCATGTCTCCTGCATTGGCAGGCAGATTCTTTACCATGGAGCCACCAGGGAAGCCCGGCACTGAAGTTTTAACTGAGGGTAATTAAGGAGAAGAGGGGTTTGCACAGCCAACATTTGCTTTAAAAATCTCTTCAGAGGACTTCCCTGGTGGTCCAGTGGCTAAGACTCCACGCTTCCAATGCAGGGGACCCAGGTTTGATTCCTGGCCAGGCAACTAGATCTTACATGCCCCAGTGAAGATCCCATATGCCACAACCAAGACCCAGTGCAGCCAAGCAAATATTTTAAAAATATTTTAATAAATGCTTCCTTTCCTCAAATGTCCTTTTTCTGTGCACTGCTCCTAGTTCTCCTGATATGACATAGTGACTGAAGCCAGACATGGAATTTCAGTTACCTGGTTTGAATTTTGGTTCTACCACTTGTTAGCTGTGCTGTCCTTAAGTCATTTGGACTGTGAACTCATCTGCTTGTATGTACAGTGGAAATAATGGCAAGGTGGTTGTGATAATGAGCTAACTGGTATATAATAAACCTAGAGCAGGACATGGCATGTAGAAAGTTTTAATGGAGTATGAGCTGTTATTATTATACTCAGGACCCCAGCCCAACCTTTTTTCCCACTCCCCTTCCATCTCTCTTCTGACTTTTGTATCTTTTTTAAAACATATTTATTTATGTATTTATTAATTTGGCTGCATCAGCTCTTAGTTGCGGGACACGTGATCGTCACATCATGCAGGTTCTCTAGTTGTGGCATGTGGGTTCAGTAGTTGTGCATGGGCTTAGTTGCTTCAAGGCATATGGGATCCTAGTGCTCTGACCAGAGATAAATCCTGGGTTCCCCACATTGCAAGTCAGATTCTTAACCACTGGATCACCACTGAAGTCCCTGACCTTTGTATCTTTATATTAATATTCTATTTGCTCATGGCTTCTTCAGACTCTTTCTGCATCTTTTCTTATTGCTCTGTGTCCATATCAAAGCAGCATCCATTTTGGAAGGTGAGAGAGTGAGAAAGGTAATAAATATCTACATTTAATGTCTTGTTTTGTTTCAGTCATACATCCATCAAACTCTATATGGTAGCCTATATGCCAATCTGCATTTCTTCTTTTATAGAAACTGTTAATAGCCTCAATCAGTGTGTATGAAGTTATGTATATCCAGGATTTTGATGAGCCCCTTTGGCCATCTGTTTGAGTAACTCCCCCTCTGGTCACTCCATCAGTGCTAGAATTTCTCAGTTCCTCATTCAAAGTTCCAATTATCAGTCACTGAGCGTTGTAGCTGAAACTTTTGTGCTTAGTCAAAGGCATCTTCACCCTCTTTGATGTAACATTGGCTCCCCTTCAATTTGATGCTAACAATACTATTTTCAGTCAATTATTGAGTGTTGACTACATGGTAGATCTTATGCTTGGTGCTTTTTGTGCATTATTGCATTTAATCTTTGTAATAAATCTTATTAGGACATAGGTTGTAGTTTCCCAGGATAGGGAAACTAAGACCTCAATGGATCAAGACACTCATCTAAGTGGGGGGTGAGTTCACACATCCACTAAGTGGTAGAGTCAGATTTTAAACCATGTTCATGCCTGAATTGGAAGCCACTTCCAGCAAGTTGCTTTGCTTCTTTGCAAGGTAAGGGAATAGTTGCCTGTTACTCCAGCATCTTGATTATCTGTCCTCTACTATGCTGTGAAGTCAGTGTTCTTTGCCTGATAGCATGGCGTGTGGCAGACTTAATCTCTCTTTGACAGAAAGCTGAAACTGAAAACACATTTCCCTGGTAAGGAGACATTTGGACACTATGTTAATTTCTATGCAACAGCATTGAACTGCCCAAGTTCAACTTCCAAAGCCATCGCTGACTGGTTGTGTGACTTTGGGCAAGGTGCTTTTCCTGTTTGTCCCTCAGGTTCCTCCCCTGCAATATGAGGATAATAACCATATTGGCTTCACAGGCTTTAGAGAGGAAAAGGTGGAAAATATCATGTAAATTCATAGAATCATTTTTGGTGACCAGTTTGTGCCCTGTAAACTTTATCATCATCATCATTGTGGTTATTTTTACTATTTCTAATATTCTTTTTTGACATTGTTGCTGTTACTTTAGAAGTGTAGGCTATGCCTGTCTTAGTTAAATCATCAGCCAGAGAATGAGCCAGGACCAACAAGAATACATATTACTGCTGATTAAGGACAAAAGGGAGACAGAAGTCATGCATGCTGTCTTCAGGGAGGAAGATGGTGTTATCTTTCCCTTGCATCTTTCTGCCCAAAGACCACAGAAAACTGACTGCAAGAGGACTAGTAGCCTGCAGGAGTTTGTTAAAGGTTTGCAAATATCACAAAATTTTTTTCTTCTCTAAAAAACACATAAATAGGTATGTCTTTATATGGTCCATCCTTGCATATCTCCTCCACTCTTCAGTCAACACCTTAAGTCTCAGCCTTTCTAGTCATCTTCCTTCAGGCTCACTTAGTGGGACAGGTTTGTGATATGGTCAGAGGGCATTGATGAGTCCATCTCTCGTAGCTCCCAGTTTATTGATGTGCATTTCTCTGAAGGAGGTCTGGAGATGAAACAATAGATTTTATTTAGCATCTTGTTTGTTTTAGCACTTAGCCATCAGACCACACAGGAAGCCCCTTCAGAATGACAGGACTGTAGTATAAATGCTGAAGACTCCAGACCAAACAGGAGCCATGCAGTGAAAGTTCTCGTAACTTGAACCCCCTCAACACATGCAGTAACCCCTACTTCAGTGGGAAACACGACTACATTTTGCTTTTGCTTCTTAATATGTGTATTTCTCCTGTTTCCGAGTAGCTCCCATGTGCCACCCTCTTGGGACAAGAGGATGATCCATTGATGTAAGAATTCCAAGCCATGAATCCACTCTCTCTTTTCCTTTTTTCTCTCTGTTTTCTGTCTGCTTAGTGAAGTTCCTAACACCTTCCCCTTCCTCTGGAAGACAAGAGAAGAATTTAATGAGTTTCAGTCTTGAAACCTCTCCCCTTGCCAAATAAAACAAAACTATGAGTGGCTTCAGAGAAAGACCCAGACAAGGGCTCACATCATATTTGCCATTACCCACATCTTATTTTCTCCTATTAATTAGTCTCCAGGTAGCTCAGAACAGAAAACAGAGTGACCCTAGCTCTGACAGGGTCACAAATTTCCATTTCTCTCTGTCAGCACCTTCTGTAATACCCACCTGAGGCTGACAATGACAGAGGCCCACAGTAAGCAACTCAAGCCCACATTTTTCCTTTTACCTGCTCACCTGTTTTAATCTTCCTTTGGGTTCCATAGCTGGGGAAAAGATACATTTGTAGTCCAGAAGTATTGTTTGATGAAACAAAGACAGTCTTCCCATGGAACGGAAGTTTACTTAATCGTGCCTTGGGTCTTGTGAACATCACTTCGGTGTACACAAGTGATGTTCTTTAGTGTTGATTCAGAGAAATATCACCTACTTTTATAGGATCAGAAGACAGTAATACAGGCTGAACTTGCCTCCTTCTTCCCAGTTGTGTAGGCAGGTTTTTGAATTGAGAGCAAGGTATAATTTTCAAACCATAATAGGATTAATTCAAACTGACAGAATGAGGAAATTAATTTTTCAGGTTACCATTTATTCCTTTTCTCTATCAGTCAATCAAAAAATATTTATTGAGCACCATCTATGAGCCCTGAATTGAAAAGGAAACAGAAAAAGCGTAAGTGACCTCCTTTACCATTTATTGTTTGCTTGGGGAAACAAAGCCAACACACATGATCTAATAGGAAGAACTTTTGGAATCAGGAGAGGTGTGGACTTGTCCTAGTTTGTTGAGTAGTATAGTTTGTGGTGGTGGGTTTCCCAGGTGGTGTAGTGGTAAAGAATCTGCCTGCCAATGCAGGAGATGCAAGAGTTGTAGGTTTAATCCCTGGGTCAGGAAGATCCTCTGGAGTAGGAAATGTCAACAGACTCCAGTATTCTTGCCTGCAAAATCCCTTGAACAGAGGAACCTGGTGTTTTGCTATCACAGCACCGCTGGATCATTCTTTTAGAATCTGTGTTGCACTTAGAACAGGATTTTCTAATATTAGAGTTCCTAAGGAATTTGAAAAATGCGTATTCCTAAGTCCTCCCTCCTCCCAGTACAGCCTAATTCAGTATATCTCAAATGAGGTGTAGGAATCTGTATTTTTAGAAAGTGATCCAGGTAAGTATAGTGCAGCCAACATAAGGACTACGGATAGAAACACACTGCCTTGGAAAGAATAGCCAGCAGAGTGTACAAACGTGATGTGCTCATTACATTGAGCTACTCAGAGTGATGGACTATATTCTGGGACATCATCTTGGACCTGTCCTCCAATAAATGCCCCATAGAGTCATGAATGCAAAACATTCTCTCTATATATGTGTATGTGTTTGTATTTGATTTTTGTCAAGCATTTTCTTTGGCTTCTAGTTTTCTTTGATTCACTTGGAAATTTATCAAATTAATTGCAATTAAAAAATCTGTAGGGATATTTTTTTTAAAGTTAGAACGGTACATCGGAAATGATGTCATTTAGACTTAAAACGTTTACAGCAGAACACTTCAAACTGTTGGACTCTGAACTTGTGAAAATATCTGGAAATTCTAAAAGTGACACAGATTCCTAACAAGTGAGAATCCAGTAATATGTAATTTTAAAGGCCTGTCAGTATACATTTTCCTTTTGTCTTTATTCCTGTTCTTTGGTGAAAATTTTAAAAAATTGAATAGAAAAGAATTTCATCTTTAGGGTCCTTTCAGGGGAAACAGGATTTTTCTCATATAATATTGTAAAATAATTAGCCTCCAATAAAAATAAAAATAAAAAAAAAAGAACTTAAATGGAAAATTTAAAAAAACAAACAACAAAAAAATAAAAGGCAAATATATTCTGATTTCACTAACTTCCCTTTACATGCACTCAAAAATTTCCAACTTTTTTCTATGTTAAGTCTGATGAGAATTATGACCATCATGAATATGTTCACTATCAAAATCAGAGACATTGCTAAAAATAGATAGATGTTAAGTGTGCTTTCAGTTAAACGGTAGATCTTATCTCTGCTTGGTATCATTTTTATTGTTCACGTAGTTGAATTTCGGAGAAGGCAATGGCAAGCCACTCCAGTACTCTTGCCTAGAAAATCCCATGGATGGAGGAGCCTGGTAGGCTGCAGTCCTTGGGGTCGCTATGGGTCGGACACTACTGAGCGACTTCACTTTCACTTTTCACTTTCACACATTGGAGAAGGAAATGGCAACCCACTCCAGTGTTCTTGCCTGGAGAATCCCAGGGACGGGGGAGCCTGGTGGGCTTCCGGCTATGGGGTCACACAGAGTCGGACACAACTGAAGTGACTTAGCAGCAGCAGCAGCAGTTGAATATTTTAGGAAGGAAAGTTTGGTAGTCTAAATTTTCTTTTCCAACAATCAAGAGACCTTGGTATAGTTTTTCTCCTGTAGTGTATTTCTCAAGTGAACCAAGTTCTTCAGAGTCAATCTATTCCTCCTCCTCTGAAAAAACTCTTCGGTAATATGTATGAGTGGTATGTGCCTACTCCATGAAGCTCATTAGCTGGATTATCACTAGACTTTATTTTTCTAAGGCAAACACATATTGCTGGCTTCTTCCATAGAGTTCTAAGGGTCTTATGCTAGTCTAGAAGCAAGTTTCTCAGTGTATATTTATTTCTTTTATTCGAGACCCACGTGGGAAGTTTATACTTCATTCGTACCAGATTACATACAGGTTGTTGCAGAATTACATATATGCACAGATGCTTTAATACCTCCTGGAGTATGAGGAGGGTGTTTGTTAGTTTCAGTTGGGGGAAAGTCACTGGTGGAATAATTCCTCCTTTCCTACCCCATCAGTCAGGCCTCTGCCTTCTTCCTCCTCCCACTCTGGGGTAACTTCAGTTTGAGGATCCTTTGATGACTCCCGATCTTCTAAACAAATGTGTGGGTGTGAAGTTTTCTTTGGTCAGTTTTTAAAACCTAATATTGCTATTAACTTGTGTAGAAGGTGGTAGGGGAGGGGGCAAGTTAGGGTGGGGATGGAGACGATGTATAACTAAGAAGGACCCTCTTGGCTTGCCCATTCTTCCAGGGAGACAGGAAAGAGAAAGTGGAAGTTGTTCAGTCCTGTTCAACTCTTTGTGGCCCCATGAACTGTAGCCAATCAGGCTCCTCTGTCCATAGGCTTCTCCAGGCCAGAATACTGGAGTGGCTAGCTGTTCTCTCCTCCAGGGGATCTTCCCAACCCAGGGACTGAACCCAGGTCTCCCTCGTTGCAGGCAGATTCTTTAATATCTGAGCCATCAGGGAAACACAGGAATACTGCAGTGGGTAGGTTATCCCTTCTCAGGAGGATCTTCCTGACCCAGGAATCGAAATGGGGTGTCCCGTATTGCAGGTGGATTCTTTACCAGTTGAGCTACCAGGAAAGCCCAGGGAGACAGGGGCAGTATAGAGTTAACCATTTCATCTTATCTTGTCAGAAAAGGAACAAGACAGGGACTTCCCTGGGGATCCAGTGGTTAAGAATCAGCTTTGCAATGCAGGGGACTCAGGTTCAGTCCCTGGTTGGGGAAATACAATTCTCACATGTGGCAGAGCAACTTAACCCATGTACCAAACTAAAGAACCCATGCTCTGCAACCACACAGCAAAATAAGTAAACAAACAAGACAGATATGAACATGTAGATTATCTTGCTGAATATTTATAGTAGAGTCTCAAGTAATTAAGGAGGCAAAGATTTGATCCCTGGGTAGGAAAGGTCCCCTGGAGGAGGAAAATGGCAACCCACTTTGGTATGCTTGCCTGAAAAATCCTGTGGGCAGAGATGCCTGGTAGGCTAAAGTTCATGGGGCCTCAGAGAGTTGGACATGACTCAACTACTAATCATACACACACAGCAGAACCCTAATCGCTTCACTAAGGTCTAGAAAGAGTCAAAATACAGCAAAATATGCTGGTCATGGAGTCTCAGCTTAAGAGCAACTTTCCAGGAAAGCCTGATCTCTCTCCTGATTGGGCCCATCACTGACACCTTCTCCATTTTTGTCCTCAAATTTTGTGAAGATCCAAGGCTGCATAGGTGAGCCTCCCTCATTAAAGAAAGACACCATTTCCACCACCTCATGCATTTACTAGGCAAGGAAGAAGCGGGCATTTTAGGACAATGTTCAACAATAAGGGTGATTGTACTCAGTTTCACCCTCAATCAGTTATAAATCTGAAATTTTTCGTACAGTCCAGAAAATGAAACTACTCTTGTTTCTGATAAGCATTCAGCAAAATTGAAAAGTCAGTAAGATTTGCTTGTATTTCCTGTTTCACCTGCCCTGTATGTTTCTGAATCCTGGATATGCATTAGCATCCCCCGGGGAACTTCAGAAGCTCCAAACCTGCGGGGCCCCATCCATGGAAATTCTAATTCAGTTCATCTGTGATGGGGCCTAAGCATCAACCAGGTCAAAGATCCCCAGGTGATGTCTCTGTGTCTCCAGGATTGAGAACGACAGCTGAACTATTTGCATGAATGTCATTTCTTGCTGAAATTTTTTTCAACCTTCCTGTCCTAGAACTGATTTTTATAGGGTCATGCTCTTAATAGGCATGGAGCTGATAAGGTTTAATATGTCCAAGGGGTCTTTACATTTAGCAGGGACTCCAGAAAACCAGGAATCCAAGTAATGATGCTAAAATTGTGGATTGATGGGGCAGCAATGCTTTCATTTCCCCCATTCCCCTTCCCTTTCTTCCTCTTTCTGTTCCTTCTTTTCTTTCCCAATTTTTAAAAGTAGTTCTTAAGAGATTCACACTCAAATTCTTACCATGTGTTTGATCATCTACCTGTGGATGCCTTTCTAGAGCATATTCCTGCTTATACCAAATATTGATGATTTTGGTTTCACATTTAGTCTAGAGTGTTTGATTCAGTTCAGTTCCGTTGAGTCGCTCAGTCGTGTCCGACTCCTTGTGACCCCATGAATCACAGCATGCCAGGCCTTCCTGTCCATCACCAACTCCCGGAGTTCACTCAAACTCATGTCCATCGAGTCAGTGATGCCATCCAGTCATCTCATTCTCTTTCGTCCCCTTCTCTTCCTACCCCCAATCCTTCCCAGCATCAGAGTCTTTTCCAGTGAGTCAACTCGTCCCATGAGGTGGCCAAAGTATTGCAGTTTCAGCTTTAGCATCAGTCCTTCCAATGAACACCCAGGACTGATCTCCTTTAGAATGGACTGGTTGGATCTCCTTGCAGTCCAAGGGGCTCTCAAGAGTCTTCTCCAGCACCGCAGTTCAAAAGCATCAATTCTTCGGCGATCAGCTTTCTTCATAGTCCAACTCTCACATCCATACGTGACCACGGGAAAAACCATAGCCTTGACTAGGCGGACCTTTGTTGGCAAAGTAATGTCTCTGCTTTTTAATATGCTGTCTAGGTTGGTCATAACTTTCCTTCCAAGGAGTAAGCGTCTTTTAATTTCATGGCTACAATCATCATCCGCAGTGATTTTGGAGCCCAAAAAAATAAAGTCTGACACTGTTTCCACTGTTTTCCCATCTATTTCCGATGAAGTGATGGGACAAGATGCCATGATCTTTGTTTTCTGAATGTTGAGCTTCAAGCCAACCTTTTCACTCTCCTCTTTCACTTTCATCAAGAGGCTCTTTAGTTCCTCTTCACTTTCTGCCATAAGGGTGGTGTCATCTGCATATCTGAGGTTATTGATATTTCTCCAGGCAATCTTGATTCCAGCTTGTGCTTCTTCCAGCCCAGTGTTCCTCATGATATACTCTGCATATAAGTTAAATAAGCAGAGTGTTTGATTAGCCATCTATAATAAGGCTTTTCAAATCAGTAGAAGCTTGGTTAAGGAACTGAAAAACTTAAAAACAAAAGTTAAATTCTTTTTGGTCTATTTTTTATTGCAGCAATAATACCTGTTCATTGCAAAAACGTTAGAAACCACAGATAATTTAGAACAAACTTAAAATCACCTGTAATCATTCCACGTGGACATATGCTTTGAGTTATCTCTGGCTTTCCTTCTGTCTCTGCTCTCTGTTTTCAAATAACTTCCTATACTTAAAATGCCTTTTAATGATCTGTCTCCTGGTACATTTTAAAATAGAGCCTCTGACTAAAGCAGGAATATTTAAGATTTTTAACCAACTTTGTGCCTTTGAGTTCAAAATTCATAAAATTTCTTGGCGCTTCAGACATTAGAATGATTATACAATTTATCAAGTGATGGAATAAATCTCAGAGAGATTAAGGAGCTTAACATCAGACAAGTCAGTGACAGTCCTAGATGTGAAATCTAGGACCACTCAGTTCTAGGGGTCATGTGTCCTTCTGGTTTATGCCACACCATGACTTAGGTGCAGAATCCAAGTCTATAAATGAAACATGATGCTTCCAAAAGTGTTTTTGGTTATGTTTGCACATGTTAAGAGAAATTTGAGTTAAGTATGTTATTGGCCTTAGCTAAGAAATAAAGCACCTATGGTTGACTTTCCTGAGCATTTCAGGAAAACAGATTCATTGTTCAGGACATACATTATGTATGTGTCTTGTATTCTCTGAATACAGAACTATGATGTTAGAAACCATATGGAAACAGTAGTATTTAAGCCAATGCATCAGAAACCTTGATTGGAGAGTATTTTTTCTTTAGATGTTAACAGATATTTCCTGGAAAATGATTGAGCCAATGTAAACAAACAGATTCCATGATTGAAGGAGTTCTTCAGGTCTTTAACTTTCTTATGGTCACTGTAAATCTCTGAGACATAATATACAGATTTCCCAGTTACAGCAAGAACACTGTTGTTCTCCTTTGAAGGGGCCATTTATTAATTTCTTGATAAACTAATATTATGACCACAGTTAAAAACACATGGATTTAGTGTTAGATTTTGTGTACTGGGAATAAGGGAACAGCAAGGGAGTATCTAGGTTTTAGTTACCATGTCCTGGCTATTGTAAGCAGTACCACAGTGAACGTTGGGGTGCATGTATCTTTTTGAATTATGGCTTTTTCAGGGTATAATCCCAATAGTGAGATTGCTGGTCATATGATAGTTCTGCTTTTAGTTTTTTAAGAAATGTCTGTTGGCAGATGAATGGATAAAGATGTGGACATAATGATACTGATGAGCCTATTTATAAGGCAGGAATAGAGATGCAGACATTAGAAAACAGACTTATGGACACAGCAGGGGAAAGAGAGGGTGGGATGAATTGAAAGAGTAGCATTGAAATATATACATTACCATATGTAAAGTAGATAGCTAATAGGAAGTTGCTGTATAACACAGAGAACTCAATCTGGTGCTCTGTGACAACCAAGAGGGGTGGAATGGTGTGGGCAGTGGGAGGGAGGATCAAGAGGCAAGGGACATATGTATACTTAACAGTTGATTCATGTTGTTGTATAGCAAAAACCAATAGAGCATTGTAAAGCAATAGTCCTCCAATTAAAAATAAAATAAAAAGAATATGTGGTACATATATACAATGAAATATTACTCAGCCATAAAAAGGAACCAAGTTGGGTCATTTATAGTGATGTGGATGAACCTTGAGTCTGCTATACTGAGCAAAGTAAGTCAGAAGGAGAAAAACGAATATCGATAATATATTAATGCATATATATGGAATCTAGAAAATTGGTACTGATTGACAAATTTGTAGAGCAAGAATAGAGATATAGACATAGAGAATGGACTTCAGGACATAGAAGAGGAAAGGGGAGGATGGGATGAACTGAGAAACTAGCACTGATACATACAAACTGCCATGTGTAAAATAGATAGCTAGTGGGAAGTTGCTATATAGCTCAGGGAGCTCAACTTGATGTTATGTGATGATCTAGAGGGGTGTGATGGGGTAGGGGGAGTTGGGAGGGAAGATCAAGAGGGAGGGGGATATATATATATATATATACATACACATATATATATACATATAACTGATTCATTTTGTTGTGGAGCAGAAGCTAACACAATATTGTAAAACCATTATACTCCAATGAAAAAAGAGAGACTATCTAAAGTATTAAGATGTTCTGAGACCACAGGGTTAATCTGTTGTAATTTAGCACATGAAACAAACGCAAATTATCATTTCTTCTCAAGGGTTTCTTTTTTTGGTAATTATCTTGTTTGGAATCCCTACCCTTAACCTTCCAACCACATCCTTTTTTTCTTTTGTTCATGTATTTTCTGAAATTCCTAACTTTGAAAAAGCAGAATGTCATACATAGTTTTTGCAAACCCAACAGAAGAGACATTTTTCAGATGCTTCCTTGTATCTCTACATTTCCAGGCAAGACAGTCGTAAAAAAATTTTCAGAGGTGTCCCAAGTAATCAAAGTCCTTCTGCTAAGGGCACTTGTTGGTGGCAGATCTGTATTAGTCTATGGTTTATGGTGATTAAAATTTGATATAGCACAGGTAAATCAATAGAATCACAGGGCTGGATGGTAATTTGCTGCAATGGAACTTGAGAGGAGCTTTTCTATTTCTTTTTTATAGTCTTTTTGTCTATTTGTCTCACCCAAGTCTTCATTAATAGCCTCCTGACCGTTAAGGTGCCAGTGTTATTAAAAAAAAAAAAAAAAACAGCAATTTTTCCCCTTCCTACTTTGCAAGAAATATTTACATCCTACTTATTAGTCTCTCAAAACATGTGAGTCTTTGCCCTTTGTATGGCCTTCTAACCCTCTTGTGTAGTTAGGTGCCACTGTGAGAATGTGGACTGAGGCCCATCTTATGTTGCAGACCCTTGAGCCCCCATCCATGCTACATCGCACTTACTACCACTTTCTTATTGGATTGGATTTCAGTCAAGAGACTGAGTTCTGTGAATCACTGCACTGGAACTCATACCTAACACAGGCTCCAACCCTTTAGTTGGAACCCTTGCTCTGTTGGAGTGAATAATAACTCAGATTTTATTTGAGGAAAATATTTGATATAATTTTAGGAGGTGGGAACATTTTTAGGATTTTCTTTGTGAATTAAGGAAACTCTAGCCAAAATCAAAAGATTTCACAATCCAAATTCAGGAATTATCTTTTCTTCCATCCTGCTGTTAGTTTCTCAGTCCAACAATTACTCTTGGAAAAAAAAATCATTTTTATGTATATTTAAAACAAGATGTACCAGCTTAGATTCAAATTAAGCATAAAGAGGATGGCAGAGGAGAGCGAAAATGTTGGCTTAAAGCTCAACATTCAGAAAACAAAGATCATGGCATCTGGTCCCATCACTTCATGGGAAATAGATGGGGAAAGAGTGGAAGCAGTTTCAGACTTTATTTTTTGGGGCTCCAAAATCACTGCAGATGCTGATTGCAGCCATGAAATTAAAAGACGCTTACTCCTTGGAAGGAAAGTTATGACCAACCTAGGTAGCATATTAAAAAGCAGAGACATTACTTTGCCAACAAAGGTTCGTCTAGTCAAGGCTATGGTTTTTCCCGTGGTCATGTATGGATGTGAGAGTTGGACTGTGAAGAAAGCTGATCGCCGAAGAATTGATGCTTTTGAACTGTGGTGCTGGAGAAGACTCTTGAGAGTCCCTTGGACTGCAAGGAGATCCAACCAGTCCATTCTAAAGGAGATCAGTCCTGGGTGTTCATTGGAAGGACTGATGCTAAAGCTGAAACTCCAATACTTTGCCACCTCATGTGACGAGTTGACTCACTGGAAAAGACTCTGATGCTGGGAAGGATTGAGGGCAGGAGGAGAAGGGGACGACAGAGAATGAGATGGCTGGATGGCATCACCGACTTGATGGACATGAGTTTGAGTGAACTCCGGGAGTTGGTGATGGACAGGGAGGCCTGGCATGCTGTGATTCATGGGGTTGCAAAGAGTCAGACACAACTGAGCGACTGAACTGACCTGAACTGAACTAATGGAATTTGGGCATGGACAAAATTTCACACTCCAAAATATGAAAGCAGTTTTATATATGTATATATATATATCAGAGCATGTTGAATCCATTACTTATTTTAACATTTAAACTGTATTTGGTACTTACTATGTTCCAGGCACTATGTTAGGAATACAACAGCCATCCCATCAGATATTGCAAATACTTGTATTATTAGCTTGCCAGGCCTATTGTCCTGGCAGCAGTTATGACAGAATGGATGAAATAAACAAAGGGGAGGCTAGATGTCGAAGAACAAGGGGTCATCAGGGCTGGTTTCATTCTGAGGCCTCGCTCTGTGGCTTGAGGGTGGCTAATTTCACCCTTTGTCTTTGCATAGTCTTTCTTCAATGTATGTCTGTGTCTTAATCTCCTTTTCTTATAAATAATCCAGTCAAATCAGATTAAGTCCATTTTTGCCTTAATTATCTCTTAAAAGTTTCTATCTCTGAGTATAGTCCCATTCTGAGGTACTGGGGGTTAGGACTTTAACATAGAAAATTTGGGAGATACCCTTCTCGTTATAACAAAAATGTTTTTGTCCATTTTATAGCTGAGACAATGGAATTTTAATTCCCTTCTTTGCCTATGATTGTGCAGTTAGTCTGTAATACAATCAGGAGTGAGAACTAGGTTTATTTAATTCCAGAGTCTGCTCACAGATCTTATATACTGTGGACCTCAGCTCATCCATCCATTCATTTAATCAACAAGTGTCATCAAGCATCTCCTGCTTGCCAGGCATTGTGCTAGGTGCTATAAATAAACATATAAATAAACACGATTCCCACTTTTGAGGTTATAATCCGGTCATCTACACTCTAAATGGCTTTAAAACCAATGGTCCATAAAATTCCATCTGTTTCCTAAATCATTCAGGTGTCATGGGGCTGATTGCCAAAATGGGTGCAGTTCTCTGGGCAGCTCTTCGCATTCTAATATCTCAGGCAAAACTGATGTAGAGTCTGAGTCACGACACACTGTACCCCATTTTGGGTTAGTTCTCTCACAAAGGCATGGAGCTCTCTTCAGAGGAGAGGCGGATGCTCCTTGCAGAGTGGGCTGGGGAAAACCAACTCAGACAACACATTCTGGAGATGGCCAAATGTTCAGACCATCAAGTTTAATCAGAACAAATTTGGGTTTGCATATGATGAGAATCTGTCTTTTAGATCAGGGAGATTTGTTCTCGGGATAGAGCGAGCACCTCTGATCTCTTGGGAAAGTGTCAGCCAGAATGAAGCAAAAGCTCCAGAGTCTTCCACCCAGGTCATGGTGGGAGAGGGTAGGGTGAAGATATGTGGGGTTGGTTCTGTCTCTGGTGGAGCTGGAGTGGAAACTGAAAGCCTGTCTGGAGGTCAATGAGACAGACTTGGTCAATGGCTATTAGTTAGAAACTGTTGACTAATGTTCCTGTGGGCACTCATGGCTACATTTACAGCATTTAGCATGCATGGAGACATCAAATGGATTTGCCATTTCAAATTTGATGAGATGGATCTCCTAACATACCAGCTTCCCAGCTTTTTCTGGCTCAAGGGCTTTTCAAGATTAAGGAGGCTAGGGGTAGGTCACTACTAGCCTTGGCTAGATATGATCCAGGCTGGTAGGGCTTGACAGTAACCTCCCACCCACGCCCCAGCTCCTTATGGACTTATGAAGGGGTGATATCAGGAATGTCAGTCTGACAGCAGCATGCTGACTTGCTCTATTGGTGCCAGTCTTCATGGAGGCAGACGGTGGGTGGATGCTCATATGGTTCATTCAGAACAAGCATTCTCTGCTGGTTTCAGTAATGGCTTCGTGATTAGTGAGTTTCCCATGTGTGAGCTGTGCTCAGTTAATTCTGTTTAGGTCCACAGAGGCTGTTTAAAAAAAAAAACAAAACAGAGAAACAAGCCAGAGAAGAGAAAACCATCACAGGGCTAGGAACTTGCTTAAATAAGAAGCATTCCAGAGCTCTGTTGGGGAGGATCACAAGGTCTCATAAAGCAAGAGTTGTGTGGGAGAATGTGAGGATGGATGGGGTAACAACATCATGTAATTTTGATCGGAGGGAGTCGACCCTCTGACCTGAATGTAAATCAAAAGTTATGTTTCTATTCTCCACCCCCGTATTTTCCTGGAGGGTGATTTCCACTGAATGTCAGGCTTTTTTATAATGGAATAATACCCATTCTATGGGCACTGTTAGCAGCTGTCTTGGCTCCTATAGAAACCTTCCTTGACTAGAATAATAATAAATTATTTCAATCATTTAGAAATTAGCTGCACAATTGTCAAAGTTCTGGCTTCTGTTAATGTGCTGCTGGAGAAATATGAAAGGGCAAAGAGGAGGAGAGGAAAACATATCGAGCTGCTTCAAATTGGCAACGGAGAATGTATCAGAACAAAGGCACAGTCACATGGTTTACTGTTATCTGGTCTAATTGTCCTTTATCTTGAAAATATTACACTTGATTGGGTGGGCTGTCTATCAATGTTAGGAGATGATCAAATACAAGCAAAGTCAGGGCTGAGGGGTCTGTTATAAGAAGATAGATTGTGTCAGTGTAAGAAAGAGTTTTCCTTTAAAGGGAACATGAGCTGTTCTGGAAGGTCCTAAGAGGCAGCATAGTGCAGAGTTCTGCTCACTGAGCTCTGGGGTCAGACTGTCAGGATGTGACAGCATTTCCCAAACCACTTCACACCTCCCGCTTGTGCAGAACAGGGAAACCACAGGCCAACCAGAAGTGTTGTTTGGCAGATTAAAGGAGACAGTGTGTGCCTTGCACTTGGTAATAATCATCTACTTAACATCGTTATTCACAAATCCCTTACCATTGGAGATGGTCAAATGTGTGGGGTTCTTTTAAGCCCTATTTAACTCAGAGATTGGGTCCTTTGATTCTGCCTGGGAAATTAAGGAGTAGAATCCACTGAGGCTGACTGAGGGCAAGCACCCTGGGCCCTGGGCCCTGCTTATTAGCTCTTCTGGGCAGCGCATAGCATCCTCCATCTCCTCTGTCTCCATCTGCAGCCTCTAAGACAGTGTGATGAGCTGACATGTGGCTCGGGGCCAGCCTTGGGCATTTGATCAGCATCAGCCTCCCTCAGAGCCTCTGCCCAGAGCACAGATTGGTCAGTGGGCAGGCGGGCAGTTGTTCTGCCCTCTCTGATGATGGTTTAGCCATGGGAAGGTCTGGAGCCAGAGGTCAGAAGGAAAAGAAGAGAACTGTGAAATCTAATCAAAGGATGTTCATGCTGGAAGGGGACCTCGAGTCCATTGGAGCTCTGCTCCCACTTTTCACAAATGAGGGCCCAGAGGCTTAGGAAAGGGAGCATGAGTAGAGGCCACATCCCTTATGAACAGCAGAACTTTGTCAAAAGATACATCCTTTTCTTCCAGATCAGTGAGTGCTCTGTTTCAGCTCACTGGCTGCCAGACCTGGTAAATGGATGGCAAATTGATTAGGTGGAATGATGAGATGTCTGGGGTTTATGAAGCAGGCTTCTTACCCCTATACATGAAATCAGAAAACCACAACCATATAATCAATATTCTTAACGTCCATCTAGAGTCGGGCCACTGGTATAGAGGCAGCAGTGAAGACATAAAGAGGAACTATATCCCAGTTACTAATTACAAGGTAGAATGGGCTGCACACAAAGGCCATTTCTCTCTCTCTCTTTTTTTTTGGCTGCATTCCTGCAACATGTGGGATCTTAGTTTCCCAACCAGGGATTAAAGCCCATGTACCCTGGATTGAAAGTGTACAGTCTTAAACTCTGGACTACCAGAGAAGTCCCCTAAGGCCATCTTTTCCTGTGGATGATTAGGAAGGACATTGTGGAACCAAGAGCATGGGAAGCAGATTTAGCAAAAACTATTTTGTTTGAAAGGGCTTCCCCTGGTGGCTCTGATGGTAAACAATCCACCTGCCAATGCAGGAGACCAGGGTTTGATGCCTGGGTTGGGAAGATTCCCCTGGAGAAGGGCATGGCAACACATTTCAGTATTCTTACCTGGAGAATTCCATGGACAGAGGAGCCTGGCAGGCTACAGTCCATGGGGTCTTAAAGAGCTGGATACAACTGAGCAACTAATACTACTACTATTACTATTTTGTTGGAAAGATCAGGACAGAGAGATGTGAAGTCAGCCTCTGGATCTTAAGGGCATTAGGTCTCCACAGTACTGAAGATGAGTGGAACTGTGGGTTTCATCGCTTCAGCCCACTTTACCTTTTGTATCTGTAGCTCCTCTTCCCTGTCTTCCATGTGTGGGGGAAAGTATACTCTGACTGATGCTTTCTGCATTAAAGTGAAGGAAACAATATGAGAGACTTCATATGAGGTGATGGTGGCCAGCGCATACTGTCCATGTGATCTTTGGATTGTAAATGGGGACTGAAGGAGACAACCAGTACTTTACACTGAGCACAGGATCTCCAATAGCAAAATGTTAGACAAGCAGAGGAGGAATTGCTTGGTCTCATGATTACTGTGTGCCAGGTCCAGTCCTAAGGACACTGATGCGTTTAACCAATAAAACAAACTTTTCCTTATCTGAGGCACGGAGTCCTGTGTGGAAGGTCACCTGGCTGTAAAGAGAACTTCAGAAGTGAACTTAAACAGGTTAGCTCAATAATTTCTTACAGCTGTTTCTACTATATAACACTTATTATGTAAGCAGTCAATTTTTTGTATTTATAATATAATTTTCCTGAAGGCTATGAAGATTTCAATTGGAAAGATGGTTCCTTATCTCCAAAGATAGGTGATGTGAGCACTGACTGAGTTTCTAGTCTCTAGGCTGGAAGCTGAACACCTGAGCCAGTGGAGACATTCTGCCCTGCTTTGGGTTATAAACTGAGGTTCTATGTGTAATAATAAATTATTTGGTGTTTTATTGGGGTGAGGGCTCTCACTCTAGAATCCCCTGGATTCTGGATTATCCAGGATGGCTGTAGATTCTGTGAGCTCCCAGGGAATGCCATCCAGGAATCACCAGCAATACTCAGACTTATGTGACTTCAGTCATGTGGGCAGAGGTGGGGGTGCTGGAGGGAGCCCACCAGTGCTTTAGAACCCAGAGCAAGGACACTTTGTATGATGTTCAACTGGAATGTACATCGTGTAATTTGGCAAAGGTGTTTACATTGCACTGTAAAATTGTCTCTTGGTTCTCAATATCTTTACAATTAAAAACAGTTACATCTTTAACAAAATCAGTAGTCCTAAAGGAAGTCAACCTTGAATATTCACTGGAAGCACTATGCTGAAGCTGAAGCTCCAATACTTTAACTCCCTGATACCAAGAGCCAACTCATTGGAAAAGACCCTGATGCTGGGAAAGATTGAGGGCAAAAGAAGAGGGTAACAGAGGATTTGATGGTTAGACAACAATCTAATGGACTCAATGGACGTGAGTTTGAGCAAACTCTAGGAGACAGTTAAGGAGAGGGAAGCCTGGTGTGCTACAGTCCATGGGGTTGCAAAGAGTTGGACATGACTTAGCAACTGAACAAAAACAACAAAGTGTTTAAGACTTTGAGAGTTTAAACATTTAAATATTTAGAGTTTAGAGCTTTGGAAACTCAGGCAAGTAATTGTAGCTGGATGGCTTCAGACAAGGTACTTAAACACTTTGAGCCTAAGTTTCCTTAACTATAAAATGGGAATAGATAATAGGTGCCTAAGGGAATTCGATGAGAAAATGGGTGGGAAAGCTTTTTTAGTACAGTACAGGCAAATAAGTACATAATATTTGTATTAATATTTATCTTTAATATTAATACTAATTTTACTGATAGTGGAAAAAATTCCAACTGTTTATATGTTTTTTTTCTAAGTCCCAACTTTGCCCCAGAATTCCCCTTCCAGACCCATCCTTGTATCTTTCCCAAGGCTCTTCACAGAGTAGAATCAGAGTAACACAGGACGGATGAACACAAACACACAAGTAAATTGTATCATCTTCTTTTCTCTTGAGAATAAACCTTCATGTGTGGGAAGTGTTAATTTTTCCAAAGTGTTTAATACTTATTATCCCTCCCTTTTTCCCATGGTTAGTTTTCTACTCCCTAAGATCTTATTTCATTGTTTTTGTTTAAAAGTCAGGGACCCTCCCAATTCCTTTGCCTCCTGCTAAGGAAACAGTCCATGGGGTCTCTAAGAGTCAGACATGACTGAGTGAGTTCACTTTCATTTTTCAGTTTCATGCACTGGAGAAGGAAATGGTAACCCACTCCAGTTTTCTTGCCTGGAGAATTTCAGGGACGGCAGAGCCTGGTGGGCTGCCGTCTATGGGGTCGCACAGAGTCGGACACAACTGAAGCGACTTAGCAGCAGTAGCAGCAAGGAAGAAGTTCTAAAGAGGTGGTCTGTTCTGAAAACGTGAAAAGGGACCTCCTTAACTTTTCAGCTCAGAGAAGCTCTCCTCTCTTGCCTCCCTCACCCTGGATTTCCTTCTAGAGTCAATATTGGGCTGCATGTGAGGAAAGTAAGAAGGAAACTCTTTCTATCTCTGTGTAAGTGCCAAGGGACTCAGGAATAGCAGCCGTAGAAATGTGTTATACATTTTGTCTGACTTCATTCTAAGTCTTGGGAGACATAAATAAGCTTTCATTTTACTTTCTTAGAAATATTTAGGGTAATTCTATTTAGGCCAGTTGATGAGTTACTTCTGGTTAGCACTGAGGGATTTTTGGAAAACTTGGATGCTTCAATTATTCAGTGATGTAGTTAATATGACTCAGGGTCTGTTAATCACATGTGGACTATTGGAGCCTAATTTATTCGTAGTTGGAGGAGTTAGGGAAAGTTTAAAAAGTAGATTGTATCAAATTATAGAGTTGATTTTCTGGACTCTTGAGACTAATAACCATGTAAAAAAGTTAAGGTTCTCCAAAATATTAGACTATTAATATAACTACAAAATACATATTTATATTTATGTTTGGTTGATTGGAATTGCCCAGATAGAGGGCTCAGTTTTTTATTCATTTTGCAAAAGTCTTTCTCGTTAACCTTGAAGAAGCCTTTCCACTGCTATTTGTGAAAAATCATTTCTGTAGCCAACTACTTTCTGAAAAATCAGTGACCCTTCTCCTGTTTTTAAAGGACCTTGAAGTTCACCTCTGTCAACCACACACTGGGAAGCTCTAATCTTCCCCCTGGCAACTTAGATAATAGCTGGTTCACAAAGTAGTTGTCTATCTTGGCTTTATATTAGACTCTTCTGAAAGCTTAAAAGAATTGCAAATGACCAGGCCTTCTCCCCTACCCTCTTGATCCCTTCTCCCACCCATTCTAATGGACTTGGTGCAAGGTGGGTTCTTGGATTGGCATTAAAAAAAGATGCTTCTAACATGCTACCAGGCTAACTACTGAAGTACCTACCATGTTGTGTGTTACTGTGGGACGGCTAATAGGCCAAAAAGACCATAGACCTTTCTGACATTTGATTAAGTTAGAAGTCATGGATGAGAAATTAAAACCTGGGGTGTTAAAGAATTAATGTACATTTTAAAAAATTTCAGTAAGAAAGGGACAGTAACTGCTAATCCTAAGAGGATTTCAGAGAATGTGGGCTCAGACAGAAGCCAGGGAAGAAATGTCCTGCAAAAAATGAAAGAGTTAAGGAAGATTGTTGATAAGTGGGAGCTTCCCCTCACTTCCCTACTAAGTGCTAGAACACCTAATCTAGTATGTACCCCATCTCTGCCAGGACACCCTAAACAGGCCTATACTTGATCTCACTTCCTTTTCCTTCCCCTTTCCTTTTTAACGTGTAATTTTTTAAAATTTCTTTTTGCTTGTGCTGGGTCTTCATTGCTGCACTGGATTTTCTTTAGTTGTGGAGAGCAGGGGCTAATTTCTGGTTGCAGTGATCGGGTTTCTCATTGCGGTGGCTTCTCTCGTTGCGGAGCAGGGTCTGTAGGGTGTGCAGGCTTCAGTAGTTGCAGCATGTGGGCTCAGTAGTTGTGGATCCTGGGCTCTAGAGCATAGGCTTAGTTGCTCCAAGGCAACTAAGGGGATCTTTGCAGATCAGGTATCGAACCAGTGTCTCCTGCATTGGTAGGAGAATTCTTTACCACTGAGCCACCAGGGAAGCCCTCCTCCTGCTTTTCAGAGCTTTTAACAATCACCTTCTTTTTTACAGGAACAGAATCTGCTTTGGGTATGCTCTGCTGACTTCCCTTTGTCACCTTGGTCTGATTCCCATAAGAGACACCACTCAATTCCTACAGAAGAGTACTTAAATCTTTGCAGGCCTGAATGAACACCCAGAGTCAATGTGTGAGAGCTGGTTGAGCAGGAGATTTGGGGCATCCATAGAGTGCCAGTCTGCTGGAGGATTGGATGATCCTATGTGCTGCTCCAAGACTCACAGGGATTTTCTCTGCCCAAACTTAACTTTGGAAATGCTCAAACCTCCCTGGGAACTATAACATCAAAGCTTTGAATGCAAATTACTTCTTCACAACTTAACTTGGTTAAGACTTTATATAGATAAGTCAGGTCTGACTCCATTAAGGAGGCTAATTTGAGCTCAGTTAACTTCTTTATATTTTGCCCATAGAAGAAAAAAATTCTTTGTGAAATGGGTCCTCCTGGCAAACTGCTGTCAACCCCATGGCCTGCCTTTCTTTGGAAATGCAGAAACCAGCACATATTATCCTTAATCTTGATTGACAGCCACTTAGAGAGCAGACCTTTCCATGGTCTTTGGAGAATTATAACACATATTAAGTATACCTATATCTTGTTCATTTTTATGCACACACTCACAGGCAGTGCTTTTGAGATCTTAGCATGAAGCTTCTAGAAGAAAAATAAACTGTTAGGACTCACAAAAGAGTAAAGGATTCAAAAGGAACGCAAGTTTGGCTTTATGCAAAAACAGAGTATGAGAAAGCAGTTAGTAAGCCTATCCTTCTATATATACTGTGTACGAGATATATATCTATATTCCTCTCTCTCTGTCTCTTTCTCTCCATACCTCTCCCCCTTCTCCCTCTATCTTTCTGTCTCTCTCTCCCCTGACCCCAATACCCTTTATCCATCTTTCATGCCACCATTATAAGTTTTATTTAAGAGTTTGGCAAATAATCTACCACGTCTTTTATTTTGCACACAAACACACCAATTTTGTTTACTATAAATGTTATTTATTGGCTTGCAACTTGCTTTTCTTACTTTGCAGATCTAGAACATTCATATTCTAGGTAATTTGAGGACATCTCCCTAACTTGGTAGTTCTCGAACTTTAGCAAGCATCAGAATGACCTGGAGGACTTACTAAAATACAGATGGATTGGGCCTCATCCTACAGAATTTCTGATTCAGTAGATCTGGAGGGGGGCCCAAGAATTTGCATTTCTAACAAGTTCTTAAGACACACTTTAAGAAAGACTTTTCTAACTCATTCTGTTTGGTAGCTACGTAATCTGTAATGGTAGAGTTATAATGTGAGTTTTTCAGTCATTCCTTTGTTGGCACACAAGCAATAATTTTTGCCCCTCCATTCAGTGGTGAGATAAATGTTCTTGTAACACTATCTTCATGTTCTGATGCTTTTATTTTGATAGATCCAAAACCTTTAGAAAATGTCTTCTGAACTAGATTATGAGTCACAGGATAAAATCAGTCTCTCTGCTTTGTAGTTACACTTCAGCAAGATCTTAGTCATCAGACTTGGATCCAAATGATGCTGACTTTTTCCAGAAGTCAACCCCTCTACCCACCTCAGAAGAAGGATATTTTCCACTTTTGTGGATAATCAAAGAAATGTCCCCTATGCTCTTACAGCTCTTCCGGAAGAGGGACTTGAGCTGAGAGTATTGTCAGTATGGTTGGTTAAGTTTTGTTCATAGCCTTCCCGGGGATCTACTTTGTAAAAACACCATCCACTGTTCCATAAAAAGGTTTGGTGGTGTTTCCATTGTTGTTTAAAAATCAGTCAACTTATTTTGTATTTGCAACTCACATAGGTGCCTTAGGAAAGCAAGCCTGGGAGATGGGAATCTTTGCAAATTCATTTTGTCTTATTATTGAGGAAAATGTGTCTCAGACTGGCACAAATAGTTTTCTAAGCCTGTACCTGATGGTATGGACTTCCCACATGGTGCCAACGGTAAAGAACCTGCCTGCCAATGCAGGAGATGCAAGAGAGACAGGTCCAATCTCTGGGTTGGGAAGATCCCCTGGAGGAGGGCATGGCAACCCACTCCACTATTCTTGCCTGGAGAATCCCATGGACAGAAGAGCCTGGCGGGCTACAGTTCATAGGATTGCAAAGAGTTGGACATGACTGAAGTACTTAGCACACACATATACCTGCTGGTATATGGCCAAGCTGAGATTTGAACTCAGCATTTTCTGGCTTTGAATATATTTTATCTTGAAGCATTATGTGGTTTCATTTGAGGGAGTCTAAAAGTTGCAAATGGAGTGTCTACTCAGGCTACAATGATTGATTTTGAAATTGTACAGGTATTGACACATGTTTAAGCTTCTATTTCTTGACTTATGTCTGTTATAGGCAACATAAATTTTTCATTCGATTTTGGGGAATAATCAAGACTGCGTTAGTCATTTGATTTTTCAATTGATGTCAGTTTCATCTAGGTACAGTTGTCTGTCTCACTTTTATTTTCTTTTACTTTTTAATTTAATATAATTTTTTTAATGAATGAAGAGCTGCTGGGTCGTCAGCCTAAAAAGTCACTACTAATCTTGAGAGCAATTTTCCTAGTTGAAAAGACACGAGTGGCAGGCATCCAGGAACTAAAGTACATACATTCTTTGGATTTTATCCTCAATAGCATGTCTTCTGTATTCAGTCTAATTTCTTGTCCTGGAGTCCCAATTTCACCCTTTTATAGCATTTCCATCCTACCTTCTTCACCCTTGTTTTTCTTTGATCTTTTATAGCTTATTTCTGGGGGGAGTGTTTGACCTCTCTCCTGAACTCACCATTCTATTTTTCCTTCCCACTTAGCTGGTGCACTAATTATTCCAGATTCTGTGGCTCCTGTTCCAGATTCTCTCAGGCCCTGCAAAGCGATGCTTTTGTGGTTGTTTAATTGCTATGTTGTGTCCGACTCTTTGCAGCGCCATGGACTGTAGCCTGCCAGGCTTCTCTGTCCATGGTATTTTTCCAGGCAAGAAGACTGGAGTGGGTTGCCATTTCCTTCTCCAGGGAACCTTCCTGATTCAGGGATCAAACTTGAGTCTCTTGCTTGGCAGGCAGATTCTTTACCACTGAGCCACTTGGGAAGTGATGCTCACCTGATGGTTTATGCCTCCATCTCTGACCTCTTTTCCAATACTTTTTCATACCACTGTTTACTAAACGCCCTCCAACAAATGTGCCATTCAGTTCATCATCTCTCTAATGGTCCCTTCAGCTGTTGCTTTATCTTATGCTCCTTTTAAGTTCATGATTTCTTCACTTCTTTATTCAATAACATGGACGTGTGAATAGGGGAAAATAAAAAAAATAAAACCACCCACTTAATCGTCACCAGAACCATCTCTTAATTCCTTTGTCCATTATTACAAGAACTTTTTGCATCTGAGGTGTAAGTAATTTTTCAAGCAATTTACAAAAAAGTCCTGGATTAGTTGAAGTGAGAGTGAAATAGCTCTTAGATGGGTTATAGAGACCAGGGAGGGAGCCATTTGGCTTATGTTCAATCTCATTTTTTTTCATCCTTGTAGAGATACTATGTCTAATCTCCTTAGAACTTTTAGGGGTTTTTCATGTTCAGACAGCTCTCATGAGCAATAGTGCCCCCAAATGGATAATCCAGACTTGGGTAACAAGAGAAATGAATTCTGATTCCACTCTATGATGTCTGTCATGAAAATTTTCAGTGGTATTAAATTTAATTGCAGTAATGGTGTCATGAAATAGAGCTCAGTATTCCTGTTTTACAGTCAATGAACTAAGCTCGAAAAGAAGAAAATAAACATTTATCAAGTATGTATTTATATATATCCAGTATGTATTTTCTAGGCTTTTTTTTTTTTTTTTTTGGTTTACTGCATGGCATTTGGGATCTTAGTTCCCTGACCAGGGATTGAATCCATGCCCACTGCATTGGAAAACAGAGTCTTAGCCACTGGACTGTCAGGGAAATCCTCATGTATTTTTTAGACATTTTGCCTAAAGGGTAAATTATTTTCCCTAAGACACATTGTTTATAAGTGGAGAAGCTGGAAGCCATTGTTTCCCCCACTGTCTCAAAATACAAATGACCGCTGAGATATAATTTTAGGGACTGGTTGCTCAAATGCCCAGGAGTTTAGTGATCAAGTCCTATTCTCCCATTTCTCCTTCAGCCTTCTCATTCCTCTCTCCTCCCTCTGCCCCTCCCTTTCATGATTCTGGGAACTGCCTTCATATTTTTTCATCTTTCAACCCAAGAGGCTTACTTTTGTTCTGTTCTTGACTTAACATCAATGCCTTTTCTCTCCCTGCTGAATCATGAGGCATCAGTGTAGCCCTCCCAGAATCCTCCCTGATCTCGTTCCAGCAGCTCCAGCCTGACCCATGATGAAAGAAGCTTCTATCTGTACTGTATGAACTATAAGTAGGAACCTTCTTCAACATACTGGGCCCCAACCTTGGGTTTTGACATAATGTTAAAGCTAAAGCACTTACCGATTCTCAATTTTTTCATCATAGCAACAGATTGTCCATGGGAGATCAGATGTTGGTTAAAAGTGATTCACGGAATGGAAAGGATAAATTCTAGTTGTGGACAGGTATTTCAAGTAATTCTCTTTTTCTAGGAGTTTCTCTTGTCCTGTTAATTGAATCCCCTCTATTAAGCTCTCTGGACTTATTTCCTCAATATCAAACGAGGACAGACAGATCTGGACTTAAAAAACAGGTAAAATAAGTAGTGTCTGCAATGTTTTCTGACATTTCAATATTTGCTCAAAACTTATCCTTTATGATTTTTCGCTCTTTATTAGTTTTATAAAGCTTAAAAAGTTTTTTTAGATTATTTATTTAGCTGTGCCAGGTCTTAGTTGCAGCATGTAGGATCTAGTTTCTTGACCAAGGATTGAACCCTGGCACCCTGCATTGGGAGTGTGATGTCTTAGCCACTGGACCACCAGAGAAGTCCCTGTTTATGTCTTTAGTCCTCCCCTCTCATGCCAACTTGGCATTCACAATGTTCTTATATTACCTTAGTATGCCAACCAAGGTCCATCTAGTCAAGGCTATGGTTTTTCCCATGGTCATGTATGGATGTGAGAGTTGGACTGTGAAGAAAGCTGATCGCCGAAGAATTGATGCTTTTGAACTGTGGTGCTGGAGAAGACTCTTGAGAGTCCCTTGCACTGCAAGGAGATCCAACCAGTCCATTCTAGAGGAGATCAATCCTGAGTGTTCATTGGAAGGACTGATGCTAAAACTGAAACTCCAATACTTTGGCCATCTCATGCGAAGAGTTGACTCACTGGAAAAGACTCTGATGCTGGGAGGGATTGGGGGCTGGAGGAGACAGGGACGACAGAGAATGAGAAGGGTGGATGGCATCACCAACTCGATGGACATGAGTTTGAGTGAACTCCGGGAGTTGGTGATGGACAGAGAGGCCTGGCGTGCTGTGATTCATGGGGTCGCAAAGAGTCGGACACGACTGAGCGACTGAACTGAACTGAACTCAACTGAATGTCACCTTATTTATATACCGAACATTTACATAGTATTTCCTATATTCCAGATGCTGTTTAAGAACTTTACTAACTTTAATTCATTTAAGCTTATGAAGAAGGTGGTAGTATCAATTCCACATCACGGATGAAGAAACAGAAGCACAGACAAGTTGATTGAGTTAGCCATTGTTCGGTTAGCAGAGCTGGGGTTGGTGACCAGGCATTCTGGTTCCAGAGTCTTCACTCTTAACTACTCTGTTTTGTTCCCCACCCCCACCCCACCCCCAACAGATCCATAGCATGGACCTTCCTAAATACTCATTTCACTCCATTTTAATTATTTGTCAAAAAGTCTATGCCTTTCTCCACCTTAATCCCTTGGGATGAGAGCTATTGGAAACAACATTTTGAGTTATTGTTTCTTAAGCAACCTTGTTGGGAATGGTTTACTATTGAACCCAAACCTGGTGCCTAAAATCAAATTTGCTCTCAACAAATATTGGTTGGATGGGTAAATTCTTCTCAGCCATAGTACAGTGACCCACATATGATATGATAAGCCATATAGATATTATATAAATATATGCATTTCGTGGTGGAGGGGTATGGTCTTAACACATATACTTTTGAATAATACCCAAATATGAATTGTAGTCATAGGTATTGCATTGTTCAAATTTAATGATGGTATAGTCAGTATTTATTGGTGTGATGATTCCCTCCTATGGTATTGTCAATTTCAGTGGTCTCCAACATCCAGGATTTAATTCCTGAGATCTGAGATGGAGCTGATTTAGTAATAATAGAAATAAAGTGCACAATAAATGTAATTCACTTGTTCAGTTCAGTTCAGTCGCTCAGTCGTGTCCGACTCCTAGCGACCCCATGAACCACAGCACGCCAGGCCTCCCTGTCCATCACCAGCTCCCGGAGTTCACTCAAACTCATGTCCATCGAGTCGGTGATGCCATCCAGCCACCTCATTCTCTGTCGTCCCTATCTCCTCCTACCCCAATCGCTCCCAGCATCAGAGTCTTTTCCAGTGAGTCAACTCGTCACATGAGGTGGCCAAAGTATTGGAGTTTCAGCTTTAGCATAAGTCCTTCCAATGAACACCCAGGTTTGATCTCTAGAATGGACTGGTTGGATCTCCTTGCAGTCCAAGGGACTCTCAAGAGTCTTCTCCAGCACCACAGTTCAAAAGCATCAATTCTTCAGCAATCAGCTTTCTTCACAGTCCAACTCTCACATCCATACATGACCACGGGAAAAACCATAGCCTTGACTAGACGAACCTTGGTTGGCAAAGTAATGTCTCTGCTTTTTAATATGCTATCTAGGCTGGTCATAACTTTCCTTCCAAGGAGTAAGCGTCTTTTAATTTCATGGCTGCGATCAGCATCCGCAGTGATTTTGGAGCCCAAAAAAATAAAGTCTGACACGGTTTCGACTGTTTCCCCATCTATTTCCCAAGAAGTGATGGGACCAGATGCCATGATCTTTGTTTTCTGAATGTTGAGCTTCAAGCCAACCTTTTCACTCTCCTCTTTCACTTTCATCAATAGGCCTTTGAGTTCCTCTTCACTCTCTGCCATAAGGGTAGTGTCATCTGCATATCTGAGGTTATTGATATTTCTCCTGGCAATCTTGATTCCAGCTCGTGCTTCTTCCAGCCCAGCGTTCCTCATGATGTACTCTGCATGTAAGTTAAATAAGCAGGGTGACAATATACAACCTTGACGTACTCCTTTTCCTATTTGGAACCAGTCTGTTGTTCCATGTCCAGTTCTAACTGTTGCTTCCTGACCTGCATACAGGTTTCTCAAGAGGCAGGTCAGGTGGTCTGGGATTCCCATCTCTTTCAGAATTTTCCACAGTTTATTGTGATCCACACAGTCAAAGGCCTTGGCATAGTCAATGAAGCAGAAATAGATGTTTTTCTGGAACTCTCTTGCTTTCTCCATAATTCACTTGAGTCATCCCTAAACAACCAACCCTCTCCCCACAGTCTATGGAAAAACTGTCTTCCATGGTCCCTGGTGCCAAAAGGTTGTGGACCACTGAATTATAGAATCACTACAAATTGGGGACTGGAAAAAAAAAAGGTGTCAATTACTATAGATTAAAGAAATTTGGCAAGCTTCCCAGGTGGTGCAAGTGGTAAAGAACCCGCCTGCCAATGCAGGAGACGTAAGAGACAGGTTCAATCCCTGGGTTGGAAAGATCTCCTGGAAGACAGCATAGCAACCCACTCCAGTATTCTTGTCTGGAGAATCTCTATGGACATAGGAGCCTGGGGTTCTACAGTCCATGGAGTCGCAGAGTTTGACATGACTGAAATGACTTAGCACTCACGCATGCAAAGGAATTTAGCACTTATTGCCAGGAACAAGTATCTCTTTGGGTACTTTGGAAGGCTCACACAAGGCTGACAGAAAGGATCTTTAACTCCCTTCAGATACTGCTCTCAAACTTTCAGACTAGCTGCTGTACTTGGTGGTCCACGCAGCCCTATAGCCCTACACAGAGATCTGAGAATCTGAGAAGAAAAAATGTCATTTTCTCCTTCCTCTTTCTTTCCCCCAAGGTCTCCCTCCCATTTGCCTAATTTCTTTATTTCTTTTAAATAGGGGATTTAGAAAAGATATTAAACCACAAAATTTCATTTTTGTAATTTAATTTTCATTTTATGATACCATTAGAAGGAGCTCTTCATTTGTTTAATAAGCCCAAACCTTCACTAATGTGTTCCTGAATGTTATGTTCTTTTCCAGTATGGTGTGATGGTTTTTATTTTCTTTATCTGAAAATGAAGTAGGCACCTTCCTTCTAATATGAAATATTAATAACGTATCTTATGTGGTTATTTAGAGCTGTGTTTTCATTGTTGGCTTGGAAGACCCCAAGTCACCTGCGCTCTTCTGCCAAATCTGTGTGCTTTATTTCTGCTGTTGCTCCTGCCTGCCTTTTCCTTCCAAAAATAGAAAAAGAAAGCAACTTCTTATGTGTTCTTCCTCTGTACCTTATATTGTAATTGTCACATTTCTGTTGTAATATTGATTTGGAAAACTCATCGGTGTTCCAGTGTATAAAGTAATAGAAATCTGAGTCCTCCTAGAGGGAGTTATTTAGTCTTTATTGAAGTGATTTACAGAGAGCTTTCCATCCAAATAAAATGCCCAGAGCAAAGGGGGAGATGTACTGAAAATAAATTATGTCTGTTTCCCAAGTGACACCAAGAATACAGATTTTGTCATTCTATTTTTTTTTCATTTTTTTCTTCCTTAATTTTATGTTGAATAATGTTAATGGATTAAGTAAATGTGTATTATGTCTACATTCCTGGAAAGTTATGGATAATGGGTAACTAGTGAAGTTTATTATTTTTTTTAACAAATTAAGTAATTTAAAATGTACTTCAGTTCAGTTCAGTCACTCAGTCATGGCTGACTCTTTGCAACCCCATGAATCACAGCACGCCAGGCCTCCCTGTCCATCACCAACTCCCGGAGTTCACTCAAATTCACGTCCATCGAGTCGGCGATGCCATCCAGCCATCCCATTCTCTGTCGTCCCCGTCTCCTCCCGCCCCCAATCCCTCCCAGCATCAGAGTCTTTTCCAGTAAGTCAACTCTTCGCATGAGGTGGCCAAAGTATTGGAGTTTCAGCTTTAGCATCAGACCTTCCAATGAAAACCCAGGATTAATCTCCTTTAGAATGGACTGGTTGGATCTCCTTGCAGGCCAAGGGACTCTCAAGAGTCTTCTCCAGCACCACAGTTCAAAAGCATCAATTCTTCGGCGATCAGCTTTCTTCACAGTCCAACTCTCACATCCATTCATGACCACGGGAAAAACCATAGCCTTGATTAGATGGACCTTGGTTGACAAAGTAATGTCTCTGCTTTTTAATATGCTGTCTAGGTTGGTCATATCTTTGTTTCCAAGGAGTAAGCGTCTTTTAATTTCATGGCTGCAATCAGCATCTGCAGTGATTTTGGAGCCCTCAAAAATGAAGTCTGACACTGTTTCCACTGTTTCCCCATCTATTTCCCATGAGGTGATGGGACCAGATGCCATGATCTTTGTTTTCTGAATGTTGAGCTTCAAGCCAACCTTTTCACTCTCCTCTTTCACTTTCATCAAGAGGCTTTTGAGTTCCTCTTCACTTTTTGCCATAAGGGTGGTGTCATCTGCATACCTGAGGTTATTGATATTTCTCCCGGAGATCTTGATTCCAGCTTGTGCTTCCTCCAACCCAGTGTTCCTCATGATGTACTCTGCATATAAGTTAAATAAGCAGGGTGACAATATATAACCTTGACGTACTCGTTTCCTATTTGGAACCAGTCTGTTATTCCATGTCCAGTTCTGACTGTTGCTTCCTGACCTGCATACAGGTTTCTCAAGAGGCAGGTCGGGTGGTCTGGTATTCCTACCACTTTCAGAATGTTCCACAGTTTCTTGTGATCCACACAGTCAAAGGCTTTGGCATAGTCAATGAAATAGAAATAGATGTTTTTCTGGAACTCTCTTGCTTTTTCCATGATCCAGCAGATGTTGGCAATTTGATCTCTGGTTCCTCTGCCTTTTCTATAACCAGCTTGAACATCTGGAACTTAGGAGAGCTTAAAAAAATAGCAGGAACAATATTTTTGCAAAAGAAAATAAACTTTTTCAAAGTAAGAATTTCATTTTATTTGTTTGTGCACATAGTTTTTATAGAAACTCTTACTTTGATTGCAGTGTTCAGATACAGGTACACAGAGTACATTTAATTGATACATGAAAAGTTCTCACAGTTTCCATAGCATTTGTGTGTGAGTTCAGCCACGGTGTCATTTGTATTTGATGCTCTTTTGCTTAGGTCCCAGCAGGATTTCCATCAAAGAGCTCAGTGAAAATAAGATTATAAATTTGGGATTATCCAGGAAGAACATATTTTAGGTAAGAAAGAGATATTGCAGTTGGCATGATGGATATATTGCATTTCTCTCCTCCAAATAAATCAGCAAATATCCTTGAAGTAGAAGATATTCATGGGGTAGAAACAGTACATGTAATTATATCTCCCAACTGATGTGATGGGATATGCTCATAATACATCAGTTTAGCCAAGGAGCTTCACCTGTGACCAGGCACATCATGACACTCATTACCTTGTCATAATGTCTTCAAATACCTAACAGAAACATCTTGAAGGAAGAGAGAGAGAAAAATCTCAGAGAGGTTATAAGTCTCATGGTAAGAAAGCTGCCAAGCTGTGATTCAAACTTGGGCTTACTTACTTTGTATTCCATATCCTTTCTGCTCTAAAACTCTCAAGCTCCACACAGAAAGACATTAAAAAGAAGAAAGAAGAGAAGAGAGAGGGAAAGAGAGGATGAAGAGAGAGGCAGAAAAAAGAGAGAGAGAGAGAGGGAGAGAGAGAAGGAATGAAGGGAAAAGAAAAGAATACATGCTACTACTGGTGAAAACCAAGTAAGAACGTTTATCATTTCAGTGTACTGCAGTTTTCTATAAGATTTCACCACTGGTAGAAATGTTTTTGTTTTGTTTTTTTTAAGTACCTTTTCTTTAATAATCTAGGGCACTCCTTCTGAGGTCCATTGTTTCTAAGAAATCAAAATTTCCTTGACATCTAAAAATTGAAACTACAATGCCATGCTGACTCATCTTTTTTTTTTTTGAAACAAACACACTGGAATGTGTTCATCTAGATACCTGTTAGATCCTCCATGGAAAGACACAATACTTTTCTTAGTCAATTTAAGGGTTACCAGTGCCTATGGAACTCCTTTATGAGGAAATGCTAGAAGAGCTTGTGGTCTATTCTTTGAATAATCCCAGTATATAGTGCTTTACTTTGATGACAGGTTTTGTTTTTGGAAAATCCAAGAGCCTGGGACAAAATATTGTGAATAAGGTAAAATAAAACAAATAGAATTTAGTATTCACATAGTACAAAATGTGGACCCCCATCGAAAACAAAACAAAAATGGCAACAAATCCATTTTAAATGCCACGTTATTGACACTGCTAACATGAATAAAGCTGTGAGAGGCCTAAACACTGAGACTTTAGAGATGGAATTCACTCCTACATCTGCTATTTTTAATACTAGAACCCATCTCTGTGGACTCAGTTCAATATCATATTGATATCATGAGTATTGAGGGCTTAGCACAGGGTCTGATGATAATACATTATCAGTTAAAATTTAGCAGCTTTAATTGTGATGAGGATGATGATTGTGATGATGAATTTTGCCCTTAGACAAATGCCTTCCTTTTTGGAGTCTTTTTTGTCATCCACAAAACAAAGGGATAGAATAAAATGAAAGCTAACTTTTCAGTATCTTTATTTTTTAATTTTTTATTTTATTTTGGATTATAGTTGGTCTTCCCTGGTGGCTCAGATTGTAAAGAATCTGCCCCCAATGCAAGAGACCTGGGTTTGATCCCTGGATTGGGAAGATCTCCTAGAGAAAGGAATGGCTACCCACTCCAGTATTCTTGCCTGGAGAATCCCATGGACAGAGCAGCCTGGGTACAGTCCATGCAGCCACAGAGAGTCAAACAGGACTGAGGCACTAAAACACACTATATTTGATTTACAATGTTGTGCTAGTTTCAGTGTATAGCAAACTGATTCAGTTAGTGAAAATGAAAGTCACTCAGTCATGTCTGACTCTTTGTGACCCCAGGGGCTATACAGTCCATGGAATTCTCCAGGCCAGAATACTGGAGTGGGTAGTCCATCCCTTCTCCAGCAGATCTTCCTGACCCAGGAATCAAACTGGGGTCTCCTTCATTGCTGGCGAATTCTTTACCAGCTGAGCTATCAAGGAAGCCCAGTTATACATATACAAACATCCATTCAGATTCTTTCCTCATATAGATTATTGCAGAACATTGAGTAGAGTTCCCTGTGCTGTACAGTATGTCCTTATTGTTCATCTATTTTATATATAGTAGTTTATATATGTTGATTCCAAGCTCTTAATTTATCCTGCCTGCCCTATGTTCCTTCTTTGGTAGCAGTAAGTTTGTTTTTGAAGTTTGTGAGTCTGCTTCTATTTTGTAAATAAGTTTATTTGCATCATTTTTTAGCGATATAAGTGCTATCATGTGATATCTGTCTGACTTCACTCAATGTGATAATCCCTAGGTCAAATGGCATTATGTCATTCTTATTTATGATTAATATTCCATTGTATATATGTACCACATCTTGTTCATCAATTCCTCTCAAGCTGAAGGATATAAAATTAATACACAGGAATCTGTAGCATCCCTATACACTAACAAGGAAAGATCAGGAGAGAAATTAAGAAAAAAAAAATCTCATTTACCATCATATCAAACATAATATATCAGCTAGGAATAGATCTAACTAAAGAGGCAAAAGCCCTGTATTCCACCTCCTTAATTCAGTGACGTAGTGACTTGCACTCTGGGACAAGTGTCAGGAGACAGGGCTAAGGTATGCAGGGTGCAGGTGATACTGGGCAGGTATGTGGTTTTTGAGGTGGAGTGATGTTCAAAAGGAGTCTTACTTTGGCAGTTTTGATTCTCCCCTTCAATTTATCTCAGAGTCAAACCTTTCTCCTGTCTTTAGGTTCTTGCGTTTTGACCATTTTACTAACATCTCCAGGCTGCATTGACATATATTCTGTCTTAGAAACATTGTAGGAGAAATATCCAAGGAGTTCATTATGTGCCCGAACAGCCAGAACCACAGGTGACTGATAATTGTTTAATAAGTAAGATTCATGTTTCCCAGCATGACTGGTGGAAAGTCATGTCTCTAGCAGGTTGGTGGATACTGACTCTCAGTTGCTTGAAAGGTATACAGACTTTTCCAGCTGGAAAAAAAATCAGTTCAGGTATTAGAGGGTTCTTTGCATTTGGTCGGTGATATCTGACACTAATCCGCCAGTTGAAAAAATATCATCTAGAAAGAACAGCTTCTGGAGAGTTGACACTAGTAGCTTCCTCGGTGAACACTGAAAGACTGACAAGCCCCAAATTAATAGGAACTTGGCTTCTGGTGTCTGAGATTTAGGGGCAGTGGCTGGATTTCATTGCAGAGTTCAGCATGTCTGCCAGTGGGACTCAGGGCATGACATGGACAAGCCTGTGCTTCAGTGGGTGAAACCTAGGCATGAGGGCAAGTGTGCCTAGAGACGTCGTGCTTTTTTCTAACATCTCTGCATATCTTAATATTTTATAATTGGCCTCAAAATATCTTTTCAACATATTCTTGGCAATGTCCATGTCAATACACATTTAGAGAGAGGCAGTACCATCCTGAGTGCATGCATGCTCAGTTGTTCAATCATGTCTGTTTGCAACCCCACAGACTATAGCCCACCAGGCTATACTGTCCATGGGGTTTTCCTGGCAAGAATACTGGAATGAGTTGCCGTTTCCTCCTCCGGGGTATCTTCCTGACCCAGGGGTTGAACCCATATCTCCTGTGTCTCCTACATTGGTAGGCAGGCTCAGTTTACCTCTGAGCCACCAGGGAAGCCCAATACAACCCTTAGATATGGGCAGTAGCCATCTGTCCCCTGAAATCTCTGCTTTAGAGGATTCTGTGATTGTCCTCCAACATTCCCCTGCCCATAGAAAAAGGAGTCAGTGAGGTCAACGGGGCATGTCCATCCAAAACCCACTCCTTCTGCAATTTAGGCCACTCAGATATCCCTGCCAAATAGCCCTGACCCAGTTCTAGGACCTGCTTGGACCTCTTTCCTAGCCCATTCCTTTGAGGGAAGATGGAATTGCTGGAGTGCACAGCTCTAGGACTTTCTGGTGGCTCAGATGGTGAAGAATCTGCCTGCAATAGAGGAGACGCAGGTTCAATCTCTGGGTTGGGAAGATCCCATGGAGAAGGGAATGGCTACCTACTCCAGTATTCTTGCCTGGAAAATTCCATGTACAGAGGATCTCGGTGGGCTACAGCCTATGGAGTCACAAAGAGTCGGACATCACTGAGTGACTTAACACGGCAACAACAGCTCCAGGCTGAGGGGTGGCCAGGCAGAGCTGTTAGGAAGATGTTTGAAGTACCTCCTTATATGGTAAGATAGAGCTGAGGGTAAAGAAGGGAGAAAAAGGTCACCCCAGGGTTTAGGAATCACGAGCCACATGCCACCTTTCTTCACATTTGGGCGTAAAACTACAACGCGTCAGAGATTTTGAATTCTAAATTTGGAGTCTTGCTCCAGATCTCCAAAAATGTTATGACTAGGCTTGGGGAAAGTAGCAGTGTGCCCTGTGCCCAGCTCCCCTCCTGCCAGGCAGGTCTGACTCCAAATCACAGACAGCTGGACTGCCCTTGCCCATGAGGACAGACAGAAGGGCAGTTCTCTCTGCTGGTTCATTCATTTACCAAACATTCACTGAGTACCTACTCTGGACTGGGGTTTCTGATGTACACTCAGGAGACACTGACCAAGACTGACCTGCCCTCTACATCATGACATTTGAAGGGGAAGAGAAAATGTAAAATACAATATTAACTGGGAAGTAGATACTTTCCAATTGTGATAAAATTATGAAGCAAGCTGATTAAATGCAGACACAGGGAAAACATGTGAGAGGAATTAACTTGAAAAGAGCTGTTCAAGCTGAATCTCTCTGAGCAAGTGACATTATAGCAGAGCTCTCAAGGAAGAGAAGGAACCAGCCATGCAAGAGTGGCACCATGCCTGAGGAGGGGGATTCCAGCCCAGGAGACAAATAAGGAAAGCCTGTGAGGCAAAACAGTACTTGGAATGTGCCGAATAATTCAGAAATTTACAAGGAGCCCATGATAAGGGGTTTATATCTTATCTTTATTGTAATGGGAAGTCATGAAGGTCTTAAGCTTAATCGGGTTTATTAGTATATTTTTTGAAGATCATTCTGACTCCTGTGTGGAAAATGTCTGGAAGAATGGGAGCATGAGGACTGAATTAGGGAGGACTTGGTAAGAATCCAGGCAAGAGATGATGGTAATGAATTTTACCCATGAGAAAGGCAGGATGCTTCTACACCAGGGTATCTTATTTCACTGAAGATAGAACTCACAAATCTTTTCTAAAAATTATTTTATTGAAATATAACTTATTTACAATATTGTATTAATTTCTACTGTATCACAAAGTTATTCTGTTAAATACATTCTTTTTCATTTTCTTTTCCATTATGATTGATTGAATGTAGTTCCCTGTGCTATACACTAGGATTGTTGTTTACCCATCCTTCTCTTGTGGCTCAACTGGTAAAGAATCCACCTGCAGTGTGGAAAACCTGGGTTTGATCTCTGGATTGGGAAGATCACCTGGAGAAGGGGAAGGGTGCTCACTCCAGTATTCTAGCCCGGAGAATTCACTGTATAGTCCATGGGGTTGCAAAGAGTCAGACATGACTGAGCAACTTTCACTTTGGGCTTCCCTGGTGGCTCAGAGGGTAAAGTGTCTGCCTGCAATGAGGGAGACCTGGGTTTGATCCCTGGGTCGGGAAGATCCCCTGGAGAAGGAAAAGGCAACCCACTCTGGTACTCTTGCCTGGAAAATCCCATGGACAGAGAAGCCTGGTAGGCTACAGTCCATAGGGTCGCAAAGAGTCGGACACAACTGAGCGACTTCACTATCCTGTATGTACTAGTTTGCATCTGCTAATCTCAAACTCCCACTCCATTGCTCCCCCACCCTCCTATACCTTGGCAACCACAAGTCTATTCTTTATGTCTGTGAATCTGTTTCTGTTTAATAGTTTAGTGCATTTGTGTCATATTTTAGATTCCACATGTAAATAATATCATACAGTATTTGTCTTTCTCTTTCTGACTTACTTCATTTAGTATGATAATCTCTAGGTCCATCCACATTGCTGCAAATGGCATCATGCCATTCTGTTTTATGGTTGAGTAATATTCCATTGTGTATATGTACTATCTTCTTTATCCATTCATCTGTGTTGGATATTTAGGTTGCTCGCGTGTCTTGGCTATTGTAAATAATGCTTGACCGCTGTGGTGCATGTATCCTTTTGAATTATAGTTTTCTCCAGATATATGCTCAGGAGTGGGATTGAAAGATCATGTGGTAACTCTCCTTTTAGTTTTTTAAGGGACTTCTATACTGTTGTCCATAGTGACTGTTAGCAATTTACATTCCCACCAACAGTGTAGAAGATTCCCTTGTCTTCACACCCTTGACAGCATTTGTTATTTGTAGACCTTTTAATCATAGCCATTCTGATAGGTGGCACTCATTAAATCTTAAAGGCTGTAACCCTTCCTCTGTTTGAAAGGAAGAGCTACATTCAGTTAATTGATCAACAAATGCTTATTAGGCACACACACTGTTTCAAGCCCACTTTAGGGTTGGGGGTCTGGAGGTGAAGGAGGCACTGTTCTAGTTTTAGAATTCCTGTAAAGATTCCTGTTGCTTGGAGGCAGGAGCTGGTGGGAGGGGAAAGTTGGGCAGGAGTTGGGGAGGAAACCAAGATGGGGTAGCTATCACTGAAGACAGTGGTATCAAAATAAAAGTTGACCTAATTTTCCTGGTTAGCTCATGGATATAGCCCAGTGGTAGGGTCTCACCATAGCCAGTTATTGCATTGCTGGCCTCTTAAAATGACTTTAAACTGTTGATACTATATTTACTTTGATCTCCTGTAGGTGGAACTAGCAGTAAAGTACCAGCCTGCCAACGCAGGAGACATAAGAGATGTGGGTTCAGTCCCTGGACCTGGAAGATCCCCAGGAGGAGGGCATGGCAATCCACTCCAGTATTGTTGTCTGTAGAATCCCATGCTCAGAGGAGCTTGGCGGGCTGCCGTCCATGGCATGGCAAACAGTTGGACACGACTGAAGTGACTTTGCACACACAATGAATAAATAAAAAGACAGGACATACTAGAATTGAGCATTTTGAAGGGGGAGGGGGACTCCTGTTTCCATAAGTACATTTTAAAATATATAAAAATATAGCTAAAATTTACACAGAACTGAAAAGCTAGAGGACCATCAGATAAGGCTAGGATTTGGGGAGAGGTAAATAAAAGGAAAGAGAGGGTTGCATCACAGGGTTGCAGTGGCATCAAGTTGCAGTATGCATGGAAAGGCTTTCTCGAAAATGTTGATGGTCTTTGGGTGTTTAGATAATGGGTGGTTTCTAGTATTTTTTTTTTTTACAATTATCTGTATATTAAAATTTTCCTAAAAGGAATATATGACTTTTGTAATATGTTATACAAAATGTGTTCAATTGCTCAATGGTGTCCAAGTCTTTGCAGTCCCTGGACCATAGGCTGCCAGTCTCCTATGTCCATTGAATTTTCTAGACAAGTATATTGGAGTGGGTTGCCATTTCCTCCTCCAGGGAGTCTTCCCAACCCAGGGACTGAAGCTGCATCTTTTGTGTCTCCTGCATCGGCAGGCAGATACTTTACCACTAGTGCCACCTGGGAAGCCCAGTTCAGTTCAGTTCAGTTCAGTCGCTCAGTCGTGTCCGACTCTCCGCGACCCCGTGAATTACAGCACGCCAGGCCCCCCTGTCCATCACCAACTCCCGGAGTACACTCAAACTCATGTCCACAGAGTCGGTGATGCCATCCAGCCATCTCATTCTCCGTCGTCCCCTTCTCCTCCCGCCCCCAACCTTTCCCAGCATCAGAGTCTTTTCCAGTGAGTCAACTCATCGCATGAGGTGGCCAAAGTATTGCAGTTTCAGCTTTAGCATCAGTCCCTCCAATGAACCTCCAGGATTGATCTCCTTTAGAATGGACTGGTTGGATCTCCTTGCAGTATAAGGGACTCTCAAGAGTCTTCTCCAGCACCACAGTTCAAAAGCATCAATTCTTCGGTGATCAGCTTTCTTCACAGTCCAACTCTCACATCCATACATGACAATGGGAAAAACCATTGCCTTGACTAGACGGACCTTGGTTGGCAAAGTAATGTCTCTGCTTTTTAATATACTATCAAGGTTGGTCATAACTTTCCTTCCAAGGAGCAAGCGTCTTTTAATTTCATGGTTGCAATCAGCATCTGCAGTGATTTTGGAGCCCAAAAAAATAAAGTTTGACACTGTTTCCACTGTTTTTCCATCTATTTCCCATGAAGTGATGGGACCAGATGCCATGATCTTTGTTTTCTGAATGTTGAGCTTCAAGCCAACCTTTTCACTCTCCTCTTTCACTTTCATCAAGAGGCTTTTGAGTTCCTCTTCACTTTCTGCCATAAGGCTAGTGTCATCTGCATATCTGAGGTTATTGATATTTCTCCCAGCAATCTTGATTCCAGCTTGTGCTTCTTCCAGCGCAGCGTTCCTCATGATGTACTCTGCATATAAGTTAAATAAGCAAGGTGACAATATACAGCCTTGACGTACACCTTTTCCTATTTGGAACCAGTCTGTTGTTCCATGTCCAGTTCTAACTGTTGCTTCCTGACCTGCATACAGGTTTCTCAAGAGGCAGGTCAGGTGGTCTGGGATTCCCATCTCTTTCAGAATGTTCCACAGTTTATTGTGATCCACACAGTCAAAGGCTTTGGCATAGTCAATGAAGCAGAAATAGATGTTTTTCTGGAACTCTCTTGCTTTCTCCATGATCCAGCGGATGTTGGCAATTTGATCTCTGGTGCCTCTGCCTTTTCTAAAACCTGCTTGAACATCTGGAAGTTCACGGTTTACATACTGCTGAAGCCTGGCTTGGAGAATTTTGAGCATGACTTTACTAGCGTGTGAGATGAGTGCAATTGTGCGGTAGTTTGAGCATTCTTTGGCATTGCCTTTCTTTGGGATTGGAATGAAGACTGACCTCTTCCAGTCCTGTGGCCACTGCTGAGTTTTCCAAATCTGCTGGCATATTGAGTGCAGCACTTTCACAGCATCATCTTTCAAGACTTGAAATAGCTCAACTGGAATTCCATCACCTCCACTAGCTTTGTTCGTAGTGATGCTTTCTAAGGCCCACTTGACTTCACATTCCAACATGTCTGGCTCTAGGTCAGTGATCACGTTATCATGACTATCTTGGTCGTGAAGATCTTTTTTGTACAGTTCTTCTGTGTTTTCCTGCCACCTCTTCTTAATATCTTCTGCTTCTGTTAGGTCCATACCATTTCTGTCCTTTATCGAGCCCATCTTTGCATGAAATGTTCCCTTGGAATCTCTAATTTTCCTGAAGAGCCATGTTGTACAAAATTTAAGCACATAATGAATTTTTGTTGAGATCAACATGTGGAGAGTGAGGAGGTTATAAATGCTGCATTCACGGAAACCCACCTCACCTGTGGAAGCTTACTTTATGACGAGTATAGTATTATGAAGATAAAGGTTATATTTTAATTTGTGTTGGGAGGAATAATTTCTCTATATTTAGAAAATGAAGTCAAAGTTGTCAGGTGCAGATGTGAGAGTTGGACCATAGAGAAGACTGAGCACCAAAAAATTGATGCTTTCAAATTTGTGCTGGAGAAGACCCTTGAGGGTCCCTTGGACAGCAAGGAGATCAAACCAATCAATCCTTAAGGAAATCAACCCTGGATATTCATTGGAAGGACTGATGCTGAAGCTGAAGTGTCAATAATTTGGACACCTGATGTGAAGAGCTGACTCACTAGAAAAGACCCTGATTCTGGGGAAAATTGAGGGCAAGAGGAGAAGGGGACAAGAGAGGACAAGATGGTTGGATGACATCACTGACTAAATGGACATGGGTTTGAGCAAGCTCTGGGAGATGGTGAAGGACAGGGAAGCCTGGCATGCTGCAGTTCATGGGGTCACAAAGGGTCAGACACAACTTAAAGACTGACCTTAAACCTCTATGACCCTCCCAGGGGGTCATAGAGGTTTGGGTATAAAAATGTGTTAGAAAGTTGTTTGTGAGACTCACCCCAGTCCTAGGCATGTCCAAAGCTGCTCAGCTGTCAGTTTAAACTTGGACTGAACTTCCATCTCTATTTTTAGAGCATAGCAACAGAATATGTTTAGAATCATGACCATGGTTGCTTGAAAATCCTAAGTGATCAAAACTATTTCTAAATATCAGGTCAGATGCTATAAGAAAGGACCTTTCTCATTCTTCTGGCCCCTGACTATGGCTCAGAGATTTGGGTTTATGTTTTTATTTGTTTTTGTGTAGTTTCCAGCCATTGTAGATTTTTTTTTTTTTAATTGAGAGTTGGACTATAAAGAAAACTGAGTGCTGAAGAACTGATGCTTTTGAACTGTGGTGTTGGAGAAGACTCTTGAGAGTCCCTTGGACTACAAGGAGATCCAACCAGTCTATCCTAAAGGAAATCAGTCCTGAATATTCATTGAAAGGACTGACACTGAAGCTGAAACTTAAATACTTTGGCCACCTGATGTGAAGAACTGACTCATTGGAAAGACCCTGATGCTGGGAAAGATTGAAGGCGGAAGGAGACGGGGACAACAGAGTATGAGATGGCTGGATGACATCACCGATGTTATGGACATGAGTTTGAGTAGGCTCAGGGAGTTGGTGATGGACAGGGAAGCCTGGCGTGCTACCGTCCATGGGGTCACAAAGAGTCAGACATGACTGAATATTAAAAATTGAGTTTCTGTACAAGTGTTTGAATGTTTGTTTTCTCTTTAAGAACCCAGGTGTCCTCTACCATCTGCAGGGCCACACTCAGTTCCATGCAGGCTTGGCTGCACTTTTCGGTGATTGTTCCCTATACTCCCCAAAATTCACTTTTGTTTTCCAGCCTGAGCACAAACACAGGTGTCAGTTACCATTTCTTTTTAAATGGCAGAATGCTATTTATCTATGTTCCTATCAAAGGTAACAAATAAAAAGGTACATCAGAGGGCCATATATGTTGAGAAAAAAAATGAGAAAGAGCAGATTCCTTCATGGCAGTGAACAATACTCAAATAACATGCAGATACCCATGTGATGTGGTTGGCTTCTGTTGGCATTGAGCTATTTTTAGTATATAAATTTTAAAATTTATTTATTTATTTGACTATGCTGGGTCTTTGTTGCTGTACACAGGCTTTCTCTAGCTGCAATGAACAAGGGCTACTCTCTAGTTGTGTTGTGTGTCTTATTCTGGTGACTTCTCGTGGAGCACAGGCTCTAGGGCACACAGGTTTCTGTAGTTGTGGCACATGGGCTTAGTTGCCCCTGGAGGCATGTGGGATCTTCCCAGATTAAGGATTGAACCTGCATCCCCTGCATTGGCAGGCCGATTCGTAAACACTGGACCTCCAAGGAAGTCCTGGCATTGAGCTTTTGATTCTTGCCCTAAGTTTTAAGATCTTCGGGAGGCTAGAGTGCCAACTAAGAAGACCTTATGGAGAGAATGGAGATGGGTGTTTTATATTCAAACAATTCTTCCTCATCTGAAGACTACCTCCCCCTCTACCATACCCTATTCCATCCCCAAAATAACAACACAATAAGAGTTGGGAAGTTCCTAGCTTGAACACTAAGAGAGAAAGTTTGGGATTGCCTACTGACTCTTGCCTGTCTGTACCTACATTTTTGCAACAAAAGTTGAACTATTTTCTTCCAGTGTTCATTCTAAATGAGTTAAATGGAAAGTCCTTATATTATCTAAACAATGAATGGAAAACTGAAGGGCTCTCCCGAGTATTATTTTACTGAACTTTCCTGAAAAGCTATGAATTCTAGGTTATAAGGGTAAATATCAAAAGAAGACAGGCTGGTTAGATGGCTACTTGGAAGTATCAATAGGAAATTAAATGTGCAAAACAGGAGTAAAAGCCATGGTATAATTTTTGTATGCAGGGACAAAAGCAAGGAAATTGATATTGAGATTTTTGTAGCATTCTTCTCTGGTGATGTCGAATTGAAGAGCACACAGTTTGTCATTTATCAAAAAGCAAACCTAAGATGACTTAGCAGAATGTTCTAAGACCAAAAATCATGTGAGGGACCCAAATCTCAAAGATATAGAGGCCTAGGCAAATGAGATATCTCCAAGTTAGAGATATCAGCATGTTTATTTATTTATTTTCAATTTTTAGAGATGATGCCCACAGGTTTTTATTATGTAAAGTCATTCTGGAATATCAGCACCCTTTTCTAAGTAAATATGATAAATGTTTACTGAAATAAATTATTGATTTTATTCACAAGTTCTGTAGTATTAATAATAAATACGTGTGGGTATGACTGGGATAGCCAACAGTATAAGAGATAAATTATGTCTGTGCATTATGAACTAACAAGAATGGGTGCATGTAAGAATTTGGGGGGGAAATTTCCTTTTGTTTTTTGATGGTAATATATTTGACCAACTGATGCAAAGAAACCACTCATTGGAAAATACTCTGATGCTGGGAAAGATTGAAGGCAGGAGGAGCAGGGGATGACAGAGGATGAGATAGTTGGATGGCATCACTGACTCAATGAACATGAGTTTGAGCAAGCTCTGGGAGATGGTGAAGGACAGGGAAGCCTGGTATGCTGCAGTCCATGAAGTCACATAGAGTTGGACATTACTGAGTGACTGAACAACAAAAATCTGTTGATAAATATGCTGGCAGCTGCAGATTTAATAAAGAAGTGAAGAGGTGGTATAGAAAGAGGGCAGTTCAAAAGACATTTTAAATTTATCAGAAAAATGAATAATAGCCATATATGTATTTAGGTATTTATTTTAGGAAAGAAAAGGACTGGAACCTCAGCTACAAATTTGAGATGAAATGATGGAATGTAAAGACCTCTTGTGGGGGAGTCAGGAAGTCCTCTGTCCTACCACCAAACACTTCTGAAACCTTGTAAAGTGAAGGTGGGAGGCAAGGTGTCTTTGAGATTATTTCAGGCTCAGCCATTCTCTGCTGTGATGACTTTGTTCAGGTATATATTTGCAGAGCTGCCTTGATGAAAGTGCAAGAGGAGAGTGAAAAAGTTGGTTTACAGCTCAACATTCATGGCAAATAGATGGGGAAACAGTGGAAACAGTGGCTGACTTTATTTTTTGGGGCTCCAAAATCACTGCAGATGGTGATTGCAGCCATGAAATTAAAAGACGCTTACTCCTTGGAAGGAAAGTTATGCCCAACCTAGATAGCATATTAAAAAGCAGAGACATTTCTTTGTCAACAAGGTCCGTCTAGTCAAGGCTATGGTTTTTCCCGTGGTCATGTATGGATGTGAGGGTTGGACTGTAAAGAAAGTTGAGCGCCAAAGAATTGATGCTTTTGAACTGTGGTGCTGGAGAAGACTCTTGAGAGTCCCTTGGACTTCGAGGAGATCCAACCAGTCCATCCTAAAGGAGATCAGTCTGGGCTGTTCATTTGTAGGACTGATAATGAAGCTGAAACTCCAGTACTGTAGCCATCTGATGCAAAGAGCTGGCTCATATGAAAAGACCCTGATGCTGAGAAAGATTGAGGGCAGGAGAAGGGGATGACAGAGGATGAGATGGTTGGATGGCATCACCGACTCAATGGACATGGGTTTAGGTGGACTCCAGGAGCTGGTGATGGAGAGGGAAGGTTGGACATGACTGAGCGACTGAACTGAACTGAACTTAAGCTTAAAATAATAATCTTATTTATTAATTGTCAGACCTCCTGGGAGAGGTCTCAAACTGCCAGATTGGGGATTGCATGAGGCCTGTCCAGGAAATATGCCTTGTCCGTGAGTTATTGTCCCATGTGCTGTTTGGGAGGACAAAATAGAGTTTGTTGGAAAGAGTTAAGCACTTCAGTTCATTTCAGTTCAGTCACTCAGTCGTGTCTGACTCTTTGCGACCCCATGAATCACAGCATACCACGCCTCCCGGTCCATCACCAACTCCTGGAGTTCACTCAAACTCATGTCCATCGAGTCGGTGATGCCATCCAGCCATCTCATTCTCTGTCGTCCCCGTCTCCTCCCACCCCCAATCCCTCCCAGCATCAGAGTCTTTTCCAGTGAGTCAACTCTTCGCATGAGGTGGCCAAAGTATTGGCGTTTCAGCTTTAGCATTAGCCCTTCCAATGAACACCCAGGACCTTAGGAGACCCTAAAAGAAAAAAAAAAAATTGTACTTTGTAATTATCTTTAAAAACTTAGCTCTGGCAAGCCTGGGGCACATTCCTATAGATTAGGATGATAACATTAAGGCAGAGCTATGGCCACTCCTGGGAGCATGGGCCAGGTGCCTTTCTCAAGTCACCAGCCCTCCTGATACTAAGGCCGTGTCTGATGTCACCTTTCTGTTCATTGATTCCCGTTGATTCCCATTACCTGTGAGAACTGGGCCAAATGTTGTTCATGAGCATAGCACCTATGTTCTTTCAATTAGCTGAATGCATGACCAAGATGATGTCTGATTTACTCCCAATGATGCAGAAGCAAATGTGTTGAGAGAGCTGGGAAGTCAGGCTGAAACTTAGGAGCAGAACACTATCTCTCATCTTCACGTCAGTTGGATTATGTCTTGTCAGAAACACAATTCATATACTCTGTATGATCCAGATATTGGGTGAGCATTATGAAATTTCTTCTCTTCCTCAACTTACTTCTTTAAAAAAGTTGAAATAATGATTCAATACAGTAACCACAGGAAACTAGGTTTTGACTCAGTGTGATAGTAAGTCAGTTCCAAGAAAACAAGAAGCCAAAGAAGTAATTTGGCATCAAGAAGTTAAAAGACTGTTTTCCCCGAGTAATTTTTTTACAACTAAATTATTTACATGTATTGAGGGGGTTAAGAATTATTAAACGTATTTTCTGCCTTTGCTCAGTTTTTTACATTTCTCCCATTTTATGAGAAGTGAAACCCAGTTAGAGGCCCACCCGGTGGGTAGACACACAAATGGGTTTATTGACAAAGCTGCAACACTCCTCTCTTCCCTCTTATTTTCTGGTCTCAGATGAAAGGGACAGAGCCTCTTCAGGAGTTAAGTGAGGGCACCCTGGAATGAAAAAAAATATGCCCTCCAAAAATGAAATTCAGCTAATTATATGTTATTTACCTGCTTAGATACAGAAGGTGGACTTGTGATTTGTGCTTGTTCAAGAAGAAAATTGCTTGATAGCAGTGGCTGTGCTATCAGGATTCATAAGAGGAAGATGATTATCTGTTAATTTTGGAGTAAAGAGGCCTTTTACCACAAGGCAAAAAAGAAGCAAAAGCCATGCATTGCTCAGAGACCAAAAAAAAAAAAAAATTTGTTTTGATGGAATAATTATTATTTAGGGCAGATCAGTTTGGACTTATAAAATAACTAGAGTTTGTAGATATCATTATCAGTATGGAGAATTCAGTAAGAAATATGCAGATGTCATGACATTGATAAGGCATAGAATGTATTTGTATCTATGTAGTGTACCGTACCCAGAGAAGGCAATGGCAAGCCACTCCAGTACTCTTGCCTAGAAAATCCCATGGATGGTGCAGCCTGGTAGGCTGCAGTCCATGGGGTCGCTAAGGGTCAGACACAACTGAGCGACTTCACTTTCACTTTTCACTTTCACACATTGGAGAAGGAAATGGCAACCCACTCCAGTGTTCTTGCTTAGAGAATCCCAGGGACGGGGGAGCCTGGTGGGCTTCCATCTATGGGGTCACACAGAGTCGGACACGACTGAAGTGACTTAGCAGCAGCAGCAGCAGTGTACCGTACCAGAGAAGGCAATAGCAACCCACTTCAGTACTCTTGCCTGGAAAATCCCATGGATGGAGGAGCCTGGTAGGCTGCAGTCCATGGGGTTTCGAAGAGTTGGACATGACTGATCGACTTCACTTTCACTTTTCACTTTCATGCATTGGAGAAGGAAATGGCAACCCACTCCAGTGTTCTTGCCTGGAGAATCCCAGGGATAGGGGAGCCTGGTGGGCTGCTGTCTGTGAGGTCGCACAGAGTCGGACACAACTGAAGCGACTTAGCAGCAGCAGCAGCAGCATACCTTCATGTGCATACATACACACGCATACTGTTTAGGAAGAAAGCAGGCTTTGAAAAGTCAATATATTTTTCAAGACTTTTAAAGTGTAAAGCAGTTTTAGATTTACAGCAAAATTGAGAGAAACGTACAGAGATCTCCTGTATTCCCTCCTCCTGCATTTCATGCATGCCTGCATGTATGCTAAGTTGATTCAGTCCATGCCCTGATTCTTTCTGATCGCATGGACTATAGCTCACCAGGCTCTTGTGTCCGTGGGATTCTCTAGGCAAGAATACTGGGGTAGATTGCCTGCCCTCCTCCAGGGGATCTTCCTGACCCAGGGATTGAACTCACATCTCTTACATCTCCTACATTGGCAGGCGGGTTCTTTTCCACTAGTGCCACATGGGAAGCCCCCATTGATACATAGACTCCCCTATTACTAACATCTACCAGGATGTTACATTTATCACAATTAATGAACCTACATTGACACAGCGTGATCACTCAGAGTCCATAGTTTACATTAAGCTTCAATTCCTGGTGTCATATATTCTGTGGATTTGGACAAATGTATAATGCCATGATTCCACCATTTTTCTATCACTTGGGGTATTTGTGCTGCTCTAAAAATTCTGTGCTCCACCTGTTCATCACTCCATCCCTTCATCCTCTGGCAATTGTCTCCATAGTTTTGCTTTTTCCACAATGGCATATTGTTGGAATCATAAAATATGTAGCCTTTTTGGGTTCAAAGCTAAACATACTCCTGTATGATCCAGCAATTGCATTCCTTAGTACCCAAAGTATTTGAAAGCATATATCCACCCAAAAACCTGATGTTTACAGAATTTTTATTCATAATGCCAAAATGTTGAAGCCATCAAGATGCCCTTCAATAAGTGACTGGATAAATAAATTTTATCATTAGTACATCCAGAGAATAGGCTATTCAGTGCTAATAAATAAGCTATCAGATTATGAAAAAACATGAAGGAAACTTTTATGCCTCATACTTGATTTTGATTCTGATTATTTTAAGTGGTTTTACTAGGGTTTCCCTGGCGGCTCAAATGGTAAAGAATCTGCCTGCAAAGCAGGAGACCTGGGTTCAATCTCTGGGTCAGGAATATCCTTTGGAGGAGGGAATGGTTACCCACTCAAGTGTTTTTTTCCTGGAGAATACCATGGAAAGAGGAGCCTGGCAGGCTGCAGTCTATGGAGTCAAAGAGTTGGATACAATTGAGTGATTAATCCTGCTTTTCACTTTCACTTTCAATAATGGCTCCTTAGAATTGACTTCTGTATCTAGTCTGTCCCTGGTAAATAGAAGATAGCTTTAATTTGGAAAATATTTCATTATTTATTATTAATATTTCTATTACTAGGATACATTCTATTGTATCTACTTATAAATACTTCAGAGCAGTGATTATCAATGAGAAGCAATTTTAACCTCATGTAGGGGACATTTGACAATATATGGGTACATTTTTATTATGCCTAGAGATGGAAGGGAGATGCTCTGGTGTTCACTGGTAGAGACCAAGGATGCTGATAAATATACAGTGCACAGGACAGGCTCTCGAAACAAAGAACAGTTAGTACCCTAAATATGAGCCTTCAAGTTGAGAACTTTCAAAGATGAGAATGTGCATCTGGTTCCAGCAAGGAACCAGAACTGGTGCCATCATATCAGGTGTGAGGGAAACTGCAGCTTGCCCTCCATCTCTTATTGTTGCTAATCCTTCAGCTCTACCATCTCCCACCTCTGCTCTCCCCTCCAGTCAGTAACTCTTCTTGCCTGTTCACTCGATGCCAGCCATTGTATGCCAGCTGTTGTACTGTACTACTGTACTTGCCAAGGCACTGTACTATAAAATTTAAAATGTTTTCTTTATTTTTCATGTGTTTGTTTTTAATGTATGTGAAAAATGTTACTGTATAAACCTATTATAAACTTAATCAACATCAATGTGTATGCTCAGTCATGCCCAACTCTTTTGTGGCCCCATGATATAGCCCTCCAGGCTCCTCTGTCCATGGGAGTTTTCAGGCAGGAATACTGGAGTGGGTTACATTTCCTTCTCCAGTGGATCTTCTTGACCCAGGGATTGAACCTGCATCTCCTATGTCTCCTGCATTGCAGGCGAATTCTTTATCCCCTGAGTCATCAGAGAAGCCTATTTGCATATGCAATTTAAAATATATTTTCTCACAAATGGAAATTTTCAATGATGAGGAAAACAGAATTTTTATATGGAATTGACCAGGAGTTTCTAAATAGTGCTTCTCACCCTATGAAAAATGAAAGGACATTGTTTTATTTCTAAAATTAAAAATATATAAATTCTAATTTATTATAAAATGTGAATAACTAGTAAAATAAAGTGTATAAGTCCCATAAATAAAATAGAGGCCTCAATTTTTAATTTTTATTTATTTATTTGGCTGTGCCATAAAGCTTGTGGCTCTTAGTTCCCTGACCAGGGACTGAACCTGGACCCTTGGAAATGAAAGTGTGGAGTTCTAACCACTAGACAGGCAGGGAATTTCCCAAGTCCCAATTTTTTTTAAATAATTAATTTATTTTAATTGGAGGCTAATTACAATATTGTAGTGGTTTTTGAAATGAATCATCCATGGGTGTACATGTGTTCCCCATCCTGAAACCCCTCCCCCTTCCCTCCCTATCCCATCCCTCAGGGTCATCCCAGTGCACCAGCCCTGAGTGCCCTGTCTCATGCACCAAATCTATACTGGCAATCTATTTCACATATGGTAATATACATGTTTCAATGCTATTTTCTCAGATCATCCCACCCTCACCTTATCCCACAGAGTCCAAAAGTCTGTTCTTTACATCTGTGTCTCTTTTGCTGTCTCACATATTGGGTCATTGTTACCATCTTTCTAAATTCCATATATATGCATTAATATACTGTATTGATGTTTTTCTTTCTGACTTACTTCACTCTGTATAATAGGCTCCAGTTTCATCCACCTCATTAGAACGGATTCAAATGCATTCTTTTTAATAGCTGAGTAGTATTCCATTGTGTATATGTACCACAGCTTTCTTATCCATTTGTCTGCTGATGGACATCTAAGTTGCTTCCATGTCCTAGTTATTGTAAACAGTGCTGTGATGAACATTGGGGTACATAGTTCAGTTCAGTTCAGTCGCTCAGTCGTGTCCGACTCTTTGCGACCCCATGAATCACAGCATGCCAGGCCTTCCTGTCCATCACCAACTCCTGGAGTTCACTCAAACTCATGGCCATCGAGTTGGTGATGCCATCCAACCATCTCATTCTCTGTCGTCCCCATCAACTCCCACTCCCAATCCTTCCCAGCATCAGACTCTTTTTCCAGTGAGTCAACTCGTCGCATGAGGTGGCCGAAGTATTGGAGTTTCAGCTTTAGCATCAGTCCTTCCAATGAACAAACAGGATTGATCTCCTATAGAATCGACTGGTTGGATCTCCTTGCAATCCAAGGGACTCTCAAGAGTGTTCTCCAGCACCACAGTTCAAAAGCATCAATTCTTCGGCAATCAGCTTTCTTCACAGTCCAACTCTCACATCCATACATGACCACTGGAAAAACCATAGCCTTGAGAGTCCCTTGTACCGCAAGGAGATCCAACCAGTCTATTCTAAGGGAGATCGATCCTGCGTGTTCATTGGAGGGACTGATGCTAAAGCTGAAACTGCAATACTTTGGCCACCTCATGCGACGAGTTGACTCACTGGAAAAGACTCTGATGCTGGGAAAGGTTGGGGGTGGGAGGAGAAGGGGACGACCGAGAATGAGATGGCTGGATGGCATCACTGACTCTGTGGACATGAGTTTGAGTGAACTCCGGGAGTTGGTGATGGACAGGGAGGCCTGGAGTGCTGTGATTCATGGGGTCGCGGAGAGTCGGACATGACTGAGCGACTGAACTGACTGATTGACTGACTGACTGACTAGACGGACCTTTGTTGGCAAAGTAATGTCTCTGCTTTTTAATATGCTATCTAGGTTAGTCATAACTTTCCTTCCAAGGAGTAAGCGTCTTTTAATTTCCTGGCTACAGTCAGCATCTGCAGTGATTTTGGAGCCCCCCAAAATAAAAGTCTGACACTGTTTCCACTGTTTCCCCATCTATTTCCCATGAAGTGATGGGACCAGATGCCATGATCTTTGTTTTCTGAATGTTGAGCTTCAAGCCAACCTTTTCACTCTCCTCTTTCACTTTCATCAAGAGGTCTTTGAGTTCCTCTTCACTTTCTGCCATAAGGATGGTGTCATCTGCATATCTGAGGATATTGATATTTCTCCCGGCAATCTTGATTCCAGCTTGTGCTGGAAATTGCCAACATCCACTGAATCATGGAGAAAGCAAGAGACTTCCATAAAAACATCTATTTCTGCTTTATTGACTACGCCAAAGCCTTTGACTGTGTGGATCACAATAAACTGTGGAACATTCTGAAAGAGGTGGGAATAGCAGACCACCTCACCTGCCTCTTGAAAAACCTGTATGCAGGTCAGGAAGCAACAGTTAGAACTGGACATGGAACAACAGACTGGTTCCAAATAGGAAAAGGAGTACGTCAAGGTTGTATATTGTCACCCTGCTTATTTAACTTATATGCAGAGTACATCATGAGGCACACTGGGCTGGAAGAAGCACAAGCTGGAATCAAGATTGGGGTACATATGTCTCTTTCAATTCTGGTTTCCTTGGTGTGTATGCCCAGCAGTGGGATTGCTAGGTAGTATGGTGGTTCTATTTCCAGTTTGTAAAGGAATCTCCACACTGTTCTCCATTGTGGCTGTACTATTCCCACCAACATTGTACGAGGGTTCCCTTTTCTCTACACCCTCTCCAGCATTTATTGTTTGTAGACTTTTTGATAGCAGCCGTTCTGACCAGTGTAAGATGGTACCTCATTGTAGTTTTGATTTGCATTTCTCTGATAATGAGTGATATTGAGCATCTTTTCATGTGTTTGTTAGCCATCTGTATGCCTTCTTTGGAGAAATGTCTGTTTAGTTTCTTTGGCCCATTTTTGATTTGGTCACTTATTTTTCTGGAATTGAGCTGCAGGAGCTGTTTGTATATTTTTGAGATTAATTCTTCGTCAGGTGGTTCATTTGCTATTATTTTCTCCTATTCTGAAGGCTGTCTTTTCACCTTTCTTATAGTTTCCTTCGTTGTGCAAAATCTTTTAATTTTAATTAGGTCCCATTTGTTTATTTTTGTTTTTACTTCCATTACTCTGGGAGGTGGCTCATAGAGGATCCTGCAGTGATTTATGTCAGAGAGTGTTTTGCCTATGTTTTCCTCTAGGAGTTTTGTAGTTTCTGGTCTTACATTTAGGTCTTTAATCCATTTTGAGCTCATTTTTGTGTATGGTGTTAGAAAGTGTTCTAGTTTGATTCTTTTACAAGTGGTTGACCAGTTTTCCCAGCACCACTTGTTAAAGAGATTGTCTTTTCTCCATTGTATATTCTTGCTTACTTTGTCAAAGATAAGATGGATTTATCTCTGGGCTTTCTATTTTGTTCCATTGATCTATATTTGTGTCTTTATGCCAGTACCATACTGTCTTAATGACTGTAGCTTTGTAGTATAGTCTCAAGTCAGGCAGGTTGATTCCTCTAGTTTCATTCTTCTTTCTCAAGATTGCTTTGGTTTTTTGAAATTTTTTTTATTTCCATACAAATTGTGAAATTATTTGTTCTAGTTCTCTGAAAAATACCATTGGTAGCTTGATAGGGATTGCATTGAATCTATAGATTGTTTTGGATATTGTACTCATTTTCACTATATTGATTCTTCCAATCCATGAACATGGTATATTTCTGCATCTATTTGTGTCATCTTTGATTTCTTTCATCAGTGTTTTATAGTATTCTATATATAGGTCTTTTGTTTCTTTAGGTAGATTTATTCCTAAGTATTTTATTCTTTTCTTTGCAATGGTGGATGGAATTGTTTCCCTAATTTCTCTCTGTTTTATCATTTTTAGTGTATAGGAATGCAAGGGATTTCTGTGTGTTAGTTTTATATCCTGCAACTTTACTGTATTCATTGCTTAGCTCTAGTAATTTTCTGGTGTTGTCTTTAGGGTTTTCTATGTCGAGGATCATGTCATCTGCAAACAGTGAGAATTTTACTTCTCCTTTTATAATCTGGATTCCTTTTATTTCTTTTTCTTGTCTGACTGCTGTGGTTAAAAATTCCAAAACTATGTTGAATGGTAGTGGTGAGAGTGGGCACCATTTTCTTGTTCCTGACTTTAGGGAAAATGCTTTCAGGTTTTCACCATTGAGAATAATATTTGCTGTGGGTTTATCATATATCGCCTTTATTATGTTGAGTTATGTTCTTTCTATGCCTGCTTTCTGGAGGGTTTTTATCATAAATGGATATTGAATTTTGTCAAAGGCTTTCTCTGCATCTATTGAGATAAGCATATTTTTTTTTCTTTCAATTTGTTAATGTGTATCACATTGATTGATTTGTGAATATTGAAGAATTCTTATACCCCTGGGATAAAGCCCGCTTGGTCATGATGTATGATCTTTTTAATATGTTGTTGGATTCTGTTTGCTAGAATTTTGTTAAGGATATTTGCATCTATGTGATGTTTGCATCAGTGATGTTGGCCTGTAGTTTTCTTTTTTGTGGCATCTTTGGTATTAGGGTGAAGGTGGCTTCATAGAATGAGTTTGGCAGTTTACCTTCCTCTGCAACTTTTTGGAAGAGTTTAAGTAGAATAGGTGTTAGCTCTTCTCTAAATTTTTGGTACAATTGACCTGTGAAGCCATCTGGTCCTGGGCTTTTGTTTGTTGGAATATTTTTTATTACAGTTTTGATTTTTGTGCTTGTGATGGGTCTGTTAAGATTTTCTATTTCTATCATTATTCTGAATTTTTTTTCAGGTAGACTACCTATCTCCGCCTCTTTTGTTTGGCTTGGTGGGCATTTATCATGTTCCTTTATCTGTTGAATATTTCTCTGCCTTTTCGTTTTGTTTAGATTGCTATGTTTGGGGTGGCCTTTTTGTATGCTGGAAGTTTGTGGTTCTTCTTTATTGTGGAGGTTGCTCCCTGTGGGTAGGCTTGTCAAGGTTTCCTGGTTAGGGAAGCTTGTGTCGGTGTTCTGGTGGGTGGAGCTGGATCTCTTCTCTCTGGGGTTCAATGAAGTGTCCAGTAGTGTTTTGAGGTATCTATGGGTTTGGTGTGACTTTGGGCAGCCTGTATTTTAATGCTCAGGGCTACGTTCCTGAATTGCTGGAGAACTAGCATGGTATATCTTGCTGTGGAACTTGTTGGTTCTTGGGTGGAGCTTGGTTTCAGTGTAGATATGGAGGCTTTTGGATGAGTTCTTGTCGATTAATGTTGTCTGGAGTCAGGAGTTTTCTGGTGTTTCAAGTTTTGGATTTAAGCCTTCTGTCTCTGGCTTTCAGTCTTATTCTTACAATAGCCTCAAGACTTCTGCATCCATACAGCACAGATGATAAAACATCTATGTTAATGGTGAAAAGATTCTCCACAGTGAGGGACACCCAGAGCGCTTCACAGAGTTACATGGAGAAGAGAAGAGGGAGGAGGGAGACAGATGTGACCAGGAGGAGAAGAGGGGGAATCAAAAGGGGAGAGGCCAATCTAGCCAGTAATCAGTTCCCTAAGTGTTTTACACAGCCCAGAACACCTAGAGAAATTCACAGAGTTAAGTAGAGAAGAGAAGAGGGAGGGAGGGGATAGAGGTGACCTGGGGGAGAAAAGGGAGAGTCAAAAGGGGAGAGAGAAATCAAGCCAGTAATCACAGTTCAGTTCAGTTCAGTTGCTCAGTCGTGTCCGATTCTCCGCGACCCCATCAATCACAGCACGCCAGGCCTCCCTGTCCATCACCAACTCCCGGAGCTCACTCAAACTCATGTCCACAGAGTCGGTGATGCCATCCAGCCATCTCATTCTCTGTCATCCCCTTCTCATCCCGCCCCCAACCTTTCCCAGCATCAGAGTCTTTTCCAGTGAGTCAACTCGTCGCATGAGGTGGCCAAAGTATTGGAGTTTCAGCTTTAGCATCAGTCCTTCCAATGAACACCCAGGACTGATCTCCTTTAGAATGGACTGGTTGGATCTCCTTGCAGTCCAAGGGACTCTCAAGAGTCTTCTCCAACACCACAGTTCAAAAGCATCAATTCTTCGGCAATCAGCTTTCTTCACAGTCCAACTGTCACATCCATACATGACCACAGGAAAACCCATAGCCTTGACTAGATGGACCTTTGTTGGCAAAGTAACGTCTCTGCTTTTTAATATACTATCAAGGTTGGTCATAACTTTCCTTCCAAGGAGTAAGCGTCTTTTAATTTCATGGCTGCAATCACATCTGCAGTGATTTTGGAGCCCAAAATAATAAAGTCTGACACTGTTTCCACTGTTTTTCCATCTATTTCCTGTGAAGTGATGGGACCAGATGCCATGATCTTCGTTTTCTGAATGTTGAGCTTCAAGCCAACCTTTTCACTCTCCTCTTTCACTTTCATCAAGAGGCTTTTTAGTTCCTCTTCACTTTTGCCATAAGGGTAGTGTCATCTGCATATCTGAGGTTATTGATATTTCTCCCAGCAATCTTGATTCCAGCTTGTGCTTCTTCCAGCCCAGCGTTCACCCCCCTAGGTAAAAATGGGTACTGAAGATTAGATTCTGAAGAGTACAAAATTGATAACAAATACCAAAAAGCAAAGAATAAAAATCTACAGTAGTGGTTAGATTCTCAAAAATACAATATTAAAAGTACAAAACAAAATCAATCACAAAAATTGTAAAATATATATATATGAAATTTGCTTTAAAAGTAGGGTCTTTTTTTGCAAGGTAATAGTAGGTTATAAAAATGAAAATTAAAGGAGTAGTAAAGAACTTAAAAATGAAAAACATTTTAAAAATTAAAAAATAATAGTAAAAATATGTTTAGGAATTTCTCTGGAACTGTTGAGGACAGTGTGGGGTCAGGTCAATTTCTGATATTTCCTTGTTCCAACTTATACTTCTGGTCAAGGTCTATAGGCCCCTTCCAATGCTTCACTTCAGTTCAGTTCAGTCGCTCAGTCGTGTTCAACTCTTTGCAACCCCATGAATCACAGCACGCCAGGCCTCCCTGTCCATCACCAACTCCCAGAGTTCACTCAAACTCATGTCCATCGAGTTGCAAGTCTCTTCAGTGTCTAATTTCCACCCTGACACAAGGGGTTGAAGGTGGTCACTTATTTAGGCTCACTTGTTCAGTTGTGCTGTGGGGAGGGAGGAACTCTGCAAACAAATATCACTGGCATGTGTGGGGAGCGCTCGCAGTGTATGGACCACACTGGGTTTGCCCCAGCTCACGATGTGTGTGCTTTCCCAGTCTACACTGCTCAGGCTTCCGGTTGCTCTGCAGGGGAACTGTCCAAAATGGGCCCTGTGTTTCATGCACTTCCCAGGTCTAAGCTGCTCAGATTCAGCTTCTCAGGTACTTGGCAAAGGCACAGACTTGCTTGGGCATGCGTTTTGTGCCCTTCTTAGGTATGAGCCGCTTAGGTGACCAACTGCTTGGTGAGCGCACTGTCCCAGGTGGGCTGTGCATCCTAATCACCTCCCCGGTCCCAGATGCTCAGTTTCCTGGGTGCTCTGCAAGAGCGCCATCTCAGGTGTGCTGTGTCTCCTTTGGGGTGTTGATCTCTCTCTGTGACCCTCCTGGCAGATGTCAACCATCCAGGATCCCAGGAAGACTTGGTTAGAAACTAACTAAAAGTACCTGTTTCATAGGATTGCTGCTGAGGAATGAATTAAATAATTCAGTTAGGCACTTAGAAGTGCATGACACATCATTTATTGAGGAGGGCTCAATGAATGGCAGGCATTATTATTCTTAACAGTGTCCATTTTTATAGAAGTGCTTGGTTATTCAGGATATTACAGCACTTCATACTAAGTGGTCCATCACTTAGTAAAGACAGACTGGATGGGAACTAGAGAGATGTTAAACTTGACCTTCTTTTGGCCCCACCAATGAAAGGCTCTCAGAATTTTCACTCTTGTTCTACTTCCTGGTATAAAGGACCTCAGCTTGCAGTGAACAAAAAGCAGTAGCCTATTATTAACGGCAACATATTTGTTGAGCTTTTTGCTTCATGGCTTTCATGGTCGAGAACAATAATCACAGACCTGGGTTAAAAAGCCTCCTGTTAAGTCTGTAGCTGTTTGAGAGGAAAAATATAAGTAAGAAAAAAAAAATGGCACTATCAAAAATCCTCATGCCTTCCATCAAACCCCAGATGTCAACAGGTATTTATTTGTTGGAAAAACAGGTATAAATTCTAAAGTAATATGTCTGACAGAGAGCCAAACTTGGATAGCAATATTAGGAATATTATCCTCCCCAAATAGATCTTCTTAGTTATGAAACGTGGTCATTTAATGGAGCTTCCCAGGTGTTGCTAGTGGTAAAGAATATGCCTGCCAATGCAGGAGATTCAAGAGATGCAGGTTCAATCCCTGGGTCAGAAAGACCCCCTGGAGAAGTAAATGGCAACCTGGGCTTCACTATTCTTGCCTGTAAAGTCCCATGGTCAGAGGAGACTGGTGGGCTACAGTCCATGAGGTCACAAAGAACTGGGTACAATTGAATGATTGAGCACACACACAAAACAGTGTTTAATAGCAACATACACAAAGTATTAATTATATTTGCCAAGATCTTTTTGTTAACTTAATTCACTAAAATAATATTCTTTAGCGATAAAGTTAATAGTCTTTTAGAATTCTGATAAATCAGGTCCTGTGTTTCTCACACAGGCCTGTGGGACTTCTGTTCTGACCAGAATTATTTGGGGACGATCTTGAAATCTGAGTGTCTGGGTGTGGGCTTCATGTAATCCCTCCAGCGAGGAAGCTCTAACTCTCAGAGCCTTTTTGCCATGTAAGGTGGTTATGAGAACTGCTTTTGTCACTGGTAGGTGGTGATTGGACAAGGAATATTTAGAGCAGGGGTTAGCTAACTCTCTGTAAAGGGTCATATCATATTTTAGGCTCCATGATCCAGACAGTCTCTGTCACAACCATTCAGTTTTGCCATTGTCAGACAAAAGTAACCAAAGATAAAATGTAAAAGAGTAAGAATGGCTGTATTCCAAGAGAATCGTATGCACACACACATACACAAAAGGCAGAGGGCTGGCTTTGATACACCCCAGTAGTTTACTGACACCTCATTTAGAGGGATGCTTGCTGGTTCAGAGGCCATCAACTGGCAGCTATTGGCCAAATTCAGCTAAAAGATTCTTTTTTTGACTCCACAGCCTTTGCCTGTGTGATTTTTCCCCCATTAACTGCCAATATTTAAATATGAAGAGATTTGTATATACAAATATGGAATCTGACCTCTGAAAAGCAAATATTTGGTAATATTCATTTGTTTCCCTCTGTGGCTGCAGCAGTGGCAACTCTTTGAGAACAAGCCTTTGCTTGCTGGTTTACTCACTTTTCTCTGGTGCTTTCCAGAAATTCAGGCTCCCTCCCACCATTTGCATGCCCTATCTTGCCCTTCCTCTGCTCCTGGAAGAGCTTGATTCTGTGAACACTTTATAGTAGATCCTATCTTTCTTCCTTCTCTAGACTCCATTCCTAAAGGCTTTCTCATTTTGGCTCACTGAGGCTGAGGGTCGAGAGTACCATTGCAGACTGATCAATGATGAGAAAACAGCATCAGTGTCTCTGAGAGAGCTGAGGAGCTGAGCTTTGAAAGGAGTGAGACTTCAGCTCATTTCCTATGTCCATCCTAAAATAGTATCTCAGATCTCAAGTTTCTCCTTTCCTCTTTTTCTCACTATCATGCAATAACCCTGAAAGAGGGGCGTGTCCCTATTCATGCCGCTGTATATTTTACATATGGTTGCTTTTGAGTGTTTAGTCTCCTTGTCCATCTAAAGAATTCTGTTTCTTGTACTATATTTTTTTCAATACAAGTAGTTTATTCACTGTGCATCAACAATGCTCAGATCTGCACTAGAGGTAGTGTTGTTAATTATATCATTTAATTAATTTTGTTTCATTCCTTTAGTACTTAGTATGTACCAGACATGTAGTCAGAGTGCCTGTCATGGAGAGGAGAGCAAGTAATCACGAGACTTCCAAATGGAGAATCTTATCTTACAGAGATCTTTGAATGGATAAGTAAACGAAGGCTTCCCAGGTGGCACCAGTGGTAAAGAATCTGCCTGCCAGTGAAGGAGACACAAGAAACCTGGGTTCAATCTCTGGGTTGGAATGATCCCCTGGAGTAGGAAATGAAAACCCACTCCGGTATTGTTGCTTGGAAAGTCCCATGGGCAGAGGAATCTGGTGGGCTACATACAGTCCATGGGGTCACAGAGTATGACATAACTGATGGACTGAGCACACACACACACAGAGCCAAGGAGAACAGTGAAAACACAACTGTTAATAAAAAAATAATTAATCTAGTCCAGGAAACAAAGTTTTGGGGTCATTGTTTAAGTTTGTGGTTTGACAAATGAAATCAGTAGTGTTTTATTTAACATTTACAAAACTAATCTGTGCTTGAGACTACATAGTGAGACTTCAGTATCTTTTAAAGACCTACACAGGATTATAGGATAGCTTGGTGCCAAGCAGATAAAAATAGACTAAAAAAATTACTTACAGGGATGTGTAAGGCAAGAAACAAACTTCATTATGCGTCAGTGCAAAGTAGCTACCTGAAGGAAAAATAATACAAACTATTATGAGATGTTGTTCATTGAGCTATCAGTTATGGAGTATAAAAAGAGTCATAGAAGAATGTCCATTAAATGACTGTACCATTATGTTGTTGAAAATAAAATACCACTAAAGTATTGGGGATCACCAAGAAATATATAGAAAACTAAATAATTGCTTAAATTTTTTTCTAATTAAAATTAGGCTCACCTCAGTCAGAATTCTAATACATTTCAATCAAGATTTGTGATGCTGCTTTGTAACTAGCACCTGTGATAATCCACACATTTAGCAGATAAATAAATAGGTGGACATTATTCCTGACACATGGTTCCTGACACATGGTGGATGTGCATTGCTTCTGCTGCTAAGTCACTTCAGTCGTGTCCGACTCTGTGTGACCCCATAGACGGAAGCCCACCAGGCTCCCCTGTCCCTGGGATTCTCCAGGATGTGCATTAGAGATCCTTTAAATAAGTGAATACAGGCAGAATGAAACTGAAAATAATAAGGGATGAGTAAGAACAAAAATAAAGAGACATTGCTATTATAATAGTTCCTTTATTTTATTTTTTTTAATGTAATTAATTTATTTTTTATTGGAGGCAAATTATTTTACAATATTATATTGGTTGGTTTTGCCATACATTGATATGAATTTGCCCCGGGTTTACATAAGTTCCCCTTCCTTTAAAATATTAATAAAAATGGCTTAAGATAGTCTAAAGGGATATGATTAAACTATGTGAAACCCTGATGCATGTGGATCAGAAGACACCCTTTGTCTAGTACATTGTGATGGAAGGAAGGGGAGAGAGGAATGAAAATCTGGGAAATTGCTATAGGAAAGATGTAAGGAAGTACTATTTTGATATGGTATAATAAACATGAAACTCATTGTTCTGTGAGAATCTACATACTTATAAAAATAAGTTCAAGAGACCCACCTCAAAACGAGGGACACATACAGACTGAAAGTGAAGGGCTGGAAAAAGATATTCCATGCAAACAGAGACCAAAAGAAAGCAGGAGTAGCAATACTCATGTCAGATAAAATAGACTTTAAAACAAAGGCTGTGAAAAGAGACAAAGAAGGAAACTACATAATGATCAAAGGATCAATCCAAGATGAAGATATAACAATTATAAATATTTATGCACCCAACATAGGAGCACCGCAATATGTAAAAATAGAATGTTTTAAGCAAAACAGATAGAAGAACAGATAAGTGAATGATTCTTTAAAATGCTTTACTCATTTATTTGCACAGTACTTTATAATTGTGTAAGTTTGTGTTTCCTCAAGGTCTTAAAATACAAAAGGAATGTGTGTATAGATTCAATTCTTATTTTCATCCACTGACAGCAAAGTTTCTGTGAAATCCCCTGGGAATCTTTTATCAGCATGCATGTTTTGGGGAGGTAGAGGACTGCATTCCTCTTTATGACCCAGCTACAATCATCCCTCCTTACCAGGAAGGAAAAAAAACAATACCCTTACTCTTGCATCGATCCTTCCAAGAACTATCCTTCTGATAATACCATGCAGGATTTCTCTGAATCTCTCTGTTCATTTACATGCCTAATGATTGATTCGAGATTCTGTTTAGTAGCTGGATTTTATTCACCCTGGAACCTAGAACCAAGACCTCCAGCCTGACAGCCGCGTTAAACATCTTGTGAATGAGAATAATAAATGAAAAGGTCAGACTGTCCGTTTAAGTAATAACATTTTTCAGATTTCAAGATGCCATATAGTATTGTGACAGAATCCATGTGTGTTTCAGGAGAGCAAGAATGAAAGCAAGGTTTTAACCTTTAGTTTTAATAACTATTTTCCAGTAAAAAAATTGAAACATTTTGGTACTTTAATCAGTGAACTGAAAACAACAACTTAAGAGAAAAAAAAACAGCCAGGGCATTTTCTAATTTCACAGAATTGGATAAAAGCAATTTAAACATACATCAGCCAGTGTACATTCAATCACTATCTGTTATTTAGAGCTTTGGGTTTGGGTTTTGTTAATAGTGTTTCATCTTGAGTTTCATGAAGGGATTTTGCAGAGCAAGTTAAGTTTCAGGAGTTTAAAATTTGATTTTAGTATTTTTTGTGCATTTGTGTGGCATTATTCATCTTGAATTCAGCTCTATTCTTTTTTCAGCTCCTAATTGCACCCTCTGACTTTGTAAAGATGCATTTGTTCCTAAGTGCAATCAAGAAACATATTAGAAATCAGCTGTGCATAGTTAAGCTCTTATAAATGGAAAGTCTATTACATTTGTGTTAGAAACAGAATGTTCATACTGGAATTCAATTGTAGCTGATAGACACATATCGATTGCTTAGGACATGCTAAGTGCTGCACTAGACATTGTGGGGAAGACAGCGATAAATAAAATACCATCCTCCCCTAGGAGCTCAGAGTCCAGAGTTCAGTCATGTAATGTTTAGACTCTGCAATTAGGGCTTTGTTCAAATCTTGTTTTGTTTTACTACCTACAAGCACTGTAATTTCTCTAAGATATAGTGTTCTTCTTTACTAAATGTAAACAATAATAGCCATGGAAAACACATTTATTATACTGTATATTTTAGATTATAAAAGTAATACATGTCCTTTATTAAAAATTAAATTATGACAGGAGTCATAAATAAAATAAAATAAGAGAAGATTCACTGTTATCTTATCTCCAGTCCTGAAATAACCACTATGAAGAGTTTGATGTATATATTTCAAGAAAGTTTTCCTATGCATACACGTAAAAGTGAAAGTGTTAGTCACTCTGTCGTGTCCGACTCTTTGCGACCCCACAGACTGTAGCCCGCCAATCTCCTCTGTCCATGGAATTCTTTAGGCAAAAATAATGGAGTGAATTGCTATGCCCTCCTCCAAGGGATCCTCCCAACCAAAGGACTGAAGTTGCCTGCATTGCAGGCAGATTCTTTACCGTCTGAGCCACCAGGAAGTTCCATGTATATATATATATATACATAGTACTAATTTTTGTGTAAATTTTATCTTCTTATCATACTATTTAGAAATTTGCTTGGTTTTAAAAATAAATTTTAATTTGAAAGATGATTTTAATTTATAAAAGATTTCAAAAATAGATTGCCATTTATACTTTGTTCAGTTTCTGCTAATATTTGCATCATATATAACCTGTACATTTACTAAAACAAAGAAGTTAGTACAGTACTCTTAAATAAGTGCTGCACTTTATTTGGATCTCCCCCAGTTCTTCCACTAATGTCTTTCTCCTGATCCAGGATCCAATGTGGGGTCTCACATTCCATTTAGTGCTTGTTTTTCTTTATCTAACAGAGTGTTCTGGACACCTTTTCATATTTGTACATATAGTTCTGCCATGTTGTTTTCAAAGAGTGCATGCTTTTAGTCAATTTAGTCCACAGAGTATAATTTACTTAACTCTCCAGTGAGTGTTGATATTTTTTCATATGAATCTGAAATGGCATTAACATGTGTGAAGACTTTCCATGTATTCCATGAGTTCACCTTCACCACAACCTGTAACTTTGGGATGTCAAACCAAGGCTTTTTCATCTATCCTACAGTGGTTCCATGTATAATATATGCCACTTTGTTATTTTTGATGTATTTTTTTCTTTGACAATTGATCTCTTCAGATTTTAGTTGTGTTAATTTTCATTCCATAGAAGTTTTTACTTTTTGAATGATCAAATTTGTAGATGTTTTCATTTGTGATGTCTTTCATTGCTTTAAAGCTGAGGGAATTATTGGAATAACCCTGTTTTAATAGCTAAGATGGGGTTTCCCAGGTGACTCAGTGGTAGAGAATTCAGCTGCCAGTGTAGGGGACATCAGAGACATGGGTTCAGTCCCTGAGTCTGAAAGATCTCCTAGAGGAGGAAATGGCAACCTGCTCCAGTACTCTTGTCTGGAAAATTGCATGGACAGATGAGCCTGATGGGCTACAGTCCATGGGGTCCCAAAGAGTCAGACACAACTGAGTGACTGAACACACAAAGTATTTGGAATTCTATGCCTTATTTGTGGTTTTCCAGTTGTTGAGTAAAACTAGCAGTGATTCTGAACTGACCAGCAAATCAGTTCTGAGGCAGTGGTGAAAAAAATGAGTTCCCTGGCTTTATAAGCACAGGATTATAAATTGGGGGTCTGTTCCCCCAAATTTATTTTATTCCATAAATCCATAAATTAGCTAAAAGTGATAATTTTTTTTTTGTCTGTCTTATTTTTTTTCCATCTGGCCTGGTAATAGGGTATGTGTGTGGTCGTTAGCACCGGATTTGGATAGATAAGATTCCTTGCCTCCCTCAATTTGCTACAATCTGTACAGTCTTTCAAGAATCACTTCATGACAGGTACTGTCAAAATGAGATAGATGAAAACCAAAGATGAAAGAAAACATACCTGCATTAACTGTGACTATGTGTCTAATGTCCAGTGTCAAGTTGGAAGTAGGCAAGGGCTCAGTTTCCATCTAGACAAACATAGGCAAGAGCCTGAGAGAGCCACCTCTGAGTTCAGCTTATTTAGCTTCCATTCTTATGCAGTTTCTTCCCTGCTCAGTATCAGTTTATAAAAGCATGTTGCATGTCCACTGACCCCAGATAACTAAATAAATCCCAGTTTGTAGTCATAGAACGAAGTCCCAGTTTGTGTGTGTACAAATGCCTGCCGAAGATGGATACAAGGAATTCAAAATAAATCAACCGTTAAATCCAAATCTCTTAGTGGAATAAAACTAGGAAAGAGCAGTTCAGTTCACATACTGTCTGCCCGTCTACCAGCCATTGTGGTTCATTATTTATTCTCTTTGCTGGATGTGTGTTTTGGGAGGACATTTATGCACAGTTGGTTAAGGGTTTAGAATCTTGGACCCCAGAAAACCGCCTATACCTTTGTGATACATATTGATAATTTTATGCTAGTCAGATCTCCCATTTGGATGAGGTGGCAATATCTAGCAACTGATAAGTCCCAGAGATAAATATTTCTGCAATTCTTTTCCATACATTTCTCACAGAAGTCTTTAAAATTATGTTCACAATGAGACTTAAAATTACTTCTTTCTCAAAAAGGGGATATAATCCAAAGGGCTTATAAACTGCATTTGATGGAAACTTTCGGACTGAAAATAAAAGTCAGTTCATTTTAATGATTGGCAATCAAAAAATATAAACCTCGTTACATTCTAAGGAGATCTGATGTATTAAGTTTGGGGGAAAAGTATGCATAAACCACTTTGTAGATGCAGAGCTGACTAGCGTATTCTAGTTCTTTCTTTTTTAGTCCATCATCCTGAACATATTAGCCCCAGTTTCCTGGAAATCAAAATAATGGCATGGTGATTGTGAAGGGACCGTGTTGTATAAGGCTATTCTGCCATCTAAATGAATATTTCACTTCTTGTTTCTGAAAATCAATATTGTTGGTTGGCTTTGAACGTGTTTTGAATATTTTAATAGAGCTGAATTCTCTGGAGGAAAAAATAAAAGTATATCTGTGGCAGGTGCCACAATTCCACTTCTTGGTTATAAACCTTCCTAGTAGCATCAGTTCAAAATGTATTCCCATTGAAATAAATTTTATTTTAATGTTCTAACATGCTGATTGTAGAAAGACGGTGTAGGAATTCAACCTAAGGGCTCAGCCTAGCAGGGGGAGAAATGTAGCCTGTGTTTTATGTTAAAAACTAAAAAAGATAATCTGTTTTGGAAGAGGTGCGTGTGTGCTCAGTCACTCAGTCATGTCCGACTCTTTGTGACACCATGGACTGCAGCCTGCCAGACTTCTCTGTCCATGGGATTTCCCAGGCATGAATACTGGAATGTGCTGCCATTTCCTCCTCTAGACAGTCTTCCTACCCAGGGATAGGACCCAAGTCTCCTGCATTGACAGGTGGATTGTTTACCACTGAACTACCTGGGAAGACATATTAGTACTAACTGAGTATAGCATATAAGAGGAGACCAAATGTGTGACCAATCCAGGTCCTGATATCCTTTTAGAAGTCACTCGTGACTCATTTCAAGTCACAAGGAATAGGTTCATGGAGCTTGGCGAGGGAATGTGAATGAAGCCTGGCTTAAAGTTAATCTTTTTGATAGCTATGAGAAATTGCACAACAAAATAATCATGTGAATGACAGGGCATAAAATGCACTCTTAAGTAAACCAACTTGCTTTCAGACCCTGTGTAGTCACCATTTTTGGAGATATAAATTAAGATGTCAATTGTAAATCATTCTTATTTTTTCATCAAATCAATCTAGGGAGGAACTGTGTAAGTTATTTGAAAGTTATAAAATTTTTAATCTAAAAGTTTACATTTGGGCTTGGAAAATGTTATCTAGAAAAATCCAAAGAGGAAATATTTTAGACTTTGCAGGTCATACAGTCTATGCCATGTTAGAGCAAAAACAGCCATATGTAAAGAGTGTGACTGTGTTCAATATAATTTTATTTGTGGACACTGATTACATTTCATATAATTTTCATTTGTCACAAAACATTCTTATTTTGATTTTCTTTCAATTGTTTAAAAATATGGTGAACTTCCCTTGTGGTCCAGTGGCTAAGATCTGTGCTGTCAATGCAGGGAGCCCAGATTTGATCCCTGGTTAGGGAACTAGATTCCAGATGCTGGAACTAAGAGTTTGCATGCTGCAATTAAAGCCTGGTGTAGCCAAACAAATAAATAAATAAATAAACTTTAAAGTGTGAAACTTCTCTTCCTTTGCTAGACCACAAAAACAGACTGCATGTTGGATTCAACTAGCCAGTTGAGTTTACTGACTGTTGATAATTCAAGGTCATCGTGAATTCAAGCTGTTTTCTGCATTGGTGTGAAGATTCACCTATAGGTCCTTTTTTTTACTATATGATTTCTAGGGAAAAAGTGCGTAGTTTTTTTAAGGCGCATCATGTTATCTTCCAAAAAATAATTGGCCCCCAGCAATTCTTTCTTTCCTTACCACCAACCTGATTTGTCAGGGTTGTGCTGACTTCTCTTCCCAAATTCCAGTCCTTGAAATACATTTATGTGGTTTCATGTGAAAATGCAGATATCTTTTCCAGTGAACTGTACCACTGAAGGGAGAGTAGAAAAAAAAAATGTATGTCCTCACCAGAGTATAGGGGCATAGCCTCAAGCTGGTAGCTGAGAGATAAATTGCCTCTGAAAAGCAGTGTTTTAAAACTTTGTTAATTTGCCTTTTATTCCACCATATGTCTATGGTTTTTCTTTTTTAGTGTACACAGACTGTTACATTATTGGTGAGTTTACTTCCACTATCCTAAAACTTTGACTCAGTATGCAGTGATCCCATGACCCTCATTCCATGAGCATATCCCAGATGGCTGGCCACACCTCGGGATGGGAAACGAACACTGAGTCCAACTGGCTGTCCGTCATTCCACATGTGATGGCACTCTGAGCACACTTCTAGAGGGGAAAGGAGAAGTGCATGTCAGAATGTCTGCTAGTCTTGTATAGTGACCAGAACGTGGCTTCTACCTGGAGATCTGTTTGCTGAAACTTGGAGGAGGGCATGATCACCATCTTTGAGGACAGACAACGGGATTTCAAATTCTGATCGATGTGTAGCTGAGCTTTGTTGTTGTGTAGTTGCTTAAGTCGTGTCCAGCTCTTTGTGATCCTGTGGACTGTAGCCTGCCAGGATCCTCTGTCCATGGGATTTCCCAGCAAGAATACTGAAGTGGAGATCCTTCTCCAGGGGATCTTCCCAACCAGGAGTCCAATCCACATCACCTGCATGGGCAGGCAGATTCTTTACCACTGAGTCACCAGGGAAGCCCATATTGGGGTTAGTTACTGAACTAAGTTTTCTTGTCTTAAACACGAGGGCAGATCACTTATGGTTACAAGTGGAGACACTTCAGTTACAAGTAGAGAGACTGAGAAATATAATTCAAAAGGAATATTTTGGAAAGCATATGGCAGACATATGGAAACAAAGGAAGCATTAAACTACTTGGTTGAGGGAAGCAGAAATCAGAGAAACAGACAGGCTATCAGCTTCTGCAGACCACCAATCTAAGTTTGCCTGGAGGAGTGCTGGTTTACACCGGCTATGCTGGCATAGTTATTCAAAGCTCATTTATTCATTCCAGAATGTTTACAAATTACATTGTTACCTTAAAGTACTCAATAGTTTACTATCACTTCTGACTGACAGCTGGTTTTGCCCTTCCTTACATTTGGAAACCTAGTGTTGTTCACTGAGTCCAAGGCTAAGCATTGTACTGCAGTATCAATTTTAGATTGTTCTCCCCATTCTAAAGGAGATCAGTCCTGGGTGTTCATTGGAAGGACTGATGCTAAAGCTGAAACTCCAATACTTTGGCCACCTCATGCGAAGAGTTGACTCATTGGAAAAGACCCTGATGCTGGGAAGGACTGGGGGCAGGAGGAGACGGGGACGACAGAGAATGAGATGGCTGGATGGCATCACTGACATGAGTTTGAGTAAACTCTGGGAGTTGCTGATGGACAGGAAGGCCTGGCGTGCTGCGATTCATGGGGTTGCAAAGAGTCGGACACGACTGAGTGACTGAACTGAGCTGAACGGAGAACCACCTCCTACCTTCTGGTTGAGCCATCCACTAGGAATGAGAAAGAGGAGAAATGGGCAGACCTAACACCAAGATAATCAAGTCTCAGGTGCTCTGCTTGCCTGGGAAGGGGATTCGCTGAGAATGCTGTGTTGAATTTTGACATCTGGCACTGTCCCCAACACTCCGTGGCACTCCAACTCTCTCACTCTGCAGAGTTAGCCTTCCTCATTCGAATCTCCCTGCTATCAATGGAAATGGCTTCATCAAACATGATTCTCTCTAAAATCCCTTTTGACTCCTCATTGGCTTAGAGGAAAAATAAAACTTGGCTGTATGTACAAAGGCCCTGATGATCTAGCTCCTGTCTTTTTAACTTTCATTATCTTTCCTCATATCCCAGTATGCACCCTCTCCTGTAGATTCACCTAATATCAGGTTGCTTGCAGTCCCTCTGTTGTGCTGAGCCCTCACCCTTTTGTGTGTGGGTGAATCCATTTCCTCTGCCTACAGTGCTTTGCTGCATGAGAATTACACTGATCTGTCTTCCAGAATCACAGTAGAGGTTGGATTCCTTTGTTAGCCCTCCTTTCTCTTCTAGGTTAGTTATCCCTTCATTTTGCTCCCATAACTCCTTCAGTTCAGTTCAGTTCAGTCGCTCAGTTGTGTCCAACTCTTTGCAACCCCATGAATCATAGCATGCCAGGCCTTCCTGTCCATCACCAACTCCCAGAGTTTACTCAAACTCATGTCCATCGAGTCAGTGATGCCATCCAGCCATGTCATTCTCTGTCGTCCCCGTCTCCTCCCACCCCCAATCCCTCCTAGCATCAGACTCTTTTCCAGTGAGTCAACTCATCTCATGAGGTGGCAAAGTATTGGAGTTTCAGCTTTAGCATCAGTCCTTCCAATGAACACCCAGGATTGATCTCCTTTAGAATGGACTGGTTGGATCTCCTTGCAGTCCAAGGGACTCTCAAGAGTCTTCTCCAGCACCACAGTTCAAAAGCATCAATTCTTTGACGATCAGCTTTCTTCACAGTCCAACTCTCACATCCATACATGACCATGGGAAAAACCATAGCCTTGACTAGATGGACCTTGGTTGGCAAAGTAATGTCTCTGCTTTTTAATATGCTATCTAGGTTGGTCATAATTTTCCTTCCAAGGAGTAAGTGTCTTTTAATTTCATGACTGCAATCAGCATCTGCAGTGATTTCGGAGCCCAAAAAAATAAAGTCTGACACTGTTTCCACTGTTTCCCCATCTATTTCCCATGAAGTGATGGGACCAGATGCCATGATCTTCGTTTTCTGAATGTTGAGCTTCAAGCCAACCTTTTCACTCTCCTCTTTCACTTTCCTCAAGAGGCTTTTGAGTTCCTCTTCACTTTCTGCCATAGGGGTGGTGTCATCTGCATATCTGAGGTTATTGATATTTCTCCCGGTAATCTTGATTCCAGCTTGTGCTTCTTCCAGCCCAGCGTTCCTCATGATGTACTCTGCATATAAGTTAAATAAGCAGGGTGACAATATACAACCTTGACGTACTCCTTTTCCTATTTGGAACCAGTCTGTTATTCCATGACCCTTAGGTGCACTTTAATCCTAAAATTTAGGGCCCTGAGTTTCATTTGGTAGTTTTCTCACCTTTCTTTCTCCTCTTCTTGGTTATTGGCTTCTTGGAGGCAGAGACCATAATTTTTACCTCTGCAAAAGTGGAATAATCCATAAGTAGAATGCAAGTTGGATGAATGAAAGAACAAGTCGTCTCCATAAGAAAGGAGTGTTATTTCTGGAAGGAAAAACATGGACATGCAGATGAGGGTGTCCAGATTTTAGTAAGATCCAAGAAAACTGTGTAGAAGGCATTCTAACTTTATTTATTTGTGTTAGTTGCTCAGTCGCGCCCAACTCTTTGCGATCCCCATGGGGTGTAGCCCACCAGGCTCCTCCATCCATGTGATTTTCCGGGCAGGAATACTGAAGTGGGTTGCCATTTCCTTCTCCAGGGGATCTTCCTGACCCAGGAATAGAACCTGGGTGTCCTTCTTTGCAGGCAGACTCTATACCGTCCAAGCTACCGCAAAAATCCTGTGTAAACTTACATGGAGCCGTGTTCCAACAGCTGCTCATTCCAGCATGATAAGAAGGAAGTAGAATTTTCTGTGCTGTGCTCTGCTAAGTCGCTTCAGTTGTGTCCAACTCTGTGTGACACCGTGGACTGCAGCCCATCAGTCTCCTCTGTCCATAGAAATCCCCAGGCAAGAACACTGGAGTGGGTTTTCATGGCCTCTCCAGGGGATCTTCCCGATCTAGGGATAGAACCCGCATCACTTAGATCTCCTGAATTGGCAGGAGGGCTCTTTACTACTAGCACCACCTTCTAGGGCCACCCAAAGAAGATTTTTATCATATAAGGATGTGACTTTAGAGGAAATAGGATTGTTGTCAATGTAATTAGTCACATGAGGTTATGTTGGAGTAGGGTGCACCCCTAATCCAATACAACTGTTATCCCTGTAAGAAGATGGCCATGTGAAGACAGAGATACAAGGAAGAAGATGAAGGGAGAGATGAGGCAAACCAAGGATCACCAAAGACTGTGGGAAAACCACTAAAAGCACTGAAGGATTCCCCCACGGGAGAGCATGGCCATGCCAACACCTTGATGTTCTGGCCTCCAGAATTATGAGACAATACGTTTGTTTTAAGCCATCTAATTTGTGACGCTCTGTTATAGCCACCCTGGGAAACTAAGACAGGAACATAAATAAACCTCTGTGCCATGGGCTGGTTCTGTGCATTGTGCTAAATGTGAAGAGCCAGAATGATGTTAAACAGATAGACTACATGCAAAATATAAGGCACCTAATAAATATCAGTCACCCTCACCATCTTTTTTTTTAAAATATGAGTACCTTTAATCCATAAATGAAGTGAATATAGTACCATTATAGTAATATAGTAATTTATAAATTATAAGAATATAGTAATTATAGTAATGCAAGGAACATGAGCTAGAACCACATGTGAGCTTAAACTTCCCAGGTGGTACCCTTTGTAAAGAACCTGTGTGCCAATGCAGGAGACATAAGAGACGCAGGTTCAATCCCTGGATTGGGAAGATCCCCTGGAGGAGGACATGGCAACCCACTCCAGTATTCTTGCCTGGAGAATCCCCATGGACAGAGGAGCCTGGTGGGCTATAGTCTATGGGATTGAAAAGAGTCAAGCATGACTGAAGCAACTTAGCACGTACCACCAGTAGTGAGTTTTTTCTGTGAGTTTTAGTCTTCACACATGTAGAATGTGGATGATAAAACATCTTTCTGCTCTGAGTAAAAATGATAAAGCATGGATGCTGATCACTTGTTACATGGTATGTACCCAATACTTCAGTTCAGTTCAGTTCAGTTCAGTCGCTCAGTCGTGTCCGACTCTCCGCGACCCCATGAATCACAGCACGCCACTTAGTGACTCATAATTTTATTCTCCTTGTGTGATTATTCTTATTATGTTAGTTTCTTATGACTTGCATTGCTCCTTGAGAGTTTTTAATTGTTATATTTGCTCAAACAGTTGAATTCATAATCATTGCATATCAATGATAAAGACAAATTTCTTTAAAAATCTCTTTATATCCTAGACATTTTGAGGCTTGAAAAATTAGGGCTTTCCACTTTTATTTTTGAACTGTTACTAATTTTAGGGGACTATTAATCGCCCATGTTTATGACTCACCAATTCATCATCAACATGATGCCTTTTAAAGCATAGTGTGACTCAGGAGACACATGAACTGAGCACCTTCGAGCACTTGGGGGTGGAGATGGCTGTGTTAGGGATGGAGGAGGGCTGCTTAGGCTTAATTTTCCTTTGAAAAGTGGGAGATGAAAAGTTTTACTGAACATAAAGATATTTGATCATGTGTTTGGAGTTTGATTCATTAATTTTCAATGGATTTTAAACTTAGTTTTCAAGCTCTCCTTGTTTTACTATCACACAATCTGCCAGCAGGGATGCCAAACTGCCCCTGCCTTAATTGTTTTTTATTAACCTTTTATCCCTACCTTCTAGCATTATCTAGACAGTCAACGCTGTGTGTGTATCAATAAGAGACAGTGGAAATAATCCCTGGGAATGAGTTAAATTGAGAACTTGACCAGACTACTGATGAATTCAGGGAAAAAGTTTCTGAACCAATGACAGGAGTTATAAAAAGGATTAAATTAAAAATATTATTAAAAAAAAAAGCACTGACTGTAACCATGTAGAACATTTACCTCAATATTAACTGAATATATCCACTTAAGTGGATGATCCCAACTCACCCAGAAAATGATACATTATATTGATCCTGTATAAGAAGGAAGGAAAATATATAAAGCAGTTTAGAGGTTATTTTAATAATGTGTTATTTTCCTTTTCAAATGTGAACATTGAAAATAGTTGATTTGAATTATCAGAGACATCCACTGAAATGAAATCCATATTCCCTATAATCCTGTTCTGTCATGTCTGACTCTTTGCAGCCCCATGGACTGTAGCTCACCAGGCTCCTCTGTCCATGGGGTTCTCCAGACAAGAACACTGGAATCGGTTGCTATTTCCTCCTCCAGGGCATCTTCCCAACCTAAGGATCGAACCAGCATCTCTTATGTCTCCTTCATTTGCAGAGGGATTCTTTACCTCTAGTGCCACCTTTAAAGCCTTGTATAAATAATATGCCTAGGAATTAGGTAATAACCACATGAATGTAATTTCTTACCTCCTTTCCATCACCTTTTGTTGTTATTGTTGTTTTTTAGTTACTTAAGTTGTGTCTGACTCTTTTGTGACTCCATGGACGGAAACCCCACCAGGCTCCTCTGTCCATGGGGTTTCCCAGGCAAGATTATTGGAGTGGGTTGCCATTTCTTTCTCCAGGGGTTCTTTCCAACCCAGGAACTAAACCCACATCTTCTGCATTGGCCAGCAGATTGTTCACTGCTGAGAACCTTCCATTACCTTATTTCCTCTTAAGGCAGACATGGGCTAAATCTTGATCCTTGCCCTTAGATAGCCTTGTCCAGAACTTGGCTAGCCTAAAGAATGGGGATTAAATGATGACTTCTGAAGGTACTTTCTCTCATTAAGCATTTAAAGAGTGGGGTTAGATGGCAGAAGGCCATGGGAAATGGCTCACCACTAAACTGAAGTGTGTAGAGAGGGCAAGTGAAGCCATCCATAGGGAGGATGTGACCACTTGTATGCACCTGCTTGGGTATTGTTTTGTGCCCATATTTACACATGCAGGGCTGCTGACTAGGGTGTGTGACTTTTTCATTCAACAGATGGTTACTGAACAGCTAAACTGTGTGAGCAGAGAAGAGTTGAGAAAGTATGGAAATTCTCCTTTGTCACTGATTTCATGAAAGAGGCTGAGTGACTCACGCAAGGGAGAGAAATCTACTTGTGCCTGGGCTAGAAAGACAAAAATCAGTTCTCTTCATGGCTTCAAGAATCTCAAAGAGACTCTTTCACATGATCACGATCAACATTCCCCTTTTCCTAATCTCTATACCAAACACTGTGGCTATGGAAATGGGTACAGATCACACAGAATTCCCCATGGCAGGAGATGAACAGTCTTCTTTTAACTCCAAGTTGGCTGAAACTGCTGGTGGTAGGCAGATTTCTAAGATGGCACCCAAGACTCTGTCCCCTGGTATATATACCCTGAATAATGCTCTCCCATTGAGCGTGGGCAGGAATAATGAACATGAGGTCCTTGTTCTTGATTATGCTATGTTATGTTATGTTAAACTCCATCTTAGATGAGTCAGAGAGAGAGAGAGAGAGAGAAAGAGAGGCTTGCTGGTTTTGAAGGAGCACACTGCTGCGTGTGGAGAGGGTCACAGGACAGGGAACAATGGGAGGATTTTAAGAACAAATGGTCCCTGATTGACAGCCAGCAAAAACATGGGAATCTTGGTTCTACAACCACAAAAACAGAATTCTGCCAACAACTGGTGAACTTGGAAGAGTTCTCAGATGGAATCAGACCACAAACAGACCCTTTAATTCCAGTCTAGTGAAACTCTGAGCAGAGAGACCACCTACTCAGTTCTGAACTCCTAATCCACAGAAACCGAGACAATCAGTATGTCTTGTCTTAAGCCAACATGTTTGTGGTTACTGTTATGCATCAATAGAAAAGAGATATAGTTTTAATTTTCAGGTACAGGGTATCCAGTGTCTGAGTAAATTAATAAGCAAGAAAAATACTCTTTGTGTAGCCACATCACCAAGTTATCTTTGTTCAAGTAATTCACGAAACATTTTTCCTCTTCCCATTAGCATAGTGTGCTCAGTTGCTCGGTCATGTCCGACTCTTTGTGACCCCACAGACTGTAGCTTGCCAGGCTCCTCTACATGGAATTGTTCAGGCAAGAATATTGGAGCAGATTGCCATTTCCTCCTCCAGGGGATCTTCCCTACCCAGGGATTGAACCAGCGCCTCCTGTGTCTCCTGCGTTGGCTGGCAGATTTAGCCGTTCGCAAAACCATGGCATTCTTTATACTTTGGATACTGTTATGGTCTTCATGACTTTAAGATCAGTCTACCTGAGTTTTTCTGGCTTAGCAGAACAATCATTTTGTGTGATAGTTTGTGACTGACATAATACCCATTGTTCTACACTTTTGTTATATGTCCTTATGAATGATTTTAAGGCAAATTTCAATCTCATATATGTTCCCTCACCAAAAAAAAAAAAGGCCTCGATCTTGAAGCTTCCTCTTCTTCATGCTGCCTCCACCTTTCTTCCAAATGTGTATTGTCAAGGGCCCTTTCAACATGTCTCTAATTGGGAGTGAATATATAAAGATGCATTTTTACCTGCATGGGGAGAAGAGAAGACCATCTAGTCAAAATTTTATATTGATTTCCCATCCAGAAACAAGTGGATCTCACTCAAACAAATGGGCATCAACAATCCATGCCTCATCTCTTTCTAAATTGGGAAAATGTTTACACTGATTTTTCGCTATTTTTGAATTACTATTTTCCACGGCATTCCAAATATATCTGATATGTTTGTGGGTGTGAATTTGAATATAAAACACTTTTCTTACTTAATAGCAAAGTTTTGCGTGTGTTTGTGTATGTGATTTGTCTTCTGACTTATGGATCTACTTATGGACCAATTTTTATGCCTTACTGCTCTGTGAGGTATATAAATTCACAACTTAAAAGAACAGCACCCCAATCTTTCAGGCTAGTCAATTTGCATTCAGATAAAAACTACATGCTCTTAAAATAAAGGTGTCCATCATGCATTAAGTTATGTGATTTCTCAGTTGCCCTTTCTTTAGACTGTGACACGTCTATGTGGGGACATTTTTTAAGAGTGCCGGGAGGGACTGTCTCTATAATATTCAGTGACATTGCCAATATTCCATAATTATGTAATGATTCCTCTGCCCCCTGTAAAGATGGAAGTGAGCCTGGGAAAGGTGTCACCCAGTATAAACTCAGTATTGAGAAACCATAAACCAAGTCACCGTATTTTACACCTCTTGGGGCATAGTTCTCACATTTTTCTATGTGAATAGTGCCCCCTGGTGCTGTGCAACATCCATGCTGTAATGTACTTAGTGGATGCATTCTTACGATTCTGTAGTTGTTTAAGTAGCTTGTGCATTCCTCAAGTTTGAAAAACAAAACATTTGTGTAATTCAGTGAAGTTCTGTCAATTTTGTGTTTTCTTGGGTTCATTAGGAATGGATTCATTAGGTCCTCTCTTGAATGCATGTTTGATCAGAAAGAGGGCAAAGATCTAAATTGTGGAAAACATTTGGGAATGGACTCCAGGAGAAGGTACAGAGAGAAGAGAAAGGTTTATTTTCTTCACCTTTTGGTTGAGAACTTTCCCTCCTATTACTTCATTCAGCATCTCTCCACCACACTTCATCCATCCTTCCTTCCATCCATCCACCTATCCACCCACTCAGTCATCCATTCACCCTTTCATCTATATATCCATCCAACAAATGCTGGTTAAGTGCCTGTCAGTTGCTAAACATTATGGCCAATAGCCAATGTGAATTTCTTTACATAATAACCTCAATGGTGCAGAGAGAGAGAGAGGACTGTTAAAACTCGATCATTATCTGTAATTAAGAAAGTGGAGTGTGATGTGCAGCTGAATACACTCAGACGTTTGAAAATAGCTGTTGTGATCATGCCCCTTCTTCTTTCCTCATAGCAGTGGGTTTCCCCAGGGGCTCAGAGGTAAAGAATCTGCCTGCAGTACAGAAGAATTGCAGGAAACACAATTTTGATCCCTGGGTTGGACAGATTCCCTGGAGAAGGAAATGGCAACCCACTCCAGTATTCTTGCCTGTGAAATTACATGAACAGAGGAGTCTGGTTGGCTACAGTTCATGGGATCGCAAAGAGTTCGACACAACTAAGCAACTAAACAACAGCAACAACATACTGAAAGATTCCAAGACAGCAGTGCTGGGTACCAGAACACAGGCTATAGATTCAAGGAATGCAGTGTGGCCCTACAGACTTCAGAAACTTTGTCAGGGTATAGATTTTTTTTTTTTTATCTTCATGAAGCATTTTCCATTAAAACCAAAAATTTATTCTCTGCTGCTGGAGGCTCATTTTCTTAGAAGGTTAGATATTTTTCTTCTTTTGTTTTCTTATTTATTTATTTATAGATAAAAGCAGTGAATGTCTATATTCTTAGATTCATTTGAGTCCTTCTTTAAAAGATGCATTCAAATGTAATGAATCTCTTAAGTCAGATAGGGATTCTTGTTAAATATCATATCCTCTATTTCAGTTTAGTCTTCTACTTAATGGAAAATTGAATAGGTCCGAAGATTGCAATTTCTGCTTTATTTGGAGTAACGCCAATACAAAGATCAATTACATCTTGATTATTATGTCTCTTATACATTTGATTGCTTAGACCAGCATCAGTTCCATTATTTGAAGCAATCAGAATGCTTTCACCATCTCAGAAAGAGAATGACTTGGTTCTGCACAATCAAAAATATATCATTGTAACTCTTCCTTTCTGAAAGTTAGAGCTATATAGTCTTTTGACCAGATCACTGAAATGAGAAAAGCTGACACTGTGTTATTAACCAGTCCCCCAGACATTTGCTAAAGAATTAAGTGTGACACACTGAAAGACATTGTTAGAGAACTGTTTTAGTTCTCTACTAGCTGAGGACCAAAACCATATGAACTAGGGCTAGAAACTCCCTAAAGTAATGATGGAAGAGAAATTCATTAAATAAGGTAAAATGGAGAGAAAACTGAAATATCACTCATTTAAAATGCTCTCATAAATTTGTATGTTGGTGTCTTTAAGAAACAGCCCTGAGTCAATGGGTTGGATGTAAAGGATTTATTATGAAAATCCTTTTAAAAGGAATACCCAAGAGAATAGGGAAAGCAAAACAGGAAACCAGAGCAGATCAAACAAAGGTGTGATTTTTTCCAAACTCAGCTTGACCCTGAAAGAAAGCTCTGGAGCATAAGTTACACCAGACCATCCTCAGAGGGTTGCAGACTCCAGGCATGCAGAAGGTGGGTGATAAACTCATCAAGCTTGGAAGTGAATCCATAGCAATTTGGATGGGATAACACTAGTATCCCCTTCTGTTAAATGCTCATGTTGAGACCAGAGAGCTTTGTTAGAGGTTAGTGTCTGGGAAACTGTCTAAGTTTTTCATAACTCATTTTTTTTCTGGGGTCGTTAGGAACAAAGGAAAACATGACTGTCAGGTCAGAGACAGCTAGGTTTGAATCCTAATCCCATTGCATGCATGTGTGCTAAGTTGCTTCAGTTGTGTCACTTTGTGACCCCGTGGACTATAGCCCACCAGGCTCTTCAAGAATACTGGAGTGGGTTGTCATTTCCTCCTCCAGGGGATCTTCCCAATCCATGGATCAAACCTGTGTGTCTTGTGTCTTCTGCATTGAGGTGTATTTTTTTTACCAATAGCGATTGCCACTTGGGAACCCCTAACCCGAATCCTGATACTTGTAAAAAAGAAATGCCTGGCCTAGAGTAAATTATACTACCCCAAAAGCCACCTGATGTGAGGATCTGATTCATTGGGAAAGACCCCAAAGCTAGGAAAGATAGAGGGCAGGAGGAGAAGGGGGCAACAGAGAATGAGATGTTTAGATATCATCAGTGACTCAATGGGTAGGTTTGAGCAAACTCTGGAAGATAGTGAAGGACAGTGAAGCCAGGCTTGCTGCAGTCCATGGGGTTGGACACAACTTAGCAACTGAACAGCAACAAAAAATGAGCAGTGCCCTTTCTCAGGTACATTTGCTTCGTGTAAAGCTTGCCGTTTGAAACTTTTCCATCTTAAGTCATTTAAAACTTAATTTTGACTTTTTTTCTCCAGAGATTTTTTTTTTAAATTTTCAAACATATTTCATTGCAAAATAATGGAATTTAACCCAATTTAAAGGTATTCCTGACATCAGGGAAATGATCCTGCTTATGATATTAAAGCTTTGGTGGTTTAGTTGCTAAGTCATGTCCAACTCTTTGTGCCCCCATGGATTGCAGTCTGCCAGGCTCCTTTATCCATAGGATTTCCCAGGCAATAATGCTGGATTGGATTGCCATTTCCTTCTCCAGGGAATCTTCCCAACTTAGGAATCAAACCTGGGTCTCCTGCACTGCAGGTGGACTCTTGCACTGCAGGCAGATTCTTTACCAACTGAGCTTCAAGGGAAGTCAGAGAAATGATTGCAGCATGCTTATTTGTGAAAACAGAAAGCCCTTCATCCTCCCAGGACCCTCTCTACAGCTGGACCTGCCCCTTCAGCCTGCCGACGATGCTAGCCCCTTTTCGTACCCCCTTGGAAGAAAACTCTCTGAGGGAACCTAAAGTCAAAGACAAATGACAAGAAGATGATGCATTTATTTTCTTTTTTTTTCCTAATCAAGCTCTTGATCTAGAATTATTATTTTGTTTATTTTCCTTCTTCCATGAAGTTGATTTGAGTTTTCCCACTGCATTCCCAGATCCCAGGGTATTTGGCAGTTGAATCCAGGAAGCTCTGCCAATAGCCTGTCATTTGGTCAGCATCCCAGTTACTCCTTGCCCTCTCTCCTGAAGCCCTCCATATGTACCCTGGTGGCTTTGGAAGGAAGGCAAATGGCCCTCTGGGAACCAGGCAGCCAGATGGAAGGATCTGGCTCTTGTTCTTGGATGGGTGAGACTTTTATTCCTGCATCGGTCATTAGCTCAGCAGGTCAAGAGAGTCCGCCAACTGCAAAATGCTAGGCTTAACAATCTTCCAATCATGGGATATTATAGCTGGAAGGGGCTTTAGAGATCATCTTTTCCAATCTATTCATTTCAGAGAAAAATGGACTGAAGTGCACATAGCTTAAATGTTTTTCTCATGATCACACTATATACAGAGCTAAGACCACTTCTGTGACACCAGTGATTGCTGAACTTTTATTTATTTTTTTAACATTGAAAGGTTATAATGCTAATATTACAATGCTAATATGTAAATATATTTATTATGTATTATAACACATTTATTATTTATTATAGATTTTAACAAAATCATGCTGTTAAATGTTCTGGCTGAAGTTAATCTGTATGAAGGGTGAGATGGGGAAATGGGAAACTTGATTGCATCCCTTTTTCCTTTTTGCAGCTCTGTGCCCAGGCCCCCAAACAAAAAAACAAAATAAAACCCTTGGCTTGCCTGTAGAAACCTTAAATCTCCTTATAATACTACTCAGAAAGTCCTGCATTGAACATGTTTCAAGTTTAAAGGGAAGCCCTGGCCACACAGGTCAGTGCCAGGACTGGGTTCAGAGCTTGGAGGGAAGATAAGAGAAGCGGGAGAAAGAACCAAGTAGTGGCCTGTTTGAGCCCAGCTCTTCCAGGCTGAGAATATGGAGTCCAGGAAGTCATCTGTAGGGCCAAGTGGTAGAGGCTGAACCTGCCAGGCTTCTCTGTCCGTGGGATTCTCCAGGCAAGAATACTGGAGTGGGTTCCCATGCCCTTCTCCAGGGGATCTTCCTGACTGAGAGAATGAACTAGTGTCTCTTATTTATGTCTTCTGCATTGGCAGGCTGGTTCTTTCCCACTAGCACCCCCTGGGAAGCCCAAAATGAAGTGAGGACGTTGAAACAAGGCTCAAGAGCTGGGTGGGAGCTGGATGGAAGGAAGGGTAGGGGAATTGTATTAGGTTTCTGTTGATAATTTTTGTTCAAATTATGGCAGTCACTCAAATTACTGCAAACTAGTATCAATGGTTTAAAACAATACAAGTTTATCTACATCAGTGTTTCTGTAGGTCAGTTGTTGAGCATCTCTTCTCAGGGTGTCCTGAGGCTTAAGTCAAGGTGTTGGCCGAGCTGAGCTCCTTTCTGGAGCTCAGGGTCCTCTTCTAAGCCCATGAAGTTGTTGGCGGAAGTCAGTACCTGGTGGTTGTAGAAATGGTATTTCTCCTTTCCTACTTGCCAGCAGCCAGGGGCCACTTTCAGTAACTAGAGGTTGCCTGATGTTCCCTGCCACAAGGCCCTCTCTATAACAAGGCAGTTTCCTTGAACTTCCTTAAAATCATCAAGAGAGTATGTCTTTACATTTTACCTTCTTTGAAAGGACTCAACTGGTTAGATCAGGCTTACCCAGAAAAATCTCTTTTTGATTAACTCTAAGTCAGGAAGCAACAGTTAGAACTGGACATGGAACAACAGACTGGTTCCAAATAGGAAAAGGAGTACATCAAGGTTGTATATTGTCACCCTGCTTATTTAACTTATATGCAGAGTACATCATGAGGAACCCTGGGCTGGAAGAAGCACAAGCTAGAATCAAGATTGCCGGGAGAAATATCAATAACCTTAGATATGCAGATGACACCACCCTTATGGCAGAAAGTGAAGAGGAACTCAAAAGCCTCTTGATGACAGTGAAAGAGGAGAGTGAAAAGGTTGGCTTGAAGCTCAACATTCAGAAAATGAAGATCATGGCATCTGGTCCCATCACTTCATGGGAAATAGATGGGGAAACAGTGGAAACAGTGTCAGACTATTTTTTTGGGCTCCAGAATCACTGCAGATGCTGATTGCAGCCATGAAATTAAAAGATGCTTACTCCATGTGTGTGTGGAGATTCCTCAAAAAACTGGAAATAGAACTGCCATATGATCCAGCAATCGCACTCCTGGGCATACACACCGAGGAGACCAGAATTGAAAGAGACACGTGTACCCCAATGTTCATTGCAGCACTGTTTATAATAGCCAGGACATGGAAGCAACCTAGATGTCCATCTGCAGACGAATGGATAAGAAAGCTTTGGTACATATACACAATGGAGTATTATTCAGCCATTAAAAAGAATACATTTGAATCAGTTCTAATGAGGTGGATGAAACTGGAGCCTATTATACAGAGTGAAGTAAGCCAGAAAGAAAAACACCAATACAGTATACTAACACATATATATGGAATTTAGAAAGATGCAAATGATAACCCTGTATACGAGACAGCAAAAGAGACACAGATGTATAGAACAGTCTTTGGGACTCTATGGGAGAGGGTGAGGGTGGGATGATTTGGGAGAATGGCATTGAAACACGTATGTTGTCATATGTGAAACGAATCACTAGTTCAGGGTCAATGCATGTTATAGGATGCTCGCTCGGGGCTGGCATGCGGAGATGACCCAGAGGGAGGATAAAGGGAGGAGGGAGGTGGGAGGGGGGTTCAGGAGGGGGAACTTATGTAAACCCGGGGCAAATTCATGTCAATGTATGGCAAAACCAACCAATATAATATTGTAAAATAATTTGCCTCCAATAAAAAATAAATTACCTAAAAAAAAAAAAAAAGACGCTTACTCCTTGGAAGGAAAGTTATGACCAGCCTAGATAGCATATTAAAAAGCAGAGACGTTACTTTGCCAACAAAGGTCTGTCTAGTCAAGGCTATGGTTTTTCCAGTGGTAATGTATGGATGTGAGAGTTGGACTGTGAAGAAAGCTGATCACCGAAGAATTGATGCTTTTGAACTGTGGTGTTGGAGAAGACTCTTGAGAATCCCTTGGACTTCAAGGAGATCCAACCAGTCCATTCTAAAGGAGATCAGTCCTGGGTGTTCATTGGAAGGACTGATGCTAAAGCTGAAGCTCCAATACTCTGGCCACCTCATGTGAAGAGTTGACTTACTGGAAAAGACTCTGATGCTTGGAGGGTTTGGGGACAGGAGGAGAAGGGGACGACAGAGAATGAGATGGCTGGATGGCATCACTGACTCTATGGACATGAGTTTGAGTGAACTCCGGGAGTTGGTGATGGAGAGGGAGGCCTGGTGTGCTGTGATTCATGGGGTCGCAAAGAGTCAGACACGACTCAGTGACTGTACTGGACTGAACTTAACTGAAGTCAACTGATTAGTAACCTAAAATTGAAAGTGACATTACCATCATATATGCCAATCTCTCTCATACTCTAAAGGAGGGAAATATACAGAGTGTGTATATCAGAAAGTAGGAATCCAAGGTTATTTTGGAATTCTGCTACAATAAGAACAAAGCTAGGGAAAATAAGACTACACCTTCTGGCTTCAAATCCATGCTCTACCACATAGAACCTGTAAGGGAATTGTTTCTATGTCTCCTTTATTTCTTATCACTTAGCTGTAACTAATAATTATACATATGTTTGGGAGTTATTGGGCTTCACCGGTAGCTTGGTGGTAAAGAATCTGCCTGCCAATACAGAAGGAACCAGAGACATGGGTTTCATCCCTGGGTTGGGAAGGTCCCCTGGAGTAGGAAGAGGCACTCCATTATTCTTGCCTGGAAAATTTCATGGACAGAGGAGCCTGCTGAGCCACAGTCCATGGGGTCACAGAGAGCCAAACCTGATTGAATATGAGCATGAGGGAATGAGGGCTGGGGTTTATGGTGCAGATTCAACAGAACTATGCACTAAAACCCATGGATCAGTGCCTGGTCTAGGACTGTTGCTTAATGAGTACCCGTTTTTAAACAGGTGGCCCATGGCTGGCCTTCTGTAAACCATCAGTTCTCTGGTAGATGCATTGGCTTAAGGGTCAGGATCAGGGTAGAAACAGAAGGTCATAACACATCTCAGAACCTTGTTGAGAGCATATGACTTCCAGAGTTGGGATTCCTAATGCGTCACAAATCCCTCAAAAGGAAGCATTGAGTCCTTGGCTGATGGCTTGTCCTGGGTTGATGCCATATGAAGCTTAAGGGTAAAGCAAAAGATGAAGCCTCAGCCCCACGGCCAAGAGGGAATATCAGAGTTGGCTTGAGTTTCTCTGTGATATGAAATTTGAATTGAGACCTAGATTTTCAGAGAGGCAGGAAGAAGATGTTCTTGATAATGAAAAACTCCAGTGTAACACTTAATCTGTCTCATGCGAAGAACTGCTTATTTTTCTCTTCTCACACCTGGGGAGCAAGTAACTAACATACACTGTGTCAAGATCTTACCTCATTTCAAAAATTAATTAAGGCCTAATTATCTTATTTGATATCCCTTAATCTTGTCCATGGGCTTCCCAAATGGTGCTAGTGGTAAAGAACGTGCCTGCTAATTCAGGAGACATAAGAAACATAAGAAACTTGGGTTCAATCCCTGAATGGGGGAGTTCACCTGAAGGACATGGCTACCCACTCCAGTACTCTTGCCTGGAGAATCTCATGGACAGAGGAGCCTGTAGGCTACATTCCATAGAGTCTCAAAGAGTTGGACACTTAGCATGCATGCAAGCCCGTCTATGGTCTCTACAGTATGTGCAACAGTAGTTAACAGAGTGTAAATGGGGGACCCAGCATATCAATAACTGTCACCTCCCGCCTCAAAACTGAACGTATATGGCTTTCTCACATTGATTCAAGGCTGTGTGTTAATTCAGTGGAAAGGAGGAAGGATAATCCTAATAGGTGTGATGCCCGAAGCCACTTAAGAGTGGACCTGTGTGCACTCCAAATGTAGAGGAAGGCAATTCAAGTGTTTGTAAAGTCCAGTAAGCCGTGTAAATTTCCATCTGGGGCATAAAATGCAACTACACAACTTTGCAGGTATCTTGCTAACTCATTTCCCACCCCACAAATGGACCTGGATGTGAGAATTTCCAGGTGCTTGCTTTCTTTAGCTATTTGTGCTATTAAAGTTAGTTAAAAAGTTAACCGTAAGTGCAATGTCTTTTTTGAGAATGCTGCAGCTGTTTGAGCCAGTTATAAAAGATCTGTTAAACAGTCTCAAGGGATATATGGAGATCTTTCATCATCAGCTAGGTAATTTATAGTCCTTTTTGGTTCCTCCTAGATGTCACATATTCTCAAAAAAAGTGGCACCAGCATCAGCTTCAGCCTTATAATTAGCACACGACTGAAAACATCCTGGAAACAAAGAGCCATCAGAAGATTCTCAGTGGGACTTTGTAGGTACATGAACCATTTCCCAAGGAAGAGTTAGCCTGGAAGCATCAGTCCTCACTAGTGGGCTTTGTCTCCTCTGAGGGTCCAGTGGGGTCAGTCAGACAGCTGTGAGCCACAGTTCCTGGTGAAAGGAGGCAGAGGGGGTGCTTCCTGGAGGATACAATACTTAAGCTGAATCTTTAACAGATGGGGAGAAGCCAGAAAAAATCAAGGGTGATCCTGGAACCATTTATAACACTCAGGAAGACCAGTGTAAACACAAGTGCTGAGGCAAGAGCTGGAGTGTAAGAAGGGAGTTTCTAGCGGTTAAGGGTTGTTGGAGGCTGACCAATGGGGAAGTGAGAAAGGGGTGGAGGAAAATGAGGCCAGAAGAGGAGAAAAGATCTAGATAAATGGCTAGCCCTCTGGGTGACTTTAAGGATTCCAGAGCTTTGCTTCGGAGAAGGCAATGGCAAGCCACTCCAGTACTCTTGCCTAGAAAATCCAATGGACAGAGGAGGCTGGTGGGCTACAGTCGGACAAGACTGAGTGACTTCACTTTCACTTTTCACTTTCACACATTGGAGAAGGAAATGGCAACCCACTCCAGTGTTCTTGCCTGGAGAATCCCAGGGATAGCGAAGCCTGGTGGGCTACCGTCTATGGGGTCACACAGAGTCGGACACGACTGAAGCGACTTAGCAGCAGCAGCAGCAGCAGCAGAGCTTTGCTTGGGGGTGGGGAATGACTGAAGGGTTTGGGGCAAGGCAGTGTCTAAAAAAAAAAAAAGTGTTACTTGCTCAGTCATGTCTGACTCTTTGTAGCCTGCCAGACTCCTTTGTCCATGGGATTCTCCAGTAAAGAATACTGGAGTGAGATGCCACTTCCTTCTCCAGAAGATCTTCCCCACCCAAGGATCAAATCTGAGTCTCCTACATTGCAGGCAGATTCTTTACCATCTGAACCATTAGGGAAGCCCCATGTTAAAAGCCAAACTGCTTTAAGGTGGGTCCTATGTAGTATCTGTCTCACAGGCTTAATGGATGGGAAGGGATTTAGAGAGCAGGCCTGGAAGGAGGAGGCTGATGAGGAGGCTGCAGAAATAGATTTCCCCAGGAGGCACAGTTGGTAAAGACTCTGCCTGCCAATGCAGGAGACTCAGGAGACACGGGTTCGGTCCCTGGGTCCGCAAGATCCCTGGAGTTAGGAAATGGCAACCTACTCCAGTATTCTTGCCTGGAAAATTCCATGGACAGAGGAGCCAGGCAGACTATGGTTTAAGGAGTCACAAAGAGTTAGACACAACTGAGTACACACACACACACACAGAAATAATTTAGGCTAGAGATGAGGAAGTTCTTAAGGATATCTAATGTGAGAGGGATAGATAAGAGTTCAAACACGCTTTTTCACCTGTTTCCCTCTCAGGGAAAGAGCTATAGCATCGTTGTTATTGTTGTTTAGTCACTAAGTCATGTCTGACTCTTTGCAGCCCCATGGACTGCAGCACACCAGGCTTCCTTGTCCTTCATTATCTCCTGGAGTTTGCTCAAACTCGTGTCCATTAAGTTAGTGATGATATCCAACCATCTCATCCTCTGGACTATAGCATACAGAAAATAGTACAGAAACCTGTTTGCCTCAGTTCAAGTTTTAGCCATTACTACCTATGTGATCTGTGCAAAACTTCTTGGCTAGAATAGTAAGAAGGTCGTAAATGCTCAATATATGTTAACGATTATTCTTAGGAATAATTTTAGCCTAGAAACATATAGTTCCCAGTTAGACCCCCATGGATTGGAATCCTGAGCCAGATAGGTTAGGTCACCATGGTAACTTAAACATTTGGCACCTTAGTTTCTCCATCTGTAAATGCTGATAACAGTAATATCTACCTCTTAAGTTTGCTGTAAGGATTAAACATGGAAATGTGTAAAACACTTAGGAAGTACCCGATATGTAATAAATATAATAATCATCATTGTCTAGGCAACTTTTTCATTTCATCCTTTTCTGTTTTTTTGGATGGTACTATAGAATTGATCTTTACAATTCTATGTAAACTGAAACAGTCCCCCACATTCTTTGATTTTTTTTTTATACGCTTAAAAGTCTTCATAATATAGAACTTCTTTGCCTGCTTGATTAGTCTTAATGTTTCAAGAAAAAACCTGCATCAAGTTTACTAACCTTATAATTTTGTATTTGTGCAGTACCTCTGACTCATAATAGATGGAGCTGAAGGTAAAAGTGCTAATGTTTTCTTAATTCTGGCTGAAATTTTATTGAAAATATCACTTGGTTCTGGTATTCATAGAATCTATTCTATAGGAAATGTCACTGCTGCCCTCCAGTAGGGTTGCTTACTGCTAGGAACTGAGGAACAGCCTGGAATTTGGCACTTGAGCTGGGTCTTCAAGTTTTAATGGAAACCACTCAATTTATTTCAACTCACATCCATTACTCAGGCAGTGTTGAGCATCTACTGGGTTGCCAGTTCTGGGCTAAGTGCTATGAAGATGAAAACGAATTTGTCTTGAAGAGCTTTCTGTCCAAGTAGTAAGACCCAACTTGCAGTGATGGGGCGATAAATGAGCATCATGTCTTGTAAGCCACAGCAGAGGCACTGACATTGCTCAAAGCTGGGGAACAGCAGTTTACGGCACAGTAGAGGAGACCAGACCTGGATTAGTCTTGGCAATGAAGGTGCCTGTCATTTTAGAAGAGATTTCCCAACTGGCAGCCTCAGTTTTTTTTATTTTTTTCCAGTAAAATGGGAATGGCACTAAAAGATATCTAAGTCCACTCCCAACTTTTGCATTTGCTGATTAAATGTGAGCTGGGGACCTTCTAGAAACTTTCTAAAGAAAAGGTACTTAAAGGTACACAGATTTTTTTAAAAGATTTATCTCTTTACCCTACAAATTTTGAACTTTCCTTCTTTGTATTTTATGTCTGAATCAACTCTGATCAGATCACGATAACTAGGTTCTCTATGGAAGAGATTTCCTTGAACTGATCTATGGGAGTTATGCTAAGAAACTCAAGATTATATTTATGGTGGAAAGTGGGGGATAAAACTGTGATCTCTTCACACTGAGTTTCTTCCATGAAACAACATCCCCTCTTAGGAATTATAGGCTTTTTTCTTGCTGTCAATGGCAAGCATATATATGACATGCTTCCCCTAGACTTTGCACTCCAGGAAGCTTTGGGCCAGACTGGTGACTCAGCATGCTTGTGGATGACACATCCACATTGTAATGTTTCTATTTACTTTTATTTCTCTGATCTTCATTTTTCCCTTTTGTTTTTCAATGTTGTTTTGTATATGCCTCTAATCTACCTTTAATTATCTGGATCAAACTAAGCAGCAGTGTGTGGTAAACAGAAGGTTTAGGTGCCAACCGCAGAATCTGTGCTCAGTGACTCTTCACTCCTTTATGATAAAAATACCTCTCCCCACCACGTGAGTATAGCATATTTTGATTTACAAAATTCCTCAAATTGTCAGTACTCCCTTGTGAAGTGGGCTGGGGAGGTCTTTATTTTCCTCATTCTTATGATACAAAAGGGCTTCCCAGGTGGCGCTCATGTTAAAGAACCTGCCTGCCAACAAGAAGACATAAGAGATGTAGGTTCCCTGGGTCAGGAAGATCCCCTGGAGGAGGACATGACAATCCACTCCAGTGCTCTTACCTGGAGAATCCCATGGACAGAAGAGCCTGGGAGCAGGATACAGTCCATGGGGTCACAAAGAGTCAGACATGACTGAAGCAACTTAGCACTCACACACAGGTGCTAAGGGGCTTGAGGAAGTTCAGTGATATGCTACATGTTGCTTGGGGTGACCGAGTATAAGTTCTGGTCTTAGGAAGAGGCTCAGTGGGTACATTTGTCAGCCAAGGAAGAACAAGAGGAGGCTCACTGTCCCTGTTCCCTCATTACTTCTCAGAGAGGTGTGCTGAGGCCAGACAATGCAGACATCAGGCAGGAGGACCTGAGGGGTGGGACACTCTCCTGCCCATTATCTATTCTTGTGGGACAAGTGTGGGAGTAATCTCATGTAGGGAAATTGACACATGGGTCTCAGGAAAAAAGGCAGGCTGAATGTAGATGAACTCATCTCACACGCTAGTAAAGTAATGATTAAAATTCTCCAAGCCAGGCTTCAGCAATACATGAACCATGAACTTCCAGATGTTCAGACTGGTTTTAGAAAAGGCAGAGGAACTAGAGATCAAATTGCCAACATCCTCTGGATCATGGAAAAAGCAAGAGAGTTCCAGAAAAACATCTATTTCTGCTTCATTGACTATGCCAAAGCCTTTGACTGTGTGGATCACAATAAACTGTGGAACATTCTGAAAGAGATGGGAATACCAGACCACCTGACCTGCCTCTTGAGAAACCTGTATGCAGGTCAGGAAGCAACAGTTAGAACTGGACATGGAACAACAGACTGCTTCCAAATAGGAAAAGGAGTACGGCAAGGCTGTATATTGTCTCCATGCTAATTTAACTTATATGCAGAGTACATCATGAGAAACGCTGGGCTGGAAGAAGCACAAGCTGGAATCAAGATTGCCGGGAGAAATATCAATAACCTCAGATATGCAGATAACACCACCCTTATGGCAGAAAGTGAAGAGGAACTAAAGAGCCTCTTGACGAAAGTGAAAGAGGAGAGTGAAAAAGTTGGCTTAAAGCTCAACATTCAGAAAACTAAGATCATGGCATCTGGTCCCATCACTTCATGGGAAATAGATGGAGAAACAGTGGAAACAGTGGCTGACTTTATTTTTCTGGGCTCCAAAATCACTGCAGATGGTGATTGCAGCCATGAAATTAAAAGACGTTTACTCCTTGGAAGGAAAGTTATGACTAACCTAGATAGCATATTAAAAAGCGGAGACATTACTTTGTCAACAAAGGTCCATCTAGTTAAAGCTGTGGTTTTTCCTTTGGTCATGTATGGATGCGAGAGTTGGACTATAAAGAAAGCTGATCACAGAAGAATTGATGCATTTGCACTGTGGTGTTGGAGAAGACTCTTGAGAATCCCTTGGACTTCAAGGAGATCCAACCAGTCCATTCTAAAGGAGATCAGTCCTGGGTGTTCATTGGAAGGACTGATGCTAAAGCTGGAACTCCAATACTTTGGCCACCTGATGGGAACAGCTGACTTATTTGAAAGGATCCTGATGCTGGGAAAGATTGCAGGCAGGAGGAGAAGGGGACAACAGAGGCTGAGATGGTTGGGTGGTGTCACCAACTCAATGGACATGGGTTTGGGTGGACTCTGGGAGTTGGTGATGGACAGGGAGGCCTGGCATGCTGCGGTTTATGGGGTCGCAAAGAGTCAGACATGACTTAGTGACTGAATTGAACTGAACTGAACGTATGCCTTCTGTTTAAGAGAATGCTGGGAGATGCCAGCTGCTTGGCACCTGAAAACTTTGGTGCCCCCAGGTTTTTGAAGCCTTGTTTAGTGTAGCTGGGAGGATCCCAGGCCCCTGGAGAGTGTGGTCACTCCTCATAGGAGAATAGATGCCATCAGGTGCATCTAGCTTATTGACAGGCAACACACTCAGTTATTGGATAGCCCTACTTGTCTCCACATATGGGTAATAGGGTAATAGCAGCTGGATTGGAAACCAGGCTTTCCTTCTGACCTCACATCAACTCTTCTCTGCACTTTTGTCATAGGGCTGAGACTGGGCTGGCCTGAAGAGCAGTATCTATCCCACAGAGCTTCTCAGGACAGAAATAAAGGCTTCCTCAGGTCTTCTCATTGCATTATATCCTTTATTAGATTTGTTGACCAACCCTTTTTCTTCCCCCTCCATCCCTGACAACTTTATTGTGAATCTCTACAGGGCCATGTCTCTGTCCCATTAATTTTAGTTTAGTTTATGACACAGGATAGACACTCAATAAAAAATATTTAGCTTATGAATTCAATAACTCCCTGTTAACTTTGTAATGAATTCCTTGGTGTGATTAAAGGTTGTGTGTGTGTCCAGTTATTCATTGACTTTTATTACCAAAAACCCCACAAAACTGGATCTATCTTGTTGATTTAAGACCTATCATCATACCCTTCCAATTATCCTTCTATTTCCTCCTACGTCACATCTCATCATCTTTCATTTGAAATATTTTACTGTTATCTGAAGTTTTCTTATTTATCTGTCTCCTGTTCCAATAGTTTCTATCTTCCACCTTGTTTCCCATGCCTACTGGTCTACCTCTCAGACTCAAAACATATCTGACTGGAGCTCTCCCAGTTTTCTTTTCAGGGCTCAACTCAACGACCAAAGTGCCTTCACCTTCAATGTGTTAGTCACTCAGTTGTGTCTGACTCTCTATGAGCCCATGGACGGTAACTTACCAAGCTCATCTGTCCATGGAATTCTTCAGGCTAGAATACTGGAGTAGTTTTCCATTTCCTTCTCCAGGGGATCTTCCTGACCCAGGGATTGAACCCAGGTCTCCTGCACTGCAGGCAAATTCTTAAGTGACTGAGCCACCAGCGTAGCCCTCACCTTGTATACCATACCTGCTAATGATTTTCTAGGTTATCTCCTAGGAGGAGGCATGGGCTTTAGCTTTTGCTTCTGTATGTCTGCTGTAATTGGTCATATTGGTCAATTGCAAAATTGGTCATATCCTCTGCAATTTATCAATGATCATTAGTTAAAAGGACATTTGGGTCATTGAAAATAAATTGACTTTCAAGCAAGAAACCTGAGAAAGAAAGACTTTTAGGGTTCAGGGCAAGAATATAGTGTTTTTGTGGTATATGAGTTACAGAATAAAACAGTAGCATCTGTAATCCTGGAGCTAAGCCTGAAGTTCTACTAAATGTTCAGCTGTATCTCCACCACCCTGCTACCATTATGCTCTCTGAGTCTATAGCAGAGGATTGTGGACTGCATGCTCTTTATCAAGTCCACTCACAGAAGTGAATCTGCTCCTGCTTATTTATATCTTTGTTAGCAAAAGCCACTATGTTGTCTTTCCCAAGACACTTGTATTTTAGTCCCATCCCTCATCAAGAAAAGAAGAAAGGCTTTGGCTACTCACAAAATAATTGCAAAGAATCATTGAATAAGTACAGAAGTTAATATGGAAAGCCACAGCTTTTGAGTATCCAGTCTTTCACTGGGAAGTAAACTAGTAAGCACTTGTAATACCCATTCTTCCTTTTTTAAACCTGCTGGACTGTACATGAATCCTCAGTGTGCATCAGGTTGTGTATGTGTTTGTGTGTGTGTGCTCAGTTGTATCTGACTCTTTGTAACCCCATGGACTGTAGCTTACCAGGCTCCTCTGTCCATGAAATTATCCAGGCAAGCATACTGGAGCAGGTTTACCATTTCCTACTCCAGGGGATCTTCCTGACTCAGGGTTTGAACCTGCGTCTCTTGTGTCTCCTGAATTGGCAGGGGGATTCTTTACTACTGCTCATTAGGTAGGGCTAGTCTAAAAGCATAAATATAGTATATATAATCACAGTTTCAGACATGGAAAACCATTAAAGATCTTTCTTCCAAGATAAACTTTACCTTGTCTAATAATATTGGTTGTGTGGTTCAAAAGCTTTTGTTTAAAATGATTGTGAAGACACATCCAGGCACTATGGGCAAGATTCTAGGGTTGTTAATTGTCTGCCATGGTTGTAGGTGAGTGCAGAGCATACCTCCTGTGTCTGACACAGATTCTTTCTGGTGCAGAGGTCACCTCTTCAAACAGTCGTATCCTTACCAATTCTTTTTAACACATCTATGGGCCAAGACTCTCTCCTTTATAACATGAGCTTTGTATATTGACAAAATATATATTTTTATCAAAATTCTTAAACTTCTTCTGCCCATTTTTTGACTGAGATATTTGTGCTTTTTTTTGTTTGTTTGTTTAGTATGGAGCCATCTGAGACCTGTGTATGGTTTGGATATTAATCCCTTGTCAGTTGTATCTTTTGCAAATATTTTCTCACATTGTGTATGTTGTCTTTTCTTTTTGTTGATGGCTTCCTTTGTTGTGGAAAAGTTTTTAAGTTTAATTAGGTTCCGTTTTTATTTTTCTTTTATTTCTTTCGCTTTGGGAGACTGATCTAAGAAAATATTGCTGCAATTTATGTCCAAAAAAGTTTTGTCTATGTTCTCTTCTGGCAGAAGACCTAAATAGACATATCTCCAAAGGAGACACATGGATGGCCAATAGGCACAGGGAAAGTTTGCTCATCATCACTGATTATTAGAGGAATGCAAATCAAAACCACAGTGATAGTATCACCTCACACCCCACATCAGTCAGAATGGCCATTGTCAAAAAAAGTGTGAGGAAAAGGGAACCCTCCTACACTGTTGGTGGGAACATAAATTTGTACAGCCATTATCAGAAAAAGTATGGAGATTCCTTAGAAAATTAAAAATAAAGCTACCATATGATCCAGCGATCTCATTCCTGCACTTATATCATGAAAGATGAAAACTATAACTTGAAAAGATACATACACCCTGATATTCACAGCAGCACTATTACAATAGCCAAGACATGGAGACAACCCAAGTGTCCATTGACAGATGAATGGATAAAGAAGATGTGGTACATATATACAGTGGAATATTACTCAGACATAGAAGAGTGAAGTATTGCCTTTTGCAGCAACATAGATGGACCTGGAGGATATCATACTTAGTAAAGTAAATCAGACAAAGCAAGACAAATGTCATGTATCATTTTCTGTGTAATCTAAAAACGAATACAAATAAACTTATATACAGAACAGAAATAGAATCACAAATGTAGAAAACAAATTTATGGCTACCAAAGGAGAAAGGGAGGAGGGAGAGGATAAATTAGGAGAATGGGATTACAGATATAAACCACTAAAAATAAAATAGATAAGATTCAAAGATTTACTGCATAGCACAGGGAACTATATTCAATTTCTTGTAATGATCTCTAGTGGAAAATTAAATATGTAGATACATATATCACTGAACCACTTTGCTGTACATCTGAAACACTCATAATATTGCAAATCAACTATATTTTACTTAAAAACTTCTTAAACCTCAAGATGGGAACATATTAGACAAAATCTGGGCAAGGATTAAAAGAAGAGCTGGTCAGTTGTTTTCTGTAGTTTGCTCAACCTAGTAGGGGATAAAGTACTAGATTCCTAGTACAAATTACAGAATTGTGACCATGGTCAAATTTAATACTGATTGTGTATTTCACCTTCTCCACTACCAACTATATATCCATATCTTTTAGAAATATAGTATCTAGTACAGTGTAGAATGCTTTAACCAAAATGGCTGTGTTGAGAGTAGGGAAGAAGTCCTAATAGTGGCTTTTGCTCTGGATTTAATTTTCATCTGTTAGGTAATATCAGAATTAAAAATAAATAAAGGGACTTGGAAAAAACTGACTATAACCTCTTGGAGTTCTTAATAATGAAGGAAAGAAAAATGGGACATATAACCATATGTACAGGACCATTCAAAAAAGCAAGTTTAAAAATAAAAGTTCAAAGAAAAAAATGGGCATAATTCCATGGCTGAGGCTGTGTGGGTTTGGAATATAAACTTTTGGATGACACTGCTGCAAAGAGTTTGAATGAGTGAAGATAGGGTAGGCATTCTCTGATGAGCTTCTGGGTCATATATTGAAGATGGGACATGGTTCTTTTCCAATAAGACTCAGGGTAAATGTTAAAGTTTCCTTTAATTCTGAATGCCATTTCAGGGTGACCTGGTTTATTATATATACATATTCTGCTTTGGCACATGTACATGGCTATAAATATATGTCTTGATCCCTTTCCATGTATGGTTCAGTTCAGTTCAGTTCAGTCGCTCAGTCGTGTCCGACTCTCCGCGACCCCATGAATCACAGCATGCCAGGCCTCCCTGTCCATCACCAACTCCCGGAGTTCACTCAAACTCATGTCCACAGAGTCGGTGATGCCATCCAGCCATCTCATTCTCCGTCGTCCCCTTCTCCTCCCGCCCCCAACCTTTCCCAGCATCAGAGTCTTTTCCAGTGAGTCAACTCGTCGCATGAGGTGGCCAAAGTATTGGAGTTTCAGCTTTAGCATCAGTCCCTCCAATGAACATCCAGGATTGATCTCCTTTAGAATGGACTGGTTGGATCTCCTTGCAGTATAAGGGACTCTCAAGAGTCTTCTCCAACACCACAGTTCAAAAGCATCGATTCTTCGGCGATCAGCTTTCTTCACAGTCCAACTCTCACATCCATACATGACCACGGGAAAAACCATTGCCTTGACTAGACGGACCTTGGTCGGCAAAGTAATGTCTCTGCTTTTTAATATACTATCAAGGTTGGTCATAACTTTCCTTCCAAGGAGCAAGCGTCTTTTAATTTCATGGCTGCAATCAGCATCTGCAGTGATTTTGGAGCCCAAAAAAACAAAGTCTGACACTGTTTCCACTGTTTTTCCATCTATTTCCCATGAAGTGATGGGACCAGATGCCATGATCTTTGTTTTCTGAATGTTGAGCTTCAAGCCAACCTTTTCACTCTCCTCTTTCACTTTCATCATCCATGTATGGTTATTTTTCCTCTAAAAATCATGTTTGTTCATCTGCACTAGTGTTTCTTAACCTTTTTTAAAAAGCATTGTTCTTTATAGACCTCCTTAGAAACCTTTTTAAAATGTTTTTCCCTAATTACCTCTTACATATAATGTTGCCTTCCCCGGTAGCTCAACATTAACATGTAATGTTAATACCACATATACTTGTATATCTGTTCATGCATAGCAGAGGGCCATGTACCCTTGTAATATCTGCCCTCACCCCACCAGGAAGCAATTTTTGCTCTTTTGAGACTACATGACTTGTGCTACAACTGTTTTCCTTTGGGGAGAATCAGTATTGTGAAAATGACTATACTACTCAAAGCGATTTACAGATTCAATGCAATCTCTATCAAATTACTAATGACATTTTTCTCAGAACTAGAACAAAAATTTTTACAATTTATATGGAAACACAAAAGACTACAAATAGCCAAAGCAATCTTAAGAAAGACAGGCAGGGTTGGAGGAATCAACCTTCCTGACTTCAGACTATACTACAAAGCTACTATAATCAGGACAGTATAGTACTGGCACAGAAACAGAAATATAGATCAATGAAACAAGATAGAAAGTCCAGGGATAGACCTTTCACCTATGGGCACCTTATCTTTGACAAAAGAGGCAAGAACATGCAATGGAGAAAAGACACCCTCTTCAATAAGTGGTTCTGGGAAAACTGAACAGCTACATGTAAAAGAATGGAATTAGAACAATTCCTAACAACATACAAAAAAATAAACTCAACATGGATCAAAGACTTAAATGTAAAGTTAAAAACTATAAAGCTCTTAGAGGAAAACATAGTCAGTATAGTCTTTGACATACATCACAGCAAGATTCTCTATAACCCATATCCTAGATTAATGGAAATAAAATAAAAATAAACAAGTGGGATGTAATTAAACTTAAAAGCTTTTGCACAGCAAAGGAAACTTAAACAAGCTGAAAAGATAACCCTCAGAATGGGAAAAAATAATTATAAATGAAGCACTGACAAAAGATTAATCTCCAAAATATATAAGTAGCTCAGTATCAGAAAAACAAACAACCCAATGAAAAAATGGGCAGATCTAAACAGACATTTATCCAAAGAAAGCATGCAGATAGCCAATAAGCACATGAAAACAAGCTCAATATGAGTCATTATTCAGTTCAGTTCAGTTCAGTTCAGTCGCTCAGTCGTGTCCGACTCTCCACGACCCCATGAATCACAGCATGCCAGGCCTCCCTGTCCATCACCAACTCCTGGAGTTCACTCAAACTCATGTCCACAGAGTCGGTGATGCCATCCAGCCATCTCATTCTCTGTCGTCCCCTTCTCCTCCCGCCCCCAACCTTTCCCAGCATCAGACTCTTTTCCAGCTGCAAATCAAAGCTACAGTGAGGTATCACCTCACACTAATCAGAATGGCCATCATCAAAACGTCTACAAACAGCAAATACTGGAGAAGATGTAGAGAAAAGGGAACCCTCCTGCACTAGAATGTAAATTGGCACAGCCACTATAAGAATAGTGTAGAAATTTCTTTAAAAACTAGGAATAAAACTACATATGACCCATCTATCCCACTGCTGGGCATATACCCTGAGAAAACCACAATTCAAAAAGACACATGTACCCCATTGTTCTCTGAATCACTGTTTACAATAGCCAAGACATGGAAGCAACCTAGATGTCCATATACAGATGAATGGATGAAGAAGTTGTGTACACAAATGCAATGAAATATTACTCAGCCATAGAAAGGAACAAATTTGAGTCAGTTGTCGTGGGGTGTATGATCCTAGAACCTATTAGACAGAGTGAAGTAAGTCAGAAAGAGAAAAACAGTTATTATCATATTAATGAATATATACAGAATCTAGAAAAATAGTACTGATGAACTTATTTGCAGAGAAGGAATGGAGATGCAGACATAGAGAATGTGGACAGAGCAGCGGAAGAAGAGGGTAGGATGAATTGAGAAAGTAGCATTGACATATACACACTACCACGTGTAAAATAAATATCTACTGGGAAGCTGCTGTATAACACTGGGAGCCCAGCCTGGAACTTTGTGATGACTTAGAGGGAAGCTCAAGTGGGAAGTGATTTATGTATACTTATAGCTGATTCAGGGCTTCCCTGGTAGCTCAGCTGGTAAACAATCTGCCTGCAATATGGGGGACGTGAGTTCATTCCCAGGGTTGGGCAGATTCCCTGGAGGAGGGCATGGCAACCCGATCCAGTATTCTTGCCTGGAGAATTCCCATGAACAGAGGAGCCTGGCAGGCTACAATCCATGGGATCACAAAGAGTTGGCCAGGACTGAGCAAATAAGTACAGCTATAGCTGATTGACCTTGTTGTATGACAGAAACCAACATTTTGAAAGTTATCCTCCCATTAAAACAAAGAGGACAGTGTATAGATTTGAGCTCTTTGGGGGATAGTTTTCTCTTTCCTTTATGTTTTGTATCTTGACTCCCTTGTTTACATAAGAGAACATGCCATAGTACTCCTTTTTAGTTTAGTTGAAGATGCTCCCTTTCGTTGCAGTATCTTGTGGTTGTTACCATATGATCCCAGCTGCATAACTATGGACACCCCCTTAGCTCCTCTCTCAGGAACATAAATGCAAAGTAGAAAGAAAAATACCATCTGGCTTATTTTCTTCCTTCAGTTTTATTCCCAACACTTAATTCTAAGAGATACAGCTCAAGTTTCTTTCTTTATTTTTTCTGAAGATAGTAGTTGTTTAGCTGGGATTTAGCAACTGTTGGTGAGCTCATTCTTGGCAGATTCTCTGCACTACTTCAGGTATATTCTCCGTAGAGATAAGTATCCTATTAGATACTATATTAGTTTTGTATATGATTTCTTCCATTTTCCTCAAGAGATATTCTTTGGCCACTACATGGCTTTGTATTTCTTTTATCAAATCTATGGCTGTATATCAGTCTGGATGACTTAGACTATACTGCATTAACAAAACACCCTCCAAAATCTCAGTGCTGTCATGTCCAAAATTGCTGCTCACATCCAAAAGGGAATGAAAGTCCTAGAGGATCTCACTTTTAGCACAGAAGTAAGGGTTAAAACTTCCATTCTCATTAGTCAGAACTAGTCACATGGCCTCCTAACCACTAGAAGGGAGGTACTGTAAGCCTACTATGCTATGAGGGACGAGAAAATTCAAATCTTGGTAAGGAAAGCTAATGATACCATAGGGTAGTGTTAGGACATCTCTATTCCCTTGATTTTTCCCTCCATACATAGATAGGTATTTCTTCTTCACCATTTGTAATTTATTTATAATTATTCTGTAATGAAATGGAGCAGGACCCTATGACCCTTGCTTATCCTCAGCCTGCCTTTTGTCTTTGGAGAAACGTTAGTCAAATAATAAGTTTAATCAGAGAAGTGAGAAAATGCAGAAACAAAGGAAAACAGCCAAAGGAGACCAAAGCATAATAGTTTAGTCTTTAAGAATAGTCAAGGACCTTTAGTTCCTTCTCAAAGGCTGAAGATAATATTCTGAGCCATATCCTGTGAGCTGTCTTATAGATACTGAAACTGCCACCAGATGGAAGATGTTAATTACATGGTAACCAGACTGTAACCATGACATAAGCTGCCGCAGTTCTGAGAATTGGCCTCAAAGAAATGGGAACAAATTGACCTTGGAACTGAAGATTGACTGTACTTAAAACAATCAAATTCTATTCAGTGCTCTGTGGTGACCTAAGATGGGAAGGAAATCCAAAAAAGAGGGGATATATGTATGCATATGGTTGATTCACTTTGCTGTACAGCAGAAAATAGCACAACATTGTAAAACAACCATACTCCAATAAAAATGAAAAGAACTAACCAAGAAATCAAGATGATACTGGTCAGGCCACCAATAACCAATTTCAGTAGGATTGTCAGAGCTGACTGTGTTGTTTTTTATGTAGACCCCTCTCTCCACCTATAAAAGCTCTTGCCTACTGGTTTTGGAAGGGGGTAAGTCAGCCTTTGGACAAGACTCCCACCTCCTACCCCCTATTTCCAGCATCAAAAATAAAACAAGCTTTCCTTTCCACTAACCTTGGCTCTTTCTTGGCCTTTGAGCAGCAAGCAGCCAGGCCCTGTTCTGGGTCCCTGTCTTTTCTCCTAAGTCACATTCTTTTTCTCATCAACTACTAGGCACTCAGTTTTAATTTCTCTCTACTTCTTCACAATCTTAATTTTTGATTGTTTTTGAGAGTTTATATTTGATTTCCCAGCCAGATTGTGAATTTTTTAGGCCATTTCAGCACTCACTCTGTTAGGTGACTAGTTTATAAAGAGAGAGGCCTCAAGTCCTTTGATTTTGATTTCTACTTCTGTGGAGAGATTTGTAGCACACATTTTTGGGGGAACTGAAAGTCTCGATGTATGAAATGAATCTCATGGTACCTATAATTTCTATGTGAACTGGCATCCTTTTTGCTATTTCCTCTTGGAAACTGCACATTTCCAGGCCCATCCTTATGAGTTTCAGATAAGATATTTTCCCCCAGAATTCTACAAATGCTTTTCTCATCACCAAGAGAATACCCAGCTCTGTTCCTCTCTGATAGAAATTTCTCTTCCTGTGTCTCTGTGATAAAAGAGGTAAGATGATAAATTAATGGCTAATGGGAAAGAACAAAAGGAAGATTTTGACAGTCTCCTCTTTTATACCTTGGGGTGGGTCAGAAAAACATAATGTTACTTCTGCCTCAGAAACTAAAGTTGAGATTCAAAAAGGAGCACCAAGCCTTAGATAACTTTTTGATACCTCAATAATACTATTGCCTTGTATTTTTTCTAGAAATTGATGATTTCAATTGCCAAGGGCTGACGTTGGAATCTTTTTCTCTTGAGCTGCATTAGGATGAGAAAGCATTTATCCTTCTCTTAACTCTGAAAAGAAACTTTCATTATGTGTTCTTTAAATTTGAAATGTGTTTTCCATTATTCACCCCATGAGCTCAGATTTCTAAAGAAACATAGAAACTGAAGACCTAATTTATTCCTTGTTCTGCTTTGTGGAAAACAAAGCTGAAAAGGATAATAGCCAAGGTCTGGTGGCTTTAGCCAAAAAGTCAATCGAGGCTTCGGATTCCATATGAATGGCAAAGCATCACTGAAATGCACCTCTCTTTATTTCATCTTTATAATCAGGCACAAACACATTCCTAAGTCCAGATAAAAGGAACCAGTTTTGACTTTTCTTTACTAAAATCTGAGTGTATTTTCTCTTTACTCACCTCACTTTGTACTTTTCTTTTCTCTGTCTTCTCTCTCCTCCTTCTTCTCAGTTCAGTTCAGTCTCTCAGTCGTGTCCAACTCTTTGCAGCCCCATGGACTGCAGCACACCAGGTTTCCCTGTCCATCACCAACTCCCAGAGCCTGTTCAAACTCATGTCCATCGAATTGGTGATACTATCCAAACATCTCACCCTCTGTCATTCCCTTCTTCTGACTTCAATCTTGCCCAGCATCAGGGTCTTTTCCGGTGAGTCAGTTCTTTGCATCAGGTAGCCAGTGTTGGAGTTTCAGCTTCAGCGTCACTCCTTCTCACTGGACTCCTTTTCTCCAGATCAGGTGTTTGGATGGTGCCGTTCTCATTAGAACCTGCCAATGGGGTTCATCACCCCAGAGCACTGCTCGAGGCAGATAAGAGCTTCCTTGCCTTTCTGTCCCTGATACTGATGTGCTCAAGAAAGCTTTGTTTCCACACTGAGTTGATCAGCTTCTCTGCATCCCCTTTTGGTCCTTTGAGGCCATATCTGAGCAACATTAGAGTGCTTTTCCAGAACAGGAGCAGAGAAGGGAGGAAGACAACAGGAAGGAATTGGACGCCTGTTTGAAAGATGCCTTTTAGGTGACCTAGACACAGACTTGGTTCCGTTACCATTTTGTCTCAGCCGTGCCCCTGTACTGAGGGCAGGGGGCTCTCTGCAGTGAACTTCCTGCTTGCCTCACCCCACACAGCTCTGCCCCCTCCCCTTAAAATTAGCCCTCTGGTTCTAACAGCGAACAGATTTTTTTCCTTAAACATTATTCCAAACTGAATAAATGACTGTACTTAGTATCTTCAAGAAGCTTCTTTCATGCTAAGTCGCTTCAATCATGTTCGACTCTATGGACTGCAGTCCGCCAAACTTCTCTGTCCATGGAATTCTCCAGGCAGGAATACTGGAGTGGGTTGCCATGCTTTCCTCCAGATCTTCCCCACCCAGGTATCAAACCCGCGTTTCTTATGTCTCCTGCATTGACGGGTAGGTTCTTTACCCCTAGCACCACCAGGGTCTCTTTCTTCTTCCATAGGAGATATAGGTGTTGTATGTGCCTTTTGTGTAGTTCTGCATGAACATCTTGCAGTACAGCCTTCTGACCTGACATTTTGGCGGATGGTCATAAACCACTGCATCCACTCCCAACCCTACCTCCAGGGCTACCATCACCAATACTAGCGCCTCCTGGGGAATCAGCCTTTTTACTCACTCAGCAAACTATTGAAGAAATGTGCCAGGACACCTTCACTGTTGGCTCAAGCTTTCATGTTTGGATTAATCTTTTTTTTGACCCAGCAGGGATAGGTGAAATGCTGTCAACACGGGATGATACAGATCCACTTGGTGTTCAAGGAAGTGTCCTAATTAAGGATGTCCATATTAACTCTGGCCCACAGGAATAGGTCATTTATCACAACAAATGAACTGAGTGAATATCAATTTTGTTTTTTTAGGGACATGTGAAAATTTTACCTGTTAACTAAAAGCTAGTTTTTTTTTTTTTTATGTATATATTTAACTGGAGGAAAATTGCAATGTTGTGTTGGTTTCTGCACTACAACAAGGTGAATCAGTTGTAATTTATATATATCCCCTTCCTCTTGAGCCTCCCTGCCCCCATCCCATCCCTCTAGGTCATCACAGAGCACCAAGCTGAGCTCCCTGTGCTATTCAGCAGCTTCCCACTAGCTGTCTATATTACATATGGTGGTTTTATATGTCAATGCTACTTTCTCAATCCGTCCCACCCTCTCCTTGCCCCATTGTGTCCACAAGTATGTGCTCCATTCCTTCATTGTATTAGGATGAACCATGTTTAGTTCCGATCTTGCATGTTTAGTTCCCTCTGCAGTCTTCAGATGGAGAAGGCAATGACAACCCACTCCAGTACACTTGCCTGGAAAATCCCATGGAAGGAGGAGCCTGGGAGGCTTCAGTTCATGGAATCACGAAGAGTCAGACACAACTAAGCGACTTCACTTTCACTTTTAACTTTCATGCATTGGAGAAGGAAATGGCAACCCACTCCAGTGTTCTTGCCTGTAGAATCCCAGGGATGGGGGAGCCTGGTGGGCTGCCGTCTATGGGGCCGCACAGCGTCAGACATGACTGAAGCGACTTAGCAGCAGCAGCAACAGTCTTCAGAAATTATCTGCCAAGGACAGAATTTGGTCTCAAGTGAGCAAGAAATACAGACAAATTAGGTGCCAGATTCCACTTGTCTAAAAATGGTAAATTAATAGTCCTTGCCTAATGATGTTCCTTTTACTTGAATTAAGGCATAACTGAAAATTTCTCTCCCATGGAAAAGCAGGAGAGGCTTTTGTTTCGTTGCTTCATTCCTCTCATGAGGGGCATGCTAAGTTCTGTTTTCAGCAAAAAACTCCGAAGTTCCAATTGCTGTCTTTCACCCCAGCTCCGCTCTAGAAAGCGATCTTCCTTCAGTTTGAAATTAAAAAGGAAAACAGCTTGGTATTGCTCAGAATGGTAAAGGGAGATGGATGGGAACATTTGTTTCTGACCTTCAGCAAAAGAGTTCAGTTAGTTAGGCACAATAAATTTGTTTTCTGTGAATGGGAGAGCATAAATGTTCTCCATCAGGATGGGGAAAGCATTTGCACCCGAAATGTGAAACACAGAAAATAAATCGATCAAATTAATTTCTAGCTGTCAGCCCTGGAGGCTCATTTCCCATCAGTTACATCAGGAAGCAAAGGAGGAGCTCACTTGTAATGATCCAGGGATGCTGGGGACCACGGAAGATTAGCACACTAGAGCTGCAAAAGGGTGCCTTTCTGTCACCATTCATGTCAAGGATTTGTTTGTCTGTAATCACAATCATCTACTGATGCCATGGAGAGAATGGGGAAAATGTCCCGAGGCCCAGGTGGTCACAGGTCTGCTGCCCCAGTCCTTAAAGTTGCCAGCAGGAGTCATCTCTTTAAGTTAAAGAATGACAGGACTACTCACAGGCACCTGCTTATGCTCTAACTGATCAGTCATTGGTCAAAGAAAAGACTTCTAGGGGATGGGTGATGTCGAGTACGTTTTGTTGAGAAAATGTCTCTAGATGAGAGTAGCATGGGAGAATCCTACCACAAAGGATTAATAAAGATGGGATTTTTATGCTTTGCATAAACACCAAGTCACTTTCTGGACAGTATTTGTCTTGCTCTTTGTTTCCTCAAACTGGCTCTGGATAGCTGCCTTACTTATCCAGGTAACTGAATTATTTTATGATCAGAGGGTACTGTGAAATTTGGCTTGTCTCTATGAACTGCACTAACTATATATTCTGGGCTTTCCTGGTGGCTCAGATGGTAACAAACCCATCTGCAATGCAGGAGACTGGGTTTGATCCCTGGGTTGGGAAGATACCCTGATGTAGGAAATGGCAACCCATTCCAGTACTCTAGCCTGGCGAATCCCATGGACAGAGGAGCCTGGCGGTCTACAGTCCAGGCGGTTGCAAAGAATTGGACACAACTGAGCGACTTGCACTTTCATTTTTCAACCCAGATATTTGCCAGAATTCATTTCCTAAAAGTGAGTAGGGAGTACAAGTAAAATAGGGAGTAAAAGTACGGAGTACAAGTAAAATAGTTTCATAGGACAGATAGTAAACAAGTCAGTTGGTTCTAAGGCAAGATATAAGAGCATGGTTTAGACTGTGGAGCTAAAAATGCTTTACTTAAGGAAATTCATATTGAAAACGTTGACTATGACCTGTAGTTTGATAGTTTAAAACTTCAAATGGTTAATAGACACATGAAAAGATGCCTAGTATCACTCAATATTAGAGAAATTCAAATCAGAACCATAATGAGGTACCATCTCATGCCAATCAGAATGGCCATCATCAAAAAGTCTACAAGCAATAAATGCTGGACAGGATGTGGAGAAAAGGGAACCTTCTTAAAACATTTGGTGGGAATGCAACATGGTATAGCCACTATGTAGAACAGCGTGGGGATTCCTTAAGAAACTGGGAATAGAACTGCCATATGACCCAGCAATCCTACTGCAGGGCACATACACCGAGGAAATGAGAATTGAAAGAAACACATGTACCCCAATGTTCATTGCAGCACTATTTACAATATCTAGGACACAGAAGCAACCTTGATGTCCATCAACAGAGGAACGGATAAGGAAGTTGCCATATATATACACAAAGGAGTATTACTCAGCTGTAAAAAGGAACACATTTGAGTCAGTTCTAATGAAGCAGATGAAACTGTAGCCTATTATACAGAGTGAAGTAAGTCAGAAAGAGAAACACAAATATATGTATGGAATTTAGAAAAACAGTAACAATGACTGTATATGCAGGGCAACAAAAGAAACACAGATGTAAGGAACAGACTTTTGGACTCCTGGGAGAAGACGAGGGTGGAATGATTTGAGAGAATAGCATTGAAACGTGTATATTACCATATGTGAAATAGATGACAAGTGCAAGTCCCATGCATGAAGCAGGGCACCCAAGGCCTGGCACCTCTGGGACAACCTTGAGGGATGGGGTGGAGAGGGTGTTGGGAGGGGGGTTCAGGATGGGGAGACACATGTGTATCCGTGGCTGATTCCTGTCGATGTATGGCAAAAACCATCACAATGTTGTAAAGTAATTATCCTGGAATTAAAATTGATTAATTAATTTAAAAAATACAGTGGATTATTTTGATGATTCTTGGAGAATGTCTTGTATATTTAGTTTAATGATGAAATATCATTTAGTTAAAGGCATTGTGAGCTCGTGATTTCTGGGTGGTGTGGAATGTTATCATGGAATAATTGGATCAGTCTGGTCTGTTGGTTTTGAAACATCATTTTCCCAATCTGTCAAATTCTTCCCCTCTTCCAGCACCCACAGAAGCACAATTTTGGTTATGATATGGGAAGTCTCCAACTGTCAAAGAATATTCCATACCCTTCTTGTCTTCTTAGATAGAGAATAATACTCCTGCCCTAACATACACTATATGAATATCAGATATGTTGAAATATATGGAAGCTATCCTTGATCATGTGTGTGTCCTCAGTCACTCAGTTGTTTCCAACTCTTTGCAACCCCATGGACTGTAGCCCACTAGGTTCCTTTGTCCATAAGATTTTCCAGGCAAGAATATTGGAGTGGGTTGCCATTTCCTTCTCCAGGGGATCTTCCCAAACCAGGGATCAATCCTGTGTGTCTCCTGCATTGACAGACAAATTCTTTATCACTGATCCACTTGGGAAGCCCATTCTTGATCTAGTTTCTGCCTAAACCTTGAACTCAGTTGTCTATTCCTGGTTGTATTTAGTACTATCTTTAGATGGTCTGCAGTGTCAGGTCTTTCATTATCTTTGTTGAGATAATAATATCAATAATGAGTACCTGGAGTGGAATGTTTTTGTCTACATTAAACATTAAAGCATACCTAGCAGAGTTTTTCTGTTAGATTCTTAAATATTGTTGCCTTGAATATGTATGTGAGTAAATGCTATTTAATTTCAAGGTAATTTTTATTTTTAAAGTTAAATCAGCAAGCATCTTTTTATAAAAAGCAAACAAACAAACATGCAATCCAATATTTGCCTGTTTAGTCTTGTTCTCAGGAAACTAAATCTGATTTCAGTATCCAGTTATAGGTGATAGACGTGAACTTATTCACCCTGGATTTTGTTCATTTCTGCCCCCGGATAATTGAAAGGGTAAGATAATTTACTTACTAGTGTAAATAGGAATGAGTTTTTCTCTTGAATCCATCAGCATCATTTTTTGTCAGTTAAAGAAACTCGTGATTAATACTTTCTAATGGGGCAGTGGAAAACGAGAAAGAAATACCTGGAGCTTGATTTGAGGAGGGAATATACAAAATGCACACAACAGTATGGTGTGTGTGTGTGTGTGTTTTACAACATTTATAAAATCAGAGGTCGGCTAAGGTGAAAAAGAAAATGTGACTGAGAAGGAAAAGGAAAGGAAGATGCAGAAGGAAAACAAATTAGTGTTGCCGAGGTCTAGAAAGCTTTTTTGAGCACTATCCTATACTTTGTGCTGATGAAACTATAAAACACAGAAACCTATTGCGAAATCCAGACTGAAAATGTCGCAAGATCATTAGATTAGGATGCCTATTTTGAATCCTGGCTTGGTCACAAATTAGCAGAGCATCTTTGAGAAAATTCCACTCTCTCTAGATCTTTGTTTCTTCATCTTAAGAAGAGGGATATGGGCTCGATGCTCTCTAAATCTCCTTTCAGCTTTAACATAATTTTCTAAATGCTTCCATATTGCATAAGTGTTGGCAAAACCATTGTCACTCCCCAGCATGTGGCCTAACCACAGCTCTGAGCTGTAGATAATAATAGGTCAGGACTGATTCCTTGATCAGATCTGGTCTGTTCTGACCTCCCCTGGACTTTGCACCCCAGAAACTTTTATACTTATTCAAAGGGTGAATTATCTGTTTGGTAATATTTCCTTTAAATTGTGGGAAAGCAACTACATGCTGGTATCTTTCCTGTCCTGCCAAAATAGCCTATATCACAGTAGTCGGGGAATAACTCATATGGATTTATTAAAATAACAGTCCTAAGAGTCCCAACTGCTGATCAGATGCGTAAGTGACACCCATAAAGGACTGTGTCCTCACTTGGGGTAGTTGACAACTGTGGGCCACCCTAATGAATAACATATGTTGACTGGTCCAGTCAGCCATTAGCAGACCTCATTCTTCCCAGGATGAAGTCTCATTATTGATCCACTATTGCTTATGACTTCCCAGGTGGCACAGTGGTAAAGAATCCACCGGCAAATGCAGGAGACAAAGGTTCAATCCCTGAGTTGAGAAGATCCCCTGGAGTAGGAAATGGCAACCCACTCCAGTGTTCTTGCCTGGAAAATTCCACAAATAGAGGAGTCCATGCGGTTTCAAAGACTCAGACACAACTGAACATGCACACACACACAGCCATCTATGTCACATTGACCAATAGTGTAATAGAAATAGTCACTTTCTTACTCCAGTCGGATCTCTGTATAACAAAATTATGGACTTCCCCACTGGCTCAGATGGTAAAGAACATGACTGTAATGTAGGAAACCAGGGTTTGGTCCCTGGGTCAGGAAGATCCCCTGGAGAAGGGAATGGTTACTTTTCATCCACATAGAGGGACTCTCCCTTGTTTTCCTGATCTCCTCACCAGCCTCCAGAAGGAATGCTAGTAGAATATAAATTTTGTCTAGTACTTTCCATGTTGAGGTGTGGGACCAAGAGGTGAGATTTTCTAAGCAGCTGACTGAAAGCTGGTTTAGCAAACTCTTTTTTTTTATTAATTAATTTTTTAATTGAAGGATAATTGCTTTATAGAATTTTATTGTTTTCTGTCAAAACTCCACATGAATAGCAAACTCTTAATGCCCTCACCCATTCTGGAGATAAAAAAGGATGGTGTGCATGCTAAGTCACTTCAGTCAGGTCCAACCTCTTTGCAACTATATGGACTATAGCCCACCAGGCTCCTCTGTCCATGGGATTCTCCAGGCAAGAATACTGGAGTGGGTTGCCATGCCCTCCTCTGGGGAAAGAAGGTGGGCACATAGATGTTAGAGAGAAGACATTTCTGGAGAGGGCTCTTGGTGGGCTGTACCAGTGCCTTTTTTTTTTTATCAAAGGGAATCAGGCTCTGACAAAAGCATGAGGAGAGCTGGAAGAGCCCTCCATATGCTGGTGAAGAACCAGAGGAATGAGAATCTCATCATGTTGAGAGAATCTCAAGAGTGAGAAGCAGGCTTTAATTCTTCCACAGTGAAGCAGAAGAAAGTTGGCTGCATCAGAATTGGCCTGTGCTCCAGGAGTTCATCCGTGAAAAGGGACTGGCTTTTCCCGTGGGTGGAAAGATTTGGTGTGGAGTGAGCCAAGGTCCTATTCATGTTGCATGTTTGGAGAGTGATTAACCTTGGTGGAAAACCTGGAGGTATGGATTCCTAGGGACTGATGTAGGGGTAAAGGGTCAGTGGGGAGAAGATGTAGTGGTTCTCAGCAAGGAAACCAGTGATGACAGAACCCACTGTGAACACCTGCCAACTCCAGACAGCACATGTGTTGGGGCAGCATCACTGTGCAGGGAGTAAAGACACTTTGGTTTCTTTTTTCTCTTCTTCCATCTCCGGTCCCACTCTGGAGACCTTGAAAACCCCTGTTAGCATATTAGCATATTATGGAAGCAGGAGTTAAAGCTTCCAAGTGAAGGAACAGAAGAGAAAACCAGCAAGTGCCTTCTTACTAATTATGGTCCCAATAGGGGAAGGAGAGGACCCTTAATTTTAAAGCAAGATTTAAGCTTTAACTTTTAGGTACAACTATATGTGGTAGACCGGAGAAGGCAATGGCAAGCCACTCCAGTACTCTTGCCTGGAAAATCCCATGGACGTAGAAGCCTGGTAGGCTGCAGTCCATGGGGTCGCTACGAGTCAGACATGACTGAGCGACTTCACTTTCACTTTTCACTTTCACACATTGGAGAAGGAAATGGCAACCCACTCCAGTGTTCTTGCCTGGAGAATCCCAGGGACGGGGGAGCCTGGTGGGCTGCCGTCTATGGGGTCACACAGAGTCGGACACGACTGAAGTGACTTAGCAGCAGCAGCAGCAGCAGCAGCAGCAGCAGCATATGTGGTAGACAGAATAGTGTCCCATCAAAGGAGTTCACATTTTCATCCTTGTACTTTTTAGAAAGGTACAATATGTTACAAAGGGGAACTAAGCTTGTAGATGGAATGAAATTGGCTAATCATCTGACTTGAAGATATGGAGATTATACTTGATATTTCAGGCAGGCCCAGTGTAATCACAAATGTCTTGTAAATGAAAGAGAGAGAAAGGAGAGTTGGAGTCAGAATGATGCAATATGAGAAATACTTGGCTGAACATTGCTGGGTGTGAAGATGGAAAGGAACCTTGAGTCAAAAATGTGTGCAGCCTCTAGAGGTTAGAGAAGACAAGGAAATGGATTCTCCCTGGAAGCCTCAAGTCAGCCTTGCTGACTCCTTGATTTTAGCCCAGTGAGATCCACCTCAAATTTCCAACCTACCTTCTGAAGTGTCAGACAGTAGTTGGGTTGTTTAAATCCACTAGTTTTATGGTAATGTATTACATGAGTAATAAGAAAATTCTATAGTGAATAACCGAGTTGAGATTGTCTTACTTTAGAATGACCAGAAAAAGCAGGGGGAAAGAACTCACCCCAAGGAATAAATAAAATGAAGAGAGCAAAACCAAAATGTCAAGTTGCTTTATGTATATATGCCCCATGACATAACAACTGCATGACTCAATTGTGGTATCTGTCCTTCTTTCTTTCTGGAAGTTTCCTGCAAGGCAGATCTGGAACCTGTGTCCTGTGTTTCTATTGAATGATTCATGCTTTTTCTGGTTCTGAATGGAGGTCATAGCTGAAGTTCAAATCCAGAGTTACTAGCTTTTTGTGGGGCTCCACTCAGTGGCAGAAATAGTTGGGTCCATCAGGGTGACTGATTGCTTTATGAGCCTCAGCTTTTTTAAGAAAATTCTTTAAACAGGGTTGAAAGGCAGGTCTCCATGGAGGCTATATTCTTTTGTAGCACAAGGCATGGGCTGTGAACAGATGTAGTGAGGACTGAGGTGTGATGGGGTGTTGTGAACATCGAAAGCTGGAGATCCAGGTTGGGGCCAGCTTAGGGGACTCCAGACAGCATAAGAAATGGATTGCATTTATCCCAGTAATCAGTGAGAGGTAATAAAGATTTGAAGTAGGGAAGTGGTAAAGGAATTTGGACGGAATTAGGCTGGAGACAGATTGAAATTAAAGGGGACAGAATTTGTGTATAAACTAAGAATGGAAAAATATACATTACCATATGTAAAATAGATAGCCAGTGCAAATAGCTATATGACTCAGGGAGCTCAAACCAGTGCTCTTTGACAGCCTAGAGGGGTGGGATGGGGTGGGAGGTGGGAGGGAGTTTCAAAAGGGTGGAGACATATGCATACCTATGGCTGATTCATGTTGATGTATGGCAGAAACCAACACAATATTGTAAAGCAATTATCAGTGAACTAAAAATAAATTTAAAAAGTAAAAGTGAAACAGTAAAATAAATTTTTTAAAAAGAGTCTTAGTTTTTTATCCTAAATTAGAGATGCCTGTGTCACTAACTGATGGACTTCCCAGGTAGAGCTAGTGGTAAAGAACCCGCCTACCAATGCAGGACATATAAGAGACTCGGGTTCGATCCCTGGGTTGCGAAGATCCCCTGGAGGAGGGCATGGCATCTCACTCCATTATTCTTGCCTGGAGAATCCCGTAGACAGAGGAGCCTGGTAGGCTATAGTCCCTGGGGTCACAAAGAGTTGAACATGACTGAAGTGACTTAGCACACACGCACATGCCATTAGCTGATAGTGAAATTGCACAGGAAAAAAGTGAGAGGGGAACCAGTTTTTTGGTGGAATCATAATTCCCAGGTGATCTGAGGCCATATTTTTGAAGCAATTCAACCAACTAAGAAAGTTACAGGAAGGATGTAAGAAAGAGATTGGGACAATGGATGATTTGGGTATTTTCAACTCAAAGATGAAAATTGTGATCACAACAGTGAATGAAATCATTTAAAAGGGGAATGTTGAGAATCATCACGGTACCATACCTAATGAGGAACAGGAAGAACTTTCTAATGGATAAAAATAAAAAATGGTTTGAGCAATCTCAAACATCTCAAGCAGGCTGAATGGGAGAGCAGAAATGAAAGCTAAGGTGTAAATGTGACAAAGGCTGTGTAAATATTAGGTGGTTTGCACTGAGCAGAGAGAAGCAACTTTGAAGAATAACAAAAAAGATGTATACATCGGAGCTGTCAATTGAGAGGAAAAACTCAGTGTGAGTGACTGGAGAGTGGAAAAGAGAAGCTAAAGGAGGAAAATGTTAGTGATTTGGTGATAATGGCAGGGCTGTGTAAAGAGCAAGTTGTCAGGTTGAGATCGAGAGAGGAAGATAGGGGTTGTTGGCTCCTACTGCTGAAAGTAAACTTCAATGACAGTGTTCATGCCACAGCAGGGCTCTTTATATTGCAATTCTGAGTGTGGGAAGGGTCTGGCCTCCAAGGTGAGTTCTCCCTGTTGTGAGGGTGTGAGTCCCACAAGTCCTGTAGCCAGAAGCTTGCAGGCAGAAGGCTTGGCCCCTGTTGAGTTGTTAGCACCATATTTCCTGCTGAGGTCAATACAGGGGAGGAAGGGGTTGCTGCCTGCCTTTGGGAATCCGATAATACAACTGGGAAGGCAAGCTCTTCTCAGAGGAGAGCAGTTTTAGTATAATCAACCTTGAACCTTCCTCCCACCTCCCTCCCCATCCCACCCCTCTAGGTTGTCACAAAGCACTGGCTTTGGATTCCCTGTGTCATACAGTAAGAGGGAGGAATATATGTATCCCTATGGCTGATTCATGCTAATCACAATATTGTAATTATCCTCCAATTAAAAATAAAATTAAATTTTAAAAAACCAAACTTGAGACTAATTTTTAAAACTAACATTGCAGGATTTCAGAGGAGAGGGAAGATCATAGTAGCCTGTATGGGGTTCATCAAAAAAGGTTTCCTGGATCATTGAACTTGGCCTTTGGTGAGGGAGAGGGAGAGATGGAGAAAGGTGAGCAAAAAGCATAAAATAGGGCATTTTGACTTTGGCCCTTAGGAGTTGCCAATTCCTGTCTGTGTTGTCTTAGCCAAAGGGTAACTTTTGATGGTGATTGCAGGCCTTCAGATGAAGGTGGACCTGTAGGGAAATAGACCGCAGATTAGTCCTGGCTCTCAATCTGACCAGCTGGGTGATTATGGGAGGTGAACTTAACCTCTCTGGGTCTTATGTCCTCATCTATAAAACAGGGATCATGAAACTGTATCCTGTGCAATGACCCCATGTACCTTGTGCTCTTGTATCTTGTATAAATAAAGGTATCTTTTTCCTTTCCATAAGGATGCAATTCTATAGGCAGACCCCTGCTCTGGTTCATTCTCCTCCAGTTCATCTTCCAAATAGGAGCCGAAATGCTCTTCTTAAAACATCTGTCTAATCATCACTCACCTCCTAAAGCTCTCTCCACTGCCTTGAGAGGAAGGTCAGATTACTCCATCTCTGGCTCTGACTACCACTGCCAGCTGTATTACCTGCTGACCCTCTCCTTACACAGTCTTCATGAACTGCTTGCAAATCTCCAAATACCCCAGGATCCTTGGACCGGGCTCACATTGTTCTTTCTTTCTGGAATGCCTTCCCTCTGCCCTTGCTCTTTCCATCTCCCTGCACCTTCAGTTCAGTTCAGTCGCTCAGTCGTGTCCAACTCTCTGCGACCCCATGAATCACAGCAGGCCAAGCCTCCCTGTCCATCACCAACTCCTGGAGTTCACTCAAACTCATGTCCACAGAGTCGGTGATGCCATCCAGCCATCTCATTCTCTGTCGTCCCCTTCTCCTCCCGCCCCCAACCTTTCCCAGCATCAGAGTCTTTTCCAGTGAGTCAACTCGTCGCATGAGGTGGCCAAAGTACGGTCTGCTTTATGTAAGTCTTTGGATTTGTATTATTTTTGCCCCTATTTTTGATAAATCTGAAATATATTACGATATATTTTTTAATTTTATCGGAATACATTTGATTTACAATGTTGTTAGTTTCAAGTATAAAGCAAAGTAATTCAGTTACGGATATACATATATTCATTCTTTTGCAGATTCTTTGCCCATATAGGTTATCACAGACTGTTGAGTAGAGCTCCCTGTGGACTTGTATCGTTGAATCTTTTCCTGAATAACCCCCATCTCTACAAGCCCTCCCAGACAAAATTAATCTCCATCCCCATCTTTGTGCTTCCGCTCCAGCTGGCTTTTATGATTTAGGTGTCCTTGCATGCTTAGTCGCTTTGGTCTTGTCCGACTCTGTGCAACCCTATGGACTGCAGCCCACCAGGGTCCTCTATCCATGGGATTCTTCAGGCAAGAATACTGGAGTGGGTTGCCATGCCCTCCTCCAGTGGATCTTCCTGACCCAGGGATCCAACCCACGTCTCACATTTCATGCATTGTCAGGCAGGTTCTTTACCACTAGCGCCACTTGGGAAGCCTCTTACCATTTATATTTCACTCTATCTGTTATGTTGTTGCCTGGCTCATCCAATGAGATTTGTTTAAATGAAGCAATGATGACTCTCTCTTTCCTTTTGCTTGACTTGGCAAAACCTGCCATGTGAATGATTGAATGTGTTGAGCAAATGAATGAAGCCAATGTCAGGTAATTGACTCCCATTAACTCTGGCCTCTTCTGGCTCCAGCCTGATTGCCCAACTGAATTTCTTAGGGTGACTCTTGCTATCTTCTTTCTCTTTATCTAGGGTTTCCCTGATGCCTCAATGGTAAAGTATCCACCTGCCAAACAGGAGATGTGGGTTCAATCCCTGAGTTGGAAAGATCCCCTAAAGAAGGAAGTGGCAACCCACTCCAGTATTCTTATTTGAGAAATCCCATGGACTGAGGAGCCTGGCAGGCTACAGTCCATAGTATCAGAAAGAGTTGGACTCGACTTAGCTTTCAGAGATTTTCTTCACCTAGAGAAGTAAGCTTGCCAGAGACTTGCTTTGCAGCTTCCTGAATTGTACTTCAGAACCCCACTCAGGAGCCCTCTCCTGTCTGGCCTGGTTAGATTGGCTCAGGGTGCCCACAGGAGAGGCCTTTCCTGGGAGCAGGAGCCTGGTCAGGCAGATCCCTGAAGGCTTTGTTGGGGATGAGTTTGGTCAATGTCTTTTTCAGTCTGAATGGGCTATATTCAGGCCAACCCCTCCATCCTGTGTTAGTGACCTTCTTTCTCATGTCTGCAAAGTTAAAGGGAAATAATACCATGGTCAAGTTCAGGGACTCTGGCTCTTGCCCCTGTGTCTGAGTAAACTTCCAGAGTGGGTCTGGCCTTAGGCAAAACACTGAAATCAACCAAGCCTGACTTTCCAATCTTCTTTCTCCAATGTGCTCTTTACCCTTAGCATCAAATTATATTTTCTTTCCTATTGTAGCCTATTGCTTGCAAAATGCATTTCCTGCTAGAAGTCTTACAGAGGTCTTATTCTGGAGACATACTCATCACCCTCATTATGCCAGTTTTTCCTACGTTCCTCTTAAGGTGACTTAGTGTTGGAAGCCTGCCTCATTGGCTCTCAGTTATCTATAAAGAAAATGATGGCCTTTTCCATTATCAGGATTGCAGACGGTGCAATTGTGATATATATTTTATATGTAATTATGTGTGTGTGTGTGTGTGTGTGTGATAGGGCTTGGAAATAGACTCCAGCTCTGGCATTATTGGCTGTATGACCTAGGCAAGCTACTTATTCTGTTTTTTTTTTTTTAATATCTTTTTAAAAATATTAAAAAAAAATATGCACCATTTTTAAAGACTTCATTGAATTTGTTACAATATTGTTTCTGTTTTATATTTTGGATTTTTGGTTGTGAGGCATGTGGGGTCTTAGCTCCCTGAAGGTGAAAGTTGCTCAGTCGTGTCTGACTTTTTGCGAACCCATGGACTATACAGTCCATGGAACTCTTCAGGCCAGAATACTGAAGTGGTAGCCTTCCCCTCCTCCAGGGGATCTTCTCAACCCAGGGATCAAACCAGGGTCTCCTGCATTGCAGGTGGATTCTTTACCAACTGAATTATCACCAGGAATCAGCCCTGAGTCTTAACCACTGGACTGCCAGGGAAATCCTTCTCAGCTTCTTAGTTTTATCATATGTAAATTGGAAACAAATTGTTACCCAGTTTTAGGGGTTTTGATGAGCAATAAATAAGCATCATGTAGGATTTTGTTGACTATGCTCTGGAGTTAGAGTGTGGTTGTGGGACCTCAAATCTAATTTTTCTGCTTACTGTTATGTGACCAATAAGGAAGCTCCTGAGCCTCTCTGGGCCTTAGTTTCCTCATCTATGAAATGGGCCAATAATATTACCTACCTCATAGCGTTTTGTGAAGATATAATGAGAAAATACATATAAATCTTTGTAAAAAAAAATGCACAATTAACACATTTGAACTCATCGTGTATTATTCTAAGCATTGTGAGAATTGAATGAAATTAGAAATGTTGAAACTGTCATACAGAGTAAGTCAGAAAGAGAAGAACAAATATTACTATTAACTCATGTATGTGGAATCTAGAAAAATGATACAGATGAACCTGACTCCAGGACAGGAATAGAGATGCAGACATAGAGAATGAGCATGTAGACATGGGGGAGGGAGTGGGAGTGAGTGAATTGGGAGATTAAGATTGATATATTTACATTACCGTGTGTAAAATAGCTAGTGGGAACCTACTGTAAAGCACAGGAAGCTCAGATTGGTGCTCTGTGATCACCTAGAGGGGTGGGACAGTGAGGTGGGAGGAGGGTCCAAGAGGGAGGGGATCTGTGTATACATATGTATTCATTGCATTGTACAGCAGAGACTAGCATGACATCGTAAAGCAATTATAATCCAATAAAGAAAAGAAAGTATCTTAAGCATTATTCATGTATCCAGGGCTCGCTGGATATGTAAATATAAACTTCTCTAAGAATCCTGGGTTTAAAGGACTATATATATATTTTATTCTCCTCTTGTCACCCTTATAACTTTTGTGGGGGAAGAAAAGAGAATATGGTTATTATGTGTGTACATGTCTGCATTTCAGAGGAAAGAATCTGTGAACAGTATGACCCACTTGATTTCAGCTCCCTGAGTGGCCAGGAAAATGTGCTTTTGGTTTCAAATCACAGGGTCTCCCTTGTACCCAGAATATTCATGAATAATAAGTAATTTGGCTTCTTTAATTAAAGTGTTAAAAAAAAAACCCTCAGGCTCTTTAATTCTGCAGATTTGAAAAAGTGGTGATATAGGGATATTTCTTTAAAGAAGGTAAAACAAGTGTACTAGCCAGTGGAAGTGGTTTGAGAAGCAAAGCTCCATTCCGTCATCTCTCAGACTGAAACAGTGAGCTAGACTCCACCCTTTATACTTTGTTATGGATCTAATGTGTCTTGGCACATAGAAGTTACAACCACATTATTATGCTGCTAATATGAAGCATATTCATCTAAACGAGTGCTGTTTTTCTTCCAAGTAGACCCTTTGGGAGTTTTGCCCATATTCTAGAAATTCTGCCTCCAACATGCTCTTTGCACTGATTCTTTGTGAATTCCCTGAAAAGTCTTGGACATATTCTTTGGAACATTCTCAAATTTAGCAGCTCTTTAGTCCCTGGGGATAGATTGGATTTTTGGAAAAGTTATATCTGGTGAAATGATGAGTGATGTAGCAGAGTTTAGATAAATATAAGTACATGAAAGGATGAGGAATAAAAAGGTCATTGCCTTTGAAGACCGTCACTGGAAAAGAGCTTGGGAAATGGTAGGAGCACAAAGGGCCTCACTGAACAGAAACAAAGACTTTCAAAATTGGGATACTTAGCATCATTCACATCCTGGTCCACAAACTGAGAAACACCACAATATATACGATATTCAAGGGGTTCAGTTCAGTTCAGTCCAGTCGCTCAGTCGTGTCCAACTCCTTGCAACCCCATGAATCACAGCACGCCAGGCCTCCTTGTCCATCACCAACTCCCGGAGTTCACTCAAACTCATGTCCATCGAATAGGTGACACCATCCAGCCATCTCATTCTCTGTTGTCCCCTTTTCCTCCTTCCCCCAATCCCTCCCAGCATCAGAGTCTTTTCCAGTGAGTCAACTCTTCACATGAGGTGGCCAAAGTATTGGAGTTTCAGCTTTAGCATCAGTCCTTCCAGTGAACACCCAGGACTGATCTTTAGAATGGACTGGTTGGATCTCCTTGCAGTCCAAGGGGCTCTTAAGAGTCTTCTCCAGCACCACAGTTCAAAAGCATCAATTCTTCAGCAATCAGCTTTCTTCACAGTCCAACTCTCACATCCATAGCAAACTTTTATTAAGAGTAGTACATATTTCGGAGAAGGCAATGGCAAGCCACTCCAGTACTCTTGCCTAGAAAATCCCATGGATGGAGGAGCCTGGTAGGCTGCAGTCCATGGGGTCGCTAAGGGTCAGACACGACTGAGCGACTTCACTTTCACTTTTCACTTTCACACATTGGAGAAGGAAATGGCAACCCACTCCAGTGTTCTTGCCTGGAGAATCCCAGGGACGAGGGAGCCTAGTGGGGTTCCATCTAAGGGGTCACACAGAGTCGGACACGACTGAAGTGACTCAGGAGGAGGAGGAGGAGTACATATTTTGGAGAAGGCAACGGCACCCCACTCTAGTACTCTTGCCTGGAAAATCCCATGGATGGAGGAACCTGGTAGGCTGCACTCCATGGGGTGGCTAAGAGTTGGACACAACTGAACGACTTCCCTTTCACTTTCATGTATTGGATAAGGAAATGGCAACCCACTCCAGTGTTCTTGCCTGGAGAATCCCAGAGACAGGGGAGCCTGGTGGGCTGCCGTCTATGGGGTCGCACAGAGTTGGACATGACTGAAGCGACTTAACAGCAGCAGCAGCTGTACATATTTAAGGCTTTGTTAACAGATAGTGTCTCACATTTGTGTGTGCGATATTCTTAACCTGAAGACCATATGGAAACAAGCCACTGACTACATTTGACCCATGGGCAGAGATTGTAAACCCATTCCAGCATATTCGCCTGGGAAATCTCATGGACAGAGAGCCTGGTGGGCTACACCATGGGGTCGCAAAGAGTCAGACTCGTCTGAGTGACTGAGCATGCACACACATAGATTGTTACTCATATTTCATCATTAAATATTGCCAAGGAAAAAATGTACACCTAGGTATCAGTGCTAAGTCGCTTCAGTCGTGTCCAACTCTTTTGCGACCACATGGACTGTAGCCTACCAGGCTCCTCTGTCCAGGGGATTCTCCAGGCAAGAATATTGGAGTGAATTGCCATTTCCTTCTCCACTATGTAACAGTATGTATAAGATGTTCTATGTGAAATATAGGTATTAAATCCTTCAAGAGTTAGGAATTTTCCTAGGCTTCAGGGAATGTTAAAAAAGTCATTATTAACTATCGCTTACTTAACCAAGAGCATTTTCATAAATGAAATATCTTCATAACTCTTTCTCTCTCTCCTTTTCTGAATTGTGTACATTCACAATATTATTGGTGTTCCCACAGTGAATATGTTTGCTAAACCTGGATCCCATGGGAAAAATAATGTGGAGCCTATTTCAGGCAAAAGGCAATCATTAAATAATCAGCTAGCCAGAAAGCATAAAACTAAACAGAAACAAGAAGATGCATAGAATTGCCTCCTGATTTGCTTTTCTCTGGGACCATTCCTCAGAAGGCCATCTTCAGCTTTATTACGTAGCAGATTGAAAGGTCAGGCTGACTGACCATTCACCCAGATGACTGACTCAGCTCAGGGAAAAAGGTGACCCACAGAGGATGATAGCAAAATCAGTCCTCTGGTAGAAAGTCACTAAGCCGAGGCACACGTGAAGGGCATTGTGGGCTCAGTCTGTTCCTTTGAGTCTTGGTTATGAGCGTAACCTTGGCTGGGAACCCACATGCGCTTTTGCAAGGACAGTTGCTCCTTTCACATACCCATGTCCGTGGTCTCCTGATGGAGCACAGATGAAACTGGTCTGCATCTGGGGTTCAAGCCTGTTTACAACACTGGACTGTGATGGCTGAATCTATTGACCAGTAAAGTGGAGGTGATTTCTTGAAGGTCACCTTGGAAGGAAAGTGACTCCATGTGGCAGGGCCCTTTCAGAGATGGTTCCCAGGTCACACGAACTAATTCTGCTGCTCACTCACTGGAATAACTCTGTCCTGTTCTCTGGACATCATAGAAGTATGTTTGATTTCAAAGCAGAGCAAGGCAGTGGTATGTTTGTAGACATCTGTATAGCTTGTGGTCCATAGAAGGAAGGCATTGCTGGGCCCTCCTCAAGGGACTCTCCACCTTGGGAGAGACTTGTAAAAACTTTGGCTATGCATGAAATCAGGAGAATTTGACTGTGTGTCATGACAGAGGTAAGAAAAAGCTATCATAGCTGCAGCGGTAATGAAAGTGAGGGAGAGTATATCCACTCAGCTGATGATGTTGAATAGCTCAGAGAAAAAATTCTCATAGGTGTTATGCAATGGAGAACTTGAATCAGGTATCAGGAACCAGAGTGTGAAGGCAGGTAAAGAAAGTAGAACAAGGAAGAGCATAAACACGTGGAAGGGGGAGGGGGTTTGAGCATGCATCTACACATGAATGGCTTTGTCTACATTCTTGAATGAGCACGAGGGACAGCATACATTGAGCGCTGTCTGTCTTTTCCTCTATGATGACTGAGGGACTTGAATTACCACCTGGTTTCCCTGGTGGCTCAAATGGTAAAGAATCTGTCTGCAATGTGGGAGGCCCAGTTCCAATCCTTGGGTCGGAAAGATCCTCTGGAGAAGGGAAAGGCTACCTACTCCAATTTTCTTGCCTGGAGAATTCCATGGACAGAGGAGCCTAGCAAGCTACAGGCCATGGGTAGCAAAGAGCTGGACACGATTGAGACACTAACACTTTAGGCAAAATATGGGTGGAAAAGCCCCAGAATTTGGGAACTCTAATTTGCACCCAGACAAGCTGGGACCCATACACTCGTGGGGAGAATTGGAACTTTATGAGAAAACTTACCAAAGAATGCAAGAGAGATCTGAAATAAAGAAAGAGCTGGGAATGGAGGACAGGTAAAATGGGACAAGCAGATTTGAGGGACTGAAAGATTCCAGGAAGAAATGAAAATAGGTGGTGGTTGTTGTTTAGTTGCTTGTTGTTCAGTTGCTCCATTGTGGATGACTCTTTGCGACCCCATGGACTGCAGCACACGAGGCCTCCCTGTCCTTCACCATCTCCTAGATCCTGTTCAAACTCATGTCCATTCAGTCAGTGATGCCATACAATCATCTCATCCTCTGTCATCCCCTTCTTCTCCTGCCTTCAATCTTTCCCCACATCAGGTCAGGTTTAGTTTCTACATTTCTTGTCCAACTCCCTATGGCCCCATGGACTGTAGCATGCCAGGCTCCTCTGTCCTTGGGATTTCCCAGGCAAGAACACTGGAATGGGTTACCATTTCCTTCTCCAGGAGATCTTCCTGACTCAGGGGTTAAACCCATGTCTCCTGTATTGGCAGGTGGGTTCTTTACTGCTAAACCCCCAGCGAAGCCCAATGAAGATAGGAAGCAGAATTTCTACGGGTGCCTGAGGGTTGGGAGGGAGGCGCTAAAGGTATGGGGCTGATTTGAAGGTCTTTTCTTCAATCTCTTCCCTTAGGGTCAGAGTCAGGTCATCTCCCTCACCCCCATACACGGCTGCTCTAGTATACTTGGGAGCCCTTTGAAGTTGTGAGACAAAAGTTTCTGATGTTTCTCCTCCACACAATTCCTACTGCAGTGATCAGGCATGATGTCTACCAAGGCATCCCTAGGGGGAACAGTACCTACTGTTAGATACACTCTAGATCTTTGATCAAGCTACCTGTGTAGACTGGTGAAGCCCCAGGTAAAGAATTGGAAGGGATTAGGTGGAGCTGGAGTGCTGAAAAATGGAGTGGATGTTCAAGGAGGATAAAGCTAGAGATGAGAGCTGCGAAATTGTCTTGGTTAGTTCAGAGAAGCCCAGAGAGTGGAGAGTGATCCTCCAGCTTCAGGAAAGAGTGGTGCATGGGACTCACTGGGAAGAAGCCACATGGTATTGTTGACTCATATCTGTTTCCTTTGACTCTATTCACCAACAAACTTGGTGTGAGTCATGGAAAACATTCTAGAAGTCATTCTAGGTGTCTGTACTCTCTTTACAGCTTCTCACACTCCTTTTATTATTATTACTATTTTGTCTCAGAACTTAATGTTGTTAAGTAGACCTGGGAGGGGCACATGTTTCTATAGACTGTGAATGTTTGTCCCTTCCTAACCTAATTAACTAAGTTGATGGGACTTGTGCCATAAATACCCCAGTTTGATAGCTTTCCCACAGCTTGCTTTGAAGGTGCACTGGCATATTTGACAGTTCTGATAAAAGTGGCTGGTGGTTTCTGCCCAGGTTTTCACCTAAACTAGTTGAATGCTATTTATATTAGTTTTTTATTTAAAGTCCTGGTAACATAGAATTAACATCAATATACTACTTGGTCCTTAATTTAAAATCACCATAGAAAAAGCAACACAGATGTTCAATACAACATCATATATTTGTGGCATTTTGCCACTCTACTAACTGGCCATATGGAAAAGTGTCAGCACCAGTGAGTGAGCCACGTTGAAAGTGGATATCCCCTGGCTCCAGTCAGCCTTCAGAGGCAATCATTTTTTTGTAAAGGATTCAGTTCAGTTCAGTTCAGTTCAGTCACTCAGTCATATCCGACTCTTTGCTACCCCATGAATCACAGCACGCCAGGCCTCCCTATCCATCACCAACTCCCAGAGTTCACTCAAACTCATGTCCATTGAGTCAGTGATGCCATCCAGCCATCTCACTCTCTGTTGTCCCCTTCTCCTCCCGCCCCCAATCTTTCCCAGCATCAGAGTCTTTTCCAGTGAGTCAACTCTTCTCATGAGGTGGCCAAAGTATAGGTGTTTCAGCTTTAGCATCAGTCCCTCCAATGAACACCCAGGATTGATATCCTTTAGAATGAACTGGTTGGATCTCCTGGCAGTCCAAGGGACTCTCAAGAGTCTTCTCCAACACCACAGTTCAAAAGCATCAATTCTTTAGCAATCAGCTTTCTTCACAGTCCAACTCTCACATCCATACATGACCACTGGAAAAACCATAGCCTTGACTAGATGGACCTTTGTTGGCAAAGTAATGTCTCTGCTTTTTAATATACTGTCTAGGTTGGTCATAACTTTCCTTCCAAGGAGTAAGCGTCTGTTAATTTCATGGCTGCAATCAGCATCCGCAGTGATTTTGGAGCCCAAAAACTAAAGTCTGACACTGTTTCCCCATCTATTTCCCATGAAGTGATGGGACTAGAGGCCATGATCTTTGTTTTCTGAATGTTCAGCTTCAAGCCAACCTTTTCACTCTCCTCTTTCACTTTCATCAAGAGGCTTTTTAGTTCCTCTTCCCTCTCTGCCATAAGGGTGGTGTAATTTGCATATCTGAGGTTATTGATATTTCTCCCAGCAATCTTGATTCCAGCTTGTGCTTCTTCCAGCCCAGCATTCCTCATGATGTACTCTGCATATAAGTTAGATAAGCAGGGTGACAATATATAACCTTGACGTACTCCTTTTCCTATTTGGAACCAGTCTGTTGTTCCATGTCCAGTTCTAACTGTTGCTTCCTGACCTGCATACGTAAATATTCTTGGCTTGGGTCTTCCCAGGTAGCACTAGTGGTAAAGAACCTGCCTGCCAATGCAGGAGACACAAGAGATGTGGGTTTGATGTCTGTGTTGGGAGATCCCCTGGAGGAGGGCATGGCAACGCACTCCAATATTCTTGACTGGAGAATTCCATGAACAGAGGAGCCTTGTGGGCTACAGTGTATGGGATCATAAAGAGTCAGATATGACTGAAGTGACTTAGCATGCACTCGTTCTTGGCTTATGGATCCTATGGTCTCTACCATAACTACTCTCCCCTTATCATGCAAAAGTAGCCATGGACAATATGTAATGATCGGTAAAGATGTGTTACAACAAGACTTTATTTACGAAAACAAATGTTCAGAGGAAGAAAAGACAGAAGAATTTTTAGATAAAGATGACAGACCTTACAAGAAACTCCCTATCCTTAATTATTTCCCCCAACAGCTTACCTTGGGAACCTGAAGCCTTTACACTGTACATTTTTCCTTGAAGTTCCTCAGGACTTAGAAATGTCTTAACTAAGTTGTTATATTCAGTTCAGTTCAGTTCAGTCGCTCAGTCATGCCCGACTCTCCGCGACCCCATGAATCACAGCACGCCATTAGGAAGAATATATTTGAGAATAATTTCTCTAGGAGGAGAACATTACTTCAGTGAATACTTTGATCAATTAGCATCTTTTGCTGGGTAAATGGTGATAAGAAGGTATAGGACTCAGTTTTTTAAGGAATCTCCCCACTGTTCTCCATAGTGGTTGTACTAGTTTGCATTCCCACCAACAGTGTAAGAGGGTTCAATAGAGGTAAAAGCAGGTGGGAGCAGAGCTCAAGAAAACATCTAAGATAGAGAGGCTGCCCAGGAACCACATTTATACCAGTTGTGAGCGAAATCTTATACAGGGAATTAGAGGGGCCACAAGGATGAATAAAACAAGAATGGATAAAATTATTCTCAAGGAGGTTGAAATTAGATTGAAATGCACAATATCTTTGTGTATGTGAATATCTAATTATATATGTGTGTATCTACCCACCCACCCATCTATCCATCTGTATGTACCACAGATAATGAATTAAAGAACCTGGTATGTATCCACCAGTAGGGCAGAGAGTAAGTCTGAAGAGATTTAGAAGAGAGATCTATTTTTGTCAGCTAGTGTGAATGGGACGTCATCAGAGACCTGTGGACCTTGACTTGAACCTTGGCTGATTGCTAAGCATTTAACTGATGGAAGCACCTGCTCCTGCCCCCAGACAAACCAGCCAAACCTGGGGTATTGAAATGAAGGAAGTAGGGATTTCCAGCTCCCCCATCAAGTTCAAATCCTCTTGAAATGGGGCTGAAGTCACAGATTCAATATTGGTTAGAGTCCTTCCTCCTCACCGTGGTTGTGGACTTGACTTCACCCCTCTTCTTGTCATCTTGAATGTCTAAGACCAAGCTAGGTTTGTCTAGTCAAGGCTATGGTTTTTCGAGTTTTTCCAGTGGTCATGTGTGCATGTGAGTGTTGGACTATAAAGAAAGTTGAATGCCAAAGAATTGATGCTTTTGAACTGTGGTGTTGGAGAAGACTCCTGAGAGTCCCTTGGACTGCAAGGAGATCCAACCAGTCCATCCTAAAGGAGATCAGTCCTGGGTGTTCATTGGAAGGACTGATGTTGAAGCTGAAACTCCAATACTTTGGCCACCTGATGCGAAGAGCTGACTCACTGGAAAAGACCCTGATGCTGGGAAAGATTGAGGGCAGGAGAAGGGGACGACAGAGGATGAGATGGTTGGATGACATCATTGACTCGATGGATTTGGGTTTGGGTGGACTCCGGGAGTTGGTGATGGACGGGGAAGCCTGGCTTGCTGAGGTTCATTGGGTTGCAAAGAGTCGGACACGACTGAGCGACTGAACTGAACTGAACTGAATTGAAGCTATAGAGAGTAGCTGTACTCATTTATTATCTGACTCTGCTTCAGATGCTCCCTGGCTCCTGCTAATAGTCAAGTTCTGTGTAATTCAGCACATCCCTTCTCCACTGCTAGAGTCAGAACCTGGAGCTCTGGCCCCACTCACAGGCAGCGAGGGATTCATTTCACATCTATGAAGGTCATGATGTTTTATTCCCTGGAAATAGGTTAAGATTTTATTTACTTACATGGGACTCTGAGAGACCAAATAGTAGTAGAGAGTGATAATTTAATTCCTCAGTAAATGGACGGAGCAAACAAAATCCCAGAAGGCCTACAGTAATTAAAATAGTATGGCTTTCATTGCATGACTTCAGATAGCACACTCTTAAGTCTCTTCTATCCTTTTCACATGTGGTTACATTATTGATGAACAGGCATCAAGAAGACATTAGGTGATGCTTTATTGCATTGTTTTAAGCTACTGTGATTTTTATATATGAATGACATAGATTTATGCTGAGTGATTCAGCTACAAAGTGGGCACATCAATCTGTTCATGAGAATGTGAGCTGGTGATTACCTTCATTAGAGTCACCAGGGCAGACTGATCACTTTAATTTGGGCAAAGGCATGCAGACAGGATTTGCCAGTGGTGTGTGTGTACTTGGAGCACAGGCTGTTCTGTATCCCTGAGGAGCCCTAGGAATGCAGATTTGTGTTCTCCGAGACATCGAAGTACCAGCCAGGGTACAAAGACCAGTGCGACCAGGAAGAAATTGCTTCTCAGGATGTGGTATAAGTTTCATTTGGTCTTAGCCTCTGAATGCCAGTTTGATGATGAAGTACAGTAAGGATGGCCCAGAGAACTGGGCCAAATTCCAGATCATAGAACTCGGGGCCCTCCTTGGTATGACTAGGTTATGACAAGTTGAATGGGGTTCTACTTTATACCACATAAAGGGAATTGATGGGATTTGTTGTTGCTGTTCGGTTGCTCAGTCATGTCTGACTCTTTGCAACTGCATGGACTGCAGCATGTCAGCCTTCCCTGTCCTACACTATCTGCATGAGTTTGCTCAAGTTCATGTCCATCGAGTCGGTGCTACTGTCTAACCATCTCATCCTCTGCCACCCACTTTTCCTTTTGCCTTCATCAGGGTCTTTTCCAGTGAGTCAGCTCTTCACATCAGTTGGCCAAAGTATTGGAGACTGAGCTATAGCATCAGTCCTCCCAGTGAACCTTCAGGGTTGATTTCCTTTAGGACTGATTGGTTTCATCTCCTTGCAGTCCGAGGAAGCAGGATTTTGTAAATTCAAAAAATTAGGATTGAGTACCTTTATTGATCTCAGGGCTTCCCTGGTGGCTCCGATGGTAAGAATCTACCTGCACTGCAGGAGATGTGTGTTCGATCCTTGGGTTGGGAAGACCCCCTGGAGAAGGGAATGTCTACTCACTCCAGTATTCTTGATTGGAGAATTCCAGGGACAGAGGAGCCTGGTGGGCTACAGTCCATGGGGTCACAATGAATTAGACATGACTGAGTGGCTGAGTGACTAACACACACACCCACACCTGTGATCCCATCTATTTGCTAGGTATAGTAGAGGCTTCCATCCTGCAAGAATTTACAGTGTAGCTGGGAAACCATGAAGAGACTTTTTAAGCAATCCTGATTTACACTTGTGGTTTGTAGAATGAAGGTTGGTGGTTAAGTGGTGGTCAAAAAGGCAAGGAGAAACAGTATCGAGAAGTGTAGGATATAATGCTGGCAACACTGGAGAATTAGTAAATCTTGCCTTGTGGGGACCTTTCAGCAAGCACATGGCCATATGTAAACGAGTATCATATTTCCCTGACCCAGAAAGTCCACTTCTGACAGGAGCAAAAATTGGATGCCTAAAGATATATGTTACTCTGTTTTTGGTAATAGCAAACATTGGAGAGTCCTTCAAATGTATGGCAACAGGGAAGTGACTTGCCAAATAATAAAGCAAAAACATTGGGGATGTTATTCAATTACAAAAAAAGTTAACTACAAGTATATAGACTTTGAAAAGTATTTGCAATGTAAGAGATTGAACAGTGATACAAAGGTACATACTAAGATTGCAACTTTATAAAAATTGTAACTGAAGGGTGCAATCAATGATCATTCATAATGTTGACCTCCCTTTTTTCTCTGTCATTGCTTCCATTTTATTTCCTTTGTCATAATGTGAACTATAAAGTGTATATACTTATCTAATTTAAATATGAGCTTCTCTAGGGAATATAATTAATATTTAATTTGATCACCTCTGTATCTTCAGTATACCACACATCTAGGGTACTCAATATTTGAATGGCTGAATACATTAGTGATTGGTATTTTTAAAGTATTTAATTTATTTTAAAGTGGACTTTCAATTTAATGCACAGTATGAAAGTAACATTTGTCAAATTCTTGCAGGATGCTGGGTTAAGAACTCTAATCATTTTTTATTTCAACCATATCACCAGTATGTTTGTTTTTATTAGCATTTTTTTTTTACAGTAGGTCCTTGTTGGTTGTCTATTTTAAATACAGTGGTGTGACAAACCACAGACTACTGATGTCTTTTTGCTGTGCAGAAGTTTGTTGTAGTCCCATTTGATTTTGTTTTGTTGCTTGTGTTTTGGTGTCAAATAAAAGAAAAAAAATCTTCGCCAAAAAATAAAACCAGTGGTGTGTACATGTTAATCCCAAACTCCCACTCTATCTCTCCCCCTGCTTTCCCTCTGGTAATTGTAAATTCATTCTCTAACTCTGTGAGTCTGTTTCTCATACTAAGTGAAGTAAGTCAGACAGGGAAAGACAAATATCATATGATTATCCTTATATAAGGAATCTTTAAAAATGATACAAATGACTTTATTTACAAAATAGAAGTATTTTAATTGAAATATTATTGCTGTCCAATTATATGTTACAGGTATGCAATATAGTGGTTTACAATTTTCAAAGGTTATAGTCTATTAATAGTTATTGTAAAATATTGGTCTTTTTTCCAGTGTTATACAGTATATCCTTGTGGATTACTTTATACCTAATAATTTGTACTTTTTACCCCACCACTTCTATCTCCCCCTTCCCTCTCCCCACTGGTAACCTCTAGTTTGTTGTCTATTATCTGTGAATACTAGTTTGTGTTATAGTCGAAAAGACTGAGGCTAAAATAGACAAAACACCTTGCTTGTCAAGATGTAAACCTCAGTCTGCTTGCCTCCAGAACTGAGGCTCTTGACCATCATACAATGTTAAAAAATAAAAATGTATAGAATCATCAAGAGTGTCAGCTGCTTTACTGAGGTCCTTTAAAACAAAAGCAAGAAAAAGTGTTTCCCATTTTCTCCCCATCCTGTGTCTTCATGCCGCCCTCAGCTGCCAACCTCTCCTGAGCCATCCTTCTCTGATCAAATTTTCCCTGTAGCCTCAGCCTCCTCAGTCCTTCAGAAACTCAGTACTGATAATCTGGTTGATAAACTCTTCTCGGTCCGAGGCAGCTATACTTTAAAAGGATTTTATAATATCTCAGCATGAAAGAGAGACACTTCTGCAAACATTTTCTGGGGCAGTCAGACCTTTTGCCTCTCTTCCAATCAAGCTATGAAGGTGGACTGTGTCCAGGAAGTTCATAAGTATGTTGTTTTGTCTCTTAACTGAATTGAAATATTCTCCAACTGTAATATAGGAGGTATGTCTTGTAGAAACCTTAAAATTCTATACAGGATAGGTATATATGAACACCATTTTGTGTCCTAATAGTATCAGGACAGGTAACAGAGTAAATCTTCAGATTGAGACCACAGCACTCTTCATTGAGATGATTGCATAGAGAAAAACATTTGCCTGGAATTTGCATCACCGTCTCTTCTCTTTATGATTTTATATGACCATGTGACTGTGGGGATTGAAAATTCCATAAATTTGCATTTAATAGTAAATAGATTCAAGTTATCCTCAAATTTATGATGATAGTGAAATATTAACTCGAGAAGCAAGTGCTTTATAAACCCGTGAATTGCTATTCTGCTTTATTTCAAAAGTAGGTTCTTCTTAAAAACACCCATATGATACCTGAAGCTGTAAAAATTAATGAAATGATAAAGCATGTGGGGGTTGAATGCACTGAATATGTGCTTGGTGTCTGGAACTGAACAGAATTACAAATATATTAAAATGTAATTTGATTTCCAGGACCAGAAAATAAAACATTCTTGTCTTTCTGATGCACCTCATATCACTTTGGAGTTAAATGCCTAAAAACTATATTAGCAGAGATTTTAAATGTCTAATTAAGGCACAGCCTTCCAGGTATTTTGACTTTTCTTGTTAAGTGTTCAAACAAAGCTATGGCATTTTTGAGACGGAGCTACGTTCTGTATGTGATGTCCACACAAACCCACATTTTTCTCAGAGAAAGACAAATAGCATATAATTTTACTAATATGTGGAATTTTAAGAAATGATACTAATGAATTTATTTACAAAGCAAAAACAGACTCACAGACCTAGAAAACAAACATATGGTTACCAAGAGCAAAGCTGGGGACAGGGAGATAAATTAGAAACGGGATTAACACATACACACTGCTGCTGCTGCTGCTGCTGCTAAGTCACTTCAGTCGTGTCCGACTCTGTGCGACCCCATAGACGGCAGCCCACCAGGCTCCGCCATCCCTGGAATTCTCCAGGCAAGAACACTGGATTGGGTTGCCATTTCCTTCTCCAATGTGTGAAAGTGAAAAGTGAAAGTGAAGTCGCTCAGTGGTGTCAGACTGGTAGTGACCCCTTGGACTGCAGCCTACCAGTCTCCTCAGTCCATGGGATTTTCCAGTCAAGAGTACTGGAGTGGATTGCCATTGCCTTCTCCGCACATACACACTACTATATATAAAATAGATAGCAACAAAGACAGACTGTATAGCATAGGGAACTCTTCACGATACTCCTATATGGAGTATGGTCTATATGGGAAAAGCATTTTAAAAAGAATGGATATATGTATATGTTCATTTCTTTGCATTTGTGCTTTTTCAATAAAAATACTTTAAAAAAAAAAAGAATGGATATATGTATATGTATGGCTGATTCACTTTGCTGTACAGCAGAAACTATCATAGAATTTTAAATCAGCTGTACTTCAATAAGGGCTTCGTAGGTGGTGCTCCGTTCCGTTCCGTCACTCAGTCGTGTCCGACTCTTTGCGACCCCGTGGACTGTAGCCTACCAGGCTTCTCCGTCCATGGGATTCTCCAGGCAAGAATACTGGAGTGGGTTACCGTTTCCTTCTCCAGGGGATCTTCCCGACCCAGGGATCGAACCCAGGTCTCCCGCATTGGAGGCAGATGCTTTAACCTCTGAGCCACCAGGGAAGCCCTTAAACTGCCTGCTAAGGCAGGATACACTCGAAAGACATGGGTTCAGTCCCTCGGTTGGAAAGATCCCCTGGAAGAGGAAATGGTAACCCACTCCAGTATTCTTGCCTGGAAAGTCCCATGGACAAGAGGAGCCTGGCAGCCTACAGTCCATGGGGTTGCAGAGAGTTGGACATGACTGAGCATGCACACACATACTCCAGTAAAAATTTTAAAATAAAAACATAATAAATAAAATAGATCAACAAGGAATAAAATCAAACATAAATTTGATAGCTGTGATGTTCTGTTCATCAGGAATTTGAGCTGTCCAGTGTTTTTTGATGTGTGTTTGATTAAAATCATCTTGCATTTTAAATAGTCACAATATATTTTTATGAGGGCTCCACACATTTCTGACTTTGTCAGTTTTAACTCTGCCATCTGTGTCCCTGAAGTGTTTCTATTCTGTTTTTGGTCAGCCAAGGTGATGATTAAAGGGCTGGGAAACGGATGCTAATTATACAGATTCTGTTTAAGGAGCAAGTTACTTTTTTAGGAGAATCAGCATCAGCTCTCCCTGCTAGTTTATTGTCTTTCTAAAACTGCTAATAATATTATTGTTTGCCCCACCTATTTATGCTGTGTACTCCGGAAGAAGAAAAAGTATCCTAGTCTTTGAACTTGAGTCCATGAAATGTGCTAAGCAGGCAATCAGAAAAGTATCGTGAGATGGATATCTTACCTCTCCATGATGCGCTTATTGATTCCCAGCCAGAACTATTGGACATTTTTTTCCGGAACCCTTGAAGCTCCTGTAGTCAGCAGTTCACGATTTAGTGAACACTGCTAAACTTCCTTTTAGACTCCAAGATAACCAGTTATTAAGCCACTAAGTCAAGTATAGAAGACTTGACTGTCTTTTCAGCTTTTACTTACCCAAATCCATTATGCTTTCAGAAGTCAGGGAGGAGGGCTTCCTTCCTGAGAAAGTCTTGGGAAATTTAGTACCATTAGCTCACCAAGGAGCTATGCCACCTTTACTCATGGCCTAGTTACTTCCAGAAATCACAAATCAATCTAAATAGCCCAACATTTAATAGTTGATGATTGACTTTATTGTTTTCTGAGCTCCTAGGAAGGCAATTGACTTGTTGGCCAGCTAAGTTGTAAACAGTTCAGAAGTGGTGAAACCAGAGGCCAGCTCCAGCCTGTAAATGTTACCTGTTTAGTTGATTTGATCAGGTTTTGAAATTCTAGTAAATATAACCATATCACTTAGTTTTGGTTTACAGTCTCATAACACTGATCTGTAAATTGTCTATTGTTTATTTTTTTACTCATTAATTTTTTTTCAAATGTCTACTGATTCTAGTCTATTATTCCCTTCCTTTTCCCATCTCCTTAGGAAGACCATCATGCTAATTTTTTTTAAAGGAGAAAATATTGTGATTTGAAAAATAGGACATTTTATTTCACTAGAGAGTTTCTGATAGCATTAACACTGTAGTTAAAGAATAGGTATGTGTATGTGTGTTAGTGCACGTTGGACACTCTTTGTGACCCTATGGACTGTAGCCTGCCAGGCTCCTCTGTCCATGGGATTGTCCAGGCAAGAATACTGGAGTGGGTTGCCATGCCCTCCTTCAATGGATCAAATCAGTCATTAAGTTTCTACTGTGTTCAGTAGTCTTGTACTGGTGTTAAAACATTCACTAGCATTTAAAGCTGTGTTATTGATTGGTAGTCACTTCTAGACTGAAACTTGGTGTTGGATGCCAGAATTCTCAAAATCACAATATGTAAAACCATATTCAGAGGCACTGCTATGTCAGTGATTCCAGTGAGAAGCACAAAGGCAAGCCAAAAGAAAATAAGAAAGATAAGGATTTGGCTTAAGTCCATAACCAATTTAAAATACACAAGTCTGCCTTTGGAGATAGTGAAATTCTTAGCATCATGTTGGAAATATTTTGAGAGTGTTTAGAATACATGGCAAATGAAATTCTGATTTTAAGTGGACTTAGAGAGTAAAACGCCAGTTTCAAACTCAACATCCAAAGAACTAAGATCATGGCATCTAGCTCCATCACTTCATGGCAAACAGAAGGGGAAAAAGTGGAAACAGTGGCAGATTTTCTTTTCTTGGGCTCCAAAGTCACTGCGGACAGTGACTGCAGCCATGAAAGATGCTTGTTCCTTGGAAGAAAAGCTGTGCCAAACGTAGACAGTGTATTAAAAAGCAGAGACATCACGTTGCTGACAAAGGTCCATCTAGTCAAAGCTATGGTTTTTCCAGTAGTCATGTATGGATGTGAGAGTTCGGCCATAAAGACTGAGTGCTGAGGTACTGATGCTTTTGAATTGTGGTGTTGGAGAAAACTCTTGAGAGTCCCTTGAGAGTTGCAAGGAGATCCAACCAGTCCACCCTAAAGGAAATCAGTCCTGAGTATTCATTGGAAGGACTGATGCTGAAGCTGAAGTTCCAGTTCTTTGGCTACCTGATACAAAGATCCAACTCACTGGAAAAGACTCTGATGCTGGGAAAGATTGAAGTCTGAAGGAGAAGAGGGTGACAGAGGATGAGATGGTTGGATGGCATCACTGACTCAAAGGACATGAATCTGAGCAAACTCTGGGAGATAGTGAAGGACAGGGGAGCTTGTTGTGCTGTAGTCCATGGGGTTGCAAAGAGTCAGGCACGAATGAGCGACTGAACAAAAATGCAGCACAGGTGTATGTTGCAGAGTAGAGGCTGCCAGACTTTAGGATTTACAGATTAATAAACTAAAAAGAATAAATAATTAAAGCATTATTGATAGTTGCCAGCGCTTTATTTTTGCTAAGTGTTGCTAGCTCTATTCCCCTTACTAAGATTCTTTTGGGCAGTGAGGCTCTCACATTAGATTTGAGCCATAATAGAGTTTATTAAAACAAAGGATAAAAAACTCATTTCAAAAGGTACACAAAGAGAAGCATATATACATATATATATGACAATGGATGTTACTGATTGGCATTTCCCTCACATAGGAGATGTGAGGAGCCCAGTCTGATACCAGGATCAGCTTTTGCCTGGGGACCTGCCACCAGCACATGCAGGAGACTGCGTACTCTGGAGAGCCACCTCTGTGGCTTATATGTCTATTACCATATTCCCTTCTCCAGGCTGGGACTCTTCTGTTGTCTGCAAGCCTTACCTCCAAACCACACTCAGGCTTCTCCTTGACTTATACTGGGCTCCCTTGAACCTTGCATAAATGCAAACAAGAATTTTACCATGGTATTATAATAGATTGCAGTCACTACTTTAAAAAAAAAACTTTTTATTGTGGAAAATCTCAAACATATCCAACAATAGAGCATAGATAATAACCCATCATATACTATCACCCGACTTCAACCATTATGAGCTAATAGCCAGTCTTATTTTTTCTATACCTCCACACCTTTCCTTTACTCTAAAAAATTGTGAAACAAATCTCAAACCTATCACCTCATCCAAAGGCATCTTGATATATATATACACACACGCACATGCACACACACACACACACACACATATATATAAGCTATGGACACTTTAAATAAAATAACAAGTATTGCTAGGGTATTTTAAAACATTAACTCTGTAGTATCATCCAATATTTAGTCAATATTTAAATTTCTTTGTTTTACAATGTACATATATATAAATTCACCTACATATTTATGATTATATAATGGTTTATTTGTCCTATTCAGGATCCACAAAAGTCTGACATTTTTCCACTAGTTATTACCATTAGGATTTTCACAAGTGTGTCCATGTGGTTTTATTTTACATATTTGTCCCTTGAATTTTTGTAAGTTGAGAATTTATCCTAAGACGGATCATTTTTATGTTTTCTTTTTTTGTTGTTGTTGTTGTTGCTTTGGGCAAGACTGTTTCATAGGTAGTGTTATGTCATTCCATCAAAAGATATATCATATATGGTTCTCTTCCCTATTTATTAATATTTTTAGGTCAATAGCATTGGATACTTGGTTTACCACCTTTATCTCATTGAGAGTGCTGGTATTTTCTTACTTTTCATCTTATAACAAAGATGCAAACAAATATTACCCAAGACTTGATTCTAGGAGCATTTAAAAGTTTTCAGGTTGTTGTCCTTATATAGAGTTATATGCCAAATTCTAGCAATTATTCACTGCAATGCAAAAGTGTAACCTCAGGTCTCTATTACATACCAAACAAGAATGATAAAGAGCAAACAAGAATGATAAAGAGCAAACAAATGCATCATCCAAAATCATCATTTCATAAAATGAAAGGATTTTCAACAGAGGAAATGCAAAACATTTACAAGACAGAATTTTTAATTATATGCATATATCTTTCCAGAAAATTCATCACATCATCCTGATTTCTCATGTCATCTTGGATAGGGTCACTGCATTCTGGTCTCAAACAATGGACCAGAATATGGGAGCCTTTGTTTAGCTCCGTGGTGTTGGAAAGCATGTGCTAGAAGGTAATGTGAAAATTTGTCCAGCCAAATTACAGAACTAACAACTTTAAGAGTATCTTTAACTTATTATGTATTCCAAATCACTATATACAATTTTTTGAAAGCTATTAAAAGGCTATTATTTAATTCAGTAAACATGTATTGAGCACCGATTCTATGCCACACAGTTATTCTGTCATTTGGAGTATAAAAATACATAAGAATATAAATATAACAAAGATTAATAAAAAAGCAGAGTGGAGACAATATAACAAAAAGAAATTAAGAAGCTGCATTATTAGTTCTTGCTCTGCCTCCAAGGAACCTCCTCATACCGTGGGGGTTTAGTATCCTGTGAATGGGTATAATAAGGCATATTTGTCTTTCTCTTTGAAAACTAAATAACATAATGAACATTATCTGAAGAATCAAAGGTAAACTGTAAAATGTAAGAAATGATGTGATAACTTCTGGAACTTAATCTGTGGTTTCTCATAGTGTGTATTCTCACTGGGATAAACTTGAAACATATCTCTAGTATCACTATTTTTTCAATCTCCTTTTGCTGATAAGGAAACTGTCCTCTGAATGTGATGTGACTTAAAAGAACTGGCTAATGGTTGAGCCTAGTGATCTCGTTGTGTGCTCCTCCTCTGCTCGACAGTAATGGTTCTTTCACATTAGATACTGTGTGCTTACGGAGTGCATTCGAATCCACCTGGGCATTAAGGGTGTAATAGGGAAGTGATCTGGTTTTGAAAGGCAGACTTGAGCAGACACAAAGGCAGGTGGCCAGGAGGCTCCCAAGGATTCTCTCTGCTAATCACTTGCTCTCCTGGCCCTCCTGCTCCCAGCCCTGGCAGCCCTTCCTGTCCCCTTTGTCCCTGCTAATCCCCACCTTCCTGTTCTCTTGACACTAGCTTCATGAGACATTCCGTGTTTTGATCATAGCTTTATGTGTTGTTGACCTTGTCCAGTCAATCTGACCTTGTATTACCAATTCTAACTCCTTAAAGAAAAGGAATGACATACATTGAAATGCTTGACCTGGGAATTTGAATCCATTTCAGCTGTTCTGACTGACATAATACATTTAAAATACCAGATTTGAATGCCTATATACTAGACCTGCATGTTCTAATTCCTCCATTGCCTTTTGGACTATACTAGACAATGGCACCCCACTCCAGTACTCTTGCCTGGAGAATCCCATGGACAGAGGAGCCTGGTAGGCTGCAGTCCATGGGGTCACTAAGAGTCAGACACGACTGAGCGACTTTACTTTCATTTTTCACTTTCATGCATTGGGGAAGGAAATGGCAACCCAATCCAGTGTTCTTGCCTTGAGAATCCCAGGGACAGGGGAGCCTGGTGGGCTGCCGTCTACGGGACCGCAGAGTCGGATACGACTGAAGCGACTTAGCAGCAGCAGCCCTTTTACACACTTCTCGACTTCCCTAGCCCCTGAAAGCATTTGAGTTGACTCCCGGTGGACTGACATCTTCCCTACAGACTGTAACAGGCAGATCTTGGGTTCTTTGGGGGTAACGGACTCTGATTTTTAGTTTACTTTGATTCTCAAATGAAAAGTATTGCCTGCGGCATCTCTCTCACTGTTCATAATTTAGTACTGACGTGGCCAAAATCACAGTGACCTGCACCCAATAATGAGCCTTAGGAGGTTCAAGTGAGAGTATAGATGGAGGGGAAGAGAGTTAAGAAGAGCCCAGTTAAAATGCATCACTGTGTGTACTCAAGAATCTTGAAGCAATGACTTGTTATTAACACTTTGCTCTTCTGGCAGAAATGCCTCCTGGCATAAGGCTGAGTAATATTTGGCTGAACACAAAAGGGTCCCTTTATCTTCTTTGTGAAGGGATTCTCCTGGATGTGGCACTCTCCAGGGAAGGTTCAAAGTCACACAGCAGCCTATTTCCCCTTTGCCCTAACATCATTTTCACTCCAATCCTTTTCAATACAGGTTGCCAATTTGGCCTGTTCCATCTCCAACAATGAGGAAGGGGTGAAATTAGTTCGGATGGCAGCCACTCAGATTGACAGCCTGTGTCCTCAGGTAAGCCTCATTCACTTTGTTTCCAAAGCTGATATTTTGGATCTTGTACACTCCAGCCTTCATGTCACTCATTCCTTGCCTTGTCCATTTTCCTCTCCTTGGAAAGTGCTACCCATCAGTCATGGAACATTTCAGGTTATGCCTTTCTCAAAAAGAACTGCTAATTGCTCCAGTCTCTCCAAAATTACTGTAGTGATTATTGTCTTTTCCACCTCTATTGACTTTTTCTATTTGTCTTGAATTGTTATTTCAACACTCCTTATCTATTCACTTTGTCTCCCTCACAAAATTATATGCTTGTACATGGAGAACAAGAGTTATATTTCTGCCCCATCTGTGCTAAAAAGACTTGGTTCAATATACACTTTTGGAAACCTATATCTTAAAAAAAGAGGAGCAAACAAAAGACTAGTATTTGATAGCCTACTCCATCTTTCATGTTTTAATTGTCCTCCCAAATGCCGAGAATCCCTTATCTGTGGAAGCTGCAAGGTCCAGGGTTTCAACATGGCCTTTGACTTGCTTGTTCCTCTTTTGATGAGTGCAATCTACATGTCCATGGATTATTTCTAACAAATAGGTCATCAATGCCGCTCTCACATTGGCTGCCCGGCCACAGAGCAAAGTTGCTCAAGACAACATGGACGTCTTCAAGGACCAGTGGGAAAAGCAAGTTCGAGTGCTGACAGAGGCTGTGGATGACATCACCTCGGTGGATGACTTCCTTTCTGTCTCAGGTAATCACAAACAGGCCCTTACAAGCTAGTTGAAGGAAGAGAACAAGATGAGATGAGGAATATCTTGCAAGTGTCGTGGGTCTGTGTTTCAAGTGCTCTCTTTGGCCCTTTGAGCTTTCAATCATCTCTGCAACTGTGATTGTAACACCCTCTTGAAAATTTGTCTCTGCTGTGCACATTATTTCAAGACACTGAGTCAAGGGATTTGGAGGGAAAACACAACTTTCTGATTGAGATATTAGAAACCTGAAAGGTTATTTAAGTAGACCTAGGCTCCTTTCTAGTTCTTGGAGTTTTTAAAATCGGATGGCCTTTGCTGCATCTAAATCACCCATCTAAAAAAGAGTGTGGGATATGAGACTGATTATGTTGAAAAATCAAAAAAATCAATTAGTCATTCCAATTTGCCTGAGTTTTTCACACCCCCACCCACGCCAGTGAATGAAGTTACATAGGTTTTTGATAAACTGGGGAAAAAATTTTAGCCACCAAATGAACCCATTAGAAAGCACTTAGGAACTATTGAGATTTTGAGCACTTGACCATGAGGTTGTGGAAGGAAGTGAAAATAAACAGAACTCATCATCACTGGAAATTGTAACTTAATGCTTTGTAGATGAAGCCAGACTGAAGGATGGCAATCCACTCCAGTATTCTTGTCTGGGAAATCCCATAGGCAGGCTGCAGTCCAGGGGTCACCAAGAGTCAGACATGACTGCTCAACTAACACGAGGGATGTTAGCACAGTTGAATAACCATGTAGTCAATTTTACCCTTAACAGGGCTCGTCAATGCTGTTTCAAAAGTGGGTTACCAGCCGGCTCATGGGCCTTTATCCAAACAGATTTGGTCCCAAACACGTAGAGAAGTCTCTGTGGGAGCACGAGGAAGGAGGTCACCAGAAGCCTCAACTCCCTTGTGAGGCATTAAAATAACCAAATGGCCCTTAAAAATTCAAATTAACCAGGTGTTGACACTCCCAGAGGTGTATGGAAATCACACCTGCCAATTCATGTGCCCTGGCCTTGACCAGGACTTACAGAGGTCTGGGGGGGAGAGGTTGCAGCACAGGTCACGGGATCCACACTGATGGAGCCTGACTGCAACAAAGGGGAAGGGATTTCTGGGGCAGGCGTAGTGTATTTGGAAACTTTCCTCTAGTTGTATTCTTTCCATTCACCAAGAAACTGACAATGAATTCCCACTGGGCTTGTGTTTAAAGCTTGTCTAAGAGTAGCACAGTTGAACCTGTAGATCTGATGGATGATGGAAAAGTCAACTTTAAAATCATGGAGGGAAAGTCAAGGGAGATGGGAAAAATAAGCCAACACATGCTCGGTGTTGTCAATTGAGAAAAAAAAAGCACAACATAAGAGTGGCAAATTAAGTTTTATTTGGGCGATATGAAGGCTGCAGCCCAGGAGACAGCACCTCAGATAGCTCTAGAGAAACTGTTCCAAACAGGTAGGGGTAAAGGATAGTATATATGTGACTTTGGTAAAGTGGGAGTACGTGGAATTAAGCACGTATTTAAAAGTTTCTGCTGGCCTCATGAAGCTTCTGCTAGTCACGAGAATCAATTGTCACCATGAAGGAATTTAGTGCTTTTCTAGATATGAGGAGATACGAGAACTGGGCTCATAAAATCAGCTCCTGAGACTATCTGACTGTCTGAAGAGCTGTGCTGCTAGTTTTTCCCTGAGCACAGAGTGCCTCATTTCTGCTCTCCTCCCTGAACTCCTTCAGGGGTGTTGAAGGTCAGCAGCTGCAGCAGCACATGATTTAATCTTTGTAGAGTAAATAACAAGCACCCATGGCAAGTGCCAATTCGTAGTTGACAGTATCTGTTATTTGTCTGATTTTCTGCTGTTTGCTTTCATTCTCACCAAAATTTTATGTCAGGTATCACTATTCTGAATCTTCCTTTGAGAAAAGGAAGTCACTAACGGATAGGTAACTTGGCAGAGGTGGAATTATAATCCAGATTATCCTCTTTCCAGAATCTATATAGTTCTTAGTAAGTCTGGATAGAAGGGTGCTTTTCCAGGTTTCACTGCTGCTCCTTTTCCCAGCTCCAGTCCCCTCCTCTCTCCTGCCCTGTGGTACCGCAGGTCCACTCTCTCTTCCCTTTTAGAAACCTGACTTGTTCTTCATTCTCAAGGTGCTTTACTTTTGATGACTTGTCAAAGCCACTATTCATTTAACATACCTGTGTCCAGGGATTGGCTGATAAAGAACTCAATGCGTTGCCATTCGTGAAATTTTTTGCTTCCCTGATACATGAGTCCTAACAACGCAAAAGATATCCAAGAAGTGCATCTCTCAGAAGAGGCTTAGAAATTGTTCAGCTAGGTATGTTGGGGATCCGGATCCGAATGGTGGGGAACAGAAGACTGGACACCAAGACTGAGATATTTCTTGTTTCTAGTCAATCTTTGCTAGGATGGGTATAAGGGTCCCCAGAAGGGGAGAGGGGGACTCTCCAACCAGCCTCAGATCTCACACAGCAATCCTAACAGCCCCTAGAAATCTTACTCTGCTACCCTCCCTATTTACAAATGAATAGAAAATATCTACTTACTACCTTTCTCAAAGAGGAGTCATTCAGAACTTAAAACTTTCCCAACTTATCCTTTTCTTTAAATGCATGTGCAGAAATTTCTGAGGGTAGAAAAAAGCAAGGCAAGGAGTCTTATCTCAGGCTGTTTCAATAACGCAAGCTTTTCTTAATTTTCTTCCACCGGGCCTGCCTCTCTGCCACCTTTCTCCCTGCCATTCCTTTGTGCATCTCATTATTACCAGCAACACGAAAAGGCTTTGGCTTCCGCTGATAACACTGTACAGTCCAACCGCAGTGGTACAAGTGCCGTGGCATGCTATGACAGGAAAATGAACAGGCGCTGTCAGGAAGCCGGCCTTGGCAGGACCCGCTGGAGCGTGCCTTTGGACTTGACAATCGGAGGCAGCAGGCACCTTTTCACAGATGGGCTTGACAAATAATGACACAACCCACTCTGTCTTGCTGGTAGACTGTGGATACAGCCCAATAGTTGGGGAAACTACTCATCTCCTCTCTAAGCTGGAGCCAAAACATTTGCATCAGTAAATTGCAGGTTTGGCCCAGGAGATATTTTGGAATGGCACTAATGACATTTTATGTATCAGTTTCTTCTAAGGGAATATCTATTCTGGCAGGAAACTCTACTTTGGAGGCAACAATAAAAAAGTTTTTTTTTTTTTTTTTTTAAGGGATACTTTTGTTTTTCTTTTTTTTTTTCATGCTACCTGAACTTGTATGTCTGAGTACTTAATTTGTCCATATGAAAAGCAACAAGTTTGGGGAGCAATGATGCTAGCTATTAACATTACAGAAGCGAAACCAATTTTCTGATGTGGTCTGCGCTCATAAAAAAGTGAAACGACTGTGTTAGAGCAATTAAACTTTTTCCACTGGGCACAAACTACCATTTTTAATAGTGTCTTAAAATGAGCATCTTGGCTTTAACCATGTGACAGTTTCATTCTTGGGTCTGGCTCACAAAATAACAGACATCTAAGATCTGAAAAAGCTATTAACTCAACCCCATACTGTCTGTAAGTTTTGTTTTGTTTGCCTCTTCCTCTTTCATTTACTTTTTTTTAACTCCAGGGTCTTGAGTTTGTTCCCTTAAAACATTCCCAGAATAAACTTTGCTTATGATTTTGGAAACTGTAGTTTTAGAGCTAATAATAATGAAGTCGTTTGGTCATCAATGATTTAACATGATTACATCTTTTCTGAAAGAATAAGGCTGCAAAAATTTAAGGAAGTTTATCACAAATTATGTTGCCGGCAAATCTTTTATGATTTTAAAAACTATGCTTCACATTCAGACTTAATATCCGAAGTACCTAAGGGGTTCATCCCAACTATGTAACCCTCTCTGAAATGCACATACTTCCTATTATTACTTTCCATTCTGTGGTATTTTCTGGTTGGAACATCATCCCTCTATCTCCTTACATGATTTTTTTCTCTTGAAAATACCTTGGAGTAAAAATATATAATTGTCGCCTTTCAAAGGACATATTTATTCGGTATTTATTTTTTTCTTTTGGAATGTTTATTATGTATTTATTTTTGTCCAAGCTAGGTCTTCATTGCTCCTTGGGCATTTCTCTAGCTGTGGTGAGGGAGGGCTACTCTCTAGTTGTGGTGCATGAACTTCTCATCACAGTGTCTTCTCTTGTCGTCGAGCACAGACTCTAGGGTGCACAGGCTTCAGTAGTTGTGGCACATGGGCTTACTTGCCCCACAGCATGTAGGACCTTCCTGGATCAGGAGTCAAACCCGTGTCTCCTTCATTGGCAGGCAGATTCTTTACCACTGAGCCACAAGGGGAGCCATCCAATTGGTTTTTAAGTGTGTCAGTGATATAAAGGGCTTTCCTGATACCTTAGTAGGTATGGAATACTCCTGCAGTGCAGGAGAGCAGGGCTCAATTCCTGGCTCAGGAAGATGCCCTGTGGAAAAAAAAAAAATGGCAGCTCACTCCACTATTCTTGCCTGGGAAATCCCACAGACAGTGGAGCCTGGCAGGCTATGGTCCATGGAGTTGTAAGAGTCAGACACAACTTAATGACTAAACCACCACCACCAGTGATATAAAATCATATAAATGTGGATGTGTCCTCTCCACAGAAAACCATATCTTGGAGGATGTGAACAAATGTGTGATTGCCCTTCAAGAGGGGGATGTGGACACTCTGGACCGGACTGCAGGGGCCATCAGGGGCCGGGCTGCTCGAGTTATACACATCATCAATGCTGAGATGGAGAACTATGAAGCTGGTGTTTATACTGAGAAGGTGCTGGAAGCTACAAAACTGCTGTCTGAGACAGGTAACCATGGATATTAGATTTGACCAAAATGTCAGCCCCATGATGAATTTCCATACCTGAATAAATCTGTTTCATTGTTTCCTGTAGGTCTTTATGCTTCTAAATCACACATGATCATAAAACTGGTGCTCTTTATTTCTTGAGTTTGAATTGGAATACTTTAGCAGAATCACAATTTATTGTTTTTGCAGTATATACTACTCTACAGTTTTTGTGTATAATCATTTGATTCTCACAAGGACCTTATGAAGTAGGCAGATTTTTTATTATCTCCCATTATGAATGTGAAAATGGAATTTTGAATGAGATAAGAAACTGGAAAAAGGTCACAAGTCTAGAGAATAGTGAGTATGTGACTGGAACTTGGAATTTTGAACTCGAAAAGCATTTCTCTGTCTGTTTCTTGAGAACATAGGACTATGAGAAAGGACCATGCAAAACCAGGGAAAAGCATAAAGGCTTTCAGTAGTTGATGGATATGAAGTGATCACAGAAGGTAGTAGTTACTGAAAAGGGGCTACACTTTCAGTATATGCCCAACTCCACTGGTGAAAGTCTGCATATCCTCTTTCAGTGGTACGTGGCTGCTCTCTGGGGAATCGTGGTTGTGATAAGACACAGTTACTTATGACAGGGAGCCTGTCATAGCTCTCTAATGCACTGAGATGAAAAAAAGACTTGTTTCCACTGAGTTAACACAACAGCCTATAACTTTGGATAGTTATGTCAATGAATGACCTATTTTTAGTAGTTCTTGCTCTTAACTGATGCCTCTTGGCTTCAGACCCTTTCTAAAGTCCCTCATATCTTGTGTATTGATACATACGTGTCTTAGTTGCTCAGTTGTGTCCGGCTCTTTGTGATCCCATGGACTGTAGCCCGCCAGGCTTCTCTGTCCACGGAATTCTCCAGACAAGAATACTGGAGTGGAGTGTCATTCCCTTCTCCAAGGGATCTTTCCGACCCAGGGATCAAACCCTGTCTCCTGCACTGCGGGCAGATTCTTTACTGTCTGAGCCACCAAGGAAGTCCATTCATATATGGGGGAATGAAAGTAGAAAGAAAGTCCAGGGAAGGAGAGAAGATGAATAGAATTTAAATCTATATGTTGGCTGGAGTTATGAATGGATAACAAACAAGTTCTATGTATACATAGAAGGAACTCACCTCAGCTTCAATGGGAATCGTCTCTGGTTTGTACATGGATTTTGGAACCCACTAGGCTTTTAAAAACAGATGTATCTCTGAAAAGTCAGATATAGCAGTGTTCTAAGTTCTACATGAAAAGACATGTTAGTAGAAATATGTTTCCTTCTACAGGGAAAGGATATTTACAATGACTTCTGTAGCTATTTGGTAGTCTAGAATATCCAGGAGAAACAATAGGTAAACAGACGTTGGTTGCTCGCCCTGAAATATATGCAGAAAGGGAATAGGGTCATATCACATATCACCCATATCTAGGAATTGTTGCTCTTGAGAAGCCCGACAGACTTAGAATTAGAAATAATAATGACAATAATATGATATATTTACATTTTAACTAGGGGCTTCCCTGGTGACTTGGATTGTAAAGAATTTGCCTGCAATGTGGAGGACCTGGGTTTGATACCTGGGCCAGGAAAATCCCCTGGAGAAAGGAATGGCACAGGGGAGTGGACCAGTATTCTTGCCTGGAGAGTTCCATGGACAGAGGAGCCTGGCAGGCTACAGTTCATGGTGTTGCAAGGAGTCGGACACGACTGAGTCAGTAACATTTTCACATTTTAACTGGTGCTTCCCTGATGGCTCAGCAGGCAAACATCTGCATTCAATGAGGAGACACAGGAGACATGGGTTCAATCTCTGGGTCAGGAAGATCCCCTGGAGGAGGGAAAGGCAACCCACTCCAATATTCTTGCCTGAAAAAATCCCTGCTGGGCTACAATCCAACGAGTTGCAAAGAGTCGAGTCAGCATTATTTTCTTTCAAATAGACTTGCCCTTTGCATTCACTAGAACAACACAGTGCAAGTCATACAGTGTTTCTTTACTCATTTAAAAGAATTAGAAACAGGTATTTTGGGGCTTTCCTGATGGTCCAGTGATTAAGACTTCTACTTTTCAATGCAGTGGATGTGGGTTCAATCCCTGATTGGGAAGCTAAGATCCTACATGCCCCAGGGCCAAAAAAACAAAACATAAAACAGAAGCAATATTGTAACAAATTTAATAAAGATATTTATAATGATCCCCTTCAAAAGAATCTTTAAAAAAATTATTTTACTCTCCAGTATATGCTGTTTTTTTTTTTCTCCCCCATTCACCCTTAAAGGGACCCTCTCACATTTCTGCAATTCTCAGTTCCTGACCCATTGCTTCTATTATGTTATGAAGTCTCAGCTTCGTGGGGTATGTCTGATACTTAGCAGCATTTCCTCCAATCTGACACTGAGTGAAGATTATCCAAGAAGGGTGGAGGACATGGAGACAGAATTCTCAGCTCACAACTGTTTGGAATGATGATTGTAGCAGATGACACCCAGAGCCAGTTTATATGTGACTTTGTGCATACAAAAACTTCAAACGTTGTTTAAGAGACATTCTGGAACTTTTTCTCATTGCATCTTGGAGTGCTTTAATGAACAGCAGGAGTGGTACCCATGGGGTCAAAATCTACATAAAGGCAAGGACAGTGTGCTTAGTTGAGTGAAATATTTTAACATAATTTTCACCCAGAGTCTTAAAATGTAAATAATATTCTGGTTGAATTTTTTTTTTTTTCACTGAAAAAAAAATCAATGAAACAGAGCAATCTATCCTGGATTATTGTTGCTAATCAAGATTTTGCTCTTATTTGTTAATTTTCAGATCTTTAAAAATTATCATCTCAGGCCTTCTTTTACAGTGATTGAATACTCTCAGCACTTAACTAAAGGCACCTTCCTGCTTCTGATTTCCCCATCCAAGTCTTAATTGAAAAGAAAAAGAAGAGCAAGGCATTTAGATACTTTCTGTTTTTTAGCCTCTATTGAAGATCACTAGGAAAGCAGCCAGGTAGAAGAGACTGCAATAGACAGATTATAAATAACTAGCAAAAAATACAGGAATACATGTCAAGGAAAAGTAGATATTAGTGGGCTAAGAACTAGAATATACAAGGTATATAAGTTATTTTCCTTCTATCCTCAATGCTTCTTTTCTTTCCTAAACAAGAACATTCTTTCTTTATGGGTAACTAGAGAGGTTGTCAAAGAAATGAAAGCAAAAATGTACCTGTTAGTAGGACAATTGACATATACACTGATTCCTCATGGAGGAAGAATGCCTCTGTTTGTCATTGCTATGATGAAACCCATTGGCTATCTCATGTAGAACATGAGGTTTAGATCCAACCAGTCCATTCTAAAGGAGATCAATCCTGTGTGTTCATTGGAAGGACTGATGCTAAAGCTGAAACTCCAATACTTTGGCCACCTCATGTGACGAGTTGACTCACTGGAAAAGAGTCTGATGCTAGGAGGGATTGGGGGTAGGAGGAGACGGGGACGACAGAGAATGAGATGGCTGGATGGCATCACCGACTCGATGGACATGAGTTTGAGTGAGCTCCGAGAGTTGGTGATGGACAGGGAGGCCTGGCGTGCTGTGGTTCATGGGGTCGCAAAGAGTCGGACTCGACTGAGCAACTGAACTGAACTGAACTGAACTGAATATAATGGTGACTGAGGCTTCCCTGGTGGTTCAGTGCTAAAGAATCCTACCAATGCAGGATATGTGGGTTTGATTCCTTTGGGAAGATCCCCTGAAGAAGCAAATGCAACACACTCCAGTATTCTTGCCTGGGAAATCCCATGGACAGAGGAGCCTGGCAAGCTATATATAGTTCATGGGGCCGCAAAAGAGTCAAATATGACTTAACGACTAAACAACAACAATACGGTGACTTAATACCTATAATTTCTCCATAAGAAATGATTAAGTATACAACCTAATAAAAAACTTTAGCTGTTAATTCACTGGTTGCTAATGAGAATTATTGGGGAATGTACTAGAGACATGGGATTTTAGGAAGAACATAAGGTCAGTTCTGTAATTATGGTTATATGGAGTTTTGTTGGTTATATAGATTTTATGAAATGGATTAGTCCCCTTGTCTATGTCTGGCTATGCTTAGGAGACCCACATCCTCAAAATAAAAGCTCTTATGCTGGCACTATTGGTAATGAACCTGCCTGAAGGAGATGTAAGGGACACAGATTTGATCCATGGGTCAGAAAGATCCCCTGGAAGAGGGCATGGCAATCCACTCCAGTATTCTTGCCTGGAAGTTGCTTCAGTGGTGTTTGACTCTTTGCGACCCTATGTACTGTAGCCCACCATGTTCCTTTGTCCATGAGATTCTCCAGGCAAGAGTAATGGAGTGGGTTGCCATGCCCCCCTCTAGAAATCTTCCCAACCCAGGGATAGCACTTGGACCTCTTATGTCTCTTGCATTGGTCGGATGGTGGTGGGGCGTTCTTTATCACTCATGCCATGTGGGAAGCCCCCCAAACTCCTATTCAGATCACTAATACCCAAATTTCTACCTTTGGGCTAATGTTTTGTTCCTGATTTTTTTTTTTAATCTTGTGCAGTCACTTTTATATCAGACTTTGTCCTGAGAGTGCATTTTATATTGGGGAGAGAACACAGGGTAGTGGGCAAGGAGTGGAAGGTGCCAAGAAAAGGGGGGGAAAAGGAAGAATCCAGGACCTGGAAGACAGATCACTATGTTTTCTCTTGCCTTGTCACAACCTACCAGGTTCTGTCCAGTTTTATTTCTAGGTTGTTAGATTGAAGACTCTAAGGCAGATGTTCTCAGCCTCTGTATTTTTGACATGAGTCTTGGTAGTTCTTTCTTGGGGTGGAGGGAGCTATCCTGTGGATTATAGATGCTTGGCATCCCTGGCCTCACCACACTAGATGCCTGTAGAACCTCTTCCTTTCCCATTTCAAATTGTGACAAAGGCAGCTCTAGACATTGCTAGATGTTCTTGGGGTGTACAAAATAATCCTCACTTAAGATAACTGCCACAACCATAGGGATGGGATGGGGAGGGAGGTGAGAGAGGAGTTCAAGATGGGGAACACATGTACACTCGGAGCAGATTCATGTCAATGTATGGCAAAACCAATAAAATAATGTAAAGTAATTAGCCTCCAATTAAAATTAAAAAAAAGAGAAATATTCCAAAATAAGAGCAAGTTTAAATAAGGCAAAATGGAGCCTCTGTATGATGACTATAGGGTGTGGTGGAGCGAGAGTGGAATGAGAGTCTGTTACAAAGAAATAAAAAAAAGGGCAGAATGTTCAAAGAGACTTGACTAGACCAGACTTGGATGCTAATGGGATTTGCAAATACAGGCCAATCTCTGTTTTAACATGTAAATTACGCATGTGTGGGACTCTGTAGAGACCAGTTTTACCAACTGACTACCTTCACTAAGTGGCTAAAAATTGAGAAAGTTCCAAAGAGTGACGAGACAGTTTGTATTTTATTTTCGATAAATTACTTATCGTAAAGAGTAAATTTTTTTGAAGTGTACGTTTTGTTTTGATATGAAAGCTGAGTTACTTTTGAAAACACAATTTTTTGGATTATTAGTTAAAATTTAAAAATTATGTTAAACTTTTAGGATGACATTGTATAAAAATTTGCCTATTTATTTTTTATAAATCTAATGTAGGCTGATGAAAGCACCATAAACCTGATGTACATCAGACCCACTAAATACTTACATATTTAATTGCCTCTTTAGTAAAAACTGACTTATAGCAAATGGCCAATAGCTTGGTAGTGAGTGCACACCCAATGAGATCCATCTTTAGAGATCTTGTTATCAAAGTCAGGTGGCTGTGGAAAGTGGAAAAGGGTGTACATTCAATAATGTTATGCTTATATATACAGAGAGAAGCTTGTTCTTCATTGAACAGGTTACATTGAAATGCCATTTTTGTAAATTTGATGGCTGATGCAAATTTGTAGCAATGTCTGCACCATCAGGTTGAGAGATCTTTGGAACCATGCCATCAGTTCCTTCTTCAGAGGGGACCAAAAAAAGGATATTAAAAAAAAAGTCTCTTTAATGAGGATTCTATTATTAATCACTTCGTATATGAAGATTAAAATTCCATTATTTTGGAGAACACGTGGACCAAACAGATGGTGTAATTTTTTTTTTTAAATCAAGACTTTTTAAAGAGCAGTTACGTGTTCACAGAAATATTGAAGGGGAAGGTATCAAGATTTTCCATATTCCCTTCATTCTGCACATAGAGTGTGTCTCCCATTATCAGCATCCCCTACCAGAGTGGTACATATTTTAACCTTGATGAACCTACAATGAAACATTATAATCACCCAAAGTCCACAGTTTACATGTTGGCTCATTCTTGGTGTTCTATACTTTCTGTGTTTTCTTTTTGGAGTATAGTTCATACATGTGTAATTACTTGAATATTGTTTGAGATCACTAACATGCCAGGGAAGTGCCCACTGATTTAGATGGTCCAATGTAATCTCATACAGGAGGCTTGAAACATTAATGGTTTAGTCTTGTGAATTTTAACAGTTTTCCTGTCATCGTTTAACAAAATCAACAGCTGGCACAACTTCTGAAACTGTGGTTTCAGTCTGTGCGAGATCATATTGCATGTTTATTTTGGACAGTCTTCTGTTAAGCATGGTGCTTGTACTGGTTTAAATAAAATGTTAACATGAAAAAAAAAATGGACTAATGCATAATGGCATACATCCATCATGCAGTGTGTTCTTCACTGCCCTAAAAATTCATTGTACTCTATTATTCTGTCTCCCCCTCCCAATCCCAACAACCATTTGTCTTTTCACTTTTTCCATAGTTTTGTCATTTCTAGAATGTCATATAATTGGGATCATATAGTTTGTAGCCTTTTCAGATTGACTTTTCTGACTTAGTAGAGATGGTAAAATTTTTACTTTAATACTTCTGTTAAGTAAAGTTTTCCTAAGAGAGGTTTTTTTACATCATTTCTATATATTTTGCCCAGAAAATGTAAGAGAAACAAATAGAAAGTACCCAACTGGATATGATAATGAGGAATACCATTGTGTTAATACCATGAAGATAATGAAATTCAGGTAAGGAGTCAGAAGAACTCCATTCCTTGACTTCTACCAACTAAATGTGACCTTATATAAATTAGTTAATGCCCCTGATGTTTTGTCATCTAAGTATGGTCAGTATTGTTATTTTGTTTATATGTGTTTCACTGTTTGCTTGCTTCCTGATGACTGAACTCAACATGGACAGTCATTACCCATGAATCCTCTGTATAAACTCTCTACTCCATCTGGACAGGTGTATTCATTTTTCTCCAGGCAAAACACATCCATGCTGTTCCCACTCACTTTGCTGCATCTTCGCCATTTTTACCTCCTCCTCTACATCTGTGTATTGAAATTATACTTAAGAGCTGACTCAAGTTTCAGTTGGAGGCAACAAGGATCTATTTCTGAGCCTGATGACATTTAATATGTCTTCTTCAGTGTCAGTGGTCCACAGATAGATTGTCAGTTTTTAGAGGCAGATGTTCTTATATGTGCGTAGGGCCTAAACTTGTATTATCACACCATTAGATCTCCTTGAGAAGGGAATGGCTACCCACTCCAGTATTCTTGCCTGTAGAATTCCATGGAGAGAGGAGCCTGGCAGACTCACAATGGATTAGACACAACCGAGCAACTAACACTTTCACTTTTTTCAGCTTTAATATGTATGTATTGATTAAATGAATACAAAAAATAGGATATGATTTTTTTTTTAGTAGAGAATAGGTCCACTAGCAGCCTAGGGCTTACAACTCAAGATTCCAGGATTAAGAGAAACACTTCCTTTCACCTGCTTTTCTACATATCAAAGGAGAATAATCTTGGCCAGTGGGAGGTATGCTTATTTCACTTGATTTGATTTCCTTTTTTTTTATTGTTCCACTCTCAGAAATAAATAGAATGAATGTACAGAGAAGTAGAAGAATATGTTGCGTGCCAAGTTGCTTCATTCATGTCCAACTCTTTGTGACCCCATGGACTGTACCCCGCTATGCTCCTTTGTCCATGGGATTCTCCAGGCAAGAATATTGGAGTGGTTTGCCATGCTCTCCTCCAGTGGAAGAATATAGTAGACCCAAAATGCATTATGAACCAATTCAATGTAATTAAGATTTATATAATTTTCATACAAAAGTAGGATATAAATTCTATTCAAGTTCCCATAGACTATAAACTAGGAGACACTGGAACATATCTGGAGACATAAGACCAGGTGCAGAAACTTCATGATCTAAAGGTACAAATCATACAGAGTCTGTTCTCTTATTATTGTAGAATTATGTTAAAGATCAATATCTAAAGATATTTGAAAATAACACATATATTTTAAAGTACAGTGTGACATTTACTAAAAGACATCTTTGACTTAGCTATTAAAAGTTTCAATAAAGTTAAAGGACTGAAAAAAAATGGAAGATGATTAAAGAGAAGAAAGCATTTAAATGAGAAATTAATATTAAAATGATAAATTAGTATTAAAGATACTTTAAAGAAATCCAAGTATTTTGAAATTAAATGCCCACTTTTAAATGAAGGCTATATCTAAGAAGACATAACAAAGAAAATTAGAATATATTTGTAATAGAATAAAAATGAAAATTTATCAGAATTTGTTGCATGAAGCTGAAGCTTCACAATGCAATTAAATACAATGTGTAGTCTTAAATAAGGTATGAAAGCAAATAATTAACATGAGCATAAAATTTTGTGTGATTTAGGCAAAATTTTTACTTTAATAATACTGTGTCACGTTAATTTCCTGTTTTTATTTTTTTACAAGGTAATATTTCTCTATATTCTCAGAATTGGATTAGAAGTTTCAAGCTTCATTCAAAATTTTTTTAATCATTAAGATAATAAATTTTCTAGACTTTTAGCAATAATCAGTTCAGTTCAGTTCAGTCGCTCAGTCATGTCCGACTCTTTGCGACCCCATGAATCACAGCACGCCAGGCCTCCCTGTCCATTACCAACTCCCGGAGTTCACTCAAACTCATGTCCATCGAGTCGGTGATGCCATCCAGCCATCTCATTCTCTGTCATCCCCGTCTCCTCCCGCCCCCAATCCCTCCCAGCATCAGAGTCTTTTCCAGTGAGTCAACTCGTCGCATGAGGTGGCCAAAGTATTGGAGTTTCAGCTTTAGAATCAGTCCTTCCAATGAACACCCAGGACTGATCTTTAGAACGGACTGGTTAGATCTCCTTGCAGTCCAAGGGACTCTCAAGAGTCTTCTCCAACACCACAGTTCAAAAGCATCAATTCTTCAGCGATCAGCTTTCTTCACAGTCCAACTCTCACATCCATACATGACCACTGGAAAAACCATAGCCTTGACCAGATGGACCTTGGTTGGCAAAGTAATGTCTCTGCTTTTTAATATGCTATCTAGATTGGTCATAACTTTCCTTCCAAGGAGTAAACATCTTTTAATTTCATGGCTGCAATCAACATCCCCAGTGATTTTGGAGCCCCCAAAAATAAAGTCTGACACTGTTTCCACTGTTTCCCCATCTATTTCCCATGAAGTGATGGGACCAAATGCCATGATCTTAGTTTTCTGAATGTTGAGCTTCAAGCCAACTTTTTCACTCTCCTCTTTCACTTTCATTAAGAGGCTTATTGGTTCCTCTTCACTTTCTGCCATAAGGGTGGTGTCATCTGTATATCTGAGGTTATTGATATTTCTCCCAGCAATCTTGATTCCAGCTTGTGCTTCTTCCAGCCCAGCATTCCTCATAATGTACTCTGCATATAAGTTAAATAAGTAAGGTGACAATATACAACCTTGACGTACTCCTTTTCCTATTTGGAACCAGTGTGTTGTTCCATGTACAGTTCTGACTGTTGCTTCCTGACCTGCATACAGGTTTCTCAAGAGGCAGGTCAAGTGGTCTGGTATTCCCCTCTCTTTCAGAATTTTCCACAGTTTATTGTGATCCACACAAAGGCTTTGGCATAGTCAATGTAGCAGAAATAGATGTTTTAAACAAGTAGAATTAAAATATCATAAATTTTTGGATGGACAAAAATTCCTGTTTCCTAAAATATTATACATTCTCTCTCTCTCTCTCTCTCTCTATATATATATATATATATATATATAATATATATATGTGAAAGCTTTTCTATTATGCTTAGTAAAGGCTTGAGAAAGAACATAAAAAAAGAGATGGAGAAATTGGAAAACATAAACTAAATGAAATGGGAGCACTGAATATGAGGTAGAAAAAGTGAAACAAGCTAGATAAAAGTTAAAGACCATCGTATTCACTTGATCTGATTTCTGTTGCTTGTGGGATCAAGCGTTATGATTGGACATGTCAAAGTGACCTGCCTATCCCTATGGCCAGAGGACAGAGGGTATGGACAGAAGTAAGAATAATATCAGAAGGTGGCAGGACCAGATTATTAGAAAGACAAAAATATTAGATATTAGACATGGAAAGCCTATTACAGTCTTTACTTCTCTGTAACTGACCTTGAAATTAGATTATGAAAGTAATGAATTTCAACAGAAGCTATAATGACTGAGATTGTTCAGCCTCAACTTCCTAATATATTTTAAATGCTTTTTAATATAACTCTGACTATTGGTGTAAAGCATTTTATTTCTCCCTGAAAGGTCAAAATAATTACAATATGGAGTAAATGTCTTACTTATTTGTGGTTGTGGTCTTCGTGGAGGTGGGACGTCAGAAGTGTAGGAGGAAAGAGAATGCAATTTCATTCATGTAATAGCCCTTAAACAGGCAACATGTAGTTTTCTCAAACCGTTGACTGATACCTATGTACTTGAAGTATTGTACAGATCTGGCTGATGGTGTTTATTTGTTTTATCTTGAATGCAAATGTAAGGTTTCTTGCTCAGAGAATAAATTTCTTTCTTAGTAACAGTACCCTTGCCAGAAACTTCCCTGTGCTTCATTCTACTTTTCAAGGCAGTGTGATGAGGGCGGATAAATTCTGCCTACATGAATGGACCACAAAATTATAAATCTACAAGAGAAGGACCACAAAATTATAAATCTGAGAGCTTATGTAGGAATTGTTCAGCTGATTCCCTCCCTGTCCTGAGGAGGAGAGAAAAACCTTCACTCTTTAATGTTAATAAACTCCCTTCAGGAAAGACGACCCAGGTTGTTACAACTCTTTGGAATACAAATGAATGGCTCCTGGCTTCATTCCCTTTTGATGTAAATGCATATCACTGGGGAGAAAGTGAAAGTGAAGTCTTTCAGTCCTGTCCCACTTTTTGCGACCCCATGGACTGTAGCCTATCAGGTTCCTCCGTCCATGGGATTTCCAGGCAAGAGTATTGAAGTGGGTTGCCATTTTCTTCAGAGGATCTTCCGGAACCAGGAATCAAACGGGAGTCTCCCGCATTGTAGGCAGACTCATTACCATCTGAGCCAGGGAAGTCCCTGTATTAGGGAGTGCGTATTATTTATGACATATAGGTTGTCTGGGGACTCTGCTTTCAAAAATACCTATAAGAGTTTACACATAGTCCCTTGTTTCTTTGTTTTAGCTTTCAGTTCAGTTCAGTTCAGTCACTCAGTCCTGTCTGACTTTGCGACTCCATGAATGGCAGCACGCCAGGCCTCCCTGTCCATCACCAACTCGTGGAGTTTACTCAATCTCATGTCCATCAAGTTGGTGATGTCATCCAGCCATCTCATCCTCTGTCGTTCCCTTCTCCTCCTGCCCCCAATCCCTCCCAGCATCAGAGTCTTTTCCAATGAGTCAACTCTTCGCATGAGGTGGCCAAAGTATTGGAATTTCAGCTTTAGCATCAGTCCTTCCAATGAACACCCAGGACTGATTTCCTTTAAAATGAACTGGTTGGATCTCCTTGCAGTCCACGGGACTCTCAAGAGTCTTCTCCAACACCACAGTTCAAAAGCATCAATTCTTCAGCACTCAGCTTTCTTCACAGTCCAACTCTCACATCCATACATGACCACTGGAAAAACCATAGCCTTGACTAGACGGACTTTTGTTGGCAAAGTAATGTCTCTACTTTTTAATATGCTGTCTAGGTTGGTCATAACTTTCCTTCCAAGGAGTAAGTGTCTTTTAATTTCATGGCTGCAATCAGCATCTGCAGTGATTTTGGAGCCCAAAAAAATAAAGTCTGACACGGTTTCTGCTGTTTCTCCATCTATTTCCTGTGAAGTGATGGGACCAGATGCCATGATCTTTGTCTTCCGAATGTTGAGCTTCAAGCCAACTTTTTCACTCTCCTCTTTCACTTTCATCAAGAGGCAGTGTCATCTGCATATCTGAGATTATTGATATTTCTCCTGGCAACCTTGATTCCAGCTTGTGCTTCTTCCAGCCCAGCATTTTTCATGATGTACTCTGCATATAAGTTAAATAAGCAGGATGACAATATCCAGCCTTAACGTACTCCTTTTCCTATTTGGAACCAGTCTGTTCCATGTCCAGTCTGACTGTTGCTTCCTGACCTGCATACAGGTTTCTCAAGAGGCAGGTCAGGTGGTCTCAGTCCCATCTCTTTCAGAATGTTCCACAGTTTATTGTGATCCACACAGTCAAAGGCTTTGGCATAGTCAATGAAGCAGAAATAGATGTTTTTCTGGAACTCTCTTGCTTTTTCCGTGATCCAGCGGATGTTGGCAATTTGATCTCTGGTTCCTCTGCCTTTTCTAAAACCAGCTTGAACATCTGGAAGTTCATGGTTCACGTATTGCTGAAGCCTGGCTTGGAGAATTTTGAGCATGGCTTTACTAGCGTGTGAGATGAGTGCAAGTGTTCGGTATTTTGAGCATTCTTTGACTTTGCCTTTCTTTGGGATTGGAATGAAAACCGACCTTTTCGAGTCCTGTGGCCACTGCTGAGTTTTCCAAATGTGCTGGCATATTGAGTGCAGCACTTTCACAGCATCGTCTTTCAGGATTTGAAATAGCTCCACTGGAATTCCATCACCTCCACTAGCTTTGTTCGTAGTGATGCTTTCTCAGACCCACTTGACTTCACATTCCAGGCTGTCTGGCTCTAGGTGAGTGATCACACCATTGCAATTATCTGGGTCATGAAGAACTTTTTTGTACAATTCTTCTGTGTATTTTTGCCATCTCTTCTTAATATCTTCTGCGTCTGTTAGGTCCATACCATTTCTGTCTTTTATTGAGCCCATGTTTGCATGAAATGTTCCCTTGGTATCTAATTTTCTTGAAGAGATTTCTAGTCTTTCCCATTCTGTGTTTTCCTCTATTTCTTTATATTGATCTCTGTGGAAGGCTTTCTTATCTCTCCTTGCTATTCTTTGGAACTCTGCATTCAGATGCTTATATCTTTCCTTTTTTCCTTTGCTTTTCGCTTCTCTTCTTTTCACAGCTATTTGTAAGGCCTCCTCAGACAGCCATGTTGCTTTTTTGCATTTCTTTTCCATGAGGATGGTCTTGATCCCTGTCTCCTGTACAACGTCATGAACCTCCGTCCATAGTTCCTCAGGCACTCTATTAGATCTAGTCCCTTAAATCTATTTCTCACTTCCACTGTATAATCATAAGGGATTTTATTTAGGCTTACTGAGGTATAATTGATATGCCAAAAATTAAAATCTGTAAATCTCCCTCCAGGTATTCTTTTTTTTTTTTTTTTTTTTTTTACCATTTTAGGACTTCTATTGAATCATCCCTTGAACCAGATTACCAGTCATTTTTGCTCAGAAAATCTGTACATGAAATGCAGAAATATGCAAATATCTTCTCTATGCTGACTTGTTTGTACACAATACGTTCTGCTAGAATTAGAGATGACCAGCTCTCTCAGGGAGAGGGACTCTAGGTGGTTCTGACTCTGGAACCATCTGAGACAAATACAATTTGCGAAAGGAAGAGAAACAATTTTAGCCTGATAATAAATTTCCAACATGGAAGTGGAGATGGCATAGGGTGGATATAGGATGGCTCACAATTACACACTTAAGGAACAACACAGTGAAATAAACAGCCCTTTTCTAGTGTCCAATTTTCAAAGTAAAACTAAAAAGGAAGACATGAATTTCCAGTTCTTACTAAGTTACATCATATTCTCAGAATCCTAGGGACTGCAAAGGACATGACACTTCTTTGTCATTTCAAAGATATCATGGGTATCCACAGGAAGTGGTGGCCAAGATGCATTAATTGGGCACAAGTGAGGCAATAATAGATTTCTTTCATCCAGAATCCCTACCACACCAGCAATAAGTATTTGAATCAAAGAAATGAGGAATATGTCATCAGTCAATTATAGGGGTGCATCATTAAAATATTCCAGAAATATAATAATCTGATTAGGAAAAATAAGAAACTATACTTAAAACTAGGATAACAGATGGATGTAAGAACCAGAAAAACTCTGTATATTTTGGTGAAAGTGAAAGTGGCCCCACACATTTTAGCCCACCAGTCTCCTCAGTCTATGGAATTTTCCAGGCAAGAATGCTGGAGTGGGTAGCCATTCCCTTCTCCAGGGGATCTTCCCTGATCCAGGGATCAAACCTGGGTATCCTGCATTGCAGGCAGATTGTTTATCACCTGAGCCACCTGGATCTCCCATATTCTGTTCAAAGTGACCCCAAAATGACCTCCTTACCTGGTTTGACTTTCTATATTTTACCAGTTTTCTAACACTAGCTGGTTTCTTCTTAGAGAGGAAGTGAATCCTCTGTAACCATACCAGCCGATCCCACTCCCCTGTGCCCTGTTACTCACTGTCACTCATTAGGCCCCTACTGTATACTGCCCTGTGTTGCAAACTCTGTTTGTCCATTTCTCTGTCTTAACGTGTCTCTCTGTTTTCTGTCCACCTTCTAGTCTTTATCTGTGTGTGTGTGTGTGTGTGTGTTGCTTCCTAATTTAATTTTAACCCCTTCAGATCTGAGACTACCTTTTCATTTCCTCCAACCTTGATGAGAATTGAAGCTCAAAAATGTTTATTCATATAAACGAAAAACATAATTGACATAGTATGATACCTTATTTTAGGGGTTATACCTTTTCTAAAAATTACACACTTAATGATCAAGATTAGAACCGATAAATTCTTAGCGTTTATTTTAGGTCATCTTAAATTTTAAAGCATCACAGGTGCCAAAATTAACTATTTATCAATCTTGGTTTCCACAAACACTGTAGCTAAATAAGGAATCATGTTCAATTTTTTATTCATTCCTTAAGTTTCAGAATTAAATATGCCATCCTTTTCTCTTAACTTATGAAACATTTGTGATTATTTTTGAAATGCTTATTTTAAAATGTAAGAATTTTCCAAGCAAGCATTTTCTTTCCCTGGGGAAAGGGGTTTGTGTCTAGACAAAAGCAGATGCATGCTGACTGATTCTCTTAGGGTAGTTATCGTGGATGGAATTTAGAAGAATTTTTTTCCTTCTTCTAAGCAGTCCTTTTTCATCTTTCACCAAACAATTCAGCTCATGGGTTATGTATGGCCTTCTGGAACTTGAATTTGATTTTGATATTTGAAATGTATATTATAATTTTCCAAACATGAGTTTATGAAAATGGCAGCTTTTAGGAACTCCCACAGAGGGAACAGATGACTGATTCTGACGAAAGAAAGTCTAGGAATATACACGGTATGAAAGACTTTGGACTAACCAGGAGGATGCTGATGGTTTTCTGGAGAGGCCGAAACAGCTGACAAATAGTCACCAGGGAATAGGGGACAGATTAAACTGGACTTCTTTTGTCCTAGCGCCTGGCTTCCAGAGCTCATCATTTCCCACCTTGATTCAGTTCAACTCAGTCGCTGAGTCCTGTCTGACTCTTTGTGACCCCGTGGACTGCAGTAAGCCAGGCTTCCCTATGCATCATCAACTTGAGCTTGCTCAAACTCGTGCTCATTGAGTCAATGATGCAATTAAACCATCTCATCCTCTGTCATCCCCTTCTCCCCCCGCCTTCAGTTTTTCTCAGCATCAGGGTCTTTTCCAGTGAGTCAGTTCTTCACATCAGGTGGCCAAAGTATTGGAGCTTTAGCTTTAGCATCAGTCCTTCCAGTGAATATGTAGGTATAATTTCTTTTATGGTGGACTGGTTGGATCTCCTTGAAGTCCAAAGGACTCTCAAGAGTCTTCTCCAATACCACAATTCAAAAGCATCAATTCTTCAGGGCTCAACATTCTTTTTGATCCAACACTCACATCCATACATGACTACTGGAAAAACCATAGCTTTGACTAGATGGACATTTGTTGGCAAAATAATGTCTCTGCTTTTTAATATACTGTCTAGTTTGGTTATAGCTTTTCTTCCAAGGAGCAAATCTTTTAATTTCATGTCTGCAGTCACCATTTGCAGTGATTTTGGAGCCCAAGAAGATAAAGTCTGTCACTGTTTCCATTGTTTCCCCATCTTTGCCATGAAGTGATGGGACCAGATGCCATGATCTTCTTTTTTAGAATGTTGAGTTTTAAGCCAGCTTTTTCACTCTTCTCTTTTACTTTCATTAGTTCCTCTTCACTTTCTGCCATAAGGGTGGTGTCATCTGCATATCTGAGGTTATTGATATTTCTCCCGGCAATCTTGATTCTAGCTCGCGCTTCATCCAGCCTGGCATTTCACATGATGTACTCTGCATATAAGTTAAATAAACAGGGTGACAATATACAACCTTGACATACTCCTTTCCCAATTTGGAACCAGTCTGTTTTTCCATGTGCATTTCTAACTGTTGCTTCTTGTTCTATCTGTTGCATACAGATTTCTCAGAAGGCAGGTAAGGTGGTCTGGTACTACCATCTCTTTAAGAATTTTCCAGTTTATTGTGATCTATACAGTCAAAAGCTTTGGCATAATCAATAAAGCAGAAGTAGATATTTTTCTGGAATTCTCTTGATTTTTCTAGGCAATTTGATCAATAGTTCCTCTGCTTTTTCCAAATCCAGCTTGAACATCTGGAAGTTCACAGTTCACGTACTGTTGAAGCCTGACTTGGAGAATTTTGAGTATTACTTTGCTAGCATGTGAGATGAGTGCAATTGTGTGGTAGTTTGAACATTCTTTGGCATTGCCTTTCTTTAGGATTGGAATGAAAACTGACCTTTTCCAGTCCTGTGGCCACTGCTGAGTTTTCCAAATTTGCTGACATATTGCGTGCAACACTTTCACAGCATCATCTTTTAGGATTTGAAATAGCTCAACTGAAATTCCATCACCTCCACCAGCTTTGTTTGTAGTGATTCTTCCTAAGGCTCAATGGACTTCTTCACATTCCAGGATATCTGGCTCTAGGTTATTGATCACACCATCATGGTTATCTGGGTCATGAAGATCTTTCTTGTATAGCTCTTCTGTGTATTCTTGCCACTTCTTCTTAATACCTTCTGCTTCTGTTAGGCCCATACCATTTCTGCCTTTTATTGTGTCCATCTTTGTATGAAATGTTCCCTTGGATATCTCTAATTTTCTTGAAGAGATCTCTAGTCTTTCCCATTCTATTATTTTCCTCTATTTCTTTGCATTGATCACTGTGGAAGGCTTTCTTATCTCTCCTTGCTAGTCTTTGGAACTCTCCATTCAAATGGGTATATCTTTCCTTTTCTCCTTTGCCTTTAGCTTGATTAAGAGTTACCAAGAGAAAGCACAGTGAAAGTTAATGTATCACTGCTTCAGACAGAGTATACTTTTATTTGAGAGTGTTTAAATATTATTTTCATACTTCCTCCTCCACACTTAAAAAAATTTGAGGATACTTTACTCAAGATTCAAATCCAATCAACCAACTAATATATAATAGTATGCATTTGAGATAGAAGGAAAACATTTTCACAAGAATATTATGTTAAGTTGGCAGGTTTTATAGAAAGTGTGTCTAATTTTAGCTAAGGAAGCTGGGTTTGATTTTTTTTTCTAGTTACAAGCTTTTTGGTAATGTCTCTTAAGTTTTCAAGATTTTCTTTCCTCATGGATCTTGGTGAGGTCATAATGGAATATAGTGTTTAACACTGACTTTCTTGGCATTGAAGATAAAATGAAAAATTCTAAGAGTGAGTTTATAAAATCTTGTCCTGAAGGCAGATTTCATAGGAAATTCGTTATTAAAAATGCAAAGCCATCAGAAGGATGATGTAGTCCTGCCAAGGAGAGAGAAAGGTATAAAAGCAGGGAAACTGTTTTCAGGGTAAATTGTACCAACTTTCCAATTTTTAGAGATTCGAGGACAAATTTGTGTGCGATTTTCAACTTCCTTCCCACAAGACCCACTTTTTAGTGATAAATCATGTAGTTGTACCTCCAAGTTCTATCCAAAGGCAATTGGGTGATTTCACTTGCTGTAAACAAAGAAAAGGGAGCGTGGATGGGTAGATACACAGGGTCATGATGTGAAGAACCATTTACTGTGAATATTATGTGCCTAGCATGGTGCCCAGCTTCTTATATGCATCCCACTTTTTCATTCCTTGAAGCCAAGATCATATTTATTTGCCACTTTATTCCAATGGCTAAGTACTACTTGTTTTTACATGTAACACTGTATATAACATTTGTTGAATGGATTATTTTTTAAAACCTTACCTAAAACCTGAAGCCCAGCTCTTTTATGTTTGAGTCAGCTGAGATTCAAATTGAATGATAAATATACATTATATAAATAACAAATAAATATAATCAAATATCAAGAGTCAGTTAATCTCCTGCTTGGGTGCCATGAATATACCAGCACCCTAAACCAACATAGTTGCTGTAAGAGAACAGAAATATAAATATGTCTTGCTGACTATTTTTACTGTTATTTCTGCCTCTGGCATAGCATATTCCATTAGTTAACTATTGCTTTGTAACACATCACCCCAAAGTTTACTGGATTAACATTATAAGCATTTACTATCTCATAGTGTCTTTGGGTCAGAAGATCGGCATAGTTTAGCTGGGTGGTTCAGATCATGAGCATCTTATTGCAAAATTCAGGCTTAAGTTGAAGAAAGTAGGGGAAACCACCAGGCCATTCAGGTATGATCTAAATCAAATTCTTTATGATTATAGAGTAGAGGTGATGAATAGATTCAAGGGATTAGATCTGGTAGACAGAGTGCCTAAAGAACTATGTATGGAGGTTTGTAACATTGTACAGGAGGCAATGATTAAAAACATCCGGTGCTGGAGAAGACTCTTGAGAGTCCCTTGGACTGCAAGGAGATCCAACCAGTCCATTCTAAAGGAGATCAATCCTGGCTGTTCATTGGAAGAACTGATGCTAAAGCTGAAACTGCAATACTTTGGCCACCTCATGCGACGAGTTGACTCACTGGAAAAGAGTCTGATGCTGGGAGGGATTGGGGGAGGGAGGAGATGGGGACGACAGAGAATGAGATGGCTGGATGGCATCACCGACTCGATGGACATGAGTTAGTGAACTCCGGGAGTTGGTTATGGACAGGGAGGCCTGGTGTGCTGTGATTCATGGGGCCGCAAAGAGTCGCACACGACTGAGTGACTGAACTGAACTGAACTGAAAGAAAAAGGGACGGAGGAGCAGTCCATGGTAAGATGCAGTCATGGGGTCGCTAGGAGTCGGACATGACTGAGCGTCTTCACTTTCTCTTTTCACTTTCAATGCTTGGAGAAGGAAATGGCAACCCACTCCAGTGTTCTTGCCTGGAGAATCCCAGGAATGAGGGAGTCTTGTAGGTTGTCATCTATGGGATCTCACAGAGTCGGACACGACTGAAGTGACTTAGCAGCAGCAGCAGCAAAGAAAAAGAAATGCAAGAAGACAAAGTGGTTGTCTAAGAAGCCTTTACAAATAGTTGAGGAAAGAAGACAAGTGAAAAGCAAGGGAAAAAGAGAAAGATATACTCAACTTAATTCAGAGTTTCAGAGAATAACAAGGAGAGGTAAGAGGGCCGTCTTAAATGAATACTGCAAAGAAATAGAGGAAAACAGTAGAATGGGAAAGACTAGAAATCTCTTCAAGACATTGGAGAGATCAAGGGACTATTTCATGCAAAGATGGGCAAGATAAAGGACAGAAACAGCAAGGACCTAACAGAAGCAGAAGAGATTAAGAAGAGGTGGCAAGAATACACAGAAAAACTGTACAGAAACGGTCTTATTGACCTGGATAACCACTATAGTGTGGTCACTCACCTAAAGCCAGACATTCTGAAGTATGGAGTCAAGTGGGCCTTAGGAAGTATTGCTATAAACAAAGATAGTGGAAGTGATGGAATTCCAATGGAGCTATCTAAATATCCTAAAAGATGATGTTAAATTGTTGCACTCAGTATTTCAGCAAATTTGGAGAACTCAGCAGGGGCCCCAGAACTGGAAAATATCGGTTTTCATTTCAATCCCAAAAAAGGGTAATTACAAAGAATATTCAAACTACCATACAGTTGTGCTCATTTAATATCCTAGCAAGGTAATGTTCAAAATCCTTCAAACTGAACTTCAGAAGTACATGAGTTGAGAACTCTAGATGTAAAGCTGGATTTAGAAAAGGCAGAGGAACCAGAGATCAAATTGCCAACATCTGTTGAATTATTGAGAAAACAAAGGAATTCCAGAAAATACATCTATTACTACTTCATTGACTACACTGCTGCTTCTGCTGCTGCTAAGTTGCTTCAGTCATGTCCGACTCTGTGTGACCCCATAGATGGCAGCCCACCAGGCTTCTCTGTCCCTGGGATTCTCCAGGCAGGAATACTGGAGTGAGTTGACATTTCCTTCTCCAGTGCATGTGTGCATGCCGAGTCGCTTCAGTTGTGTCCAGCTCTGTGACTCTATGGGCACAGCCCACCAGGCTCCTCCATCCACAGGATTCTCCCGGCAAGAACACTGGAGTGGGCTGCCATTTCCTTCTCCACATTGACAACACTAAAGCCTTTGATTGTGGGAATCACAACAAACTGTGTAAAATTCTTAAAGAGATAGGAATACCAGACCACCTTAACTGCCTCCAGAGAAACCTGTATGTAGGTTAAGAAGCAACAGTTAGAACCAGACATGGAACAGTGGTCTGATTAAAAATTGGGAAATGACTATGTCATGACTGAGTGTTGTCAACCTGCTCATTTACCTTCTGTGCAGAGTACATCACGCAAATTGTTGGATTGGATGAAGCACAAGTGGAATCAAGATTGTTTGGAGAAATATCAACATTTCAAATATGCAGATGTTACCACTCTAATGGCAGAAAGTGAAGAGGAACTAAAGAACCTCTTGGTGAGGGTAAAATAAGAGAGTGAATAAGCTGGCTTAAAATTCAACATTAAAAATTCTAAGATCATGGCATCCAGTTCCATTACTTCATGGCAAATAGAAGGGAAAAAGTGAAAACAGATTTTCTTTTCTTTTCTTTTCTTTGGTTCCAGAATCACTACAGACAGTGACTACAGCCATGAAATGAAAAGACACTCCTTGTAAGGAAACACGTCTAGAAATGTCTAGGTTTCTATGTTTAGAAACCTAGACAGTGTATGAAAAAGTAGAAACATCCGTTTGCCAACAAAAGTCTGTATACTCAAAGCTGTGGTTTTTCTAGTAGTCATGTATAGATGTGACAGTTGGACCATAAAGAAGACTGAGCACTGAAGAACTGATGCTTTCGAACTGTGGTGCTGGTGAAAACTCTTGAGAGTCCCTTGGACTGCAAGGAAATCAAACCATTCAATCCTAAAGGAAATCAACCCTGAATATTCATTGGAAGGACTAAAGCTGAAGCTTCAATACACTGGCCACCTGATGCGAAGAGCTGACTCATTTGGACCTTGATGCTGGGAAAGTTTAAAGGCAAAAGGAGAAAGGGGCGGCAGAGGATGGGATGGTTAGGTAACATCACCGACTCAATGAACATGAATTTGAGTGAATTCCAGGAGACAGTGAAAGACAGAGAAGCCTGGCATGCTGCAGTCCATGGGGTCACAAAGAGTCACATACTACTTAGCTATCAAACAACAACAACAATAACTTATGAAATATTTTAATAAAATCACTGAACTAATAGGAAGTGATGGGCAGAGAGAAACTTAATATGTGGAATGTGATACTGCTCATTTTGTCCCTGAAATATTCAATGACAAACAGTTTCCTTCCTGTGTCCCATTCTTTCACTTCCCATCCTTCTTCCATCTGAATTGATGACCCAGAAGTATAATATGAGCTTGAGATGCAATGAATGAAGAAGATATGGTCTCTGCCTAAAAGTGACCCCCTGAAGTTGACATACAGAAGTAGAGTGCACTAAACAATCTTATCAAGTGCTATATTAGTACAAGAATAAAAGGCTATAAAATTATAGAGAACTGCAAACTTTGGAGTGTCTGGGAATTAAGGAATCCTTCACAATGGCAGTTGATTCTAATCTGGGTATTGAAGATTGAGGAAATATTGACTAGGGCCAGAGAGAGAAGTATATTTTAGTATGAAAGTCCATTTAGTCTATTGATCATGGACATGTTGGTATGACATGGTATGTCTCTGTCATATTTGAAGACATAGAAATAATTCAATCTAACTGAAAAGTTTGAATATAGGTAGGAATAGGTAGGGGCTTCCTTGGTGGCTCAGAGGTTGAAGCATCTGCCTGCAATGCAGGAGACCGGGAGACAGAGGCAGATATAGGCAGGTGTAAGATGTTTGTGTTTATATCTTGATAAAGAGGTTTTATTATCCCTTTTATAGTAAAGGGAGTGATTGGAAGATTTAAAGCAGGGCGTGGACATTTTGTGTAGTTTCTCAGAGCTAGTTGCAGGGATTGGCTATTCATTTACACTTCCTCCGGTTTACCTTAGATTGGCTCTTATGATTGTCAGCAATCCTATTTGCATCTTTAGTACAACTTTTCATTCATTTTATTGACTCGCCCTGTGTTCTGAAACTTCACCGCTGAAGTCTCTCAGGAGGATTCAGTCTAGATCTTCCTCACCTCTGGTTTGGGATCTCCATCGACACTAGAACAAGGCTACCTTGATTTTTATATGCCTACTTATCTCTGATTTCATTACTCCTGGAATGTCATTCTGTGGCCTAGTGTGCACTCTGCATGCAAAATTACAGGGAGAATTTAAGAGTTTATTTCCAACTTTGATCACCCTTTCAGGACATGAGCTATTAAGGAGTAATTCACAATTTATGATAAATAACAATAATGTGGTGTCTACACTTTCAGATGTAACTCAGAAATTAGAAAGAAGCTTCTATTTATAGAATCCCATATCAGAAATTCTGTTAATATAAAATGTGTGACTCACAAAGGCAGTGCTGTGTTTTGTCCTAGTTAGTGGGAAGCAGAATTAGTGTCATGTTGGAAGTACTTTCAGGCTTTTTCTATCGCAGCATTACTTTGAGTATTTCATCTTTCAGACCCTATTAAAGTCTGAAAGAATTCATAGTTAAAGTAAAATCTTCAGTTTGTCGTGATGGATCATGTGTGTGTATTCAGTCACTAAGTCATATCTGACTCTTTGCGACCCTGTGGACTGCAATCTGCCAGGTTCCCCTATTCACAGGATTTTCCAGGCAAGAATACTGATGTGTACATGCATGCTTAGTCACTACAGTCATGTCTGACTATTTGTTACTCTGTGGCCTGTAGACCACCAGGCTCCTCTGTCCATGGGATTCTCCAAGCAAGAATACTGGAGTATGTTGCCATGCCCTCCCTCCTCCAGATTTTTGCAATCCAGGAGTTAAACCTGAGTCTCCTGTGTCTTCTGCATTGGCAGGTGGATTCTTTGCCACTGAGCTACCCAGGAATTCAAACTGTCCTGTAAACTTTTGTTTGTCTGTCTTATCACTTCAAAAACAAAAGAGGATAAAACTTAAACAGAAAATAGAACAGCAATGTGGAGTGCAAAGGTATGTTGGTTAAAGTGTGGTAGCAGTTGACCAAGCCCTAAATAAATAAGTACTGAATACACTTAGGAACAGAGCATGTAGGAAATTTTTCTTAAGGGTCAGACCTGAAAAATCCTGAATTGTAGTACGAGAAATAGATGTCTTGTCTGTTATAATACATAAATATCAAATGGAATAGGTTCAAGTTCTAGGTCTTACCAGCTTGAGCAGCGTAATAAGTCATTGGAATATTAATGCTAAATTTCCCTTTGAGCACCTCTTTGGAAAAGTAAAACTTTCACATCTGTTCCCACACCATTTTTTTTTTCCTGCTTGGAAAATGGATGGTATTTTCTGTTGCAGTCTCTTGTTTCTGCCTCTTCTGACAGTGCCACATGCACAACATTGTTGTTCCTGCAAAAACTCTAACTCCTAAATCTAACAAGTGGGATTCTGCACTCCATGCTGGAGCAAACAGAATACCCTTCTCCAAACCTGGGGTTCCCAAGCAGTACAGGTGATGTTTTGGGCCCCAGAGTGTCCCTTATGAAAATGGTCCATTAGAGTTTAGCTTGGGGCTTCCCTGGTGGCTCAGTGGTAAAGAATCTGCCTGCAATTCATAGGATTGAATTCAATACAAATTCAATACTTGGACTGGGAAGATTCCCTAGAGGAGGGCATGGCAATCCACTCTGGTATTCTTGCCTGGAGAATCCCATAGACAGAGAAGCCTGGTGGGCTCCAGACCATGGGGTCGCAAAGAGTAGGACATGACTGAAGTGACTGTATGCACAGAGGTTAACTTTCTTCTCTCTCACCTGAGAGAATCAGGGCTAGAGGCAGGTGGAGAAAGAGAGCCTGTGACCTGCATTTTTCTCCTCCCCAGCTCTCCTCAAGATGACCTTGAACAGACAAAACAGAGCAATACAACCCCACTCTTCCTTTAAGACTTTAATCAAAGGTTTTCCTCCAGAGAGTGGAGAGGGTGGGGACTGCTAGACTCAGCTTTCCAGCTGGCAGGTTTTAAGGTGCTATATTAAGCATGTGATCACAGTCACAGCTTCTGAGGGATTTCCTCACTTAGTACCGTGGATCAAATCAATTTCTACTATGTTCTGGGCCATGAACTAGAACTTAATTTTTTTCAGAGCCTTATTCTGTAAGGAGAGATACAGCTTTCTGGGTAATATATTGATCTCTTTTTAAATATTTGAAATTGGAGAAGATTCAAATATATCAAATGAACAGAGACTCATAAAACTGACACCCAACTTGTACCCCACGGTATAACAAATATTAACATTTGGCAATATCTGATCCTTTAAAGCACTTATTATTTGCAGGTTTAATAAAACTCTTGTTATGATTAACTCTTGGAATATTAAACCTAACAAAAGACAGCTGTAACTGTAGAAGCACAAGGAAATTCCTGTGCTTAAAATGTAAACAGTCTCCTAATCAGTATCTTCCCAGAAGTCAGTATTTGGCCATGCCCCAGCTAATGTTCTAATTTACTGGTTGGGACTAGAAAGTTTCATTGTTCTGGATTTTGACAAAGCATATGCCACTTTTTTACTCCATCTATGTAGAAGAGTACCCTTTTTTCACATGGTCAGTAAGATGTATATTGTAAGCCTTAATTTGTTTTCCCATCCTCCAACAAGTATGAAATATCTCATTGTTTACATTGTAATTTTTCCAATTATCAGTGAAGTCAAGCATCTTATGTGTTTATCAATAATATGGGATTTCTTTTCTGTGAAGTGTCTTTTCTAATCTTTTATCTATTTTTATTTTTTTTCTTATTGATTTTTAAGAGTATTTATGTTACATACATGTGGGAATACCAATCATTGATCAATTATAAAAAAAAAGGACAAAGATTTGTGCATATAAATGCTACTGATACTATCATACACATCTGTAAAATTGTTGATGGCCATGATGGCAGCTTTGATATCAAATGGGATTAATATTATTTAAAATTTGGTTTAAGAAAAGAAAGGAACTTTTAATTTTAATTTAAGGAAGACACTCATATGAAAACGATAGATACATACAAAAATATTTTCATACTTAAGAAGGTCAGTCTCAATGATCTAGATTAGTTAATCATGTAAAACAGCTAATTCCCAACACAAATGGATAACTGAAATGGTTTTAGCTTAATGTGGTAGTTTTTAGAAATATATGTTTATTTGAATCATATTTTGCAGCAGTTCAGGTCAATATCTCCCAGTTCCTTTCATATAAAAGCAGTTCAAAGGCCCAAGTGAAAAATTCAAATAGTATAGAGAACCAACGATAGTAATTTACTCACAGAGGAAATTTACCCCTTGCAATGCTTTGGTTTTGATAATTTCCATTGAAAGAGTGGTTACTGTGTTTTCTTCTAACACTCCTCTTTTAAAAATAATGTTTGACTTTTCCTAGTAGAAATACAATTTTTAAGGAGTGTTTTATATTGAATATGCTGACCGTTGAGAGTAAAGTAATCTAGCAGAGTTTCTCACGCTAGGGATTAAAATGGATGTTAAAATATCCACTGAGGATGAAAATGGTTGGATGCCATCACTGACACAATGGACATGGGTTTGGGTGGACTCCGGGAGTTGGAGATGGACAGGGAGGCCTGGCGTGCTACGGTTCATGGGGTCGCAAAGAGTTGGACACCACTGAGCGACTGAACTAAACTGAGGATGAAAATGAGTATCATGACGAACCAGGCATGAGATTCCGGAAATGGAAAGAGATGAATGGCGTTTCTACTTTATTGTCCTTGTAAATAAAATAAATTGTGCTTCTGGCTTTCATTTGCTATGTGAATTGATTTTTACAAGATAACAGTTGAAAATATTGAGATATAATTTTCAAGAATCAGTGAATCAGCAGCATTTCTTAAGTAGCCACTAAGTGTACTTTCTACAAACTTCCAGTCTGTATGCAGGTGTCCTCATTTAAGGAAAGAGGTGCCTGCATTTTAAAATGTTCATATGTATCCTCTGGCATATCAACAAAGTCCCGGTAAAATGGAACAGAATCAAATTTATTTTTGAGTCCGTTGGTCTCTTTCTGTAGTCTTTCTGATGGAATTTTCTGGGATTTCTCTCTCCTCTCTTAGACAGTCTTTCTACAAGTCTCCCTCCGCAGTCATTTCCCCGCCTTCAAAGTCTCAAGACCTGCATTCCAGAAAGAAGTGGAATGGATTGGATCATTTTGTTTATATTTTACTATGCAGTGATGTAGACTAAGTCTGCTGCTCAACCAGCTGTGACTTTAGTTTCTGATATTAGTTGCATATTTATTGAAGCTTTTTAAGGACAGGTGCCATCCAGTGCATTTGTATGCATTACCTCACTGAACCCCAAGGTAGGATTTACTATTACATTTTATAGACAAAGAAACAGATTTACAAGGTTTAAGAAAAGATGGTAGGTTTTCTAGGTGCCTCAGTGGTAAAGAATTCACTTGCCAAGCAGGAGAGGCGTGTTCAATTCCTGGGTCAGGAAGGAAATAGCAACCCACTCCAGTATTCTTGCCTGGGAAATCCCATAGACAGAAGAGCCTGATGGGCTACATTCCATGGAGTCGCAGAATTGGACATGACTTAGCGAGTAAAAGCAGCAGCAACAGCAAGAAAGCATGGTCAAGGTTTCACAGCTAGGAGTTAGCAGAAGTGAAACTCAACTTAGGATAACAGGAAACCTTGACTCACATACCGTATGCCACACTAACTTGGGCAGGTTTCACAAACTTGTTCGGTTGCAGACCATCACCTTTCATGGAGTAATGATTTCTTCCCCCTGCTGAAGGTAAGTGGCACAAAGATCACTAAATTGGGATCCCCTACTGGACAGGTGGACACCATGCTCCATGTGAATGTTGGAATGCCCAGAGTCTGCCACCTTCCCTAAGAGAAACAAGGAAGCATGAAAGAAAGACTGCCTAATCCACTGCTTTTCACTTTGTTTACACCAGTGATGCCACGCTTTGCTGAACAAGTGGAGGTTGCCATTGAAGCCCTGAGTGCCAACGTCCCTCAGCCGTTTGAGGAGAACGAGTTCATCGATGCCTCTCGTCTGGTGTATGACGGCGTTCGGGACATCAGAAAGGCTGTGCTGATGATCAGGGTATGTGAGGTCGCTGTAGCTTGGAGCTGACTGGAGTGTCCAGTAGGGTCCCCAAAGAATTTACTCTTTGTATTATTTTTCTTATTTAGTCTAACTTAGTAAGCTGTTTAGCTCTTCATTTAGTCAGACAAGGGGGACTTTTTACTTATAAAGGGATTAATGATCCCAACAGGTCTAGATCAGCACTGAACATCCTGAAGGGTGATGTCCTGCCTGTTTCTTCCACACATTATTACCTTAATTTGATACCCATTTAGGGGTGCCTTTGCCGTTCCCCTTTGGTAATACCACTTCCCATTATAATCAGAAAGCCATGTGATGGAAGAAAATGAAGATCACCCAGCTTAGTAGTATTAGTGATCATGATAATGATAATAATAATGATAATGCAATAAAGTGACAGATAGCTACATTCTTCTTGTAACAGATCATGAAGATATAAATAAAGCTAAATAATCAGCAAACCTCTCCTATCACCTTTCCTACTGTCTTCCCATCCCTCAGTCTTCTGATTTTGGGTAGCTGTGAATCTTCCAAACAGTTGCCAAAATGATTAGACACACTTGAGAAAACATAATATAACAGATTTCAAAACTCAGTTAACTGTTACTTACAACTTGCTTTGTTTGCATACAGTGTGCCTTTGTCTATCCCTGTGAAGACAATAGCTTACTTTATTCTATCTATCGAGCTTCCCTGGTGGCTCAGATGGTAAAGCGTCTGCCTCCAATGCGAGAGACCCAGGTTTGATCCCTGGGTTGGGAAGATCTCCTGGAGAAGGAAATGGCAACCCACTCCAGTACTTTTGCCTGGAGAATCCCACGGATGGAGGAGCCTGGTAGGCTACAGTCCATGGGGTCTCAAGAGTCAGACACTGAGCGACTTCAACAGCTGTGTAATATTCCATCATAAGTTGAGAATATTTTTCTCCTTGCCTTATTGACAGTTCAGTATAGTAGGTTTCAAATGCTTTTCTTAGACACAGAACTCTTTCATAAAATAAACGTGGGTTAATGACATGGATATGTTTGTGGCTATTAGGATTGAGGCAGAGATGATGAGTCTGCAGTGCTCATCTTGCTATCCTATGGAAATATATGGGAGCCATATTTACAATTTCAATTTTTAGTAGGTATGTTGATAAGGCAAAAAAAAAAAAACAACAGATGAAATTAGTTTTAAAAATGTATTTTATTTATTTCAATCAATATCCAAAGGTAGCATTTCAACATGTGGCACCAGCTGCATTTAATGTTCTCAATACCTCCGTGTATCTGCAATCACCATTTTGGATGAGGCAGCCTTAGACTATATCTCCATCCTCAACCTTCATTGTTGTCTCTGGGGTTGCTCAGTGAACCAAAAGTTAATCACTGAGTGCATCTTGAAAAACTTTCTTTCGGGGTGACCACTGAACATTTAAACCAACATCCCCTCAAATACAGCAAAACAGTAACAATCAATTTATTTTCCATCAACTTATTTTCTGTGTGCAGTCCCTCAGTACTTCAAGAAGTATCTGTGATTTATTGGTCTCTCTGGACCTAACAGCAGCAGAAGATATTAAGAAGAGGTGGCAAGAATACACAGAAGAACTATACAGAAAAGATCTTCATGACCCAGATAATCACGATAGTGTGATCACTCCCTAGAGCCAGACATCCTGGAATGTGAAGTCAAGTGGGCCTTAGAAATCATCACTACGAATAAAGCTAGTAGAGGTGATGGAATTCCAGTGGAGCTATTTCAAATCCTGAAAGATGATGCTGTGAAAGTGCTACATTCAATCTGCCAGCAAATTTGGAAAACTCAGCAGTGGCCACAGGACTGGAAAATGTCAGTTTTCATCCCAATCACAAAGAAAGGCAATGCTGAAATATGCTCAAACTACCGCACAATTGCACTCATCTCACATGCTAGTAAAGTCATGTTCAAAATTCTCCAAGCCAGGCTTCAGCAATATGTAAACCGTGAACTTCCAGATGTTCAAGCTGGATTTGGAAAAGACAGAGGAACCAGAGATCAAATTGCCAACATCCGCTGGATCATCGAAAGAGTGAGAGAGTTCCAGAAAAACATCTATTTCTGCTTTATTGACTATGCCAAAGCCTTTGACTGTGTGGATCACAATAAACTGTGGAACATTCTGAAGGAGATGGGAATACCAGACCACCTGACCTGCCTCTTGAGAAACCTGTTTGCAGGTCAGGAAGCAACAGTTAGAACTGGACATGCAACAACAGACTGGTTCCAAATAGGAAAACGAGTACGTCAAGGCTGTATATTGTCACCCTGCTTATTTAACTTATATGCAGAGTACATCCTGAGGAACGCTGGGCTGGAAGAAGCACAAGCTGGAATCAAGATTGCTGGGAGAAATATCAATAACCTCAGATATGCAGATGACAGCACCCTTATGGCAGAAAGTGAAGAGGAGCTCAAAAGCCTCTTGATGGAAATGAATAAGGAGAGTGAAAAAGTTGGCTTGAAGCTCAACATTCAGAAAACTAAGATCATGGCATCTTGTCCCATCACTTCATGGGAAATAGATGGAGAAACAGTGAAAACAGTGTCAGACTTTATTTTTGGGGGCTCCAAAATTACTGCGGATGCTGATTGCAGCCATGAAATTAAAAGACGCTTACTCCTTGGAAGGAAAGTTATGACCAAATTTAACAGCATATTAAAAAAGCAGAGACATTACTTTGCCAACAAAGGTCTGTCTAGTCAAGGCTATGGTTTTTCCAGCAGTCATGTATGGATCTAAGAGTTGGACTGTGAAGAAAGCTGAGCACTGAAGAATTGATGCTTTTGAACTGTGGTGTTGGAGAAGACTCTTGAGAGTCCCTTGGACTGCAAGGAGATCCAACCAGTCCATTCTAAAGGAGATCAGTCCTGGGTGTTCATTGGAAGGACTGTTGCTAAAGCTGAAACTCCAATACTTTGGTTACCTCATGTGAAGAGTTGACTCATTGGAAAAGACCCTGATGCTGGGAGGGATTGGGGGAGGGAGGAGAAGGGGACGACAGAGGATGAGATGGCTGAATGGCATCACCTACTCAATGCATATGAGTTTGGGTGAACTCCGGAAGTTGGTGATGGACAGGGAAGCCTGGCATGCTGCAATCCATGGGGTCTCAAAGAGTCAGACTCAACTGAGTTACTGAACTGAACTGGACAATATATACCTAGTTCTTTAAGGAGTTCATGTTTGGCATTAATTCTCCTCCAAATTTGGGTATCTTCGAAATCATGAAGTCATTAAATCTATGTGTATCCTCTTTGACTGTGGTATCCAGGAAACAGAATGACGCTTCCAAGGTGATCTGAGCAGGCAGAGTAGAGCATCACCAGAAAGAGTCTCTCTTCCTTCTTTACGGACACTAATGAGTCTCCTGAACCATTCAGCTAGCTTCTTTGCTGGGGAGCAACCACAGCATCTTCTTATCTTCTCATCTTTAATCAGCTTGATTTCCCATGTTAAATACATCTCTCTTTCATAATAATTCCATGATTAATTCAAAGTGTTCAGAGAATTGTATAAGTTGTATCAGACAATACTAAAACTTTGGCCACCTCATGCGACGAGTTGACTCACTGGAAAAGAGTCTGATGCTGGGAGGGATTGGGGGTAGGAGGAGATGGGGACGACAGAGAATGAGATGGCTGGATGGCATCACCGACTCGATGGACATGAGTTTGAGTAAACTCCGGGAGTTGGTGATGGACAGGAAGGCCTGGTGTGCTGTGGTTCATGGGGTCACAAAGAGTCAGACATGACTGAGCGACTGAACTGAACTGAACTGAAATATATATAACAATGTGGAATTCAATTTTGGAAAAGACAGTCAGACGTATTTCCTGTTCTTCCAACTTTCCTATTTTAGATCTGTCAAACTCTTACTATCTTTCAAGACCTGGCTCAAATCTTTCCCTAAATTTTCTCCCTCAAAAATACTGATTCTATTCTTTAACTACCTATAAATCTTTCTGCTGTGATCATAATCTTGACACTATTTCTTTTGAGGTCTATTACTTTCTTTAGGGGCTTCCCTGGTGGCTCAGTCGTAAAGAATCCACCTGTATTGGCAGGAGACCTGGGTTTGATCCCAGGGTTGGGAAGACCCCCTGGAGACGGAAATGGCAACCTACTCCAGTATTTTTGTCTGGGAGATCCCATGGACAGAGAAGCCTGTTGGGCTGCTGTCCATGGGATCACAAAAGAGTTGGACATGACTTAGCCACTGAAGAAGGAAAGTGGCAACCCACTCCAGTATTTTGCTTGGGAGATCCCATGGACATAAGAATCTGGTGGGCTACAGTTCATGGTGTCACAAGAGTTGGACACAAATTAGCCACCAAATGACAGCAACAACCTTCTTTTGGCTGAAATTTTGGAAAGCAAAAGCTATATTTTTTTCCCTTCATTGTGATGCATTGTTTGGTGTTTAATACTATGTGTGATGGACTTCCCTAGTGGTCCAGTGGTTAAGACTTTAGGCTCCCAATGCAGGAGACCCAAAGTTTAATCCCTGGTTAGGGAACTAGATTCCCCATGCTGCAATTAAGACCCAGCACAGCCAATAAATAAATCAATAAAAGTAAATATTAAAAAAAAATACAATGTGTGTTAGGGAGAAAGAGAAACAGATACGTCTGGAGATAGGAAGGTGACAGAGGGAAAAGTATGAAAATTAAAGGAGAAAGGAAAAATAGGCTTTTGAACCTGTATTTTTCCCATTATATACTAACTTGTGAAATAATAGACCATGAGAGTTGTGTTTTCAAAGCATTTGGCACTAAATTCCACTATAATTCTCAAGACATATTCCCTTTTTTGCCATTTTTCTGCTTTGTTAGCCTTCACATTTTTGTGACAACTATTCATCTGGGAGGCTGAGCAAGTTTATAGCCATCATTCACTTATTCATTCATGAGCTGTAAAAAAACATAATTTAGGTAAAAATGCCATATCTTTGTTACATAAAGTGTCATTCCTCCATCTTGACATTTCAAGTGATTTGATCGGATGTATTTCACACCACTTAAAACAGGAAGGGAGAAATATACGGTATGTACAAATTGTTATTTTAAAAGTCTTTCTGCTTTCAGCACCAAAATGGCTTCATTTTATACTTCAATTCTTGGTTTGCTTTCTATGTATAATAGTTAAGTCTGTTTTAAAATATCATTGCACTGAATCAGGTGAAAGACAGTAAGACAAGTGGAGCTCTTATCCAGCTAAACTGGCCATGCCTTCTTCTCTCTCAAAGTGTTGATTTTCCCAAAAATAAATGCAGAAAGGACCTTGAAAGGTCAGATTCCCCATCACCTTGCCTTTCAGCAATCAATACATATTTAATGGCGATGTTAGTATGTAGGTGCTCCAGGCCAGCTCAAGGCAACCCTCTGAAGCAAACAAAGTTTGTCTTTCTGGCATTTCAACCTCACCTTTCAGGCTTTTACTTCTCTTTGGGATCAGGTCAACTCTGCTTCTCTTTCATACAACTTTTTTTGTTTGCTTCTTGCTGAGGCTTGTCCTTGGTGATCTATTAGCTACATAGGAATTTTTTGATTACCTTAACATAGTAGTTTAGAAATGAAAAGGCAAATATGGCTCACCAGAATTTATTTGATTTTCATTATTTGCAGTAGTTGCCTTCAGTGAACTCTGAATTAAGGAATACGGAATCATTGTTCCTAGGGGAAATTCAAGGTTAGGTTCCTGTGAGCCTCTGGTCACATTTTCATCAACTGATCAATATATTATGTTTAATATGTGTTTTTGTTTAAAGACATTTTACTTAAATATATATACAGTGAACTCACAGCCAAAAGAATGAAAAAGAAAGAATGACAGTGTAGTCACTTAGTCATGTCCGACTCTTTGTGACCCCATGGATTGCAGCCCACCAGGCTCCTCTGCCCATGGGATTCTCCAGATAAGAATACTAGAATGGGTTGCCATGCCATTCTCCAGGGAATATTCCTGACCCAGGGATTGAACCCAAGTCTCCTACATTATAGGCAGATCTTTACCATCTGAGCCACCAGGGATAGCCAATCACACTATTACTCCTGCCTGAAAGAAGCTTATCTAATGCATTTTCTCTGGAAGGTGCAACTTAACCTTCTTGCATTTTGGAATTCTAAACAACACCTCAGCACTACAGTTGGAAGCCATTTTAAGCAGAGAAATAACACAAAGTACAAAAATGAAAAATGTGGCACTAAACAGACTGCAAAAAGGATACTAGTTTATAGTATAAGAGTTGAAATAAGAAAGCAGAAGATTGTGCTGTTTGACCTCAGCTGGAAATTTGCATGTTGGGTAACTCAAAAGTTTTTGCCATATTGTATACACACACATCTCTGAATTACTACAAAAATATTAATTTAGGGATCACAGAGAAACTTTGGTGAGTAGCATGTTCTCAAATAAAGAATCTTCAGATAAGGAGGATCAAGAGTATGTTTAATACACAAGGAGTTAAACATTTAATGTTGGAAAGTAAATGTAAAGTAGGTGGGCAGCACAGAAGGTGATAATATCTTGGTGTCAGAATAACTATATTAAAAAAAATAGTTACCTGTCATAGAATGACCATGAAAAAATCTATAATGATATCTATACATTGAGTTTTTGTAATTGGAACCAATTAATTTTGTTGCATGTGAAACTTCTGAAAGCAGAAAGGAGAAACAGTAGGACCTAAGACAGGATTCAGATAAGATTCTACAGCTTAACTTCACATCTCCCAAAACGGGCATGAAGATGCCCTGGAGCATTGCAAGATGTTTTAAAATGTCAAGGGAAACACATACACATCTCTCAGATACCATGAGATATATTAGCTGAAGGTAGTTTGCAGTTTAAACATTAGGTTGGTGATTCCTTTTGATCATATATTGATCACATCAGGTATTTGTGGTGCAGCATTTCTGGTTGTTGCTGTGATAAAAATCAAGCTCAATGGATGTGCAATAGTATTCCAAGGTTTGAGAAGTAATACAATATGCAACAGACACTAAATTGTTAGGGCCAGTCAAGAATTTATCTTCCTTTGGTGGGAGACAGAAAGTAAACAAGTAGATATATTAGTTAATGTGCCATAGAGAAAACCAACAAACTATTGAGAGGATGTGGGCAATTTGATCTCTGGTGCCTCTGCCTTTTCTAAAACCTGCTTGAACATCTGGAAGTTCACGGTTCACGTATTGCTGAAGCCTGGCTTGGAGAATTTTGAGCATGACTTTACTAGCGTGTGAGATGAGTGCAATTGTGCGGTAGTTTGAGCATTCTTTGGCATTGCCTTTCTTTGGGATTGGAATGAAAACTGTCCTTTTCCAGTCCTGTGGCCACTGCTGAGTTTTCCAAATTTACTGGCATATTGAGTGCAGCACTTTCACAGCATCATCTTTCAGGATTTGAAAGAGCTCAATGGGAATTCCATCACCTCCACCAGCTTTGTTAGGCACCAGAGATCAAATTGCCAACATCCGCTGGATCATGGAGAAAGCAAGAAAGTTCCAGAAAAACATCTATTTCTGCTTCATTGACTATGCCAAAGCCTTTGACTGTGTGGATCACAATAAACTGTGGAACATTCTGAAAGAGGTGGGAATACCAGACCACCTGACCTGCCTCTTGAGAAACCTGTATGCAGGTCAGGAAGCAACAGTTAGAACTGGACATGGAACAACAGACTGGTTCCAAATAGGAAAACGAGTACGTCAAGGCTGTATATTGTCACCCTGCTTATTTAACTTATATGCAGAGTACATCCTGAGGAACGCTGGGCTGGAAGAAGCACAAGCTGGAATCAAGATTGCTGGGAGAAATATCAATAACCTCAGATATGCAGATGACACCACCCTTATGGCAGAAAGTGAAGAGGAACTCAAAAGCCTCTTGATGAAAGTGAAAGAGGAGAGTGAAAAGGTTGGCTTGAAGCTCAACATTCAGAAAACGAAGATCATGGCATCTTGTCCCATCACTTCATGGGAAATAGATGGGGAAACAGTGGAAACAGTGTCAGACTTTATTTTGGGGGCTCCAAAATCACTGCGGATGCTGCTTACAGCCATGAATTTAAAAGATGCTTACTCCTTGGAAGGAAAGTTATGACCAACCTAGTTAGCATATTAAGAAGCAGAGACATTACTTTGCCAACCAAGGTCTGTCTAGTCAAGGCTATGGTTTTTCCAGCAGTCATGTATGGATGTGAGAGTTGAACTGTGAAGAAAGCTGATCGCCGAAGAATTGATGCTTTTGAACTATGGTGCTGGAGAAGACTCTTGAGAGTCCCCTGGACTGCAAGGAGATCCAACCAGTCCATTGAGGAAGGATATGGGGGAGAGGGAGGTGGGAGGGGGGTTCAAGAGGGGGAACACATGTACACCTGGGGCAGATTCATGTCAATGTATGGCAAAACCAACCAATATATTAATGTAAAGTAATTTGCCTCCAATAAAAAAATAATAATAAAAAAAATTAAAAAAGAAATAAAAAAATAAGGAGATCAATCCTGGGTGTTCATTGGAAGGACTAATGCTAAAGCTGAAACTCCAACACTTTGGCCACCTCATGCGACGAGTTGACTCACTGGAAAAGACTCTGATGCTGGGAATGATTGGGGGTGGGAGGAGACAGGGACCACAGAGAATGAGATGGATGGATGGCATCACCGACACGATGGACATGAATTTGAGTGAACTCCAGGAGTTGTTGATGGTCAGGGAGGCCTGGCGTGCTGTGATTCATGGGGTCGTAAAGAGTCAGACACGACTGAGCAACTGAACTGAACTAAACTGACTGATTGAGAGGATAAAGCATAGGATGGGGTGGGTTTTATAAAGGGTGATTGAGTGTGTTAGTTGTTCAGTCATGTCAGACTCTTTGCAGCCCCATGTACTATAACTTGCCATACTCTTCTGTTCATGGAATTCTCCAGGCAAGAATACTGGCTGGAGTGGGTGGCCATTTCCTTCTCCAGGAGATCTTCCCGACCTAGTGAACAAACCCCGGTTTCCTGCATTGCAGACAGATTCTTTACCATCTGACCTACCATAGAAGTGCACTGGGAGACATTTGGGAAGAGATTTAGAGAAGGAGGAGGTTAACAAGCCATAAAAGTACTCACGGAAATGTGTTCCAGGCAGGGAGAGTGACACATGTGGCCTAAGAACCATATTGAATGCATGATGGAAGCCATTGACATTTTCTGAGCAGGAGGATAGCATGATCTGAGTTACATCTTAAATGGAGTATCCTGGTTATACTGGAGAAAATACAAAGTATGGGGTAAGAGCAGAAGGAAGGAGCTAAGCGCTAGGTGGCCTCCAGGGTAAAAATGGTTAGTGATGCCAGAAGTTGATCAGTCCTGATGAGGGAGATTTTGTTCTATATTGGATTAGGAAATTTTTAATTCAACTTTCTAGTTTTCAGGCCATTGCAGTGATTAGAGATCTGTTGAGAAATCCCTCTTCATGCATCACTCAAAGTCTCCTGTTGTGGTTGCCAACTTACCATATTATCTTTCTGCTCCCAGGAAAACTCATTTGTGTCTGAGCCAATCCTTTAAATAGTCCTTACTACATTTTTGGGGCTTCCCAGGTGCCACGGTGTTAAAGAACCCACCTGCCAATCCAGGAGATGCAAGATATGCAGATTTGATCCCTGGGTGGGAAGATCCCCTGGAGGAAGGCATGGCAACCACTCCAGTATTCTTGCTTGGAGAATCTCATGGACAGAGGATCCTGGTGGGGCTACAGTCCATACAGAGTCAGACATGACTGAGCATATATGTATGCACACACACACACATCATGTTTTTCACATGTCTTGCTGAAATGACTGTAAATTTTTCAAACTTTTCTCATTTTGCTTCTTTACTGAAGCTGTTGTAGAGAAGATTGAGAATTTGATTGGGAAGCTGAGGCAGGTAGATTGATCCTACTCTGCAGATGGTATGTGGTGTGATTATGGACAAGTCACATGATATTCTTGAACCTCTGTATAAGGCACAGGTTAAGCTGATAGACTCTTAGAAGGGAGATATTTTATAGGCCAGATACATTGCTAGTAGCATCATGGAACCAAGACTAGACCAAAGTGATTCTCTCGCGTCATAAAAAAAGCCTTCCCTGGGAGCACATAGGGCAGAACTGCGGGGTTGACCTTCGGTTGCCAGTCTCTGGTCCAGAGTTGCATATTTTTTCTATTCCTTTTACCCTAGGATATCATCTAATGATACAAATTTGATTATTTCCTGGCCCATTTTCAGACCCTCCCTGCTTTTCCATGTCTCCTTTAATTTGTGGGGATTCTTGACCAACCAAAAAATAACACTATTTTTAAAAATGACAGCATCAATAGGAGACATGTTTACGTGCACTCAGAAAACTTCACATGCACAGAACTATTTATATGGGTGGTTTGAATGGGTTAGATACAAGGATTAGGCACAAGAAAATATTTCAATCTCATCCATTTGCCTGATGGTACTTGTAAAGGTTAAAAGCTATGGAACCCTTGATTGGCCAGGTGTGGTGCTTTGAAAATTTACCTAACTACTCTGAACCTGTTTATGCCTCTGTTAAATTGGGATTAAGTTCATTTCATTAGGTCATTGTAAGGATTAAATCCTTTAGTTGAATGGCTGACCCACATTGTTGTTCAGCTGCTAAGTTGTATCCAACTCTTTTGTGACTCTATGGACTGTAGCCTACCAGGTTCCTCTGTCTATTATTTCCAGGCAAGAATTTTTTCCAGGCAAGAATACTGGAGTGGGTTGCCATTTCCTTCTCTAGGCATTCTTACCAACATAGGGATTGACATGTGTCTCCTGCATTGGCAGGTATATTCTTTACCACAGAACCAGCTAGAAAACCCACCTGACCCATAGTGAGTAGTAAAAAATGATCCCTGTGATGATGGTGATTGTAGTTGTTGTTATTAGGTGTATGTTTTTTTTATTAACCATAATAATGATCACTGTCACATTACTTTCTTTGTATTGTTTACAAAGCTTTTTTGTATATATCTGATGCTAGAATTCTTGAAGCAGGCAGGACAAGTAGCAGTTATTATCTATTTTATGAGTGAGGAGACAGAAAAGCAGGAAAAATATAGTGGCTTGTGAAAAACACATATCAGTGGCAGAGTCAGGCCCCAAATGTTCAGGTCCCCTGGGTGTACAGTATTCTTTTTTTTCATTTTGAAACTTTATTTTAGTTTCTGAGCCATAACCACTTGAATACGAACTCCTCATTATGAGCCTTATGCCGCCAGGTTGTGCTTGCCATTGACTCGTCTACTGAACACACAGATCACTGAAATGTTTGGACACAGTACTATAGGCACTGTCACTTTCTTCTTTTTTCTGTTGAGTGAGGTTTTCCATTTTATTTTTTGCTCTCCTTTTCAAAATCTAATGATGAGAAGTGTGTGCAATCTTGTCAGCTCATCTGTCATCAGAATTTACCAACTTGCTGTAATTGTTCCTCGGCACACTCCAGAGAAGTGAGAAATGAACAGAGATGCTTGTCTGTGTCCACAATGAAAATTCCAGCAGTCATGTGAACTGGTTTGCCCACTCTACCCCTGCTTGAGTTAATAAAGACTGGGAACAAAACCTCTTTCTTTTAATATTTCTAGGGAAAAAAATTGAACATCTGTAGATGAGTGAGTGAATATTAATAAAGTTGGTGGTGAGAGAGATGGAAAGCAAGAGGGATATGCCACAGCCTGGAAAATTACTAGGCAGAATGTGATATTGGCACCAAAGACCCCATTTTATGCCTGTCTGATCAATCTCAAGACTTCATCAATAACCACACCTGATTAATTATACTGAGATAGCCAAAGAAACCAGCGAAATTAAAATGTGCCCTTTTAGATGGGCAATGGGCACCTGCATTGTCAGTACTGGTTGTGATCTGTTCCTTCCTTCTGAAAGACACAGCCCTGAGAGATAGTGTTACTGTGTGCCAAGTTGTGGGTGACTTTCAGACTAAAGATAATTGTGCAGAGAGTCTCACATGAAGGCACTGTCTTTCCTTCCTGCACCATCCTTGCCACCTCCTGAGTTTATCCTCTTAAAATTAACAGAGCATAGGATTTTTGAGTACATGTGTCAAACTGCTTGCTTTAGAAGACTCTGAACAAGGTATATCTTCTCACACCTCAGGTTTCTTATGTAAAAGTGTATGAGTTAGTGTATGTAAAGCACTTAGAAAACAATGATAGGCAAATTAAAGGTACCTGAAGTATGTTTTCTATTATTAGTGTGTGAGCACAGAGGCCACAGCTCCCAGCTAGCCACACAATAATAAGGGTAAACAGCAGATCTACTTACACCATCCTGTACACAGAAAACCATTCTGATTTTCACCTTTAATAGAGTATTCAGTAAATGACATGAGATAGTCAATACTTAATTATAAAGAAAGGCTTTGTCTTAGACAATTTTGCCCAACTAATAAGCTTTTGTAAGTGTTCTGAGCACTTTTAAGGTAGGTTAGGAAATTGCCAACATCCATTGGATCATAGAAAAAGCAAAAGAATTCCAGAAAAATATCTACTTCTGCTTCATTGATTATGCTAAAGTCTTTGACTGTGTGGATCACAACAAACTGGAAAATTCTTCAAGACATGGGAATACCAAACCATTTCACCCACCTCCTGAGAAATCTGTGTGTAGGTCAAGAAGTGACAGTTATAACTGGACATGGGACAACAGACTGGTTCCAAATTGGGAAAGGAGTACGTCAAGACTGTATATTGTCACGTTGCTTATTTAACTTATATGCAGAGTACATCATGAAAAATGCCAGGCTGGATGAAGCACAAGCCAGAATCAAGATTGCTGGGGGAAATAACAATAACCTCAAATACGCAGATGACACCACCCTTATGGCAGAAAGCAAAGAAGAACTAAAGAGCCTCTTGATGAAAGTGAAAGAGGAGAGTGAAAAAGTTGGCTTAAAACTCAACATTCAGAAAACGAAGATCGTGGCATCTGGTCCCATCACTTCATGGCAAATAGATGGGGAAACAATGGAAACAGAGATAGACTTTCTTTTCTTGGACTCCAAAATCACTGCAGATGGTGACTGCAGCCATGAAATTAAAAGATGCTTGCTCCTTGGAAGAAAAGCTATAACCAACCTAGATAGCATATTAAAAAGCAGAGACATTACTTTTCCAACAAAGGCCCATCTAGTCAAAGCAATGGTTTTTCCAGTAGTCATGCATGGATGTGAGAGTTGGACCATGAAGAAAGCTGAGCACCAAAGGATTGATGCTTTTGAACTGTGGTGTTGGAGAAGACTCTTGAGAGTCCCTTGGCCAGCAAGGCTATCAAACCAGTCAATCCTAAAGGAAATCAGTCCTGAATATTCATTGGAAGGACTAATGCTGAAGCTGAAGCTCCAATACTTTGACCTCCTGATGCGAAGAACTGAATCATTGGAAAGACCCTGATTCTGGGAAAGGTTGAAGGTAGGAGGAGAAGGGGATGACAGAGGATGAGATGGTTGAATGGCATCACCGACTTGATGGACATGGATTTGAGCAAGCGCCAGGAGTTGGTAATAGACAGGGAAGCCTGACTTACTGCAGTCCATGGGGTTGCAAAGAGTTGGACATGAGTGAGCAACTGAACTGGACTGAACTGAGGCTAAGCTATGGCTTCCTAGGTAGCGCTCTTGATAAAGAATCCATCTGCCAATTCAGGAGATGCCACTGACATGGGTTTGATCCCTAGGTTGGGAAGATGCACTGGAGAAGGAAATGGCAACCCACTCCTGTATTCTTGCTGGGAAATCCCATGGACAGAGGCGCCTCATGGGCTACAGTCTATGGGATCACAAAGAGTTAGACATGACTGAACACACATATGCACACAGACTAAGCTATGATATTCAGTAGGTTAGTGTATTGAATGCATTTTTGACTTAATATATTTTCAACTTACAGTGGGTTTGTTGGAATTTAATCTCATTATAAGTTGAAGGAAATCTGTATGCTGATTTTTCTCTTTTTCTCTGTATTTTTAGACCCCAGAAGAATTAGAGGATGATTCAGACTTTGAGCAGGAAGATTATGATGTGCGTAGCCGGACAAGTGTTCAGACCGAAGATGACCAGCTCATTGCAGGACAGAGTGCACGGGTGAGTGGACATTCAAGACTTTGGTTTGGAGCACAGCAGTTGTGTTCACCAAACTGATTTGAAGGAATTTCTGATTTCCAGGTACCTGGAACCCCAGAGATTCATGGCTCAGAAATCCAGGCTGTCATCTGGGGTTTTTTCATTTCTAGCAGTTCACATTTTACACAGTGGAAATCACCACCACTGATTCTGATTCCTTCTTACTCCTGTTTCCATCACTGAAATCATAGCAGCCACATCACAGCAAAACTTGTGTGTATTATGGATTTGGTGGGGGTTGGAGATCATGATTAGGTGGTTTAGTGGCCAGGGCATAAGGGAATGCTCAGTTCTTACCTTTTCCCAGACTTCATGGTTCTTCTTAAAGTCTCCAAGCTTGTTAACCACATAGGTGACAACCACAAATGGAGAATGAGAGTACTACTTTGTTGCCAGTGGGGTTGTTATTGCTCCATACTCTGGCCTAGGGTATCTGAGAAACAAGACCACATATTTTGCAGTTGGTTCAGGGACATCAGAGTTGAGAAAGAAGTTTTTCCCCTGATACCTACCTAGGGCCAAGACAGCAGCCCCAGATCCATGTGATTGAAAAAGAAATTACAGAGACATACAAGAAATATAACAGTTAAAGATTGTGGAGCAAGAACCATTAAAAGATCACCATTGTGGCTGACAGTTGAACACTCTGTGACACAGTCCACCAAAAAAAGTATTCTAAAGAATATTCTGGAATCTGACCAGTCTTATTAGCTAGAGCTTCTTGAGGATAAGCTGCCAGTAATCAAGGAGGAAGCAGCAGATACAATTCCTAGGGATTGCAAAAGAGGGTGAGATTCTCCTCCCTTTAAAGTTTCCGCTTCCATAGGGCAAAAATAATCTAATCTAATTATAGTATAACTGAGATATCCTAATGGATATTTTAATTCTCTTTTGTAAAGTTTTGCTTATTAAAAGATAATGAATAGGAAGCATGAGATAGAGACGGCAATTTAGAATAGGGATCTAGAAACTCCAGAAAGCTCACACTGACATAGGAATTCTGCAAAAGAGTAGAAAATAGCCAATCAAAGGTTAAAATAAAGATAATTCAGAGAAGACTAAGCTTTATGTTGGGTTAAGTAAGTCTTTGATTTAACAGTGTGGAGATTCCTCAAAAGCTGGAAATAGAACTGCCATATGATCCAGCAATCGCACTCCTGGGCGTACACATTGAGGAAACCAGAATTGAAAGAAACACATGCACTCCAATGTTCATTGCAGCACTGTTTATAATAGCGAGGACATGGAAGCAACCTAGATGTCCATCTGCAGATGAATGGATAAGAAAGCTTTGGTACATACACACAATGGAGTACTTTTCAGCCATCAAAAAGAATGCATTTGAACCAGTTCTAGTGAGTTGGATGAAATTGGAGCCTATTATACAGAGTGAAGTAAGCCAGAAAGAAAAACATCAATACAGTATACTAATGCATATATATGGAATTTAGAAAGATGGTAACCTTAACCCTGTATACGAGACAGCAAAAGAGACATAGGTGTATAGAACAGTCTTTGGGACTCTGTGGGAGAGGGTGAAGGTGGGATAATTTGGGAGAATGGCATTGAAGCATGTATATTATCATATGTGAAATGAATCACCAGTCCAGGTTCGACGCATGATACAGGATGCTTGGGCCTGGTGCACAGGGATGACCTGGAGGGAGGATATGGGGAGGAGGGAGGTGGGAGGGGGGCTCAAGAAGGGGAACACATGTATACCCGGGGTGGATTCATGTCAATGTATGGCAAAAACAACCAATATATTAATGTAAAGTAATTAGCCTCCAATAAAAAAAATAAAAAAAATAAAATCCCATTTCTCCTGATAGTCTCATCCAACAGTTAAATGATCTAGAAGATAGAGATGGACATCATTGGGGGAAGCGTGAGAGTAAAAGAACATTGGAGACGCACTGGATTTGATTTCAGACAGACTTAGTTCTGAATTGTAATGAGTAGGGTGAAGACTGTGCTCTGGTACATGCTGCTTAATTTCTCTGAGCTTTTTTTCTATCATATATAAGTAAATAATAGGCCTGTTTGATAAGATTCCTTTGAGGTTTTGATCACTGAACATTTATAAAATAATGAGCATAATATCTGACACACATTGAGTGCTCAATAAAGGATGACTGAAAATTGTCATCTCCTGGAAGAGAAATCTCTTATCACAGGCTGGTGAGAGCAGAAAAGTGCACAAAAGAGTATGAGGCTCCCTACTTTAAAAGATTCCTTGTAGACTTTAGTTACTCCCCCTAAAATATTGAAAATAGGGAAGTTGATTAAGCTGAGAGTCTTTTGAGCCTGTACTGGCGTAACACTAATCTAATTCATCAGTCAGATCAATTCATCTTCAGAATGAAGTAAAACAAGCATTTTTATGTCAGTGACAAAGGGCAAGTTTGAGTAATTCACCCAAACATTAATCAGTTCAAAGTCAATTTGATTGACTAACTGCAACTTAGTATTGGTACAACCTCACTTTTTACGAGGAAAAATACAGTCCCATTATACTTCCATTTCATGCATCTTACATTCAAAGTCAAGTCAGTTACGGTGAGTGGAAACAAAAGTCAGATGACATCTGTCTTCATCATCTATTATTTCTTCACCCAGTAGGTGAGAAGACAATGGTCTTTTCTGAAAGTTTTTTTTGGACATGGGCCAGGATAGTAAGAACAAACTACCCTTGTAATTCAGCACTTGCTGATTTGTCTTTGCGAACTATCATGAGGTTTGTATGAGTAACTTGCAGCAGACAGCATTAGTTATTGAGTCAGCCTATTTAAGCCTATAATTATATGATGACAAATCAGAGACATAGAATTACGGCCATAAGTTGGAAATAAGAGGGTGCATTGAATTGCTGAGATGACAGATGGTCGAACTTTTGACCAGAGAAGTGTGTTAACTTGTTCAAAAGTGTGGAGGAGGCAAAAGTTGTCTCTGACAGAGGCAGTTGCTCTTTCCAGCAGCCAGCTCTCCTCTGGTTACTTTGTGTTCTCATTTAGCGAAATTCTCTGAAAATGGCAAATTAAATCCAAGAGGAGGTTAAGGTGGGAAAAAAGACTTTAGTACCCATTCCAGTGTTGCTGTCAAATTCTGAAATTAGAGTGAAGCTTTGTTCCCATATGTGTTCCAGTCTGCTGCTTGTCTACAATGCTTTATGAGAGAGAAACACACGGGGAAGGGCGGTGGGGCGGGGTGGATTTAAATGGAGAACAATCATACCCTGATCTGATGAAATATAGAAATTATCAGGCCCTTTGATCCTAAACATGATATCTTATAAACTTCTTTCTTCAAAAGCCGACATAGTTAAAATTAATCAACAACAACTCTTGGGCATTTAACCTTCATGATAAAACGTATTACTTGGAGTCACACAAACCATATTTTAAAAATGAATTAGGGCAAGCTGTACGGCTTTGGGGTAACTTTCTTAACCTCTCTATGCCTCATCTCCTTGTGTGTGCCCTCTCTCTCCCTCTCTCTCTGTATATACATGTATCATCCTACTTCACAATGTCATTAGGAGAAATGCATGATGAAAGGTATCCCAAGAGTTATTGTATAATGTTAAGTTTATGAAGAAGATGATGATGCTTATAGCATAACATAGTCATTCATTAGAAGGCTGGTCAATAATTTAACCTGAAAGAGCTGGATAATTTAGACCATCCTGAAAGTTTTCGCTTGAATTAATGAGACAAGAACCTTAATTTTCCAATTCACTTCACAGCCTCATACAGGTAAAAGTCACCCACTCCTTAATTACTTACGTTTATTATCTTGCTCTAAAACCAAGTGAAGAGAAATGGGCACATTAAGTTTTAACCTTTTAAATCATTATTTATAAACATGCATATACTTAAACCTTTCATGGTAGACTTTTGCTGTGTGTTTAAGACACTAACACTTTTCAGTTCAGATGTCCAAAGACTTTAAAAGTCATTTTTCATCTTGGGATTGGGAAAAGAATTCTTTCGAGACTAGCAAAAAGCTCCTTGAGATTTAAATTGACGAAAAAATTCCGGACTGAGAGGTTGTTGGCTTGTGTCAGTGATACACACTTTTATTTAATAAAGTTTGGGCTTTACTGGTGGCTCAGACGATAGAGTCTGGATTCAATCAAAGACCCAGGTTCAGTCCCTGGGTTGGGAAGATCCCCTGGAGAAGGAAATGGTAACCCATTCCTGTATACTTGCCTGGAGAATTCCAGACAGAGGAGGCTGGCGGGCTATACAGTCCATGGGGTCGCAAAGAGAACGACTGAGTGACTAACACTTTCACTTTCTTCACTTAATAAAGTTTAGAACAATCACACACACAATAAATGGTTGGATGTTCAGAGGAAAGACTAGGAGCCTGAGGCTGGGGGTAAGTAACATTGTGAATTCAAGTCTCTGAGGCCACCGAACTGGGGTCCCAGATCAACAATCTGGACAGCTGTGCCTGGCTATACTGCAAGTAGAGGAAGATCTCAGACCACCCCAGGTGACCACATGACACAAACAGAAAAGCTGATTTGTTCTCTTTCCCCTGCATCATTGAAACCATTTTTCTTGTGTTTCCCTAGTTTGAGGGAGTGAACAATTGCACATTATGTATTTTGTATTCAACTTGACTTGAATGTAGTCAGCCTCTAAGTTGTTTTTTTCCCCCCTAGCTAGAAGGGCTTTAATGTGTTAACATTTCAAACTGCTGAGTTATATTGATAAGACCTAATTAAAACTCATGTGTTGAATTTTAATTTGATTAACTTGCAAATTTCACAGTTTGTGATCTACTGTTTATAGATAACCTTTTTTTAAATTCCAGTTTCAGAAAAGGTCAATTATGAATTTTTAAAAGCCAAGAGCATTTTAAGAATATTTAGGAAACGACTTTGCTTCATCGATAGCTACGTTAGCAGAAGCAAATGTAATGACTCTTACACCCAAGTCACACGTCATTAAGTGCATTATGTGGGTGAAGCACCCCCAGAGTCAAAATAACAGCTTCCTTTGCAAATTTGCTGTGAAGGGGCCAGTTTTTCTTCCAAATTGTGCCCTCAGAAAACGTTTGTCAGTTCTGTTAACTTCTCTCAAACTGTGTCAATAGGGTGAGTGGAGAGATGTGTGAACAGTCAATCAAAAGGTATGCATTTAGTTTCTGCACGGAGGCGGATGCTGGGGTCTTTGCCCGCAGGAAACTCAAAGAGAAGTCAGAGGCAGGGCATTAATAGAAATCAGAGAGTTAGAGCAAGGCAGTTAATATTCAAATACTGAATATTTGAAATGATTGAAACTTAAGTGATAACAGTTGACAGACATGTGTAACCTTTTAATGCACAAATTAATCCTTTGGGGACAATGATAGGTTTATTGCTAGAATCTGGTTATTGAATGTAGAATCTGGAGGTCTGCTCAGCAGTTTTATAGATTCTTTTTTTTTTTTTTTTTAACGAGAAGCACCTAATAGATGCTTTAAATAATGCTAGTTAGGACTTGTAGGGTATAAGTAAAACATGGTTATCATTATTATATGAGGAAAACAAATGAATCTTAGATACCTTTAGAATATCAGATGGGGTGCTTCAGGGAACTTGTACAAATCCAAACCTATCTCAAAAGTATTGGAATAGCTGCCTTGGAATTAGTACAATGTTGCATATGTGAATTTATAACAAACTCTTTTGTATATTAACTCTTTTAAAATATATTTTAAAAGTACTTTAAAATATTTTTTGAATAGTAGTATTTTAAATATTTTAACTATTGTATCTTAACTAGCTTGACTTTTAAAATATGGATTTTTAATATTTATACACATGCACACACATATTTATAGACCTAAGTTTATATACATATATATACACACAGACATCATGCACATGAAGACACATGCTATTTGTATAAAGTCACACACATACATGCACGGCTTTTAGTAGACATTGTTAGTAAGAGGTAGCATCTGGGAAGCTGCTAGTTCAAGGACACCTTTATGCAAATCAGACCAAGGAACCCCTTTACCCTGGGCAGATGAAGCCTCAACTCTAGGATGCTCAGCCTGATGGACAGAGGCTGCAGTTTCAGTGACCTTTGCCCCATTGGACTGGGATCACTAGGCAGTGTCTAACCTGCACTGTCCTGCATGGTGATCTCATTGTGCAGGATGGTTAAGTATGGTATTACCTGACCTGGCTTTGAATCCTGTTCTTACAGTTCATTAGTTGTGTAATGTTCAGAGTTAATTAACTTTCCTGGATCTTGGTATCATCATTAATAAAATAGGGCTAATAATAGCATTAATCTTACAAAATAATTAAGTAGATTAAATGTTTGACATTTTAAATCTTTTAGTATAGTACCCAGGATTCATGCCTATGTTCAGGGAATCATGGTGGTTTCCATTTATAGGTAGTCACACAGTCTCTGATTCCATCTCTTCTCTTTGATGGCAACTATGTAACAAGCTAGAGAAGCAGCTGGAAAGGAAAGCTCATAGAAATAATGATAACAATGGTAACAATAATCCCATTCATGTTTCCTGTCATTTTTTTGACAAACATGTAGCACACTTATTATTTTCTGTCCATCATAGCATTTTAAGGTAATTGAGGTAATTGTCTACTAATCTTATATTTCAAAAAGTTAAGTATGTAATCCAGTAGCAATGAGGTCTTAAGTCAGTGACAGAGCCAGGTTGAACCCAGTTCTTCTAATCTTGTATCCCCTGATATTTCAGTTAGATATAAGCTACCTCACCTTTGAACTATTCACTTATACTGGGAAGAGCTTTACAAATTAGAAAGCAGTTTTGTTTTGGGGGTGTTATTTACCTGTCCTTTGTAAAAACTGTATGTATCCCAAATCCTGCTTTCTTGGTCTTTCTTCTGGAGGATACATGTATCCCAGCACCAGAGGGACACCAGTGCTAACACACTGATCCACATGCTCCTTTCAGTAATACAGTGATACATGGGCAGATGCCATGAACTGGTGTCAGACATTTCACTCAGCACCTGCTACATAAATAGTGTTTAACAAATACAGTTGATTCTCTTTATTCATGGCCTCATGTTCTATAAAGTCACCGTGAACGCTTAATTAGCAACTACAGAATCATTGTTCCTATGGGAAATACAGGGTTAGGTTCCTGAGAGCTGCTAGTCTTAACATTTCCTTCAACCCATCAATACATAATCTTGTTTAATGAATGCTTGTTTTTTCCCTAGTTTTGGCTCATGAACATTGAACTCATATCTAAGAGCACTAAAACTCAAGTGTGAACAAAGTTCATATAATACATATATTTATTCATTAGGCACTTTGCAGCCTTCTTGTGTTTCGAGATATGAGACAGCACTTCTACACTAGGGTTGGGTACTATGTTAAACAGCTAAACCACCAACAAAAAGTGCAAAGATGTGGAAAATGTGGTACTAAATAGACAGCAAAAAGGACACATGTTTCTGGTATGAGTGCTAATACAAGAAGGCAGAGACACCCTTGTTCCGCCTCATCTGGGAACATGGATGTAGGATGATTCAAATTTTGGCAGCTCTGCACATGTTTGTGAATGACTGAAAGCATAACAAATACTGATTTGAGAGTTCAGATAGATGTTAAAGAGTAGGAAAATTTGCAAAAAAAAAAAAAAAAAAAATCCACCAATTGAATCAACAGTAGTTCTTCCTTTTCTACATTCCCCTACTAGCAACTGTTGAAAATCAACTTTTCCTTTCCTAATCCTACATTTTATCCCATCACAGATTTTCTGTGCATACTCATAGGCTCTCCAAGGAGCCATGGCTGACCCAGGATTTCCACAGAGAAGGACTGGGAATGGATATGCCATCCCTGAAGTGCCCTGGATAAAGGATTTTTGTTTAGCATTTAATCAATCATGGATGGCTTCATTAACACCCACAGATTGTCTCCCCACCTCACTTGGGATGCTCAGATATTCTTTAAAATTCTTTTCCTTCCCAGCAACAGAAGGCCTGTTCTCTTTTTTTCCCTTCTCTGAACAGATTTCAGTGTTGAAAGAGGTGCATTCTTTCATCCGGTAAAAGTTTCCCGAGACCAAACATAAAAATTGTCAGGAATAGATTCTTTTGAACAAACATATGTCATCACAGCGATAGAGAGGTTCTGCTACTGTCAACGTGCACGTCCCTTTGGATCTTGGTTATTTTTTGTATGTGGGAATGGGGACAGGAAATTTGGGGACCTTACCAGTCTGTGCTTTTTCCTTCCTGGGGCTGGAGAAGAGTATTTTCTTGTCAGGGTCTGGGTTTGCTGTTAACTGGAGGCAGAGTTGACCTTCTGTCTATGCTCCCTTTGTCATCATTAGTCATACTTTTTCTGTAACCCACGCAGGCCATCATGGCACAACTACCGCAAGAGGAGAAGGCAAAAATAGCTGAACAGGTGGAGATATTCCACCAAGAGAAAAGCAAGCTGGATGCTGAAGTGGCCAAATGGGATGACAGCGGCAATGATATCATTGTGCTGGCCAAACAGATGTGTATGATCATGATGGAGATGACAGACTTCACAAGGTGAGGCATGCAGACAGGAAGAGAAGGTTTTCTCGTTGAAAATAACAGAGGCATCATAATAGTGGGTATTAGTATGTGAAAAGCCTGCTGAAACATTAAAAGGCTCCATCAAAGCAGGGAGTGGTATTGTAAAATTTACATGTGTAAGTCAACATGATCTGAGCCTGGTTCTTAGCAGGTAGGTCTTTCTGGTCAAAAAGAACAGATTCATTTCTGTAATTAGTATTGTTTTAATTATCCATCCTGAATTAGTCATAAAATCAAACTCCTGGAGCTTGGGGGACTGATTTTTGGTCTATGCTATTTTGCAGTGTATTTAAATATTATTCTGAAGATAAAGTGTATGATTTGCTGATATCCCTCAGGGAAAAAATATGTATATATATATATGTGGCATGTGATGTCTTTTAATGCTAGCTGATGATTTAGTATTTAATTTCAGCTCATATTTTATACTTACATACAAAGAACAGGGTTCAACCATCTGATTCTGTAATTGTGACAGGAAAATTAAACATTGTATAAGTTTTAGACCCTTTTGCTCTGAGCAGTATTTTTAATAAATCAGGAGACCAGTCAGAATTTTGTCAGGAGCCTTTTTTTCCTCAGGGGTCATTGCTGTTTCTTCCTTTGCATTTTTATAGTCTCCTCTTTAAAGGGAGCTGACATTTCTGCCCTTCCAACCACACGAAGGGCAGACCAAGGGAGAGCAAAGCTCAATGAAAAGATCCCTGGATTTTTTAGTTCAGATACCAGGTGATTCTGGATCAGTCTATTATTGTCTTTATTTATTTGTAAAGGAGCAAAGTAATACTCTTCTTATGAACTTCACAGGAGAGTTTAAAATCCAAACAGGTAATGCAGTTATAAAGTATCCTACCATATGAATGAAAGCTACCATTTTGCTGTAGATTTTGTTTTTCTGGGAAACAGACCCACAAGAAACATGAGCAAAAGTAATGATTCAACATCGTATTTGTTATTAAAGTTATGTAAGATGTGTGGCAATGTCAAGACACTACCTTATGGTGACAGTTTTTTAAATGATTGATGAATACTTTTAGTAAGAAAAGGCTACAATTAATTATGTTGTTTTAGTCCCCAGATCATGTCCAACTCTTTTAGGATCCCTTGGTCTGTAGCCTGCCAGGCTTCTCTGTTCATGGAATTTTCCAGGCAAGATTATTGAAGTGGGTTGCCATTTCCTTCTCCAGGGTATCTTCCCCACCCAGGAATTGAGACTGCATCTCCTACATTGGCAGATGTTTTCTTTACTGCTGAGCCACCTGGGAAGCCCACAATTAATTATAGCTTATAATAAAATATGACACATCTCTGCCCTATCCTCCTTACCTTTTGCCTCTGGTTAATATGTATTGATGACATTGCTTGGCCCTTTCTCCAAATATTTTAAAATTGTTTTTTACTTCAGTGGAATGACTTAATGTTTTAAGGGTGACTTTCAAGATTTTAAATGTCAATTAGAAGTTCAAATTTGTACATTTGGCTGGTCTCTACTGGTTTCACAGATTTATTTCACACACAAAAATAATAGTAGAAAAATACAATCTGAACCATTAATTAAGTCTTCAGTTCAGTTCAGTCGCTCAGTCGTGTCCAACTCTCCGCGACCCCATGAATCACAGCACACCAGGAATTTCCTACAAATCAGACTCTCATGGTAGCCTCAGTCATTGCTTTTCAAGGCCAGTGATGACTTAATTTGCTTGCTTTCAACATTGTATTTGTACTTTATCTGATGGATATTATACAATCCATTAATAACATCTCTTGAACAAATAATTTCATTAATTTAAAGTGAATGATGAATTGAGTCATGTTGCTAGTTAAGATCAGGAAGACGTTTTACAGTACTCTGGATTATATATAACTGTGTCAAAGAAGAAAGATACATTTGAGGGGTCTTTTTAGAGGATATTTAAGACAGATTTTCTATTAGTCAAAGTATAGTTTTAAAAGTGAAAAGAGGGTCACTTCAGTTCCTAGGGATTTTGCATAATCATTTTATGCTGATTTGAATAATGAAATGTCTAGACTGTTACTGGTTATCATTTTTTCCTGCTGCCTGATGAGTAGTTTTATGCCCCTTTGTGAAACCAAAGGAAGATACAGTTGTTAATAACCAGAGAAACAGGGGAGGGTGTGAATTGGAAATGCCACAAAGGGAGCTGAGGTTTTGCTGCTGTGGCCATCTGCAGAGCCTCTTCCTTTGCAAAGAGGTAGCTAATTTGAACCTTTCTTTGTGCCTTTCGCCTAAATTCACTGCATTTGACCCTATGCATGACTGTTATTGCCTTGGGTTTTCCACTTTAAGGAGGAATTATGTCAGCTGTATACCTCTAATGTTCTCTTCTTTAAAGGGAAGGATGTAGCTGAATAGGAACTGAAACTTCACTACACACCTCAGATCACACATTTATAGGGCATTTCAATGAAAGGAAAAAAAAAAAAAAAACCCTTGCATTTTTTATCTTGTTTTCTTCTTATTGGTAGCTAATTCATTAATTTGATTCAGTAATCTCAATGATATCCACTCCATTATTATTAATAGTAGAGAGGTTCTACCTCATTACTTGTGTAATAACTTGGTCATGGTGGATAAAACTGGTTATGCCTCACATCTTTTTTCTGTTCATTTCTTGACTTCCATCTCATGGGTGATGGCAGAGATGATGTCCTGCAGAGGGTGAATCCATATTTCTCATATCACTTTCAGAAGGAAATAGTATGTGCCAGTCTTGTTTCCTGGTAACAAAAGGTGTGTAGATGGCAGCAGTTCAGGAAAGAAACTCACATTTAATTGTACAGCAAGAGACAAAGCTGTCTTTTTAGATCAACCATAAGTTCTGATCTTGAAAGGAACTGGGTTCAGGCTAATAAAAAGCTTTCAGGTTACAATCAACTGTAAAGTATTGAGCACTAGACTAAAAGATCAAGTAATCACCCTGATATCCCCAAACTTCATTCCTGCCTTGGTATGGACAGTCAGGACTCCAACCCAAGTGACAGTTCAACTAGTATATGTTCTAATTCTTGATTCTTGTGATTTAACTTATGCCATATCTGGCCATTAAATGGCATCCATCTAACTCCTTTGCACCAAAATTTTCTTTCCTCTTTTCATAAAATAATATAAAAATCTTGAGTTTGCTATCCAAAGCCTACCTTTATTGACCCTTAGATTCTTTCTCAATTTTTTACATATTTGTACTTCAATTTTTTCCATATTTGTACTTCAGTTTCAAGACCATTCTCTAAATGTTATTTCCTTGCATGATTCAGCTAATGGTCCTGCAGTCTCACCTGACTTATCTTTAATCCCCAGATTAACTCAACTTTTCCACTGTGCTATCTTTACACTACTTCAGCCGATTGGTGAAAGGGATATTTCCCAACCGCGTTTTATGGACTCTGGTACTAAAAAGAGGCTTCTATGATTTATAAATATACTCCTTACCTTAACGATACCTCATTACTGGAGAGTTGCATCTTATACTGATCAGTTATAGGTATTGAGAAAACTATAGCAAATAAATAGTTTTAATTTAGAAATACTCAATTTAAAAATTCTGGGTGCTGAGTACATTAACTCAGAGTGTACTCACACATTGATTTTTCACATTAGTACCCATTACCTTTTCATGAAATAAATATTAAATAGTTGTTTAGTTGTGGATAGCAGTAACATGATAATAGATTTCCATGGCTTTTTTTTTTTTTGCAGTGACCATTTCCTGGGAAAGCTTCCAAATATTGACCCTTGTATAAAAATCACCTATTGCCAAAAGAGACATTTCATGAATCTATATAGTAGAGTTAATTTCACTCTTGATGTTTTTCAAGAAAACTAAAAATATGGTACTTTGGCCACCTCATGCGACGAGTTGACTCACTGGAAAAGACTCTGATGCTGGGAAAGGTTGGGGGCGGGAGGAGAAGGGGACGACGGAGAATGAGATGGCTGGATGGCATCACCGACTCTGTGGACATGAGTTTGAGTGTACTCCGGGAGTTGGTGATGGACAGGGAGGCCTGGCGTGCTGTGATTCATGGGGTCGCGGAGAGTCGGACACGACTGAGCGACTGAACTGAACTGAACTGAACTGAATGGTACAATAGCATGTCTTCTGTCTTTAAGGTCACAAGGTTCCTCAAAGCACCTTTCAAAATTCCCAAAATAGAGAACCTGATCTGAATTAGGGAGAGACATAGGGTCTAAGCCATTAGTTTGAGACTGGGAGCTACAACCAGTGGGGTCAGTCACTTTGTCAACACTGCAGTCCACTGATTGTGTTGTGTTATCATGTTCAGTTGCTAAGTCATGTTTGATTCTTTGTGACCCCATGGACTGTAGCCTGACAGGCTCCTCTGTCCATGGGATTTCCCAAGAAAGAATATTGCATTAGGTTTCCATTTCCTTCTCCAGGGGATCTTCCTCACCCAGGGACTGAACCTGTGTCTCCTGCATTGGCAGGCAGATTCTTTACCTCTGACCCGCCTGGGAAACCCACTGTCCACTGACAGGAAGACTCAAACATCTGATGTTTTGGGGTCTGATCTATATATCTATCTATATATTTATGTTGACCATTTTTTATTTCTGTTCCCACTTCATATTATTCCAAAGACTGCTGCTCATTTAGCCCTGTGTTGACCAATACAGTAGCCCCAATCGCATAAGGCTGATTAAATTAATTGGTTTTTTTTATTGTAGTGAAGAATACATACAATGAAATTTACTATTTTAAGCATTTTTCAATATACAGTTCTGTGGCATTAAGCATATTGACACTGTTGTGCAACTGTCACCAACATCTATCTCTAGCACTTTTTCATCTTCCCCAACAGAAACTCTGGCCATTGAACTCTTCATTCCTCATTCCCCTCTCCCCTCAGCACCTGGCAACCACAATTCTTCTTTCTTTCACTATGAACTTGACTAAGTGTCTCATGTAGTGGAAACAAATAACATTTTTCTCTTTGTGACTGGCTTATATCACTTAGCATAATGTTCTCAACCAGTAATCATATACCTATGTGAGAGTTGGACCATAAAGAAGACTGAATGCCAAAGAATTGGTGTTTTTGAACTGTGGTGCTGAAGAAGACTCTTGACAGTCCCTTGGACAGCACGGAGATCAAACCAGTCAATCCTAAAGGAAATCAGGCCTGAATATTCATTGGAAGGACTGATGCTGAAGCTCTAGTACTTTGGCCACCTGATGTGAAGAGCCCACTCATTGGAAAAGACCCTGATGCTGGGAAAGATTGAGGGCAAGAGATGGCAGTGACAGAGGATGAGATGGTTGGATGGCATTACTGACCCAATGGACATGACTTTGAACAAACTCAGGGAGATAGTGAAGGACAGGGAAACCTGGCATGCTGCAGTTCATGGGGTCACGAAGAATCCAACACAACTTAGCAACTGAAAAACAAACATGTTCTCAAGGTTCAGCCATGTTATAGTTCATGTCAGACTTTCATTTCTTCTTAAGGCTAACTAATATTTTATTGAATATATATATACTATATTTTGCTTATCCAATCATCAATTTTGGGGCACTTGGGTTACAAATAGTTTTGCTATGAACATGGGTGTACAAATACCTCTTTGAGATCTTGCTTTCAAATACTTCTTTGAGATCTTGCTTTCAATCCTTTGGGTATTCCACCCAGAATTTGAATTGCTAGATCATACAGTAGTTCTGTGTTTAATTTTTTGAGGAACCACTGTATGGTTTTACATAGCAGCTACACTATTTTATATTCACATCAACGGTATATAAAAGTTGCAACTTATTCACATCCTGGCCAAGACTTCTTTTTTTGTTTTGTTTTGTTTTATTTTTGTTTGTTTTTATAGCAACCATTTTAGTATGAGATGGTATCTCACTGTGATCTTGGTTTGTATTTTCCTAATAATCAGTAGTGTTAAGCATCTTTTCATGTATTGATTAGCTATTGTATATCTTCTTTTGAGAAATGTATATTCAAGTGCTTTGCCCATTTTTTGTTTTTTTAATTCAGGTTGATTTTTAGTGTTGAGTTGTAGGAGTTTTTCTGTATTCTGGGTTTTAACCCCTTGTCAGATATAGGATTTTAAAATATTTTCTCTTATTCTATGGGCCGCATTTTTACTCCATTGATTGTGTCCTTTAATTCACAGATTTTAAATTTTGATAGAGTTGAATTTGTCAATTAATATTGCTGCTGTTGTCTGTGTTCTTGGTGTCATAGTCAAGAAACTGCCAAATCCAATGTCATGAAGTTTTTCCCTTAAGTTTTCTTGTATGATATGTATAGATTAGCTCTTACAATCCTCTTCCAGTTAATTTTTTTATATGCTATGCGTTAAGGGTCTTGCTTCATTCTTTTGCATGTGGATATCAATTTTCTGAAATATATGTATATATAATATATATTGCAAAATATATACTATATATATATATATTGCAAAATGATTACCACCATAGTATAAGCTAACACTTTCAACAGGAATAACTTTTTAAAGAAATTTCAAAAAGTGCAAACTCTAGTAGAAATGATTGATACATTTGACCACAATAAAATTAAAATTTATACTTTAAAAAAGCTGTTACAAAAGTAAACATACAGGCTAAGACTGGAAGTATTTGCAGCATGATTAACAAAAGATCGAAATTCAAAATATCTAAAAGAGACAAGTAATTTATGTAAAAAAAGAAAACAATGGAAAAATATGCAAAAAACTCAGAGAAAAGGGCATATAAATGATTAATTGTAATGATCAATAAATGATTAATAAAAGTAACTCAGATTCCTCTATAATCATGGAAAAGAAAATTACATTTTTTTCATATACATCAGATTGACAGAAAAATAAGAAAATACAATCTTAAATTATGAAGTATACCTGTAGAAAAATGCATTAAAGAAATGTATACCTTAAATATTATAAACTTTATAACCATCTTCCAGCTCCAGAAGCCCCCCGCAGTCTCCTTCAGATCACAATAGCCTTACTCTTAACTTGGAACAGGGCTCAGTGTTATGTGGCAGCTTGGGTGGGAGGGGAGTTTGGGAAAGAAAGGATACATGTATCCTTTCTACTAAATTGACTTTTGGCAGCAGCTTTCTAATTTTCTAGGGGGAAAAAAAGAAGCCATAGAAGGAGCACTGTCATGGCATGTTTCAAGCTACCAATATGTCTACTGACAGTTTTACATTCAGCTCTGTGAGCATGTACAAACCCACTCTAACATTCAAGTGCTGTTCTCTTCACTTAATTCTTTTTTCTTGTTAACAAACTAGGTTTATTTTCTATATCAGTTTTGCTTTTTTTCTATCGTTCTCTCTTTTTTTAAAAAAAGACTTTTATTTTGTATTGGGTATTCCCTGGTGGCTCAGATGGTAAAGAATCTGCCTGCAATGTGGGAGAGCTGGGTTAAATTCCCGGGTTGGGAAGATCCCCTGGAGAAGGGAATGGCTACTCACTCCACTATTCTGGCCTAGAGAATTCCGTGGACAGAAGAGGATGGTGGGCTACAGTCCGTGGGGTCGCAAAGAGTCGCATAGAACTGAGAGACTTTCACTCACTATAGTCGATTAATAAACAATGTTATGATAGTTTCAGGTGAACAGCAAAAGGACTCAGCCATACATATACATGTATCCATTCTTTCCCAATCTCCCCTCCCATCCAGGCTGCCACATAACATTGAGCAGTGTTCCATATCCAATATTTAGCTATCCAGTAGGTCCTTGTTGCTTATCTGTTTTAAATATAGCAATGTGTACATGTCCATCCCACATTCTATTATTTTCTAACTCATAAATCTCTTCTTGTAATATTTTTGAATTTTTTAAATTGAAGTATAATTGATCAACGATGTTGTGCCAGTCTCTGCTGCACAGCAAAAGGACCCAGTTATACACATTTAGACATTTTTTAAAATATTCTTTTCCATTGTATTTTATCATGATATTGAATATAGTGGGCTTCCCAGGTGGCTCAGTGGTAAAGAATCTTCCGGCAATGCCAGAAGATGCAGGAGGTGTGGATTCCCTCCCTGGGTCAGGAAGATCCCTTGGAAAAGGAAATAGTAACGCACTCTAATATTCTTGCCTGGAAAATTCCGTGGACAGAGGAGTCTGATGGGCTACAGTCCATGGGATCACAAAGACTCAGACATGACTGAGCAGCGGAGCATAACATTGAATATAGTGCCCTGTTCTATACAGTAAGGGCTTGTTGGTGTTTATTCCTTCTACATATAATAGTTTGCATCTTCTAATCCTACCTTCCCAGTCCTTCCCTCCTCCACCCCTCCTTCTTGGCAACCAACAAAACTGTGATTAGGGACAGAGGTTCAGTCCTTTTTTTCCTCTTCTTATCATCTTGGGCAGATCACTTAGCCTCCTCTTTGGATTTCAGCTTTCTCAGCTAGAAAATGAGGAAATATTTGATGATCTAAATATTTCTATATTGCTGTCTAGTTTCATGAAACTATCATCCCTACTATCCACTTGTGACTCCAAGATTTGAATTAAGTCCACAATGTGAATTATAAAGTCTCAAACTTTTTAAATAAAAATATAATAGTGAATCTGTAGCCTCTTTTTAGTTTAAGAAGACATGCTTCTAATGATGCTTTAGCTGAAATTTAGGAGCCTGAGCCTCAGACAGATTCAAGTCTCTATAAATGTCAGAATCAATCCACTGTTGAAAGCTATCATGAAAGGTTCATGAGTAAGCATTTCTACAAATTCTTTGAAATTCTTGGAGTAAACAAACACCAAGATTGTTATTAATGAAATATCAAGTATAATGCAGCCCTTTGTCAATGGATTAGTGAAAGTGAAAGTCGCTCAGTTGTGTCCGACTCTTTGCAACCCCATGGACTAAACAGTCCATGGAATTCTCCAGGCCAGAATACTGGAGTGGGTAGCCTTTCCCTTCTCCAGGGGATCTTCCTAACCTGTGTCCGACTCTTTGCAACCCCATGGACTAAACAGTCCATGGAATTCTCCAGGCCAGAATACTGGAGTGGGTAGCCTTTCCCTTCTCCAGGGGATCTTCCCAACCTAGGGATCCAACCCAGGTCTTCCGCATTGCAGGAGGATTTTTTACCAGTTGAGCTGTAAGAGAAGCCCAAGAAAACTGGAATGGGTAGCTTATCCCTTCTCCAGCAGGAATGGGTTAAGATGAAGGCCAAAAGTAACAACAATTATTTTATCAGAGTAAGATTGTAAAAAAAGATTTTCTGAAGGTTGGAAGTTACAGAGAAATAACTAACAATGAGAATACTATTAAATATTGACAGATTCTGCATCTAGAATTTCCTTTAAAAATATAAACCAAAAACAAAAGTTTAGAGATAATTTAAAAAATAATGTGAGAGAATGAGAGCCAAATTGTCACAGAATCTTTAATTCACTCATATTATATAAAATGCACATGTAAAATCTATGTGTTTAAAAATCTATAGAGCAACTGGATAGAAGTCAATGTATTTTGTGGAAGAGTTAATGTTCAGTTCAGTCGTTTAGTCGACTCTTTGCAACCCCATGAACTGCAGGCTTCCCTGTTCATCACCAGTTCCTGGAGCCTACTCAAACTCATGTTCATTGAGTCAGTGATGCATCCAACCATCTCATCCTCTGTCGTCCCCTTCTTCTCCCACCTTCAATCTTTCCCAGCATCAGGGTATTTTTCAGTGAGTCAGTTCTTCACATCAGGTGGCCAAAGTATTGGAGCTTCAGCTTCAGCATCAGTCCTTCCAAAGAATATTCTGGATTGATTTCTTTTAGGATGGACTGGTTGGATCTCCTTGCAGTCCAAGAGACTCTCAAGAGTCTTCTCCAACACCACAGTTCAGAAGTACCAATTCTTCAGTGCTCAGCTTTCTTTATAGCCCAACTCTCACATCCATACATGGCCACTGGAAAACCTATAGCCTTGACTAGACGGACCTTTGTTGGCAAAGCAATGTCTCTGCTTTTTAATATATTGTCTAGGTTGGTCATAACTTTTCTTCCAAGGAGCAAGCGTCTTTTAATTTCATGGCTGCAGTCACCATCTGCACTGATTTTAGAGCCCCCCCAAATAAAGTCTCTCACTGTTTCCATTGTTTCCCCATCTATTTGCCATGAATTGATGGGAGCAGATGCCATAATCCTAGTTTTCTGAATGTTGAGTTTTAAGCCAACTTTTTCACTCTCCTCTTTCACTTTCTACAGTTAATGTTGCCATAGCAAAATGAAATATCTTAAGTTTGGAATTTCCCTATGTACATGTTTCAGCATTGATGTGAACACAATATATCTTACTTTTAGCTACTAACACTAAAAATTCCAGAAGCAAAATTAAGAGTGAAGCAAAATGCCCTTCATTTACATTTATTTTCTAAAGTCATTTTAAGTCTTCCATTTTATAAAATGTTATTATGGAACAATGGCAATCATTGCCTACTCTCTATGCAATCTAAATAAATGACTTCTGAGTAGTTTTTCTCTGTATCTCACCACATGTTTAACTATAGGATTATAATTTTGTACTCCTAAAAAATGCATTTATTTTTACATGCATATAAGGCAACCAGTTGAAATAGGAAATTGCAACTCCAGTGTTCTTGCCTGGAAAATGCCATGGGCAGAGGATCCTGGCAGGCTACAGTCCATGGAGTTGCAAAGAGTTGGACATGACTGAGCAACTGAGCACAAGGAGACCAGTAACAATGCTAAAAATAGAAGAATAAATATATTTAGTCTATCATGTTATTTACCTTTCAAGAAAAGAAGAGGTATATCGTATGCAACATTTTGTTTAAAAATTTATAATGGAGCATAGTTTCCTTTTCTTTTCTAATAAATATTTGAAATACATGCAATAAAAAACAGTTCACCTAATTGAAAACCTTATGTGAAAATATTGGGGCAATGGTTTTTGGCAATATAAAGACATCTGCTGTCACACAGTGCTCTATGAGTGTTCTTTCATAAGTCAGTCCCAGAAGCATATAAGCCAGCAAGAGAAAGAGCTCAGCAGATTTCTGAAATTTTGGCCAAATTGTCCCCAGTTATGGACAGGAGACAATGGTTTCTCAAAGAGCCAAAGTGGACTTAAAAATATAATTAGCATAATAATAATGCTGGGCATGGTGTGAAAGACAGTGAATGAGCATTTATTTTGGCTAGACTGATTTAAATTTAGAATTTGTCACATGATTTGCATAAGCTTGGGTGAGTTAATCACTTTGGTCTATTTTTCTCTTCTCTAAAATGGGGATGATGATGCCTGCTTGTTAGGGTTGTTATGAAGATAAATGTATACAACAGCATTGACACATGATAAGCATTTACATGTTAAATTCCCATTGCCCTTGTAGTGATCATCTTTTTTAATGGTCCACTGTTCAATAAATATAGAAATTCATGTAAAGAATAAAATGTGAGCATGCCCATCCAAATAGGGAAAAATATTCCCTGAAAATGAATGTAAATAAAGTGGATTATTTAAATGGAAATTGAAGTGAATCAAGAAAACATTCAAATTTCCTCTAACGTGGTCAGAGCCAATTCAAACACAAAAGCAGAGTCCTGGACAAACAATATGGTAGGTGTGTCTATTTCCTGCCATAAAGTGAATTTCTAATTATGTTGTGCCTGTTGTTTCAGAGGCAAAGGCCCGTTGAAAAATACATCAGATGTCATTAATGCCGCCAAGAAAATTGCCGAAGCAGGTTCTCGAATGGACAAATTAGCCCGCGCTGTGGCTGATCAGGTAATATAAGAGGGAAAAGCAAGCACATGCTGAGTGGGGTCATTAACTAGCTCTTGGGTTCTGTAATGGGTTTTATGCACTCTATTAAATGCCTCTGAAGAATGAATTGTAGAGAATTGCCACCGTTTTACAAACTGACCTCTGACTCTGTCGAGATTGAGTTGATGCCAAAGGTGGGTTCTGTTTTCAAAGTTCCTTTAGAAAGAAGGGTATCCACTTTTTAAGAGACATAACCTTCAAGGAATCATGGATTATCCTGGCTGTCCTCATTCAGAAACTCAGTGATACTTCACAAGTGGGAAGCAAAAGAACCAACTTTATTTCTTGTTATAATTGATCTCGCTATAATGATGCTCTTTATAATTCATCATAATTTATGTCCTGGCATAAATGTGATAAATCCACATAATCAAGAACATTCAGATTTCAGCTTTATTTTCATCCAGACTCAAAGTGCATCAGAAATTAACAAAATTCTCAGAGTATCTTTTATGCCTTTAGATTGAATTAAGATTCACGTTAAATTAGTTCTCAATCTCAAGGTTGAATATTTGAGTTTATTTCCACTCTTTTCATTTTAGTTTGCTGAACTGGAACTCTAAAATCCTGTTCTAAGTATGTCTTCTTTCAATAATGGGCTCTTTCTTATAAGCATACTTTAGGCAATAAGTGAGTGAAGTGAAGTCACTCAGTCGTGTCTGACTCTTTGCAACACCGTGGACTGTAGCCTAGCAGGCTTCTCCATCCATGGGATTCTCCAGGCAAGAATACTTGAGTGGGTTACCATTTCCTTCTCCAGGGGATCTTCCCAACCCAGGGATTGAACCCAGGTCTCCCGCATTGGGGGCAGACACTTTAACCTCTGAGCCACCAGAAAAGCCCACTTTAGGCAGTAGACTCTTTCAAATAACTGATACTTATCTTGGAATGTGAAGTCAAGTGGGCCTTAGAAAGCATCACTACGAACAAAGCTAGTGGAGGTGATGGAATTCCAGCTGAGCTATTTCAAATCTTGAAAGATGATGCTGTGAAAGTGCTGCACTCAATATGCCAGTAAATTTGGAAAACTCAACAGTGGCCACAGGACTGGAAAAGGTCAGTCTTCATTCCAACCCCAAAGAAAGGCAATGCCAAAGAATGCTCAAACTACTGCACAATTGCACTCACCTCACACGCTAGTAAAGTCATGCTCAAAATTCTCCAAGCCAGGCTTCAGCAATATGTGAACCGTGAACTCCCAGATGTTCAAGCAGGTTTTAGAAAAGGCAGAGACACCAGAGATCAAATGGTCAACATCCACTGGATCATGGAGAAAGAAAGAGAGTTCCAGAAAAACATCTATTTCTGCTTTATTGACTATGCCAAAGCCTTTGACTGTGTCACAATAAACTGTGGAACATTCTGAAAGAGATGGGAATACCAGACCACCTGACCTGCCTCTTGAGAAACCTGTATGCCGATCAGGAAGCAACAGTTAGAACTGGACATGGAACAACAGACTGGTTCCAAGTAGGAAAAGGAGTACGTCAAGGTTGTATATTGTCACCCTGCTTATTTAACTTCTATGCAGAGTACATCATGAGGAACGCTGGGCTGGAAGAAGCGCAAGCTGGAATCAAGATTACTGGGAGAAATATCAATAACCCCAGATATGCAGATGACACCACCGTTATGGCAGAGAGGGAAGAGGAACTCAAAAGCCTCTTGATGAAAGTGAAAGAGGAGAGTGAAAAGGTTAGCTTGAAGCTCAACATTCAGAAAATGAAGATCAATGCATCTGGTCCCATCACTTCATGGGAAATAGATGGGGAAACAGTGGAAACAGTGTCAGACTTTATTTTTTGGGCTACAAAATCGCTGCAGATGCTGATTGCAGCCATGAAATTAAAAGACTCTTACTCTTTGGAAGGAAAGTTATGACCAACCTAGATGTATATTAAAAAGCAGAGACATTACTTTGCCAACAAAGGTCCGTCTAGATAAGGCTATGGTTTTTCCAGTGGTCATGTATGAATGTGAGAGTTGGACTGTGAAGAAAGATGAGCACCAAATAATTGATGCTTTTGAACTGTGGTGCTGGAGAAGCCTCTTGAGAGTCCCTTGGACTGCAAGGAGATCCAACCAGTCCGTTCTAAAGGAGATGAATCCTGGGTGTTCATTGGCAGGACTGATGCTAAACCTGAACTGCAATACTTTGGCCACCTCATGCGACGAGTTGACTCACTGGAAAAGACTCTGATGCTGGGAGGGATTTGGGGCGGGAGGAGCAGGGGACAACAGAGAATGAGATGGCTGGATGGCATCATCGACTCTGTGGACATGAGTTTGAGTGAACTCTGGGAAGTGGTGATGGACAGGGAGGCCTGGCGTGCTGTGATTCATGGGGTCGCAAAGAGTCGGACACGACTGAGCGACTGAACTGAACTGAACTGATCTCTTTAAACATGGTGGCTTGCAGTTTGAGCCAGTCAAAGGAAAATGTCTTAAAATATATATTCAGTTCAGTTCAGTTCAATCTCTCAATTGTGTCCGACTCTTTGCGACCCCATGAATCACAGCACGCCAGGCCTCCCTGTCCATCACCAACTCCCAGAGTTCACTCAAACTCATAGTTTCTCACATTGGAGAAGGAAATGGCAACCCACTCCAGTGTTCTTGCCTGGAGAATCCCAGGGACGGGGGAGCCTGGTGGACTTCCGTCTATGGGGACACACAGAGTCGGACACGACTGAAGTGACTTAGCAGCAGCAGCAGCATGTCCATTGAGTCGGTGATGCCATCCAGCCATCTCATTCTCCGTCGTCCCCTTCTCCTCCTGCCCCCAATCCCCCCCAGCATCAGAGTCTTTTCCAGTGAGTCAACTCTTCACATGAGGTGGCCAAAGTATTGGAGTTTCAGCTTTAGCATCAGTCCTTCCAATGAACACCAGGACTGATCTCCTTTAGAAAAATATATATTAAGATTCTGAAATAGAGAATATTATATAAACTGTTATTTACATGGAAAAAAACATGAACATGAATTTACTATGAAACAGATCATCCTCTTTGGGAACACTGAAAGATTTAGGATATTTTCCTCCTCTGTGGAGGAGGGCTTTTCTGGTAGCTCAGTTGGTAGAGAATCTTCCTGCAATGCAAGATACTGCCTGTGATGCAGGAGATATGGGTTCAATCCCTGAGTCAAGAAGATCCCCTGGAGAAGGAAATGACTACCCACTCCAGAATTTTTGCCTTGAAAATTTCATGGTGGACTATAGCCCATGGGATCACAAAGAGTTGGACATGACTTAACGACTAAACCATAACCACCTCTTCCAAACATGGCCATGGTCTCCAGTGGTTTTTGAGTTGCTTACTATATTTTATCTCCCTCATTTTCTTATATAAGACTGTTCCTCTAAATACTTGCCTTCAACATCCCATATTGTAGAATACCTCAAGTCAATACCAAATTTACTCATCTCTTAAAGTCTGAAAAGAAAAAACTTATGATTAAACTATTGGGATTACTTTTATTTTATTTTATTGTTTTAAATGTTTTATTTATTTATTTTTTTTACTGTTTTATTTTTTTTTAATTTTTTATTGGAGGCTAATTACTTTACAATATTATATTGGTTGGTTTTGCCATACATTGACATGAATCCACCCCAGGTGTACATGTGTTCCCCTTCTAGATTCCCCCTCCCACCTCCCTCCTTCCCATAACCTCCCTCTGGGTCATCCCCGTGCACCAGCCCCGAGCATCCTGTATCATGCGTCGAACCTGAACTGGTGATTCGTTTCACATATGATAATATACATGTTTCAATGCCATTCTTTTAAAATAAGCCAACAGATTGTGTCATATTATATATATGATAGCAAATCTGGGGAATTTTTGCTTACTTTTGAATTTTTGAGAAACAAGAGTAAAAATAATTTATTAAATATTACCAAAACTTGAAAATCTCCTGAAATTTATAGTGATTAAGGACCAAACCATTATTATATTGCTAATTTCAGGGCACTACTGATTGCCAAGCTTCCTACATTTTGGAGCAAAGTTTGAGTTCCATATGTCACCCAGAAGGTTCATGTAAAAGAGAGGAGAGAAAAAGAGTTTATTTGAAAATAGCACTCATACATGCAAACATACAGAAATGCACCAGCCAGGAAAGAATGCTGCATTTTTTTCTGTAAATGTTGAGGCAATTTTCTGCAAATGTTGGGATAAGTGGAGTGACCAGAGATTGGCAGTTGGTTCTGAGAGAGGATTGTGCTAGAATGGACTCCTAAGGAGTAAAAGTAGATGGAGTTTGGATGGTTTTTCCATTATATTCCGAATCTCAATGGCTGAAGCTACTTCTCAGTATGTTTAGGCTCCTTGAGCTCAATATTTTTTATTGTGATTCTTATTTTTGATTTTGTAATTTTGGATTTTTATTTCCAACAATTATGTATCAGGAAACAGCCCCCAAACAGCTTTGATATCTGGAAAACATATCACATATGCACACACACATACAAATCCCAAGATTTTAGATGTATCTTGAGATTGCGACAAAGTATGAAAATGATATTTAATGATGATTTAACAAAGAAAAGATAAACATAACCTCTTTGTAGCGTTCTTCCTGTCATCAGTTGTGAAGCAACCTGCAATTTTTGCTAAAGTTTGGTCTGAATGGAACATATCTTTTTCAAATAATGAATCCATTTCTACTATTCCAATGGTATAAGAGTTGTTTTTCTTGGTCCATAATGCCTTTATGTGTGTTTTAAATACTTCAGTTTAAATAACAGAATAACAGAATGAGCATTTCCAAAATGTGCATTGGTTGGCTTTATTTTGCCAGAAAATATTTTTATGAAGATTTGAGATATGCACACAGTATAAACTTTTTACGGACTGTTGCGTTTTTAATTACTGTTCCATTGAGATAGAACTTCCATTTTAATTTGCTGCAAGGTATTTGTATCAAAGGCCTTTAGGGAGATATCATTTTAAAGTTAATTCCTTTCAGTATATGGGTCTCTGGAGTAAAATAAATATTACAGTATGAAGTACTTGTAGGAAGCTAAAAACAGTCTCTGTGGGATTCTTTCTTGATAAATGCAGTTAGTGAAAAAAAAATACCACAATGGTAAGTGTTATGTAGAAAAAAGACCCCTTTGTAACTTATTAAATAAATGGCTATGTCAAATGACTGGCTTCACAGTATTAATGAAAGAATTCCCTTTCTTGAGCTTAAAGGAAGCTTAGCTGGAGTCTTTTTCTCATACTTTTGTTCTAAATAAGGTACTTTACTTTGGGCTGTAGGTACTCGTTTCATCAAGGATCTGGTGATTATATGTCCTTTTTAAGTGCCAGATTGAGGGAGAACAATAGAATGTCCTGGAGAATTTTAAACTGAACTTTGGATAGCAATAGGAATATATTTCGATTACTGGATAGCCATTGGCATTGAAGTTTCAGAAATGCTTTAGGGAATCACGTAAAAGTCTCTGAAAGTGTTCAGCTCTGTTCGGTGTGTATTTGATGAACATCTACTGACTTAAGTTACAAAGAGAATTCAAAATCTTTGGTCACCAGATTTTTTTTTTTAAGAATTCAAAATCTCTGCTGCATCCTTGGAAGGGTCCTGTTGTTACACTGATGAGTTTATTTCAGTGGGCTTCAAACTCATTTTGCTCACATCTTTTTCTTGTACTTTTTTGTCTTGATCCTTCTCACAGTCTCTGGTTTAAATTAAGTTTATCATGTTGCTAAATTTTTTTATAAATATGATATTCCAGAAAGTGCAATAGTGTTTCTTTAGTGAATGATACATTTCTTAGAAAGCCAAAAGAAACAAATGCATTTTCCAACAAATCGAATTGAAACTCTCTTCTACTATGGCAGAGAGACTGCCACAGAGAATAATTTCCTTCTAGCATCTGTTGCTTTGTTGTCTGTGTTAAAATAACTTTGCATATAGTGAACATGGAATGGGCCAGTAAGAGAAATCCTGTAGAATATTGTTTTCTTTGCAGTTTAGAAGATAATTGATGAAATACTTATATATTCATCCCAATAAGACTTTCTGGGAGATCATCGATATTCTTTGTATAGAATTTTATCAAAGTAGAACCAACCACTCTCACCTATCACTGTGACCTTCTAAATTCCCTAAAGCATTTCTGAAGCTTCAATGCACTATCAAGTTGAATGCATATAATTAAGGTATATGACAGTGAAAACTTTTCTTCTCACAGCTTCTATATAGCAAATATTAAAAACTGAAAGATTCTTACTAATTGAGATAATTTTTAAATATTTTATAGTGTCCTGATTCAGCATGTAAGCAGGATTTATTAGCCTACCTTCAACGAATTGCCTTGTATTGCCATCAACTTAACATCTGCAGCAAGGTGAAAGCCGAAGTACAGAATCTGGGAGGAGAGCTCATTGTGTCAGGGGTAAGCTGGGACCTGGGCTTCACAATTCGAGTTTCCACTGTTGTTCTTCCAAGGCAAGCATTCTTGGCAACAGTACTGCTAAAAACACCAAACTACAGTGATTCATAGGTAGTTTTTTTTTTTCTTCTTTTTAAATGTTATCACCATTATTCCAGACCTTACAATAACTCACAATGAACAATTTGATTTTCCAATTACCCTGTGTTTATACTAGCCTTATAAAATCTCCATTCTTCACAAGAAAACTAATTTCATAGTCTGGAAAGTCATTGCCAAGTTGTGACTATTATAATTATTTGGGGCTTTTGTATATTTACTCATTGTAAGTCTACTTCCCTCTGTTAGTCCTAGTAATTTTCATTCTCTGTTCAGGAGCCAGCCTCTCTATGTGTGGATTGTGTTCACATGTTAGAGATGGAGAAAACAATAGGAATTCATTCATCAGGTTCCAATGCATACTAGGTTATCAATAACCTTTAAAAGCCAGAAAGCATTTGAATTTAATACAGGTTGATGTGCTGTTGCCAAAAACTAACATGGTTGTCAGACACTAACAATTATAGATCCTTTATTCAATCACTTCAGTGTTTCCCTTCTCATGAAAATATAAGTATCTGGTCCATTTTCGTCAAATGCAAAGAAACAAAAAGCTCAATGAATAGACATATCATGATTTCTTGGCAAGATTTCCAAATGTATGTGTTGAGGTTCTTACCTTGGCTTCTTCTCCTCCCTCAGTCCCTTTCTTTCAACACAAGATGCCATCTATTGTAAACTATTTGCAAATTCCAAAGTGTGGCTTTGCCACCTTTAGTTCTTTTCCCAGTCAGCCATGATGCTGCCATTTTCAGTGTGGCATTACCAGAAACAGAATATTATCCATATGGTGAATGCCTTGTGAACATCAGACTGGTCATGAAGCTCAATTCTTCCTCAAGACATTTCCAGAAATTCACCATTTGATTAAAAATATGTGTAAAAATCATCCTTGAACCCAAAGATTTCAGTTCCTGTATTGTTTGGCATTTAGAAAACCTAGCTGGGAAAAGAGCTTATCTGGCTTGCATGGAGATTCCATTTAGAAAGTCTGTTCCATGCAGTCTCATCTAGTGCCCAGTAAATTGCAATTTTGTGCCTCTTAGCATAGTCACCCCTCCTTTTCCAAAATGATCCCGCTTCAACATTCTTCAACAACCAAGAGCAATCTGTCTTGCAATGTGTCCTTCCTGCCACATTGGTTATTACCAAGATTCTCTCTGCCAAGAAGTGATCGAAACATTGCATTTCCCTTGCTTCCTTTCTTATCTTCAGCCTCAATGGTATAGTTTCTCATACCATTCAGCTTTCATGTCCATCTGTATCAAGCACCTGTGGGACTGAGTGCATTTTGTTTCGCTTGCCTTGTGTGCTTTTATTTGTTACTTTCCAAATCTTATTATTTCCATGGATGCGCAGAGCATCTTTGTGGATCTCAGACTCCGCAAACTCATCTAAGCAAGTTTTACGGGCAGAGCTGCTCCCCGTCATCCTCTCAGTGCCCATTGTTCATCACTGCCTCCAGAGCTTCATTTCCATTGTACTTCCTCATTTAGTTGTAGTCCAAACCATCACTGGCTTTTATCACTTGCACTGTTGGCATTGGCAGAGGTGTTTGAGAACACTTATCACAAAGCCTGTTTCTTTCTTTGAGTCTTATTGGCAATGTTCGTAAATCCTTGCATGGGAGAAGGCTTCTTTCAGAGGAATGTTGTACCACTTTATAATAATCCTGAGTCAAATGCATTATAAAGATTTGCTTATATAGCTCAGTTATGGGCCTGCTCTTGGTTTCTTCATGATTTTTTTCCAAGCTTGATTGCTACTTGGTGCCACACCTGCGTCTGTAGTCTGCTGTCTTTGCCATCTGCCTCCATCTTCTTCATCCTTCATTGATGGCCAATAGAGAGAAAAAAAAAAGAGCAATATGTTTATTTTGCACAGTAGCACATATGACTGTCTTCAAAATTCTGAAAGAGTCAAGAATGTGAGACCCCATACACACAAACTCTCAATGATTTTGCCAAGAAAGTTCATCCATGCTTTGGGCCCTGTTTATTTTGTTGTCTGGCATGATGAAGTTGCCACATTTTTAAGGAGAAGTTGCTATATTAAATACAGTATGCATATATATATATATATATTATAGTATTGCATATAATATGCAATTAAAAAGAGAAATACTTAAATTGTCCTTCCTTTTTTCCTATGTCTTTGTGTACATGGTATTCAAAACTGAGGCTTCTTTGAAAGCCCCCAGGATAGTGTTTTCATTAGAAGTCAAAGTTTCTACTGAAGCAGAAGAGATTTGGATATTTTTTTTTCCATTTTGCCAAAAAAAATTATTTGGATTTAAAAACTGAATGCCATGTTTTTATAGTCTTATGCTGGCATGATGAACTTAAACTAAAAATATGCCCAAGTGCATAATCATATACCATGTCAGCATGTGTATGTTTTATGTGAGTCTATGTGTACAAAGTGGGAAAGGCTTCTTCTATGGTGTCTGCCTTTGACTTGAGAGGTGGCTCAGGAAATCGCAATAGGACCTGGTGACAGTGGGTTAAAAGCTTTTCATGAGTCATGATGGGAACTAGACAAATAGAGGAAACCAGGATATATGCCTATGGATGCTCATTCGCACAACTGCTGTCTAAGAAGCAGTATTAGTTTTCTGGCTGGCAATCAATTTTTTTAAAGTCATTGGCTTAAACATTTCTCAACAGTGGAAAGGTGCCATTTTTATTAAATCTCACAGTAGAAGATGCATATTTGTGAACCAGTTCAGCTCAATGTGGTTGCTAAGCAGGTAATGGGAAAGGGAATTTTAAAAAAATAAAAAACGCTCAAAGAGTGATAGAAATGTTAGAGGGAAAGCAGAGGAAATGAAAACCCAGACAATTTAACAGCCTGATAGTTTATATACTGGCTTTATTTGCTTGTTTCATTTAATGTTTGGTAATTTAATCTTTTAAGCTGGTTTACATGCTTTCTGGAAAAAAAGACTGTTGAAGGAAGAAAAGAAAAAGAGGAAAGGGGAGAGGAGGAAGGAAGAAGCATAAAAGAAGGAAAAGAGAAAACAAAGGAAAAATAAATTTAACCACAGCGTAACATAAATAAGTTCAATGCAAGTAATATCCATTAAAGGTGACAGCACTTTATTCATCAGGGGAGACAAGTTGAACTTCACTTTTTCAGCATGTAAATATGCTTTGAATACAAATCAGTTCCAATGTCATGCTATGGAAATTACCTGTGTATTTGATTGTCATATTTTTAATTAATTTTTCTGCATTCAGTTTCAGAGAATTTAATACGTTCTTTTAAATTTAAAAATGGAGATATACACATACAACTGGAGAAACAAAAATCATTTTATAAGCCTTGATAATCTTCAGCTACCCAAAGATTTATACTTTGTACATTATTATGAATGAGATTCAAAACACAAATGTAGGGATTTCGAATATAGAATGCTGAATATCAAGCATTCTGATAAAACCGAAAAATTCTATCTAAAATGTTAAGTTTAAATACAACAGGAGCCGCATTATAACAGTAAAGCCAGAACACAAGAGCGATAACTCTGCTCTCGACGAGAATCTGATGTTCAGGTTCAGAGATGTAGGGCCACTGATATAACTTAGAGCTGACTCTACATGAGAAGTTACAAAGTTAATAGATTTTATTGCAAATAAATGTCTTTTTTCATGCAAACAAAATATAGGAACAGAGTTTAGAGGTGACAAATGTTAGTTCCCTTAGCCCTCAGGCTGATTAAGTGGAGCCATGACCTATTCCTGAAGGACTGAGTAATTTGCCCTAAGTGCACTTTTGTTCTTTTGTCTTTTAAATATCTCCTTTCCAAATTTGAATTCCTCTCAATTGGGTTATGGAGAAAAGTTTGACAAGGTGAGCAAGCAATTTGCCACACTGGTAGGATCTGAATTGGTAAAAAGAAAATTGGAGAATAAGGGGTCAATTGTGTTTCATATCATTCAAACATTGGGTTCAGTTAAAACTAACATGAATATTCATGGTAATAGCTAAACAACACTCATAAAAATACTAGAAACTGGTCATATTCAAGTCAATTTGAATAAAATACATATATGCTATATGCACATGCTTACATGTATACACACAACAAATAAAGCTGATTTGCTTCCTTGTCCCCTTAATAAGCAATAATTAAGAAATGAACAAATGGTTGACAATTGTGACATATCTAATTCAATATAATACAATTTTGGGGAACATATAGGGTTTCTTTGTACAATGTTATATATATATTTGTACAATACCATATATATATATACATATACATACCTATATGTATGTGTGTGTGTGTGTGTGTGTATATATATATATATATATATATATATAAAATGGTGGTTGTTTGAGATGAGAATTGAAAATTTTTTTATTCCCACTATAGAAAAGTATCAGTATTTTGTAATGGGATGAAACAATCACTGAAACAAGCATTGTATTGATGCCTAGTTGTGTAGACTCATACTTTAAGCACGATTTTTGGGGAAAAGAGTCTTTTTTTATGTATCTTCTGATTCTGTCTATTGTCAATTCTTGATTATCTCCACTGATCAAAGTATAGTAGTAATGGGAAAAAATTTAAATTGCTAGCTATTTCAGTTTGAGTTTGGAATGCACTTCTATGCTTCATTTAAACAGAAGGGTATGTGTTCAGGTGACTCACAGCAGTTTCAAAGAATTTTATCCAGACCTTCCAGAGGGTAAGTTATTAAGTATTTGGCTTAAAGAACTTTTTCTGATCTTGGGAAAGTAGGAAAATCCAGACCCAAGGAAAGTAAGATTAAAGCTAAAGTCAGATTATCAATCTGAATGGAGGGATAATGAAGAAACTCTGTAACAGTAAGAAAATTAAATCGGTATTCATCATATTCAGAATGGCAATAGTTCTTTGCACTTAATCTTCTAGTATGATGGGTTGTTGCATAACTCAATCTTTCTCCCAACAGCCTTTGCCTTAATGTGTTATGATGGTACAACTATAGCCATAGAAATTCTGATTCCCACTTTAAATCTTCCTTAGTTACATTCACGTCAGTGTCCATGGTCATTGACTTTTGCACAACCCAAATTATGCAAACCTTTACAGAAAAATAACCCTTAAGTTTTTTTTTCAGTGCAAATTCATTCTCTCAGTGTTGTAAAAGTGACATTTAACAAACTCCAGGTATTATTTTTGGAAGAAATTTTAAATAAGTTTTATAAGAAAAGTAAAAAATCTCCTTGGGTTTCAGGCATCATAGAAAGCTTTATGTCTGTAGCACCACAGTATATCACCCTGACTTCAAATAATAATCTTGCACAAAGGAGGAGGGTATGTTGATTCGAAGTAACTCTTCAGATACATACTCAACAATACTAATCTAAAGTTACCAGTATGGTTAATTCTATTCATTGAAACAAAAATCAATTATTCACTCATGAAATTAAACCAGTTAGTTATCTTACTAAATTGTTTTATGCATAGAAAAATACTTTTTTAATGTAAATCCCAAACTAAGAAAATCCTAAACTATTGTGGCAAAGCTGGGATGTGAAAAAAAACAAATAACTCTTTGACCTCAAATGGAGACATGGATTAACCAAACTAGGGTGTACTCAGTGGATTCACTTGATTACATCACCTGAACTTGTGAGCTGAGCAGTTTACATTTTAGTTTAAGGGCATTATTGCTTATAAGAATAAAAAGTGTCAGTGACTTTACGAACAGAGGAGTGTCTCTGAGTCAGAAATATCAATGCCATTACCTGTCACTGAATCAATGGACTTTCATTCCTTTGGGTTTTAGAATTTTTTCAAGTTTCAAAAGCCACAAATTAAAATAAGGCAGGCAAATATTTCATGCAATTATCTGTTAGTAATTAATGTTTTTGATTTTAATATTCTAAGGGTTATTTTGACATCAAATGAATAGTAATAGTTTACAAACCTTGGAAATGAGATACATGGAAGGCACCTAAATGAGGGACAATAATTGCACAAATCTTTTGATATCTGTGAAACACAGGAAAACCTAGCTAAAGATATCCTGGTTGATACAATTTTTCCGTGAGATGTGTTCAGAGATCTTGTCTACATGTAATAATTGTCTGAGTTCCTTCTAAGATGTTCTTTGTTTATCAGCATGTTTTAAGAATTAATGTCTGTAGTAGTATCTTAGGAGCTAGCACCTTCTCCCCTATTTTAAACTAGTTTTGGATATATGAGAGCAACCCAGATCTACCTGTTCCCTTCAGTTGAACCAAATAATTATGAGAAGCTAAAGTGTTGATTGAATATCTTTATTTAAATACAGTATCTATAATTCAGTTCCCCTTTTTTGGTTTTCCTGTATACCCTCCAGTTTGTCAGCTCTAGTCAAGAAATATGTTATTTTGAATGGATTACCCAAATCTATTGTGTTTTTATTCTTGTTTCTACTTGGACAGGCATTAAGAGAAGTTAAAATATGAGCAAGTTGATATAAAATATATAATTAAATTTAAAAAGAGAATATGAATATTAAAACCATATACTTAATGTTATCTGGGAATTTCATTATTGATTTTGCATGACCTCAGATGACTCAAAATAAAGGAAATAAAGAGATGCCCATAGCAAAACTGAAACAGGAGCAGTGTTTTTTCTAGGGAAAAACAGTGGTTCCATAAGCTGTTCCTAATTTCTAATGACAAACTAACCATCAGAGTTCAGAGTTGTATTTATTGCTCGTTCTTATAAGGATACTTTAATTCATTGAATTTGATGTTCCTATTGCATTTCAACTCCTACATAAAAGTCACAGTGCTAAATATTGGTTGAGTGGGAGCATTCAAGGTTCTTTATCTCTAATAGCAAGTAATTTTTGTAAAAGGGTAAATTTTTCTGTCCATTGTGCTTTTATTAGATTGTATAGTCTCTTGTTTTCATTTTACCTCTCTTAGTTTCTCATCTTACTGTGTAGCATTTTCAGCTGGAACAGAGGGCCATCTGTTGAGCTTGCTCTGTGTAGTCACTGGCTTTCTTGGTTTACTGGAAATAAAACTGTGCTTGACTTACTATTGCATTCTGCCCATACAGACTATGTCAAATGCTTTCCCCAGCTTAAATGATTTATAAAATCTACCTTTGATCACAGCCCTTTAGAGGAGAAATATGTTATGTTATGGCCCATGTATCTTACAAATAGGAAAGACTTCTGGATGGGCAATATGGAGGATTTTTAGTTCAGATTTCTTTTACTGCTTCAAAATACATTGTCTTAGTGTATCTTGAACAGTCATTTTCCTTCTGGGCAATACATATATTTCAAATATTTCATCTAAATTCTACTTTCTTGAAGGCAAGCTTAATTTAGACGTTAAACTTTTCTTTCATCATCAGTACTATATCTTATTTTATTGCTTTTCTCTGAATATCTTCATCTATACAGATATCTTGTTGATAATGAACTTGACTGGAAGCCTGGCTAGATGTTCTGTCAAATCTCTATAGTCTGTCTTCTTTTCTCTGTTTCCTTTTGCAACTTTATTTTGCAACTGAAAGAGAATATCCTGCAGAAGTTCCAGTCAGCATCATTTTCTAAGGACATGTACTCTTTTAAGTCCAAGGTTCTGTATGTAAGATACTTTCTTAAAACAAGATTTCTTTATCTGGAAACTTCCAATTCAAATATTTTGCCATCAAAACTAATTGTATTCTCTCTTGCTGGGATATTTAAGACTTTGGTCATATTGCATGCCAACTTCCTGATCATGTCTTCCATGATAAATTACTTGGTAAATACATCTGCCAATTATTCTTTTGGAGTGTACAAATTATTCCACCTGGCTTTTCTTCATCCTTTGCACTGACTTAAAACATTTTTTTTTCTAGCAAGCAAATAAACATTTGAAACCAATCTTACTTTTCTCTGATTCGAAGAAGATTATAATCATGACTTCAATAATGAAGTCTCTTGACTGAAATCTTGCAAACACTTTATGTCTTGTCTTGAAGGGCTAACTCATCCATTTATGTAATGTCACAGGAAGTATGCATCAAATCCATACTTGCAGTGAGACTTAGTTTTCATGAACAGTATCAAGAGGCTAGATCCCAAGAAGAGCTAGAAATTTTCTGATCCAGGCACTGCATTCTGTGTCAAAGAAAATTTTGTTATTTTAACTAATATAACTAAATACATTATTGCAATCAATCATATTAAATCATGGAAAAAGTCAGCACAGTTCACCACTCTGCATCCATTTGATGCAGCCTAGTTTTGCATTGGGTTCCTGAAGTCATGTTCCACTTACAAATAAATGATAGATAATTAATTAGAAATACAAAAGAATTATAATCTAAGTCCAGTTTGTTTTAGTTCAATATTTAAAAAGTGTTTAACTTCAGTTTTATTCAAGTATCTTAATATTGGCAAAAGTGTCTCTCCTTTGTTGAGTAGTAAAAATTTTAAAGTGTTTATTGGAAGAATGGACAGATGCATCATTAATCTTAAAATAGTGACCTTTATATATTGTACAAAAGGTGAGATGACAGAAATGAGTTTCTGATATATAATTATCACTTCTGAAACTGTTTGATTATAGAATTGGTAAACGAATAACACTTTGCCTACAATGGGGAAATCAGGAGATGGCTAATTTCTAAAACCAACTGGGATGGTTACAAAGCGTAAAAAAGCAAAGATAAGCCAACAAGTCAATGATTCAATACGTAAAAATTGCAACGAAATAGCTTTTTAAGTTCATTAATTGTGAAATTTAACATAATAAAAGTTATTAAATGTGAATATGAATTTAGACTTAGATTTATTGAAAATGAGAATAGAATATTCAGCAAGGAAAACATAATGCAGAGTATTATCACTTCTAAAAAATACTAAAAAATGCAAATATAGGAAAATTTTCATTCTTTCTTCTCATATGTCAGTTATTTTTTCTTTTTGTCTTTGGTTTCCTAAAGACAACTTTAAATGACTTTAACATTTATTTTGAAGTAAAAAGATGGGAGTAATGTTACCAAATTCATAATCAGTTTGAATTTAGTAGCTCCTGTGTTTCAAAATGCTCCCTAATGTACCAATTTTAAAACTGTGATCTAAACACTTAGATATTTGGTAAGCTAAGAATGACAGGATTGGAAATAGAACTGTACTGGCTTAAAACACCAGAAAAAAAAATTCCAAATTACGAGTTTTGTTTATCCACATGCAAAAATAGTCTCTGGACTTTAAGCATTCCTGATGTGAATTGCAAGCTATTATTTTGAAACTTTACTAGAATATTCTTTGTGGAAATAGATTCACTTTTCACATATTCCACTGAGCAGATTAAAGATCTGGCTTCCATGTGGATAGTTTCAGGACTGCTTGCTCTTCCTTTTGTTTTGTCATAATACTCACTTGAAACTCTGAGTAGTTCAATTTTCAAAGCTCTAAATCTACATTAGAAAAGAAAAAAAAACTTAGATCACATTATTTTCCCATTTTGCCTGATTACATATATATATATATATATTCAGACTTTAAACAAAGCTATAACTCTGTGACTCTGTGACTGTAGCAGAACTGCATGTAACAAAAATGTTTGGTCACTGAGCATTTAGTGGGTCATCTAAATTTGACCTCTGAAAGTACCTGCATAGGGGACCTTGTGATTGTAGCTGTATTGCCATTTGATTTCACTCCAGGTTTGAAGAGAGAACTAACTCTTCCTTTTAGGAGTATGTTATATTCGGTACACGCAGAAAAACTTTGTCAAGATTGTCAGTAATATTTTATGTCAGAGATAACATTTTAAGAAGTAGAAATTCCAAGGGTCAAACTCAACATTGGTTATTGGCTTATCTTTTCAATGGTGCCTGTCGCAAAACTCACCCTTGAGTGCAAAAAGGAGAAATAAAAAAAAAAAAAATTGCCATTCTGGCAATAATGAGTGCATTAATTCCTCAGTGAACCCAATGGAAGAGGTAAGTACCCCCTTAGCACCATGTACTGGCTGAGTGTGCTGAGACCCAGAGCTTTCTGAAGGTCACGCAGCAGGGCAATGGAACTTCCAACAAAGACATCTGACAATCCCCACTTGCTGTTCGAGGCATTAAGAATTTCAGCCCTTGCTTTCTTTCTTGGTGATCTTCAATGCTTTAAATAGGGGATTCATTTCCTTTGAACCCCACTACAATTTTCCCCTACAGTGCCTGATGATGTGGGATGCTCCTTCATCCTCCTTCTCCCAGATGGTTCATTTATCTGTTCAAAAGAACAAATGAGAAATCCAAAGGCCCGGGCCGCTTAATACCATGGAGGCCCACCCATATCTCTTTCAGTACTTAATTCGTTCACAGGCCTTTTTTCTCCCAATTACTTACTCCCTCTTCCACCTCCCGAATCCCTTCCCAATAGGGTACGTTTTTTTTTTTTTTCTTTTTCTTTTTTTCTCTTGCTCTCTCTCTCACTCTTTCTTTTCTGTATCTCTCGGAAATCAGACAGGAGTTCAGAGCACTTTCACTACCTTTTATGAGGTAGATTGTGATGTCATAGATGGGGGCAGGGCTAGTCAACTTTCTACCCACCTCCCAACCTGTGCTGAGGGAGCTCCGATCGGGAGTGGAAGCAGTGATTCTTCTATGGTGAGTAACTTCACTTTCTAATCTAAACTATCTCATTGTAAACATTAATTTTGAAAGCAGGGGGATGGCGTTTTGATGAAGTCAAATGTGACCAATCAAGCCCTCTTTACTTACTGTATTAACCAACTTGGGGCAAAAGATCTACTTATTTATTCTTTATTTAAGGCAAGAATTCCACAACACAGATATACTCTCCAATTATGATCTAAACTTGAGAAGCTGAAATGTTATTTTCATTCCTTTATTTCTCAGTCTTTCTTCCCTTTGGGACGGAAAGTCAGAAGAGTGTATTCTTCTTCATTTGAAAGATTTCAAGATAAGAGAATACCCTTTATTGATGTTTGGCCAGAGAATCAGTCTGCTCTTCTAAAACTGTAGAGTAAAACTGTGAAGAAACTGATACACACGAATTGTCAAAAACTTGGTTCTGATGTAAACAAATGAAAACTTTCCAGTGCAAAAGCTAAAATATTTAATAAGAAAAAAAGTCACCACTCTTGCAAGATTAAAGGTGCAACCATTTCAATGTGTTTCAACCAAATTTGCTACCTTTTTGTTATATATCATAACACGGATGCTGTTTTATAGGATTTCTTGTTAAAGAGCTGTAAAAAGCTGCTGTTCTTTGTTATATTCAGATTTGCATTGTTGCTGTTTAATTCTTTTATATGCCTTAGTATTTAGAAAGAAAAGATCAACTGCAGTGAGCATGTTTCTCCATTTTCCTTGTTCTCTCCCAGGTACCTATTAAAACCATCAAGATATCAACTTTTATATATGAGAGGCAAAGAAAGTTCATGGAGATGGTTATATCTTTAAGGGGTGTCAAAGCATGGGTGGATGTTTTCTTCAAAGTTTTGACCATCAGAATCTGAGGCCCTCTTACTTTTCATGGGGTGGGATAAAACACATCCCAGTTTGAATCATAGGTATTATGAAAGGAGTTAAATGCTTATCATTCAATTTTTTTCAAATCCCTAGTTAACTAGCTATGTACGGATATTGGCATTGGAGAAGAGGGGCAGTTTAAAAGGACACGTCTGTTCTCATCCACAGCTCTTCTGTTATGTGTAGACACTCCAGCCCTCTCCCACAAGGGTCCTTCCCCACAAGATACTGTCCTTTTCATGACCTGGGGTAAAGTGGTATTCACTGCTGAAGCTATTTTCCCAGCTAAGCTTTCTAACCTAAAGAAGCAACTACAATGGTAAAGATTTCAGGCACAATAAGTAGAACTGGAGTCATAACTGGCCCATAGGAAAATGTAAGTGATAACCACCTATAGTCTACTTAATATTGCAATGTGGGCAACAGGTGACGAAACCTTCTGTGTTGGGTGATCCCTCTCAAGTCTCTGGTCTTCTTTTCATTAAAAGTGTTAGATCCTGGAATCCCAGGTAGGAGTAAACCTCTAGTGCCACAAAAAGTCTGATGTCTAATCATATAATAGCTCAAGTTTTTCATGTCTTTTATCAATCCCTCATACAGCTGCCAGGTAAGAAATACTCATATTTTACAAACCCTTGGAATACAATCATCTTTAAACTTTGTGAGTTAAGAATGGTTGTGTTGTACACTTGTGCAAATTCAGAGAATCTATCATGGAATGCAGTGTGCATGCACTTGTATACTCTCATGTGCATGTTTCATTAAAGTGGTTCAGTGTTTTTATATCCATTTTGTATGTATTTGAATTATAATTTAAAATACATACATATATTGTGCTCTAAACAAAAGAGTCACATGTAACAGAAGTTACATTAATCTGATGTCTGAACACTAGTGCGCTACTCCTATTTCTGTTGGTGACTAATTATGTAACTCAAAGTAAATGCCTTTGATATTTTGGGCCTCCTGCAATGCAGGAGACCCAGGTTTGATCCCTGGGTCAGGAAGATCCCCTGGAGAAGGAAATGGCACCCCACTCCAGTATTCTTGCCTGGAGAATTCCATGGACAGGGGAGCCTGGCAGGCTACTATACAGTCCATGGGATTGCAAAGAATTGGACACGATTTAGTGACTAACACAAACACAAACTTGGGCCTCAGTTTTCTCATCTAAAATGATAATAGATGGCTTAAAGAATATATTCTAAAGTAATACTGCTCTAAAGTTATATTCTTTTATATGTTTTTAAAGAAATGGTTTATGGGGAAAAGACTGTATAGTTGATAAGATCTAATTTTTGTAGTTGACATAAAGTTATTCAAACCTGAAGAAAAATTTCACTCCAACCTAGTCTCAAAATGTACCCTATATCTGATATAGTCTTACTTGCTTAATAATATTAGTGGTTCCCATTCTTTTAAGTGGACATTATCAAGCGATTGATGATTAGCTATGTGTTCATTTGGAAGACTAACTTGTTTTCTAACTTCTTAATTTTGTTATTTTGATTATTTGAAATAAAATATCCATACCCACTAGGTAATAGATGGAGCTAGGTCTCACTGGGACTCTGAAATTCAGAATTACTTATGCAGTATTGCAGGAATTCCCTTGTGGTGTTGGGAAGAGTTGGTGAGTAGGGAATTGATGAATCCTGAACTATGTGTTATGAAGGACAAATGGCATATAAGACCTGGCTCCTACTCTTGAGGACTGTGAAACCTTTCGGGAGTCTAGACACATACCATGTGACAACTGAGAGGTGAAGACAATAAGTGTCAAAGAACTAAGAGATATCCCTGTGGGCTGAGTTGGATTGGATTGTCCTGGGAAGGCTTTGTGAGAAGCTGAGGCCCTCAGCTAACTTTGAACAAAGTATTTTAGATCTGTGTTGTGGGCAGGGAAATATTTCAGATCAAAATCCCACAGAATTGTAAATTTTGCAGAGAGTAACCTGTGTTGAGAAATGTCATATATCAAAATAAAAAGTCTTTGCTTCGAGTCCAGTCCCATATCTTTTGAGCCCCTTTCCCCTTAATTATATGCTGACTTTATAATATATGAAGAGGAGGCTGCAAGTGAACGACTTAGAATGATTGTTAAAATGTAATCAGGCTGCTATTTTCTCAGCTACGCAAGAGGTCATATGATCACTCACAGCCACAGCTGTGGAAGAGAAATAAATAAAATGAAAGAATTGGGGACAGAAGGAAGCTCTAGCTCTGGAACATTCTGGTTTTCTGTTGAAGGTGGAAATGGATTGTCATTTGGAAAATCAAGGGCTGTATCACTGACAAGTTTAGACAGGTTGCACAGTCATGCTGCTGCTGCTGCTAAGTGACGTCAGTCATGTCCGACTCTGTGTGACCCCATAGACAGCAGCCCACCAGGCTCCCCCATCCCTGGGATTCTCCAGGCAAGAACACTGGAGTGGGTTCCATTTTGCATAGTCATAGAAATTCCCATAAGCTAATGAGAATTCAGGTAACCAGTATGGTTTTCTGAAGCAAATGGAAGTTTCTTGCACTGAATAGGAATCATGTCAGACTCTGCTCTCAAACAGCCAATGATTATGCAAGTCTCTTTCCCTAATACACTTGGAAAGAGGTGATTGATTTGGCCATGCTTTACCCACTTTGGGCTTCCCTGATAGCTCAGTTGGTAAAGAATCTGCCTGCAATATAGGAGACCCCTGTTCCCTTCCTGGGTCGGGAAGATCTGCTGGAGAGAAGGGTTAGGCTACCCACCCCAGTATTCTTGGGCTTCCCTTGTGTCTCAGCTGGTAAAGAATCTGCCTGCAATGCAGGACACCTGGGTTCGATCCCTGGGTTGGGAAGATCCCTGGAGAAGGGAAAGGTTACCCACTCCAGTATTCTAGCCTAGAGAATTCCATGGACTATAGTCCATGGGCTTGCAAGAGGTGGACACAACTGAATGACTTTCACTTCGCTTTTTTACCCACTTTGACATAGGAGCACATTTAAATGTGAAAGTTTCTCTGTTTCTGTAGATTCAGATGATGTTCACTGTATACTTTGTATCACTTAGTGGGCGCTGTCCCTGTATTTCTTGCCATCCAAGTTCCTTCCAGGTTATTACTTTGGCCGTTCTAATAGCCAAGAATTCCATAAGTAGAACTGCTTTGTTACCTATCCTAAATTCTAAGGACTTGGTTTACATCATCCAGTGAAATGTTTCTTAATTTTCTATCATGAAATTGAGATTAATTTCTAGAATATATTATCACAGGAAATCACTTTCTAAAACTAAACTTTTCTCTATGGAAATAATGAATTTGTAGGATCAGATTCAGTTTTACAAAACAGAGAAGGCTCTCTTAGAACTAATTTCCCCAAGAAGTTCAAGTAGGACTTCCATAAATTTTTGTGGAATAATCTAGACTATTAAAGGAAGTTAAAGATATTATACAAGTAGGTTTGTCTCAAGAGAACAACAATACAGATGGCAACTCTTACCTTCCTCCCCCAAAATGCCCCACAGGTAATTTTAGAAATAGAAGTTCAGTTATATTTATAATTCAACAAACATTTATTAAGTAAATAACATGTGATATTCACTTTCCTATGGATGGACATGGAAGTAGAAATGGAAAATGGGCACATAATCAGTAACTGTGATAGATTATAATAATCACTCTAACAGAAATATGTACAAAGTATATGGGATTCCTTTAGAGAAGGGGGGAGAAGAAGCTTCATTAATGGGATAATATCTTTGAATCTTCAGATATAAATGGATAGGAATTTTCTAAATTGTGGAGAGAAGTAATTAGCCCAGAAGGGAAAAAGAATGGCCATAATATTGTGGTATTCTGTGCTGACCAGACCTGAAAATGCTAGAGATGAGTAAAAAGATGGAGAAAAATCAGAGGTAAAGTAAGAAAGGTAGGTGGGCACTGGAAGTCAGAGAAAAACTTTCTGACATAGTCTTATTTTAATGACTGTCTCCCAAAATGGTCAGAGGATCACACCCATATGTCAAACCAAACAGAAAGAGGTGGAAGTTCAGTTCAGTTCAGTCGCTCAGTCGTGTCCGACTCTTCGCGACCCCATGAATCACAGCACGCCAGGCCTCCCTGTCCATCACCAACTCCCGGAGTTCACTCAAACTCATGTCCATTGAGTCGGTGATGCCATCCAGCCACCTCATTCTCTGTCGTCCCCGTCTCCTCCCGCCCCCAATCCCTCCCAGCATCAGAGTCTTTTCCAGTGAGTCAACTCGCCACATGAGGTGGCCAAAGTATTGCAGTTTCAGCTTTAGCATCAGTCCTTCCAATAAAATGCAAAATCATGGGCCAGACTGCAGTCCCCTTGAATCAGGATTGTAGGGCATATGTAGTGATTTCCTGAGATTGTAGAGCATATGTAGATTCTTGGAATCTGTAATTAACTACCCTATCTCACCTTCAACATGCCAGGTGACTCATTTCCATAGCAAAGTTTCAGGCAATAAAATTGACTCATTCTTTCTATTTTCTTGGAGGAAGATATAAATTTCAAAAAAAGAAAATATTAAGAGTTAGAGATTTGGAAAAATAGGATAAAAGTAACATAATGTTCTTGAGAAAGTTGGTTTAAATTTCAGTTAAACATAAAAATAATTTTCAAATAATGGTGGTTGTCAAATATAAAGAATTACTAAGGTATTAAATATGGCTTGAAAAAAAGGCATGAGACTATAAACACTTAAGGGATCGCTTTGTGTCTTTAATCATCATGGATCAGTGCAAGGAGTTAATCAAGTTCAGAGCTAAGTTCTACAGCTCCCAATTTGTGTCAAGGTAAGGGATGGAAACATTAGTGCAGAGCAGTATTTATTTCTGCTTGGTATTCTTTGGAAGAATCATTTGACTACTTTTTAATTTTAATTAGGAGAACCCTTCCCTGGTGGCTCAGACAGTAAAGCGTCTGCCTACAATGCGGGAGACCCGGGTTCAATTCCTGGGTTGGGAAGATCTCCTGGAGAAGGAAATGGCAACCCACTCCAGTATTCTTGCCTGGAAAACCCCATGGACGGAGGGACCTGGTAGGCTACAGTCCATGAGGTTGCAAAGAGTGGGGCATGACTGAGCGACTTCACTTTCACTTTATTTTCTATTGAAAAGAAATATTGATTAATCAAATTCTCAAGTCAGTGTAGGGTCTATGGTCCAGGTGGCTCAGTGTAAAGAATCCTCCTGTTCAATGCAAGGAGACACAGGACACACAAGTTTGATCCCTGGGTTGAGAAGATTCCCCTGGAGGAGAAAATGGCAACCCTTTCCAATATTCTTGCCTGGAGAATCCCATGGGCAGAAGAGCCTTGCAGGCTACAGTCCATAGGATCACAAAAACTAGGACACAACAGAGGGGCAGAGCACATGTATTCCCATCATAACTAGAAAAATCAAGCTTTCATGCCAATGTAGGGCCTAGGGTCTATGTTGAAAAATATTAATAACATACCTATATATTTGAATCAACAATCATTTAGAAGTGCTCATTTTTTTCTTCATGAATAGTCCACCAGTCTGTGTAGAAAGTTATAGAAATATTCAAAAAAGAGAGAGGCACTAGAGAGGTATTTTAGACTTAAATTGAAGAAAGTAGGGCAAACCACTAGACCATTCATATATGATGTAAATAAAATCCCTTATGATTATACAGTGGAAGTAAGAAATAGATTTAAGGGACTAGATCTGATAGATAGAGTGCCTGATGAACTCTGGACGGAGGTTCGTGACATTGTACAGGAGACAGGGACCAAGACCATCCCCATGGAAAAGAAAGGCAAAAAAGCAAAATGGCTGTCTGAGGAGGCCTTACAAATAGCTGTGAAAAGAAGAGAAGCGAAGAGCAAAGGAGAAAAGGAAAGATATAAGCATCTGAATGCAGAGTTCCAAAGAATAGCAAGGAGAGATAAGAGAGCCTTCCTCAGCGATCAATGCAAAGAAATAGAGGAAAACAACAGAATAGGAAAAACAAGAGATCTTTTCAAGAAAATTAGAGATATCAAGGGAACATTTCATGCAAAGATGGGCTCGATAAAAGATAGAAATGGTATGGACCTAACAGAAGCAGAAAATATTAAGAAGAGGTGGCAAGAATACAAAGAAGAACTGTACAAAAAAGATCTTCATGATGAAGATAATCACGATGGCATGATCACTCACCTGAAGCCAGACATCTTGGAATGTGAAGTCAAGTGGTCCTTAGAGAGCATCACTACGAACAAAGCTAGTGGAGGTGATGGAATTCCAATTGAGCTATTTCAAATCCTGAAAGATGATGCTGTGAAAGTGCTGCACTCAATATGCCAGCAAATTAGGAAAACTCAGCAATGGCCACAAGACTGGAAAAGGTCAGTCTTCATTCCAATCCCAAGGAAAGGGAATGCCAAAGAATGCTCAAACTACCGCACAACTGCACTCATCTCACACGCTAGTAAAGTCATGCTCAAAATTCTCCAAGCCAGGCTTCAGCAATATGTGAACCATGAACTTCCAGATGTTCAAGCAGGTTTTAGAAAAGGCAGAGGCACCAGAGATCAAATGGCCAACATCCGCTGGATCATGAAGAAAGCAAGAGAGTTCCAGAAAAACATCTGTTTCTGCTTCATTGACTATGCCAAAGCCTTTGACTGTGTGGATCACAATAAACTGTGGAACATTCTGAAAGAGGTGGGAATACCAGACCACCTGACCTGCCTCTTGAGAAACCTGTATGCCAGTCAGGAAGCAACAGTTAGAACTGGACATGGAACAACAGACTGGTTCAAAATAGGAAAAGGAGTACGTCAAGTTTGTATATTGTCACCCTGCTTATTTAACTTATATGCAGAGTACATCATGAGGAACGCTGGGCTGGAAGAAGCACAAGCTGGAATCAAGATTGCCGGGAGAAATATCAGTAACCTCAGATGTGCAGATGACACCACCCTTATGGCAGAAAGTGAAGAGGAACTCAAAGGCCTCTTGATGAAAGTGAAAGAGGAGAGTGAAAAGGTTGGCTTGAAGCTCAACATTCAGAAAACGAAGATCATGGCATCTGGTCCCATCACTTCATGGGAAATAGATGGAAAAACAGTGGAAACAGTGTCAGACTTCACTTTTTTTGGGCTCCAAAATCACTGCAGATGCTGATTGCAGCCATGAAATTAAAAGACGCTTACTCCTTGGGAGGAAAGTTATGACCAACCTAGATAGCATATTAAAAAGCAGAGACATTACTTTGCCAACCAAGGTTCGTCTAGTCAAGGCTATGGTTTTTCTCGTGGTCATGTATGGATGTGAAAGTTGGACTGTGAAGAAAGCTGATCGACGAAGAATTGATGCTTTTGAACTGTGGTGTTGGAGAAGACTCTTGAGAGTCCCTTGTACTGCAAGGAGATACAACCAGTCCATTCTGAAGGAGATCAACCCTGGGTGTTCATTGGAAGGACTGATGCTAAAGCTGAAGCTCCAATACACTGGCCACCTCATGTGAAGAGTTCATTCACTGGAAAAGACTCTAATGCTGGGAGAGATTGGGGGTGGGAGGAGAAGGGGACAACAGAGAATGAGATGGCTGGATGGCATCACCGACTCTATGGACATGAGTTTGGGTGAACTCCGGGAGTTGGTGTTGGACAGGGAGGCCTGGCGTGCTGTGATTCATGGGGTCGCAAAGAGTCGGACACGACTGAGCGACTGAACTGATCTGAACTGAACTGAAGACAAGAGAATGAACCCTGCTGTGGGAGAATGTGGCCCTGGATCACAGCCAGGAGGGTCAGTTCTGGACTTAAACTTTTGATTGATTCCATATGGTTCTCCCGTTCCAGATTGCTGGAATCCTCCATTTTTTCATTTGAGAATGTCTTTGTTTAGAAGTCAAGAAATGATAGAAAACCTTGCTTTTTCTTCCTATTCATCTCTGAACTCTGCACAATTGATAGCAATAAATGCTTTGGCAGAGCAGGAGATACTGTCACATTCTAGAAGCAGTTGACTGATAGGATGCTGCTGCCTACCATTAATTGAGAAAATTAGTTTTGGCATATTAATATAAAAGAAAAAACTTTAATTCTTGCAGATTTTTTTAGCCAATTAAGTGTAGCTCTGTCATTGAATCTTTATAGCATCAATCTAGCCAAGCATCACCTTGGGTGGTTCTTAGAGATGTGCCTGGCAAATCATCTTAAATTTACCTTAGGTCCTAGCATCTTACCTGAGTAAAAACCAAGCCAGAGAACAGTAGCAGTTACATGGTTTTGATGGCAAAGATCTGAAAAATAAGAGGCGACCACATTCTCTTAAGGTAGACACTGAAATTGTAAGCTAGGTATTGTTATTTGAAGTGAATTTGGAAACCAACTCTGTCTTTTATTGACTGGGTAACATTCTTAATCTTTGAACTTTTGCTTTATAAAATGAAATATTATTACTACTTAGAGGAACAATAGGACAGTTGCATGTAGTAAATAACAATTATTATTAAACCAGGTTAGATACGAGAGCTCAGTATATTCCATGCACTGTACTAAGCATTTGAAAAGCACTTTATAGTCTGCTTTCAAGTCATCCTGTGGAGGAGATACTGTTATCCCTATTAAAAATATTAGGAAAATGAGGTTCAGAGAATTTGAGTTACTTCCTGGGGGTCACATAGTTAGTGGTTGATATAGGGTAATGGTTTCAGTAAGCCTCCCTTGATCTTCTCCCCTAGCATGATGCATTCTCTCTGACATTTCTGACCTGAAGTACAGTGGAGGAACTCCTTTACTTATATATTCAGATTCCTGAACGAGTCTGTGGCTCTGTAAGCATAGGAATGTATCTGAATGTTCTTAATTTTGTCCCTGGTTCCTGGCACATTGAGAACGTAATGTGTGCTTTCTCAGTTAGCTTCTTGGCTATTCTTTTTCCATTGCAGTAAGTTATCACACTTAGAAATTCTAGTAAATGTTTGTGAAGTCTGTCATTCATTTATTCATAGAATATGCCCTGAATTATTCACTCACTTATTCCCATATAAAAGCACCTTCAGTTCAGTTCAGTTGCTCCGTCGTGTCCGACTCTCCACGACCCCATGAATCACAGCACGCCAGGCCTCCCTGTCCAATAAAAGCACCTTACTTTATTTTAAATACTAGATCTCAAAGCATATTGTTTACCTAAGATTTGGGGCCTAAAATCAGGTAATTTTTTCTTTAGCAAACTTAGTTTCTTTGTAATGTACTTTGTTAAGTTTTCTGATACATTATGTAGACTGTTTTTTTAAGGATTATGGTATGTAAACATAGAATTTCTTCCCAGATAGCTGAATTAGTCAAATTGATTATTTATTTAAAAAAAGGAATTTGAAATAAGGACCAAGGGACATGGCTGCTTTCATTTGCCCTCCCACATGAAGGCTGTGATATATTAAAATGTTAATTATATTTAGGTGTGAAATATAACTTTTAAATTAAGTATCCTAAATTATTAATTCCCAATAATAGTATTTATAATTCATGTGTTTTAATTAAATTTAGATTGAACTATATATTAATGTGGGCTTCCCATGAGGCACTAGTGGTCAAGAACCTACCTGCCAATGCAGGAGACATAAGAGACTCAGGCTTGATCCCTGGGTCAGGAAGATGCCCTGGAATAGGATATGGCAACCCACTCTAGTATTCTTGCCTGGAGAATCATGTGGACAGAAGAGCCTGACAGGCTGCAGTCCACAGGGTCACAAAGAGTCAAACATGGCTGAAATGACTTAGCATGCAGCACAGCACAATATGATAAAACATCCCAATAGTTATTTCTCACTCACATACACTGTCTATGGGTGGTTCAGTGCTAGTATAGTGGAACAAGTCAAGAACCCAAACTCCTTATGACTTTACTTTTTTGTTCTATTTATTATGAGGTTTCCATTCTCAAATTTATCTTTTGGTCCAAGTTGACTGCAAAGTATTCATCCTCCCATTACCCACAGGAAGAAGAAGAGGTGACGGGGTAAAATGGTGTACTTCCTAGCTGTGTTAGCACCCTTTAAAATATTTCTCAGGAACGTCTATATCCCTACCCAATTGATGTCTACTTACATCATATGATGAGTCTAAAAAAACCAGGAAGAAGTAGGCATGGAGTGGCGGTTCTTACCTATGTATACCTTCCATTCAGTGGAGCACAGTTTCTGACTTCCAGTAGAAGTCACAATGTTTGACCCAGCTGAGACCCATTTTTCTCAAGTGTGAAGTGAAAAAAATATTAGTATATATTTTATTGTGTTGTTTTTAAGCTTAAATGTGTTAATATGTGCCACAGACTGAGTACAAGGCCCAGAAAGTAGAAGTACCAGGCAAATGGGTCACTAACTTTATTCTTCATTATCTTGTCTCTTCCAAAAGATGATGGTCTTTTTATGATGTGGGGGGAGTCATTGAGAGTCTTGGAGGAATCACTGCAGAGAGGTGATAGTTGAAAATATAGAAGGAAATGACTTCAACAGAAAAGTAAAGTAGTGATTCTCATATTTCAATCTGTAGAAGAATCACATGAGTGTAGCAAATAAAAATGGAGAAACGTAGACTTTCCCTTCACTGTTCTGACACTCATATATGAGATCAGGAATCTGTATTCTGTTTCTCAACAGTCTGAATGTGGTTACTCATGGATCACACTTTGAAAAATACTAGTCTAAAAAGGAAGAAGGAGTAAGGCTATGGGAAGAGATTACCGGACTGGAAGTCAGTTTCAACCCTATCTTAGAACTCATGGTTTGTCCCAGCAGGCTATTCCAGTCTAGCCTAGTCTAAGTAATTCTTAGTTGTGAGAAGCTTGTTCTGGTTTCCTGTTATATAGGACATTTGGCAAGCTCACTGGCACTGTCCCACTAGATGCTTGTATCCATTTCTTTTTCTCAGTAGTGACAATCAAGAGTTTCTCTGATTGTGGCTGAGTATATCCTGGGTTGCCGGGGACAAAATTGCCCCAGATGAGAACCATAGGTCTGGTTGAACTCTTGATCTTGCACCTAGAATATACGTACTATTTAAAATCGAGCCTTTTGTTTCTTCCCTCTGGAAGGTTGGAAGACAGCAGTTTCCAGGTTCCAGATTCATTTACCAAATGACCATTCTAGCCTGGCATCAAGCTGTGAAGGTACACTTTTCTAGAAGCAAGGCTCGTGAGAATCCATCACCATCATCCACTAGCTGTAACCTTCATACACATTTTAAAGGTCCCTATCTCTCTCCCTTCTTGGTTACCCCAAATATTCCTGGCTTAGAGATACAGGCATTTCTAATCTCAAAGCCAATTAAGGGCTCTGATAAGAAGGTTTAAAAGAAAGTAAGTAAAATGACTTCAGTTTCTTGCTTTTTACAAACAAGTGTATTGAGTTTAAAACAATTCAACTGTTTTTATAGCACTTTTTTTTAAGCAAAAAATTTTCACATATATTTACATATTACTTTAACTATTCTCTCTGTATACTTTTTAATCCTTTTATGATGAGCTAGATAATCAGTGCCTTTTTAAACACAAGGAAAAAGTGATAGTTTATATTTTTTCTTTAAAAATATTAAGAAATGCATCAGGCCAAAGGTCTCCTTGAGATTCAAATTACTGATATGGGTTCTTTGAGGTATTATTTATGATGAGTAACTCTGCAAGGCTGAAATTAGTGCTGGGTGAGCCCTTGAAACTAAGCAAATTATAGGTAGACGTTGAATATATTTTACAGTTTAGCATTAATTCTTTCTACAGAGAAGGTTGCAGAGCTGTAACAGGTGGTGACTTCAGATAAAACAGAGATCACTCTTTCTTTCAAAGCTGTTGCTGTAGTATATTTGAAATATTTACCTTGGCATTTTTTAGTGCAATAGGTAAAGAAATAATGAGGTAGCCTTTACATCTTATAATAAATACAGAGGTGATTTAACTTTGTCAAAGGCTAGATTCACAGGGACTCCAAGTTAGAGATTGTGCCTTGAAGACACTTTCATCTTAATATTAAGTATGATTTTCAGTCGGGGCAAGATACTGTATCAGACTCTCTCCAACTCTTTAATGTTTATCTTTGTTCACTGGTTAAAAGTTGTCATTTTCCTGGAAGTTCACAAAGTCCTTTTTCTTTTTCTCAAATAAGATTTCCAATTTCATAGATTTGAGTCTTGCTTTCAAAAGAACCACTAATATATTTTCTATGATTTTGGGCAATACTGTTATGCATTTCCAGTCTTTGAGAATACTTTGTCCTTTAATCTGTGTTTTTGAAAGTTTCTTGTATAGCTCAACCTCTTTTGCTGGAGAAGAGACAATAAGTTGTCTATCTGTAGAGGTTCTTTGTTGGACCAAAGAAATAATATTTCCAGTTTTAGACTGAAGGGAACCCTCCGGTGCAGTGGCTGTATCTTCCCTGAAGTATTCACTCCAGGAGAGACAGATTATAAGGTTCCAAACCAGGTCAAGCCCTGGCAGGCACTTTTAAGGGGGAGTATTCTGGCTTCTCAAGGGAACCACCTTAAATGCCCTTTATTTCTTATTTTATTTGAAAACGATTCGAGCAGCAGTATGTTAATAAAAACAGACCCTGGGGAATAGAAATCATGCACTTAAATCCCTGGTAATTGTCTCATTAGCTGGCAAGTTACTTTTCTTTAAACCTCCATTCCCTCCTATATCAAATAGTAAGGATAAAGTGATGTATCATTGGGAGGAGTGAAGATCAAGTAATGGAAAATATTGGTGAGGATGCTCAATATGTGTTGAATCTGGAAAATATCCAAAGCACATTGACCCAATAAAGGTACTAGTCTACTTTTATCAGTAGGCTGATCTTGCAGATCAGTTTAAGAGGCAGCCTTAACTATGAATCCATCACTTAACTGACTGAATACTGGGGATACATCCACCCAATGCTACTGTGGCTTATGTGCTGCTAGCCTTTATGGAGAACATGTCAATAAAGGGTCAGGAATTCTTGTTAATAAATAGCAAGAAGTCTAGTCCTGGAGACAAGACTTGCACATGCACATAAAGTCTTTGAAGACAAAGAAACAGATAACTGATTATTTCATTCTAGCAAGAAATGTAACAGGAATTGAGTTGGAATCACCAAGGACAGCTCCATGGATGCTCATATTGCAAGAATCAGTTCAGTTCAGTTCAGTTCAGTCGCTCAGTCGTGTCCGACTCTCCGCGACCCCATGAATCACAGCACGATTGCAAGAATGGTTTATCTTTATTTCTTGGTTGACTTTTATCTTTTGGGGGATGCACTCTACAGCCAGTTTTTGGGTCTCCAATAAGCAGGTTCCTCTGTTATAGTTATGTTGGGAATCATTTCATGATAATTCTCTATAAATGGGGAAAATTAGATTGTAACTAGACCACCCCATCCATACTTCCGCCCTAGTCATGCCCACGGTCAGATGGAGAAAGAAAGCTTTTTCCTTTTGTAAGTAACTTGTCCTTATCCTGCTAATATTTATATTACCCTCACACTACCCTGGGCATCTGTTGAAATTGTCCTTCCTGTGCAGTTTCTTGGGCCTGAGATATGCAGATGGTCAAGTAAGTTATGAAGAAGATTCTAAAAGAACTCTCCAAAGATACCCCAAAATTAAATAATAATCTTCTATAGTGACTTATTTAAATTTTTTTAATTTTTTTTAATTTTTATTTTTTTATTTAAAATTTAAAAAGCATTTCAAGTTTAATTTCTCACTCAGACCTCAATAACAGGTGAAAATATATTGGTATTAATAACCCCATTTTATAGTTGAAGAAACAGAAGCTTGGAGGGGTTACAAGGCTGTCATCATCAGCAACTAGCACAGCCAAGATGAGAGCCAGTTTCTCTTTTTGCAGTTGTGCTATGTGCATTTAAGGATATTGCTTGTTCCTGCCTCACTTAGACAAGTAGTTGAACAAGAAATGCAGGATATAGTATGGGTCAGACAGTATAGATGATGGCAGAACTAATATATGTTGTGTTCTCAAAAACTGTGTCAACTTTAAAACATATCATGGTGCCTACTGTGTGGAGAAGTAAAAGGCTTATATACACATGTACACCTGGGGCAGATTCATGTCAATGTATGGCAAAACCAATACAATAATGTAAAGTAATTCAGTTCAGTTCAGTTCAGTCGCTCAGTTGTGTCCGACTCTTTGCGACCCTATGAATCACAGCCCGCCAGGCCTCCCTGTCCATCACCAACTCCTTCTGCTTCATTGACTATGCCAAAGCCTTTGACTGTGTGAATCACAATAAACTGTGGAACATTCTGAAAGAGATGGGAATCCCAGACCACCTGACCTGCCTCTTGAGAAACCTGTATGCCGGTCAGGAAGCAACAGTTAGAACTGGACATGGAACAGACTGGTTCCAAATAGGAAAAGATTGTATATTGTCACCCTGCTTATTTAACTTATATGCAGATTAAAGTAATTAGCCTCCAATTAAAATAAATAAATTTAAAAAATAAATAAAAAAAAGAAATTTAGAATAAAAAATTGTTTTTTCATAAAATTTGGATGAATAGGAAGTAGTGTATGTAATTGCTACCAGGAAGGAGAGTTAGACGTTGTATTTGATCAAGTTTTCCTTGAAATTGTACATGACGTTTTGGTTGCTGGAAAGAAAATGAGTAAGTGGAAGATGATGTCCCTGTTCTGTGCCTAGTTCCTATCTCATGTGAATCATGATTGCAAGATTGGAAGTTGGTGTGACCTTTTTTTCCTTTATGGCTTAAGGAAATTCACCTCATTACTGCTTGGTCACATGATTCACACTTGTGAATAGTTAAAATTACAATTCAAACTGAGCTCCAAATAAATGGTAGCAATAGCCAGGAATACAGAATTCAGGGCAGGAAAACACTAGGGTGGATTTGCCTGATTAAGGAAAATTATGTGTCATGTGTCACATGGGTGGATTGAAGCTGAGTACTACCAGATATGAATTTGTGAACCCATGTTCACAAAGAACTTAATTTTTCTCTGTTTCCTCATATGTAAAGAATGGATGGTAATATATACGTTTTGGAGATCATTTATTAAGACACCCAAACTATACCTAGCAAACACAGCTGAGTGTTTTACAGATGTGGGTACTAATTATTGAGGATGCTTCCCTGGTAGCTCAGATGGTAAAGAATTCACTTACAGTGTGGGAGACCTGGGTTCAGTCCTTGGGCTGGTAAGATTTCCCTGGAAGAGGGCATGGCAACTCACTCCAGTATTCTTGCCTGGAGAATCCCCATGGACAGAAGAGCCTGGCAGGCTACAGTCCATGGGGTTGCAAAGAGTCAGACATGACTGAGTGACTAAGCACAGCACAGCGATTATTGACGGAGGTGATACTTAAAGAAAGCTCAGTATTTTACACACAGAAAGCAGTAAACACAAAGAATTGAATCCTGGATGTTTTCTGAGCAAAGAATGGTCCTGAAGCTCTACCACTGAGGGCACAGTGAGAGAGAGGTCATAAGTCTATTATTGTAGATGGCTAACATTATTTTCTATATTGAGTCCCTAAATTCCACTCTTCTACTAATGTTATGCCTCTGGGTACTCTTCCATAGAAGAATAAACAGGTTGAAGGCTTGGCGAGTTGGATATTGGACTAGTCATTGTGCCCTGGCTTGTGTCTTTGGAAAAGCTTTGTGATCTCTTCTTCCCTCATCCAAAAAGTTGCAGTTATTTAACAACATTCAGGAAATATTTATGGAAGAACCATATGCCAGACACTGTTTTAAGTGTTTATGATATAGCTGGCGGTGAGGGACAATAAACCCCAGAATAAAATATTTGCTGTATGGTGATATGTATGTGAAAAATATTAAAATGGAAAGATAATAGCAAATTAAATGTCAAGGGTGAGTCAATGGAGTTGAACTTTGGAAAGACAAGATATTTCACCAAGATATTGATTATTTTATTAAAGATCTGATAGAGTTGAGGGACCAAGCTTTGCAAGTATCTGGGGGAAGACCATTCTAGGCAGAGAGATAACATACAAAATCCCTGAAAGACAGGCATCACTGATCTGTCTGAGCAATAGCCAAGAGGCCAATATTTAGTAGTCGAGTGAACAAGAGAGAGAAATCAGAACTGTCGGGAACCAGATTTTATGACTCTGAAGGTCACTTTGATGGCTTTGGATTTTACAAAGATGAGGAACCGCTGAACAATGTTGAGAAGAAAAGTGATATCATCTGATATTATCTGATATAATGGTGTAACAGCACCATTATGACTCCAATAAAAGGGATAAAGAGTAGGAAGCAAGCAAGGAAACTAGTTAGGGGATGATATTGCAGCAATCTAACAAGATATTCTGATGGAGATTGGCCATGTAGATAATAATGAAGAAGGTGAGAAAAGGTCAAATATTAGAATTATTTCAAAGATGCTGTTGACTGAATATGATGGCAGATTATATGGTGGCTCAGAGAGAACAGGATGTAATATAAGATTCTGGGTTTTTAACTTAAACAGTTGGAAGAATTGTGTTGTCAATAACTTAGACTAAGACAGTGGTGAGGGCAGGTACCTCTTACTTGTCTCTGGAGTGTTAGAAAGAGTAATTAAGAAAAGTCTACAGAAGCCTAGGAGATTCTCTAAATGTCAGAGGTCTTTGTGAAAGTAACCAGTCTTGCAAGAAACTAAAGTAGGATGCAAATTTTAAATACTTACAACTCATTGAGTATGTTCTGAATTCAAGGTAGGACATATCTACCTGAATCTATGACAGTATATACAGTGAATACTTGGAAAATAATTGAATATGTGATGAAATTGGTAGTGAGTTGACATCTCACAAAGAGAAAAACATTGACTAGGAAGAAAGACAAAGATTTAGGGGTGTTATTCAATGTCTACTCAATGAATATTTCAAAGTAGGCAGAAAAATGTATTCAGTTATAAAAAGCCATGGATCAACTGCTCTAATTCAAAACTAATTTAATTAAAATTACTGGCTTTAAAAGATGCATTATACTAAAGACCTCTCATGCGCTCTTGAATGATGATATCCATTTCTTCTTGTAATTCTCATTTCTGTAATAAAAGAAGAGGGGAAATTTTAGGTTGACATAGTGAATTATTTTGTATAGTTACATATATGTTTAACATTTCACTTCAGTTTTCCACATTATATTTAAGAGATTATTCTTTATGATATATGAGGGAAAACAATACGATAATGATGGGGAAATGATATTAATATACCACTGTTAATCAAAGCCTTTGGGGGGACAGCTCAAAGGCCCATAGTAGGTATGGTAAATGGGTTTAATCTTGATTGCTCACACTTATCAATTGCTAGTGATTGAGTTGTTTTCCTAAAAGTATTTTAATTTATATATTTGGCTGTGTCAGGGCTCAGTTACAGCATGCAGGATCTTTCTTTGTGCTACGTGGACTCTCTGGTTGAGGTGCACAGACTCAGTTGCTGTGAGGTATGTGGAGTCTTAGTTCACCCACCAGGAATTGAACTCATGTCCCCAGCATTGCAAGGCAGATTTTAACCACTGGACTACCAGGGAAGTCCTTGGCTGTTTTGAGAAGAATTCTGAGACTGTGTCTAGGACCAGTAGAACAAAAGATTGTTATTGACTCAGCATGCCAACTAGAGGTAACGATGAAAAAGATGGTAGCAGTTGTGTCACACATGAACCGTCCTTTCTTTCACTAAAAGAGACATTTCTGGAAGAGGCTTGGAGCATTGACGAGTGTAACTTGTTTAAAGGTTGCTCATACTGCTTTTTTTTTTTCCCAGCTGACCTACTTCTTGCTGTCTCCTGGCCTTTTCCGACTGTAGCCTAGGCAGTGTCCTCTCTTTATAGTTTCATTTAGTTATCCTGAATTTTTTGGTTAGTATATTTTCAATAGACCTTATTTTATTTAGTCTGTATATAAAATATAGCTGTATTTTAGTTAGTCTGCCCTTTGCTAACTTAATTGGCTAATAAATATGAGCACAGTATAACCAAATTGGTTATACACCAACCCACACCAGCAAGATTGGTATGCTCTTGTTCTGGGAAGTTGAGCAGATGAAACTTTCAAGCACCCCCAAAGAATATGTGAATTCAACCCTGTGAGTCTGTGGATGGATGAAGATAATGAGATAAACCAATTTTAGTTGAAGACAGTAGGTGCTCAGTACAATGGGCTAAAGATTTAGAATAGCCCATTTTATAGAACAATATTTTAAAACTTTAGGGAAAAAATCTAGGGAACTCAGCTGTATTTAAATGGAGTTGAAGAACAGGGCTTGAGAGGTTGATCCTCAGTATTTGGTGGGCAAAAGGGAAACCATGTTTGAGGTAGCCAGGACTGTCAACCAGGTTCTGACAACAATATGAATTGAGTTAATAAGGCTGTTAAATTTCCCAGGTAACATTATTTGTTTTTTAATAAGAAATACCTGAAAATAATATCTTAACCAAAATGAAGACCCTGTTTTTTTGGAGGGGGTCTGAATTTTTTTGAAATGTTAGGCCATATATGTTGTTGGGTAAAATGTTTTATACTATTTCTTTTGATGGCTCTCGAACTAGATCTTTAAACATTACTTTCCCAGGCCAGATTATCTTCCCTCCATCTCCTACTAGGGTCATCTTGACTTTTTTACTACCAAGTCTTTCTCCAACACTTGGAAGCCCTAAATATCCTTAGGTATTTTGGATGCCCTACATAAATCTGCTGTGTTTTCTTGTACTGAATCTTGAGCCTTCCTTCCTCTATCTAAAAGTTTCAGTAGTACTAGAAAAAATACAACTTTTGCTGCTTCTCTATTCTCCTTGTGAACTTCTCCTTTTATCCCTAAAACCTTTAAACTAATTATTAGGCATTAACAGCATGCCAAAGTGATGGTAGAGAGTCCCAAATGTTGGATAGAATGGATGTAGGTTTATGATTTGCTAAGATCCTCCATGTGCTATAGGCTTCTCTGGTGGTCCACAGGATAGAGTCTGCCTGCAATTCAGGAGACTCGGATTCAATCCCTGAATCAGGAAGATACCCTAGAGATGGAAATGCAACCCACACCAGTATTCCTGCCTGAAGAAATCCCCATGGACAAAGAAGCCTGGCAGGCTACACCATAGGGTCTCAAAGAGTCAGACACGACTGAGTGACCACTCTCACTTTCTTTCCATGTGCTAGGTGTCCAGCTTCAAGGGCATTATTATTACCTTATTCAATACTTAATTCTAGAAAGTCCTTTTTTTTCACTTTTACTTTAGATAAAATAAGAGATAATTTCAGGTAGTGCTGGGTTAAATAGCTCTCTCAACATCACATATCCAGTGATTAGTCCCATAGGGTTTGAACCTGGGTTTTGAATCCAGAGTCCAACTTTTCTTCACTATAAGAGAGGAAAAGATAGAACAACATAGAGCAACAGAGAGAGCTGGAAGTGGAGCATGAAATATAAGAATATATTGCCAGTAGGGAGAGAACGTTTACGATTTGGAAAAACGGGGTGTAAAGAGGGGACTAGGATCTGAGAGGCAGCAAACAGTCCCTGGGGAAGGCATCTCTTCTGCTGCTCTCTTCTCTCTTCATCCAGAACTCAGGTAGCCACAGAGTATTTGATCCTGGAGAAGGAAATGGCAAGCCACTATATTATTCTTGCCTGGGAAATCCCATGGACAGAGGAGCCTGGTGGGCTACAGTCCATGGGGTTGCAAAGAGTTGGACATGACTTAACTACTAAACAATAATAACAGATTCCACATACCCAGTGAGGAGAGAGGCATTGGCTGGATGGGAGTTTTGTTTCCCCAACATATGAATAAATGCCAAATGATATAGCTGCTAGTGATTGAATGTGGAGGGGAGTGAATGGAAGATGAATCATCCCGACTTCCAGTTTATGTTCAGTTCCCAGCACAGTCCTCCCTCAACCAGCACTCGAGACTGTGGTCCTTACTCTTGACCTATTCTTCACTTAGTAGTTGCACATTGCATGCTGGCACCTAGGGACCAGTTTGTAAGGTTGCTTTCATCACTTTATAAGAGACCTACCACAGCCATACAAGTTCAGCACTTCAGAGAGTACTGGTCTCCTTGGTGGCTCTTTGTGATCCATTTTGTGAAGATGTATCTCTCTTGGACACTGGCTTGTGTTAAATTTGCCTCTCAATAATGATAATGCAGCTTAGTGAGGGACAATGGAGGAAATAAAGGGATCAAAGGTAGTGATCTTCAGCTAGCTGGCTGCCCTACAAGGAAGGCTAAAAGAAGCTTTAGCCCTTTAAAGGTCTGAACCTTAGATGGTGAAGACAAGATCAGAGATGACAAGATCAACAATCAATGCATGGTTTATTTATGTGATGTAAAGATTGTCTCCTGGGCCACGGATCTCTCTCTCTCGTGTGTGTGTGTGTGTGTGTGTGTGTGTGTGTTTATGTATGTATGGAAAAGAATCTGCCTGCAATGCAGGAGACACATTCAATCCCCGGTTGGGGAAGATCACCCAGAGCAGGGCATGGCAACCCACTCCAGTATTCTTGCCTGGAAAATCCCCAGACCGAGGAGCCTGGCGAGCTACAGTCCATTCACACAGAGGCAGACACTAGTGAAGCGACTTTATATATATATCCATTAACATATCCATTAGCACATCTCTTGTTGGATATATTTCCTATGCTTCTATTGCTCTGTGAAAGCAACCCAGAAAAGACCTCTGGGCCAGGAGATCCTGATGTATAGGAAAAAAAGAAATATAAAAAAATAAGATGAAGACAACCCAGGGGAGTAGAGATACCTGTTTATAACTTTCCAAGAGTTAACACATCCCAATGCTCCCATTTCTCTTTGGATTCCAAGGTTAGCAAGAATGCCTTGCTTGGGGTTGAGCAAAAAGTTTTCTGCCTTTAATGGTGAGGGGAAAAAATGGCTCTATGCCATATTTAGGAAATTTGTTGACTGTAATTAAGCCTTCATGGGAGTCCCTAAGGTTTACTTACCTATAATTGAAAAAATGCAAATGAAGAGAGTTAATCAGTAGACTAGCTGACTAGGAAGAGCTACTACCTATTGAAATGAATTGGAAAGGAAGACACAAATATGTCCAGTTGGGAAGGTTACCTGAGAGCCAATTGGTAAATTTCTCAGCAACACTGGAGATTTTTTTCTTAGCCTGGCTGAGACTGCAAGGCTTTTCTGCTAAGGTCTTTGCCAATTCATCTTGAGCCATTTCATACAGATTTCCTAACAACTGGCCTCAGCTTTGGTAGAACACCAGCTGCCTCCCTGGCAGCACTCAAGGAAACTGTGCAGAAAAAAATAGTGAACCTCTTGTCCTTCTTTCTGTTGTGACTGATCCACTACTTAAAGTTATAAAACTTTTCAAAATCTTGTAATCACCTGGGAGCATCCTTGGGATGAAACTAACTCTTTAGGAGTTAAACTACAGTATTTTCACTCTGTTATCAAGGATTGGTGCATGTTCTAATGCTAATAGATTTAATGCAGCTTATTTTCTCTTTAACATTAATCACAGAATACCTGTGATGGCCATTTGCACTTCAGACATCATACTTGTAAATATATTCAGCTAATTATTATCATCTGATTTAAATCATCCTCCCTCCAATGCTTTACACTTCTGTTCATACTATGTCTTCTATTTAATGATTTCATTAATTAGCAAATCATGCTATGATGTCTTTCAAATGTGGGTCAGACAGTAAAGAATCTGCCTGTAATGCAGGAGGTGTGGGTTCAATCCCTGGGTTGGGATGACCCCCAGGAGAAAGAAATGGCAACCCACTCCAGTATTCCTGCCTGGAGCATTCCATGGACTGAGGAACCTACCAGCCTACAGTCCGTGGGGTCCCAAAGAGTCAGACATGACTGAGCTACTAAAACACCATGATGTCAGTACAATATTCAATTTCTCCCTGAAATTTAACTATAGGGAAAAATAAAGATTAAGTGCTGCATCATTTAGATAAAAATACTTGTCCGTGATGGGATGAGAGGTAACAAATACAGGAAGTGTTAAACAATTTAAATATAGAAGTAGAGATATATAGTAGATGATGTACTGTGTTCTAAACTGTATCAAGTTGTTTTTGACATCTGTCAAAATATGACCTATTGGAGAAGGAGGAGAAGAAATTTTGTTTCCCATGCCACTGAGCAGATTCTGAGGGAGCAAAGTGCCATTATTGATTAATAATGCCTGCCATGGACACATAGGGGTTAGTAGCAAATTGCTGCCCTCTGTGTTCACCACTGTCACTAGCTTAACAGGATGGAATTTGGCTTGCTAGTTTATTTCATTGTTGATGTTTGATGAGGAAGAGTGAGTGGGCTTGGGCACTGAAATGAGGGCTTTCCACACAGGAATCAACTTTTTTGCAAGCATGGAAACATCCATGAAGGGGGAAAGATGCAATTTTCACCATGTCTTTGTTTGCTTCAGTTATTTATTACCCTGGACTTGCTAGCATTTTTTAAAAGTGTTATTGATATAGACTCTGGAAAAAGTAGGCAGATATTTCAAGGTATTTCAAATGTATCACAGTTTCTGAGGAGATCAAATATCTCTTCAAAGCCTCATGGATTTTTTAAACATGAAATGTTCTTCTTGGCGGATAATAGGCTCCGATGCTCTGGTTTTCTAACCTCCCATTCATTAACAGCAAAACTGACTTGTAGCAAAACCTCTGTTTTGTTTTTTTTTTCCTCCTGCAAGCAATTTGTGACTCCTTTTAGAGAGATAACTGTTTAAATATAAATAAATGACCAGCTACAGAAGAGAGATTCTAGTTTTCTCAGGGTATTTACTTTCAACTTATTATAAGTTCTTCCATCACAACTTCTTCCCATCCAAACTGGGAAGGGAGGTTTGGCCTTGAATATGTATAGTATAGCTCCATTAAAATACTTCTTTTTCTTATATGTTAAACACTAAAGTAGTTCCATTAAAAGATCTTGCAAGGGGCTAAAATGGACTCTCCCCATTTTAACTTTTTGAAAGTCATCAGCACGATCAGTTGTGAGTTGAGAAAAGTAAAATAGCCCAAGCCCAAAAGGGACTGGGTTTCCTCTCCCAGGCTCTCCTAAGCTTTTTGGGGTAATCGTTTCTTGGTTTTTATATTTAAAAATCACCTTCAAAATGATTTTGTTTATTTTGTTCAGTTTAGCTTAGCCAGTAGTCCCATGACATTTGTATTATTTTTAATGCAAGGACAGATTGTTTTGTACTTGGGATTTGCATGAACTGCCATTTCTAATTCATTATTTTGTGGTAATAGATAATCAGCTTTTTAGAAAATAGATTCATTTCCAGGTTGTATTTCTATCTCTACATGCATATTTTAAATGGATTAATGTAGAACATAGTGAAACCCTAATTCTCTTCTGTAATTATATGTCCGACCCTCACAAATTAACATCCGAAAATGTTCACTGTGTCATATGTGGTTAATCCAAGGTATTTCTCTCCACCTCTTTCACATTACTTTGCACTTTTTCAGTGCCATTGGTGTTGGGGGGAGTTGTTTTGCTTTTTAAAACAGCTGTTAAATCTAAACTGCATTTGGTTTATTGCTGGTTGGTCCCAGAACGTTCACCATTATTATCAAGGGTGAAGGATTGCTAATTATTTAACAGAATCAAAAGTAGCTTTGTCTGTCAAGGGAATAGTTAAGATATTTCTTGATGATGTTGTGTCTTAGATTATTAAAAGAATATTGATTTTGATATTAGAAGTATAATGCTGAAAAAAAATTTTAGGAGATTCACTGGACTTTTTGACCTGAGGGCAGAATATGAATTTAATATTTCATTCCACATTCTAGCATGTCTCTCTGTAGAAACACTAAATAAGGAATGTGAAGGGAAGAAGAAATCAGAAATTGACATAAGTTGTATACTCAGAGTATGCAGAACTGGGAAAACTGATATAAACAAAACATGGTTTTCCTGAATTTCACTCACAGAATTTCAGCTCTCCCTCTGATAACTCATTATACTTACTTACAGCACACACATTATTCCATTTGTCCAACAGTTGAGCACTGCAGCATCCCTCTTGTTTCTATTAATATCACCTGGATGAATTCATCCATATATACCCATTTGTATGATATAGAAATGTTAAAATTGTCCTTCTTCAGCATTCTTAACCATCTAGGCACCAACAATGTTCTGTTCAGTCCATCAAAGTGAGTTTAGACATCATGTCCACCAGTAAGCTTTATTTTCCTACCCTATCCCTATCTGATTCAAGGTAGATCCCTCTATTTTCTGGGATTTTAGCACCTCACATCCTACTAAAGGATATATAATAGAGCATTAAAACTCATGGGAGTCACAAAGAGTTGGACTTGACTTAGACACTGAACAAAAATTAACACTTTTGGTTTAGTATTTATATACCCAACACTTAAGCCCAATGGTTGACACAACATAGATACATAATAGGTATCTATTGTGAAGAAATCCTTGGATGAATAAATGTGGAAGTAGACATATGTAGGGTAAAGAGTAAATGATAATTAGTGTTTCAAGAATGTAGTTGCACCTTCATGTGTGATTTGAGTCTTGCAGTCACGTTTGTGTCAAATTCCGTTTCTACTGAAACTGAGCACCTCTTGCAGTATTAACCCCATGTTAATGAAATAGCATAAAACTTAAGGACATGGGGTTTCAGAAATCTCCAGGTAATCCTATAAACTTTAAAGATTCATTATAAGCACTTTTCACAACAACCTTCAGCTTTGACATGAGGAATTAGCACAAATATCGATTAATGGAAGAATCATAATTCAGGAAAGTCTTCCCCCTAGTATTTCTCTCTATTCAAAACACAAAATAAGAAAATGCAGGGAAAAAGATATCTATTAAGTGTTAAATGAAGTGAAGAAGAACAGAGTGGTAAGAGAGGCAGAAAAAGAGCCAGAAAAACCCTATAAAAATGGCTGTAAAACAGTTCTCCCACCCCATTTGCTTTTCATAGACTGTAATAGAACAAGAAGTGAGCAAACATCTGTTACCTTTTTAAAATAGTACTTTGATATTTTATAAAGAATAGTGACATAAATAGAAGAAGCCTAATTTCTGTGGTTAGGGACAACAGACACCTATGGGATGGAGTGGGGAGACAGTCTAGCACAGTTTGATGAAATTTAGGACTGTGGATTTGTCTGCTATCACAACTCTGAGAAACAGCATGAAGCAATGGATAGAGCATGGACTCTGAAGTTAGGCTTTCTGGGATTGAATCTTGGCTTTACCACTCACTACCATCATGATATAGGACAAGCTGTGTGGCCCTTCTAAGTCCCAGTTGAACACAACACTCAGAAGGACAATGCAGATAGTGGAGTGCAGTTTACTACACCGCCGGGCCCAAGGCAGAGTCTACTCATAGCCAAGGATCCAGACCAGGTTTTGTGAAAAACTTACATACCCTAAATGTACATGCCCAAACCCACCTTCCCCAAATTCCCTGAAACTAGTCTGAACAAAGGAAAAGAAAGATACAGTCAATGTTAACTGTGATTCATATTCCTTAAGCCTAGGTAGTTAACAGTGGGCAATTATCAATAGGCCTGTGGTCATACCCCAATAAGCATAATAGAATGTATGATTCTATTTGGTTACACAGGTAATTAAGGTATTCTTTTAGGCAGCAGAGAGTATAGGTATGAGCCCTGGGGCTCTCCTTTCAGGGGGCCTGGTTTTCCAGTTGGTATGTCATTTCCGTAGATACTGGGCATATAGTTCAAAGTCCACAGTCCAACCCAAGAAGGAGTCCCGCTTTCAAGGTAGAGTTTGTTCTGTCTGTTTCCTCCTTCAAGCTGAATCCCTTTGCAGGAACCGCCCTCAATCACAGGGAACTCACTGACTTTGTGAGTGGTCACTGTGCAGATACAACGTCCAGATCGTTTTGATTTAATTCAAGACAAATCTAAAGAGTAGCCTCACTCTGGAGCTCCCCCTGGAATTAATGAGGTTTCTGTTGTAAATGCCTGAAAGTTCAACTTTTCTCAATGGACATGAGTTTGGGTGAGCTCTGGGAGTTGGTGATGGATAGGGAGGCCTGGCGTGCTGCTGTTCATGGGGTTGCAAAGAGTCAGACACAACTGACTGAACTGAACTGAACTGAACAGGGACAAGTTACCTTACCTCACCTCCCTAAGTTTTCCTTTCTTCATCTGTAAAAGGTGGTGTAGAGGTTTCTATTTCAAGGATTTTTGACTCTGCTGCTGCTGCTAAGTCGCTTCAGTCGTGTCCGACTCTATGTGACTAGAGTGGGTTGCCATTTCCTTCTCCAATGCATGAAAGTGAAAAGTGAAAATGAAGTCGCTCAGTCGTGTCCAACTCTATGCGACCCTATAGATGGCAGATAACCAAGCTCCCCCATCCCTGGGATTCTCCAGGCAAGAATACTGGAGTGGGTTGCCATTTCCTTCTCCAATGCATAAAAGTGAAATGTGAAAATGAAGTCGCTCAGTCGTGTCCGACTCCTAGTGACCCCGTGGACCGCAGCCTACCAGGCTTCTCCATCCATAGGATTTTCCAGGCAAGAGTACGGGAGTGGGTTGCCATTGCCTTCTCCTTTGACTCTTGAGTCATGCAAATTAACTAAAAGGACTAAAGCAATGCCAAGCACCTTGTAAACATTTAATCAATGTTGGTTATTATTATGAGAACTTTGTTTACACATATTCATTAACGTGTTTTATTTGAAAATGCCCTAGTTACAGTATACATCACAAAATAGAATGCAGTTATGTGAAATAAGTTTTCCTAAACCTTCTATCTAAACATTGTCTTGAAATATAGCTTTATGGTTTTTAAAGTATTTTCTTTAGAAAGTGAATTTTTAACAAAATGTTCCACTTGGAAACCAGGTCTCAATTTTATTTTGGACGAGTATAAAGGAAACCCATTTTTAAATAAAACAAATTATGATGGTGCTGAAAATGACCTAAACCATTACAGTGGGTAAAGGACAAACGGTAAAATGTACCCTTAGAGAATTCAATTTTTAAGAAAAAGTCAAATTTTGCATTGATTTTGGATTGGCCTTACTACCTTGGAATGTATTTGCTCAGGCTTAGCTGGACCTCACCTCCTCATTTTGCCTTGCCATAAGTTTAGTACCTGCCCTACCAGGTGGTTTGAACAAAATCATTGGCTCAATCATTCAGAATCATCTCACTCTCAACCAATGTGTTAGGTTTATTCACAGGATTCGTGCATCAGGCTGGGAGAACAAAGGGGTTCTGAAGAAGAAAGAGACTATCATATTTTTGCAGCAGAATTAGACACCATCTATCTGAAAATGGAATCTGTGGTAAAAATCTCCAGATTACTTGTAATTCTTCTCTTTGGACTTACTCAGTTCTCCCAAGATTTGCTTTTCTGGGGACAATTTAAAATACAATAGACATACTTTGTCCTGTTCTGCTTCTACTAATTCTGTTGCTCCAAAGCAAATCAACACAACTGTCCCTGATATATTAATATCATTCTACCCTCTCTTCACTCCTAGCCCACAGTAGAAGCAACTAACTTTGTGAATGAATATTGCTCATTTTTGAAACCTGACAGACTTTTACTGGGAACTGTCAATTGGCTGAGGGGCATTGTATCTAGCTCTAAAGAAACCATGACTGATCTCCTAATTGTCCCAACATTTTGCTATCTTATCTCTTTTCTTCATTATTTATATTCCTACCTGAAAGTATCATTGGAAAGATGAAAAAGTGAAATTCAATCAGTTAACGAGCTGTGATGTTACTAAACTTGTGGATAGTGAGTCTTGAAATCATTGGATGAAACAAGCCTTGAGATAGTCTTTGGGTTTCATTAATCCAGAGGTTCTCAACCTTTGGCATGAATCAGAATCTCCTGGATTACCAGTTTTTGATTCAGAAATTTTAGGATTGGCCTGAGAGATTGCATTTTGAAAAGGTTCCCAGGTGATGCTGATACTGCTGGTTCAGAGACCATACTTAGAACATCACTGCACTAATCTGTGCTTGGCTTCCCTTCTATTAATGTGAATAATCTAGAATTTTCTTTTCCTTAGCTGACTTTAGAAATGTATGCTGTATAAAGTAAACATTATTGGTTAAATGGTTATTTTAGTATATGGACATCTTATACAGTGTAATAGAATTGGTACTGTAAGTAATTACTCAATCCATTTGGTTGATTTAATTTGCAAAGCAGTCAATTATATATTCCTTGAGTCATGGCTCTAATCCACAAATCTCTGCTTCTCTATATTATTGTGGAGTCAGTGTAATACTGACATTTAATTTATGTGTGTATGTATGAGTGTGTGTGTATGGTGAAGCCTTAATTTTATGGCATTGTAAGAAATTCATACTTAAAAAGCTCCTTCTGTTGTTTTCTCCAGTGATCTGATTTTATAAGCTTTTCGTGGTAGAAGAATTGAGTTCATTTCTCATAGAATTTTTTAAGCTCAGAATATGTTTATTTAACTTTAGTATAGGATGTAAAACAGATAACAGCCAGGGCAACATAATAGAGCCCTTAGACATAACATCTGATGTCCCCAGTCACTACTTGAGACTTGGCTTGGTTCACAAGAAATGACAAGTTAAGTGAATGCAGGTCGTATCACATGGAGAGTCACAGTGTTTGGGGTCACTGGGCATAAACACTGTTAATTCCTCACACCCAGAAGGTCGTATGCCTCATTCCCGTTCTCTAATGTAGCTACAGTCATTGATTACAAGTTATACCGTGAACAGCCTCAGCAACTAGGAGCACATTCCTTAGCAACAGCCTTGAATTCCTCATTTAGCTGAAATAGGATACCTTTCCTTAATTGATACTATAAGTTTGATGAACAGATTCTATTCAGGCATTCCTGAAGCTGGAGTAATATTTGTAGTCCAGCTGTTAATTTTTTCCAGTCACTAGGTGACACATACAGTCCTGATTGAATGGGAGTCTGGGCAATGCAGTTTTGAACTTTTCCAGCTTTTGTGGTCCAGGAGTTTGAAATAGATGTTGAATGGTCTAGTATGAAGTATGTAACATGCTGCCTAACTGGTGAAAAGCAGAAAAGAGGTAACTTGAAAAATCCCTGACCTTAGAGTCTGGATATGAATTTCCACACCTCTGCTGCTCTAAGCTGTGACTTGTCTTAACAATTTTAAAGTCATGCTACCCAGTAGAGTGGCAGTATGGCACAGTAGTACAGTCTTGAAGGACCCTGTCACTTAAGCTGTGTAAACTTGTGAAAATTACTAGACCTCTGCATGCACGAGATCTCTCACCATAAGATGGCAATGACAGTAATACCTATGTCACAGCATTGTTGTGAGAGTTGAGTGGGGAAAAGTTCTTAAAATAGCATTTGGCACTTCTTAAGAAAACAATATTTCATTTAGCACATGAGTAGGGGGGTCTTATTGAATGCTCTCTGACCTAAACACACCTAACACAATTGTTGATATTTTTATATGAGGTACATTTAAGACCTAGGAATAGTCAGAAAGATACTGTAGAATATCAGACACCTAATTAAAAAGTCAGTGGTGTATCCATGGATATATTCTTCTGCCTAGCTGCCTGCATCCCTATCAATCCAGAGGTCAGGGTGGAGAAATTATTTATAAATAGATACTTTTACTGGGAGGACCATAAAACTGAGATGGAAAACTCTTATAACTTTTTATTCTTCAGTGCCTGCCAAATGCTTTTCAAACATTTAAAGTAATTGTCATCATTACCAGTCAGCCTAATGTAATAACATTAGGTGTTCCACTTTGGAAAATTTCTGTTATGTTGGAATTCTTACATGATTAAAAAAAGTTTTGTCTTTAGAGGTACTGAGATTTTAGAAAACTGTGTATCATCAAATATCCTTTTTTTCTCCTTTTTATTGATGGGATTAGGAATAGAAGACGGGTGACTGTTTTTTAACCTATTCACCTTATCATGTAATAAATTGCTCCTTTTTGGAAATATTGTCTACTTGCACAGACACAACTTTGTTTTAACTGTGAAATTGCACCTCCATCTTCTGAATGCTGGGCCTTGACTAACCCATTTTTATCTTATTCTTTTAATCTAGCTGGACAGTGCCACGTCACTCATCCAGGCAGCTAAAAACCTGATGAATGCTGTTGTCCTCACGGTGAAAGCATCTTATGTGGCCTCAACAAAATACCAGAAGGTCTATGGGACAGCAGCTGTCAACTCACCTGTCGTGTCCTGGAAGATGAAGGCACCAGAGAAGAAGCCCCTTGTGAAGAGAGAAAAGCCTGAAGAATTCCAGACACGAGTGAGACGAGGTTCTCAGAAGAAACACATTTCGCCTGTACAGGCTTTAAGTGAATTCAAAGCAATGGATTCCTTCTAGGACGATAGGCTTTAACAAGAAAGCTTTTTCTTTCTTTCTTTTTATTTTTTTTTCTTTTTAATTACATTTTTGTATGCATACCTGCTGACTCATATGCCTCTGGCATGGGGAAAATAAGGAACAGTGTCTGTTTGCATGTAAGATGAGATGTGATCAATACCACTGATCCGTCTCTAGCCTGGGGAGGGGACAGGAAATTCCTGTCCTGAGGTGGCACAGAGCTGTCCTTTGCAACATTCTCATAAAATTGGGCAGAGTTCACATTGCAGTGTTTATGGGAGTGGGAGGGATGGGGAAAATAAAATTAACTCTACAAAAGCAAACTCTAATGCATGCAAGAATCATTAGGTTGGCAGGTATATTAATAAGTGACAAACTGGAAGTGTAATGGTAGAACATAAAGCTTGTATTGCTTCTGTTTAAGTGCAAAAATGTACTAGCCAATACGCTTAAGTGTGTGGCCCACAAATTGAACAATTTAACTTTGACATCATGTCCATAATATTATGTGGAGTTTTAACTAAGGAGAAACTAACTCATCCAGCCTAAAATGTTTCTTTTAATCTGTATTCTGTTCTTTCTCTTCTAGTCGTGCCATTACTAGTGCTCTTGTTATCAATTTCCCCCTTTACTGAAAACAATAAACCTTTGTTTAAAAGAATTATAATCCTTATGAGGGCACTGGAAGCACAATGTGGTGATCATCTTGCTTTTACTTAAAAAAAAAAACAAACTGAACTATGACTTTGCTAGAAATAGGAGGCCCAGTGATGGAATGTTAGAGGAATGGAAACTGACAGCGTGTGAAGGTTTAGAGGCAAATACATAGGTGTAGCTTGGAGTGCTGGTATCTAAAATACCATTGTATCCACTAACTCGAAATAAACACATTTAATCTTGACACCTGAAGAATGTTTTCCTCCTTTGAATGCATGCTTATAGAAGGTCAGAGCATCTTCTTGAAAACTGATTAAAACTACTTTGTGTTTTTAGAAACTGGGGGTAAGAGTAGGTAAGTGACATGCAAAGAAAACTCTGGATCATCTTGCTAGTCAAGGAATTTATTTTTCCGTGTGTTTTTCCATGTGGTTTTTATTCACTTTCAAAGTGAATCTAATGAGAAAATCATGTGTTAGAATTTTCTGGGCCATGTTTAGCCCTGGGCTAAGCTTATGAAACTTAATGTGTTCTCATAAGAAATTGAATCAAGAAAAAAAATTATAGAGAGGTCCATTAATTTTAAAATATTTTATTTCAAAATATTTTTATCTCAACTACAGAAAGAGGGCCGCTGTCTCACTGCTAAGAAAGAGTGGGCTGTAATCTTTCAGCTATGACTTGAAGAGTGAGGGGAAAAAAACATATTCATCTGAATTCTTGAAATTCCTCCCATTTGAATGATCTCTACAGGTTAGCAAGTTATAGTATGTCTCTAAAAGACTTCTGGTAAAACATTTTATTTCTTAGCAATGCAGCAACATATTGGAAGACAAGGACACCTATGCTTTGTATCAGCTTAGATACAAAGTCCCAAAGAGATGAGGAGTTGTGGAAGAAGAAACACTTAGTCCAAAATGTTCCTATGGAATGTAGTCCAACAGGCTTCTCTGTCCATAGAATTCTCCAGGTGAGAATACTGGAACAGGTGGCCATTCCCTTCTCCAAGTGATCTTCCTGACCCAGGGTTCGAACCTGGGTCTCCTGTGTTGCAGGCAGATTAACTGTCTGTGTCACATGGAGAACCCTATTTAAAGATGGTTCTGTTCAAATCACTGCTCATCTCCACAAGGTGATGAAAATACCACCCAGGCTGAGAATGATCTTTTGATGAAGGATCCACCACAATAGCTGTACAGTGGTTTTCAGCACTAAATCAGTAAACCACTATTTCAACTGCCCTGCTCCCTTAATTTGTGTAAACGCTGAGAAAGGCAACCACTGATACTGATTCACATCTATATATGGAATGCATTCCCTGAGCCAGGTCTTAAGTTGAGCTTACTGGCAACTTTTCTTATTAACACTTGAGCATGGCCTAACTCTTGGTTTATGCATTCTATGATTTAATGGGTTGAAAGAAGTATTCTTCACACTAGCCAAGAAACATTTAAAATTCAAAAGCTTCTTGGCAATTCCTGAAAAATAGTCAGCAGGCATCAGAGGAGCATCTAGACAATGCCATTGACTTTGCCCTTAAATTTGAATTAAATGTTTTAATACAGGAGAGTAAGCAGTGTTTTATGGGTGTGATTTCTGGAAAAAAGTCATTGATTCTGTTTGTTTTACCAAAGCTTATTGAGTAAACATCAACACTGCCCATCATTTCTCTTGTGATCAAGGAAAATCATAAGTGTTCAGGTACATAATTAAATGTAAATACTGCTGAGAGCACTATAAAAATAGACAAGCTTTACTGTTTGTTCCCTGGCTTTGAGAAACATACAAGCTCACTGAGAACATAGGATATAGGCAGAAAAAAGATAGGTAAATATGCCAAGAAATTGTACTCAATGTGCCAAATGAAGAAGATAAAGAAATGACTGCTGTGTAAGACAAAAGAAGTCAGAACACATTGGGAACTGAAGCATTTGGGGAAGGACTAATGCAAGAGATACGATTTAGAAATGAGAAAACAATGATTAAATATATGTTGCATGAATGAAATGTATAATGAATAAATTTGGTAAGGTAGATGACTGGGGTAAGCACTCAAGGAAAAAAGAACAGCATATGTTCAGGTCTGAAAGCAAGTGCAGTCACAGGAAACATGATGCAGACAGGGGAAAATAAATGTGGAAGTGTAGTATGAGGCTAAACTAAGGAGGGTCATGAAGGAGTGTGACCATTATCCAGTAGGAAATTTGGGGTTTTAAAGTGGGGTTTTAAAGTGGAATGGTGATAAAAGCAAGCAGTGTCTATGTACAATGAAACTAATAATTTATGAGGAAATGAGACCTGAAAGGGGCTGATACTAGTTAGGAAGGACAATTGTGATAGCAGTGTAGGAAAGAATTGCAGTTACTTCTTGAATAACGAGATGTGGAGTAAGAACGATTATTTTATAATTTATTCAAGGAGGCTAAAGAGTCAGAAAACCGAAAAGTAACTACAAAGCAGTATGTGAACATGGACTGAAACATACTGAATATATGGTATATTTGAGAAGATAAAGAAGAAGTAATTAATCTCAAGCAAATAGAGTTATCTGGGATATTTCCTCCAAAAGTAGCACCCTGGGATAATGGAGCATGCATATTCCTGATGGGTGGAAATTAGATAAATCTCAACTTCTGACTTTCTGAGCTACAATTGATGATTTAAAAGATAAAAACTTTATATACTTCCAAGGACCTAAAGTATCCAGGAAACATAGGTTATCTTCAGAAGATCTATAGTTTTTCCTTCACTATGTGTTGAACAATATGAAGTCAACTTTAATTTTAGAAGTCAGCTTTTATAAACAGTTGGCTCATGGCTTAGGTCATGGATAAATAGGCTCGATGTGTCATTAAGACGACATCACTTTTGAGCATCAATAATATGTATGACACCTTTAAGACAGTGGAAGTATAACAGCCTATAAAATACTGTGTACAGCTGAATCACCAAGCAAAATAAGCATTCACAATACTGTGATTTAATAAGCTGTAGTCACTAAATTTGCTGGTAATGGATAAGTCATATGATTTCTGTTGCTGCATCATTGTCTGTTAACCAAATCAAAGAGGTCAGTACTTATGCTTGAAGATGTGGAATTTTTAAAGGTAATAAAAGGAAGTGGATTAACTACAGTAGGTCATTAATAACCTCTTAAAAATGTTAGTGCCGAACAGTGCCAACAGCAAGGAGCAGACTAGGAAGCTCTAGGTCCGGGTTCACTCATGGAAACACAATGTAAAGAACAAACACTGACCAAAGTAGCTTTGTGGGAACTCTAGAAACCAGTTATGGATTTGTAGTAGCCAAACAGATGTTTAACAAAGAAAAAGCTACACTTACTATGGAACGAAGTTTTGGCATGTTTTTGCTTACCCATAACTGCCTCTTCCCTGGCAAAGCATGGTCAGGAGGAAGCTGTGCAATTCCTGTTTCCCCCCATTGAATAGGGGGAAAAGTCAAACTTGTTTGCATTTTTCTGGGCTGTCTTTGGCTTCTTAAGTGACTGGTTTCTGTTTTGCCTAATAAGGAGCTATGGTGGAAATGGTGGCATGGTTTGGATATCAGGTTGAAGCCCACTGAAATCTGTGTCAGGCATCGTGGCATCTAAGAACTGTAGGAAGGTTACAAATCTGTGAGCTACTGGGGCAAGAAATTATGGGCAGAGAAATACAAGAGTGTATCTAAGACCTGAGAAGAAGCAGAGATTAGACTCTGAGGAAATATAAGAAATTTAATAGCAACCATGTAAACTGGAATATTGGATGGGAGAAGCACAGAGGCCCAGGAAATAGGCTTGCCTAAAAAGGCCTGAAAAAACTCTAAGCATTTATGTCAGGTTGATGAGTGAAGGCCTTTCCCTTCACAGAGCCAGTGTATAAAGACTGGGAAAGGTGGATATTTTTCAAATATAGGTTGTCTACAAGTGACTCACATTAGATCTAAAGAAACACAGAAGTTAAAAGTGAAAGGAAAGGGGAAAGGGAAAATACTCCATGCAAATAATAACCAAAAGAAGGCAAGAATGACTAACCTAATACCAGGCCCAGATCAATGGAACGGAATAGAGAACTCAGATATAAACCTACACAATAATGGTCATTAATCTGTGACAAAAGAGGAAAGAATATACAATGAGGAAAAGACAGTCTCTTCAATAAGTTGTGCTGGTAAAACTGGATAGCTTCACATAAATGAACGAAATTAAAACATGTCCTCACACTTTAATACAAATATAAACTCAACATGGATTAAAGATCTAAATGTAGACCTAAAACTAAACAACCTAAAAGAGAAAATAGAACATTCTTTGACATAAACAGTAACAATATTTTTTGGATCTTTCTCCTAAGGCAAAAGAAACAAAAGCAAAAATAAACAGGGGAGGTAATTAAACTCAAAATCTTTTGCACAGCAAGGAAACCATAGACAAAGCAAAAGGCAACCTACTGAATGAAAGGAAATATATGATTTCCTTCCAGTATATCATTTCCTTCCAAATATATCATTTGCAAATGATATGATTAAGAATTAATATAAACATTTATAAATAGCTCATATGATTTAAAATCAAAAAAGCAAAGAACCCAATAAAAAATGGGCAGAAGACTGAATAGACATTTTTCCAAAGAGATGGCCAGCATGCACATGAAAAAATGCTCAATGTTGCTAATCATCAAAAGAATGCCAATGAAACTTATAATGAGATATCATGTTACACCTGTCAAAATGTCCACAAAAAACAAGTTTTGGTAAGGATGTGGAGAAAAGGGAACACAGTCTTGATAGGACTATACAAGGGTGCAGTCACTATGAAGATCAGTATGAATGTTCCTCAAAAACCTAAAAATAGATCTTCCATATCCAGTAATTACACTCTTGTATATATATCCAAAGAAAATGAATGCAGTAATTTGAAAATATACGTGCACTCTAATACTCATAGCAACATTGCTTACAATAACCAAGTATGGAAGTAAATGAAGTCTCCATCAACAGGTAAATTGATAAAGAGAATATGGTGTGCACATACACACACACACAAACACAATTGAATGTTAGTCATGAAAAGTATGAAATTCTGCCATTGGCAAAACATGGATGGACTTAAAGAGTATTATGTTTATGAAATAAGACAGAGAAGAGACAAATTCTGTATTAGCACTTATATGTGGAATTTAGAAAGTAAAACAAATGAATATTTTGAAAGAGAAACAGACTCACACGTATAATGAACAAGCCAATGGTTATAAGTTAGGAGAAGAAGGGAGGGGATTGATGAGATATGGGTATGAGATTAAACTACTCTGTGCACAGTGAATAAGGAATAAGGATATATTGTAGAGCACAGGGAAATATATTTTGTAATAACTTTAAGTGGACTACAACCTATAAAGTATTATATCAATAAGTTATATATCAGAAACTAATATAATATTCTTAATCAACTATCCTTCAATATAAAAAGTATACTAGAACAACTGTATGCTAATAGACAAAATAACAGGATAATGTCCTCAAAACATACAACCTAAGAATACTGAACCATGAAGAAACTGAAAATTTGAACAGATTCATAACCAATAAGGATATTCAATCAATAATCAAAAACATCCCAACAATGAAAAGCCCAAGGCCAGACAGCTTCACTGGTGAATTCCACCAAATATTTAAAGAAAAATTAACAAAAATCCTCCTCAAACTTTTCCCCCAAAATTGAAAAAATAGGAACATTTCTTTACTCATTATATGAGACTAGAGTTACCCTGATACCGAAGCCACACAAAGATATTACAAGAAAAAAAACTACAGATCAATATCCCTGATGAATATTGATTCAAAAATCTAGCAAACAGGATTTAACAGCAAGTTGAAAGGATTCCATACCAAGTGGGGTTTATTCTAGGTCTGTGAGGATGTTTCAACATACAAAAATCAATTAGTATGAAACACCATATTAATGAGGTAAAAAATTCAATATTCTTATGATAAAAACACTGAATAAGCTAGGAAGAGAGGGAAATTATCTCAAAATATTGAGCAATATAAGCAAAAAGGCAACTGTTTACATCTTATCAATGGTGAAAGACTGAAAGGTTTTCCTTTAAGGAAGTAGACAAAGATGCCAACTTTTGCCTTTTCTCTAAGTGTTAGCCAGAACAATTAGGTGAGAAAAATAAAAAGCATCCAAATTGGAAATGCAGAAGTTATATATTTTCTCTGCAGGTAGATGAAATGTTCTTATATGTAGAAAATCCTAAAGATTCCTCCCTAATATTTCAAACTATTAAACAAATTCAACAAAATTAAAAGGATAAAAATCAACATATAAAACATTTGTTGTTTTTTTTACATGCTAATAATGAATAATAAAGAAACAGTAATTAAGAAACAATCCCATTTTCAGTAGCAGCAAAAAGAAAATACTTAGGAATAAACTTAACTAGGCAAACAGAACACATGTACACTGAAAACCACACAGCATCACTGAAAGAAAAGGAAGACATAAATAAACAGAAACACATCCAGTGTTCATGGATTAGAGGAATTAATATTGTTAAGATGTTGACACTACCCAAGCTGAGCTACAGATTCATGGCAATTCCTGTCAAAAATCTCAATAGCTTTATTTGCAGAAGTAGAAAAATCTATCTCCAGAGCATATAGAATCTTGTCAAAGACCTTCAAAAAGAACAAAATTAGAGGTTTCACAATCCCTAATTTCAAAGTTTATTATAAAGTTACAGTTCAGTTCAGTTCAGTTCAGTCTCTCAGTCGTGTCCGACTCTCCGTGACCCCATGAATCACAGCACGCCAGGCCTCCCTGTCCATCACCAACTCCCGGAGATCACTCAAACTCATGTCCACAGAGTCGGTGATGCCATCCAGCCATCTCATTCTCTGTCGTCCCCTTCTCCTCCCGCCCCCAACCTTTCCCAGCATCAGAGTCTTTTCCAGTGAGTCAACTCGTCGCATGAGGTGGCCAAAGTATTGCAGTTTCAGCTTTAGCATCAGTCCTTCCAATGAACACCCAGGATCGACCTCCCTTAGAATGGACTGGTTGGATCTCCTTGCAGTCCAAGGGACTCTCAAGAGTCTTCTCCAACACCACAGTTCAAAAACATCAATTCTTCGGTGATCAGCTTTCTTCACAGTCCAACTCTCACATCCATACATAACCACGGGAAATACCATAGCCTTGACTAGATGGACCTTTGTTGGCAAAGTAAATAATATTGGCATAAAGACAGACATAGACAGTGGAATCAAAGAGAAGTTTCAGGAAAGAAAACCTTCATACATAAAGTCAAATTATTTTCAACCAGGGCAGCAAAACTATAAAGTGGGGAAAGAACAATTTTTCAACAAATGATGCTGAAAAAAATGGATAACCACATGCAAAAGAAAGAATCATTACACTATATCCAAAACTTAATTGAACATAGATCAAAGACCTTAACATAAAATCTAAACTATAAACATCTTACTAGAAACATAAGGGGAAAATCTTCATAATATCAGATTTGACAATTACTTCTTGGATATGACACCAAAAGCACATGTAACAAAAGGAAAGCAGATAAACTGAATATCAAAATATTTTTCTAGAAAAATAATGCAAATACTATTTGCAGAGAAGGAATGGAGATGCAGATAGAATGGACTTGTGGGCACAGTGGAGAAAGGAGAGGGTAGAACGAATTGAGAAATTAGAATTGTCCATATGCACTATCATGTGTAGAATGGAGAGCTAGAGCAAAGCTGCTGAATAACACAGGGAGCCCAGCCTGGCACTCTGTGATAACCTAGAGGTGAGGGACTGGAGAGGGGAAGGAGGCTCAAGAGGGAGGAGATATAAACATAATTGTGACTGATTTAAATTGCTGTACAACAGAAACCAACACAACATTGTAAAGCAATTATCCTCCAAGTAAAAAACAAAAAAAATGAAAAAAGGTCAAACCATTAGTAAATTTTTTAAAATTGTGTTCATCAAAGGACACAATCAACAGTGATATAAAGGCAACCCACCCAATGGGGGAAATTTTTTGTAAATCATATTTATAAGTGGATAATATCTAGGATATACAAAAACTTCTACAACTCAATACTAAAAATCAATCAACCTGATTTTAAAAACTGGGCAAATTACTTAGACTTTCCTTCAGAGAATATTTAGCTGCCAGTAAGCACATGAAATGATGTTCAACATCACTAATCATTCATTTTCCGTTTCAGTTCAGTCACTCAGTCCTGTCTGATTCTTTGCGACCCCATGAACCGCAGCACGCCAAGCCTCCCTGTCCATGACCAACTCCCAGAGTTTACCCAAACTCATGTCCATTGAGTCGGTGATGCCATCCAACCATCTCACTGGGGAAATGCAAATGAAAACCACAATGAGATATCATCTCACATTCTTTAAGGTGGTTGTTATTTAAAAAAAAAAAATAGAAATCTGCAAGTATTGGTAAGGATGTGGAAAAATTGGAATCCTTGTGTATTACTGGTGGGAATGTAGTATGTTGCAGCTACTATGCAAAATATGATAGCTTCTCGAAAGAGTAAACACAAAATTATCATATGAGCCAATAATTCACTTTGGAATTATAATTCCAAAATAATTGAAAGCAGGTTCTCAATGAGATATTTGCACAAGCATTGTTCATCACAGTATTATTCACAATAGCTCCAAACTGGAAATAGTACCAGTATCCATTGGTAGATGAATAGATAATAATATCCTATAATAGTCTCACCATAGAATGGAATATTATCCTGCCTTAAAAAGAAATGAAAGCTTGGCCAATGATACAACATGGATGAACAGTGAAGATATTATGCTAAATGAAATAAGCCAGTTATACAAAACAAATACTGTATTCTTAAATTTATATGAGGTATTACAGTTTAGACAACTTTATCGAGAAAGGAAGGAGAACTGTGGTGGACAGGGCATTTGAGAAGAGGGAGGGAAATGTGAAGTTATTGTTTAGTAGATAGAGAATTTCAGTTTCACAGCATGAAAAGAATTCTAGAGATGAATGATGGTACACAACAATGTGAATTCACTTGTTACATGAAGTGTACATTTAAAAATTATGATATAATTCATACTATGTTATATTTTGCCATGATTTAAAAGCAAAACAATAATAGTGCTTGTGATACTTTTAACAGTGCTAAGTATTTAAAGTTTTATATCCTCTCTTACAAGAGCCATTTTCCATCTCTGGTTTGGATTCATGCCTATCAAATTAGATCAGTAATATGCAGAACACTAGAAGGCTTAAATCTGTATTTAAAAAGTTACAATTTTTCTCTGAGGTAAAAAGCAAACCTGTTTATTCTGGTTCTTATGGAAGGATACACTTCAAAGAAGTACTGACTTGAGCAAAACATCTTGAATTTGGGGAAGGATTAGGAAATGAAGGTCATTTCAGAGTAATCAACTGTAACTCATGTTTGGTGAATGAGAATATTATGGGAGGCCTAAATTGAATTTACTGTCTTATCATGGCCAGTGTGTGTATATATGTGCAGTCAGTCGTGTCCAACTCTTTGCAGCCCCTTGGATTGCAGTATGCCAGACTCCTTTGCCTTTGGAATTTTTCAGGCAAGAATACTGGAATGGGGTGCTATTTCCTACTCCAGGGGATCTTCCTGACTCAGGGATTGAAGCAGCGTCTCTTGCATCTTCACGCTGACATGCTGATTCTTTATCACTAGAGCCACCTGAGAAGCGTATATAAAAAGCTACATTCAGATCCAGGGATAAATATCAGGCAGGAACTAGAACACACACACAAATACTTTACAACTCAAGCCTAAGTCAAAAATTTCAACAAGATATCCAATTAATTATTCGAATATCTGAAGATGATTTGATATCTGTTTAGAATGAGATTGAGAAGTATAATTGCACTGAGCATTTGCGGCCTGAAATAACAGACTGTAAGTTCTGAATGAGAGCCTGTCTTAGTTTGGAGTAGCCTGAAAACAATCTTAAGATAAAGAATTAGAGGCAGATAATTTATTTTTGGGTATTAATCCCAAGAATTAGTAATGAGGGAGTAGGAATAGTAGGATCAGAGAATGAGAAAAATATATAACTAAAGGTGCTTTCTCATTGTCACTCATGTGGGTAGAGGGACTCAGTTCTGCTTGAGACCTCCTGCACAGCATTCTTATTTGAACCTTTTGATCTTTCATGGCATCAGGGAAGGCCTTGGGTGAAGAGAAATCTGGGTGTGCTTGAAGCAGGACTTTATCAGCATAAAGGGAATATGAACTCATAGAGAGCTCCAGAGTTATGGTTAGATCAGAATTGCCCAAAAGATGTGAATATGAGCAGTAGAGCTTTTCCTACAATCTGCCGCTTGCACTGTTTAGATAAAGTTATAATTCTTAAGCACTTTCCAATACCAACTCTTTGAGCTGATAGTTAGCCAAAATATCTATGAAAGATTTAACATCACCATGAGCTAAGATCTCACTAACTGCAACTGTTCTCAAGTTTACAACTGACATTCATCATCTCTTCCGCTACCACTGTATGGCATAGATCTTCATCCCTGAAGGTGCTGGGTCCTGACAGTCTTGTTGAGTCATGTTTGCTTCAGTTGCCTGTTCATGTCATCTCCAGGCATGCATGCACCAACAGATACCAGAACAAATGTCTTAAGTTTATGCATATGCTTCCTTACACCTAGTATATAGGAGCAATCCTAGCTCCTGATGATCATAAGTTTAGTTGAGAACTGCCTTTTTTGACTTCTATTCAATCAGCATGAAGAACTCAAAGTGATTACTTGGGAGTTGTAGCTAATGGCTCAGTGGAAACATTCTTGTATCCTTGGTAGAAACTTACTCTCATGGGTACTAGAACTTCAAATCCAGCAGAGCCTAAGATTAGAGTGATAATTTTTAGGGGGAAATAAATTCAGAATTGGGCTGTAGTATGGGCTTCCCTGGTGGCTCAGACAGTAAAGAATCTGCCTGCAATGCAGGTGATGTGGTAGGGGCTGTGGGTTTGATCTCTGGGTTGAGAGGATCCCGTGGAGAAAGAAACAGTAATCCAAAGCAGTATTCTTGCCTGGAGAATTCCATGGACAGAAGAGGCTGGTGGGCTATAGTCCATGGGGTTACAGAGTGACTCAGTCACAACTGAGTGACTAACACACATGGCCTTGCCAATTTTTGCTCATGCCAACATATCAAACAGATCAACTTATAAGGCAGGTTCAAATTAATTTCTTCCACCATGATGAATTTCTCCATGAGGCCAATGGTTTAAGTTGAGGAAGAGGTAAGGTACAGTAGACATAGGTTCTTATAGCGTGGAGCCTTGCTTGTGTTCTCTAGTTCCACCATGCCTAAATCCAGCTGTATCATTTTCATTGTATACTGGGTTGCTGCTACATCCTGCTGATGCTAAGATTTAATGCACGTGACATACCCAGTTTGTGATTAGCAGATCTGGTAAATCCTTCGATTCCTGCTGGAGCCCAGTAACTTAGCAAGAGCAACTTTTGTCATGGAAAGTTGTTCTATGCTACAGAAGTTCAGGGGCTTCCCAAGTGGCACTAGTAGTAAAGAATTTGCCTGTCAATGCAGGAGATGAAAGAGACGTGGTTTCAATAACTGGGTTGGGAAGGCCCCCTGCAGTAGGAAATTGCAACCTATTCCAGGATTCTTGCCTGGGAAATCCCATGGACAGAGGAGCCTGGCAGGTTACAGCCCATGGGGCTTCAAAAATTAGGACACGACTGAGCAACTGAGCACACAGACGATATGATGTTGCTCTAGAACTTAAGGGGGCTCCACCAAAGCTCTCCAACTTTGGTTTGCCAAAGACTCCACCAAGCATCCACATCTGCCCTAGATTCTCTATTATCATAATATTCGATAATGGCAGAGAAATTTTTGCCACAGCCTTAACCTGTTGTCAAATCTTCTCTTGGATCTTGCTTGAAACTGGGAGTCTTCTGAGTCATCCTATAAATAGGTTTGCACATTATTCCCAAATGGAATGCATACTGTTTTCAAAATTTCAAGATGCCTACTGAGCACTGTGCATCTTTCTTAGTGGCAAGGAACAACCCAAGAGGGGGTGTTCTGACATACTCAAACCACTGAACCTCTAAACACTTCACCAATAAGATTCTCTTCTGAATATCTGCAGGATTTAGTTCACAATTTCTGACACTCCTGTGTTTTATTAGGGCATCATAAGTACTTGTCATTTTGTATTTACCAGGTCAGGGTGTGATTAATATAGTGGGCAAAGATTATGTCCTGTAGATGTCAAAATAATTAAGATCACTGTAGGCTATATTTTCTCAGAGATTAAGATATTAATTATAACCCTAATATGAGTTATATACCCTGGATGAGACCTCTTCATCATATCAGTTTTGTTGCTTGATATAATTATACCCAAACAAGTTGTCTGGCTTTCCTCAAATCAGAGGACTTTGGGGCACTTGTTGTTCAGTCTCTCAGCCATGTCCCACTCTCTGTGACCCCATCGACTGCAGCATGCCAGGTTCCTCTGTCCTCCACTATCTCCCAGAGTTTTTTCAAATTCATGTCCATAGAGTTGGTGATGCTATCTAACCATCTCATCCTCTGCTGCCCCCTTCTCCTTTTACTTTCAATTTTTCCCAGCACCAGGGTTTTTTCGAACAAGTCAGCTCTTCCATCATGTGCCCTGCTGCTGCTGCAGATAAGTCGCTTCAGTTGTGTCCGACTCTGTGTGACGCCATAGACAGCAGTCCACCAGGCTCCTCTGTCCATGGGAATCTCCAGGCAAGAATACTGGAGTGGGTTGCCATTTCCTTCTCCAATCAGGTGCCCACTTGAAGGCAATTAATGAATATATTTTGGTCAAAAGAATTGTAGAAATCTTTCATTAAAGCTGCAGTCTCAGCTCTGTTTTAAAAGGGAGTTTATGCTATAATATCAGTTGCCAACATAAGCTTATTTATTTCCCCCATTCCCACTCAATCACTGTATTCTTTTTCCTCAAAAAGTTCCTTTTTCAAAATTATATGTTCACTTTCCCGTTATGATTGGGAAAAGACTATTTTAAGCAGAAAACATTTGCTTACTTTCAGTGAGTGATATTTTCTATAATATTTGGAGCAATAAATATTCATGGGATGCACTAAAGCTTGGACAGGGGTTAGAGAAACACTGGGCTTCCCTGGAAGCTCAGCTGGTAAAGTCTGCAAGGCATGAGACCCTGGTTTGATTCTTGGGTTGGGAAGATCCCCTGGAAAAGGAATAGGCTACCTATTCCAGTATTCTTGAGCTACCCTGGTAGCTCAGATGGTAAAGAATCCACTTGCAATGAAGGAAACCTGGGTTTGATTCTTGGGTTGGGAAGATCTCCTGGAAGAGGGCATGACAACCCACTTCAGTATTCTTGCCTGGAGAATCCCCATGGACAGAGGAGCCTGGGGGGCTATAGTCCATAGGGTCACAAAGAGTCAGACATGTCTGAGCGACTAAATACAACACAATATGGGCAAATGCGTACTGCCATTGTGTGTGTGTATGCTTAGTCATGTCCAACTCTTTGTGACCCCATGGACTATAACCTTCCAGATTCCTCTTTTCATTGGATTTTTACTGGCAAGAATACTGGAGTAGGTTGCCATTTCCTCATATCCTGCATCTCCTGTACTGAAAGGCAGATTCTTTACCAAGGTGCCACCTGGGAAGCCCGTGTGCTGCCATCATTTCTACATAAATGTAACGTTCTCTCGGGCAGACGCGGGAGACGCCCGGCTCCGGCGGCGCAGGCGCAGACGCGGGAGACGCCCGGCTCCGGCGGCGCAGACGCGGGAGACGCCCAGCTCCGGCGGCGCAGACGCGGGAGACGCCCGGCTGCGGCGCAACCGACCACGTGCAGAATCGTGGCTGAGATGAGCTACCCCGCGCCCAGGGTTAGGGCGGTGGCCGAGAGGAGCTGTACCACGTTCAGGAGGCGGTGGCTGCTTGGGCACCGGAGGGCCGAGAGGAGCTGATCTACATTCAAAGCAGGAGGCGCGGCCTTGAGGAGATACCCCTCGTCCAAGGTAAGGTACAGCGGCTGCGCCTTGCTGGAGCAGCTGGGAAGAGATACTTCACGACCAAGTGGAATATAAGAATCCAGTGTTCTGGGGAGGAAGGAACAAGATGGCGAAGGGATAAGATGGCAAGACCACTTTCTCCCCCACAAATTCATCAAAAGAACATTTGAACGCGGAGTAAAGTCCACAAAACAACTTCTGAATACTGGCAGAGGACATCAGGCTCCCAGAAAAGCAGCCCATTGTCTTCTAAAGGAGAGAGAAGAAATCCAGCTACACCCACCAGAACACCGACACATGCTTCCCTAACCAGGGAACCCGGACAAGTCACCCGTCCAACCCCACACACAGCGAAGAAACTACGTAATAAAGAGAACTCCACAAACTGCAAGAAGAGAGAAAGGCCACCCCAAGCAAAGCAATATAAGCAAGATGAAGAGGCAGAGAAATACCCAGCAAGTAAAGGAACAAGATAATTGCCCACCAACACAAACAAAAGAAGAAGATATAGGGAATTTACCTGATAAAGAATTTCAAATTTTGATGGTGAAAATGATTCAAAATCTTGAAAGCAAAATGGAGTTACAGATAAATAACCTGGAGAAAAGGATTGAGAAGATGGAAGAAAGATTTAATAAGGACTTAGAAGAAATAAAAAAGAGTCAATATACAATGAATAATGCAATAGATGAGATCAGAAACACTCTGGAGGGAACAAACAGTAGAATAACAGAGGCAGAAGACAGGATAAGCGAACTAGAAGATAGAATTGTAGAAATAAATGAAACAGAGAGGAAAAAAGAAAAACGAATTAAAAGAAATGAGGACAATATTAGAGTCCTCTGGGACAATGTTAAACGCTCCAACATTCGAATCATAGGAGTCCCAGAAGAAGAAGACAAAAATAAAGACCATGAGAGAATACTTGAGGAGATAATAGTTGAAAACTTCCCTAAAATAGGGAAAGAAATAATCACTCAAGTCCAAGAAACCCAGAGAGTCCCCAACAGGATAAACCCAAGGCGAAATACTCCAAGACACATATTAATCAAATTAACAAAGATCAAACACAAAGAACAAATATTAAAAGCAGCAAGGGAAAAGCAGCAAGTAACACATAAGGGGATTCCCATAAGGATAACAGCTGATCTTTCAACAGAAACTCTTCAGGCCAGAAGGGAGTGGCAAGACATACTTAAAGTGATGAAAGAAAATACCCTACAGCCCAGATTACTATACCCAGCAAGGATCTCATTGAAATATGAAGGAGAAATCAAAAGCTTTACAGACAAGCAAAAGCTGAGGGAATTCAGCATCACCAAACCAGCTCTCCAACAAATGCTAAAGGATCTTCTATAGACAGGATACACAGAAAGAGTGTATAAACTTGAACCCAAAGCAATAAAGAAAATGGCTACGGGATCGTACTTATCAATAATTACCTTAAACGTAAATGGGTTGAAATTTTCAAAAAGGCTAGGAAACAATTCTCATAGCCATCAATAGTTCAGTGTTGAGTTCATGAATAGTTTTTAAAGTTTGGGACAAACTGTAGTATTTGCTATTTGAAGTACTATTTGTAATTGGCATATTACGATGTAACATTGGTCTTCATTTCCATCTTAAAACGCCTAAAAATGCCTAACAGGTTTTTAGATTTGTGAATTTTAGTTGAAATGTATTTTATGATGTTACTAAACCTGCAGAAATATTGAAATATTTCAGAGAACTTATTCACTGTACATTTAATTTATTTTATTTATAAAAGTTATGAACTGTAGAAAGTTTTACTTGTTGGGTCAAATGCTTGTTGCTTCAAATGCTTGTTGCATTTGAAGTGCTAGTTACAAGAAAATCAAATACCTTCAATGTATAAATGCTATTAAGTTTCTAAAGGATTCTGGAGTATAAGTAAGTTTGTTTAAAGAAATTTAGTCTGTTCAACTTGAAAAAAATAAATAAATAAAATTGGAAAAAATAAATAAATAAATAAAAACACATACAGGACAACCAGAAGAAAAAAAAAAAACGTTCTCTTTATCCTTTTAACATAAGGATTGAAAATAATCTTATGTTTAGATCAGATCATGTGTCAGAGATTCTGGTAATCTTATTCAATAAAACTGGAATATCCAACTTGGAATTTTTCAGGGAACATGTTAATTACTTGAATAGAGATAGGATATCCCCTTTCCTAATTTTGAACCAGTCCTTTGTTCCATATCCTGTTCCAACTGTTTCTTCTTGACCTGCATACAGGTTTCTCAGGAGGTGGGTAAAGTAGTCTTGTATTTTCCCTTCCCATCTCTTTAAGAATTTTCCACTGTTTTTTTGTGATCCACACTGTCAAAGGCTTTAGCATAGTCAATGAAGCAGAGGTGGATGTTATCCTGGAATTCTCTTGCTTTTTCTATGATCCAATGGATGTTGGCAATTTGATCTCTGGCTCCTCTGCCTTTTTTAAATCCAGCTTTAACAAAATTAGGAAAGGAGTACATCAAGGCTCTATATTGTCACCCTGCTTATTTAACTTCTATGCAGAATACATCATGCAAAATGCTGGGCTGGATAAAGCATAAGCTGGAATCAAGATTGCTGAGAGAAACATCCATAACCTCAGATATGCAAATGACACCACCCTTGTGGCAGAAAGCAGAGAGGAACTAAAGAGCATCTTGATGAAGGTGAAAGAGGAAACTGAAAAAGCTGGCTTAAAACTAAACATTTGAAAAAAGAAGATCATGGCATCCAGGCCCAACACTTCATGGCAAATGATGGGGAAACAATGGAAACAGTGACAGACCTTATTATCTTGGGTTCCAAAATCACTGCAGAGAGTGACTGCAGTCACAAAATCAAAAGCCACTTGCTCCTTGGAAGAAAAGCTATGACAAACATATTAAAAAGTAGAGACATTACTTTGCTGACAAAAGTCCGCATAGTCAAAGCTGTGATTTTTCCAGTAGTCATGTATGGGGGTGAGAATTGGACCATAAAGAAGGCTAAACACTGAAGAATTGATGCTTTTGAGCTGTGGTGTTTGAGAATATTCTTGAGAGTCTCTTGGACTGCAAGGAGATCAAACCAGTCTATCCTTAAGGAAACCAGTCTGAATATTTATTGGAAGGATTGATGCTGAAGCTGAAGCTCCAATACTTTGGCTCCAATACTCTTTGTGAAGAGTCAACTCATTAGAAAAAACCCTGATGTTGGGAAAGATTGAAGACAGGAGGAGAAGGGGGTGACAGAGGACAAGATGGTTGGATGGCATCACCGACTCAATGGACATGAGTTTGAGCAAGCTCTGGGAGATGGTGAAGAACAGGGAAGTCTGGCATGCTGCAGTCCATGGGGTTGCCAAGAGCTGGACATGACTGAACGAGTGAACAATAATGACAACAACAGGATGTTCCCATTCAATGACTTCCTCTGTATCTTGGAAGGTTAAGCTAAGCTTGATAATTCCATTTGGGATGTGATATTGCTTCTGACTTACTATTATGGGTGAAGAAGAAATTTCAGGGATTTCACATAGCCATTTCTACCTTAATAACCTCTACCCCACAGGTTAGAGAACCAATGTGATTATGGTTTCTACCAGTTACTAAAAATATCCATCCCAACCGTGCACTAAAAGACCAGGTAAATAACTATGGTGTTCTGAATGTCCACTGGATATACTATAAAACTTGATGTAGAACTTCTTGTCTTCCCCTGCCTTTATAAGTCTCCACCCTAGCCAGGATGGGAGTGGGAATGGGAGCTTGATGGGATTTGAATCCCTGGTTATCAGTTTCAGTTCAATAGCTTATATATTTCTCTTTGCTAGTGTATACTAAAGGAGATCAATCCTGGGTGTTCATTGGAAGGACTGATGCTAAAGCTGAAACTCCAATACTTTGGCCACCTCATGCGACAAGTTGACTCACTGGAAAAGACTCTGATGCTAGGAGGGATTGGGGGTGGGAGGAGACGGGGACGATAGAGAATGAGATAGCTGGATGGCATCACCGACTCAATGGACATGAGTTTGAGTGAACTCCGGGAGTTGGTGATGGACAGGGAGGCCTAGCGTGCTGTGATTCATGGGGTCGCAAAGAGTCGGACACGACTGAGCGACTGAACTGAACTGAACCCACCTTAAGGTTTATCCTCAACTGGATCCTGCTCCTGAGTCTAAAAATTTACTCATTTACAAAACTATGAAGGCTCATGATTTTCCATTTATCTTTGGTTTGCTTATTGTTAATATTGTTGAGTATATATGTAAAAAATACCTTTGTTTCCTCCCCATTTATCTTGTCTCTGGTAACACACTGTTTTGTATCACCCCAGATCCCTGTAGTCAGGGTTTCCTAATTACCATCCTAGCTGTTCATTACAATAATTGCATTCATTTTATCTCTGGTGGTTACATGCTCCCACTTGGCTTGTGCCATTCTGGAACTCCATCATCCCCACTGAATTTAGAGAGCCTGATATTTAGAAGCAGTTCCTACTGTCACATCTGGCCTACAGAGTATAGTCATGACTGAGATAAATTTGTTGGTATTCCCTGTTTCACCACCTCCATTTATTTCTTAATATAATGACATATCAGCAGTGGTAAACTCCATTTTATCAGAAAAACTTCAATAGTTCTCTTAGAATTGTCCACCAGAAGGACAGCAGGCTGGAACAATCCCCAGAGGCATTAACTGTCCCATACTTGTGGGCTGAGCTTTTGTGTTAAGCTAGAAGGGCTTCAGAGGAATTGACAAAGATCCTAAAGAGAAAGAAGATAGATGCGTGGCACACACTCAAGATGGGATTTGTCAGCACAAAGTGAGTCTGAACAGCTGTGAATCAAATTAGTCAAAAAGGTTGAAGGCATATGCTTGGAGTCCAAAAATGTCCCCTCTGGAAGTTCTGTCATAAGAGTGGACATCATGATACTGCAAAGGGGATGTCATATATAAGGGTCTGAATCCTGATGAGGGGAGATAAGACCTACAAGGGCACAGAATCACAGATTAAGAAAGACTTCATCAGAGAAATGTGGTCAGAGATAGAAAAAAATTTAGCTTTCTCCTCCTTTTTTTTTCCAAACAACTATAATTTACTGATAAAGGAATAGATGAAATCTTGGAAGCTGAAAATATGACAAGAACATGCATAAAGTGGGAGAATCAACTGTGCATCTTGTTTAAGAACCTCTGAGATGTCATGTGTAAGAAAGAATAAATGACTCAGGATCATGTGACAGAGTTCAGAGATGAAGACCCTTCCAGCCACCCATTCATACCTTTGCCATAGAGAGTGTGGTAAATGGCAGCCTAAAGTTTGGGATTTGTTGGTACAGGAAAGGTAACCTTGTCTAATTTTCTGTATAACTGATTAAAACTTTGTCATATGTTGAAAGAAAGTGAAAGTAAAAGTTGCTCAGTCGTTTCTTACTCTTTGAGACCCCAAAGATTATACAGTCCATGGAATTCTCCAGGCCAGAATACTGGAGTAGGTAGCCTTCTAGGGGATCTTTGCAACTGAGGGATTGAACCCAGGTCTCCCTCATTCCAGGTGGATTCTTTACCAACTGAGCTATCAGGGAAGCCTGTCACATGTTGCTTAGTGTTCATTAGAATTGTTTGGAGGAGGTGGTTGAATAACTGTCAATTACGTGGAGAGTCAGACACGACTGAGCGACTGAACTGAACTGAACTGAACTGAACACAAGTCCTATACAAATTATTTCTTTAAAAAAACATATTCAGATCATTACAGATAAAGCTTAAACTGTCATCCCTTTTACTTCTGATCTGGTCCATGTCTGTGCCTTTCCTCCACAGAGGTACCTACTAATGTGAGGTAATGGTGAGTAATGCATTTTTCTTTACATTTATGCACATTAATGAGCTCATAGGAAATATATAACATTATTATGCATTTTTATAAGCTTCTTTTCCAAGTGCCTAAACAAGAGTCCCATCCAGAAAGTACGTCATGCCTTCTCTTTTGAATTAGCAATCATCCTGGGAATGCCAGGAGATGAGATTGCACTGGAGAAGACAAAGATCCTAGAAAGCGATCTGGAGTACTTGTAGAAAGGAATAATAAATGTATGTTTATGTAATGGATTTTAGGAAAGTGTGAGGCCCAGCCCTGGACCTGGAAAACATGATGCTAAGTAAACTGTCAGACACAGAAAGTCAAATACTGTATGATCTTACTTGTATGTGGAATCTAAAATAGTCAACCTCATAGAAACAAAGAGTAGAATAGTGATTTCCAGAGGCTGACAGAAGGTGGAATTGATGGTCAAACGATATCAGTTTCAGTTATGTAAGTTCTGAAGGCTTACTATATAGCATAATGTCTATAACTATCAATATTGCATTATATACTTAAAATTTGCTAAGAGGGAGAGCTTATGTTAAGTGTTCCTAACACACAAAATAATGTTAACAAAGAGAATGAGAGAAAACTTTGAAAGGTGATAGATATGTTTATACATTGCTGGTAGTGATGGCTTCATGTGTGCACACTTGTGCTAAAACGTGTGCTTAAAACTCTTTAAGCTTTATATGTTAAATATGTACAGCACTTTCACGTGTCAATTTTACCTCACTAAAGATGTTTAAAAGTACTTGAGAACATCTAGAGTTGTGAAAGGCAAAAGGAGGAAGGGGTGGCAGAGGATAAGATGGTTCAATAGTATCACTGACTCAATGGATATGAATCTGAACAAACTCCAGGAGATAATGGAGGACAGAGGAGCCTGGCAGGCTACAATCCATGGGGTCACAAAGAGTCGGACATGACACAGTAACTCAACAAAAACAATAGCAACAGGGTTGTAAATAAATTTAGTATTGATGATGTATTGTACATTCATGCTTTGTATTGAGTTGAAAGAATATAATTGGGTAGGTATTTGCCATGTTGTGTGCTGCAAATAAGGGATTATGTATATGATAGTAAAACAAGCAAATCCCCCTGGCATGCATGTACATGAGAGTGAGTAGGAAAGATTACCTATCAGCATATTAACATTTATCCTCAAGACACAAAAATAAGATTTAACTGAATATTATTATCTTTTTAGCCCAAATTCATTATTCATATCAGACCAGGTTACATTTCCTCTCAGTTTATTAACAGTGCCTAGTAACTTTTGTTCTTCCTGAAATATTTATTTAGAATCTCATGTGTTCCAGCAATAATTTTTAGACACAGCTCTGCAAACAATTATATTCTATAATTACCTCAAAGGGCAATGGAGGGATTTTAATACGTCATATGAGGTAAAAATATGTGGACCGATTTAAAGCAAGAGTTGGCAAACTTCATCTGTAAGGGCCAGGGAGTAAATATTTTCAGCTTTGTTGTCCATATGAACTCTGTTGCAACTATTCAGCTCTGCTGTTGTGGTGTAAAGGTAACCTCAGACAATATATAAACAAAGAAGCACAACCGTTCCAATAAAACTTTATGTGAACATTTGCCTTACAGGCCATAGTTTGCCAACTCCTGTTCCCTCTTTCTCCCACAAACTCTCCTGATAATTAACACTTCACACTAATGAATTTACTTGTTTAATCTGGGAGTTTTCCCCTTTCTGATATCCCTTTATGAATATGAGGTAACCCATGAAAGGGAAACAGAGTGTTCTGTGAGTTCTCAACTTAACACGATTAATTCATTTAGCAATTACATATTGAAAGCTGCATTCGTGCCAAGAAGTATTCTAAGTGCTGACAGATAGAAACTAAAGATTCATTACTGTTCTCAAGAACCTTCTAGTCATGTGATGACAGGTAAACAGAAAATGAAATTATATGTACCAGGAAAAACAAAGGATCTCTTCAAGAAAATCAGAGATACCAAGGGAACATTTCATGCAAAGATGGGCTCGAAAAAGGACAGAAATGGTATGTTTCTGTGACCTAACAGAAGCAGAAGATATTAAGAAGAGGTGGCAAGAATACACAGAAGAACTGTACAAAAAAGAGCTTCACGACCAAGATAATCACGATGGCATGATCACTCACCTATAGCCAGACATCTTGGAATGTGAAATCAACTGGGCCTTAGAAAGCATCACTACGAACAAAGCTAGTGGAGATGATGGAATTCCAGTTGAGCTATTTCAACTCCTAAAATATGATGCTGTAAAAGTGCTCCACTCAATATGCAGGCAAATTTGGAAAACTCAGCAGTGGCCACCGGACTGGAAAAGGTCAGTCTTCATTCCAATCCCAAAGAAAGGGAATGACAAAGAATGCTAACGCTCATCTCACACACTAGTAAAGTCATGCTCAAATTCTCCAAGCCAGGCTTCAGCAATATGTGAACCATGAACTTCCAGATGTTCAAGAGGTTTTAGAAAAGCAGAGGCACCAGAGATCAAATTGCCAACATCTGCTGGATCATGGAGAAAGCAAGAGAGTTCCAGAAAAACATCTATTTCTGCTTCATTGACTATGCCAAAGCCTTTGACTGTGTGGATCACAATAAACTGTGGAAAATTCTGAAAGAGATGGGAATCCCAGACCACCTGACCTGCCTCTTGAGAAACCTGTATGCAGGTCAGGAAGCCACAGTCAGACCTGGACATGGAACAACAGACTGGTTCAAAATAAGAAAAGGAGTACGTCAAGGTTGTATATTGTCACCCTGCTTATTTAACTTCTATGCAGAGTACATCATGAGGAACGCTGGGCTGGAAGAAGCACAAGCTGGAATCAAGATTGCTGGGAGAAATATCAATAACCTCAGATATGCAGATGACACCACCCTTATGGCAGAAATTGAAGAGGAACTAAAAAGCCTCTTGATGAAAGTGAAAGAGGAGAGTGAAAAGGTTGGCTTGAAGCTCAACATTCAGAAAAGTAAGATCATCACATCTGGTCCCATCACTTCATGGGAAATAGATGGGGAAACAGTGGAAACAGTGTCAGACTTTATTTTGGGGGGCTCCAAAATCACTGCAGATGCTGATTGCAGCCATGAAATTAAAAGACGCTTACTCCTTGGAAGGAAAGTTATGACCAACCTAGATAGCATATTAAAAAGCAGAGACATTACTTTGCCAACCAAGGTCCATCTAGTCAAGGCTATGGTTTTTCCCGTGGTCATGTATGGATGTGAGAGTTGGACTGTGAAGAAAGCTGATCACCGAAGAATTGATGCTTTTGAACTGTGGTGCTGGAGAAGACTCTTGAGAGTCCCTTGGACTGCAAGGAGATCCAACCAGTCCATTCTAAAGGAGATGAATCCTGGCTGTTCATTGGAAGGACTGATGCTGAAGCTGAAACTCCAATACTTTGGCCACTTCATGCGACGAGTTGACTCACCTGAAAGGACTCTGATGCTGGGAAGGATTGTGGGTGGGAGGAGAAGGGGATGACAGAGAATGAGAAGGATGAATGGCATCACCGACTCGATGGACATGAGTTTGAGTGAACTCCGGGAGTTGTTGATGGACAGGGAGGCCTGGCATGCTGTGATTCATGGGGTCGCAAAGAGTCGGACACGACTGAGCGACTGAACTGAACTGAAATGCTAGAGGTATGTTTAGGGGATTCAATAGTGACTACAGACTACTAGTACAAGCTCTTTGACCTGAATTACTCCACACTTTAAAATGACTACTTTTGAGTGCTAAAGGGGTTCACATAGAAGAGATTCACAGATTAGTAGGAATAGTCAAGAATAAAATTCATGCAACATATATGAGGCACTTTCACTTACAATGTCATGTGTAATCCCTACCACAACCCCATGAGTTAGTAGTAATTCCTTTTTATAAATGATGCTTTTCAAGCCCAGAGTAGGCCACCCCAAAATGTATCTCAATGGCATATTGATTATTTTAACTTAAAGTTATTTAAGAAATAGATCACACAAGAGGGACACCCTGGCTCTTCTTTCTGTCTCCCTGAAAGAGTGAAATAAATATCTCACATGTACAGTACACTTTTCTGCATTTGGAGGCAGAAAGACATCCTTATCACCAAAGACTGGGGATTTGGAATGAAAAACGTATATAAATATATTCCAGACCCAAACTGTTTCACTAGCTAAGCACCCAAAACTTAAGGTGCTTTGTCCTGTGAATTTCTCAAAAATTTATTGGTTTTTTTATTTGAAAATGAAAAGAGCTACCACTTTGGCCACTTCTTTTGGTCTCATTTTCATGGGACCTCCAAGTACATGAAATTAAAATTTGCTTCTTGTTCTATTAATCTGTTTTGTGGTCAGTTTATTATTAGTGCAGCCGCAAAAACCCAAGAAGGGTAGAGGAGCAAATTTCCCTGTCCCCAACAAATCTGAGTCTCAGAGGTTAAACAACTTAGCTAATATCTGCAAGTCGAAATTCAAATTTAGATCTTTACCTTCTTTCTATGTGGCTGTTATCTCCCTCAAATTCATAACATCCAAAGACATATGTTGTGTTCAGTGTCCAAATACTCATAATTATATGAAGAAAATAGTAAAAGGAGCTAAATAACAATGTAAAAGATGCCACAAAGATTTACATATTTAAGTGGGAAATAAACAGGAAAAAAGAGGGTAAGATATCAGTGAGCTGTGTTGTTAAGAAAGTATAAGAAAGAGTGGATTTTAATTGTATCATAGAAGAGTGGTTTCAGTGAAAGACAGAGAAAGGGAAAGAAAGACAGACAGATCATCAATAGTTCAGGTCTTAATAAAAGGCTTAAGAGATTAAAATTTATCTATTTTGTATATTCCCTGGAACCCATAAGTAATATTCAGTCATAATATACTGACTGGATAAACAGTCTTTATTTTGACAAATGTGAATTTCAGTCTTTTCTACCTTATTCACTAACAATGAGACCCAGCAATTTTGAGCCTTAGTTTCTACATCTATAAAATTGGAGTCATTATTTGATTTAATTTATAATTATTTTTTTTTCGAAGATCCAGTTACCTTCTGCACAGGTCAAACAGGGAAATTAAAAGAAGATATGTTAAAAATCACCATCCTTGTATCTTTCAAATTGCTAATAATGATATGTATCTTTATTTTTTAAGATCGTTAAGTTTTTTATTGAAGTATAGGTGATTTAGGACTTCCCCGGTAACTCAGCTGGTAAAGAATTCCATGTTCAATGTGGGATACCCCAGTTAGATTTCTGGGTCAGGACAACCCCCTGGAAAAAGGATAGGCTACCCACTCCAGTATTCTTGGGCTTCCCTGGTGGCTCAGACGGTAAAGAATCTGACTGCAATGTGGGAAATCTGGTTTAGATCCCTGGGTTGGGAAGATTCCCTGGAGGAGGGCATGGCAACCCGCAGCAGTATTCTTGCCTGTAGAATCCCCATGGACAGAGGAGCCTGGCAGGCTACAGTCCATTGGGTCGCAAAGAGTCGGACACAACTGTGTGACTAAGCACACACACATAGGTGATTTACAATATTGTGTTAGTTTCAGGTGTATAGCACAGTGATTCATATATGTTGATTATCTATTTTATAGATAGTGTATGAATATGTTAATCCCAAACTCCTAGTTTATCTCTCTTTTTCTTTTCCTTCAGGAAAACAGAAGCTTGCTTTCTATATCTGTGGGTCTGCTTATGCTTTGTGTATAAATTCAATTGTGTCATAATTTAGAATCCATATATAGGTGATATCATATGATGTTCATCTTTGTCTAACTTACTTTCAGTTCAGTTCAGTCACTCAGTCATGTCCAACTCTCCGCGACCCCATGAATCACAGCACGCCAGGCCTCCCTGTCCATCACCAACTCCCGGAGTTCACTCAAACTCATGTGCATCAAGTCGGTGATGCCATCCAGCCATCTCATTCTCTGTCGTCCCCTTCTCCTCCTGCCCCCAATCCCTCCCAGCATCCGAGTCTTTTCCAGTGAGTCAACTCTTCACATGAGGTGGCCAAAGTATTGGCATTTCAGCTTCAACATCAGTCATACCAGTCAATACCCAGGACTGATCTCCTTTAGGATGGACTGGTTGGATCTCCTTGCAGTATAAGGGACTCTCAAGAGTCTTCTCCAGCACCACAGTTCAAAAGCATCAATCCTTCGGCGATCAGCTTTCTTCACAGTCCAACTCTTACATCCATACTTACTTAATCTCTAGGTTTATCCATTTTGCTGCAAAAAGCATTATGTCATTCTTGTTTATGGCTGAGTTATATATTCCACATCTTCTTTCTGTATTAATTGATCTGTCCATGGACATTTAATTTGCTTCTGTGTCTTTGCTAATGTAAATAGTGCTGCAATGAGCATTAGGTATATGTATCTTTTTGAAATTTGCTTTTCTCCGGATCCATGCCTAGGAGTGGGATTTGCAGTAACTTTATTTTTAGTTTTTTAAGGACTTCCAAACTGTTCTCCATAATGACTATACCAATTTACATTCCTAAAAACAGTATAGGAGTATTCCTTTTTCTCCACACTATCTCCAGCATTTAGTATTTGTAGACATTTTGATGATGATCATTCTGACTGGAGTGAGAAGATGCCTCATTTTAGTTTTGGTTTGCATTTCTGTAATAATTAGTGATTTAGAGCATTTTTTTATGTGTCTGTTGGCCAGCTGTTTGTCTTTGTTGGAGAAATATCTTTTTATATCTCCTGCCTATGTTTTTATTGTCTTTCTTTTAATTGAGCTTATGAGCTATTTATATGTTTTGGAAATTAATCCCTTGTTGGTCACATCATTTGTAAATATATTCTCTCATTCTGTAGGTTGTATTTTTTTTTTTTTTGACATTGCATTATTGACTTTGATTTACTATTTTGGAATGGAGACAAAGCTTCTAGCATTCTATTTGGTCTTTCTTCCCCAATATGTCCCACATTCATTGATCAATGAGCTTCTGTGACAATTCAGCCAGTTTTACAATGCATTTGTACCAACCATGCATTAAGAAACTGGAGGAAAGAAATCATGATTCTGCAAAATCTCTGTACTCATCCAGAGCTAATTTTAAGTTAAATTTCCATATTTTTAACTGTATCTTCATCAGTCTGCACTCTAACCAGAGGAGAATGGTATTATCTTAGATCTCTAGGATTAGCTTCAACCTCTTGGCAGTGTCTAATATTTCTTGAAATATCTGATACTTTCTCTTTGACCAGAGCTCAGATGTTTTCCTAATGACACATATCTCGTTTGAGAGTCTTCTGAGTATAATTAACAGTATTTAACTGTGGCAGCATCATAAGTTCCTTGGTCAAGTGTTCTAGCTTTGTCTTCATGGAGAAGGATCTAAGTCTGTAATGACTTAGTTTTGGGAAACAGCTGAGAAGTATGATACTCCACTGTGGAAATTCAAATCTTGTCCTACATACCAGATGTAAAACTTTTCTGATTTTACAAATCACGTAATACTTTGTTAGGATACCTATCTATTTGCTGCCTAGTGACACCATGATAAGTTAGCCAGAATAATAAATCTAAAAGTGATTATTACTCAAGCCTTGTTCCACCTTATATTAATTGCAATCACCTTCTATCTATCAATTAAGTAGGGAACCAGTATGGGCTTATATTATTCTCACTGAAATCAGGAAGCCTATTTCAATTTTATGGACTTTCCAGGTAGCTCAGTGTTAAAGAATCTGCCTGCAGTGCAGGAGAGGCCGGTTCAGTCCCTAGGTTGGGAAGATCCCCTGGAGAAGGAAATGGCAACCCACTCCAGTATTCTTGCCTGGGAAATTCCATGGACAGAGGAGCCTGGCAGACTATAGTCCATGAGGGGTCACAAAAGAGTCAGGCACAACTTAGGGACTAAGCAACAAAAACGTTTCATTTTTACCATTCCCAACTGTCATTCCAGCATATGGAGGAAAGCCAATACTAAGCTTTACAAGGATGCTGGTGTATTTCTCTCATTCATGTATTTTGTGCTCTTAGTGAAATGAATATGCTTTTGACCTATTGGGAGACATACTGGAGATTGAGGGGAGAGAGGGTGGAGCTTGCTTGAAAAATCAACCCAAATATTTCTTTCTCCTTACATTTTAGGATTTCTTCCTTCTATCTGGGAATTTCATTCACCTAAATTTCATAGACAATAAATCACCAATGACTTTAAGCTTTTTTAAAACTAATCAAGAAAACTGTTAGAACTATTTCCAATTTTTCATTATAATATATTGAACCCAAAATCTCCAGGAAGTACATGTATCCCTGTCAGCATCATAGCTCAAATCTAACATTATTTCTTTCCTCTTTGGTTGACTCTTCTTAGAATTAACTTCCACATATAAACCACAAGTTTTGTTCTTCATATAACTTAGTAAAACCTCATTCTTCATAGTATAACTTTCATATAACTTAGTAAAACCCTGTAATTCTTTGAGTGTATAAACCATCTTTTCCTGGTCAAATTTGTTCTCTTTTCCCCCTTGAAGCACAATGAGCCTTGACTAAGCATTATAAGGAGAAGTTATAAAAGGATTTAGCATCCCCTTCAGAGACTATTGTACCAATGTTACTTGTACCTAGTTCTAGGAACATAATTACTTCCTTATTAGTAAATTATTTGAATATGGGTATGGGACTTGTAAACAGCACATCATACCAACACACATACTCAACTTTACTGCAAAGTTTCCAGTCAAATGTCATAGATTTTATGCATTGGGCTGTAAATTCAGGCAGTCCCAGCAAAGTTCTCAGCTAATCCTACAGGGAACTCTAGGGACAGAGTAACACTCCAGTTTTACCCCAGATTAGGGCGAGAGGACCAGGCCTTTACACTCTCATAACAACTAGCAATTGGTTATGAGCTGTTCCTAGGAAGGGTCAAGACCTTGGGCAAGGTGACTGTCTTCAACCAAGTCCAAGTCCCAGAGGAGGACTCAGCCAAGAAGAGTTGGCTGAGAACACTTCCAGTGGCAGGAGGGATGAGGTGGTGGAAACCTTGAGGGGTGCAATACAGCATTCAGAGTCCATCCCTGAGCCTCTTGAATGCACTTGCTTTATATAAATTTTAAGAGCATCTCCTCCAGTACTTTAAAGGACTTTGTGGCTCAGCTGGTAAAGAATCCGCCTGCAATGTGGGATCCATGGGTGAGAAAGATCCTGTGGAGAAGGGAAAGGTTACACACTCCAATACTGTGGCCTGGAGAATTCCATGGACTCTATAGTCCATGGGGTTGCAAAGAATTGGACATGACTGAGCGACTTTCACTTTCATCTGGCAAGGAGTTGGGAAGAAACCTGTAAAAGATTAGTGAAATGAACTCCAATACCCACTGTGCAACTTGTCTCAAGACCATAACTGGTACTCACCATCATTCTCCTCTATCACCACTTATTGATGCCCTTTATTCTTCTGGCCTCAGGTGATTACCTAGGTGGGTGACCCAGAACCCCATCCTTGAGGAGTCTCAGACCCTGGTCAGTATCCCCTTCCCACCATGTGCCTATTTTACTTGTCATTTACAGTAAAAATTGGGCAAAGGTGGATTAAGAAGACAAGTGGATCATGTAGGTGACAAACATGTTCTTTCTAATGTTCAGAGTTCAGAGTTGATTACCTCTCCTCTTTCCTTGGCTGGTGGTCTTTGGGGAGAATGAATCACTGAGCAACATCCACAGCCTGAGGTTTAATAAAACAGTCACTATATCCCCTTGTAGAAGTGATCTCTCTTAAGAACCAGGATCTCTAAACCTGCAGTGTTTTGGAGATAGAGAATGCAAGTTCCCCAGTGAGTCACTGGGGAGTGATGTTTAGTGGAACCAATCCTGCCTTGCTGTGGTTGAGAATATAACTTTCTCTGGAGCTTTGTTACTCTTATTACCCTCAGCTCCTGGGGGCCTCTAGGAGATGAGAGTCTCTTTTATACTATAAAGTAACATTGGTACAATATTTTCTCTAAGGCAGACTGGTTCCCCAGCTATCAGCACGGGCAATCTTTAGCTAATCAAGAATTCAAAGGGAACATAAACATTTAAATGTAATGTAATTATACCTGGGTGGAGGCATAAAGGATATTTATCTCCCCCAGTAGCTCTCAGGTTAATTTATAGAGAGCTAAGTTGATTAAGATTCAATTTTCATTTCTTCAGGAAAGAGATCATATAGATTTCTTCGAGGTAGGAGCCAAAAGAGATTCTTTGTGTTAATCTAGGCTTCTCTAATGCCTCACTCAAACCAGACATGACACAGAAAACATCCTTCTGTCTTAAAATTAAATTTTTTTGGAAACACTAGCAGAATTTTTGATATATGCTATCTCTTAAACTCTGGGAGTTGGTGATGGACAAGGAGGCCTGGTGTGCTGTGATTCATGGGGTCGCAAATAGTCGGACACGACTGAGCAACTGAACTGAACTGAACTGACTCACAGACTATTGCCTCAGGTGAGATACTTACATGTCTTTAAAGAAGGAAGACTAGTTTTATCAGAAAGAAGAGATAAATTCCTCTGGAAAGAGAGCCTTAAGGGGATTAAGGGTTTCAAGATTATCAAGTTTATCTAAGTGCAATTAAACGTCTCCACCTCAAATGTCAGGTCCCATTTCTGGTTGCTTAGTACACTAAACAGAGATTCCCTGGTGGCTCAGTGGTGAAGAATCCACTTCCCAATGCAGGAGCTGCAGGTTCGCTCCCTGGGTCAGAAAGATCCCCTGAAGAAGAAAATGGCAACCCACTCCAATAATATTGCCTGGACATTGACCACCTCATGCGATGAGTTGACTCAATGGAAAAGAGTCTGATGCTAGGAGGGATTGAGGGTGGGAGGAGACGGGGATGACAGAGAATGAGATGGCTGGATGGCATCACCGACTCGATGGACATGAGTTTGAGTGAACTCTGGGAGTTGGTGATGGACAGGGAGGCCTGGAGTGCTGTGATTCATGGGGTCACTAAGAGTCGGACACAACTAAGCGACTGAGCTGAACTGAACTGAACTGAATCCCATGGACAAAAGAAGCCTGGAGTGGCTACATTTCATGGGGTTGCAAAAGAGTCGGACAAACTTAGCAACTCAACTGTGGTGTTAGTGAAGACTCTTGAGAGTCCCTTGGACAGAAAGGAGATCCAACCAGTCCATTCAAAAGGAGATCAGTCTTGGGTGTTCATTGGAAGGACTGATGCTAAAGCTGAAACTCCAATACTTTGGCCACCTCATGCGAAGAATTGACTCACTGGAAAAGAGTCTGATACTGGGAGGGATTGGGGGCAGGAGGAGAAGGGGACAACAGAGAATGAGATAGCTGGATGGCATCACCAACTCGATGGACATGAGTTTGAGTGAACTCGGAGTTAGTGATGGACAGGGAGGTCTGGCGTGCTGTGATTCATGGGTTCACGAAGAGTCAGACATGACTGAGCAACTGAACTGAAATGAACTGAAGAACAATACACCAAACTAAACATGAGAGACTTGGTAAAGATATCCATTCAACTTAGAATAAAGAGTCAATTTTTTTTCTTATTTGCAACTATATAAATCTTCGTCGTGAAGATCTTTTTTGTACAGTTCTTCTGTGTATTCTTGCCATCTCTTCTTAATATCTTCTGCTTCTGTTAGGTCCATACCATTTCTGTCCTTTATCAAGCCCATCTTTGCATGAAATGTTCCCTTGATATCTCTAATTTTCTTGAAAAGATCTGTTTTTCCTATTCTGTTGTTTTCCTCTATTTCTTTGAGAAATAATCACGAAGATAATCATGATGGTGTGATCACTCACCTGGAACCAGACATCTTGGAATGTGAAGTCAAGTGGGCCTTAGAGAGCATCACTACGAACAAAGCTAGTGGAGGTGATGGAATTCCAGTTGAGCTATTTCAAATCCTGAAAGATGGTGCTGTGAAAGTGCTGCACTCAATATGCCAGGAATTTGGAAAACTCAGCAATGGCCACAGGACTGGAAAAGGTCAGTCTTCTTTCCAATCCCAAAGAAAGGGAATGCCAAAGAATGCTCAAACTACCGCACAATTGCACTCATCTCACATGCTAGTAAAGTCATGCTCAAAATTCTCCAAGCTAGGCTTCAGCAATATGTGAATCGTGAAATTCCAGATGTTCAAGCAGGTTTTAGAAAAGGCAGAGGCACCAGAGATCAAATTGCCAACATTTGCTGGATCATGGAGAAAGCAAGAGAGTTCCAGAAAAACATCTATTTCTGCTTCATTGACTATGCCAAAGCCTTTGACTGTGTCGATCACAATGAACTGTGGAACATTCTGAAAGAGATGGGAATCCCAGACCACCTGACCTGCCTCTTGAGAAACCTGTATGCAGGTCAGGAAGCAACAGTCAGAACTGGACATGGAACAACAGACTGGTTCCAAATAGGAAAAGGAGTACGTCAAGGTTGTATATTGTCACCCTGCTTATTTAACTTATATGCAGAGTACATCATGAGGAACACTGGGCTGGAAGAAGCACAAGTTGGAATCAAGATTGCTGGGAGAAATATCAATAACCTCAGATATGCAGATGACACCACCCTCATGGCAAAAGTGAAGAGGAACTCAAAGGCCTCTTGATGAAATTGAAAGAGGAGAGTGAAAAGGTTGGCTTAAAGCTCAACATTCAGAAAACGAAGATCATGGCATCTGGTCCCATCACTTCATGGGAAATAGATGGGGAAACAGTGGAAACAGTGTCAGACTTTATTTTTTTGGGCTCCAAAATCACTGTGGATGCCGATTGCAGCCATGAAATTAAAAGACGCTTACTCCTTGGAAGGAAAGTTATGACCAGCCTAGATAGTATATTAAAGAGCAGAGACATTACTTTGCCAACCAAGGTCCGTCTAGTCAAGGCTATGGTTTTTCCCGTGGTCATGTATGGATGTGAGTGTTGGACTGTGGAGAAAGCTGATTCTCGAAGAATTGATGCTTTTGAACTGCGGTGCTGGAGAAGACTCTTGAGAGTCCCTTGGACTGCAAGGAAATCCAACCAGTCCATTCTAAAGGAGATCAATCCTGGGTGTTCATTGGAAGGACTGATGCTAAAACTGAAACTCCAGTACCTTGGCCACCTGATGCGATGAGCTGACTCACTGGAATAGAGTCTGATGCTAGGAGGGATTGGGGGTAGGAGGAGACGGGGATGACAGAGAATGAGATGGCCGGAATGCATCACCAACTCGATGGACATGAGTTTGAGTGAACTCTGGGAGTTGGTGATGGAAAGGGAGGCCTGGCGTGCTGTGGTTCATGGGGTCGCAAAGAGTCGGACACGACTAAGTGACTGAACTGATATAATTCTTACCTATAAAAAATATTGTTTTGGGGCCATCATAGGATATATCCAGTTCTGTGTCTTCAGTTGAAAATTTATGGCCGTAAGCATGTCATTTCTTTCTGTAATCTCTCCAGTGTGAGAAGAAATAGCATAAGTCCCATGGTCTTTATTTCAATCATTACTATTAGAATGGTCAAGTGCATTAACAGTTATTCTCCCAAAGCCTTGCCTTCTTTTGTTTGCTTTTTTTAATTGAATTTTTTTCTAGTTCTATTGAGATACAATTAACGTATGTAATATATATATTTAAGGTATACAATGTGATGGTTTGATATACATGTACATTGTGAAGTGATTACCAGAATCAAGTTAATGCACATTTTCATCATCTCACACACTGCCTATTTTTTTCTTTTTGGTGTAGTAGGAAGACTTAAGATCTACTCTCTTACCTGAAAATATGCTCTATTCCAAACCACAAACTGAACTGAACTGAACTGAGCTGATGGACAAGAACAAGTATTTGGAATCTACTACTTTCTTTGGATTATCAAAAAACCCATTTACCAATGTCAGTGAGGTTATTGCTACTTAATACAAATCCAATGAGGTGAGATAAATAATCTCACTTTCCAATATTTTGAGATTCAGTTATCTGGGATGATTTCTGCTTCAGTTTGGATTCAATGAGGAAAATATGTTCATATTGGGTAGTACAAAGAGAGGATGCTTTATATCAATCAAGGAGGAGAGAAGAGGAGAAAAATAATTTCTCTGTGTATCACTCTTAGATCAAGTGATGCAGTCACTAACTGGGCTGTTGCCCGTGAGTCTACATTTTTGGAGGTGCATGAATTTCTGAAATGTTACTGATGCACTCAGTGTCACCTTTCAATTCCTGCCATATTAAGATAAGACCATTTAGCAGTGAGGAGCAGAAGCCTGTCCCTTCCTTTTGCTTTCTAATCTAATACCAGTGCTTCTTACTGGCATACTTTAAACAAGAATTGAGAGGTTAAAAGAGTCCGGGAAATGAGCTTTTCAATGCCACAGTCTCAGCAGTTCAGATCAGAGTATAGAAGAGTGGGTATATGGCCAAGCAATGATCATTGAATAGTTGACAAATTTAAATTTTAAATATGTGATTTAACATAATAGAGTTTATTAAAGACTCCAATAGCCTTGTGGGCTATAGTCCATGGATCACACAAAGAGTCAGATATGACCTAACAACTAAACAACAACAACATCATAATGTGAAGTCTATGGGTGTGATTTATACTGAACATACTGATTAAGAATATTAGCTCCCAAACCAATGGGGTAAAATTATGACTATCATATGTCTATATTTTAATATATCCACCACTATGGCACATAAGAGTCTCCTGTTAGTGTTGATGCCCATGGTGGTAATGATGATGTTGCCAGTGAAGATGGCATAACTGGGGGCAGTCATGATTTTGAATGCTAAATTGATGACTTTTTTCTAGTGAGAGAATTCATGGTTTTGCTCATATTGTCAAGGTGACCAGACTATCCAAAAGTTAATAATCATGTCAAGGGTTAATGCAAGAATATTGAGACTTTTGAGAAGGTGAGTGACACACAGCCAAAGCAGAGCCAGGATTATTCATCTGATAATTTTGGAGGGATGATGAGCATGGTACAGAAGAACTCACTCTAATCTACTGACACTAGGTTTGAAACTAGTGAGACAGTTTAATTAAGAAAGTTTCAATCCAAGATATTCCTTCCTCTGAGGAAATTTACTGCCTAATTAGGGTGTCATTGAAATTGTTCATAGAATGCTAATATTGTTTGAAGTATAAGCAGCAACACTTGGCCCTTGATGTGGAAAATGTTGAAGAGTAGATACCACGCAGGTACTTCAACAGAAAATAGAAGTTTGGGAGGGAATAGCCAGTTGGAAGATGGATTGAAGTGTTAATTTTCAGTTCCTATTCTCCCTCTCCTTCCTTTCTGTCCTTAAAAATGAAGATATTTTTGTATTAATTACACTGAAAGGAAATTTATTTTTGTATCTTTTTTTCTAAATTGAGAAACACAAAAATTCCACATACTTATTCAAATTTTATAAAGCAAGCATTAATGTCGCTTTTCTTCTCTATGGGGTTTTAATCTTGCTAGATATTCTATAGGCTAATAAAATTTGATCTCTTGCAGGTAGAATGGTTCCAACAAATAATTATTAGTACAGTTGTCACAATCAAGGCTCATATTGCTGTCTGACAGCCACATCAACGGTGGTAATTATCAAATTTTTGTCAGTGTAAGCAACATCATTTCCTTTCTCTGAAGAGCGAGTGCAAACCATAAAAATGGCACATACCAAATGCGAACTTTCTCAAGAACTATAAAGATTCTACCTCAAAAAACCCAAAGTGTCAGAAGCAGAAGTAATGCCCTAGGCAGAGAATATGATGGGTTCATTTTGATCCAGACACTGCTACTCTGGTATCCTCCACTGGATTTTTATTTAATTTAGCCCTTAAAGCATCCTTTGAAGTTGTGTTTGCTCAGCTCAGGGATCCTGCAAGCAGCAATGCCTGATCATTAGTGGTCTTTTTCTTGTTGCCTCACAACAATGTGGGTCTCTGAACTTGTCTGTTTCCATTTGTAAGTCAATTCCTGCCTCCGTATCGGTCAACAGGTAATTTCTCCTTTTTCTTACACAAACCCTATAGGGAAAAAGGAAGCTGCAACATAGCCAGCACTTAAACTAGAGTAGTCAGGCAGAAAAAATACAACACTATTTCACTTGCACTCTTTGCCTTGACTAAAATCTTGCAGGAAATTCAGCTCTGATAGAAGGTAAATAAATATTACAGACACAAAACTGCATATTCTAGACATACACACATAAGCATGCACACAAAAGCATAACAGATATATAAATACACTTAATCTCCAATTATCTTGCCTATGAAAATAATCTATATGGATACATCAAACATGAATGCTATACAATGCTCTACCTTAAAAATCTGTGTGTGTATGTGTGTGTATGTGTGTGTGTGTGTGTGTGTAAAATGCTGTATATAATTTTCTTATGAAGAACACAACTACCTTCTTTTAAACAAGCATACAATAAAGTGCTTATCATGCCCTTGGGTAGCTTCCAAATCAAGGATTTTTAAGTCAATTCATCAATTGCCTAAAATAGAATTTAAAACTATGTTCATATTATCAGTTCAGTTCAGTCGCTCAGTCATGTCTGAATCTTTGCAACCCCAAGAACCACAGCACGCCAGGCCTCCCTGTCCATCACAAATTCCCGGAGTCCACCCAAACCCATGTCCATTGAGTCAATGATGCCATCCAACCATCTCAACCTCTGTAGTCCTCTTCTCCTCCTGCCCTCAATCTTTCCCAGAAACAGGGACTTTTCAAATGAGTCAGCTCTTCTCATTAGGCGGCCAAAGTATTGGAGTTTCAGCTTCAACATCAGTCATACCAGTCAATACCCAGGACTGATCTCCTTTAGGATGGACTGGTTGGATCTCCTTGCAGTCCAAGGGACTCTCAAGAGTCTTCTCCAGCACCACAGTTCAAAAGATTCAATTCTTCAGCGATCAGCTTTCTTCACAGTCCAACTCTCACATCCATACATGACCACTGGAAAAACCATAGCCTTCACTAGACAGACCTTTGTTGGCAAAGTAATGTCTCTGCTTTTTAATATGCTATCAAGGTTGGTCATAACTTTCCTTCCAAGGAGTAAGCGTCTTTTAATATCATGGCTGCAATCAGCATCCACAGTGATTTTGGAGCCCAAAAAATAAAGTCTGACACTGTTTCCACTGTTTCCCCATCTATTTCCCATGAAGTGATGGGACCAGATGCCATGATCTTCGTTTTCTGAATGTTGAGCTTTAAGCCAACTTTTCCACTCTCTTTCACTTTCATCAAGAGGCTCTTTAGTTCTTCTTCACTTTCTTCCATAAGGGTGGTGTCATCTGCATACCTGAGGTATTGATATTTCTCCCGGCAATCTTGATTCCAGCTTGTGCTTCTTCCAGCCCAGCATTTCTCATGATGTACTCTGCATAGAAGTCAAATAAGCAGGGTGATAATATCCAGTCTTGACATACTCCTTTTCCTATTTGGAACCAGTCTGTTGTTCCATGTCTAGTTCCAACTGTTGCTTCCTGACCTGCATACAGGTTTCTCAAGAGGCAGGTCAGGTGGTCTGGTATTCCAATCTCTTTCAGAATTTTCCAGAGTTTCTTGTGATCCACACAGTCAAAGGCTTTGGCATAGTCAATAAAGCAGAAACAGATGTTTTTCTGGAACTCTTTCGCTCTTTCGATGATCCAGCGGATGTTGGCAATTTGATCTCTGGTTCCTCTGTCTTTTCTAAATCCAGCTTGAACATCTGGAAGTTCACGGTTCACGTATTGCTGAAGCCTGGCTTGGAGAATTTTGAGCATGACTTTACTAGCGTGTGAGATGAGTGCAATTGTGCGGTAGTTTGAGCATCCTTTGGCATTGCCTTTCTTTGGGATTGGAATGAAAACTGACCTTTTCCAGTCCTGTGGCCACTGCTGAGTTTTCCAAATTCCTGGCATATTGAGTGCAGCACTTTCACAGCATCATCTTTCAGGATTTGAAATAGCTCCACTGGAATTCCATCACCTCCACTAGCTTTGTTTGTAGTGATGCTTCCTACGGCCTACTTCACTTCACATTCCAAGATGTCTGCCTGTAGGTGAGTGATCACACTATCGTGGTTATCTGGGTTGTGAACTTTTTTGTACAGTTTTTCTCTGTATTCTTGCCACCTCTTCTTAATATTTTCTGCTTCTGTTATGTCCCTACCATTTTTATCCTTTATTGAGCCATAGCAGACTTAAATCTTGGTGCATAAATTTCCATAATTCTTCCAAATCCCGCCTTTGTATAATTGTTAAGCCATGAAGATACCTCATGGTTTTACTGTTGAAGAACATTAACCTTAGAAAAGTCTGATGCTTCTGGGTGGAAAGTGTTATAGAAAATTAAAAAAAAAAAAAGAAATTATACGTTTAGCAAGATGCTCTTCTAGATGGTTAGATGGGGTATTAGATATGGTTAGCAACATAGATTTTGAATGGTCGTCTGCTGTTTGATTCTTATAAGATGTGCCTACATGCCAAACATCACTGAATAACTGAATCAGACCTTGGCAATAGAAATGGCTTGTACTGAAGGGGCAAAATGCATGGTTTCTTCTGATGAGTAAAAGGAAGAGTAGCTTGGAAATGATATACTAGTAAATGCTTAACAATGAACTGTCTGGAAAAACGACACGGTTTACAGTGCTTGCTCTTTTCCTTGGTACAGATACTGTGTTGTGGCTGATCTCAAGCTACTACGTGAACAGTACTGAACACAACACCAAGAAGAGAAACACACAATCGGCTCTTGTTGAAAAACAAGGGTCAATATGACTCACCAGAGTCAGTGCTGCTACCCCACTGAAGTCTGAACGGAAAGGAATGAACTAAACTGAAAGACAAGAAAACCCTTTTGATGTTACTCCTGCTCTAACTCTCCTACAGAGAGTTGAAGCCAGATTTCTGAGAATAATCACTTCACCTTGTTCTGACTGACTAGTGTTTTAGAACTCCATGCTTGCACTCTCCCCAAATTCATGTTAAGACCTAACACCCCATGTGGTATTATGTGAAGTGAGGCCTTTGGGACGTAATTAGATCATGAGGTTAAAGTCCTCATGAATGGAATTGGGGCCATTTGACAAGAGCCCCAGAGACTTTCTTAGCTGTCCCTTCCACTGTATGAAGATACAACATAAAGATGACCATCTGTGAATCAGGAAGTAGACTCACCAGACATAAAATCGGAATGTCTGATCTTGATCTTGGATGTCCCAGCCTCCGAAACAATGAGCAATATACATCTGTTATCTATAAGCCACACAATTTGTAATGTGTTGTTGTAGAAGCCCAAAAAGATTAAAACAGTTGGATATTGCTCATTAAGTGCTTATCCAGGAGTCCCTGATGCTGGGAAAGATTGAAGGCAGGAGGAGAAGGGGATGACATAGGATGAGATTTTTGGATGGTGTCACTGATTCAATAGACGTGATTTAGAGCAAGCCCCGTGAGATGGTGACGGACTGGGAAACCTGATATGCTGCCATCCATGGGGTCGCAAAGAGTCAGACAGGACTGAGTGACTGATCAACAGGAAACAATCTGATGTGTGAAATATAGGGACAGTCGAATAGAAAGTGATGTAAACAGGTCATTGAAAATTCAAATTCAAAAACAAACACTGGGAATTTCCTAATCTGCTATTTTAGGTATAATAATTTTGAGATATAGGACTTTGCATTAATATAATTGGAGGACAAATTGAAAGACAAACTGGGAAAGACCTTGATCATGACATATTTATGGAAGTTTCTTTCTCTGATTAGAATTTGGTCAAAACATTGCCTATCTGCCATGATGCTGCTTCCATGAAGACCATAATCTACCAGAAGTTTTGAGGACATGAGAATGCAGATAGTCTATCCTCAGTGCCAGTGATTAAATACATTGCCAACATGTATCAGGGATATGGGTAAATTCAATTTATGTGACAGTCTCTTGCCCTTAGGATACAGAATTGATTATACACCATGGTTATAATTTTGTAAAGTGTATATTCAGAGAAAACTAACTGGAAGGCATTAAACCAAAATTCTAACCATATTTCTCTCAACACAGCAGAAAGCAAAGAACTAAAGAGCCTCTTGATGAAAGTGAAAGATGAGAGTGAAAAAGTTGGCTTAAAAACTCAACATTCAGGAAACTAAGATCATGGCATCCGGTCCCATCACTTCATGGCAAATAGATGGGGAAACAATGGAAACAGTGACAGACTTTATTTTTGGGGGGCTCCAAAATCCCTGCAGATGGTGATTGCAGCCATGAAATTAAAAGATGCTGGCTCCTTGGAAAAATATGCTCTTTGACAGCACATTAAAAAGCAGAGACATTACTTTGTCAACAAAGGTCCATCTAGTCAAGGCTACGGTTTTTCCAGTAGTCATGTATGGATGTGAGAGTTAGACTATAAAGAAAACTGAGCATCGAAGAATTGATGATTTTGCACTGTGGTGTTGGAGAAGACTCTTGAGAGTCCCTTGGACAGCAAGGAGATCCAACCAGTCCATCCTAAAGGAGATTAGTCCTGAATATTCATTTGTAGTACTGATGTTGAAGCTGAAACTCCAATACTTTGGCCACCTTACGAGGAGAACCAAACCATTTGAAAAGATCCTGATGCTGGGAAAGATTGAAGGCAGGAGAAGAAGGGGACGACAGAGGATGGTTGGATGGCATCACTGACTCAATGGACACGGGTTTGAGAAGGGTCCAAGAGTTGGTGACAGACAGGGAAGCCTGGCATACTGCAATCCATGGGATCTCAAAAAGTCAGACATGACTGAGTGACTGAACTGAACTGAGTAGAAATTTAGGCACTTAATTTTCTTTTTAAAAACTCTTTTTCAAATTTATAAACACAAATTGGATGTTAAAAATTTTTAGATGAGAGAAATAAAACAAAAATCTTCTGTGAGTTTGTCTAATGGTACAATCAATGCTTAATTACTTATGATTTATGTTGTCTTCTACTCCTGTGTGTGAGTGTGTGCTGAGTTCTTTCAGTCTTGTCTGACTCTTTGCAACCCTACGGAGTATAGCCTTCCAGCCTCCTGTGTCCATGGATTCTCCAGGCAAGAATACTGGATTGCATTGTCATGCCCTCAGGAATTGAACCTGTGTCTCTTATGTCTCCTGCATTCGCAGGCACGTTCTTTACCATTAGCACCACCTGGGAAACCCCTTCTTCTCCTATGCAGCTATTTTTTATTATTACAATTAAACATCCATAAGTATTTGTTTAGTATATTTTTTGCCACAAACTACCATTTCTATGAAAGCAGGAAATATCACTATGATGTCTGGAAAGAGAAGACTTTTTCAGCCCAGTTTCCTGTATCTTCTCATATCTAGAAAAGCACTAAAACCATGAATGGAGACATTGCTTCTTGTGACTAGCAGCAACTTTCTGTCACACTCTGTGCTTGATTGCATGTATATACCCTTCACTGGGTGCATGCGTGTTAAGTCACTTCAGTCATGTCTGACTCGTTGTGACCCTAAGGATTGTAGCCCACAAGACTTCTCTGTCCATGAGATTCTACATGCAAGAACATTAGAGTAGATTGTCATGCCCTCCTCCAGGGGTTTTCTTCCTGACCCAGGAACCGAATCCATATCTCTTACATCTACTGCATTGGAAGGTTTTTTTTTTTTTTTTTTTTTTTTTACCACTAGTATGACTTGGGAAGTGCCTGCTCTTCAGTAAAATCACTTATAAATGCATCTCTCCCACTCCTACCTCTTCAGAACAGATCCTAAAGCTATTTGAAGGGCTATCTTCCAGGTTATATTCCTCAGTCAGCCAGTCAGTTCAATCGCTCAGTCGTGTCCTACACTTTGAGACCACATGGACTGCAGTATGCCAGGCTTCCCTGTCCATCAATAACTCCAGGGGGCTATTCAAACTCATATCCATTAAGACAGTGATGCCATCCAACCAACTCATCCTTTGTGGTCCCCTTCTCCTCCAGCCTTAGGTCTTTCCCAGCATCAGGATCTTTTCCAATGAGTCAGTTCTTGGCATCAGGTGGTCAAAGTATTGGAGTTTCAGCTTCAACTACAGTCCTACCAATGAACACCCAGGACTGATATCCTTTAGGATGGACTGGTTGGATCTCCTTGCAGTCCAAGGGACTCTCAAGAGTCTTCTCCAACACCACAGTTCAAAAGCATCAATTCTTCAATGCTCAGTTTTCTTTAAAGTCCAACTCTCACATACATAGATGACCACTGGAAAAACCAGAGCCTTGACTAGATGGACCTTTTTTGACAAAGTAATGTCTCTGCTTTTTAAAATGCTGTCTAGGTTGGTCATAACTTTCCTTCCAAGGAGTAAGCATCTTTTAATTTCATGGCTGCAATCATGGTCTTGTCATCTGCATATCTGAGGTTATTGATATTTCTCCCTGCAATCTTAATTCCAGCTTGTGCTTCTTTCAACCCAGCATTTCTCATGATGTACTCTGCAAATAAGTTAAATAAACATGGCGACAATATACAGCCTTGACGTACTCCTTTTCCTATTTGGAACCAGTCTGTTGTTCCATGTCCAGTTCTGACTGTTGCTTCCTGACCTGCATACAGATTTCTCAAGAGGCAGGTCAGGTGGTCTGGTATTCCCATCTCTTTCAGAATTTTCCACAATTTATTGTGATCCACAGAGTCAAAGGCTTTGGCACAGTCAATAAAGCAGAAACAGATGTTTTTCTGGAACTCTTCTGCTTTTTCAATAATCTAGCAGATGTTAGCAATTTGATCTCTAGATCCTCTGCCTTTTATAAAACCAGCTTGAGCATCTGGAATTTCAAAGTTCACATATTGTTGAAGCCTGTTTTGGAGAATTTTGAACATGACTTTACTAGTGTGTGAGATGAGTGCTTCCTGACCTGCATACAGGTTTCTCAAGAGGCAGGTCAATTGGTCTGGGATTCCCATTTCTTTCAGAATGTTCCACAGTTTATTGTGATCCACACAGTCAAAGGCTTTGGCATAGTCAATGAAGCAGAAATAGATGTTTTTCTGAAACTCTCTTGCTTTCTCCATGATCCAGCGGATGTCGGCAATTTGATCTCTGGTGCCTCTGCCTTTTCTAAAACCTGCTTGAACATCTGGGAGTTCACGGTTTACATACTGCTGAAGCCTGGCTTGGAGAATTTTGAGCATGACTTTACTAGCGTGTGAGATGAGTGCAATTGTGCGGTAGTTTGAGCATTCTTTGGCATTGCCTTTCTTTGGGATTGGAATGAAGACTGACCTCTTCCAGTCCTGTGGCCACTGCTGAGTTTTCCAAATCTGCTGGCATATTGAGTGCAGCACTTTCACAGCATCATCTTTCAAGACTTGAAATAGCTCAACTGGAATTCCATCACCTCCACTAGCTTTGTTCGTCGTGATGCTTTCTAAGGCCCAGTTGACTTCACATTCCAAGATGTCTGGCTCTAGGTCAATGATCACGTTATCGTGACTATCTTGGTCTTGAAGATCTTTTTTGTACAGTTCTTCTGTGTATTCCTGCCACCTCTTCTTAATATCTTCTGCTTCTGTTAGGTCCATACCATTTCTGCCTTTTATCGAGCCCATCTTTGCATGAAATGTTCCCTTGGAATCTCTAGTTTTCTTGAAGAGGTCTCTTGTTTTTCCTGTTCTGTTGTTTTCCTCTATTTCTTTGCATTGATCACTGAGGAAGTACGTCAAGGTTGTATATTGTCACCTTGCTTATTTAACTTATATGCAGAGTACATCATGAGGAACGCTGCGCTGGAAGAAGCACAAGCTGGAATCAAGATTGCTGGGAGAAATATCAATAACCTCAGATATGCAGATGACACTACCCTTATGGCAGAAAGTGAAGAGGAACTCAAAAGCCTCTTGATGAAAGTGAAAGAGGAGAGTGAAAAGGTTGGCTTGAAGCTCAACATTCAGAAAACAAAGATCATGGCATCTGGTCCCATCACTTCATGGGAAATAGATGGAAAAACAGTGGAAACAGTGTCAGACTTTATTTTTTTGGGCTCCAAAATCACTGCAGATGCTGACTGCAGCCATGAAATTAAAAGACGCTTACTCCTTGGAAGGAAAGTTATGACCAACCTTGATAGTATATTAAAAAGCAGAGACATTACTTTCCCAACCAAAGTCCGTCTAGTCAAGGCTATGGTTTTTCCCGTGGTCATGTATGGATGTGAGAGTTGGGCTGTGAAGAAAGCTGATCGCCGAAGAATCGATGCTTTTGAACTGTGGTGTTGGAGAAGACTCTTGAGAGTCCCTTGGACTGCAAGGAGATCCAACCAGTCCATCCTAAAGGAGATCAATCCTGGATGTTCATTGGAGGGACTGATGCTAAAGCTGAAACTGCAATATTTTGGCCACCTCATGCGACGAGTTGACTCACTGGAAAAGACTCTGATGCTGGGAAAGGTTGGGGGCGGGAAGAGAAGGGGACGACGGAGAATGAGATGGCTGGATGGCATCACCGACTCTGTGGACATGAGTTTGAGTGTACTCAGGGAGTTGGTGATGGACAGGGAGGCCTGGCGTGCTGTGATTCATGGGGTCGTGGAGAGTCGGACACGACTGAGCAACTGAACTGAACTGAACTGAGATGAGTGCAATTATGTTGTTGTTTGAGCATCCTTTGGCATTGCTTTTCTTTGGGATTGGAATGAAAACTGATCTTTTACAGTCCTATGGCCATTGCTAAGTTTTCCAAATTTGCTGGCATATTGAGTGCAGCACTTTCACAGCATCATCTTTTAGGATTTGAAATAGTTCAACTGGAATTCCATCACCTCCACTAGCTTTGTTCGTAGTGATTCTTCCTAAAGCCCACATTTGACTTCACCTTCCAAAATGTCTGGCTCTCGGTGCATGATCACACCATCGTGATTATCTGGGTTGTGGAGATCTGTTTTGTACAGTTCTTCTGAGTATTCTTGCCACCTCTTCTTAATATCCTCTGCTTCTGTTAGGTCCATACCCTTTCTCTCCTTTATTTTGCCCATTTTGCATGAAATGTTCCCTTAGTATCTCTAATTTTCTTGAAGAGATCTCTAGTCTTTCCCATTCTATTGTTTTCCTCTCTTTCTTTGCACTGGTCATTGAGGAAGGCGTTCTTATCTCTCCGTGCTCTTCTTTGAAACTTTGCATTCAAATGGGTATATCTTTCCTTTCTCCTTTGCTTTTTGCTTCCCTTCTTTTCACAGCTATTTGTAAGGCCTCCTCAGGCAGCCATTTTGTTTTTTTGCATTTCTTTTCCTTGGAGATGGTCTTGATCTCTGTCTCCTATACAATGTCATGAACCCCCATCCATAGTTCATCATGTACTCTATCTATCAGGTCTAGTTCCTTAAATCTATTTCTCACTTCCTCTGTATAATCTTTAGGGATTTGATTTATGTCATACTTGAATGGCCTAGTAATTTTCCCTACTTCCTTCAATTTAAGTCTGAATTTGGCAATAAGGAGTTCATGATCTGAGCCACAGTCAGGTTCCGGTCTTGTTTTTGCTGACTGTATAGAGTTTCTCCATCTCTGGCTGCAAAGAATATAATCAATCTCTTTTTGGTGTTGGTGATCTGGTGAGGTCCATCTGTAGAGTCTTCTCTTGTTTGTTGGGAGAGGGTGTTCTCTATGACCAGTGCATTCTCTTGGCAGAACTCTATTAGCCTTTGCCCTGATTCGTTCTGTACTCAAGGGCCAAATTTGCCTGTTACTCCAGGTGTTTCTTGACTTCCTACTTTTGCATTCCAGTCCCTTATAATGAAAAGGACATTTATTATGGGTGTTAGTTTTAGAAGGTCTTGTATTTCTGCAAAGAACCGTTCAACCTCAGCTTCTTTATCATTACTGGTTGGGGCATCACTTGGATTACCGTGATATTGGATGGTTTGCCTTGGAACGAACAGAGATCATTCTGTTGTTTTGGAGATTGCATCCAAGTACTGCATTTCCGACTCTTTTGTTGACTCTGATGGCTATTCCATTTCTTCTAAGGGATTCTTGCCCAAAGTGGTAGATATAATAGATATATATGAATAGATATTCATTTTCACGGCAGTATATTTTGTCAATCTTAATCAGTATCACCAAAACTAGATCAATCCTAAAAGATATCCTTTTCAAGGTGACTTGTTCTCTTTCCAACAAGAATGTTTAGAAAGATTTGATCCACCAGCTACAAAATTTTGTAGCCTTTTAATGAACACATTTTTGTAACATGAAACATAAGAGGAAATAAGTTACTTTTTAATTGGATGATCATGTTTGTTCAGTTCAGTTCAGTTCAGTCGCTCAGTCGTGTCTGACTCTCCGCGACCCCATGAATCACAGCGCGCCAGGCCTCCCTGTCCATCACCAACTCATAATCCCTGAATTAATCCTAAATATTGCATTCCAAAATCATTAACCGATTTAGGAGAAAGATAACTGATTTTAATGTTATTAAGTACCATATACTTTGAAAACTCAGCAGTGGCCACAGGACTGAAAAAGGTCAGTTTTCATTCTAATCCCAAAGAAAGGCAATGCCAAAGAATGCTCAAACTACCACACAATTGCACTCATCTCACACACTAGTAAAGTAATGCTCAAAATTCTCCAAGCCAGGCTTCAGCAATACGTGAACTGGGAACTTCCAGATGTTCAAGTTAGTTTTTGAAAAGGCAGAGGCACCAGAGATCAAACTGCCAACATCTATCTGCTGGATCATCGAAAAAGCAAGAGAGGTCCAGAAAAACATTTATTTCTGCTTTATTGACTATGCCAAAACCTTTGATTCTGTGGGTCACTGCAGCTTGTGATTGCAGTCATGAAATTAAAAGATGCTGGCTCCTTGGAAGGAAACTTATGACCAACTTAGATAGCATATTAAAAAGCAGAGACATTATTTGTCAACAAAGGTTTGTCTAGTCAAGGGTATGGTTTTTCCAGTGGTCATGTTTGTATGTGAGAGTTGGACTATAAAGAAAGCTGAGCGCCGAATAATTGATGCTTTTGCACTGTGGTGTTGGAGAAGACTCTTGAGAGTCCCTTGGACTGCAAAGAAACCCAACCAGTTCATCCTAAAGGAGATCAGTCCGGTGCCATCACCTTCTCTGTGAAATCCCCATAAGATCAAATAAAAAGGAAAGCAGATATTATTTACAGATATGAAAACAACAGTATGAAATAACTCTTGTGACCAAAATCAGGGAACCATACACTAATACACAATTGTGACAGAAACTTTTGGTATATAATAAAATTTCAGTTCTTGGGAATCATAAAACAGAAAGCTTCATTCGCCATTTCTTATGCTACCTTACTTTTGTTCCGTTCCGTTCAGTCGCTCAGTTGTGTCCGACTCTATGCGACCCTGTGGACTGTAGCCTACCAGGCTTCTCTGTCCATGGGATTCTCCATGCAAGAATACTGGAGTGGGTTATCGTTTCCTTCTCCAGGGGATCTTCCCGACCCAGGGATCAAACCCGGGTCTCCCGCATTGGAGGCAGACGCTTTAACCTCTGAGCCACCAGGGAAGCCCACCTTACTTTTGTAGAAAGCAGCAATGAAAGATTTCCAAAGAAGTTGAGATTATGGAATTTTGACTGAAAAATAAGTTCATTATTATGTCTCCTGCTTCGTCCATATTAACCCTGTCTCCTGGAAGGCATGTCACAGATGTCTCTTTGCTCAATTTTCTTCTCTAGATTATTTCTGAATCCCTTCTAGTCATTCATATATGGTGATTTTATGTACTTCTTCCACTCATCAGTCATGAGGAATGAGAAGGAAGACTCAAATTGATGAGAACTAATCCTGGCGAGCCTCAGGCCTCAAGGAGCACCAGACTCTCCCCAGAGTGTCCTAAAACTCAGGGAGGAAATCTTTTCATAACAATTTTAACAAGATGCCTATCTTTTGTTGTTGATCTCGCTCTACATTTCTCAGTAGACTTATTGAATAATTGTGTTCTTATGAAAATAAATCTTTCATGTGATGAATTCAGGTAGGGTGGAGCAGGGAAATAATTTTTAATCTGGAAGGCAATTACTGATGACCTGGGTTGCTTTGTTGTTTCTGTCATAAATGAGCACTGTGATTTGGGACAAGAGACTTTACCTTTCAGTGTCTTTGCTCTTAAAAAATGAGAAAAATAATAAGTACCTCAGAGTATTGTTATAAAAATTAAATTGTATAATGCTTGTGAGAAATCCTAGCTTAGTAGGGAGTCAGTAATTATTGCTGATTCTGAGGTGAACTTCTGGAGAACTTTGAGATATAAGCTCCCAAGCACAGTAAGGAGCTACCTTAATTCCTGTGAAGATGCTGATCTCGCCTTCCTGTTCCTGTCAGTTTAAAGAGATGGAGAGAAAGGTGCAAACAGACACAAAAATCCAGGTCCTGTGGGGAACTCTAGACAAGGATTCATGGATTTTCCATCAGCTGCATATCACTAATTAAAAATATTTAAATGAAAGATAGTTAAACAGCTTGCTAAAGAAAACAATTTGCATTGTTGTACATTTTATGAATTACTTTAAAACAAGAATAGGGTCACAGATGTAGAAAACAAATTTATGGTTACCAAGGGAGAAAGGTGTGGGAAGGATAAATTGGGAGATTAAGAATGACAAGTATACACTACTATATATAAAATAGAAAACTAATAAGAATCTACTGTATAGCACAGGGAACTGTACTGAATACTCTGTAATGACCCTTAAGAGAACAGAATCTAAAAAACAGTGGATATATGAATATATGTAACTGATTCACTTTGCTATACAGCAGAAACTAATACAACACCATGAATCAGCTACACTCCAATAAAAGTTACATTTAAAGAATTCTGCTTCCTAAAGAAGAAATGCAGTTATTTTTGAACTAGGAAAATATTAAACCTGATGGCAGATCAAAATGGATAAAGAAGAAGTGGTACATATATACAATGGAATATTACTCAGTCAAAAAAGGAGGAACTTTGAGTCAGTTGAAATGAGGTGGACTTACCTAGAGCCTGTTATACAAAGTGAAGTAAATCAGAAAGAAAAAAGCAAATATTGTATATTAACACATATATATGGAATCTAGAAATATGATACTGAGGAACCTATTTGTAGGGCAGCAATGGAGATGCCAACAGAGAGTACAGACTTGTGGACACAGTGGGAAAGGAGGGGGTAGATAAAATGAGAGAATAGCATTGAAATATATCCATTACCACACATAAAACAGATAGCTAGTGGGAAATTGCAGTATAAACAGGGAGCTCGGCCCAGTGCTCTGTGATGATCTAGAGGAATAGGATAGAGATGGCGTGGGAGAGAGGCTAAAGAGGGAGGGGAGTATGTGTATTTATGGATAATTCATGTTGTTGTATTGGAGAAGGAAATGGCAACCCACCCCAGTATTCTTTCCTGTAAAATTCCACAGATGCAGGAACCTAGTAGGCTACAGTCCATGGGGTTGCAAAAAGTCAGACACGACTGAGCGACTTCACTTTCTTTATTTCTATAGCTCCTTTTGGAGAAGGAAATGGCAACCCACTCCAGTGTTCTTTCCTGGAGAATCCCATGGACAGAGGGGCCTGGTGGGCTACAGTCTATGGCGTTGCAAAGAGACGGACACGACTAAGCAACTAACACACACACATACATTGTTGTATGGCAGAAACCAACATAACATTTAAAGCAATTAGCCTCCAATTAAAAATAAAAAATAAACACAAACTTGGAACAAGAAAAAAAATGGAAAAAATTGTACATTTAAGTAAAATTATTTGTGAGGGTCACTAACAAATGGACCATAGAATAAAGACTACTAGGCATTGTAGAAGATCATTTTACTAATGAAAATGAGCAAGTATGGTTTAGTTCACTGTCTTCTGCCAAGTTCCTTATGTGGTTTAATTAAAATTTATAGAGTAGGTTTAAGGCTGAAAATCTAAGGCCAGAATTTTGCATCAGTCTCTGTTGAGGGTTAAGGATCTGTCAGTGAGGTATGGGAGGAATTTTCAGGCCCTTTAAGTGATCCAGCTGTATTCTCTCATCCCCACTTTACACCGTCCTCAAGCTAATAGTGGCATGAGAAGGCTCTCACCTTGTTACAGCCATTCAATATTGTTCCCTTCATGTGATGTTTGTCAGTCTAAGCCTATGGTTGAAGCTTTAGGAAAAGAGTTCACCCCAAAATCCTTACCACATATGTTATGGCCATATTTTTATGCAATATAATATCAAGAATTTTTTTCTTCCCATTTGTTGAGTTAAAGGTATCATGACAGTACAGGGAGGCTCATCTCTGCCCTGGATCATTAACCACAAATGTACCATTTGTGGTTTTCAAAATATGTATAATTCTCTACATCTTCCTCAACCTAAGATACATTGATCAAAGGGCTTATATATGTGAATTTTAAAAATATTTTGAGGCAATTATGTATATATACTATAAGTATGAGAACCATTGCCACACTTAAAAGATGGTTCACAAGAAACAAATATTCCTTGGTGGTACTGACGCATACACATCAAAAATTGAGAACCACTGCTAGTGTTATGTCAGAAATCATTAAAAAATTCTTGTGATTCATTTTTTAAAACAATTTTAAAAATACCCCCCAACTTCATTGAGCTATAGCTGACATATAATCATGTGCAAATTTAAGGTGGACATGTGATGATTTTATAAACATATATCTTGCAAAATGATTGCCACAATAGGTTAAGTACCTATTTCTTTATCTGAATAATACAGTTAACTATTGAAGGGATATTGTGAGGATTGAAATATGAAAAGGAAACTGACACAAAGCAGGTATCCATTGCATGATGCTTACTCTTATTTTTGACAGTATGAGAAATATTAATTATACAAACTAAGCAAAGGCAGCATTATCCAAGATACATAAAGGGCAAGAGGGATGGAAATTTATGTCCAGATTCTAGCAAGTTTCTCTGGGTATAGCATTTACCTAAGGGTCAGCTTATTTCTAGACTGAGTCATTTATAGAAGGATAGAATATCTTAATTATAGGAGAGTATGGAACTCATTTGATATAGCTTCCTTTCCCATGCAGGAATCACCTTTTAAGTAATAGTTCCTTGGGCTAGGGGTCAGTAGGTCTCTTCTGGAGATGACCTGGAGAGATCTTGCTTATTCATTTTTTAGTTGTTGTTGTTAATTAGTTTATTTTTTATTGAAGGAAAATTGCTTTACAGAATTTTAATGTTTTCTGTCAAAACTCAACATGAATCAGCTATAGGTATACATATATCCTCTCCCATCTCCCTCCCCATCCAACCCCTCTAGGTTGATACAGAGCCCCTGTTTAAATTTCCTGAGCCATACAGCAAATTCCTGTTGGCTATTTATTTTACATATGGTAATGTAAGTTTCCGTGTTACTCTTTCCATACATCTCACCCTCTCCTTCCCTCTCCCCATGTCCATAAGTCTATTCTCTATTTCTGTTTCTCCATTGTTGCCCTGTAAATAAATTCTTCAGTACCATTTTTCTAGATTCCGTATATATGTGTTAGAATACGGTATTTATCTTTCTCTTTCTGACTCACTTCACTCTGTATAACGGTTCTAGGTTCATCCCTCTCATTAAAACTGATTCAAATGCATTACTTTTTATGGCTGAGTAATATTTCATTGTGTATATATACCACAACTTCTTTATCCGTTCATCTGTTGATGGACATCTATTTTGCTTCCATGTTCTAGTTATTGTAAATAGTGCTGCAACGAACAATGGGATACATGTGTCTCTTTTGGTTTCTTCAGAGTATATGCCTAGGAGTGGGATTGCTGAGTCATATTGTGGTTATATTCCTAGTTTTTTAAGGAATCTTCATACTGCCTTCTACGGTGGCTCTATCAGTTTACATTCCCAACAACAGGGCAAGAGCATTCCCTTTTCTCCACACCCTCTCCAGCATTAATTGTTTGTAGACATTTTGATAAGGGCCATTCTGACTGGTGTGAGGTGATATCTCAGTGTAGTTTTGATTTGCATTTCTCTAATAATGAGCAATCTTGAGCATCTTTTCATATGCTTGTTAGCCATCTGTATGTCTTCTTTGGAGAGATGTTTGTTTAGGTGTTTTTTTCCACTTTTTGACTGGGTTGTTTGTTTTTCTTGTATTGGGTTGTATGAGCTGGTTATATATTTTGGAAATTAATCCTTTGTCAGTTGTTTCATTTGCTATTATTTTCTCCCATTCTGAGAGCCGTCTTTTCACCTTGCTTATAGTTTTCTTTGCTGTGCAAAAGCTTTTAAGTTTAATCAGGTCCCACTTGTTTACTTTTGTTTTTATTTCCATTATTCTAGGAGGTGAGTCATAGAGGATCTTGCTTTAATTTACGTCATTGTGTGTTCTGCCTGTTTTCTGCTAAGAGTTTTATAGTTTCTGGTCTTACATTTAGGTCTTTAATCCATTTTGAGTTTATCTTTCTGTATGGTGTTAGGAGATGTTCTAATTTCATTCTTTTACATGTAGCTGTCCAGTTTTCCCAGCACCATTTATTGAAGAGGCTGTCTTTGCCCCATTGTGTATTCTTTCCTCCTTTGTCAAAAATAAAGTACCCATAGGTGAATGGGTTTATTTCTGGGCTTTCTATCTTGTTCCATTGGTCTATATTTCAGTTTTTGTGCCAGTGGCATGCTGAATTGATGACTGTAGCTTTGTAGTATAATCTGAAGTTAGGAAGGTTAATTCCTCCAGCTCCATACTTCTTTCTAAAGACTGTTTTGGCTATTCGGGATCTTTTGTGTTTACATATGAATTATGAAATTTTTTGTTCAAGTTCTGTGAAAAATGTCATTGGTAATTTGATCACATTGAATCTGTAGGTTGCATTTGGTAGTATAGTCATTTTCACAGTATTGATTCTTCCTACCCAGGAACATGTAATATCTCTCCATCTGCTTATGTAGTCTTTGATTTTTTTCGTTAGTATCTTATAATTTTCTGTGTACAGTTCTTTTGTCTCCTTAGGTAAGTTTATTCCTAGATATTTAATTATTTTTGTTGCAATGGTGAATGAGATTGATTCCTTAATTTCTCTTTTTGATTTTTCATTGTTAGTATATAGAAATGAAAGTGATTTCTCTGAATTGATTTTGTATCCTGCAACTCTGCTAAATTCACCGATTAGCTCTAGTAATTTTCTGATACTATCTTTAGGGTTTTCTATGTGCAGTATCATGTCATCTGCAAACAGTGAGAGCTTTACTTCTCTTCTGATCTGGATTCATTTCTTTTTCTTCTCTGATTGCTGAAGCTAGGACTTACAGAACTCTGTTGAATAATATTGGCGAAAGTGGACACCCTTGTCTTGTTCCTGATCTTAGGGGGAATGTTTTCAGTTTCTCACCACTGAGAATAATGTTTGCTGTAGGATGATCATACATGGCCTTGAGGTAGGTTCCTTATATGCCCATTTTTTGAAGATATTTAATCATAAACCGGTGCTGAGTTTTGCCAAAGGCTTTTTCTGCATCTATTGAGATGATCATATGGTTTTTATCTTTTAATTTGTTAATGTGGTATATCACATTGATTGATTTGCATATATTGAAGAATCCTTGCATCCCTGGAATAAACCCAACTTGATCATGGTGTATGAGCTTTTGGAAGCATTGCTGAATTTTGTTTGCTAAAATTTTGTTGAGGATTTTTGCATCTATGTTCATCAGTGATATTGGCCTATAGTTTTCTTTTTTGTGTTGTCTTTGTCTGGCTTTGATATCAGGGTGAAATGAATTTGGAAGTGTTCCTCTGCAATTTTTTGAAAGAGTTTTAGAAGGATAGGCATCAGCTCTTCTCTAAATGTTTGATAGAATTCTCCTATGAAGCCATCTGGTTCTGGGCTTTTGTTTTTGGAAGATTTTTGTTCGCAGCTTCAATTTCAGTGCATGTAATTGGGTTGTTCATAATTTCTATTTCTTCCTGGTTCAATCTTGGAAGATTGAACTTTTCTAAGAATCCATTTCCTCCAGGTTATCTATTTTATTTACATATAGTTGTTCATAATAGTCTCTTATAATCCTTTGTATTTGTGCATTGTCAGTTGTAACCTTTCCTTTTTCATTTCTAATTTTGTTGATTTGATTCTTCTCTCTTTATTTTGATGAGTCTGGCTAAAGGCTTGCCAATTTTGTTTATCTTCTCAAAGAACCAGCTTTTAGTTTTGTTAATCTTTATTATTGTTTCTTTAATTTCTTTTTCAGTTATTTCTGCTCAGATCTTTATGATTTATTTCCTTCTGCTAACTTTGAGGGCTTTTTTTGGTTTGTTTCTCTTTTTCCAGTTGTTTAAGTGTACAGTTAAATTATCTATTTGATGTTTTTCTTGTTTCTTGAGGTAGGATTGTATTGCTGGTATAAACTTCCCTCTTGGAATTGCTTTTGCTGCATCCCATAGGCTTTGAGATGTCATGTTTTCATTGTCATTTGTTTCTAGAATTTTTTTTATTTCCCTTTTGATTTCTTCAGTAACCTGTTGGTTATTTAGAAACGTGTTGTTTAATCTCTATGTGTTTGTGCTTCTTACACTTTTTTTTTCCTTGTAATTGATATCTAGTCTCATAGCACTGTGGTTGGAGAAGATGCTGGATATGGTTTCAATTTTCTTAAATTTACTTAGGTTTGATTTGTGACCCAAGATGTGGTCTATCCTGGAGAATGTTTTATGTGCACTTGAGAATAACATATATTCTTCTGCATTTGGATGGAATGTCCTGAAGATATCAATGAGATCCATCTCACCTAATGTATCATTTAAGACTTGTGTTTCCTTATTAATTTCCTATTTTGATATCTGTTCATTGGTGTGAGTGGGGTGTTAAAGTCTCTTACTATTATTGTGTTACTGTCAATTTCTCCTTTCATGTCTGTTAGTGTTTGTCTTATGTATTGAGTAGCTCCTGTATTGGGTACATCAGTTCAGTTCAGTTCAGAGTCGCTCAGTTGTGTCCTACTCTTTGTGACCCCATGAATCACAGCACGCCAGGTTACAATTGTTATGTCTTCCCCTTGGATTGATCCCTTGATCATTATGCAATGTCCTTCCTTATCTCTGGTAGTCTTCTTTATTTTAAGGTCTATTTTTTCTGATATGAGGATTGCTACAACAGCTTTCTTTTGCTTACCATTTGCATGGGATATATTTTCCATCCTCTCACTTTCAGCCTATATGTGTCTTGAGGTCTGAAGTGGGTTTCTTGTAGAGAGCATATATATGGGTCTTATTTTTGTATCCATTCAGCCAGTCTGTGTCTTTTGATTGGAGCATTTAATCCATTTACATTTAAAGTAATTATTGATATGTATGTTCATATTGCCATTTTCTTAATTGTTTGCTGTTGATTTTGTAGATCTTTTTTTATTTCTCTTGTATTTCTTGATTATATAAGTCCCTTTAACATTTGTTGTAAAGCTGGTTTGATGATCCTGAATTCTCTTAACTTTTGCTAGTCTGAAATGTTTTTTATTCTCCATCAATTCTGAATGAGATCCTTGCTGGGTACAGTAATCTTGGTTGTAGATTTTCCCCTTTCAGTATTTTAAATATATCCTGCCATTCCCTTCTGGCCTAAAAGATCAGCTATTAAGTGTATGGAGTTTCCCTCATCTGTTACTTGTTTTTTCTCCCTTGATGCTTTTTAATATTCTTTCTTTGTGTTTAGTCTTTGTTAGTTTGATTAGTATGTGTCTTGGTATGTTTCTCGTTGGGTTTATCCTGTATGGGACTCTTTTTGCCTCTTGGACTTGATTGACTATTTCCTTTTCCATGCTAGGGAAATTTTCAACTATAATCTCTTCAAAAATTTTCTCATACTTTTTCTTTTTCTTTTCTTCTTCCAGGACCCCTATAGTTCGAATGTTGTTGAGTTTGATGTAATCCCAGAAGTCTCTGAGACTGTCCTCAGCTCTTTTCATTCTTTTTACTTTTTTTCTGCTCTTCAGAAGTTATTTCCACCATTTTATCTTTGAGCTGACTGATTCGTTCTTCTGCTTCAAATATTCTGCTATTGATTCCTTTTGGAGTATTTTTAATTTCAATAATTGTGTTGTCTGTCTCTGGATGTTTATTCTTTAATTCCTCTAGGTCTTTGTTAATTGATTCTTGCATTTTCTCCATTTTGTTTTCAAGGTTTTTGATCACCTTTATTATCATTATTCTGAATTCTTTTTCAGGTAGTTTGCTTATTTCCTCTTCATTTATTTGGACTTCTGTGTTTCTAGTTTGTTCCTTCATTCGTGCAGTATTTTTCTGCCTTTTCATTTTTTAAAAAAGTCATTGTGTTTGAGGTCTCCTTTTCCCAGGCTTCAAGGAGAGTTGAATTCTTTCCTTGAAGAAAGTTGAATTGTTTCTTCCTTTTGGTTTCTGCCCTCCTAAGGTTGGTCCAGTGGTTTGTGAGCTTCCTATAGGGTGATATTGTGCTGAGTTTTTGTTTGTTTGTTTGTTTGTTTGTCCTCTGTTGGGTAAGGCTGAGTGAGGTGGTAATCCTGCCTGCTGATGGTTGGGTTTGTATTTTTGTTTTGCTTGTTGTTTAGATGAGGCATTCTGCACAGGGTGCTACTGGTGATTGAGTGATGCTTAGTTTTGTATTCAAGTAGAGTCCTTTGTGTGAGTTCTCACTATTTGATACCTCCTAGGGCAAAGTTTGGCTTGAAGCTCAACATTCAGAAAACAAAGATCATGGCATCTGGTCCCATCACTTCATGGGAAATAGATGGGGAAACAGTGGAAACAGTGTCAGACTTTATTTTTTTGGGCTCCAAAATCACTGCTGATGCTGAATGCAGCCAGGAAATTAAAAGACACTTACTCCTTGGAAGGAAAGTTATTACCAACCTAGATAGCATATTAAAAAGCAGAGACATTACTTTGCCAACCACGGTCCGTCTAGTCAAGGCTATGGTTTTTCCCGTGGTCATGTATGGATGTGAAATTTGGACTGTGAAGAAAGCTGATCGCCAAAGAATTGATGCCTTTGAACTGTGGTGTTGGAGAAGACTCTTGAGAGTCCCTTGGACTGCAATGAGATCCAACCAGTCCATTGTAAAGGAGATCTGTCCTGGGTGTTCATTGGAAGGACTGATGTTAAAGCTGAAAGTCCAATACTTTGGCCACCTCATGTGACAAGTTGACTCACTGGAAAAGACTCTGATGCTGGGAGGGATTGGGGGCAGGAGGAGACGGGGACGACAGAGAATGAGATGGCTGGATGGCATCACTCACTCGATGGACATGAGTTTGAGTGAACTCCAGGAGTTGGTGATGGACAAGGAGGCCTGGCATGCTGTGATTCATGGAGTTTCAAAGAGTCAGACACGACTGAGTGACTGAGCTGAACTGAACTGAGGGTTAGTTCTCTTGGAGAAGGCAATGGCAACCCACTCCAGTCCTCTTGCCTGGAAAATCCCATGGGCAGAGGAGCCTGGTAGGCTGCCATCTATGGGGTCACACAGAGTCGGACACAACTGAAGAGACTTAGCAGCAGCAGCAGAGTTAGTTCTCTAGTACTCTAGGATCTTGGAGTCAGTGTTCCCACTCCAAAGGATCAGAGCTTGATCTCTGGTCAGGAATGAAGTGGGATTAAAACAAATATCCAAAAATGAGAAATCAAAGATGAAACCCAGTTATAAAATCTGGCAAATAATAATTAAAATAATGAAGAGATCACAACTGACAACACAGAAATACAAAGGATTATTAGAGAATACTATCAGCAATTATATGGCAATAAAATGAATAACCTGGAAGAAATGGACAAATTCCTAGAAAAGTACAACTTTCCATAACTGAACCAGGAAGAAATAGAAAATCTGAACAAACCCATCACAAGCACGGAAATTGAAACTGTAATCAAAAATCTCCCAGCAAACAAAAGCCCAGGTCCAGACGGCTTCACAGCTGAATTCTACCAAAAATTTAGAGAAGAGCTAACACCTATTCTACTCAAACTCTTCCAGAAAATTGCTGAGGAAGGGAAACTTCCAAACTCATTCTATGAGGCCACCATCACCCTAATCCCAAAACCTGGTAAAGACCCCACAAAAAAAGAAAACTACAGGCCAATATCACTGATGAACATAGATGCAAAAATCCTTAACAAAATTCTAGCAATCAGAATCCAACAACACATGAAGGTCATACTTCATGACCAAGTGGGCTTTATCCCAGGAATGCAAGGATTCTTCAATATCCGCAAATCAATCAACGTAATACACCACATTAACAAACTGAAACATAAAAATCATATGATTATCTCAATAGATGCAGAGAAAGCCTTCGACAAAATTCAACATCCATTTAGGATAAAAAACCCTCCAGAAAGTGGGAATAGAAGGGACATACCTCAACCTAATAAAAGCTATATATGACAAACCCACAGCAAACATTATCCTCAATGGTGAAAAACTGAAAGAATTTCCCCTAAAATCAGGAACAAGACAAGGGTGCCCAGTCTCACCACTACTCTTCAACATAGTTCTGGAAGTTTTGGCCACAGCAATCAGAGCAGAAAAAGACATAAAAGGAATACAAATTGGAAAAGAAGAAGTAAAGCTTTCACTGTTTGCTGATGACATGATCCTCTACACAGAAAACCCTAAAGACTCTACCAGAAAACTACTAGAGCTAATCAATGATTACAGTAAAGTTTCAGGATATAAAATCAACACACAGAAATCCCTTGCATTCCTATACACTAATAATGAGAAAATAGAAAGAGAAATTAAGGAAACTATTCCATTCACTGTTGCAATGAAAAGAATTAAATACTTAGGAATAAATCTACCTAAGGAAACAAAAGACTTGTACATAGAAAACTATAAAACACTAGTGAAAGTAATCAAAGAGGACACTAATAGATGGAGAAATATACTGTGTTTGTGGATTGGAAGAATAAATATTGTAAAAATGAGTATACTACCCAAAGTAATTTATACAAGAAAAAAATAAAATGAAATAAAATAAAATAATGGAATATACACATACGTACACCCATGAGCAAAGTGAAAACAGCCCAACAAAAATAAAGTACAGTAGATTGACCCATGAAACAAAGGGAATCAAAAAGTATATTTACCAGTTAAGAACAAAACCAACTTAAGCACTAACTGGAAAACAAAACTAAAACAAGGTGTCAAGTGGGAAATAAAGCAATGAAAATAAAACTAGTAAATATCCAACCAGTCCATTCTAGAGGAGATCAATCCTGGGTGTTCATTGGAAGGACTGATGCTAAAACTGAAACTCCAATACTTTGGCCACCTCATGTGACGAGTTGACTCACTGGAAAAGACTCTAATGCTGGGAGGGATTGGGGGTGGGAGGAGAAAGGGATGACAGGGAATGAGATGGCTGGATGGCATCACTGACTCGATGGACATGAGTTTGAGTGAACTCCGAGAGTTGTTGATGGACAGGGAGGCCTGGCATGCTGTGATTCATGGGGTCGCAAAGAGTCGGCCACAACTGAGCGACTGAACTGAACTGAACTGAAATATGTTGAAAGGAAAGAAAGAATAGATATGCAAAGTTAAACAGAGGAAGATGAAGAAAATTTATATACATTAATGATTAACTGCAAGGGGAAAAGAACAGTAGTAAAGGCAAACAAATGAAATAATGTGGAAAAAATATAATAGGTTTAAAAAATTAAAAATATAAAAAAAGAAAAAAATTGGAAGAAAGAAGAGAAAAAAAAAAAAGAAAAGCAAACTCCACAGGCTGCAAAAGCCCAACGTAGAGGTAGAGATTTATAACAGCAATAGAAAGTGTGACTGAATACACACATATTCACATATATCCATAAGCAAAATCAAAATAGTCCAACAGAAATAAAGTACAATAGATTGACCCAGCAAACAAAGGAAACCAAAAATTATATCTACCAGAAAAAAATAATTAAAGCACAAACTGGAAAACAAAACTAAAGCAAGGTGCCAACTGGGGAACAAAGCAATGAAAATGAAACTAACAAATATGTTGAGAGGAAAGGAGAGGAAGAAAAGAAAGAAAGAATAGATATGCAAAGTTAAATAGAGGTAGATAAAAAAGATTTTTTTATATTGAAGATTAAATGCAAGGGGAAAAGAACAGTAGGAAAAGCAACCAAAGAATAAATGTAGAAAAATAATAAGAGGTTTAAAAACTGGAATTAAAAAAGAGAGAAAAGAGACAAAAAAGAGAGGAAAACTCCACAGAACTGCAACAGCCCAACATAGAGGCAGAGGTTTATGATAACAATAAAAAAATGTTAGTGAGAAAAAAAAAAATGCTCAAAAACTTCTACAACAGAGTGGGGGCGGGGAAGTTGGGGGAAGGGAAAAAGAAAAAGAAAAAAATCCACAAGAATCTACAGAACAAGTCAAAAACTAAGAATAATAAATATTTTTCTTGAGTCACTGCTGTCAGAGTCCTTTCCCTATGTGGAGTCACAGTCCACCTTACCTCCCTAGGAAGCCCTCTAACACTGTGCTGATCTCTGGACCTGCTGTGGGGGCAGCTCAGATTCTAATCTGGTCCTCCTTCTATGTGTTGCCTCCAGTGTCCACAGCTATCAGAGCTAGTGTGTTTTCTTTTGTGGGAGGTCTCAATGGCCTTTTATACATTCCATAGACATAGAGTCTGCTTAGTTGATTGTGTGGATTTAATCTACAGTTTGTACAGCTGGTGGGAAAGTTTTGGGTCTTCTTCCTTAGCCACACTGCCCCTGGGTTTCAATTGTGGTTTTATCTCCACCGGGACATGTGGGTCGTTCACTCGGGTTAGCTCCTGAGGCTACCCTGGAGGGCTTGGGTTAGCCCGTGAGGGCCAGGTGTGGAGGTGGTGAGTTGCTTGGGTTGCAGGGGTTCTGGCAGCATCAGGTACTCAGGGGGTTGGCGGCTAGGGCAGAAGGAAATATAGTGCTCTATAAGGTTATGGCAACCAGTATTGGTCAATATGCTCCAGTATTCTTGCCTAGAGAACCCACTCTCTGACAGAGAAACCTGGCAGGCCACAGTCTACAGGGTTGCAAAGAGTCAGACACGACCGAAGTGACCCTGTGCGTATAGAAGAAAGACTTTTTTGCCTGTGGCAGCTCTGCCCCAGTGAGAATTGAGCGTGAAGGTGGCACAGCTGCCTGGCTTGCAGGGACCCTGGTGGTGCCTAGTGTGCAGGGACACGCACTGCCTCTGCCACAGGAGTTAGGCCCTATCGGAGTCTTTAAGCTGGCGATCAGAGGCCTCTTTGGCCAGTCTTTCTCTGTAGCTTCGCCCATTCAGGCACAAAGAGGGTTCCCTTGCCTGGGAGTCCTAACTGTGGATTGGTGCATCAGGCACTTAAAGGGGCACCCTGGGTGGGGTACTACTCTATAATTCAATGCATTAGGCATTTTTAAGGGCCAGCCTCTCTATTGTTCAGCTGCTGATGCTGGCCTGTGGAGAGAGGGAGGCTATGGTGTTGGCTCTACCCGCTACGTGTGACTCAGCAATATCACCTTGCTTCCATGGCTTTCCTTCACCAGCATTTCCCACCAAGATCTCCTCCCTCACATCCCCTCAATCCTTCTCTCTGCAGTCAACAGCAGCCCTTGCCCTGGGATTGCTCCACAATCCCTAAACTCCAGCTCCCAACTGCTGTGCCTTCCAGGAAAACAGCATTCCTGTCCAGGATACGTATGGCTGTGGCAAAGACTGATTCTCATTTCATTTAGGCTGCCACAAATCAGCTGTTTCGCTCTCAGCCTTAAATGTTTCTCCTCTGATTCAGACAATTGCCCCACTGTGGGGACTGGATCCCTGCTTCAGTTCCACCACCCGCTGAGGGCAGGTCCAGTCCCACTAACACTCCTGTTTTTCTCCCTAGTTCCTTCATCTTACCGAGTTTTGCTTGGTTTTATATATTCCTTTCCACTGGTCAGGTACTCCTGTCCACTGTCACCTGGTGTTCTGCATGCACTTCTGTGTCTGAAGGTGTATCCTGATGTATCCGTGGAGAGAGATGTACTCCATCCACATCCACCCACTCCTCCACCGTTTGTTCTTCCAAGATCTTGCTTCAGTTCAGTTGCTCAGTCATATCTGACTCTTTGCAACCCCACAGACTGCAGCACGCCAGGCCTCCCTGTCCATCACCATCTCCTGGAGTTTACCCAAACTCATGTCCATCGAGTCGGTGATGCCATCCAACCATCTCATTCTCTGTCGCTGCCTTCTCCTCCTGCCCCCAATCTTTCCCAGCATCAGGATCTTTTCAAATGAGTCAGCTCTTCACATCAGGTGGCCAAAGTATTGGAGTTTCAGCTTCAACATCAGTCCTTCCAATGAACACCCAGGACTGATCTCCTTTAGGATGAACTGGTTGGATCTCCTTGCAGTCCAAGGGACCCTCAAGAATCTTCTCCCACACCACAGTTCAAAAGCATCAATTCTTCAGCGCTCAGCTTTCTTTATAGTCCAACTCTCATATCCATACATGACTACTGGAAAAAACCATAACCTTGACTAATGGACCTTTGTTGCCAAAGTAATGTCTCTGCTTTTTAATATGTTGTCTAAGTTGGTCATAACTTTCCTTCCAAAGAGTTAGTGTCTTTTAAGATCTTGCTTATTCTTTATTGATTAGTTCAGTAAAACATGGCTTGGTGTGTTTCAACAGGGTATGCCAAAAATGCTATAGGGATATGAAGAAATGAATGCTTACTTTACAATAGTTCACGATCGTGTTTAGGGCTTCCCTGGAAGCTCAGATGGTAAACAATTTGCCTGCAAGGTACCTGGGTTCAATCCCTGGGTTGGAAAGATCCCCTGGAGAAGAGAATGGCTACCCATGCCAATATCCTTGCCCGAAGAATTCCATGGGTGGAGGAGCCTGGTGGGCTACAGTCCATGGGGTTGCAAAGACTCAGACGTGACTGAGCTACTAACACACACACACACACACACACAGAGTCATGTTTAAAGTTGGGATTTTATCCCTGTAACATAATCAGGGAAACTAGTTGTAGACTCTGATGCTAGGAAAGGTTGGGGGCGGGAGGAGAAGGGGACGATAGAGAATGAGATGGCTGGATGGCATCACCGACTCTGTGGACATGAGTTTGAGTGAACTCCGGGAGTTGGTGATGGACAGGGAGGCCTGGCCTGCTGTGATTCATGGGGTCACGGAGAGTCGGACACGAATGAGTGACTGAACTGAACTGAGTTGTAGTCCCAGGTGATACTTCGTGGCACTATCCCCTTCCCTATTCATAAAGCCATGTGCTATGTCTTTTTAAGCTTCCTATTCTTCCCAAATAAACATGGTTTCTGGATAGAATCTGGTTTGTTATTTAATCAGAGGTGCATATTTCTAATGGAAGCTCAGTGCAGTTCCTTTCCAAGGTAACGATAAGTAATTCTTTGATGACTCAGCAGGTAAAGAATCTGGCTGCAATGAAGGACACACAGGAGATGAGGTATCTTCAATACCAGGGTGGGGAAGATCCTCTGGAGAAAATTGCAACCCATTCTAGTATTCTTTCCTGAAAAATTCCACAGACAGAAGAGCATGGTTGGCTATAGCCCAAAGGGTCACAAAAGAGTCAGACATGACCGAGTGAGCGTGCACACACACACACACACAAGCAATAAAAATAAGGTTTTCTTAGGACAAACACCTATGTAGGAGACTCTTTTTACTCCCACACAGGGAAAAAATAAAGATGTTTTTAATTTTAGCTTTGATTCAATCCTGGTTTCACTATTTAGCAACTGAAAGGCAAGGAGCAAATTTTTAAACCACCGAAAGCCTCAGTTTTCCCATCTGTAAAGTGAAGATAATAAAAGAAGTTTTCTCACAGTGATACAGAATTAAGTGGAATGATATATGTAATTAGTATCTGGTCCAAAATACAGTATATACTTTGCTATTAGAAAAAGCCCACTAGGTAAATAATGAGTTTTTTTTTCCAGTCAGCCTTCTGTATCCACAGATTCCATATCATTCCACAGTGTGAGCCAACTGCATGGCACCATTTTGTGTAAGGAACTTGAGCATCTGAGGATTCTGGTATCTGCAGCAGGCCCAGGAACCAATTCCCCATAGATGCTAAAGGCTGACTGTATTGTGTGCACTTATTCTCCCTGCTCTTCAGTCTATCTATTGATCATATATTCTGTGGGGACGTGGAGGACTGTAATCTCCCAGTCAAGCTGTAGAAACCCAGATAACACAAGCCTAGCAAGCCTTCAAGGAGAAGAAACACATGAATTCAAGAGATTGCAAGAGGATCTCACTGAACTGAGCTTGAAATTACATGAAAAGAAACTTTTAAGAGTTATTTCCTATTCAAAAAGGACTTACTGCATTATTAAATTCCATCACACTGGGAGCTTTGCTCCTTCACATTTGTGCTTTCAAATCTTACTTATTACAGTTCCAGCCTAGATCGGGCAAAGGAAGCTGAGAAAGGAACTGCTGGGCAATAGATCAGAAAGGAGATATTTGTAGAGATGAGAATAGCTGCAGCTTTCTACCTACATTTGTGTGTTGCTTTTAATTTTTCAAAACACCTTCACTTCCACCTTCTATTGGTGTTGGTAGCAAGGAGCTGGCAGACAGTGAACCCATAGATACAAATCTCCTAGGTAATAAAACAACTATGCCTCTGCTTATTCAGGTTGCCCCTTAAAATCTTCAGAATAATATGAGCACTGTGAGTATTTTATAACAACATATTAGTTTACTATGTATCCACCATGTGCATAATATCTGACAAATATCTTACATTCATTTTCTACTTGATTTTTAAAATAACACTTTGAAGTAGCTGGTTTTGTTTGTTTCATATCAGTGACTTGCTCAAGGTCCTATAGTTAGTAAATAGCAGACCTGGAATTTAAATGCAGAAATTTAATAACAAAACGTGCTTTTTAGCTAATCTACTTCAATGCAGAGCAATTAATCCTGTGCTTGGAAATAAATATATAAAAAAGGTGGAAGATTCTATCCTAAGGCAAATTAAAAGAGCAGAACCTTGGAAGGAGAATGGCAATTTACTGTCAGTGTAAATTTAAATGGTTAAAGTTGATTCCAAGAGAAAAAGAGGTCTTATATGTAGGTCTTTAATCCATTTTGAGTTTATCTTTGTGTATGGTTTCAAGAAGTGTTCCAATTTCATTCTTTTGTTGTAGTTGTCCAGTTCTCCCAGGATCACTCATTAAAGAGACTGTCTTTTCCCCACTGTATATTATTGCCTCCTTTGTCAAAGATAATGTGCCCATAGGTGCATGATTTTATCTCAGGGCTTTACATAGGCGGAACACTGTATGACAAAAATCATAGCAAGATCCTCTACGACCCACCACCTAGGATAATGGAAATAAAAACAGAAATTAACAATTGGGACCTAATTAAACTTAAAAAGTTTTTGCACAGCCAAGGAAACTATAAACAAGGTGAAAAGACAGAATGGGAGCAAATAATAGCAAATAGAATAACTGACAAAGAATTAATTTCCAAAATATACAAGCATCTCATACAACTCAATACCAGAAAAACAAGCAACCTAATCTAGTAGACAAAAGACCTAAACAGACATATCTCCAAAGAAGACATACTGATGGCTAATAAGCATATGAAAAGATACTCATTGCTCTTATTAGAGAAATTTAAATCAAAACTATGAGATATCACCTCACACTGGTCAGAATGGCCATCATCAAAAAATCCAAAAACACAAGTGCTGAAAAGGGTGTGGAGAAAAGGGACCCCTCTTGCACTGTTGGTGGGAAGTATGTTGATTCAGCTACTAGGAAAGACGGTATGGAGAGTTCTTAAAAAACTAGGAATAAAACTACCATATGACCCAGCAATACCACTTATAAGCATATAACTTGAGGAAATCAGAATTGAAAAATACATATATACCCCAATGTTCATTGCAGCACTATTTACAATAGTTAGGTCATGGAAGTAATCGAGATGTCCAACAACAGATGAATGGAAAAAGAAGTTGTGGTACATATATACCATGGAATACTACTCAGCCATCAAAAGGAATGCATTTCAGTCAGTTCTAATGAGGTAGATAAACCTGCAACCTATTATACAGAGTGAAGTAAGTCAGAAAGAGAAAAACAAATATCATATATTAACACATATATATAGAATCTAGAAAGATGCTACTAAGGAACCTATTTGCAGGGCAGCAATGGAGATGCGGACATAGAGAACAGACTTATGGGCATGGGCAGAGGGAGGAAGGAGAGGGTGAGATGAATGGAGAGAGTAGCATGCAAGCATGTACACTGCCATTTGTCAAATAGTCAATGGAAATTTGCTGTATGACTCAGGGAACTCAAAGCAGGGCTCTGTAACAATCTAGAGGGTGGGAAAGGGTGGCAGGTGGGAGGAAGTTTCAAGAGGGAAGAGACATCTGTGTGCCTGTGGCTAATTCATGGTGATGTATAGTAAAAGTCAAACCAATATTGTTAAATTATCCTTCAATTAAAAGTAAATAAATTAAAAAGCAAGAGACAAAGAAGGCAGAGAAAGTGGAGAAAGTGTGATTTTTAAGGACCTAGAGGAGAGGAAGCAAATGAAACTGAGCACATGTAGGACAGAGAGATGGTTTATTAGAGTACTGGCCAGCTGTATGGTCAGGGAAGGTTATATAGAAAGAAGGAATCTTAGTAAAATTTTGATTTCTGACCTGTTTCTGTAACCCCATACATACCTTGCTGAATTAAATAGATCTCAGTGTCTGTCAGCTGGCACCCATTTAGAAAAACATATAAACAAAGATGTAACCCTTAATGAATAAGTTTTAAATTTGCAGAGCCCTTCAGCATGAAGAAATTTCAGATTATGATGAAGGAAAAAATGGAGAAACGAGGCACAGTCAATTAGACATGTTCGTTGACTTCCCTAAGATAAAAAATTCTTTGGGGACTAGCTCAAATTACCTGGTTCATTGCTTTTTGTCCTGTCCTAGAATTAACCAAAGGTAACGTGTGTTCTCTAAGTTGAAAGTTTCGCATTTATTTATAAACATTGATCCAGAGCAATGGGAATCCTTTATGAATAATGGACATGGCATAGGAACTGGTGGCCTCCCTGGACCTGGGTTAACAGAAATCACCTATAACCCTTCTTCAGGTGCTTTCTGATGCTTCTGTACTAAAGAGGGACATTTTGATATTGTCTGTCTTCTTATCTTGGCTTCATGTTTTTTTTTTTTTTTGTCTCTGTGCCTCTTTGTAAACAGTATGTATCTCTCTATTTGTGCTCCAAATCCATCCATCCTGTGTTGCCTTGGCTGGCTTCAGCAAGCCTTCTCTACATGTGATTCTGCCTGTCCATCAGGGCACACCTGCTCCTCATTCTAGGGTTGATGAAAGCCTCCTCTCCCCATTAAGACTGTGACCTCCCTGAAATGTAGTAACCAAGTCTTGTGCCTCTCCTTCACCCCTCATAGCACATCAAGGATATGTTCAGTGAACCTTTGATGAATGATGACAGCATTAACATTACTTCAATGACAAATTATCAGAAATTTTAATTTTATTAAAGTATGATTGATTTATAATCATATTAATTTCAAGTATAGAACACAGTAATTCAATATTTTTACAGGTTATAGTCCATTTAAAGTTATAAAATATTGACTGTATTTCCTGTTCTGTATGATATATCCTTGTAACTTATTTATTTTATACTTACTAGTTTTTACCCCCTGATCCCCTACCCCAACTTGCCCCACCCGCTTTGCTCTCCCCATTGTTAATGACTACTTTGTTCTCTATATCTGTGAATCTGTTTTGTTATATTTATTCTTTGTTTATTTTTTAGATTCTATGCATAAATGATAATGTACAATATTTGTCTTTCTCTGACTTATCTCATGAAGCATGCTACTGCTAAGTCACTTCAGTCGTGTCCAACTCTGTGTGACCCCATAGACGGAAGCCCACCAGGCTCCCCTGTCCCTGAGATTCTCCAGGCAAGAACACTGGAGTGGGTTGCCATTAAGTTCATACATGTTGTTGCAAATAGCAAATGAAAACATTTCTTTCTTTTTTATGGCTGAGTACTATTCAATTTTATAACTACAGGCACATACACACACACAGAGGCATATCTCAAGAGATATTGGGAGTTTTTTGTTCCAGACTACTACAATAAGGTAAATATTACAGCAGAGTGATTCACACAAATTTCTTGGTGTTTTTCATTGCATATAAATCGTGTTGTGTGTTGCTCAGTCATGTCTGACTCTTTGCGATCCCATGGACTGCAGCCTGCCTCTGTCCATGGGGATTCCCCAGGCAAGAATATGGAAATGGATTGCCGTGCCCTCCTCCAGGGATCTTCCCAACCCACGGATTGAACCCAGGTCTCCTGCATGCAGGTGGATTCTTTACCAACTGAACCACCAGGGAAGCCCATAAAATATGCTTACAATATACTATAATCTATTAAGTATGCAGTAGTATTAGATCTAAAAAGTCATACAAATTTTAATTTAAAATATTTTCTTGCCAAAAAAATGCTAACCATCATCTGAGCCTTCAGCAAATCATAGCGGTTACATCAAAGATCACTGATAACCATAGCAAATATAATAATAATGAAAACGTTTAAAATATTTTGAGAATTGCCAAAATGTGACACTAAGAGACTGAAGTAGGCAAATGTGTTTGGAAAAATGGAGCTGATAGACTTGCTTGATGCAGAATTGCAACACATCTTCAATTTGTAAACAATGCAATTTCTACAAAGCACAATAAAGTGAAGCACAATAAAATGAGGTATGCTTTTATAACTATAAAATATAAATCTATATTGAGCTTCCCAGGTGGTGCTAGTGGTAAAGTACCTGCCTGTCAAGGCAGAAAACATCAGAGACGCAAGTTCTATCCTTGGGTCAGGAAGATCCACTAGAGGAGGGCATGGCAGCCCACTCCAGTATTCTTGCCTAGCGAATCTCATGGACAGAGGTGCTTGGTGGGCTACAGTCCATGGGATCAAAAGTGTCGGACACAACTGAGCACATAAACGCATAAATCTATATCTGTATCTATATATCTCCTACTGGTTTTGTTTCTCTACCATGACTAACACAATAGGGAATTAGCTTGGGATGATTTTCTTTTTCCCAATGTGGTTATGTACCTGCTGTGGTGCACTAAAATCTCTCATCAGAAATAAAGACATTAGTACCTTGGCAGGTAAAAAATCCACTTAAGACAATGTTCAGATGTTAGCCCCCTCAGGCACTATCTCAGATGAAGAGACATATGTCACCTAAAGTCATATCCTTTCCCCATGTCCAGTAGCTGATTAACATATGGGTATAAAGTACAGCTCTCTCACTCCAAACTGTGACCATACTAGCTCCATAGCAGCTTAGGGGTTAGTGGAGACTCTGTGAAGCTCACCTCCTCCATCTGTCCAGTCTTGCTTCTTCCACCATGATTTCTCAGGCATTAATCCCAAGAACATGCCATTATAAAATTTCTGAATGCTAACCTCCATCCCAGAGCTGGGTTGCTGCAGCAGAATCCAGCTGCCATCCCGCATCTCCTGAGACATCTTGCTTGAGTCTTCCCAGTTCATATTTAACCTTTTGTGACACTGGCGGTCTTTATCATATCATTTAATACATATTTCAGTCATTGTAAACCCATGGCCTGCTAAGTTCATCTTGTCCTCAAATTAGTTTTTATTGCCATGAACATTATTTTGTGACATTTTACAGTTAAATGGCTTGGGTTTGATATGCTTTCCAGTTTGATATGAATCCCACTCGTCATATTGTCTTATATTCATCAGCTTCACTAGTCTTTTATCACTTGCACTACTCAGAAGACATTCAGTCTGTAACCCCCATACCTACTTCTGTACCTTCTTTTATTTTTATACTTTTGCCCATGTGCCTACAGGTAGAAGTTCCTAGAAGGCATGTGACTGTCCAGTATCTTGTGGTGAGTGAGTGAGTGAAGTCGCTCAGTCGTGTCCGACTCTTTGCGACCCTATGGGCTATAGACTACTATTCTCTGTCCATGGGATTCTCCAGGCAAGAATACTGGAGTGGGTTGCCATTTCCTTCTCCAGGGGATCTTCCCGACCCAGAGATTGAACCCAGGTCTCCAACATTGCAGGCAGATGCTTTACCCTCTGAGCCACCAGGGAAGCCCTAAACATACAGTACTGGATTTTTTTTTTTTTTAATGCATAGGAGCATGTGGTTTATGTGAGATCAGCTGTATGTTTAGCACCTTTTCTGTTGTATATGATGAGTGTCTAGTTGGTACTCAAAAAAGATGTACTGGCAAATCAAGAATTCCATTCATATAGCAAATGAACCTATTATGGTTCAATGTTATTATGTTTGTGGGGATTATCTGAAAAAAAAATTTCCAGAATACTTGGATCTGGAAACTATATTTATCTAGCAATAATAACATTTATTGAGTAGCCTACACTCCCAAATGCAACCAGCATTCACTAACAGTTTTAAATTGCAGCCTTTAAACAATAGTGATCACCCAGAAATAGGATGTATTTTACTAAATATTCACTAAGTAGGACTAAATATAGTAAAATCAACTCCTAATTTGTTGGTGTATCTTGTGTGTATCAAATGACTGTTGTATATTTCAGTTTTCTCATTCTTAAATGTTGCTAGTTATACCAGATAATAACAGTTAACATCATTAGGCTTTAGTTTACCAAACAGAAGTTGATGGTTCAGTTCAGTTCAGTTCAGTCGCTCAGTCGTGTCCGACTCTTAGCGACCCCATGAACCACAGCACGCCAGGCCTCCCTGTCCATCACCAACTCCCGGAGTTCACTCAAACTCATGTCCATCGAGTTGGTGATGCCATCCAGCCACCTCATTCTCTGTCTTCCCCGTCTCCTCCTACCCCCAATCGCTCCCAGCAACAGAGTCTTTTCCAGTGAGTCAACTCGTCGCATGAGGTGGCCAAAGTATTGGAGTTTCAGCTTTAGCATCACTCCTTCCAATGAACACCCAGGAGCTGATGGTAGCTAAAGCAAATTCTAGCTCTAGGAAAGCTTGATGATAAAGGAGACATTTGTGTTATGTATATGGATATGCTCAACCAAGCTCATGTGTTCATGTAATGTTATACTAAATAACAATGAGTGAATGTAGAAATGTTTAGAAAAAGTTAACAATGTACAAAATGTTCACTTCTGTCTGTTATGGACAGTAGGGAAAAGCAAGCTTCAAGCAAAATTCCCAAACTAGGGAAAGGTAAATTATGGTACATCAACTTTATGGAACACTGTGCAGCTATTAAAAGATACACAAAATATATGTAGAGCACTGCAAAATTATGTTTAGGATGCAGCATTAAGAACAAGCATTCAACAAAATTAGGTGCTAGAATTACAACTATAAAAAACAGGTATACATTTGGACAAAGAATGCATGAGAATACATGAAAATCAAAACAACTGCTTTAGAGTGATAGAATTATGGATAACTTTTTCTTCAAAATTTTCTTTAATGTTATATTGTTTCTGTAATACAAATACTATGAATATGAAAAGAATTACAATGAATAAAGCAATCAGAGATTGTCTTAAAGATAAACAGTAACATTAAATAAAGACGAGCTAGATGAGACATGTATTACATTTTCTGGAATCATTCATGCATAGGACATTTCCCAGAAGTCTAAAAGGGCTGCTTAACCAAAGAATATTGACAACAAGATATTGGAGAGAGAGATGGGAAAAGGAAATGAGGGTTGTAGGTCGGAGAAGGCAGTGGCATCCCAATCCAGTACTCTTGCCAGGAGAATCCCATGGACGGAGGAGCCTGGTAGGCTATAGTCCATGGGGTCGCTAAGAGTCGGACATGACTGAGTGACTTCACTTTCACTTTTCACTTTCATGCACTGGAGAAGGAAATGGCAACCCACTCCAGTATTCTTGCCTGGAGAATCCCAGGGACGGAGGGCTGCCGTCTATGGGGTCGCACAGAACCGGACACGACTGACACGACTTAGCACAGCAGCAGCAGGTCTACCACAAACTCCTTTGAAGACCTTTCCTTCCTTCTGACTTCTACATTAACTCATGTAGCTTTGTACATTGTTAACATACTTACCATCTCTCTCCTTCCATTGTTTCCTTTGCTCCATAAACAAGTTCATGTGCAGCTTCCCTCAAACCACCTAAGAATTAACAGGTGTACTGGAGAAAGGCCAGGAGGAAGGCCCCTATCTAGACTTTTAGAAAAGTTTTGTACTGTGGTTTATCAAGATTGCAGAGAGTCAAAAGCAAAAGAATAAGAGGAGAGGGGAGAGAATCTTTGAGACTGGCTCTATAACTACAGAAATTTGTCAGGCTAGGATTCAGGATAGGGACATTCTCTTTCATATGGTTACAAATATTCTTCCTGCAAAATGGTTTTTGACTTTTTGCTGATGGGGGCAAATCATGAATCATTTTAAGTTATAAACTATTTTAAAAGAGTGGGCCTTTGTTTTATAATATGGTAGTACAGTGACTTCTGTTCTACTTCCATATGTATATTTATTATTCTTTTAATTAATTTTGATTGGAGGAATGTGTTAGTTTCTGCTGTAGAGCAAAATGAATCAGATATATATATATATGTATATATATAACCACTCTAGATTGTATTTCCATATAGGTCATTATAAGTATTGAGGAGAGTTCCCTTTGCTATAAAGTAAGCCCTTATTATCTATTTTATATATAGTGTATATGTCAATACCATTCAAGTATATTTAATGACTGTGTTTCAAAATAGGCTTTGGGGCATGAATAGAAGTATATTGTCACACTGGTCTATCAGTTTTAAATTGAATCAACTTTTTTCACACTGATACCTACTTATACAACAAACTGAGTTTGAGTGTACTCCGGGAGTTGGTGATGGACAGGGAGGCCTGGCGTGCTGTGATTCATGGGGTCGCGGAGAGTCGGACATGACTGAGCGACTGAACTGAACTGAACTGATCAGATAGTATTTCACCTAGAATTTTCATAGTAATCTTTTTCTGGCGTTATAAAGTTAATCTGTTACCTTTTCTTCACCCTTGATATCAAGAGCCATACCTCCTCTACTCAGTGATCTTAATTTTCAAGGCAGGGTCATTAACTATTATTTTAATATCTATAGTATATTTCCTAGAACTGTTATTTGAATTTCACAAAACTGCTAATTGGTACCCTACATATGCAAAAACATTGCATTCCATGTGTATTAGATAGAACCCGTGTCTAAATCTGCATACTGATGAAGGAAGTGCCAAATATTTGGTGCCTGGAAGGGTGGACTATGAGAAGCATTAAAGATTCTTCACAAAATACTTGTGGTGTTTTACTTGATAGTCACATGAAAAAATTATGCCTCTGTATTCTTTTTTAATATGGAAATGGCAAGGTGATTTATTTTGGCCAAAAAGACATGCGCAGAAGTGACATGTATCCTTTCTATGAGTGAACACTAAAAGCAAGTATCCCGTTTGCCTCTCTTTCCTTTTCGTTGCTTCAGTGAATCAAAATCACTTGGCAAAACGAAGCCTTGGTCAGTTTGAAGATGTGAGAAATTACACAAACAGAGCAGCCCACTGACCTATGTTGAAAATGTAGTATGAATAAGAAAAAAACATCTGCTTTGTTAAGCCACTGAGATTGTTGAAGCTGTTTGTTACCACAGCATAATAGAGCTATCCTAACTGAATTACAATGAGTAAAGACCTGAGAGGTTTTCTAAGTTTTATTAATAGTCTTTGGAAAAAATATATTCTTTAGCATTTGACACAAAAGATGTATGAATTGTGCAAGTAAGTTACTAAGCATAAAAACAAAGCAAACACCCATGAGCTTAACACTCAAATCAAAAATTAGAACATTCCTGTATTGTTGAAGACTTTTTTTTAGATTTCTCCTCCATCTGAACATCTCCTCTTTGGATATGCACTGTCCTGCTTTATTTTTTGTTTTTGTCCTACATTATGTTTTGCCTTATGAATGTATGCATGTAGATATCTATTTTTCATTTATCTATCTATGTGTGTATTTGTGTGCATATTCAGCTGCTAAGTCATGTCTGACTCTTTGTGACCCCATGAACTGCAGCCCACCAGGCTCCCCTATCTATTGGATTGTCCTGGAAAGAATAGTGAAGTGGGTTGCCATTTCCTCCTCGGGGGGATCTTCCTGACCCAAGGGTTGAACCCTTGTCTCTTTCATTGGCAGGCAGATTCCTTACTGCTGAGCCACCTGGGATGCTATCCAATGTTGAAATCAAAACAGGATGCATGAGATTACATAGAGGAAATTTTTGTAAAGTGTTCATTGCCTTTTAAATCACATTCTTTGTATAGATGAATAGTTACTTCTACTATACTAATAGTTGACTCTTACCAAATACTTGGTATTTACCTAACATTGTTTTAATAGCTTTATATATGTTAATTTATTTCTATGAGGTAGGGAATATGCATAATAGCTTTTTAAAGATAAATGCCTTGTTCAAGTCTAGGTACATTATAAATATCAAAGCTGGAGTATAGACTCTGAACATTTGGCTTCTGTATTAGATTCTTATTGTGGCTATAACAAATCACCACACATTTGGTGGTTTAAAGCAATAGAAATTTATTACCTTACAGTTCTGGAGGGCATAAATCCAAAATAGGTCTTACTGGGCTAAAATCGCAATATGGACAGGCTGAATTCATTTTAGACGTTTTTAAGGAAAGTCCACTTTCTTGCCTTTCCCAGGATTTAGAGGCCATTTACTTTCTTTGGCTTGTGGCTCCTTCCTTTGTGTTTGAAGTTAGCTGCACTGCATCTTCAAATCTCTAATTCTGACTCTTCTTCATCACTCTTACTCATAAGTACCTTAGTTTTTAAATTGGGCCCACCAAATAATCCAGAATAAGCTCCCCACCTCAAGATCCTTAATTTAATTATATCTACAAATTTCCTTCTGCTTTCTGTAAACTAACATATTCACATGTGCCACACACTGGAACATGGACATCTTTCTGGTGGCCACAGCTCCAAAATTCCTAGGATTAGTCACTTTTCTATACTATCTCTCAGGGTAAAGAAGCCCAAAGATAACCTCGGAACAACTCTACTGTAATATGCAAAATGACACCAATAGCTATCATAAAAAGTACATTCTAAAACTGTGTGTACACTAAATTAGCCTTACAGAGAAAACTGTGAGGTCCTACTTTGGACCCAATCTATCAGTTATTCAAGATATTTTATGATAATTTTATATTTGGGCTTCCCTGGTGATTCAGTGGTAAAGAATCCACCTGCCAATGTAGGAGACATTCAATCCCTGGTCAAAGAAGATCCCACATGCCACAGAGCAACTAAATCCATGCACCAAAACTGCTGAGCCTGTGCTCTAGAGCCCAGGAGCCACAACTACTGAGCCCAAATGCTGCAACTACTGAAGCCCACATGCCCTAAAGCTCCACAGCAAGAGACCACTGCAATGAGAAGCCCATGCACCACAACTAGAGAGTAGACTCCAACTACTGCAACTAGAGAAAAGCCCGTGTGTAGAAATGAATATCCAGCACAGTCCAAAATAAAATTAATTAACTAATTAATTAAATAAAAAATAAGAAGACAAGCTTTGGTCCTCAGGACCCAAGGAACAACACAATGTTGAGTTCCTGAGTGTTTCTAATCTTAAAATGGAGCCGAATAAGCTGGAAACCCAGAAATGCCAGTGGTGATATATGAACAAACAAACAAAAAACCAAACCAAAAGCTTGTTCCATAAAAATGACAATCTGGCAAATATAAAACTTAGACAAAAATCACTCACTCCAACCAAACAGATAAGATAGTAGGCCCACTCACACTCATACTAGAGAAACCAAAGTAAGGAACTTAGCCTTCCATTTTGTGAGGCCAATGAGGTGCTTCAGTACCCCTTTGAGGAGCTGGCAGAGAAGTTTGAGAAGGGACTCAGAATCCTCATCCCTACTGGGTAGGCACAAAGCACTTCTGGCAGTGTCACTGGAACCCACATAGTGCGTCTGGACTTCTACCCACATAGCGAGTCTGGACTTCCACCCACAGAAGTCTGGTAACAAAGCAAACACCCTCTACTCCTCTGGAGTAGAGTTAGAAGATCAGAGGAGCCTAGTGGAGAGTCAGGATTTTCATCAATTCCAGTGAGGCATGCTTTGCTCCCCTTCCACCATGGTCAATGGAGGTCATGAAGGGAGCAGTTAAGGAGAGAGTCTAGTGTTTTCAACCAAGAAGATGTGAGTGTAGGTCTAGTAGGGAGCCAGAATTCACACTCCAACTGAGTCAGAATGTGAACTTCCTCCTTTGAATGTCACTGTGTGTTGCAGGTTACATATTGTGTGATGTCATTTATGTAACATTTTGAAATGCCAAAATTATCGAAATGAATAGCTGATTAGTAGTTAACCAAGGGTGAAACAGTCATACTCCTCTTTCATTTTCATGAAAGAAATGTGTGGGACTGTAAAAGGGCAACACATGGGATTCTTATGGTAATGGGAATTTTCTGTATCTTGATCGTATCAATGTCAATATCCAATTTGTTATTGCAGGTTTAAAAATGTTTCCATTGGGGGAAACTGTTTAAAAAGCATGCCAGATCTCTCTGTATTATTTCTTACAACTACATGTGAGTCCATAATTATCTAAAAATAACATTTTAATTAAAAAATTTATTGAGGCATATCTGTTATACTTCGAAAGCTATGATACTGAGATGAAATGCAGTATTTTGATTAAGAAACAACGGGTTCAGTCCTGAGAGGAACAGATTCAGATGTTCCAAATTTTAAGAACATATGCAAGTGTTCATTGCTTCATAGTCTCATGTCAATCAAAATCAAAAAGTCTAAAGAATAAGTTTGAAATCCAAACCATAGGTTTAGTTTATGAAATACAATTGCCAAAAATATAGAAGATTCAAGATCACTCAAAGACCTACACAGAAAGCCAAATTGCAGTAAAAGAAATTTGTGCAGTAAATATATTGTTAAGGCATGATTGGAGGTTTATTAAATGACCTTGGCTTCAAAGGCCTGAGGCTCATAAGACATTGGGGATATTCCGTTCAGGGCTGTTACAAAAATCATTTATCACTTTCTCCTCTCTTTTTTCACTTTCACATATAAGATTCAATACCAGTGTGCTGTTGATGTCTTAATACTGTCTTGATTTCTGAGGACTACTGCATAGGAAGGGAAAAGAATGAAACTAAACTTCGTTGAGCATCTAAAGATGTATGGTCTGGAGAACCGAGCTCTATCAGGAATCAAGTTATTTAGGGACTTCCCTGGAGATCCAATGGTTGAGACTTTGTGCTTCCAACACAGGGTATCCAGATTTGATTCCTGGTCAGGGAACTAAGATTCCACATGCCATGTGGCCACACACACACAAAAGAAAGTCACTTAACACACACAAAAACCATCCAGTGGTACAGTGCCATTTATATATATATCTTCAGTTCAGTTAATTTCAGTCACTCAGTCGTGTCCGACTCTCCGCGACCCCATGAATCACAGCACGCCAGGCCTCTCTGTCCATCACCAACTCCTGGAGTTCACTCAAACTCATGTCCATTGAGTCGGTGATGCCATCCAGCCATCTCATTCTCTGTCGTCCTCTTCTCCTCGTGCCCCAATCCCTCCCAGCATCATTCTTTTCTATCTGTAAAAGTCTATCAAATATTCACAAGCTATCAACTAATTATCATTTGAGTCTGACTTTTACTATGTCCTTAGATTCTCAGAGGATAAACTGATCTCCCAGCTCTGAGAAGTACCCTGCTATTAGCTATCATGGACTGGCCAAATTTTTAGCATTGTACAGTAAAATTTAAGAAACTGAAATTCAAATAGGTTACACTTAATTGTTCACACTTAAACTCTAGAAAGTGATAGAACTAGATTTTAATTTCTCTGTTTATCACTCTCCTCAGATGCTTTGTAAAATTTGAGTAAGTGAACACAATAAAACAGTGAGACATTTCCTCTTTTATTTCCAGCATTTTAAAATATAGTTATAAACAAAATAGGCTAGCCCTCTGGCACATTAATGTTGACCACTGTCTTGAGTTTCTCTATAAATTTTCTAATTTTTTGCTTTGTCCAGTGTGCTTTGGAAAAGATGACACTGTGGCAGTTAATTACTTTCCTTGAAAAAAAGAAGAAATGAGACATTATTTGGATAATGTGTTTTTTATCCTGGCCTTGGGGGGGATTGGGGGTAGGAGGAGACGGGGACGACAGAGAATGAGATGGCTGGATGGCATCACCGACTCGATGGACATGAGTTTGGGTGAACTCCGGGAGTTGTGATGGACAGGGAGGCCTGGCGTGCTGTGATTCATGGGGTCGCAGAGAGTCGGACACGACTGAGCGACTGAACTGAACTGAACTGAACTGAACTGAAGACAAATAGGCGGAGAAGGCAATGGCAAGCCACTCCAGTACTCTTGCCTAGAAAATCTAATGGACAGAGGAGCCTGGTGGGCTGCAGTCCATGGGGTCGTTACTAGTCGGACACGACTGAGTGACTTCACTTTCACTTTCATGCATTGGAGAAGGAAACGGCAACCCACTCCAGTGTTCTTGCCTGGAGAATCCCAGGGACAGCAGAGCCTGGTCGGCTGCTGTCTATGGGGTTGCACAGAGTCGGACACGACTGAAGCGACGCAGCAGCAGCAAGACAAATAGGAAAAGAAGCATCCTACAATCCTCTCAAGAAATTTTCTCTTTAGTAGCTTGCTTATTTTCTGTAATATATCCAGCTCCAAGATCCTGGTGTTCTGTACCTGGACTATAAAAATACAAAGAATTAGGACAATTGTTCTGTTCAATTGAGACTTTCATGCCTATGCTCATGGGAACTTCCTAATTGACACATGTTCAAGTTACTTTGGAATTGAGGAAACAAAAATACTAGCTATTTTGAAATAATGAGAAACTTTTCCAGATTTTATATACAAACCAGAACCCATGCCACCACCCAGAGAATTGTAATTCCCTTATGAACAGAACTGGCCTAAATAATTACCCAATGTTTAGAGCAACATAAATATGACTCTTTGACTTCTAAATTTTCAATGAATAGAAGTTGTGGGGGCAAGGCAGGGAGAACAAGAGGAAAACACATTTAGCAGTTGTCAACTCCAAAAAAATATTATGTTCAACTTCATTTTTTAGTGACAGTGAAGTTATTTGTTTCTCAACTGCTTTAACCCAACCCAACTTAATAACACTCCTGTCTACATCAAAATGCCAGGTAAATGCCTTTTCTTATCTCATTTTTTAAATAGATTTTTCATTCAGAGGATTGTGAGCTAAAGTATTAACTATCTTTTAAGGTACTACCTAATTAAGGTAAATACTACTTCAATTAAGGTTAAGTATTTGCATATAAACTGGGACTTGTGAAAGCTTTAAAGACTTAGATAAGGACTCTGTAAAGGTACATACTGAGTTTTGTTTGAATGGAAGCTATATTTTGCTTAGAGAGGGTTGAGTTTCTCTGTGCAGGGGGTCGCTCAGTGACAGGAGTTCAGAAGGGGTCTTTGCATTTATGATCCATGACTGGAGATGAACTTTCAACCAAGTTTAATAAAGAAACACTGTTTTACTTCCTTGTATTTGTTGCCTTAGGGGGGAAAATAAATATTTATTTTCACTTAATATGTTTTGAAAAATAAGTCATCTATATACAATGTGGACAAAAAGTGAATAGATTGTCCACTTGCTGATTATTTGGATGCTGGGTTTAATAAGCTTCCACAGTTTATTGTGAAAGAAAAAAAATAAAATGAGAAATGTATTTGAGAATTGGAGGAGAAGAGAGAGAGTGGAAGGAGAAAGAAGGGCAGAGACTGAGGAGGGTAGATGAATAATTCAGTAGGGTAATCAGATGGGACTGAGAGAACAGGCTGCTGATGAGTCCAGTGGAGAGGAGTCCACTCCTATGTAAGAGAGATGAGGGTATCTGCTGAAGGAGCATGAGGAGGATGGTTCTAATATCCAACAGTTTTATAAGAGAACTCTCTGCCAATCGATTGACTAGCTTTCACAGAAAAGAGAACTTCCTATGTTCAAATTGACACCAGCAGGTACTCTTCTCAATGCAGGAGACCACTCTGCACTGTTGCCAACTTCTCTGCCAGATGCTGCCAACTGAACCAGCATCATATTGTTGTCTGCTGCACAGAAGGGATGCCTGTCTGCGTCACATAGCTCTCATAAGACTCTGTCTGATCACATGCTACATATGTTGATCCACAGGAGAAAAGCTTTTAAGGCAACAGGTTGGGGGTAGTATATCAAGCCAGTTGACTCTCATTCATTTAGCAAGTATTTTGGGAGACTTCCGATTTGCCAGACCCTCTGATAAATTTCAGGGATATTAAGATAAGTGAAACAGTTTTCCCATCTGAAGCACTGTTTAATAGGGAGAAATGATGGCAGCATATCTATTCAATACCAAAGTGGAAATTAAGGAAAAGTTCTGCTGAAGAAATTTGAAATTATGGAAGTTCTGGAGCACAGAAGAGGGAATGATCAGTTCTTTCTGGGAAAAAGCAAAGTGAAACTAACAGATCATGATATATTTGACCTAGGTCTAGAAGGATAAAATAGTCCACTATGCAGAAAGGGGGGAAAACTTGATTGGACAGAAAGGGCAGAATTTTCAAATCTTAATGGCATGAACTTGCTCAGAGAATAGTCTGGGTGAAATAGTCTGGTTGACCATGAGTTTTCAGGGAGGAGTGCAAACGTTGAGGCTGGGAAACTCAATAGGGGCTAGACTAAGAAAGATCTCTGTTTGGAGTTTATCCGATGGGCAAAATGGAGCTCTCAAATCATTTCGGGGGGAAATGTCACAGCAAGGGCTGTTTCTTAGCAGGACAAGCCTGGTGTGTTGGTGGCACAGACAGATTACATTCAAGAGGCATATCTGTGGTCTCTCCTGGAAATGGAAACAAGGTGTTAAAGGACATATGGAACATGGATGGGAGTATGAGGAAAAGGGCCTTTGGTTTGTGGATGGAAAAATTTAAAACAAGGTAAGATTTCTTTCTTCTTTCTTTTTTAATTTTTATTTGTTTGACTGTGCCTCTCAGCTTGTAGGATCTTCTTTCTCCAGCTAGGGTTTGAAACCCAGCCCTGCAGTGAAAGTTCTGAATCCTAACCACAGTACCTCCAGGAAAATCTCCAAGCTAAGGCTTAGAGAAGAGTAAAGAGAGTCATTTCATGAACTCCAGATCGAAAGAGGCAAATACTTGGTATGCAAATGAAAGTAGGCCAGTGGGTTTGAAAATTAGACTAGGGTTGACATTTTGTGGGTATAGTTCCAATGTAATATTAAGATAAATATGTCTGGCATCTTCCTACGCTTATCCCCACATTTCACCACCCTTCTTTACTCGCCTTTTGCCTCAAAAATCTGACCTATACATGTCACCCATGTGCTTTCTTGCTATCTCACTTCTACTGGCTTTGTCCAATGGGGAACACTGACAAAAGATTGGAAGGAGGAAGAGAGAAGTCACTGTAATTGTTTCTCTGCTCCCCCACTGTGAAGCCATGTTGGATGTGATAGTCCACACCCACCATCCTTCTCAAGGTGACCTCTCAACATGACTCTCTTTCTGGGTCTCATTAATTGCGCCTCCCTTGGACCTAGTGTTGATTCCTTGTAACTCCTATAATACTAACCCTGGGATATTGCATGCCTTGCAAATATTCCTTTTTAAAATACTTTCTTAAGTAATCCTAACTTGAGAGTGTATCTGTTTCTTATTGAGAATCATCAGGATGAAAGACAGGTTTTAGAAATCAATGGGACATAGAGAGGGGAGAGAGCAAGCAGACTCTCATTCAAGATGTTCAGCTATGAAGGAAAACAAAGAAAAAATGTTGTAAATTGTGAAGGGGTGGGAATGGAAAGGAAATATTTAGGATAGGGAAACATGAAGATTTTTATTTACTGAAACAAGAATTCTTCCTCTCCTTTAGGTAGGTTCATTAAAATAGAAGAAGCATGGGTGTGTGTGTGTAATGATCCTTTCACAAATCCCACATTTTGGTTAGCTCTCATTTCTAATTCTAACTTCCCTTAATTACCACACTGTATATAGAAAAGGAGAATCCAAATTTGCTTTGAATTTGTAAACCAGAGAATGATTCTTGATAACAGTATTGTTATACTTGTTCTATACATATCAAGAGAATGTACATGATAAAATCATGGTACAGTTTTGGTTTAGAATCAGTATGAAACCATGAAAGAGGAATGAAGAAAACTGCCATGTAATAAGCCCAGGAAGAAACAGGGGTGGAGTTCTTTCTCATCAGAAGGTGAGTCACACAAGAGGTAAGAACAAGAAAAGGGAATCAGTGGGCATGGCAGGAGACAACAATCACATCTCTAGCTTGACTACTACAGACTTTCAGTTCAGTTCAGTTCAGTCGCTCAGTCATGTCCGACTCTCCGCGACCCCATGAATCACAGCACGCCAGGCCTCCCTGTCCATCACCAACTCCCGGAGTATACTCAAACTCATGTCCATCGAGTCGGTGACACCATCCAGCCATCTCACTCTCTGTCGTCCCCTTCTCCTCCTGCCCCCAATCCCTCCCAGTATCCGAGTCTTTTCCAGTGAGTCAACTCATCGCATGAGGTGGCCAAAGTATTGGAGTTTCAGCTTTAGCATCAGTCCCTCCAATGAACACCCAGGATTGATCTCCTTTAGAATGAACTGGTTGTGTCTCCTTGCAGTCCAAGGGATTCTCAAGAGTCTTCTCCAACACCACAGTTCAGGACTGCTTTTTCACATCCCCATTATGGTGGACTACTGCAGTGGATAATGTGTTATATTTTGTTTTCCCCAAATTTGGTGTTCTGATTCAGGTACTGGCCTTCCTCACAGAATTTATTACATTAGGAGAAAATTAGTCAAGGTTTTATAACATAGTGTTTCAAGGTACTTAAAATGCTTTTCACTTAATCAACAGCGCAAACGATAAGCTCTGTAAGTTCAAGCAGGGGGAGAGAGATCACTGAATAGACATTTACAAACGACTTACCAATTTATGCAGATCCACTGGACAATAGGACTTCCTCAGTGGCTCAGCATAAAGAATCTACCTTCAGTGCAGGAGCCACAGAAGATGAGGTTTCGATCCCTGGGTCAGGAAGATCCCCTGGAGGAGGGAATAGCAACCCACTCCAGTATTCTTGCCTGGAGAATCCCGTGGACAGAGGTGACTGGCGAGATATAGTCCATAGGTCTCAGAGTCAGACTCGACTGAAGCGATTTAGCATGCATGCCCACACTGGACAATCCATTGAGTCTGAGAAGGAGGCCACGTCCTAATTTTGTATATAAAGTACATTAAGGTTTCTCTTGGTTTCTTGAATAGCTTGCTATAAGACTCTGAAAACTGTCAAAAGACTTTTTTGTTAAACCCCAACCCCAACAATTATCCCAAAGTGTTAGATGCTGAGCACAACATGAGGTGACAAACATTTGGCCTTGAAAGTCCATGGTGTTTTTGTTTTGCTGATGTTTCTAAAATGTTTCAAATAACTGTAATACTAGGGAAATAACCATGAGCTTGAGTTAGGAAGATGTTAAATAACAGTTGCAAAATAAATGGTTTTCCTCAGTGTAAGTGAATTTACCTACTTCTAGCCTCAAAGTACTGCATCAGGACTTGTGCCTGTGTCTGTTCCTTTCACACCTGGAAAACTATCATCTGTTTTTCCTTCTGTGACCACCTCTCCCAGAAGGATGGTACATTTTATTTAAATCTTCGCAAATCAAAGGGAATGTTACATTCCTCTCCATGAACAATTAGACAGTTTAGGGTTTACTCAAACAAAACCTACCAGTTAGGGGTGGCATCTCTCAATAGTTTCAAGTAATAGTATAGTTTATACTATGAAAAATGTCACATTTCTCTAACATAGGAGGAAGGGAAAAGAAATTAAAAAACTAAAACAAACAATTTTTTTTCTTTAGCAGTTCATTCTCTGGACTGCTAACACAATATTTTGCAATTTTTATGACTATACTAACTGTTTTAAAAATATCATCTTACTTAAAAGTTGCCACTTTGTAAGGGAACAAAATCTAAAACCAGAGAAGTGAGCACTTACTCAAGATGACATGTTTCCTAACATGAATAAGTCAGGATTCAACTTAGATGTCTGAGATCATAGCTATGCTCTTCCTATCATGTTACTGAAAGTGCCCTGGAGATTGCCATGGGGCATAAAAGAAGTTCATCACACAGTCTTTAAAGAGATTGCATTAATGGGAAGGGGCCAAGGAAAATGCCAGACTTATGCATATAGAAAAACTGGAGAACAAGAAAATAACACAAAAGAAGGATAAATTAAATTTAACCAAATATGGTAGTGGGAGGACTTCTCAGAGGAATTTAATTAATTTCAATAATATTTATTAATGCTAATATAGCCTGATTAACTGGCAGATTTCTGCTTGATAAGTCCTTTACCTACATTGTGCCGACTGGCTTATGTGTGCATGTTAAGTTGCTTCAGTCTTGTCCGTCTTTTTGAGACCCTATGGGCTATAGCCCACCAGGCTCCTCTGTCCATGGGATTCTCCAGGCAAGAATACTGGAGTGGATGAGTGGGAAGCCATTTTCTTCTGCAGGGGATCTTCCCATCCCAGGGATCGAAACTTCATGTCTTACATGTTCAGCATTGGCAGGCAAGTTCATTACAACTAGCTCTACCTGGCAAGCCCATGCCGATTGGCTAACTCAGTGCCAACTCTGAATCCTCGTTAGTGTTTCTTCTTACCCTTTGGAGGTTAGAAAGCTAAAAAAATTCAGAATAACTTTTGTGTGTGACTTAAAGTCCACTAAACAAATGTACTGGGGCTTCCCTAGTGGCTCAAATGGTAAAGAATCTGCCTGCAATGTGGAAGACCCAGGTTTGATTCCTGGGTAGGGAAGGTCCCTTGGAGAAGGGAATGGCTACCCACTCCAGTAGACTTGCCTGGAGAATTGAATGGACAGGGTAGCCTGGCAGGTTGCAGTAAACGGGTTTGCAAGGAGTCAGACAAAACTGAGCACCTAACACTATACTAAGTAAATGCATTATGTAAGACTTTGAAAGAGGAAGTTGTTAATAGCAATATGAAGCGGCAGCCCAAGCAAGGAGACTGACTCTTTGGAGGCAATTAGGTGACATGGCTATCATCAAAGAACAGAAATGACTATGGGTTTCTGTTAACAATCCTCTTTTGCTAAAAGCCCTTTTTAAATTTTTGCCCCTAATCATCTAGCTTCTGGACTACCAGAAAATCTGTAAGATAATTGTAATAAACCCCTTCCTGCCTAATAGAGCTACAGAAGATTATGCCAGTTTCTGCTAAGAACAGTGAAAGATACAACAACTGATATCAGAATGGTTTCATGTGAGGCAGTGGGAGTTGGGCTTGTTTATCTCACCTGGTTGGGTTGAAGGAAAGAGTAGTCTAGTTGGCAGTAGAGATTGGAAATCTGGTAGTCTGTAACACTTAATACAAACAAGTTATTAAACTGTGCCCTTTCATTCCTGGGAAAGAAATATGTATTGAGGACAGAGAACATTCTTTTAAATGGAATTGTTGAAGGGTATGAAGAATTAATGAAAGTGGTATGGACTGTTGCTTCCAACTGAACTAGAAAGCATAAGGCAAGACAAAGAGGCAAGTTATCAAATCCTGGTCAATGAACTAGAGATTTCTACAATCATCCCGAAAAATATATTATATTTATTTTAAGCATTGGGTATATACAATTAAGAGTCAAGTACAGAGACTGTTGGTTAAAATGATAAAAAAAAAAAAAGACAGAATTCAGATCTTTGTCAAGTTTTGAGTAAAAATAAAGATATTAAAAGAGAAAAAGTTAAACCTAAAACATTCTAATGTGGGAACTTGAGATGACCTAGCTGACTTTGAATATTCTGAGTTCCCAAATTTTATGGAATGTTATCAGGCAGTAGCACCAGCCATGGTTTTCCCCAAGTCTGATGAGGCTCTTACAGCATTATGTGAATATCACATAACCATTATTTTGCAAGGGGATGCTTATTTTTCCCAATATTCCATACTGTTCACTTATTTGCTTAGTCACTGAACAGTTACAACTCTTTGCAACCCTTTGGAGTGTAGGCCACCAGGCTGCAATCTATATTTGTTGTTGTTCAGTTGCTCAGTCATGTCCAACTCTTTGAGAGCCTGAGGCGCACCCCAGGCTTCCCTGTCCTTCACCATCTCCCGGAGTGTGCTCAAACTCATGTCCGTAGAATTGGTGATGCCACCCAGCCATCTCATCCTCTGTCATTCCCTTCTCCTCCTGCCTTCAATCTTTCCCAGAATCCGGGTCTTTTCAAATGAGTCAGCTCTTTGCCTGAAGTGGCCAAAGTAATTGAGCATAAACTCTAGCATCAATCCTTCCAAGATTATTCAGGGTTGATTCCCTTTAGGATTGACTGGTTTGATCTCTTTGCTGGCCAAGGGACTCTCAAGAGACTTCTCCAACACCACAGTTCAAAAGCATCAGTTCTTCAGTGCTCAGCCTTCTTTATGGTCCAGCTCTCCCATCAGTATATGACTACTGGAAAAATCATAGCTTTGACTATATGAGCTTTTGTTGGCAAAGTAATGTCTCCACTTTGTAATATGCTATCTAGTTTTGTCATAGCTTTTCTTCCAAGGAGTAAGCATCTTTTGATTTCGTGGTGGCAGTCACCATCCTCAGTGATTTTGGAACCCAAGAAAATAAAGTCTGTCTCTGTTTCCATTGTTTCCCCATCTATTTGCCATGGAGTGATGGGACCGGACACCTTCTTCTTTTTGTGAATGTTGAATTATAAGCCAACTTTTCACTCTCCTCTTTCACCTTCATCAAGAGACTCTTCAGTTCCTCTTTGCTTTCTGTCATAAAAGTGGTGTCATCTGCATATTTGAGGTTATTGATATTTCTCCTGGAAATCTTGATCCCAGCTTCTGTTTCATCCAGCCTGGCATTTCTTATGATATACTCTGCATGTAAGTTGAATAAACAGGATGATTATATTCAGCCTTGACATATTCCTTTCCCAATTTGGAACCAGTCCATTGTTCCCTATCCTGTTCTAACTGTTGCTTCTTGACCTGCATACAGGTTTCTCAGGAAGCAGGTAAGATGGTCTAGTATTCCCATCTCTTGAAGAATTTTCCAGTTTCTTTTGATCTACACAGTCAAAGGCTTTAGCACAGTCAGTGAAGCAGAAGTAGATGTTTTTCTGGAATCCTTTGTTTTTTGTATGATCCAGCAGATGTTGGCAGTTTGATATCTTGTTCCTCTGCCTTTTCTAAATCTAACTTGCACATCTGGAAGTTCTTGGTTTATGTACTGCTGATGCCTAGCTTGGAGGATTTGGGGCATTACATTGCTAGCACGTGAAATGAGTCCAATTGTGCAGTAGTTTGAACACTCTTTGGCATTGTCATTCTTTGGGATTGGAATGAAAATTGATCTTTTCCAGTCCCATGGCCACTGCTAGTTTTCCAAATTTGCTGGCATATTGAGTGCAGCACTTTCACTGCGTTATCTTTTTGGATTTGAAATAATTCAGCTGGAATTCCATTACCTCCACTAACTTTGTTTGAAGTAATACTTCCTAAAGCCTACTTGACTTCATACTCCTGGTTGTCTGGGTCTACGTTAGTGACCACGTAATCATGGTTATTCAGGTCATTAAGACCTTTTTGTACAGTTCTTCTGTGCATTTTTGCCACATGTTCTTCATTTCTTCTGCTTCTGTTAGGTTCATACCATTTCTGTCCTTTATTATGCCCATCTTTGCATGAAATATTCCCTTGGTATCTCTAGTTTTCTCTAAGAAATGTCTAGTCTTTCCCATTCTGTTCTTTACCTCTACATCTTTGCATTGTTCTTTTAAGAAGGCCTTCTTATCCCTCCATGCTGTTCTTTGGAACTCTGCATTCAGATGGGTATATCTTTCCTTTTCTCCTTTGCTTTTCACTTTTCTTTTCTCAGCTATTTGTAAGGCCTCCTCACACAACCATTTTGCATTTCTTTTTCTTGGGGATGTTTTAATCACCACCTCCTCTACAATGTTATGAACCTCCATCCATAATTCTCAGGTACTCTATCAGATATAATCCCTTGAGTCTATCTCACCACAGAAATATCACAGTTTGACCTAAAGGACCAAAAAGAGATTCAACCCCAGGAGAATAAATTGTTTCTAATTTAAACCAACAAATACCCAACTTTGCTTATTGAACATTAGACATAAGATTGGCTATGTTAAATGAAGTTCCAAGGTGTGAATGCTCAGTTGTGTTTGACTCTTTGAGACCCCATGGAGTGTAGAGTGCCTGGCCCTTCTGACCATGGGATTTTCTAGGCAAGAATAATGGAGTGGGTCACCATTTCCTTCTCTAGGGGATCTTCCTGAACCAGGGATCAAACCTGTGTCTCCTGCATCGCCTACCTTGCAGGCAGATTCTTTACCAGTGAACCACTGGAGAAGCCTCTTAAATGAAATTGAGATACCCCAAATTCCTTAGTTTTAATGGCAAGCCACTCCAGTACTCTTGCCTGGAAAATCCCATGGATGGAGGAGCCTGGTAGGCTGCAGTCCGTGGGGTCGCTAAGGGTCGGACACAACTGAGCAACTTCAATTTCACTTTTCACTTTCACACATTGGAGAAGGAAATGGCAATGCACTCCAGTGTTCTTGCCTGGAGAATCCCAGGGACGGGGGAGCCTGGTGGGCTTCCATCTATGGGGTCACACAGAGTCAGACATGACTGAAGTGACTTAGCAGCAGCATAGAAGTAAAAATATAAGCTAATAAAGTTTAAAAGATGGATTGACCTTATCAAGTGTTCAACATATGTTAAACACTATGTTTAAACATATCTGCAAAGATGGCAATGGAAAAATTCATTTGACTTCATGAAATGTCATGTTACAAATGTATTATGTGTTTGTAAAGCTCTATAGTGAAGAAACTTCTCAATAAGGCAAGAAAACACGTTGATATTGTTGTTACTGAACTTGGCTCTCTCATGGCAATGGAACTGAAGGTATTCTAGAAAGGAAGGGGTTAAGAAAAGAGGTGAGGAGTAGTTGCCTTATAAGCAGCAAGCCTGGAGTAATCATCAAAATGGTTTGGCATTTTGGCAGTGGCTACTGATCAAGGTGAAGAAGGAAATGGCAACCCAATCCAGCATTCTTGCCTGGAGAATCCCAGGGACAGAGGAGCCTGCTGTGCTACAGTCCTCAGAGCTGCAAAGAGTTGGATATGGCTGAAATAACTTAGCATGCACACAATGATCAAGGTGTCCGTGGGACTGAATTGGATGGACAGTACATTAAAATTCCACTTGAACATTATCATGATGAAAACTGCTACTGTGAAATGGTGGGCATACTGTTAGTTGTTTTGTTGTTGTTTCTTATTATTTTTTATTGGAATATAATTGCAAGGTGAGTAGATTTAGGGCAACCATAGCTGCAAGCCTTGCGATTGGCTCTTCATCCTATTATTGGGTATTCAGGAGTCTTGGAAAGAAGTAAAAGTGAAAACAAGTGAAAGCATTAGTTTCTTGGTCAAATCTGACTTTCTACAACCCAATGGACTTTAGCCCACCAGGCTTTGCTATCCATAGAATTCTCCTGTCAAGAATACTAAACTGGTTATCCATTTCCTTCTCCAAGGTATTGAACTTGGGTCTTTTGCATTGCAAGTGGTTTCTTTATTGTCTGAGACACCAGGGAAGCAAGGGCAGCCTGCATATTTGAAAAAAATGAGACCGAGAGTAATATCATATGTACTTTATACAAATCTCTTCCTATCTATTCACAAAGTGAATTGTGGAATTTCAGCCTGGAGATTTTCCTTTTGTGTCTGTTTGTCCTGCAGGCTTTACGTTTGTGTAGACAGTCCATATCATATCTAAACCAATTCCTTGTAATAGATCTCTCTCTATATATGTGTGTGTGTCTGTGTGCATGAATTTCTACTTTTGCTGAATATAGATATAATAGATACATATATAATCTAGTCTATTCTCTGCTATTGTCTCTCTGTATGTGCATGTATATGTATGAATATATACATATATAAGGTATATATATCTTATCAGTTCTGCTTCTCTGGTTGAACTCAGACTAGAACAATGAGTCAACAAGCGACCAAATATGCCACCTGAGCTGCTATCATGAACTTGTATGCCACAAAATTGTGCTTAAGAGGTCACCACCATTAATAGGAAATTAAATGTACAGAATTGGGTCTAAGTATGCTTAATAGAGTGAAAACATGAAAAAAAGTGTGTGATCAGTTGACTAATACTCCTATGTGTCCAGTTCTATGGCTATACTGTCACTTTTTCTTAGCCAAACTACAATCCCATAAAGAGTCCTCACATTATCAGTTAACTGAGGGAAAAAGTATTTACAGATGATTTAGTTTGACATGTTGGCATCAGCTGAATGTTGATTATTTCATTCTTGTAGTCCCATCAGGGATATTCTTATACAAGAGTAGAGGTGGTAATACTATTGGGATTAACATCAGTGCTAAAAATGATGATCATCTTTCTTTAGAGAAGAAGCCATTATGATATGGATACATATCACTTCCGTGGGTAGCAGAGGTGGACAGTGGTTTGTAGAGACGGTCAGAGACTTGTAATTAAAGACCATGTTGGAATATTATTGAGAAGGGAATTTTGGTAAGGAATTAATAAGTGGATTGCTTAAAATTGTGCAGAGCTATAGCGATTTCTGTGCCTTAAGTGGATGCTTCCCATGGTTTTCATGGCTCTCAGTAATCATGTGGACAAAATAGTTGTCTCTGCTTGGGTTATTCAGGCCACTACTTTCTGCATTCCACATTTGCTCAATGCACTCGTGAATAAAAATGGTTCTGATGATAGTGAGGAAAGTGAAGCATAGCCTCAAAAACATGGATTACTCACCAGGCTAATCAGGTAAGTGTCACTGCTGAGTGCTTCATCTTCCAGCAGCAAAAATTAATGTTACATCACAACAGATTCTCATATCTCAAGGCACTTAACTGGCAACTCATGGCAGGTCAATTCATGAGACCTCCTTTTTCATGGAAAAGAAAGTATTTTCACTAGGATAGGTAAGTAAACTTTGCACAATGTAAGAATATGAGTTTTCCTTCACTGTATGCCTAATGTGATGAGTCTTCATGTAGATTTACCAGTTTCACTGTCACAGAATTTGCCATTATATTGTTTCTAACCATTGTAACAAACCATTTTACAATGGGATTTTGGGATCTATTCTTACTGGGATCCTGAGAAGTCAAAGCTGGAAATATTATACATGAGTTCCAGAAAAGCTGAAAAGATGATGTGTTGCTGGAAGAACTTAACTCTGAGAGCCGAAGAATGTACATTTTTGTTTGATTTCTACAACTTTCTTTGTCTATGACTCCTGGCAAATTACATAACTGTGGGCTTGAGTTTACCTATCCATCTTGGAAGAAAAGCTATGACCAACCTAGACAGCATATTAAAGAGCAGAGACATTACTTTGCCAACAAGGGTCCATCTAGTCAAAGCTGTGGTTTTTCCAGTAATCATGTATGGATGTGAGATAAAGAAAGCTGAGCGCTGAAGAATTGATGCTCTTGAACTGTGGTGTTGGAGGAGACTCTTGAGAGTCCCTTGGACTGCAAAGAGACCCAACCAGTCCATCCTAAACGACATCAGCCTGAATGTTCATTGGAAAGACTGATGCTGAAGCCAAAGCTCCAATACTTTGGCCACCTGATGCGAAGAGCTGACTCATTTGAAAAGACCCTGATTCTGGGAAAGATTGAAGGCTGAAGGAGAAGGGGATAGTTGGATGGCATCACCGACTCAATGGAGATGAGTTTGGGTAAACTCCAGGAGTTGGTGATGGACAGGGAGGCCTGACGTGCTGGAGTCCATGGGGTCTCAAACAGTTGGATATGACTGAGTGACTGAACTGAACTGAAAATATGTAAATAATAAGTAATTAATGGGATTATTGTTGAGAGTTAAGCAAAATACAAGTGTTAATATAATTAACACATGAAGATGATTTTTAATAATTTATAACAGGGCAAGTTGTAAATATTCAACATTTTCTCAACATTCTAGAAACAATAGAGATGAATTTTTCTATATGAGTCTTATTATTTCTTTTATTGTCTACATATATTAATCAAACACTTAATATGTTTAAGGCATTTCTATTTTATCCAGAAACAATAAATAAACACTCTCTGTAAATTTGGTCTGGTATATGTATCCCCTCTCTTTTCTTCTATGTAATGTGTATTTGTAGAACTAAAATAGTTTACCATGTTATCAATACAAATGAAATGACATCAACAGTTGTAATTTAAATTTCATTCTCTTTTTGCTCCAACCCCATAGCTCAAGGACACAGTGCCCTTCATTTGTTAAACTCTTCAGATTTAAAAGTTATGGACACTTCTAATTTTAGTTTTTTGAGAAACCTACCATATATCCCAGCAATTACACCCCTGGGTTTATATCCAAAAAATAAAAAACAACAGCAACAAAAGACACATGTACCCTAATGTTCATAGCAGCATTGTTTACAATAGCCAAGACATGGAAACAACCTCAAGTCCACTAACAGATGGATGGATAAAGATGTGGTGCATATATATAATGAAATACTACTCAGTCATAAAAAATGAAATTTTATCATTTGCAGTAACATGAATAGACTTAGAGGGCATTATGTTAAATGAAATGAGTCAAACAGAGAAAGACCAATACTATATAATATCACTTGCATGTGGAATCTAAAAAATAAAACTTAGTAAATAAAACAAAAAAGAAGCAGATACACAGATACAGAGAACAAATTAACAGTTACCAATGCAGAGAGGGAAGGGAGGAAGGACAATATAGTGATATGGGATCTAAAAAAAGGTTATTATGGGATTTTGTGAAATCTTGTGTGAAGCTCTTGAAAATTATAATGCACTATAGAATTTAAAGACTCTTTCATTCAGTTAAAAAATAAAAAACCTTAAAAAACTATGGACACCTCCAATGCTTTTCTTGTGAGTTTCAAAAAAATATAAGAAATTTTGAGAGTGAAAAAATATTTTATTTTGTTCTCTTGCTTTTGTGTGTTCTCTCCTAGCTGGTACATTTAGATGGAAAACTGACAAATACTGAAAGGTGGAGGAATAAGAAAAATGGGGAGAAAATGCAAAAATATATACACTCATACAGTCACTATTATGCCCACTATATGTAGATAGATATAGCAAGTATTTGCAGTGAGGTACTTTGGTTTTTCCCGTGGTCATGTATGGATGTGAGAGTTGGACTGTGAAGAAAGCTGATGGCCGAAGAACTGATGCTTTTGAACTGTGGTGTTGGAGAAGACTCTTGAGAGTCCCTTGTACTGCAAGGAGATCCAACCAGTCCATTCTAGAGGAGATCAATCCTGGGTGTTCATTGGAAGGACTGATGCTAAAGCTGAAACTGCAATACTTTGGCCACCTCATGCAACAAGTTGACTCACTGGAAAAGACTCTGATGTTATAAAAGGTTGGGGACGGGAGGAGAAGGGGACGACAGAGAATGAGATGGCTGGATGGCATCACCGACTCTGTGGACATGAGTTTGAGTGAACTCCGAGAGTTGGTGATGGAAAGGGAGGCCTGGCGTGCTGTAATTCATGGGGTCGCGGAGAGTCGGACACGACTGAGTGACTAAACTGAACTGAACTGAATTTAGAAATAGACTTTTCAAGATGCCTACATTTAAATGTTTCAAGTAGTCTCTATTGATAAAGAGAGGAAATTACTTTGAAAAATGTCTGTTTGTTTTGGAATAGCCCCCAGAATAACTGTATATAGAAGAAATACTTCATTCGCTGTTCACAGTGAAGACACTACATAGTGGATTGATACCAAGTATGAGTCCCTCAACTGAAATGCTAACTATTCTTTTTATAAAGAACTTCTCAGTGATGAAAGTTTTACCTCTATGATTAGGGAGGTTTTCTGATGTTCTCTGTTGGTGCTGGAGAGCAGGGCTTTCATCTTTCCTATGGAGGTAATTTGACAGAAAAGCAGAAGCCTCAAATATGAAGCAGAGGGCTTTTGTACTCTGCTATTAACTGTGGAGAAACCTTGCACTTAGCCCAGTTAGAGAGAGGACACTGTCATGAGAAGATCAACAATGCAAGAGATTCAGAGAAAAGCAGTTTAGGCAGAGTCAACTGACGAGTGTTGAGAAAAGCTGGTTGAACACAGGGAGCATGCAAACGTTCTTTTGATGAGCCTCATAAACAACAAGGAAACGTTCTGATGGAAAGGCTCAGGTTCACCAAAATCATCAGTTTGCCCAAGATTATCTCAATTTTAGCTCTGAAAATTCTGAGTACTAGAAAAACCCTCAATCTTTGAAAGAGAGAGATGGCTGATCCCCCTATCTCCTGAAGATATTCTGGCTTACTTTCTCAAGGCCTGCCACCCCCTCCCAAATGACTCTTATGTGCAGCCACAGCTGAGGGTCACTTATGTGTTGATGGATAGAGCTTGATGAGCAGTCCCGGGGCTTGATTGTGGAGGTCCTTGAGTTTTAGGGAAAGGAATATGTCGTTCTATGAGCCCTCAGTGTTATTTTAGCACATTATATTATTATGTGTTCAACCCAGACATGATGGTTTAGAGGAAGTTGGAAGAAAAGGAGGCTACCAAAGAGTCAGGAAGATGAGTGGGCTTAGATTTGGGTGGTGATGGGAAAATAAACAGCTTTGAAAGGGAAGAGTTATTATAGATTATAGATCTTGCACAAAGAGGAGGAAACATAACATAGACTATATTTTATCTTTTATCTCCCCCACAAAAGGGACCCAGGTCAGGTAAGCATCATCACACAATGTCCTCTAACTTCAGTTTATGTGACAGCAGTCCAGGTTAGAGACTTATTGTGAGACATCAATGGTCTTTCATGGCATGACCTTATATGGCGATGCTAGAAAGATATACAAGCCAGCAGTATCCTCCCATGACCTTCCTTCACTAACAATCCCTTAGAAAGCAAAGATTTTCTTTGCATGTGTTCATTGGTGGTAGTTGATAGCTGAGAATATTTGAAAAAATACCACCTGGTTGTGTAGAGTGTAAGGGAGCAAAAGCATATTTGGGATATATTTCTGGACCAAAAAATATACTCACACATCCGTTGACACACAGCACACATCATTTTCCACTCACACACAATTATACACATGTTCAGACACATGCACATGCTTTTGCATAACACACACACACAAACACAAGTTCATACACATGCCTCTGTGTCTTTCTAAAACTGAAGTTGGCTACGAGCACAGAAGGTTTGAAAAGAAAATAGAAAGATAAAAGAAAAAGTCACCTTTGCTTTGTTGAATGTATAAGAAACCTTTCTGAGAAGAATATTGATTTAGCATCAGGTAAATAATTTCATCTCCCATGAAATTCTGTAGACCTTACAGCAATTACTTGGGGAAGCTTTTATCTAATGGTCCCTTAGAGGTGGCAGGTAGCAAGATATCAAGTCTTGTGATCAAAAGGAGACACCTAACCCTTTAACGGCTAATCACATTGTGAGGCAACTGACTTTTCAGGTTCCTTGGCTAAAGAGAAAATTATCAGTTTAAGCCTTGGGCAGAGACTGTCCTGCCTTTAAGGAACAGACAAAAGATTGGGAACAGGGAAGAGAAAAAGATATCTAGTTAAATGGGCCCTGCAAGTAAATCAATGATTCTGATATGAGTGAAAGGAATAGGAATGGCTTTATATTTAGAGATAAATATGAAAAGAAAGAGAAAGACTTTTTATATAGATATAAATATGAATGTAGCCATATATACATGTATAGAGACATATGGATATGTCTCCATATATATGAATATAGCTATACATACAAAAATAGATGTATCTAATATAACAGTAGAGAAAGAAGACCCCAATGGAGGGCTGGGGAGGTTTATCTGTGAGATAAGGGCATGCATTTTATTTGAGGACTTTTATTTTTTTATTTTTTCTAATATATATATATTTTAATTTTTATTGGAGGCTAATCATTTTACAATATTATATTGGTTGGTTTTGCCATACATGGACATGAATCCGCCCCAGGTGTACATGAGTTCCCCTTCCCTAACCCCCTTCCCACCTCCCTTCTCCCCTTATCCTCCCTCTGGGTCATCCCCACATACCAGCCCCGAGTATCCTGTAACATGCATCGACCCTGAACTGGCGATTCATTTCACATATGATAATATACATATTTCAATGCCATTCTCCCAAACCATCCCACCCTCACCCTCTCCCACAGAGTCCCAAAGACTGCTGGATACATCTGTGTCTCTTTTGCTGTCTCGTATACAGGGTTATCATTTGCATCTTTCTAAATTCCATATATATGCGTTAGTATATTGTATTGGTGTTTTTCTTTCTGGCTTACTTCACTCTGTATAATAGGCTCTAGTTTCATCCACCTCATTAGAACTGGTTCAAATGCATTCTTTTTAATGGCTAATACTCCATTGTGTATATGTACCAAAGCTTTCTTATCCATTCATCTGCAGATGGACATCTAGGTTGCTCCCACATCCTGGCTATTATAAACAGTGCTGCAACGAACATTGGAGTACATGTGTCTCTTTCAATTCTGGTTTCCTCAGTGTGTATGTCCAGGAGTGCGATTGCTGGATCATATGGCAGTTCTATTTCCAGTTTTTTGAGGAATCTCCACACTGTTCTCCAGAGTGGCTGTACTAGTTTGCATTCTCACCAACAGTGTAAGAGGGTTCCCTTCTCTCCACAGCCTCTCCTGCATTTATTGCATGTAGACTTTTGGATAGCTGCCATTCTGACTGGTGTGAAATGGTATCTCGTGGTTTTGATTTGCATTTCTCTGATTATGAGGGATGTTGAGCATTTTTTCATGTGTTTGTTAGCCATCTTTATGTCTTCTTTGGAGAAATGTCTGTTTAGTTCTTTGGCCCATTTTTTGAATGGGTCATTTATTTTTCTGGAATTGAGCTGCAGGAGCTGCTTGTATATTTTGGAGATTAATCCTTTATCAGTTGCTTCATTTGCTATTATTTTCTCCCATTCTGAAGGCTGTCTTTTCACCTTGCTTAGAGTTTCCTTTGCTGTGCAGAAGCTTTTGATTTTAATTAGGTCTCATTTGTTTATTTTTGCTTTTATTTCCAATATTCTGGGAGGTGGGTCTTGGAGGATCCTGCTGCGATTTATGTCAGAGAGTGTTTTGCCTACGTTCTCCTCTAGGAGATTTATAGTTTCTGGTCTTACATTTAGCTCTCTATTTCCAATATTCTGGGAGGTGGGTCTTGGAGGATCCTGCTGTGATTTATGTCAGAGAGTGTTTTGCTTACGTTCTCCTCTAGGAGTTTTATAGTTTCTGGTCTTACATTTAGCTCTCTAATCCATTTTGAGTTTATTTTGGTGTATGGTGTTAGGAAGTGTTCTAGTTTCATTCTTTTACAGGTGGATGACCAGTTTTCCCAGCACCACTTGTTAAAGAGACTGTGTTTTCTCCATTTTATATTCTTGCCTCCTTTGTCAAAGATAAGGTGTCCATAGGTGTGTGGATTTATCTCTGGGTTTCTATTTTGTTCCATTGATCTATATTTCTGTCTTTATGCCAGTACCATACTGTCTTGATGACTGTGGCTTTGTAGTAGAGCCTGAAGTCCGGCTCTACTGGGCAGGTTAATTCCCCCAGTTCCATTCTTCTTCCTCAAGATTGCTTTGGCTATTCGAGGTTTTTTGTATTTCCATACAAATTGTGAGATTGTTTGTTCTAGTTCTGTGAGAAATATCGTTGGTAGCTTGATAGGGATTGAATTGAATGTATAAATTACTTTGGGGAGTATACTCATTTTTACAATGTTTATTTTTCCAATCCACGAACACGGTATATTTCTCCATCTATTAGTGTCCTCTTTGATTACTTTCACTAGTGTTTTATAGTTTTCTATGTACAAGTCTTTTGTTTCCTTAGGTAGATATATTCCTAAGTATTTAATTCTTTTCATTGCAACAGTGAATGGAATAGTTTCCTTAATTTCTCTTTCTATTTTCTCATTATTAGTGTATAGGAATGCAAGGGATTTCTGTGTGTTGATTTTATATCCTGCAACTTTACTATATTCATTGATTAGCTCTAGTAGTTTTCTGGTAGAGTCTTTAGGGTTTTCTGTGTAGAGGATCATGTCATCAGCGAACAGTGAAAGTTTTACTTCTTCTTTTCCAATTTGTATTCCTTTTATGTCTTTTTCTGCTCTGATTGCTGTAGCCAAAACTTTCAGAACTATGTTGAATAGTAGTGGTGAGAGTGGGCACCCTTGTCTTGTTCCTGACTTTAGGGGAAATGCTTTCAGTTTTTCACTATTGAGGATAATGTTTGCTGTGGGCTTGTCACATAGCTTTTATTATGTTGAGATATGTCCCTTCTATTCCCACTTTCTGGAGGGTTTTTATCATAAATGGATGTTGAATTTTGTTGAAGGCTTTCTCTGCATCTATTGAGATAATCATATGATTTTTATTTTTCAGTTTGTTAATGTGGTGTATTACGTTGATTGATTTGCGGATATTGAAGAATCCTTGCATTCCTGGGATAAAGCCCACTTGGTCATGAAGTATGACCTTCATGTGTTGTTGGATTCTGATTGCTAGAATTTTGTTAAGGATTTTTGCAACTATGTTCATCAGTGATATTGGCCTGTAGTTTTCTGTTTTTGTGGGGTCTTTACCAGGTTTTGGGATTAGTGTGATGGTGGCCTCATAGAATGTGTTTGGAAGTTTCCCTTCCTCAGCAATTTTCTGGAAGAGTTTGAGTAGAACAGGTGTTAGCTCTTCTCTAAAGTTTTGGTAGAATTCAGCTGTGAAGCTGTCTGAACCTGGGCTTTTGTTTCCTGGAAGATTTCTGATTACTGCCTCTAGTTCTGTGCTTGTGATGGGTCTGTTCAGATTTTCCATTTCTTCCTGGTTCAGTTTTGGTAAGTTGCACTTTTCTAGGAATTTGTCCATTTCTTCCAGGTTATACATTTTATTGCCATATAATTGTTGATAGTATTCTCTAATAATCCTTTGTATTTCTGTGTTGTCGGTTGTGATCTCTCCATTTTCATTTCTAATTTTATTGATTTGGTTCTTCTCCCTTTGTTTCTTGATGAGACTGGCTAGTGGTTTGTCAATTTTATTTACCTTCTCAAAGAACCAGCTTTTGGCTTTGTTGATTTGTGCTATGGTCTTTTTTGTTTCTTTTGCATTTATCTCTGTCCTACTTTTTACGATTTCTTTCCTTCTACTAACCCTGGGGTTCCTCATTTCTTCCTTTTCTAGTTTCTTTAGATGTAGGGTTAGGTTGAGGACTTTTAACAGTTAAGAGTCTTCACTGTTAAAAGTGAAAGTGTTAGTGACTCAGTCATGTCTGACTCTTTGTGACACCATGAATTGTAGCCCACCAGACTCCTCTGTCCATTGGATTCTCCAGGTGAGAATACTAGAGTGGGTAGCCATTACTTTCTCCAGGGGATCTTCCTCACCCCAAATCGAACCCAAATCTCCTGCTTTGCAGGCAGATTCTTTACCTCTGAGCCACCTGGAAAAGAGTCTTAGGTGAATTATAAAACAACAAAACTGAAAAGGTGTTTAGATATTCTTTTTTAGTTTAATTTTAATTAGTTTATTTTTTCTTCATTACAATGTGATTCAGTTAAGCATATATCCATTTGTATTTTTTCTCCATATAGGGGAAAGAATATTGAATAGAGTTCCCTGTGCTATACAGTAGGTTCTTGTTGATTATCTATTTTATATACAGTAGTGTGTATATGTAAATCCCATACTCCTAATTTATCCCTCCCCCAACTTTTCCCCTTTGGTAACCATCAGTTTGTTTTTGAAGTCTGTGAGTCTCTTTCTCTTTTGTAAATACATTCACTTGTATCATTTTTTTTTTAGATTCCAGATATCAGTGATGTCACATGCTATTTTTCTTTGTCTGACTTAGTTCACTCAATATGACAATCTCTAGTTCCATCCATGTTGTTGTTGTTCAGTTGCCCAGTCATGTCTGACTATTTGCGACTCCATTAACTGCAGCACACCAGGCCTCCCTGTCCAACATCTCCCGAAATTTGCCCAGTTCATGCCCATTACATAGATGAAGACATCCAGTCATCTCATCCTCTGACACCCTCGTCTCCTTTTGCCCTCAATCTTTCCCAGCATCAGGGACTTTTCCAATGAGTTGGCTGCTCACATCAGATGACTAAAATACTGGAGCTTCAGATTAAGCATCAGTCCTTCCAACAAGTACTAGGGTTGATTTCCCTTAAAATTGACTGATATGATCTCTTTGCTGTCCAAGGGACTCTCAGGAGTCTTCTCCAGCACCACAGTTCAAAGCATTCATTTTTCAGTACACCAGCTTCTTTATGGTCTAGCTAGGGAAAACCACTAGATCATTCAGATATGACCTAAATCAAATCCCTTATGATTATACAGTGGAAGTAAGAAATAGATTTAAGGGACTAGATCTGATAGATAGAGTGCCTGATGAACTCTAGACGGAAGTTCATGACATTGTATAGGAGACAGGGACCAAGACCATCCCCATGGAAAAGAAATGCAAAAAAGCAAAATGGCTCTTTGAGGAGGCCTTAAAAATAGCTGTGAAAATAAGAGAAGTGAAAAGCAAAGGAGAAAAGAAAAGATGTAAGCATTTGAATGCAGAGTTCCAAAGAATAGCAAGGAGAGATAAGAAAGCCTTCCTCAGTGATCAATGCAAAGAAATAGAGGAAAACAACAGAATAGGAAAAACAAGAGATCTCTTCAAGAAAATTCGAGATTCCAAGGGAACATTTCATGCAAAGATGGGCTCGATAAAGGACAGAAATGGTATGGACCTAACAGAAGCAGAAGATATTAAGAAGAGGGGGCAAGAATAAACAGAAGAACTGTACAAAAAAGATCTTCACGACCAAGATAGTCACGATGGCGTGATCACTCACCTGGAGCCAGACATCTTGGAATGTGAAGTCAAGTGGGCCTTAGAGAGCATCACTACAAACAAAGCTAATGGAGGTGATGGAATTCCAGTTGAGCTTTTTCAAATCCTGAAAGATGATGCTGTGAAAGTGCTGCACTCAATATGCCAGCAAATTTGAAAACTCAGCAGTGGCCACAGGACTGGAAACGGTCAGACTTCATTCCAATCCCAAAGAAAGGGAATGCCAAAGAATGTTCAAACTACTGCACAATTGCACTCATCTCACACGCTAGTAAAATCATGCTCAAAATTCTCCAAGCCAGGCTTCAGCAATATGTGAACCGTGAACTTCCAGATGTTCAAGCAGGTTTTAGAAAAGGCAGAGGCACCAGAGATCAAATTGCCAACATCCGCTGGATCATGGAGAAAGCAAGAGAGTTCCAGAAAAACATCTATTTCTGCTTCATTGACTATGCCAAAGCCTTTGACTGTGTGGATCACAATAAACTGGAACATTGTGAAAAAGATGGGAATACCAGACCACCTGAGCTTCCTCTTGAGAAACCTGTATGCAGGTCAGGAAGCAACAGTTAGAACTGGACATGGAACAACAGACTGGTTCCAAATAGGAAAAGGAGTATGTCAAGGTTGTATATTGTCACCCTGCTTATCTAACTTATATGCAAACTACATCATGAGAAACGCTGGGCTGGAAGAAGCACAGTCTGGAATCAAGATTGGCGGGAGAAATATCAATAACCTCAGATATGCAGATGACACTACCCTTATGGCAGAAAGTGAAGAGGAACTAAAAAGCCTCTTGATGAAAGTGAAAGAGGAGAGTGAAAAGGTTGGCTTGAAGCTCAACATTCAGAAAACGAAGATCGTGGCATCTTGTGCCAACACTTCATGGGAAACAGATGGGGAAACACTGTCAGACTTTATTTTTTGGGGCTCCAAAATCACTGCCGATGCTGATTGCAGCCATGAAATTAAAAGATGCTTACTCCTTGGAAGGAAAGTTATGACCAACCTAGACAGCATATTAAAAAGCAGAGACATTACTTTGCCAACCAAGGTCCGTCTAGTCAAGGCTATGTTTTTTCCCATGGTCATGTATGGATGTGAGAGTTGGACTGTGAAGAAAGCTGATGGCCGAAGAACTGATGCTTTTGAACTGTGGTGTTGGAGAAGACTCTTGAGAGTCCCTTGGACTGCAAGGAGGTCCAACCAGTCCATTCTAAAGGAGATCAATCCTGGGTGTTCATTGGAAGGATTGATTCTGAAGCTGAAACTCCAATACTTTGGCCACCTCATGCGATGAGTTGACTCACTGGAAAAGACTCTGATGCTAGGAGGGATTGGGGGTGGGAGGAGAAGGGGACGACAGAGAATGAGATGGCTGGATGGCATCACCGACTCGATGGACATGAGTTTGAGTGAACTCCGGGAGTTGGTGATGGACAGGGAGGCCTGGCGTGCTGTGATTCATGGGGTTGCAAAGAGGTGGACATGACTGAGCGACTGAACTGAACTGAACTGAACTCACAACCATACGTGAGCATTGGGAAAACCATAGCCTTGACTATATGGACATTTGTCGGCAGTATCTCTGCTTTTCAACATACTGCTTAAGTTTGTCACAGCTTTCCTGCCAAGAAGCAAGTGTCTTCTGATTTCATGGCTAAGTCACCATCGCGGCAATTTTAGAGCCCAAGAAGAAGAAATTTGTCACTACTTCCACATTTTCCCCCTCTATTTTCCATGAAGTAATGGGGACAGATACCATGATCTTTGTTTTTTGTTGTTGCTGTTGTTTTTGTTGTTCAGTTTTAAGTTGGCTCTTTCACTCTCCTCTTTCACCCTCATCTGGAGGCTCTTTAGTTCCTCTTCACTTTCTGCCATTAGAATGATATAATCTGCATATCTGAAGTTGCTGATATTTTTCCTGCCTATCTTTATTCCTTCTTGTAAATCATTCAGCTCAGCTTTTCTCATGATGTGCTCAGCATATAGATTAAACAAAAGGGGTGACAGCAGATATCTCTGTCTTACTCCTTTCTCTATCTTGAACCAATCAGTAATTCCATACAGGGTTCTAACTCTTGCTTCTTGACTGACATACAGGTTTCTCAGGAGACACATAAGATGGCCTGGTATTCCCACGTCTTTAAGAGCTTTCCACAGTTTATTATGATCCACAGAGTCAAAGGCGTTGGCATAGTCGATGAAACAGAGGTAAATGTTTTTCTTTTCTGGAATTCCCTCGCTTTCTCTATGATCTAGGGAATGTTGGCAATTTGATCTCTAGTTCCTCTTCCTTTTCTATACTGACTTGGGACATCTGGAATTTCTTGGCTCATGTAGTGCTGAAGCTTAACATGTAAGACCTTAAGCATGACCTTACTAGCATGGGAGATGAGTGCAATTGTCCGATGGTTAGCACTTTCTTTAGTACTACCCTTCTTGGGAATTAAGACAAAGATTGACCTTTTCCATCCTGTGGCCACTGCTTGGTCTTCCAGATTTGCTGACATATTGAATGCAACATCTTGATGGCATCATCCTTTAAAGTTTTTAATAGTTCTACTGGAATTCTGTCATATCCACTAGCTTCATTAACAGCAGTGCTTTCTAAGACCACTTGACTATTGCTGCAAAGGCATTATTTTGTTCTTTTTCACAGCTGAGCAATATTCCATGGGCTTTTAGATATTCTCATTTGACAGATATAGAAATCAATGACCAGAGAATTTAGAAATGTTCATATACCATAATTACTGGTCTAACTAATATCCAATAATCCAATATCTGCCAATCCAATAATCCAATCCAACAAATCTAATGATCTGCCACAAAATCTTTCTACGGAAGAAAGTGTAGAAAACCACCCACAAAGAAGGTGAAAATTTAAAGAACTTCCTCAGAGAAAGTTCAAAGATTCAAGGACATACTTTCAACTCATTAGGGTCACCCACTTCTTACCATCAACAGTGGATCTTCATGTCTTCCATGAGTTTCTCTCAGGGAGTGGAGTGAGTGACAGGAGGCAAAAGCACATCTAGAATATCTGGGATCTCTTTTTTCCTTACTTTTTAGTATTGATATTAATTGCTACATGAATTCTTTTAATCAGAGAGAGTTATGTGTAGCCACCTCGTGTGAATTTCCATGACTCCTCTGTTCCTAGAATTTGCCTTGGGGTCCACAGCTTGTATATAAATATGGTGCAGTCATTAAAATGGTATAAATTACAGGACTCTGCAATTTATTCAGTGAAGGTCACAGCTTTGAGTGAGGGTGGTACAAATATCCCACATTAGCAAGAGGGCTCCAGTTCATCTTCTTATGGCTTTTTTTTTTCCTGGTTGCCTCCAGCCCCCTCCAATTTTCTTAGTGATTACAAACTCTTTAGGCACACTTCTCCTCACTTTCTCTTCCCTCTAGGGCCAATAAGTATAACCTAACCTTGCCATCTTTCCTTTTGACATTCCGTCTCATTCGACTGACATCAGAGTTCTCATGGTTATGATTCACTTACATCACTTCCTTCTCCACCACACCATAATTTTAAATCAATGTTCTGATTTGAGATTTATCTGGAACCTCAAAGAAGGTTTAATAACCAATATACTTAGAAAACTAGTGAATTCTGAGTGTAATATGATATTTCACCCACATCTACAATTCACTAGGGAACTTGCAGTCTCCCTATTTTAAGCTAAAGGACTAATTCTCAAAGATAGAGTTTTAGGCAGAGTTCAAATATGGTAAAGGAGCTGTTTTGAGAAAAGAAGACATCCAAGAACCTTGTGAATCACACTAATATTGATGGTATGTGCTATGGTAATTTAGCTTCAAGTGATTTAAATATGCAATTCTCATACCTACCTGCCTTCATATCTGTTGCATGACAGAGCATGGAGTGGCATATGTGACTGGTGAAGCTTTAGGAGCCCTCTCCATGGCAACATGAATACAGAGATTTTGTCTGCCCGTTGTGGGGGTGAGTATCTCTTTCCTGTTCTCTGATATAGTGGCACAGGAGGGAAGGATAAATTAGGAACTTGGAAATAGCATGTACATATTACTGTGTATAAAATAGATAATAAATAAGGGTCTACTGTACAGCACAGTGCAAAGAAATAGAGGAAAATAGTAGAATGGGAAAGACTGGAGATCTGTGAAAGAAAATTAAATACACCAAGGGAACATTTCATGCTAAGATGGGCACAATAAAGGACAGAAATGCTATGGACTTAACAGGAGCAGAAGCTATTAAGAAGAGGTGGCAAGAATACATAGAAGAACTAGACAAAAAAAGATCTTCATGACCCAGATAATCACAATGGTGTGATTGCTCACCTAGAGACAGACATCCTGGAATATGAAGTCAAGTGAACAAAGTTAGTGGAGGTGATGGAATTCCAGTTGAGCTATTTCAAATCCTAAAAGATGATGCTGTGAAAGTGCTGCACTCAATATGTCAGCAAATTTGGAAAACTCTGCAGTGGCCACAGGAAGGGAAGAGGTCAGTTTTCATTCCAATCCCAAAGAAAGGCAATGCCAAAGAATGCTCAAACTACCACACAATTGCACTCATCTCACACGCTAGCAAAGTAATGCTCAAAATTCTCCAAGCCAGACTTCAACATGAACCATGAACTTCCAGATGTTCAAGCTGGTTTTAGAAAAGGCGGAGGAACCAGAGATCAAATTGCCAACATCCTTTGGATCATAAAAAAAGCAAGAGAGTTCCAGGAAAATATTTACTTCTGTTTTAGTAACTATGCCAGAGTTTGACTGTGTGGATGACAACAAACTGTGGAAAATTCTTCAAGTGATGGGAATACCAGACCACCTGGTCTGTCTCCTGAGAAATCTGTATGCAGGTCAAGAAGCAACAGTTAGAACTGGACACAAATCAACAGACTGGTTCCAAGTCAGGAAAGGTATACATAAAGGCTGTATATTGTCACCCTGCTTATTTAACTTATATGCAAAGTACATCATGAAAAGTGCTGGGCTGGATGAAGCACAAGCTGGAATCAAGATTGCCGGGAGAAATATCAATAACCTCAAACACACAGATGACACCACCTTTATGGCATAAAGCAAAGAAGAACTAAAGAGCCTCTTGATGAAAGTGAAAGAGGAGAGTGAAAATGTTGGCTTAAAACTCAACATTGAGAAAACTATGATCATGGCATTCGGTTCCATTACTCATGGAAAACAGATGGGGAAGCAATAGAAACAGTGAGAGTCTTTATTTTCAGGGGCTCCAAAATCACTGCAGATGCTGATTGCAGGCATGAAATTAAAAGATGCTTACTCCTTGGAAGAAAAGCTATGACCAACCTAGACAGCACATTAAAAAGCAGAGGCATTACTTTGCCAACAAAGGTCCATCTAGTCAAAGCTATGGCTTTTCCAGTAGTCATGTATGGATGTGAGAGTTGGACTATAAAGAAAGCTGAGCGCTGAAGACTTGATGCTTTTGAACTGTGTTGTTGAAGACTCTCGAGAGCCCCTTGGGCTCAAAGGAGATCCAATCAGTCCATCCTGAAGGAAATCAGTCCTGAATATTCATTGGAAGAACTGATGCTGAAGTTGAAATTCCAGTACTTTGGCCACCTAATGTGAAGAACTGACTCATTGGAAGAGACCCTGATGCTGGGAAAGATTGAAGATGGGAGGAGAATGGGATGACAGAGGATGAGATGGTCAGATGCTATCACCAGCTCAATGGATATGAGTTTGAGTAAGCCCCGGGAGCTGGTGATGAACAGGAAAGCCTTTCTTACTGCAGTCCATGGGGTCTCAAGAGCTAGACATGACTGAGTGACTTAACTGAACTGAATTGTATAGCACAGGGATCTGTACTCCTTATTTTGTAATAACCTATATGGGAAAGAACCTGAAAAAGAACATATGTGTGTGGGTATATATATATGTTATAGAACTGAATAATGTTGATGTACACCTGAAGCTAACACTTTATAATCAACTGTATGCCAGTTAAAAGTAAATAAGAAATGCTGTGATACCATTACAAAAAATAAAAGGGACACCAGGAAAGGAGACAACCAGTACTGGGGAGGGTCCTCGGGAAGTCAGTAAAAGCAGAAGAAATGAGTGCCCCCAGCTTGTGAACTCCTAGCACTGGGGTACAAGGGTGACATATCCACAATCACGTAATGCAAAAGGGGCAGCCTGAGACCAAGGACTTGAGGCTGTCCCCACAGCTGCAATCACCTTCCTTACACTTCCGCACAGTGCTCTCCACAATATTAATTCTTGGATGGTGAAAAGAGAAGCCGGGAATGTGGCGCCTTTCTTGGAGGAGATGTGGTTTAGAATTGGCTAAATAGGAAAGGATATTCTGTTCCCCTTGTGTCTTTATAGAAAATTGTTCTCAAAGGTTGTTAGAGTGTCATCAGAATAAACCCTAGGAACAAGTGACATGGGCTTCCCTGGTGGTTCAGACAGGAGACCTGAGTTTGATCTCTGGGTTGGGAAGATCCCCTGGAGAAGGGACTGGCTACCCACTTTGGTATTCTTGCCTGGGGAATTCCATGGACAGAGGAGCCTGGTAGGGTACAGTCCATGGGATCACAAAGAGCTGGACATGATTGGGTGACTAACACTTTTACTTTTTCACAGGTGACAAATAGAGACTTCAAATACAGAGACTTCAGGAGCAATTCCTGAAGGTACACACAAAACGTTAGTAATGATACCAATTCTTACATACTAAACACTTTATATGTATGTGCATATTTCTGTGTGTATATATAGACACACACATATATACATATATAATTATGTCTATATAAAATGTTAATCTGCAAGATAAACCTTGAATAGTGGCTTGTATTACCCTCATTGTATAGGTAAATACCCTGAGGATTTATGATCTCCAGGGCTACTCTGAGAAATTTGAACCCAGATCTTTTAATTTCCAAGTCCAAGCCTTTTCTTTTCTATAAGCCTTTCAAACAGATTCTGTGATCACAGGCTGATCCCAACACAACTCATCGACTGCAAGTAAAGTTAAGCTAGGTCTCTGCACAGAGAAAAGGGAATAAATTTCTTGCAGACACCACACTGTGAGCTTTTACATGTCTTATTTAATCATCACAGCAACCCAAGCAGGGACTTGTTATTTTTTCCCTTTTATAGATGTAGGAGTGGAGGTCCAAAAAGATTCCAAATTAATTCAGCTGGTGAGATGAATAGAAATGAGAGCAGATACGGCATGAAGTCTGACTACATGCTGGACCTGACACTCACAGCTTCAGATGATCTGTCCACAAGAGGAATGAGTTCTGAGCCAGCACTGGTAGGTAGATTAAAGCGTTGTTCTCTGAAGGCTCATGTGAGAATGCATATATTTTATTCATATGAAGAAAGTCCTTGTTCACATATCGTTAGTAGTGATCTGGTTACTAAAGTGCTCACCAGAGGAAGGGCAATATGGGGCATGGATATTTGACTGAGGTAGAAGTTAAACTGGGCTTCCCAGGTGGCACAGTGGTAAAGAACCATCCAAGAGATGCGGGTTTGATCCCTGGGTAGGGAAGATCCCCCGGAGGAGGAAATGGCGACCCTCTCTAGTATTCTTGCCTGGAAAATTCCATGGAGAGAGGAGCTTGGTGGGCTACAGTCCCTGGAGTTGCAAAGAGCTGGACATGATGGAACGCATGCACATAAACACACACACACACACTCAGAAGTAAACTAAGACAAAATTATTCCAGGATGAAGAAGAAAGAAATACTGTAAAAGTAACTGATATCTTTGCTTATTTAAATATTTGTTGATTCGAAAAATCTATGAATATTAATTATTTAGTGTCTGTAGTCACAGAAGGCCCAGTTACTGGTGAACAGAAATTACAGACGGCTCCAAAAGAGCTCTGTGCTCCTGGGGAGCTTCTTCAGAAGGATTGTGTTTTTCTGGGACTTTAAATAACATGATTTCCTTCTCTGGTTTAATCTCATAATGGTGTCAGTTCCTTTTCAATAACTCTCTGGGGTTTCTGACTGGTCCTTGAATTTATCTAGGCTAATGTTTAATGGCGAAATAAACTCATGGCATACTTGGCAAAAATAGATATACACACAGGTAACCCAAAATGAATACTTATTGGAAATGGAATAAATAGTAATATCAGGAAGCACTGATGGTTGCATCCTCCCTTCTTCGTAGGAATTTATGATGTTCATTATCTCAGGACTTACCTGGTGGTCCAGTGGTTAAGACTCCATGCTTTCATAAGTATACATATATATGTCACTTCCCTCTTGAACCCCACCCCTTTCCTCTCTCCCCACTCCATCCCTCTAGGTTGTCACTGAGCACCGCCTCTGGGTGCCCTGCATCAAATATTAACTCCTACTGGCTATCTACTTTACATATGGTAATGTATGTTTCGATGCTATTCTCTCAAATCATCCCACCCTCTCCTTGTAAAGTATTTATCCTCCAATTAAAATAATATCCTGTATGTGGGGAAATTAACAAGATGGCACCAGTCAGGCTCTCTCACCCCATGTTCTGTAAACAATGACTTTGCACGGTTATGTAACGGCTGAGATCATTTATGCCACTGCACATGTACATAATGAGGTACTCACTTGGACATGGGCTACTTTTGTTCTGCAAGTATATATAAACTTCATCTGGAAAAACCCTGAATAGTTATAAGCGATTGTGTTATGTTATGTCTGGTGCTATGGCTGCTGCTGCAGCCAGGAGAGAATAAACATGTCTGCAGTTCCTAAGGTTCCTTGTATTTGTTTCCAGCCTCTTAGCTCATGCCTTGCCTACACTGGGTTCAGTGAACAGTGCAGACAGTGAGATACAGTGAGACAATTGGCGTCACAAACAGGATTAGCAATACACTGTAATAAACTTTAATAGAAAAATTTTAAAAAGACTTCATGCTTCCAATGTGGGGGTAGGGGTTCAGTCCCTGGTTAGGGAAATAAGATCCCACATACTGAGGGGCATGAGCAAAATAATAATAATAATAACCTATTTAATGCTCATTATCTCACTAAAAGATTCTGAGAAGCCCTGGAATAGAGAAACCGATTTCCCAAACTTAAATGATTTTAGGCCCATTTGGGTGTCTCATTGGAAGAAAATCTCCTAATCGAAGTGTTTTCAAGGTTCATGATCTCAGAGGGTTCCAAACTCACTTTTATCTTTAAGAAGTTACTTCTTTCAAGTATCTGATGACTATTCCTACAGGATGGATTTTTACCAAAAACATTTAGACCTATACCTGGCCAGGAATCTACATCTGCTTACCTTTGTTTTTATAAGCTCCTGTGTATTAGTCAGTAAACTGGTTCCAGGTTATCTGGTGTGGTTTCTTCAATGACTCTTGTCCTACCTCTTTGTTGAATGCCTTCCTCAGGAGTATTTATGTCCTCTTCCTGATTTTTCTTTTTCTACTTCTTTAAAAGTATTGCAACAAAATTCTGTTATTTTAGTGAACAAATATACAGTTTTAACATGTAGATGTCATCTTAAGTATACTAAAATCAGTGAATATCACCTCTTCACCCTGAACTCAGAAATTTGGATTTTATTTTAATCATCTCCATCCTGTCTTATGGATTCCCACATGGTGCACTTGGTAAAGAATCCGCCTGGCAATGCAGGGATGAAAGAGATGCGGGTTCAATGCATGGGTTGGGAAGAGTCCTGGAGGAGGAAATCGCAACCTACTCAGTATTTTTGTCTGGGGCGAGCTACAGTCATGGGGTCGGAAAGAGTCAGACACGACTGAGAATGCACACATTTGACTGATCCTGTCTTGTATGTTATTGCCTAGCCAACAGATTTTGGATTTGCCCATACATTTTATAATTTCATTGATCCTCTTTGCTTCTGGTCTTTTAGTTCTTTCTTCAGTGTTTCATTTCCTTCTCAATACACATTTTTATGTTACCTCAGTGATGATAATTAGGTGAAAACTGTTTTCCCCTTGTAAATTTATACTAAAGAGTTATTTTCTCTCAATATTTTAAAATAGGATTTTATTGTCTTATGACTTCTGTGGTTGCTGTTGAGCCACTATGAATATAATTGTAACTCCATTCCAGAAAATTCTATATGAAGTAGACAGAATTCTAACATGTCTTCCAAGATTCCCACACCTCACGTACACTCATTATAATTCATTCTTCTTGAGTTTCACAATTCTGTCACTAGGATGGAGTAACATTCTGAAGATTGGGTTACATTACATGGCAATGTGGAAGGGTTTTGTAAGCATGACTAAAATGACAAGCATGTTGCTTTTAAGGTAAATAAAGCAGTGATTAATCCTATGTGAGACTTAATGGGACCTGCCATTGGCCTTGAAAAAGCAAAAAGTCATTTGTGAACTGTGTATGGAGAGGTCAGTTCTCTTGGAGCTGAGGACCTCAGTCCTACAGCTGTATGGATTGAAATTCTACAAGCAATACGAAAGAACTTGAAAGAGAACCTCAAGATCCAGATGAGAAAACTGCCTGGCTGACAACTTAGTTACATACTTCTGAGACCTAACCAAAGGATGTTGTTAGACTTTGCCCCGCCCCAACCATAGAAACTGTGAGACAGTGTGTGTTGTCTTAAACCACTAGGTTTGTGGCCATATTTCATTGCAATTTTAAAAATGAATATGTTACATTTTCTTTCTTGGACCTTTGAAAATCTCCTCTTTTTAAATGATGTTCTGAAGTTTCATCACAACACGCCAAAATATGTATTTAGTTGTATTTGTTTCATTTGAGCATATTGTGCTTCCTGAACTTGAGTATTTTTATTTTTCATAAATTCTGAAAAGGTCTCAGATGTTTTCAAATATGATATAGCTATATTCTCCTTGCTCTTATTCTTATTCTCAAAGTTAGACATTTTAAACATTTTTATTATATTCTCTGTACCTCTTAATAAAACTTTTATTTTTCTCATTTTATATCTCTGTGACTTATTTGGGGTACATTCTTTAAATTTAATATCCAGTTTACTAAATCTATCTTCAGCTCTGCTGAATGTAATATTTAAATGAATCATTGATGTTTGAAATTTCAAAGACTTTATTTTTTGTTTCTAGAAATTCTAATAGGTGCTTTTTCAAGTATGCCTATCTATTTGACATTGGACAGTGGATTTTTCCCTCATGTTTTAGTTTCTTCTTTTATATATTAAATCATTGCAAACATAATTTTAAATATCTTCTATCTAATAGTTATCGGGAGTTGGTGATGGACAGGGAGGCCTGGCGTGCTGTGATTCATGGGGTCGCAGAGAGTCGGACACGACTGAGCGACTGAACTGAACTGAACTGAATAGTTATCAATGTTTTTTTTCCAAATTTAATTTTACTCAGTACAAGCTCTGCCTACTTATTTAAGGTAATTTGTTTTAGGGGTTATTAATTTTATACTTTCACCTCATTTTGGGTGATGTTTACTGTGGAGAATCTTGAGTTCTAGACCAAATGTGACCTAATTGATCTTTGTTCTGTCTAGGTTGCTTAGATCTTTTTTATGTGACAACTCAGTGTGGCAGGTCCTTAATCATAGACTTGCCTGAGTGAGATCAGACTTGAGTTTATAACTTCTCTGGAGAAACTGCTTTTATTTTGTTTTTTTTCCATTAGAGTCTGAGTTAAGATCTTCAAGCTTCCTTTTCCTCTCTCTTATGTTGAGACTTTATTTCTCATGCTATGCATTGACTGTTCTGACTTATAGGGTTCTACTTCTATCTCCCCATTTCACACAAACCAAGTATTTATCTCCTGTCATTTTTAGGCCATTTAAATGCATTTTTATTTATTGATTTTTTTGGCCAAGCTACACTGCATGTGGGATCTTAGTTCCTTGATCAGGGATTGAACCCATGCCCCCTGCAATGGAAGCACAGATTCTTAACCAATCTACTGCCAAGGAAGTCCCATTTTGAGGCAATTTAAGCTAAACCTCCTGGTTAATGAGATGAGTATGTGTTCTTAAGTTGGCCAGAGCCTTAGTATATATAACCACTCTGGTTTCCATTCGCTGTTGAGTGCTGGTCCTTCGAGATTTCCCTAGTTTTCCTGTTTCCTCATATCTACATTTTAAAGTATATTAGTTATGTTTCTTTAGTATTTCATGGTTAATTTTAGAGATACATTTTTTTTCTAATAATATATTTTACTGGAAACAGATTTTTAGAAATGTCTTGAAGGTCACCTAAGCTAATGTTATTATCCACTGTTTGAATTCTCCTACTTCTAGTAATACTGTCATTTATTGAAACTTGATGTGTGTGACAGGCAGTTTACTAAATGATTTAATGCTTTACTAAACTTATCCTTACAAAAAACCCACTGATTTTAAAGAAATTATTAATAACTTATAAAGAAGAAAAATGAAGCTCTGAGATGTAAAATGACTTGCATATGCTCACATACTGATGAAGTAGTTGCAAAATTAGAATGCAAAACAAGCTTCTTTAAAAAAAAAAAAAACTTTATGGCCCATTTGTTCCTACTGCATAGTATTTCCTCTCAATAATTTTAGTACCAAATGGTTACTCAGCTTAATCTTAATTGCTAAAAAAAAAAAAAAATGCCAGGCCTACTGTTTTTCCATGTAAGTCAGTGAATATGGATGATAATATTTAACTACTCTTGGTAATCATTCCCTCCTCAACTATTGGAAAGTCAAAATGAATTTTCACGTTTTTGTTTTAGTTTGAACATTTGAGTTCATACCATGTCAGTACGTTAATATTATAGACCGACTGAATCTTTTTATTTTTTATTTCAGTCTTTATATGAAAATTTTATGATTTCCTTCTGTTCCTTTCTGGTCATTCTCTTCTAAATGAGTCCCAGTTAGTCTGATATCATTTAAAAAAAGTGTCATCAAGAACTGAATATAATTCTCTAGGTAAGGAGCTGAAGCGTGATGTGTGGATTTGACTGACATTTCTTGAATGTAAGTTCCTTTAGTCACCATGTGGTAAGACTCTTTTAGAAAATTACATTTACCACCCTTTATTTTTTTTTCCTCTACTTTTAGTCTGTATCTTTATGTTTTTTTCCCCATTGGAGCCAGCTCATATTTCAAAGTTCACCAATAAATTACATGTCTTATAGCTAGAGACTATCTGTGCCTTATTGAGACATTTTAACATTTTGGTAGATAAATGGCAAGCAAGCTTTGAATGAATGTCATGCTAAAATTATTTGTTCTATGTTGCAAAGTTGTGGCTTCATCTGTCACTCATTTATGTTAGGGTAGATTAAGACCATCTTTGAGTCAAAGCTTGGCTCTGAATATTGGCAAAGAAGGAGATATCAAAGAGATTCCTGAGGTTTCTTGCTATTTCAGTGGTGGTTGTTAGTGATGGATGGACTCAGTGTGACCATATATTTGTGGGCTGGTAGGACTGAGATTGGAGAAGGCAATGGCAAGCCACTCCAGTACTCTTGCCTAGAAAATCCCATGGATGGGGGAGCCTGGTGGGCTGCAGTCCGTGGGGTCGCTAAGGGTTGGACACGGCTGAGCGACTTCACTTTCACTTTTCACTTTCACACATTGGAGAAGGAAATGGAAACCCACTCCAGTGTTCTTGCCTGGAGAATTCCAGGGAAGGGGGAGCCTGGTGGGCTTCCGTCTATGGGGTCACACAGAGTCGGACACGACTGAAGTGACTTAGCAGCAGCAGCAGGATTGAGATAATCAACAAGCAGTTTTATATTAAATTATTAAGCTCAGGAGAGAGATATGGACTGGACATATATTCTAAGAATATAGGAAGTAAATTTGTATCCTACTGCCACGGTGACAAATCTCCACAAACTTAGTGTCTTAAAACCACATGGGTTTGTTATCTTTCTGTTCTGGGGGTCAGAAGTTTGGAGTCAGTTATTTTGAGCTAAAATTCTGGTGTTGGTTGGCCTCTATCCTTTCTGTAAGCACTAGACAATGATCCATTTCTTTGCCTTTTCTAGCTTCTAGAGTCTGCCTACATTCCTTAGCTTGTGGGCCATTTTTATCATCATCTTCAAAGCCAGCAGCATAGTATTTATTCTTCTTTCTGATCCCTGATTCTGTCCTTACTTCTTCCCTCTCTCTGATCCCCTTTCCTCCCATGATCCCCTTACTGACTACACCAGTCATTCAGATTATTCAGGATAAGCTCCCTATTTCAAGATATTTAATTTATTCATCCCAGAAAAGCCCTTTTTGCTGTCTAGGATAACACTTTAACAGGTCCTGGAGACTAAACCATGGTTCGGTCCACCACAGGGGGAATGGAGACTATAATATTACACATGGATTGTGTGTCAACTAATAAGGAAAGAATGAGAAGATAGTGATTTGGAGGATGCTGTCCTTTAATGAGCAATGGAAGAAAAAAGCCTTAGTAGAGGTTTGTAAAAAATAACAACAAGGAAGTTTCGGGGGAACAATGAGACCAGTGTAGAGTTACAACCAAGGCCAAAGAAAGATTTTTGAAAAGGAAAAGGTACCTCAGATCACTGATTCTTTTAAGATGTTAAAGAAGAGAAATGACTATTGTTTGATATATTTGTCCACTAAAAGGTTCCTGAGAGTTCATGAAGAAAATGATTGTTACGCTACAGAAGGCAAAGTCATAGACAGCATATTTTCAGAGCATTTCCTTGAAAAAATTAAAAATTTAGGAAGCTCTGACATTTGTAGACTTATAACTTAACAACCTGAAACAGCTAAACTATTCAGCACCAGTTATTTCTGCAAACAGCATGTGTAACAGAAAGACTTTTGTATCTGAGGCTCTCTTATTTAGATTGTATAATAACTTCATCACAAAATAGTTGTGTATCCTGAGCAACATGCTTCAACTTTCTAAGCAATGACTCCATTTTCTCCCCTGAAAATATGGATAATTAATTTACAAAGTAATTGTTAATATTCAAATGAGAACAATATAAAGTACCTGGCCCACAGTAACTCTTCAATAAATGATATTTAGTATTATTACAACCACTTTGGAAGTTTTATATATATGTATATATACATATATATGGCTTCCCGGGTAGCTCAGCTGGTAAAGTGAAAATGAAAGTTGCTAAGTCATGTCCGACTCTTTGTTACCCCACAAACTTCTACAGTCCATGGAATTCTTCAGGCCAGAATACTGGAGTGGGTAAGCCTTTCCCTTCTCCAGGGGATCTTCCCAACCCAGGGATCAAACCCAGGTCTCCCGCATTGCAGGTGGATTCTTTACCAGCTGAGCCACAAAGGACACTCTTAAGAATCTGCCTGTAATGCAGGAGAACCTGGTTCGATTCCTTGGTCAGGAAGTTCCCCTGTAGAAGGGATAGGCAACCCACTCCAATATTCTTGAGCTTCCTAGATGGTAAAGAATCAGCCTGCAGTGCATGTGACCTGGGTTTGATCCCTGGATTTGGAAGATCTCCTGGAAGAGGGCATGGCAACCCACTCCAGTATTATTGCCTGGAGAATCCCCGTGGACAAAAGAGCCTGGTGGGCTACAGTCCATGAGGTTGCAAAGAGTCAGACACTACTCAGTGACTAAGCACACACACATGTATAGATACACGCACACATACTCTTTCTCTCTACACACACACACACACACACTTTCTCTTTCTCTCTGTCTCTCTCTCTATATATACACACACATATATATGTATACACACACACTTTGTCTCTCTCTCACTCATTCTCTCTCTCTCTCTGTATACATGTGCATGTGTGCTAAGTCACTTCAGTCGTGTCCTACTCTTTCTGACCCCATGGACTGTAGTCCACCAGGCTCCTCCATCCATAAGATTCTCCAGGCAAGAATACTGGAGTGGATTGACATTTCCTCCTCCAGGGGATCTTTCGGACCCAGCGACAGAACCCGGGTATCCTGTGTATCTTCTATTGCAGGTGGATTCTTTACTGCTGAGCTACCAGGAAGCCCCTCTTTTACAAATATATACATACACACACACACACACACACACACACGTACACGGATAAATATACACACACAGGGCTGCCTGGTTGTGCTAGTGGTAAAGAATGTAGGAGACACAGGAGACATGGGTTTGACCCCTGGGTTGGGAAGATCCCCTGGAGAAGGAAATGGAAATCCACTCCAGTATTCTTGCCTGGAGAATTCCATGGACAGAGGAGCAGACTATAGTCCATGGGGTCACAAATAACAGGACACAACTGAGTGACTGAGTACAACACTGCATGTGCACATGCACACACAGACACACACATTTTGTTTCTATGTGCACACACATATTGTCTTTCTCAGGCACCACAAATAATAGCTATTATAATTTAAGTTGTTGTTAAATTATTAAATTAAATAATATTGTATTATTTAAATAGTTGTATTTAAATTAATAAGTTTAAATTAAATTAGTTGTATTTAAGTTGTATTTAAATTAAATAAGTTGCATTTAAATTATTAAATTCTGATTTCAAATCAGAAGTGGGCTCAGCACACTATATGCATGCCCTGCTGCTGCTGCTGCTGCTAAGTCACTTCAGTCGTGTCCGACTCTGTGTGACCCCATAGACGGAAGCCCACCAGGCTCTCCTGTCCCTGGGATTCTCCAGGCAAGAACACTGGAGTGGGTTGCCATTTCCTTCTCCAATGTGTGAAAGTAAAAAATGAAAGTGAAGTCGCTCAGTCGTGTCCGACCCTTAGCAACCCCACGGACTGCAGCCTACCAGGCTCCTCCATCCATGGGATTTTCCAGGCAAGAGTACTGGAGTGGCTTGCCATTGCCTTCTCCGTATGCATGCCCTAATAGACTATAATTCAGGACAGAACTTTGTCTCTCAATTAATACACTCTCCCTTTGGGAACAGAATAGCAAAGGAATGATGGTTTTGTTTATTCTCATCATGAGTGATAACCGCTGTTGTCAGGATTCTGGCAGAGTTGCTTCACCTCACTTTTAAGTCCCTGTTCTGCAGGTATCCACAATCCACTGAAACAGATGACCGTGGGATCCATCTTTGTAGCTTCATTCCTCACTGTTTCCCTCAATGAGAGATATTCTGACCACAGAGGGGAATCCCTGCATGTGGCAGGTTTTTTTCATGCTCTGGACTTTTCTTTCCCCAGTCAGGACACTTGTCCCTTCTGCCTATCTTTGGGATTCCATATGGCCTTCATAGACTAGCTCAAATACTTCTCATTTCTGAAGGTTTTTCATAACCCCTATACAGAACTGATTATTCCTTGTAAGTACGTAGCACAGCACTCTGATGCACCTCTGTTTAACTCCAGCTTCTTGCAGTATTGGATTTAAGTTGGTGGTTTCTATGTCTTATTATGTTCCCCATAGTATGTGTGATTTCTGTCCAGTCAGCAAGCAGCTTTTTCAGCAGAGCATCTTTCCCTAAGCCTGAAAGAGTGGGTGCTACGTATTGATAGCAGAAACTCAGCAGGGGTCCATTCCCTGATATTTCCTGTTCAACAAATTCTTGTTAAAATAGTAACTTTTTCTATTAATGAAAAGAGTTGCCATAAGGACAACAAGAGGTGAAAACTGCTCTTGTTTAACTTTAGGACAAGGCAGCTTAGTAACTCAGAGGGTTAATTCATTAGGAGGATAATCAGAATTGTCTGTATACACAGATGTGTTTCGCAAAAGGCAGAAATAGATCTGTCGTTTCACTGTTTTCTCCAAGACTCTGGTGGCATTGAAGAAAGCAGGTGAAACTAATTTAATGTTCTATTTAAATCTTTCAGGTATTTTTATTTGCCTAAAGCAAAATATCTCGTTCAATAAAGGCATGTCAGACTCTCAAATGGATGATAGTCAGGTGAAAAGTTTGCCTGAATAGATAATAAGCCTTCAAATTCTGAGTTTGCTGGAGATCAGCACTGGATTCAAAGGACTGGGAGGGAGAAAGTACTGGGTTTGGAATCAGTAACAATATTCAGTTCTTCCCTTACCCTGACACCTCTGAATCACAAAGTTCCTTGCAAATGAGTTCTGTCATTACAGACTCTTTTGTTTGCATCTGAATGAATTGGAACTAAGATCTGGGCAAACTCAGAGTCTCAGAAAGCTTGACTCCAGCATATGCATTAGACACATTTTTGAGTAGAGACCTGATAGATTTGCAAGTGAAATGTTCTCTGGCCTTACTCAAGACGTGATTTTCATGAGGTACTGGGCTGATGTGGGAAACAGACCTTTTTAGTTTAGCAAAACACTTTTGTTTGATTCAGATGGTTCAAAATGCATTTGCTCACAGGAATTAGAAAATGAGAAAAAAACACAGGTGATTATTTAGTTTCCATGTGCACTGAGGACAATAAAAAGTGTTGAGTGAATAAGAGTCAGATCAGACTAAGTGATTAAACCACCACAAGCGATCTAATAAAGGCATGTACTTGAGCATGTCAGGTCCAAAGACACTGCTAAAGGTAAAGTATTGCATTGCTGATACAAGGTCAAAGGCAGAAAAGAGATTAGAGATCAAAAGTTGAAAGGGCTTAGAACACTTGGTCAATATAGTATAATGCAGAATAGTTCTAAATAATCTGGGGCATAATTAAAGAACAAAACTAAGGGGCTGCATATTCTTTCTCATTAAGAGCTGCCACCATATAGTCATTAGTTTCATAGATCTAAAAACAGAGATCCAGAATAGAAAGTAGAAATGAAAGGGAAAAGGGGAGTTTCTTTTCATTAATTTCCTGCAGAAATGAGCCCCAAATCTTTGGAGTGACATCCTGATCTCACTCCAACTTCCTTGGTAAATTTATCTCCAACTTCTTGCCCTCAAGCCTTCTGTTCTTCAGTCAAAATAGAATAGTCACCTACATGCCTTTAACACACATACTCATCTCTCCTTAGGCCTTAAGTACTGCCCTTGTAGAATCACTAAAGGTTTCTGAATAGGTTTTAAATCTCTCTTCCAGTTGGCCACCCTAGTGGCAGTGGGCGAGAAACATTTAAAACTAAGGAAGTATATATATGTCAATCCCAGTCTCCCAATTTATCCCCTCCTTTTATCCCATGCAATCCATATGTTTGTCCTCTACTTCTCTGTCTCTGTTTCTGCTCTGTAAATAAGATTGCCTGTACCAGTTTCTTTCAGATTCCATATACATTGATATGTACATATCAGTCTTTCTTTTTCTGACTTATTTCACTCTGTATGACAGTCTATAGGCCCATCCACATCATATAAAATAGATAACTAATAAAAATCTACTGTATAGCACAGGGAACTCTACTCATTGCTCTGTGATGACCTAAGTGGGGAGGAAATCCAAAAAAGAGGGGAGATGTATCTATACGTATAACTGGTTTACTTTGCTATACAGCAGAAACATTGGAGAAGGAAATGGCGACCCACTCCAGTGTTCTTGCCTGGAGAATCCCAGGGATGGGGGAGGCTGGTGGTCTGCCATCTATGGGGTCACACAGAGTCGGACATGACTGAAGCGACTTAGCAGCAGTAGCAGCAGCAGAAACTAACATAGCAATGTAAAACAACTATACACCAACAAAAATTAAAAAAAATATATATGGACGTGATGCTACAAAAGAAGATTTGAGCTAAAGATAGATTTTTGTGTCATCAGTATAAGAATCAGAGTAGAAGTGATGCATGTATGAATTCAAGCAAGAAAATAATATAATCAGAGGAAAAGCCATCAAGACTGTGTATATATTTTGGTGGAAAGGGAACAAGCAGTCAGAGAGCAAGGAAGCACAGGGAGGAAGTTTGAAAGAGTGAGTGATGATCTTTGGTGTTAATTGAAATAGAAAAATCAAGAAAGATTAAGACTCAGGAAAGTCCTGCAGGAATGAATAATTGGAAATTAAATTTCTGTATCATAAGATTTTTGCTTTGATGGGGATAAGAACAGATTAGCACAAAGATAGGAGGGAAGGAGAAGGAGGTGGTAGAGATAGCTTAGGGGAGAGAAATTTTAAGAATTTTATAATTAGGAGAAAATGAACAGATGAAATGGTAGCTTGAGTGTTGAGCTAGGATTCAAAAACCCATTTCTTTTGTAAAATTTCTCAGTATCACATTCATCATAAGTTTCCCTTTCAAAGCACTCTTAAAGGCTATGTCTCCCTTATATGTGGTTGAGCCCTAGAGAAATGTCTGAATTCTGGGCAAATAACTAAATCTCAATGGCTTCCATATTTGATATCTGAAAACAGAGATATTGATTATTGCTTTTAAAAAGTATGTTATGAAATTCCAGGAAATATAAAATCATATTTTAACTAAAAAACTTTCATAAAATGTGGTATTACTATCATTATGACCAACTACATAATTTTTTTTTAATTTTAATTTTTATTGGAGGCTAATTATTTTACAATAATATATTGGTGGGTTTTGCCATACATTGACATGAATCCACCCCGGGTGTACATGAGTTCCCCCTCCCAAACCCCCCTCCCACCTCCCTCCTCCCCTTATCCTCCCTCTGGGTCATCCCCGCATACCAGCCCCGAGTATCCTGTAACATGCATCAACCCTGAACTGGCGATTCGTTTCACATATGATAATATACATATTTCAATGCCATTCTCCCAAACCATCCCACCCTCACCCTCTCCCACAGAGTCCCAAAGACTGTTCTATACATCTGTGTCTCTTTTGCTCTGTCGTATACAGGGTTATCATTAGCATCTTTCTAAATTCCATATATATGCGTTAGTATATTGTATTGGTGTTTTTCTTTCTGGCTTACTTCACTCTGTATAATAGGCTCTAGTTTCATCCACCTCATTAGAACTGGTTCAAATGCATTCTTTTTAATGGCTGAGTAATACTCCATTGTGTATATGTACCAAAGCTTTCTTATCCATTCGTCTGCAGATGGACATCTAGGTTGCTTCCATGTCCTGGCAATTATAAACAGTGCTACAATGAACATTGGAGTACATGTGTCTCTTTCAATTCTGGTTTCCTCTGTATGTATGCCCAGGAGTGCAATTGCTGGATCATATGGCAGTTCTATTTCCAGTTTTTTGAGGAATCTCCACACTGTTCTCCAGAGTGGCTGTACTAGTTTGCATTCCCACCAACAGTGTAAGAAGGATCCCTTCTCTCCACAGCTTCTCCAGCATTTATTGCATGTAGACTTTTGGATAGCAGCCATTCTGACTGGTATGAAATGCTATCTCATTGTGGTTTTGATTTGCATTTCTCTGATGATGAGGGATGTTGAGCATTTTTTCATGTGTTTGTTAGCCATCTTTATGTCTTCTTTGGAGAAATGTCTGTTTAGTTCTTTGGCCCATTTTTTGATTGGGTCATTTATTTTTCTGGAATGGAGCTGCAGGTGCTGCTTGTATATTTTGGAGATTAATCCTTCATCAGTTGCTTCATTTGCTATTATTTTCTCCCATTCTGAAGGCTGTCTTTTCACCTTGCTTATAGTTTCCTTTGCTGTGCAGAAGCTTTTGATTTTCATTAGGTCCCATTTGTTTATTTTTGCCTTTATTTCTATTATTCTGGGAGGTGGGTCTTGGAGGATCCTGCTGTGATTAATGTCAGAGAGTGTTTTGCCTATGTTCTCCTCCAGGAGTTTTATAGTTTCTGGTCTTACATTTAGCTCTCTAATCCATTTTGAGTTTATTTTGGTGTATGGTGTTAAGAAGTGTTGTAGTTTCATTCTTTTACAAGTGGCTGACCAGTTTTCCCAGCACCACTCGTTAAAGAGACTGTGTTTTCTCCATTTTATATTCTTGCCTGCTTTGTCAAAGATAAAGTGTCCATAGGTGTGTGGATTTATCTCTGGGCTTTCTATTTTGTTCCATTGATCTATATTTCTGCCTTTATACCAGTACCATACTGACTTGATGACTGTGGCTTTGTAGTAGAGCCTGAAGTCCGGCAGGTTAATTCCCTCAGTTCCACTTTTCTTCCTCAAGATTGCTTTGGCTATTCGAGGTTTTTTGTATTTCCATACAAATTGTGAGATTATTTGTTCTAGTTCTGTGAAAAATATCGTTGGTAGCTTGATAGGGATTGCATTGAATGTATAAATTACTTTGGGGAGTATACTCATTTTTACAATATTTATTCTTCCAATCCACAAACAGAACATATTTCTCCATCTATTAGTGTCCTCTTTGATTACTTTCACTAGTGTTTTATAGTTTTCTATGTACAAGTCTTTTGTTTCCTTAGGTAGATATATTCCTAAGCATTTAATTCTTTTCGTTGCAACAGTGAATGGAATAGTTTCCTTAATTTCTCTTTCTATTTTCTCATTATTAGTGTATAGGAACGCAAGGGATTTCTGTGTGTTGATTTTATATCCTGCAACTTTACTATATTCATTGATTAGCTCTAGTAGTTTTCTGGTAGAGTCTTTAGGGTTTTCTGTGTAGAGGATCATGTCATCAGTGAACAGTGAAAGTTTTACTTCTTTTCCAATTTGTATTCCTTTTATGTCTTTTTCTGCTCTGATTGCTATAGCCAAAACTTCCAGAACTATGTTGAATAGTAGTGGTGAGAGTGGGCACCCTTGTCTTGTTCCTGACTTTAGGGGAAATGCTTTCAGTTTTTCACCGTTGAGGATAATGTTTGCTGTGGGTTTGTCATATATAGCTTTTATTATGTTGAGAAATGTCCCTTCTATTCCCACTTTCTGGTGGGTTTTTATCATAAATGGATGTTGAATTTTGTTGAAGGCTTTCTCTGCATCTATTGAGATAATCATATGATTTTTATTTTTCAGTTTGTTAATGTGGTGTATTACGTTGATTGATTTGCGGATATTGAAGAATCCTTGCATTCCTGGGATAAAGCCCACTTGATCATCATGTATGAGCTTCATGTGTTGTTGGATTCTGATTGCTAGAATTCTGTTCAGGATTTTTGTATCTATGTTCATCAGTGATATTGGCCTGTAGTTTTCTGTTTTTGTGGGATCTTTACCAGGTTTTGGGATTAGTGTGATCGTGGCCTCATAGAATGAGTTTGGGAGTTTCCCTTCCTCAGCAATTTTCTGGAAGAGTTTGAGTAGAATAGGTGTTAGCTCTTCTCTAAAGTTTTGGTAGAATTCAGCTGTGAAGCCGTCTGGACCTGGGCTTTCGTTTGCTGGAAAATTTCTGATTACAGCGTCTAGTTCCGTGCTTGTTTTGGGTCTGTTCAGATTTTCTATTTCTTCCTGGTTCAGTTTTGGAAAGTTGTACTTTTCTAGGAATTTGTCCATTTCTTCCAGGTTATTCATTTTATTGCCATATAATTGCTGATAGTATTCTCTAATAATCCTTTGTATTTCTGTGTTGTCGGTTGTGATCTCTCTATTTTCATTTCTAATTTGATTGATTTGGTTCTTCTCCCTTTGTTTCTTGATGAGTCTGGCTAGTGGTTTGCCGATTTTATTTACCTTCTCAAGGAATCACCTTTTGGCTTTGTTGATTTTTGCTATGGTCTCTTTTGTTTATTTTGCATTCATCTCTGCCCTAATTTTTACGATTTCTTTCCTTCTACTGACCCTGGGGTTCTTCATTTCTTACTTTTCTAGTTGCTTTAGATGTAGAGTTAGGTTATTTAGTTGACTTTTTTCTTGTTTCTTGAGGTGTGCCTGTATTGCTATGAACTTCCCCCTTAGCACTGCTTTTACGGTGTCCCAGAGGTTTTGGGTTGTTGTGTTTTCATTTTCATTCATTTCTATTCATATTTTTATTTCTCCTTTGATTTCTTCTATGATTTGTTCATTATTTAGCAGCGTGTTGTTCAGCCTCCATATGTTGGCATTTTTAATGGTTTTTCTCCTGTAATTGAGATCTGAACTGAACTGAATTGAGATCTAATCTTACTGCATTGTGGTCAGAAAAGATGCTTGGAATGATTTCAATTTTTTTTGAATTTACCAAGGCTAGATTTATGGCCCAGGATGTGATCTATCCTGGAAAATGTTCCGTGTGCACTTGAGATAAAGGTGAAATTCATTGTTTTGGGGTGAAATGTCCTATAGATATCTATCAGGTCTAACTGGTCTATTGTATCATTTAAAGTTTGTGTTTCCTTGTTAATTTTCTGTTTAGTTGATCTATCCATAGATGTAAGTGGGGTATTAAAATCTTCCACTATTGCATTGTTGTTAATTTCCCCTTTCATACTTGTTAGTAATTGTCTTACATATTGTGGTGCTCCTATGTTGGGTGCATAAATATTTATAATTGTTATATCTTCTTCTTGGATTGATCCTTTGATCATTATGTAGTTTCCTTCTTTGTCTCTTTTCACAGCCTTTGTTTTAAAGTCTATTTTATCTGATGTGAGTATTGCTACTCCTTCTTTCTTTTGGTCTCTATTTGCATGGAATATCTTTCTCCAGCCCTTCACTTTCAGTCTGTATGTGTCCCTCATTTTGAGGTGGGTCTCTTGTAGACAACATATATGGGGTTCTTGTTTTTGTATCCATTCAGCCAGCCTTTGTCTTTGGTTGGGGCATTCAACCCATTTATGTTTAAGGTAATTATTGATAAGTATGATCCTGTTGCCATTTTCTTTATTGCTTTGGGTTCGAGTTTATACACCCTTTCTGTGTTTCCTGTCTAGAGAAGATCCTTTAGCATTTGTTGGAGAGCTGGTTTGGTGATGCTGAATTCTCTCAGCCTTTGCTTGTCTGTAAAGCTTTTGATTTCTCCTACATATTTGAATGAGATCCTTGCTAGGTACAGTAATCTGGGCTGTAGGTTATTTTCTTTCATCACTTTAAGTATGTCTTGCCATTCCCTCCTGGTCTGAAGAGTTTCTGTTGAAAGATCAGCTGTTATCCTTATGGGAATCCCCTCGTGTATTTGCTATTTTTCCCTTGATGCTTTTAATATTTGTTCTTTGTGTTTGATCTTTGTTAATTTGATTAATATGTGTCTTGGAGTATTTTGCCTTGGGTTTATCCTGTTGGGGACTCTCTGGGTTTCTTGGACTTGGGTTATTGTTTCTTTCCCCATTTTAGGGAAGTTTTCAACTATTATCTCCTCAAGTATTCTCTCATGGTCTTTCTTTTTGTCTTCTTCTTCTGGCACTCCTATGATTCGAATGTTGGAGCATTTAACATTGTCCCAGAGGTCTCTAATATTGTCCTCATTTCTTTTAATTAGTTTTTCTTTTTTCCTCTCTGTTTCATTTATTTCTACAATTCTATCTTCTAGCTCGCTTATCCTGTCTTCTGCCTCTGTTATTCTACTGTTTGTTCCCTCCAGAGTGTTTCTGATCTCATCTATTGCATTATTCATTGTATATTGACTCTTTTTTATTTCCTCTAAGTCCTTATTAAACCTTTCTTCCATCTTTTCAATCTTCTTCTCCAGGTTATTTATTTGTAACTCCATTTTGCTTTCAAGATTTTGAATCATTTTCACCATCAAAATTCGAAATTCTTTATCAGGTAGATTGCCTATATCTTCCTCTTTTGTTTTTGTTGGTGGACATTTATCTTGTTCCTTTACTTGCTGGGTATTTCTCTGCCTCTTCTTCTTGCTTATATTGCTGTGCTTGGGGTGGCCTTTCCCTCTTCTGTCAGTTTGTGGAGTTCTCTTTATTATGTAGTTTCCTCGTTGTGTGTGGGGTTGGACAGGTGACTTGTCAAGATTCCCTGGTTAGGGAAGCTTGTGTCGGTGTTCTGGTGGGTGGAGCTGGATTTCTTCTCTCTGGAGTGCAATGAAGTGTCCAGTAATAAGTTATGAGATGTCAGTGGGTTTGGAGTGACTTTAGGCAGCTTGTATATTGAAGCTCAGGGCCATTTTCCTGTGTTGTTGGAGAATTTTGTGGTATGTCTTGCTCTGGAACTTGTTGACACTTGGGTGGTACTTGGTTTTAGTGTAGGTATGGAGGTGCTTGATGAGCTCCTATCGATTAATGTTCCCTGGAGTCATGAGTTCTCTGGTGTTCTCAGGATTCGGGCTTAAGCCTCTTGCCTCTGGTTTTTGGTCTTATTCTTGGAGTAGTCTCTAGACTTCTCTACCTGTCATTTCCAAGGTGGTTCCCTCTGTTTTAGCTTCTGTCTGCTGGTCTCTTCAGTGTCTAATTTCCACCCTGATACTAGGGGGCGGGTGGACACTTTTTAAGGCTCAGTTGTTCAGTCCTGTTCTGGGAAGGGAGGAATGCTGCAGACAAATATCTCTGGCGTCTGTGGGGAGTGCTCGTAGCGTCTCGGCCACACTGGGTTTGCCCCCACTCACAGCTCGTATGTTGTCCCAGTCTACATTGCACAGGCTCTAGGTTGCTCTGCCAGGAACTGTCCAAGGCCAGTGCTGGGTTGTATGCATTTCCCAGGTCTGAGCAGCTTAAGTTCAGTTTCTCGGGTACTCCAGAAAGTCACAGACTTAGTTGGGCCTGCGTTTTGTGCTTTCCCTGGTCTGAGCAGCTCAGGTGACCAGGTGTTTGGCGAGCGTGGTCGCTGCGACTTATCGCCTCCCCAGTCCCTGCCACTCGGTGTAGAACTGGCGCACCTTCTCAGGCGGATATTGACCGGCCCGAGCCCAAGAAGTCTTGACTAGCAACAAGCCTGCCTGCAGTTTGTATCGGATACCTTTCTGGGGCCACGGTTGCCCCCTCTGGCTCTGGCTGCCCTCCCTGCCTGTCTCGGTGGGGGATGGGGGATGGGCCGACCGCAGCCGGCTCCCTCTGCTCAGCCCTTTGTTCTGTGAGCGGGGCTGGGCGGAGTCTTAGGTTAGAGCTTTCCGCCTTTTCGTGGGGAAGCTATCCCAGTCTGCTTGCTATCCCTAGTTCTCTCAGATTGTCCTCGTGGCATTCAAGCCCAGCCCTCTCTCTAAGCAGTTCAGCCGGCTCCTCCCTCCCCAGCCCCCGCTTGCTAATGGCGTATGCAGGCGTCTGCACTGCTTCTCCGCTGGGAGTTACCATTTGGCAGGTAATCTGTGGGTTTTAATTATTTCTTTCTTTTTCCTCCCGATTATGTGGCCCTCTGAGGTTCCAAGGCTCGCCACAGACTTGTCAGTAAGAGTGCTTCCTGGTGTTTGGTAACCTCTCTTTTTAAAATCTCCCTTCCCAGGACAGAGCTCCGTCCTTACCTCTTTTGTCTCTCTTTTTATCTTTTATGTTTTTTCCTACCTCCTTTCGAAGACAATGGGCTGCTTTTCTGGGTGCCTGATGTCCTCTGCCAGAATTCAGAAGTTGTTTTGTGGACTTTACTCCTCGTTCAAATGTTCTTTTGATGAATTTGTGGGGGAGAGAGTGGTCTCGCCGTCCTATTCCTCTGCCATCTTGTTCCTTCCTCCCATAATTTGAAGTCTAATACATAAGGCTTCAAAATACTCATGTTTCAAAACATGTTCAGTTCAGCTCAGTTCAGTCGCTCAGTCGTGTCCAACTCTTTGTGACCCCATGAATTGCAGCACTCCAGGCCTCCCTATCCATCACCAACTCCCGGAGTTCATTCAAACTCATGTCCATCAAGTCGGTGATGCCATCCAGCCATCTTATCCTCTGTTCTCCCCTTCTCCTCCTGCCCCCAATCCCTCATAGCATCAGGGTCTTTTCCAATGAGTCAACTCTTCACATGAGGTGGCCAAAGTATTGGAGTTTCAGTTTTAGCATCAGTCCTTCCAATGAACACCCAGGACTGATCTCCTTTAGAATGGACTGGTTGGATCTCTTGCAGTACAAGGGACTCTCAAGAGTCTTCTCCAACACCACAGTTCAAAAGCATCAATTCTTCAGTGATCAGCTTTCTTCACAGTCCAACTCTGACATTCACACACGACCACTGGAAAAACCATTGCCTTGACTATACGGACCTTTGTTGGCAAAGTAATGTAAGCTATTCTTAAAGTGATAACTAGAAATTTAATTTTGGAAAAGGCCATTTATAAAGAATTCACACTGCATATCCCAGGCATTGAAATAAATATTTAAATGAGTTTTCTTTCTTAATTTTCTTCAAGGCACAATGAGGTAAATACAGTTTTGCTCCTTTTATACTGGAGGAAAGGTCTTTGAGATATTAACTAATATTCTCAAATTCACTTAATCGATTAGAGAAAGAAAAATTCAGAATTCAAACCCATGATATAAAGTTAAAGTCCATGATTCTCAACCAAATCTAAGCGTTTGGTTGTTTTCCAAAATTTCTTATATATAAAAAATACAATAAATTAACTCTTTGATTTGACTAAACATGTTAGTTAAAATTGCTACTTGTATAATTATGGTATGAATGCATAGTTGAGGAAGACATCCTCAGCAAATAAAAAGGTTCCCAGGGGTTTTCTCCATCTGATTCACTTTAGATTTTTTGTTTGTCATTTGAAGAAATGAACATCAGAAGTCTTAAATGAAATATATGAATCTTAGACTATTTTGAATTTTCAGAACTTGTTTTTGTATCTGCGCATGCAGCGTTCTTGGTCAACCACCCACCTGTATTTTCTATGTCTATATGAAGTGCTTTTCCAAAAGTTCTTAAAAGGCAGTTGTGACCCCAAGTCACATAGAATGGTGATGATCAGAAAATCAGTTCACTCAATTATCACTCTGTGCTGTGCATTCCCACTTGTGGGGCAAGTGGAGAAAGGAATTTTAAAAAGAGACAGAAGTCTCTCACTTTTGAACTGGACACAGGATTTTATCACTGTTTTTCATGGGTTTTGTGGACAAATAATTGTTGCGTTGGGCTTCCCTGGTTGCTCAGAGAGTAAAAAATCTGCTGGCGATGCAGGAGGCCCAGGTTCAATCTCTGGGTTGGGAAGATCTCCTGGAGAAGGGAATGACTACCCACTCCAGTATTCTTGCCTGGAGAATCCCATGGACAGAAGAGCCTGGTGGGCTACAGTTCATGGGGTCAAAAAGAGTCAGACATGGGGTCAAAGCTAACGACTAACACTCACTTCCCCACCCCATCCCCCGCCCAAATGGTTTCTTTGTGAAGGATTACTTTGTCCCTTCTGATTGCCTGTGAATAGTGCATGCTCAATTGTGTCAGATTCTCTGTGACCCTATGAACTGTAGCCCACCAGGCTTCTCTCCCCATAGAATTTTCCAGGAAAGAAAACAGGAGTGGGTTGCTATTTCCTTCTCCAGGGGATCTTCCCTACCCAGGAATTGAACCCACGTCTCTTGTGTCTCCTGCATTGACAAGTGGATTCTTTACCATTGAGCCACCTGGGAAGCCCTTTGATTGCTCTTACCTACCCATAAAGATGTCTTCACGCTTCCCAAAAGCCTGTTGGTTGAGGAGTGAACTTTGTTGTTCCTTATTTTGAGCATTGCCACTTTGCAGCCAATGGGGTTTGTGGGATGGACCAGTGTTGAGAGGGCTAGAATAGGAAGTATAGGAACCTGGCTTTCAGAGACAAAGTTTGCACATTTGCAACAACTCCAAGATTTCCTAGATTAATATAATTCCTAATTTATCTTGAAATTAAACTTCTGTCAAAATTAGGACAAGAATAAATAAGCCTCTTCGGATACCTTTGTGTAACTTCAAAGCTTTGCATCAAGCTTTTGAATTCTCTATAGTGATTTATTCATAAAGGAGATGCAATGTCCTTCCTTAAATCAAGACATTTAAAATCTTTTAAGCATGTAAGTAGTAGAGAAACATTGGTCTTATGTATCTCAAGTACAAGTATACAGATGCACAGTTTTTTTTTTTTTACATTGGATTAAAGTTACTTCCATCAGCAATAAACATCAGTCTGTTTTTAACCAATATTAAAGATTACCAGACCACAGAAAATAGTCCTAAATGAAATGTATAAATAACAACCTTTCTGTAAACATGCTTCACTATCTAAATCCTAACCATTTCTCATTGAAATGTCCCATTCTTCATCCCTTGTCCTGCAAGATGGGTGTGCTGAAGGCTGGCATACATTAATCAGCTAATTGGATCCTAACCACTAGTCAAATACTTTCAGTTATATAGAGAGGTGTAATTAGTAAATGTGTATTCATGCATTTCATTTTATCGCTATTCTCATCATTATAACAATATAATAATTGAAATTCTACTTTTACTGAGGATAGAGAAGATAGAAAGAGGATGAGGATAAATAGAAGGGAAACAATTTATTCAAAAGTTAAATCTATTATTTCCTTTAAGGAGGAAAGATGTCATAGCATAGTGGGTCAGATCTAGGTTTGAATTAAGAGTCTGCCACTTATCAGCAAAATGATTTTGACTCCACTGTTCTGTGCTTTGGTTTCCTTATCCATGAGGTAGGATTTTATGATTATTAAACAGAGTTATAATAATTCATAGCACACAGAAAGCCCTATATATTAGTTATTATTACTATTATTGTTAATGTTTTACTTTCAGAGTTGCTCTGAAGGTCTCTCTTGATTTTCTTTTTTATAAATAGTTAAAGAATATACTGTCATACAGAAAAATTAAGTTTTCAACTCAATTTAGTACAAAATTATAGTTCATTTGAGGCAAATATAAATTCCAAAAAGAATGTTACATCTTCTTCTAAGTAGAAGAGTTCTTTTCCTCTAAGCCATTGACTCATTTATTCACATTTATTCTACAATGAATCGGAGAGGAGCCAACTTACTGGAAAAGACACGGATGCTGTGAAAGATTGAGGGCAAGAGGAGAAGTGGGTGACAGAAAATGAGATGGTTATATAGCATAACTGACTCCATGGACATGAGTTTGAGTAAACTCTGGGAGATAATGAAGGGCAGGGAAGCCTGGCATGCAGTTCATGGGGTTGGCAAAGAGTTGGACATGATTTAGCAACAGAACAACAACCACGTTCAACATTTATTGAGTGTCTATTATATGTCTGTTTTCCCATGTATATGAGATGACAGCCATCAATTCCTTCTTCACTATATGTTCGTGTCACTCCTCAGATCAAAGCTGGAGTTTGTTTCACCTCCCCTTGAATCTGACTTACTTTCACAATTAACATGTAGCAGAAGAGATTTCTCCTAGTTTTTAAAATAACTGACAGCTTCTGCTTTCTCTCTTTTGGAAATGGGCTTCCATGTAAGATGTTCCACTAAGCTGAGACTCAATGTGTTCTGAGAAAGTGCAAGCCAGACATGCAGAGAGGCTACATAGAGAGGAGAGAAATGCTTGCCTGTTCCCTCCTGGCTCGAACCATCCGAGACACATGATGAAGATGCAAGCCTACACTGCCAACCCTATCTGGTACAACATGGAGTAGAACTGTCCATAGAGTCCAGCGCAGACTGCAGATTTGTGAGAAGTCATAAATTGTTGCTCTAAGTCACTGAAGTTTAAGAAGGTCTGATAAACAGCAGTGAGTAATCAGAACAATGCTACTAACTCAGCAGCAGTAGCGCAAGAGTAGTATCCTTAGCTCTGGAGAAATCAGTGGAAACCAGAAGAACATTTTATTAGTTTTCATGTCTGGTTCTCATGAAGGCAGATCCAGACCCTTAAATTTATCAATATAACCCAGAGATTAATATTTTATATAAATCAGAATCCCTGTTTACTGACGTATTATATTATATGAATTGAAATATAGTCTAGTCAGCAAATTTTGCCCTCTGTTCCACAAGCTAAACAGTCAATTTATCATCAAAGCATTGCATGGTGGGCATGAATCCCAATGTGAGGAGTTTGCCCTATGTTCTTACTTGCAAAATTTCCAGAACTAGGATAATCTGGGGCACTGAAGTGGGCTACACCTGAAAAGGAGGGGAGACTACACATATCAGCTCCTCTGAAAACCCTCCCTGTCCAGGACATTGACATGCATTGACAAAATCTAGCCATCTGATCTTGAGAAATAAACAGACTTTAAGTAAAGTTTCAGTAAAGCCATCTGATCTCTTTCTTGAAGGTTTCATGCTACCTACTACGTGTCTTCTCCCAGACATGCTATATATCAACTGAATATGCTTGGGTTAATTTTTCTCCTTTGCTGTGACTGGGTTAGAATGACTGACTCAAATTCATTCTCATGAAACAAAACCAGTAACACTTAGATGACTCTGGATTCTCGTAAAATTCTTAAGCCTTTTATTTCTGATCAGTCCTTAGGGTGACATTTCTACATTTTTGTTAATTTTACTGTCGTTTCCTATGTTATCTTGGCTGCGTGTTTTACAATAAAAGTGTTTTTTTTTCTTTTTTAAAAATTTTCTTTTTATATCTTTTTAAACACCAAAAACATTTTGTATTGGGGTATAGCCAATTAACAACACTGTGATAATTTCAGGTGAACAGTGAAGGGACTCAGCCAGACATATACAAGCATTTACAACAGAAGTTTTTAATGCATATTCTCAGGCTTCTTACTGTTATTTGTGATAAGATTGCCTGACATGTATTCTTCCTCTGTGGACACCAAACCATCCTGGAAATCCACATATTTCTTGGGTCCTTTCACTATTTTTGTTTCCGAGGATGACTTCCAAGGATGTTTCCAAGGATTATTGGAGATTTTACCTGCACCTTAAAATCAATGTGCAAAATGTGGAATTCTCCATAGTTCTCTAAACATTTCCACAAAGATTTTCTATTCTTTATTTTCTATTTAATAGGACAGTTTTTTTTTTTTTTAATGAGCACTCCAGGCTGGAAAACTTCTTTTAGTTCTCTTTCCTCTGTCTATTATCTAAGTCTGCTAAACTTGGTGTCTAAATTGTTGCTCAAATCTCTCTCCTCCATTTTCACTACCAGCATCCCCAGTCTGGGCTCCTGTACTTCTTTCCTAGGACTGTGGCAGTAGATCTTTGACTTTTCTCTCTTTGGTCTCTTCAGACTCCAATTGATTCTATGCAAACTTCCAAACTGCTCTTCTTATTCACTTTCTAATTATTTACTGGTTAAAATCCATCAGGGCTCCTCTTGGTTTACCCAATAAAATTCACATGCATGCTTCCATAATCATTTAATCTCATTATTCTTATATGTATACCCTGTACCCTGAGAAACTTTAAATCTGGTGGTATTTACTAACTATACCACATATTCTTTTCAGCTACTCTTTACTTACAAAGCTCCCTGCTTCATCTTCTTACCTAAGAAAAGTAATAAAATCTAACTTTGAGGCACAATGAGGCACAGGCTCTTTCATATTTTTTTCATAATTCTTCCTACTCTCTTTTTCTTGAATATTTGTAGCAATTTGCCTATATCCGATAGCATTACTTATAACTTCAGTCATGCAATACACCAGATTTATCCAATCTTTTCCACCAGGCTCTAGGATCCTTGAAGAAAGTAGCTGTGACTTATTCAGTTGTATAGTCTTAATGAGATGCACAATGCCTGGCACACTCTAGAAGCTTCATAATGCTTTTAAACTTGGAATAGATCAAAGTTAAGTGGCCCACATGGGGATGAGGTCCACGACCCTAGTCTCATTATCACTGAAGCCTGGCCACAAGAAAAATATGAAAAGTGGCAAACATTCTTGTTATATTTAAGCTTTAATTAAAGTCCATTTAATTCTCAAGACAAGTTCCAGTTTAGTGACCCTGAAGAAGAATAGAGAATGTCCTCTATTCATTAAATGAACAGGGATAAATGCAAGTAACCCTAGGAATTTCCATTGTAAAACAGTGAATATTTGCCCAAACTAAGAACAGAGAAAAGTGCCTAAAGATGAAACATGGTTGTCATAAAGTTTTATGAAGTTAAATGCATTTGGTTAGCCAGCAACGTTACTTCCTCTGTTAAAATACCGGAAAGGATTTTTTTTTCCCTAAATTAGAGCATAAGATGACTATTACAAAAAAGCAGCTGTTCATTTCATATATATAAATATATATATGTTTATATATGAATATACATTTATATGGGTTTCTCTGGTGGCTCAGATGATAAAAGGATCTGCCTGTAATGCATGCAGAGACCCAGGTTAGATTCCTGGGTCAGGAATATCTCCTGGAGAAGGGAATGGATACCCATTACAGTATTATTGCTTGGAGAATTCCATGAACAGAGGAGTCCGGTGAACCACAGTCCAAGGGGTCGCAAAGAGTAGATGTGACTGAGTGATTAACATTTTTACTTTTTACGTATATTTATATGTATATACTTGATATACATTATGCATATATAATATATGTGTTATTAAATAAAATAAGTAAAGGGAAATTGAACTATATAGATATACATACATGTGTAAACACATATATATATATGTGTGTGTATTTTTTGTTATTTGCTTACTATAGCAATACTTTACAGACTGCTTGCTGTTTACTACTTGCTGCTTGCATGTTTATAACATGCTCAAATTTACTTCTCTGCCATTGAGCTTCTTCTCTTTTATACCTAGATTTTTCTTCAATTCCATATATGACAATGTCGTTCACAGATCACCGATGTTTTCCTCCAAAATGCTAGATAATAAATACTTTAGTCCAGGACTAAAATTTAGTCTAAAAGGCCTCATCTGGTCTCTGTCAAAATGACTCAACTCTGCCATTGTGGTGAGAAACTCTGCCTTTGTGTTGAGAATGCAGCCATCGACAATGCCTAGACGGATAGGTGTGGGTGCATCCTTCACTATACAAGATACAAAGCAGGCTGGATTTGGTCTAGAAGTTTTCTTCATTTTGATTATTTGTGGGCTCCAAAGCTTTCTCCATCTAAGGATTTTTCCATTTCTTTCTTTATCGTACTTGAGTTTCTCATTGATTTTTTTTTTTTTTACATCTTTGGCAAAGTTATAAACTTCTTTGATATAACACTGGAATAGGCAGAGGAGAAAGACTGGAGACCAAAAAAGCTGCAGAAAATTAGATGCTTGATTCAGGGTATTATGGCAAGAGAATTGGAACACCAAGGAAGGGATCTATATCTCTCAAATAAAATTTTCTCTGATTCTTTCTTTGGGATCCAAGGAGACCTGGGTCAAATTCAGTTGTTTCCTAATACAAAGCAACTTTCTTATCCACTATGGATAAAAATAACCACCAATACAAAAAAGAAATAAGAAACAGGCCCAATTTAATACCCCCCAGACTTCCAGTGTTAGTTAGAAAAGTAAAACTCTGAATAAGAAGAAAGAAATCAGATGAGGAAGAGGTACTGATGTGTAAGTTCCTTTTCATTTATATGAACTTGCTTCTGTCAGTTGGCTCAATCTTCCAGGATACTGATAAGGTAGGAACAGCAGTCTAAGAAGTAGACAGTCTACACTGCTCTGTACCACAGGAAAACTGAGTCTAGATATCCTAGGTCAAAAGTCCTGCTTTAGAGGATTTTCTTCCCCAGAACTATCCTAGAGCTGACTGGAGAAACAAAAAGTGGAGACGCAGCTATATGTCATGTCATTGAACATTTCCCAGCTCCAAAAATTGCCTGAAGCATTTCCAAAAATTACCTGAAGCATTTGATATTTATTTAACCTTTGTGTGTATGCTTGGTCACTCAGTTCCATCTGACTCTTTGCAACCGATGGACCCTAATCCTAACCCTAACCCTAGTCTTCCAGGCTCCTCTGTTCATGGAATTCTCCAGGAAAGAATAATGGAGTGGCTAGCCATTCCCTCGGAGAAGGCAATAGCAAGCCACTCCAGTACTCTTGCTGGAAAATCCCATGGGGGGAGGAGCCTGGTAGGTTGCAGTCCATGGGGTCGCGAAGAGTCGAACACGACTGAGCGACTTCACTTTCACTTTCATTCATTGGAGAAGGAAATGGCAACCCACTCCAGTATTCTTGCCTGGAGAATCCCAGGGACGGGGGAGCCTGGTGGGCTGCCGTCTTTGGGGTCGCATAGAGTCGGACACGACTGAAGCGACTTAGCAGCAGCAGCAGCAGCAGCAGCAGCCATTCCCTTCTCCAGGAGATCTTCCTGACCCAGGAATCAAAGTCAGGTCTCCTGTATTGCATATGAATGCTTTACCATCTGGGCTACCATAACTTTTAAATCATAGTGTTAAATATCCTCATCACAACACAATCTTTTTAAAAAAAAAAATTTTTTTTTGTAACAAACCCCTTGTCAATTCCTGTCATTTTATTCAGAATTTCTCCCAGGTGAAACTAACTTAGTAATATCAGGCCTTGCAGCTATGTATTTTTACTCATGTGCATGGACTTCTTTTTATTAGGTTGTCAATATTATAAGCCAAAGCTTTAAATTAAACATTAATTTTAGACGATTGACTTTTTTCTAGATTTGTAGTTACCTTCACTCTTATGGTTCAAAAGAATACATACAATTTCAAGTTCTGTGTAATTTTTATCCAATTTTATTATTTTTTTCTGCCTCCACAAGATCTTTCTTTCTCATGAGATACCAACAACTAGCACAATTTTTCCTAAATTTAATAATTTAGGGAGGCCTGGCGTGCTGTGATTCATGGGGTCGCGGAGAGTCGGACACGACTGAGCGACTGAACTGAACTGAACTGAATATTGGCATCCCTCTCCTATATATTAAATTACCCTGGTGATCAGTGTTTAGCATTTTTGATAGAAATTAACTGCCTGCCATACTTCTTTCTCTTTCTTTTTATGCATAGAGATAGATTAAATTTTCCAGTTACTTTCTAGTTGGTGTTGCCATATGACAGAAGCCATTGAAATGTGGTGGAAATGATGTCCCTTTCACATCTGGCCCAAAAGACTTCTCAAAACATCCTCATTCTTTTCTACCCATTGGCTAGAAATAAAGGATTCAAATGCCTTAAAAGATGATGGAACCTTGAGATGGAAAGAAAATAGGCCCCTCAATCACAGTGTGGAAGTCTACAGAGTGATGTGTTCATTAGATTATTAACTGAGCAAAAATGTGAACTGTATTATGGTCAATCATACTTGTTACAGCTGCTGTAACAAGTAAATTCTCAGAAATCTTAATGGCTGACCATAACACAGTTCAAAGGAAGACAATGCCAAAGAATGCTCAAACTACCGCACAAGTGCACTCATCTCACATGCTGGTAAAGTCATGCTCAAAATTCTCCAAGCCAGGCTTTAGCAGTATGTGAATTGTGAACTTCCAGATGTTCAAGCAGATTTTAGAAAAGGCAGAGGAACCAGAGATCAAATTGCCAACATCCACTGGATCATCAAAATAGCAAGAGAGTTCCAGAAACACATCTACTTCTGCTTTATTGACTACACCTGAGTCTTTGGATGACAATAAATTGTGGAAAATTCTTAAAGAGATGGGAATACCAAACCACCTGACCAGCTTCCTGAGAAATCTGTATGCAGGTCAGGAAGCAACACTTAGAACTGGACATGGAACAACAGACTAGTTCCAAGTTGGGAAAGGAATACATCAAGGCTATATATTGTCACCCTGCTTATTTAACTTATATGCGGAGTACATCATGAGAAATGTTAGGCTGGCTGAAGCACCTGCTGGAATCAAGATTGCCGGGAGAAAATCAATAACCTCAAATATGCAGATGACACCATCCTTATGGGAGAAAGTGAAGAAGAACTAAAGGGCCTCTTGATGAAAGTGAAAGATGAGAGTGAAAAAGTTGGCTTAAAACTCAACATTGAGAAAACTAAGATCATGGCATTTGGTCCCATCACTCATGGCAAATAGATGCGGAAGCAAAGGAAACAGTGAAAAACTTTATTTTCTTGGGCTCCAAAATCACTGCAGATGGAGACTTCAGCCTTGAAATTAAGAGATGCTTGCTTCTTGGAAGAAAAGTTATGACCAAGCTAGACAGCATATGAAAAAGTAGAGACATTGCCTTTCCAACAAATGTCTGTCTAGTGTAAGCTATGGTTTTTCCAGTAATCATGTATGGATGTGAGAGTTGGACTGTAAAGAAAGCTGAGAGCCGAAGAATTGATGCTTTTGAACTGTGGTGTTGGAGAAGACTCTTGAGAGCCCCTTGGACTGCAAGGAATTTCAGTGAGTCCATCCTAAAAGAGATGAGTCCTGAATATTCATTGGAAGGGCTGATGATGAAGTTGAAACTCCAATACTTTGGCCACCTGATGTGAAGAACTGACTCATTGGAAAAGCCCCTGATGCTGGGAAAGATTGAAGGTGGGAGGAGAAGGGGATGACAGAGGATGAGATGGTTGGATGGCATCACCGACTCAACGGACAAGAGTTTGAGTAAACTCTGAGAGTTGGTGATGGACAGGGAGGCCTGACATGATGCAGTACATGGGGTCGCAAAGAGTTGGACATTACTCAGCAACTGAACTGAATTGAACTGAACTTAACATATTATTCATTATTTCCATAATGTTTTCTTGATTTTATTTTTTCTTCCTCTATAGCCACCTTCTCTTCATAGTTGGAACCACTGATTTCAAATGAGAGAGATTTCAAAATAGAAAACAGTAAAATATTGCAATCACTTTCATCCTAGTAAATTTGACAGAAAAGTTGAACTTCAGTTATTTTTTATCTTTATTCTTCATATGAAGACGAGAGTATCCCCAAAATTAAGTGATTTTTCAAAATTACACAACTAATGACTGAAAGACCACCGGTGAAAGACAATTATGTCCAGATTCTTAAATTTTTGTCATCTTTTCTATCATTTTTCAGAACCTCTAATAAGACTTTAATGTTTTCACAACTCCAACAGTCTCCACCTGCAATGCAAACCAGTCTTCTGGGGAATCATTTATGATCTGCAATTTCAGTAAGATCTTTAAGGATTAAAGGGTATAGGAGGGCCAAGAAAAACTTTTTCCTAAAGTTCGTTAATATCATCCCTTGGACAAAGTCCAAGAAGTCTAATTATGTTGCTTTCTACACTCCAGAGGGCTTCTTGGGATTGTATCATGGGACCCAGGTCAATAAGAGCATTGAAAACTTCTAAACTCCAAATATGGAATTTAAGAAAAAACTCCGTTGGCTTAAAAGAAGTTGCTAAATATTCTCCTCAAATGTGAGAACATCATAAGTCATGAGCTCCAGGGAGGTGAAGTGACACTTGATACTGTGATCCACATCATCTTTATAGATAGAACAAGAGCAAAATGCCTCTTCTTTGTAGAATGCCTCTATGCCCTACCTAGCACCTTTATTATGAGTCTCACCATTCTCACCATCAATCTGCCTTGTGATGCTCAGTAAGGAAGCTGTTGTTATGTCCTTTGAAGTAAAACAGAGAGATGTATATCACTGACTATCAGCTAAACTAACGGTAAAGCCAATCACCAAATGAAGTTTCAGGACTTGGCCATTTATGTTGAGTTTCTATTATGTGTCAGCTATAAATTTGATTAATATTCTTTCACATTATTTAGACCTTTATTTAAATATTTACTGATCCCTGACTTTTTACTAAATACTGTTCTTTGAGCATTCTGGTATACAGCCATGAACCAGATGGACAGTATTCTTGTTTTCAGAATACCTGTAACAATCTTTAAAAAAATATGTTCATCATTCTACTACAGATTATGAACAAAGCTTATAAGAGGTAAAAAGCTTATCCAAGTCTAATCCTTAGACAAAACATTATTGAAACTCATGGTCATTTGCTGTGAAGTCAGTGATCAGTCTGTTACCTAGGCAAGGTGCAAAATATAAGAAATATACATAAGATTTAGGAAATATTTAATAATAAGTTTAATTTAATAATAAAATACTTATAACAATTATTTAATAATAGAATATTTAATAAATATTTATAATAATTGTGTATAAACAGCATGTTTGTAATGTATAAATCATGTTATATGTGAAAATAACTCAACAACAAATATAAGGAAAAAATTCTTACAGTCAAATAATGAGTGCTGTAGTAGTTTTGTGTTTAAATATAAGAAAAAGGGTGTCAGAAAGGTTTCCATGGTGAATTCAATTTTATGCACTATGGCTACAGGTAAGTGAAGAACAGGTGTCCAGGGGAGATAAACCAACATGTTGGAAATCACAGAAGGGGAGAGACATATAGGTGGACCACATGAAGTTAAAACATAAATAAAGTAGCTCTTTTAGGAAAGTAAATATCAAGATGTGAATGGGATGTATTAGAATTTGATATTGAAAGCCAAGTGGAAAGTTCATATTTTTAGGAGAGTCTTAGGAACCATTGATGTTCAAAAGTAATTTATAAAAAATATCTTTAGGATAGAGGAAACAATATGGCAATAGAGGAAGCTCCTGAACTTTCAGCCTTTCAAAGATGCACAAAGTTTACAACTATATATGGAACAATTCTCTTTTAAAGAAATCCAGAAGTTAGCTGAGTGATTCTTACACTTTGGTTCATTAAGAAAATTCCCAGACCAAAATGGGTAGGAAATTCTACCCCTGGTACAATGCCATACTGTCAGGAGGGAATTCCTAATTTTCAGATTCTCCTATAGGAATGAAAATGAAGGGTTTGGACCACACATATAGTGTCCCAACTTTTAAGGCTCCAGTACATGGAGCAGTCTCCACAAACATTTAACACTGAAAGCCAAATAACTTGTGTCCATGGGATCCAGGAGACTATAGCAAACTTGAAAGACATGTGCATGTGAGCCTTCACTGCAACTGTCCCTCCAGGGCCTAGCACAGAAGAAGCAGGCAACAAATGCTAATCTCCAGATCTTTCAGTGAAAGGGATTTGGCTGCATATTTTATAAGTTATTTCTTGAGGGTCAGACTTTTAATTTAGCATGTATCTGTGTCTGACTACAATCCTCTTCAGAGCTAGAGGGAACTGGTGGGCACTTTCCCTGCCTTTGTTGCTCCAGTGATAAAGCCAGGCTGCCATCATCTTTCTGGGAGGGACTTATACATATATCTGTCACCCCTGGTGGCTCAGATGTTAAAGAATCTACCTGCAATGCAGAAGACACAGGTTCTATCCCTGGTCTGGACGGTTCCCTGGAGAAGGAAATGGTGACACATCCTGTATTCTTGCCTGGAGAATTCCATGGACAGAGGAGCCTGGCAGGCTACAGTCCATAGGGTTCCAAAGTGTTGGATATGACTGAGTAACTAACATTGTCCCTTATTTTTTCACTTTCATACCATGTATGTAAATTCAAATGATCATACATATATAAAGTACACGAAAGGGATCATATATATAAAAGAAAGGATAATATTTTAAGTAAACGGTGTGGGTAAACTGGCTATCATATAAAGAATGTTGCAGGACTTCTATGTTAAAAAAATTCACAGTGATGGACTCAAAATGGATTAAAGGTTTGAATGTAAGTCCCAAACCCATAAAAACAGAAAATTATGTCATCACACATCTGTTAGAATGTCTATTATCAGACAAGAGATAACAAAGGTTTGGGAGGATGTGGTGAAAAGGGAATCATTTTAAACTGTTGGTGGGAATACAAACTGTTATAACCACTGGCGAGATCAGTGTGGAAATTCCTCAATAGTCCCACTTCTGGGACTATTCCCAAAGAAAATGAAATCATAATCACAAGAGATATCTGTACTCCCATGGTCACTGCAGCATTATTGCCACGGTATGGGAATAACCTAAATGTACATCAAAAGCTAAATGAATACAGAACATGTGATCTGTCTTATCTTTCTGTTTCTCACATGTGTATTCCTGGCTCTTGACAAATGTTAGCAATTATTATCACTAATATTGATGAAGTCAAGGCCATATTTTATCAAGGCTGTGTTTTATTCTTTTCATTTATGAAGAACTAACGGATCCTAAGAGTCTAAAATATCTGCCTCTGCTTGAACACAGTGACCATCTCCCTTTGCCCAGCCTCTTCGGCCTTAGCTTCAGTGCCACCAAACTATTATGGATAAGTGACCTTGGTACAGTTCTATAATACTTCTACTTTAGCCTTGTATTCCTGTATTAATTCCTGGATTTTGTCCTGTTCCCATAACCCACATCCTCCTCAGAAAACTGAATCCCCCAATAGAAGAGAGGGCATGACTTATTTGAACGCTTATAGAACTTGAGCACTATCTCTAAGTCCTAGACTTTCTGGCTGAATCTGTGGATTCTAACCATGACACCTGTCTGAAAGGTGTCATAGAAAAGTAGGAACTCTTGCCTACTTCTCTTTCAGCAATTTTGCTCATTGCATGGCTCTCTCCTCCCTCAACGACAGGGGACACCAAATTTTTATGAAAAGGACTGGATAAACATTTTAGTTTATGTGAATCATATAGAATCATATGGTCTCTGTCACAGCTACTCAGGTATGTCATTGTGTCATATGCAGCCATGGAGAATACATATATTATGAACACGGTGGTGCTTCAATAAAACTTTATTTAAAAATCAGAAGGGATGCAGCATTTGGCTGTGTGTTAGTTTCATTTTTGGACCCCTGTTTTAGGCCACCTGCAGGCTCTTCTTTTGATTTACTTGATTCTTGTGGGGTAATCCACCCAGGGCCACTAGCTGTGCCAAAGATAGGACATGTGCCATAAATAAAGAAGAAGAAAATTTTCATTTCAGTAGTTTTTCCCTTGGATCTCAGAATCAACATGTAGGACGTATCTTGACCTTGTTTTTCTTCATTCTTCTTTAATAAGTAGCTCAGGCTCCTGCTTCTAGGATAAGAATGCCTAAGCAACATAAACACAAACTGTCACTGATGGTTAGTTAGCGACACACTTTCATGAGCATGCTGCACACTTGCAAGGTTGTCTCAAGCTTGCCTTTCTCTCTGGCAGCAGGTGGAATTTCAGTTTTCTCATCACCGTAAAAATAATGTAATCCCCATTTCAGATTGGAAAAAGGCTCCTAGGAATAAACCTTGAATATGCGGCTTGTGTTTCAGGAAGAAAGAAGCAGGTCTCAACTGAGAGAATGGAATTACTGACCTCTGGGGATCTTCTTGAGAGTTAATGACAGAGCCAAACACTGCTCCTCCTTAAATCTAGGGCTGTCTTTATACTTCTGCTTTGCCTGCTATTTTGCTGAGGGACCATGCCCTATTGCTTAATATTTTCTTTTTCTCTTATACATCCAACTACTTCCTCTGAACTGAATTCCTATTTTTAAACACGCTTAAGTCTCTTCCGAGTAATACCAAACCAAAAATAAACTGACCTTTCATCTCTTCCTTTCCCCCATATCTTTTATTTCACCTTGTCTATATTAGCTGTCTCCATTTCATGCCACTTACCCCTCAGCCCTTCTAATCTGCTTTCTCACCTCATCTTTCCACTAAATCTTCTTGTTAAAGACCTGTGACATATGGGTTGTTGAATTCAATAAGCATTTTTCTCTTCTCAGTTCATTTGATTCTGAACAACATTTGATATCGTTGACCTCTCCTGCTTTCTAAAAATACTCTACCTCCTGAGTTTCCATGATTAAACTCTTCCTGAATTTCTTCTTCTTGCCACTCACTTTGCCCTGTTGAGTACTACATTTTCTTATCTTTACCACCTGAGTGTCATGAGGCTCTTATTTCATACTGCTGCTGCTAAGTCACTTCAGTTGTGTCTGACTCTGTGTGACCCCATATGGACGGCAGCCCACCAGGCTCCACCATCCTTGGGATTCTCCAGGCAAGAACACTGGAGTGGGTTGCCATTTCCTTCTACAATGCATGAAAGTGAACAGTGAAAGCGAAGTCGCTCAGTCGTGTCCAACTCTTTGTGACCCCGTGGATTGAAGCCTACCAGCCTCCTCCATCCATGGGATTTTCCAGGCAAGAGTACTGGAGTGGGGTGCCATTGCCTTCTCCTCCTTGGGCCCTTATTTCTTCTTGCTTTGCAGTTCTTAACAGTAGCATCTTACTTTTTGAATTCTGAATCCGTGGCCTTAGAAAATGCTGATATCAGTGGAGCCCAATGGGAATTTTACATTGACTTAATCTTTACCTGAGTCTTCCATCACCTAAAGCTTTAATCTCACTCAGTTCATCTGTTTCTCTGATCTTTGATACATCTGTTGGGACTAGTTCCAAGTAGCTCGCTTCCCCCTATCTTGACATCAGGACACTTAACTGACAATTGAAGAATAGTTTTAAGTTAAAAAGTTTTCACCATAACATGACATGCTAATGGCTCTAATGGATTCACATGCTCAGACAACAGTTTCCATGAGAGACTAGGGCTTTTATTAAGCTTTTAATATTGTAGGCAAAGGGGCCCAAGGCCCCAGAATATAGGCTGTGGGAGGTCTGTTTGTGGTGGTATTGGGTCCAAGTAGGATACGCCAACACAAAGAAACCCAGACACATGGTATGAAATTATGCTTATAATAATTGAAGTAATTCCCAGAGAAGGAAGTAGAGTTAAGCGACCAAATATTTTGACTCCATTGTGTTTGCGTAAGACACTTAACTTATTCTGAGAGTCTTTAATTCAATCTTAACCCTAGAAACTATTCACAGTTTTTCACTAGGGATACAATTTTGGCCTTCATTTGAGAGTAATTGGTTGTCTGATAATTTTGCGTCTTTGGGTCTCTGCTGTATTGTCTGGAAACCATCCCATGGATCTAGAGTTATGAAACAGAAAAGACAAACAACTAGACAGCTTCAATGAGACTCATAACAGTACTCCAACCGGATGGTGGCATTTAAGATAGATGGCAAATGCCAATTTTGAGGCACTTCTCTAAGTGTTTTGTGTCTCCCATTAGAGAAATAATGCAGCCAACATCTAATTTGCAAGTTTAAAATTGCAAATCCAACTCTTGGGAGAAAATTGGGTGAATCACAAGAGACTATTGCTTAAGTTTCACATGAGTAAATATATTGGCTGTGTGGGTATTATTCAACACTTAGAGCCACAAAATACATTTTTCTATCATTTTATTTGTAGAAGAATATTACAATTATTTTCAGAATAATTAACTCCTCAGTTTAGTGACAATTATGTTCCATTATAATAATTAAAATCACACCCTGCTATTTGGATGAACTCAATAGAATAATGATTTCTTAGGGGAAGATTTAATCAGATCATTATTTTTCTCCAGAATTAAAAATATCTGTAAATTATTTTCATTCATTGTACCACTGCTTCATTTTGAATTTTTTTGCTCTCCTATGGAAAGAAATATCACAAAATGGAAGTCTTAACCCACCCTTGAACCATCTGTGCATCATAATAGTTATTGGAGGTATGCCGCGGCTTGGCAAAATGCAGAGCTCATAGCTGGGCATAACAGCAGAGCTACAGATGGTGGGAGTACCTGAAATCAGGTGGGTGGAAGCAGGTAGTGAGCAGAAAAGTGGTGTTTCAGGAGACTGATCTCTTGAAAGGAGAGGTCTAGTAAGTGAGTGGGAGAATGTTAAGAAGAATCAAAAGCCCTCCTGAGGATGAAGTTGAGGAGAGCTTGGAAGAGTACTAGGCCCCCGGGCAAAAGGGCTGGAGTTCAGGAAACCACTCTTGCTTTAAGGATGAACTGAAGTATAAAGCTGAAAACCAAGGGAAAATGTGTTAGATCAGTAAGGTAGGAACTGGGGAAGTAATAAGGCTTTTTGAATATTGTGATGTTCTAGTTCACCCTGAAGTGTCTTTGATACCAGAATCAAAGCTGTGAGATAATCAAGCCTACTTGAGCAATTGGTAGTCTATCTGTAGTTACCACTAAAACTGCATTCTTTCATCTTAGCTTGAGTTACCTTGTATACTGGATGCAGAGGGCAGGGAATGACCATTTGGATTAAGTAAGAGAGGAGCTGGGCATTTTGACAAGAAAAAACTAAACTTGGGACATCAAGGCAAAAGAGTGATAAACGATAAAACCAAGAGTGCTCTCATTCATTAAATAATAGTAAGTTGCCCTATGTCCCCCTTTATATGCCATTGTGAATGTGACTGATTTGGGAGTAAAAGGTAGTTTCTCACCAATGGTCAGAGCCTACTATACTGAAAAAAAGTCTGCTGATGCAGAAACCAAGATCCTAACAATGTCTGCCGTATTTGTTGAACTAAAATGAATGAATAAATGAATAAAACAACAGCAAATGAATTCTGTCACTTGCAGAGCTCTCAGGCTCTCTGGACATGGGAGCAGAGTCAGAGGTCATGATTCATTGACTGGTTCTTTCTTATTTTCTAATCTTTTACCATTTTCATCCTGTTGCTATAAATGCACATCTCATGAAATTTAAACTTTAGAGCAACAACAGGAGCAGGGAAACATTATGAATTCTGGGAGAGAATAGCTTCTCTCAAAACAATAAAACAAAAACAGAACATGAAAAATCTTCTAAGGAGAACTAGAGTTTACCTGGGGGCTGGAGTAAAACAGGAGCCACTGTAAGAATTCCTAATTAAAGGATGAAAGGATGGATATCTACCCTTCTTAAAGAGACCTTGGTACATTGAACATGATTCTTCCACTCTACCTTGTGGGTATAATGATTTCTCTCTTAAAAAGTGTACTCAGTAAGAAGGAAATGGCAACCCACTCCAGTGTTCTTGCCTGGAGAATCCCAGGAACAGGGGAGCCTGGTGGGCTTCCGTCTATGGGGTCACACTGAAGTGACTTAGCAGTAGCAGCAGCAGTAGTAAGACTTCAGGCTAGGAAAAAGGAAGTTCTTGATATTCTTATTTTGTAGAAGAAGCTATAAAACCTGCTGGTGGCTCAGTACTAGAATGAAATGATGAAGGATTTTGTCTGTTATTTTAACAATGTAAGTAGAGTTAGCATTGGCAATGTATAAAAAGGTACAACCCATGAGATAAATAGTTCAAACAACATGGATCAGAATTTCCTTTACTCAGTGGGACTGAGTCTTATAAATGTGGAGTGCAGGTAAGATCCTTTAAGGACACAGTGGGAAGGTATCTGCCAGTTCTTCGGAATTAGTACTCCGGGAGTTGGTGATGGACAGGGAGGCCTGGCGTGCTGTGATTCATGGGGTCGCGGAGAGTCGGACACGACTGAGCGACTGAACTGAACTGAACTGAACTGATGCCTTACTTCTCCAGGTGTTTCTTGACTTCCTACTTTTGCATTCCAGTCCCCTAGAATGAAAAGGACATCTTTTTTGGGTGTTAGTTCTAAAAGGTCTTGTAGGTCTTCATAGAACCGGTTAACTTCGGCTTCTTCAGCATTACTGGTTGGGGCATAGGCCTGGATTACTGTAATATTGAATGGTTTGCCTTGGAAACAAACAGAAATCATTCTGTCGTTTTTAAGATTGCATCCAAGTACTGCATTTCGGACTCTTTTGTTGACTATGATGGCTACTCCATTTCTTCTAAGGGATTCCTGCCCACAGTAGTAGATATAATGGTCATCCGAGTTAAATTCACCCATTCCAGTCCATTTTAGTTCACTGATTCCTAGAATGTCGACGTTCACTCTTGCCATCTCCTGTTTGACCACTTCCAATTTGCCTTGATTCACGGACCTAACATTCCAGGTTCCTATGCAATATTGCTCTTTACAGCACCGGACCTTGCTTCTATCACTGGTCACATCCACAACTGGGTATTGGTTTTGCTTTTGCTCCATCCCTTTATTCCTTCTATAGTTATTTCTCCACTGAGCTCCAGTAGCATACTGGGCACCTACTGACCTGGGGAATTCCTCATTCAGTATCCTATCATTTTGCCCTTTGTTACTGTTCATGGGGTTCTCAAGGCAAGTATACTGAAGTGGTTTGCCATTCCCTTCTCCAGTGGACCACATTCGGCTGTGGTCCATGTGATCAGATCGGCTAGTTTCCTGTGATTATGATTTCAGTGTGTCTGCCCTCTGATGCCCCCTCACAATACCTACCGTCTTATTTGGGTTTCTCTTACCTTGGTCGTGGAAAATCTCTTCACAGCCGCTCCAGCAAAGTGCAGCCGCTGTACCTTACCTTGGACGAGGGGTATCTCCTCAAGGCCGCCCCTCCTGACCTTGAACGCAGAGTAGCTCCTCTCGGCCCTCCTGCGCCCGCGCAACCACCGCCTGTTGGACGTGGGGTAGCTCCTCTCGGCCGCCGGCCCTGGCCTCAGGCGTGGGGTGGCTCCTCACGGCCGCACCTCTTTGTGTGGTTCGTTGCGCCCGGGCCGGCGTCTCTCGCGTCGCGTCTGCGCCGCCGGGGCCGGCGTCTCTCGCGTGACCTCTTCCAGTCCTGTAGCCACTGCTGAGTTTTCCAAATCTGCTGGCATATTGAGTGTAGCACTTTCACAGCATCATCTTTCAAGACTTGAAATAGCTCAACTGGAATTCCATCACCTCCACTAGCTTTGTTCATAGTGATGCTTTCTAAGGCCCACTTGACTTCACATTCCAAGATGTCTGGCTCTAGGTCAGTGATCACGTTATCGTGACTATCTTGGTCGTGAAGATCTTTTTTGTACAGTTCTTCTGTGTATTCCTGCCACCTCTTCTTAATATCTTCTGCTTCCGTTAGGTCCATACCATTTCTGTCCTTTATCGAGCCCATCTTTGCATGAAATGTTCCCTTGGAATCTCTAATTTTCTTGAAGAGGTCTCTTATTTTTCCTATTCTGTTGTTTTCCTCTATTTCTTTGCATTGATCACTGAGGAAGTCTTTCTTATCTCTCCTTGCTATTCTTTGGAACTCTGCATTCAGATGCTTATATCTTTCCTTTTCTCCTTTGCTTTTCGCCTCTCTTCTTTTCACAGCTATTTGTAAGGCCTCCTCAGACAGCCATTTCGCTCTTTTGCATTTCTTTTCCATGGGGATGGTCTTGGTCCCTGTCTCCTGTACAATGTCATGAACCTCCGTCCAGAGTTCGTCAGGCACTCTATCAATCAGATCTAGTCCCTTAAATCTATTTCTCACTTCCACTGTATAATCATAAGGGATTTGATTGAGGTCATATCTCAATGGTCTAGTGGTTTTCCCTACTTTCTTCAATTTCAGTCTGAATTTGGCAATAAGGAGTTCATGATCTGAGCCACAGTCAGCTCCTGGTTTTGTTTTTGCTAACTGTATAGAGCTTCTCCATCTTTGGTTGCAAAGAATATAATCAATCTGATTTCGGTGTTGACCATCTGGTGATGTCCATGTGTAGAGTCTTCTCTTGTGTTGTTGGAAGAGGGTGTTTGCTATGACTAGTGCATTCTCTTGACAAAACTCTATTAGCCTTTGCCCTGCTTCTGTGAAAGTGCTGCACTCAATATGCCAGCAGATTTGGAAAACTCAGCAGTGGCCACAGGACTGGAAGAGGTCAGTCTTCATTCCAATCCCAAAGAAAGGCAATGCCAAAGAATGCTCAAACTACCGCACAATTGCACTCATCTCACACGCTAGTAAAATCATGCTCAAAATTCTACAAGCCAGGCTTCAGCAGTGTGTAAACCGTGAACTCCCAGATGTTCAAGCAGGTTTTAGAAAAGGCAGAGGCACCAGAGATCAAATTGCCGACATCCGCTGGATCATGGAGAAAGCAAGAGAGTTTCAGAAACACATCTATTTCTGCTTCATTGACTATGCCAAAGCCTTTGACTGTGTGGACCACAATAAACTGTGGAACATTCTGAAAGAGATGGGAATCCCAGATCACCTGACCTGCCTCTTGAGAAACCTGTATGCAGGTCAGGAAGCAACAGTTAGAACTGGACATGGAACAATAGACTGGTTCCAAATAGAAAAAGGTGTACGTCAAGGTTGTATATTGTCACCTTACTTATTTAACTTATATGCAGAGTACATCATGAGGAACGCTGGGCTAGAAGAAGCACAAGCTGGAATCAAGATTGTCGGGAGAAATATCAATAACCTCAGATATGCAGATGACACTACCCTTATGGCAGAAAGTGAAGAGGAACTCAAAAGCCTCTTGATGAAAGTGAAAGAGGAGAGTGAAAACGTTGGCTTGAAGCTCAACATTCAGAAAACAAAGATCATGGCATCTGGTCCCATCACTTCATGGGAAATAGATGGAAAAACAGTGGAAACAGTGTCAGACTTTATTTTTTGGGGCTCCAAAATCACTGCAGATGCTGACTGCAGCCATGAAATTAAAAGACGCTTACTCCTTGGAAGGAAAGTTATGACCAACCTTGATAGTATTTTAAAAAGCAGAGACATTACTTTGCCAACCAAGGTCCGTCTAGTCAAGGCAATGGTTTTTCCCGTGGTCATGTATGGATGTGAGAGTTGGACTCTGAAGAAAGCTGATCACCGAAGAATCGATGCTTTTGAACTGTGGTTTTGGAGAAGACTCTTGAGAGTCCCTTATACTGCAAGGAGATCCAACCAGTCCATTCTAGAGGAGATCAATTCTGGATGTTCATTGGAGGGACTGATGCTAAAGCTGAAGCTGCAATACTTTGGCCACCTCATGCGACGAGTTGACTCACTGGAAAAGACTCTGATGCTGGGAAAGGTTGGGGGCAGGAGGAGAAGGGGACGACAGAGAATGAGATGGCTGGATGGCATCACCGACTCTGTGGACATGAGTTTGAGTGTACTCCAGGAGTTGGTGATGGACAGGGAGGCCTGGCGTGCTGTGATTCATGGGGTCGCGGAGAGTTGGACACGACTGAGCGACTGAACTGAACTGAACTGAACTGATGCCTTACTTCATTTTCTGAATGTTGAGCTTCAAGCCAAACTTTTCACACTCCTCTTTCCCTTTCATCAAGAGGCTTTTCTGGTCCCATCACTTCATGGGAAATAGATGGGGAAACAGTGTAAACAGTGTCAGACTTTAATTTTTTGGGCTCCAAAATCACTGCAGATGCTGATTGCAGCCATGAAATTAAAAGACGCTTACTCCTTGAAAGTTATGACCAACCTTGATAGCATATTATAAAGCAGAGACATTACTTTGCCAACCAAGGTCCGTCTAGTCAAGGCTATGGTTTTTCTCGTGGTCATGTATGGATGTGAGAGTTGGACTGTGAAGAAAGTTGATCGCGGAAGAATTGATGCTTTTGAACTGTGGTGCTGGAGAAGACTCTTGAGAGTCCCTTGGACTGCAAGGAGGTCCAACCAGTCCATTCTAAAGGAGATCAATCCTGAGTGTTCATTGGAAGGACTGATGCTAAAGCTGAAACTGCAATACTTTGGCCACCTCAAGCAACGACTTGACTCACTGGAAAAGACTCTGATGCTGGGGGGGATTGGGGGTGGGAGGAGACAGGGACAACTGAGAATGAGATGGCTGGATGGCATCACCGACTCGATGGACATGAGTTTGAGCGAACTCCGGGATTTGGTGATGGACAGGGAGGCCTGGCGTGCTGTGATTCATGGGGTCACAAAGTGTCGGGCACGACAGAGACTGAACTGAACTGAACTGATGTCTTACTTTTCACTCCATCCATAAAACCAACACATGTGTATCAGAAAATGTTTTTCTTTTAGTCATTCATGCTGTAGCATTTTGCTTGGATTCAGCTCTTCCAATTCCTCCCACCATACTGGTTCTGGATATTTACTTTTTCACTTGATCACTGTATCTGTATTAGGATCCTTCTCTTAGTGGATCTGACTCTTATCCTAACTCTAACTCTGGAGTCTTCGGGTTTCTGAATATCACTGATACCTTGCTCCCCAATTGTTATATTGATCTTGTGAAAGTTATTCTAGAATTATATATTTTCCATTTGGCAGCATCTTACAGAGTGATGTTACACTTAATCATAGCTTCTTGAAGCTAGAAAACTTGATTTTTTTTCATCATAGTATTCTTGATCCCTGTCACAGTGGTTAATAGTCAGTACATGCTGGTCAAATGAATGAATGACAAGTTCACATCTTCCTCATACTTTGAGCTCTGAGAATTTATAGAAGGTTGTTTTTATGAAATGAAAGCTGGAATAGTTTTTAAAAGTTCTGCATCTACTTCACATCATTATCCTGGAGTTGTGGACTTACATTCTGCCCTTGAGTATCTCCCAGTCTGGTGGAAAAACCAGATACATCAATAGTATCTATGAGAGGCCATGATAAAGATGTATATAGATTTCCATGGAAAGGTGGAGGAACAACTATGTAATTTTTTAGGAACAAGAAAAGGAAATGGTACCTAATGTGATCTTTAAATATAGAAGAATAAGTAAGCAGATGAAGAGGAGTTGGGTAGGGAAAGATATTGTAATAATTCCTTGCTAGCAAGATAATAACAGAGAAGGTAATGGCAAACCACTCCAGTACTCTTGCCTAGAAAATCCCATGGATGGAGGAGCCTGGTAGGCTGCAGTCTGTGGGGTCGCTAAGGGTCGGGCACGACTGAGCGATTTAACTTTCAGTTTTCACTTTCACACACTGGAGAAGGAGATGGCAACCCACTCCAGTGTTCTTTCCTGGAGAATCCCAGGGACAGGGGAGCCTGGTGGGCTGCCGTCTATGGGGTCACATAGAGTCGGACACGACTGAAGTGACTTAGCAGTAGCAGCAGCAGCAAGATAATAAAAGGCAAGACATAGATGTATAATATAGGACAACTACTTGCAATTTAAATGTTACAGGATCATAAAGTTCCAGACAGAGAAAGACCTGCTTGAGACTGGAAAGATAGAAGGGACCAGATCATGTAGGGATTTATATTTTCACAAGGACCTTAAGTGTTGTTCTGTGGGTAGTGGGGAATGCCATAGGTAATTTGGAATCTAGAAAACTCTGGGAGATAAAGAATTGATTTGAGGTGGGAGAATCTCAAAGCAGGGAAACCAGTTAGAAAAATTTAGCACTATTCTACTTGAGAGAACATGAACGAGGCAAAAAATAAATGTGAAAATTAAATATCTAAAATTTGTGCTTGAATGGCAAGGGGTCTGAAAGTTACACTGGAGTCAAGAATAATTCCCAGTTTACTAATTAGACTGAACACCTGGATGGTAGTGACACTAATTGAAAAAGAGACTACAATAGAGGAAAACTGTGGAATTCTGCTCTCAGTCGGGTCTCTGCAGAACATCCACATGAGTATCCCTGCTGTTGAAGGGACTGAATGAATTTGAAGTTAGAGGAGAAAGGGCTGGTGCTGTCAACTTGGAAAAGATTAGCATATAAGCAGTTAAAATCATGAGAATGTATGAGCTCAACCAGGGAGAATATCTGCAGAAGAACACAAAACTGTGCACTGAATTAAAATGAATAGCTAAATTTAAGTGGTGTGAGATAAAGAAAAGCTTGTATATTTATCCAGAAATATTTGACTTTCCTTAGGTAACATTTCTCCATTTTCAATTTCCTCTCACGTTAGCTTTAACCCACTGCAATCTGGATTCTGCCTCTCCATACACTTTCTGATTTTGTTTTTAATTTTGCTTTTCATTCAGAGATAATTATAGATTCACATATACTTGAATGAAATAGTACAAAGATCCCAAGTGACCTTTACAGCTTTCCCTTAATGGTAAAAACTTATAAACTGTTATCACAACCAAGACATCAGCATTGATGATAAAGAACATTTCCTTTATTAGAAGGATTTCTCATGTTATCCTTTTGTAGCCAAATCCTCTTCAGCTCTAAACCCTTCCTTAACCCCCTGAGATCCAACCAGTCCATTCTAAAGGAGATCAATCCTGGATGTTCATTGGAGGGACTGATGCTGAAGCTGAAACTGCAATACTTTGGCCACCTCATGCAACGAGTTGACTCACTGGAAAAGACTCTGATGCTGGGAAAGGTTGGGGGCGGGAGGAGAAGGGGACGACAGAGAATGAGATGGCTGGATTGCATCACCGACTCTGTGGACATGAGTTTGAGTGTACTCCGGGAGTTGGTGATGGACAGGGAGGCCTGGCGTGCTGTGATTCATGGGGTGGCGGAGAGTCGGACACGACTGAGCGACTGAACTGAACTGAACTGAACTGAACCCCCTGATAAGCACCATCTTTTTCCTAGAATTTTGTGATTTCAAGAATCTTATGGAGTAGAATCATACAATATATAACCTTTTGGGACTAACTTGTTTCACACATCATGATATTAGAGAGATTCATCCAGGTTGTTACGGTTATCTATATTTCATTTCTTTTTTTATTGCAGAGTAGTGTTCCATGGTATAAATGTATTACAGTTCATTTACCAATTCACCCTTTTTATTTTTAAGATGTTTTTTATGCGGACCACTTTCAGTCTTTATTGAATTTGTTACAATATTGTTTCTGTTTTATGTTTTGTTTTTTTAGCCCTGAGGCTGTGGGATCTTAGCTCTCTAACAACACCCCTGCATTTGAAGGTAGTCTTAACCAGTTGACTGCCAGGGAAGCCCCTCATTCACTTTTTGAGGAGCTTTTGTTATTGTTGCTGAATAAAACTGCTGTTAGGAATAAAGCTCCTATAAACATTTGTATACAACTTTTTGTGTGAACATAAGTTTTCATTTATCTGAGACAAATGACCAGGAGTGTGTTTGCTGTGTCCTGTGATAAGAGACTGCCACAGTATTTTTAAGAGTGTACAGTTTATATTCCACTCAGTAAATTGTGTATGATCTGGTTGGAAAAGTACTGCCCATTCTAATTAATTCACATGACCTGATTAAAGCATATACTTTCTAGATTCCTCAGCCTTTTGTTCTCTCTTCCCTGGAAAAAAAATCTCCAATTTTAACCTATCTCCATTAAAAATGTTGTAGTCCCTTAGTTGTGTCTGACTCTTTGCGACCCTATAGACTGTAGTCCACCAGGTTCCTCTATCCATGGACTTCTCCAGGCAAGAATCCTGGAGGGAGTAGCCATTCTCTTCTCCAGGGGATCTTCCCAACCCAGGGATTAAACCCAGGTCTCCAGCATTCCAGGCAGATTCTTTACCATCTGAGCTGGTGGCCTGGAGAATTACAAGGACAGAGAGCCTGGTGGGTTATAGTCCATAGGGTAGCAGAGTCAAGACATAACTGAGCAACTAACACTTTCTTTCACTTTCTCATTAAAAAAGAAGAGGCAACCAAAATAGAATAATCTGGATATGATCTTGACAAGCAAAGTATAGAACAAGATTCCTTATTGTAGCTATTTCATCTATAAGTTCAGTCATAGATGGTTTTAGCTTTTCTGATGGTCACAGTCACAATTAATCTATATTTACTTTGCTGTGAGATCTATTCTTAAACTATTGTTTTATATATATATGTGTGTGTATATATATATATGTATATTTGTTTCAAGATTCATTTTTTTTCTAACTTGTACTTCAGTAGTTGATTTGGAAATTCCAGAGAGGGATATTTTAAACAAAAATGTAACATGCAGGCCAATTTAAAATCATAAGACACAGTTAAACTTTGTATAGGAGTATACAACCTCCACATGTATTGGAGAAATAGCTATAAAATTATTGATACAGATTTCTATTATGGTATGCCTATTTTATTTCAAGTTCTACATCTGGGGGGGAGTCTTTGCATAAATTGATGACACAATGATGTATTGTTTCCCTGACTGTTGTATTTTTTATGCCCCTTGTGTAAGTACTGGTCAAGCAAATCAATAAGCACAGAATACATTAACTACTGTATAACAAATGTGAATCTTGTAGCTATATGTGTAAAATCATTGAGGCTTCTCATGTAATCACTTAATCCCATTAGCTGTCTAAGACTGTACAGATGCTTTAGCTCAGGAATACATTGGAGTTAAAAAAAATCTTTTCACTGAATGTTCAGAAATACTTATTCACAGTGCTGTTCTTCTTCAAATAAGATGCAAAAATAGTTGTCTCACAAAAGTAGTTAAATATTAACATAAAAAAGAGGGAAGGTGGTACTTGGGAATAAAGTTTGACAGTGATCTACAGAAATTTCCATTTCTGGCTATGGTAGAGTTACTAGAATAGAATTTTTCCACTTATTAGAAACAAGTGAAATTCTGGACAAGTAAATGAAACAACAGAATCTCACTTTGAATGAACAGGCAACTCAGTACCTTGAACCCTGAGAGAAGGCGAAAAAAAGAGGTGAGGTCTGGATTTATACCTGGAGACACTTCCTCAAATTTGTACAGAGACAGGTGACCCAAACGGAACATAGTGATCTTGCTGAACTGAGGAGGAAGAGATCCAAGTTTGGGGAGACTGAAGAAATTAGACTCTGTAGAATAGCACATTGGAGAAGAGGATGGTAAAGAGAAAAAGCTCTAGAAATATGCAGAGTTCACATTGACTTTTGGGTGAATATCATAAAAAAATCAGATAATATGTGTCATGAGTAATTCTAGACCATAAGAATGCTAATTTTTTCCACATAGAAGGAAATATTAGCCAAAGGAATCTCAGATCACCCACCAAAAAAGAAGAAAGTGGTACAATGTGAGTAATTATAGATTTTTTTCTATCATTTAATGAGGTAGTAAAATATAACTGACTATGTAAAACAAAATAATAATGTGTTGAGAGTTTATATTATAAAGACAAGTTTGACAATAGGATATTGTTTGACAATATCAAATAGTTTGACAATCAGTATGGGTAAAATGAAAATATACTTAATGAACTTCTTAGACTATATGGGAAGTGAAATAATATTCATGATAGACTGCAATAAATTAGAGGTTTATTTTGTAAACCCAGAGAGACACATATACACCAAAATATAATGAAAAAGAAATTCAAAAGCAACACTTATGATCTCACAGTTCTGTAGGTCAGAAGCCCAGGTGGCTCACTAATTTTCTATTTTTTTTTAATTTAATTATTTTAATTGAAGGCTAATTACTTTACATTATTGTATTGGTTTTGCCATGCATTGACATGAATCTGCCCCGGGTGTACATGTGCTCCCCATCTTGAACCCCCCTCCAACCTCCCTCCCCATCCCATCCCTCTGGTTCATCCCAGTGCATCAGCCCTGAGCAACCTGTATCATGCATCGAACCTGGACTGGCAATTCGTTTCACATATGATAATATATATGTTTCAGTCAAGCTTTTTGGCAGGGTTGTGTTCTTTTCTGGGGGATCAGAGGATGAATTCACTTGCAAGTGCATTTAAGTTTCTGGAAGAATTCAGTCCTACGGATTTATATATATCTATATACTTAATATCTATCATCCATTTTTCATTCTATCGATGTCTATCTATCTATCCATCCATCCATCCATCCATCCATCCAATCTATTGATTCTGGTTCTCTGGGGGATCATTATATTTTATACTTTCAGCATGTCTCAGTTCAACTAAATCTTCTGTTCCTTAGTTGTACCAGCTACATTTTAAATGCTCATTAGTTACAGGCAGCTAGTGGCCATCATGATGGTCTAGAGCTAGTGTTGGCAAACTATTTTCTGTATTGGGCCAGACAGTACATATTTTAGGCTTACTAGTTTGCATGATTTCTGTTGTAACTGCTCAACCCTACTAGTGTAGCCAGGAAACAGTCACAGACAATATGTACAAGTAGGTATGGCTGTGTTCCAATAAATCTTTATTTACCAAATCAGGCAGCAAACCAGATTTGTCCAGCCAAGTGCAGGTGTCATTTGCCTGCCCATGCTCTAAAGGAATTGACGCAATTTTCTGTCTCTAGGATGCTATGATTAAAGAGAGATTTTGCATTCCATTAAATGCTTCCTAGAAAAGTATCCTTTCAAATACTAAGGTGATTTTATTGACCTTATCTTTTTCTTAAATATCAAATAGATCAAAAGTTTACAAAGACTAAAGAAGTTTAGTTTTATATTAATAATTTGGAGTACTTAAAATATTAATGTGGTCATGATATTTAGAAAAAATTAGAACATTTTAGTATATTTTCCTTCCTTTTAGGAAAATTATCTGTAAAGAATATTTACACAGCAGCATGTCTGTTTTCTTATTGCTTTAGTCAAAGCATGTAACAAATGCAGGGCTTCATAGATTCATAAATGGTTCTAAATGAAAGGATGGAAGAAGCACAGGCATAAGTTCTTATGGACTTTGAAATCTTCATATAATATGTAAGCATGTACTGCTTCACATTCTGGCTTGAAGACAAATTTTGACATTTTTGTCATGCTCCCAGTGATGGTGTGGATGGCATATGTAGGTATTGGAATTGGTTCTAGTTGTGTCAGCTCCTGTGTCAGAAAATTAGTAACCAGAATATTCTGTCTTAATGTTTTAAGTTCAACCTAACTTTGGAAACTTTAGGCAGGAATTGAGCCCAATGTCAGCTGGGAAATGATGTGCCAATTGAGAGAAGTCCAAATGATTCTTTATCTTCAGAGCCACTGTGAACTCTGTAATGTGCAGGGAGACTTTGCTTTGGGATGACTTCCAGGCATTAACCTTGGCAAAATCAGGCAGTGTTTAGACAAAACTGTTACCAGGATTATTTTGTCTGAATGGATGGTTAGGTCAAGTAATTAACTAATTAATTAGACATTCAGTCAATCTTTAAGTCATTTAATTAATTAACTTGATACTTAAAATGTGAGACATATTTGCTCCTAAGGGTAAGACATGGTCATAAAATGTAGTTACTGCCTTCTAAGAGCTATTATTCTCTAACTCCTTGGCTCTCTCTCTCTCCCGTTCTTTCTTTCCTCCTTCTTTCCTTCCCTTCAAATGTTCTGAACAGTGTTTGTGTATGTGTATGTGTGTTTTAATACAAGATATGATTAAGGTTCACACCATTGTCTTTTGTGATTGTGTTCAGGACCCTACATTTTGGATGAACTGCTTCAGTCTTGAGTCCTATGAGTTTGTAATAGATTTCTTGCATTCTTTCCTCTAGATCTGAGGCACTTTTCATATTCTTACATTTTCATGTCCTTGGTAATGTGAATATTTTTATCTTTCTTCCAATTCTCTCAAAACTGATGTGAAACATTTCTAACCATTCTGGCTTTCCCCCCACCCTTGTCTTATTGCTGATCATCTAAAATATGTCTGTTTAAAGTTTTAACACAATTTGGGATATATACAAGTCTCCCACTGTAAACTCTGACTGATAGTTAGGACCTGCTAAGCCATAATTTTCACTGAGCCTATAGCCCCATTTTTGATAGAGACTTAAACTTTATGTTATAAGGAGTATTTTTTTATCTTGTCTGTGTTTCCAGTTGGATGCTGAGCAAGATGAAGTTACTATGTTATTAGTTCTGAGACTCAGTATCCAAAATATTATTTCTTCACCTTACCATCTATTCCTAACACTTGTGAGAAACTTCCTTTGATTAATTTCTTTGTGTATAACTGTGTTTTCTGTGATAATGCTGCTTCCCATGTTTAAAAAAATCATCTTTCCTGTAAAGAAGCTGTGGATCCCTCATTTCCCTGATCTCACCCCTGAATTCACCTACAGTTGAGGTGATGGTGACTGTACATGTGGACAGCCTCCTGTCAAGCCCTGTGCTGTGTCTCTTTGAGGGCTTTGCTCTAGAGCTGTGAATGAATGATGGTCAAGGATCATGGTTGTCCAAGATGACCAGAAATCTAACACTTCCAGAAGTGACTGTCAATAGATGGTCAGTCTATTCAGTTCAGTTCAGTCACTCAGTCAAGTCCAACTCTTTGCAACCCCATGGACTGCAGCACGCCAGGCCTCCTGTCCATCACCATCTCCTGGAGTTTACTCAAATTCATATCCATTGAGTTGGTGATGCCATCCAACCATCTCATCCCCTTCTCCTCCAACCTTCAATCTTTCCCAGCATCAGGGTCTTTTCCGAGTTGGTTTTTTGCATCAGGCGGCCAAAGTATTTGAGTTTCAGCTTCAGCATCAGTCCTTCCAATGAATATTCAGGACTGACTTCCTTCAGGATGGACTGGTTAGATCTCTTGGCAGTCCAAGGGACTCTCAAGAGTCTTCTCCAACACCACAGTTCAACATATGATGGACTGGAATTAATAGATAAAGGCTCTAGATTCCCATAACTCATATGAAAATATCAAAACACTTTCTACAGACTCCTAGGAGGGGCCCAGTAGGAGTGAACGTTCATTGTCCACAATGGGGACTTGTTCAATAGCCCATCCACTATTGAATCCACTATTGTTTTTTTTCCTTCCTTGGTTCATTTTCCCTACTCCCTTACTTGTGCTTCCTGAAATTACATCCCAAATAAACCACCTAACATCCCAGACAATTTATCAGGTTAGGTTTGGGAAGAATTCTACCTGAATCCTTTTCTTTGATTTAATGGTGCAGAAGAACACACGTATCCCTGACACTACAGTCTGTGGCACTCTGGGGCTGAGTGAGTCATCCAGAAGAGCACCAGACTAAGATTCAGCTACTGTTTACTTGTCTTTTCACATGTCTCACTGTACAAGGCACCGTACAAAGTACACACAGAGGGAGATTTCTCTTCAGTTTTCTGAGGCAAGGTTGAAATTACCTAACAACATGATCTTTTGCATTGGGTAAAATACATTCACATGCTTATCTCATTGATTCTTCACAACACCTTGCAAGGTCAGTATGTTTATCCCCATTTACAGATGGAAATAATGAGAGTTGGATTAAAGGACTATAAAAACCCAAGTCTGACATACACTACAAAAGACCATGTCAGTAAGAAAAGAGTCTTTGAAGTTAAACTTCAAAGTCAATGGATGCTTCTAGATACAATTCAAGGTATGAAGTGGTTACTTAGAAACTGAAAGTCCTAGGGAAGACTTTATTTTCATTAGTATGGCCACTTTATGGGTTTCCTTAGTGGCTCAGACAGTAAAGAATCTGCCTGCAATGCAGGAGATCTGGGTTCGATCCCCAGGTTGGGAAGATCCCCTGGAGAAGGGAATGGCAACCCACTCCAGTATTCTTGCCTAGAGAATTCCATAGACAGAGGAGCCTAGCAGGCTAAGGTCCATGGGGTCACAAAGAATCAGAAACAAGTTAGCAACTAAACAACAACAGATATATTATTGAGACATGAAATTAATCTTTTTTTTTTCTATCACCCACTCTCTCCCTCATGACCACTTTATGTCATCCCACATAAGGAAAAGCAAAACATCTTTTCCCCTGAAGTTCAGTAAGGTAGTGATCATACAACCTCCCTCATCTTCAATCGTAAAAAAAACAAGAGGTGGAGGGAAACAAGGAAAGACCTTGATGTAGATGTAATTAGTCATGTTTCAAGTACCAAAAGTAGGCTCACTTCCAACTATAAACAACTCTTCACTCATAATATTACTTCTATCTTTAAGATATTTTACCAGTCTTGTCTACAGCTTCAGATTTTCACTGCTTTCCCTGGCCTTTCAAATTATCTTAAACATATTCCCTTTTACCTGTCAGGACTTTTTGTGTCATCATTTGATCTCAACACACATTAGTTTTAGAGTGAGACCAATTCTCTCACCATCACTTTTTTTCTCCTCATCCAGTGCCTGATCCTTTCATTCAAATTCTACCCAACTTCATTCTCCTGCAGTCATTCACCGTGCTCTGCTCCCAAAGAACCCACTGACCCATCCTCTTGGGACCATCTTCCTTACCTAAACTGTTACAAACATGTATTGGTTTTCAATCCATAATAGAAAAGAATAGGTTTTCCAAGTCCTTATCCGCTCACTCACTATAGCGTAATTGCACAATATAGGCAAAGCAATAAGGAGTAACTCCAAAGTGGAGAGACAACCTGCTATAATTCTGAGACTTTGTTTCTTCAACCAGAAGATCATTAATCAACTGTTTATTGTTTTAGGCCTTACGTGAAGGAGATAAACAAAAGAGAATTCCTTTTGAAGGCCCCAATTTCATACATATTTTCAGTCACAGAAGAGATGAGAACTCACCTTCAAAGTGTATAATATTCATTCTTCACCAGCATTGTGGAAAAATCACCTATATATTTCTAGGATTAGGTTTTAGATCTTCCCTTGAGAGGGATTCTATGGAAGACTTTGAGGCTTTATGAAATAAAGAATGCTGTGATTGTTTTTATCAGCACTTGAGGCCAAAGAAAAGATTAAGCATTTTGTATGGTTGGAATGCAAATAAGGGAACTTTCCCTGGAACCGTTCAGGTTGTGAATCTGGTCCAGTTTTAAGAGAGCTTCTGCAGCATCTCCAATGAGCTGATCTAGAGAGTTGTCTTGAAATAACTTGGAAGCAGTTCAGAGTTTTGGTCAGCTCTGTCGGGAAGAGAGAAAGAGAATCAGCCATTGAGCTGAGCAGATTATTGAATCAGGCATTTGGAAAGGAGCTAGGGGTGGAGCAAGACAGAAAAAAGGGCTGCTTCTTAAAAGAAAGAGCAGAAGTGCTCCCTCTTTTTTTGCAGCAGGGCCAAAGATGCTCTTTCTGCCAGGGCTGCTGGATAAATGCTGGCTTCTTTGCTTTTGGAAGGATTGCCATTACTAAGGTTATCTTGGGTATTGCAAACAAAACCATAAACAACTGTGCTCCTCATAGCTCAGGAAAGGCCTGAGGGCAAGCTACATGGTTGGTAAGGAACATGATTACTAGATGAAAGCCAAGAACTGTCAAATGAGGAAGAGGCTTAAAAGTGACAAAACAAGACTTTACTCTGTAAAGATTACAGGAGAATGGCCAGCCAAAGAATAAATTGTAATTTGCAACTAACGTGTCCCAGGCAGGGTTTGTCGGATGCTGGGACAAACATGGTGAGTTGGTCAGACCATGAGATCCTGCTGTCCCAGGGATTCATGTTCAAAGAATACCTGAGTAGGAAAGGATTAAGAGGTTACTTAGTCTAGAGGCAAAAGCCAACAAGAGGACTGAAGATATGCACTGTTTGTTTCTAAAACTTGAATGTGAATGCTAAGTGCCTTTAGACTAGACATGCATAACACAGTTGCCCTTGTTCTAAGTCCTTCTTGTGTTCCTGAGCCTTTGAGCTTCCCAAAATGCTTTCTTGGCACTGAAAGCATTTGAGTTTGCAACTCCTGCACATCTCCTCATTTTACAGATGGGAAAACGAAGGATGAGAGGGATTAAAGGATTTACCTCTGTTTTCACTGCTGAATGGGAACAGAGGCAAGGCTAGGACCTTGGCTTCCTTACTCTCATCTAACTCACTCAGAACAGAGCTGGTAGCTTTCTGTGTAACCACAGACAGTGAGTGAAGTCCCCAATCTCTCTCTTGGGTTATTCAGACTATCAGTTTCAGAACAGTACATGACCACTATCTTTAGCCACTCAGTGCCCCTCCTACCCCTTCTGTTGCTATTTTGTTTTCCTTTTCCCAGGTGAGTAAGACAATGAAGCAATCTCAGAAAGGCTTTAGAATGTTTGGAGCAAACTGAGATGGACTGCTCCAAAAATCAGTTACTGTTTCAGCTCTACTGAAGAGCAGCAACATGATAGTGACAGCTGTTCAAATCTGTTCCTTCTCCCCACCCCTGTACTAAATTCCTCATCCTGGCCTCTTTTCTACTCTGTAGGCTCAGGTCCCATCAGCTTTTCAGCCTTAACGTCTGGATAATCACCCTGATGTAGACTAGGGATTGCAGCCACACTTCCTCCTCACAGCATCACCCAGAAGCCTTCAGCACATAACGATTTTCAGTTGCAACTGACCGGGGTGAGAGTATCGTTTTAATTGTTATTGAATAACTGTAAATTAAGCAGGGCAACAGAGAAGACAGGAGGCAATGGGGATGGGAATTGTACTTCTGTTCAGTGGCATAAATTTAGGACTACTGCAATTGTACTGTGACTCCAAACACCAAGAATTTATTATTTCTTTTTTATATATACTGGGACAACTTCTAGAGTAGATTGCATTTTCTTTCTAATAGTAAGTTTAGTTTGTTCTCTATAGAAAAATGACAGGGCAATAAAAGAGGTCCTTGCTTTACAGCACAATAATATTTTAGGTAAGACTCAGTCCTGAGATTTAATTGCTTTTATGCTGGTAGAGAGCAAGAGCCAAGCAGAGGGAAGACATAGAGTTGTTGCATCACAGCCTCCAGCCAACTTACTCAGAGTCTGAGAAACAGAAGAGGGAGGAAACTAACACTTTAGGTACTAGAAAAATCCACAGACTTTTCACCCATTCATTGTCAGCCAAATGCCCATCCTTGGGCAAGGTTCTTTTGGATACTGAGTAAAATGAGAACAAAACAGGAAGACAAATGACCCTGGTCTTGCATTGTATGTAATTTAGTTTGAAAAGCAGAAAAGATGTCTAGAATCAAAGACTAGGTTATGTGGTTCAACCAAACTGATGATTCTGAAGAAGGGAAAGGCAGGTATGAGTTAGAGGAATCTAGAAGTTTCTTATACAAGTCGGGTATAGAGAGAAGATGTGAGCAGATGGAAAGGAGCAGGGAAGGGGTAGGTCTCAGAAGGTGAGGCTGGTGTGATATAGGTGAGGTTGGAAGGATGGAAGGAACATTGAAAGGACTCATTAGTCTGAAGCAAGGGTCTGTGTCAGAATGTTGCTGATAGATGGCTATAAATGCCAGTCACTCAAAGAGCAGCTAAAGGCTTTCTGCAGGTCCTCAGCCTGATTCATCATCAAAGAAAATAGCTCTCTTTCAGGGGCACAAAATAGGTCTTGTTACCTGGCTGAAGAAGAGAGCTAGTGAGGTGGAATATTGACACTTGGCCGCCAATCCGTGCCTTAATCTGCTTGATGACCTCTTAAGTCATCTATCCAGGCACAAAGCCTTTCCTTTAACCACGAGAAATGCTGTTTGAAAAGCCAAGGAGCTTGACAGAGGAGACAGAGAGATGAACCGTCACTTAATGTGACTGACGGCCAAGGCTTTGGTGAGTGGAGAGGGATGGAGGGTGGAGCTGGCAGAGAAAGTGGCACTTTCGTTGGTGGGGTGGTAAACAGTAGGAAGGACATCCAGAGAGAGGCTTCCTGGTGTGCTAGGAAGGACAAGGGTCTGAGGTTCTGATTGACTTTAGTTTAAATCCTGTCAGCTTCTGGGGATCAGCAAGTTCCCAGGTTTCCAACAAAGATGGCAAAATTTATGCTAAACTGGAGAATTAGAGAGCATGTAAGGAAAGCATCTGGCACAATGCCTGGCTCCAGTAGGCACTGAATAATTGGTAGTAATTATTAATTTAAAGAAAAATACAGGAACATCACAAAGGAGCTTAACCAGCTTGACAATGTTGACAGTTTTAGTGTTGATGAAAGAGGAGCTGAGGCTCAGTTGTGAAATTATTAAAAGTCTCTTCTTGTTCTTCACCCAGTGCTTCCTAACCAGTTTAAAATCATGTCAGGGTTTCCTTCTCAGGGCTATGTGATACATCTGTAGTTTTTAATCTGCCTAGAATCTGTTTTTCTGGTTATCACTCTTCAATTATTCTTAGAGAAAGTGTCCCACTCTACACTTAGTCTACAGAGTTTGTGGAGCCTAACTCACAGCCGCAGGACAAGCATTTGATTTCTGCATAAATAGTCAGAATTGTCCATCCTCTGTCATCACCCCCTCCAACTATACTCCTTGCCCCGAGAAATTTAACTGTAACTCACCAATCAATCCAATCAGAGTAAGTTAGATGTCTTGTCAACTATTTATAAAACAAGCTTTCTACTGGGGTAGCTGTGAGGCCAGTGCCACAGAAAATGGAAGGCTGGCTATCTAATGAGAAGAATGTGCTGGAACAAAGTCACCTAGAGAAAGGCTAGGGGGAGACATGAGAAAGAGTCCAGATATTACTTTAGACTTCTCCCCTAGTAATATGAGTGAGCATGGAATCAAAGATGTCGATGGATTTAGAAGAGGGATTTAGCTCAGCTGTAGGTTTGAGAGATCATTAATAATCAACAAAGAGGAAATTTTTGTAGAAGAGGAATGGAAGTAAGCTCCAAATACAGGTTTGTACCAGAATGTGGAGAACTCTGCATGAAAGTCTATACATGAACAGAGCAAATGTGCCAGGCACTGGTATAAGTGCTTTGGGTATCAATTCACCTTCAAAAACTCTTTGAGAAAGTTATTAATACCATCTCCATATTAAAGAAAAAAGAACACTGATTCACTGAAAGGCTGAATAAGTAGTTTCTAGTTACACAGCAAATAGATACTTGGGATTTAATCCCAGGCCATCTGGATTCCGAGTGCTTGTCTTAAACAGAGTGGTGAGCTGTCTTTTCAAACGATCTTTCAGATTTTGGGCTCCCTGTACTTTTCAGTTATATGAACCAACACATTTCCCTCTTGCTTTCAGCCAGTTAGAGCTTGGATTTTGCCACTGGCATCCACAGGATTCCCCAGTAATTCACTTGCACAGCCAGTGTTCTCTCTGCCTTTCTCAGAATCCCAGTCTTAGCCCAGACCCTCCTCTTCACCTGTTGAAGTCAGAGCCCAGATGTATAGACTTTCATTCAGAGTTCGCCACATTCTGATACAAACTTGTATTTGGATCATATTTCCACTCCTCCTCTTCAAAAATTTCCTCTTTGTTGCTTATTAATGAGCTCTCAAACCTACAGATAAATACATTCTCTAAGTCCACTGACATCTCTGTTTCTGTGCTCACTCATGTTACTCTGGAAGAAATCTAAAGTAATACCTCACAGTCTCTGAAAAATCGATCTCTCATTCAATAAATTTAGTCACTTCCCCACCCCTTTCCCTCCTTTGCCAACAGGAATGAGAGACTGCAGTCCATGCCCACACCCCTATGCTCCTTGTTAGCTCTCAAGTAGTATTGAAACATTTTAAACACATTTCCTCCTTGCTTGTGTATTCTCTCCTTGTTCCCAGCTGTGAGGGATTGTTGGGATTCTGGTCTCTCCTGAAAGAATGACAATAATAGTTGGTTAACACAAAATTAAAAGACGCTTGCTCGTTGGAAGGAAAGTTATGACCAACCTTGATAGTATATTAAAAAGCAGAGACATTACTTTGCCAACCAATGTCCGTCTAGTCAAGGCAATGGTTTTTCCTGTGGTCATGTATGGATGTGAGAGTTGGACTGTGAAGAAAGCTGATCGCCGAAGAATCGATGCTTTTGAACTGTGGTGTTGGAGAAGACTCTTGAGAGTCCCTTATACTGCAGGGAGATCCAACCAGTCCATTCTAAAGGAGATCAATCCTGCATGTTCATTGGAGGGACTGATGCTAAAGCTGAAACTGCAATACTTTGGCCACCTCATGCGACGAGTTGACTCACTGGAAAAGACTCCGATGCTGGTAAAGGTTGGGGGTGGGAGGAGACGGGACGACCGAGAATGAGATGGGTGGATGGCATCACCGACTCTGTGGACATGAGTTTGAGTGAACTCCGGGAGTTGGTGATGGACAGGGAGGCCTGGCGTGCTGTGGTTCATGGGGTCTCGGAGAGTCGGACACGACTGAGCGACTGAACTGAACTGAACTGAACTGAACACAAGGACAGAGGGAAGGAGTCTAAGATGAAAAGGAGCTAATCTTTCATGAGAGAAAACTGATGTTTCTAACTGCTGTTAGAAAAGGTTGCATTTTCAAATCAAAATCCCTGGGATCAAGACAGATTCTTGAGCATGTTCATGGTCCTCTACTTGACCACTTTGTTGGAACTTTGCCTTACCTCAAAGGTGTTCAGAAGAGGAATCTGTTAGCCATACATTTCAATTGCCTTCCCACCCTCCTGTGTCCTAAAATGACCCAATCGTGAAGTAGGCTGAGTTTTTGCCCTAAAGTGCTGGCTCATAAACTTCATTCTCAGTTCATGAACTTCATTCTTAGCTTCCTCATTTTCTGCTTTCCCCATTCCCTAATCTTCCCAAACCGATCTGCCAACATACAAATTTCAACCACAAACTGCTTACAGCTCCAAAAGAATGAACAACAGGCTGGGGAAGAAAAAAAAAAATACAACTCAAGAGATTGTCCTAGGGAAGAGATTGTCCTCACAGCCTATTTCCAGAGAGAAAAAGTTGTTGTTTCAGATGATTGAGGATGAAGACCTTGGATTATCATAGTGCGGAAATGGAATTTCTGCATGATGCTGAATAAAAATCCATCTTAAACAGTCTGCCTTCCTGATAATCAATTATGGCAAGATCCCTGTATCACAGCGGTGTTGAGAGTCTCCTTGGGAAACTCAATAGTGGTGAAGAACACAATGGACACACCTCAGAATCTGACCTCTAGCAGTGCTGACTGGACTGCAGTGACTCAGTTCAATAGCAGCTTGAGATGGTGGTCAAAAGGACCAGGGGAAGCTGCTCAGTTGTAACTCTAAGAGCTTATAAAGTGCTTGGAATTCTTGGGAAAGACGTATATAGACTTATGAATATATATACTTTCCCCTATAATACCCAGAGTATACATAACTAATTTCTCCTATGGTTTTCTGTAACAGAGTGAATGCACCTTTATGAATCACTTGAATAACTCAAGTTATTGATGTGACTGTCTTGAACCCATGTCACAAGATTGGGGAGAGAACTTATGTATCCTGAATATTACCATTCAATCCTGAATCTTGAACCTTTAAAAGTATATATGTCTTTTCAATTTCAAAGGTTTCTGTTGATCTAGCCAATTACATGCTGTTGATTGTGAATTATTTAATTGAATTTTCTAGCTCCCTGGTTCCATCACGATTAGAAAAGTGATTTATTTCTTTCCAGTTCACTCAGTAAGTAAATGTCGAGTCACTTTCTGGGGACATCACTGCTTGCTGCCATTTGGAGATTTTGCCTCCAGGCTCCACTTTAGTTTCCTGTTCAGTTCAGTTCAGTTCAATTCAGTTCAGTCGCTCAGTCGTGTCCGACTCTTTGTGACCCCATGAATCACAGCACGCCAGGCCTCCCTGTCCATCACCAACTCCCGGAGTTCACTCAAACTCATGTCCATCGAGTCGGTTCAGTTATCCCATTTACCAGTAGTTTGGCCGTGTAAGGCTGCTAGGATACAATGTCATCTCAAGGTACAGAGTTGCAGGTAAAAAATGATGCATATGGTTACTATTTCAGTTAATAATGTGGATGTCATATACACTCCACTCATCTTGGCTATTATTCTTTGATCCAAACATCCTAGTGGGATCTTTTACTTATACCTTAATTCATCTTACATCTAAATTCCCAGTACTTAATAACAGGTCAGTCATTTGTTCTCCAAAGAAAGAAGACCATCACCTATCACCTATAGGTGGGAATTAGATAATTAATTAATTGAATGTTTCTTTCTGGGAACACCTTACTAAACCTCTTTATTTATTCCTCACTCCTCCTGAACTACAATCTAAGTCTAACTCTGTGAAATCATTTTAATTGCTTGGAAAGAAATAAAGTGTAATCCTGGGCTATTTTAAATAGCAATTTGCTATATGAGAACTATAATAAATTATACTACTTACCCACTTTACCCCATTAGAAGATAGAATGAAGAGAATGGAAAACTTACATGGAAATCTAGATGAGAGTGTATATAATATCAATGAGTTTATGATTTCCACTATAGAAAGAAAGTTAATAATTGGGAGTAATTCCTACTGTCTTCTCAGTTCAGATCAGTTCAGTCGCTCAGTCATGTCCGACTCTTTGCGACCCCATGAATCACAGCACGCCAGGCCTCTCTGTCCATCACCAACTCCCAGAGTTCATTCAAACTCATGTCCATCAAGTCGGTGATGCCATCCAGCCATCTCATTCTCTGTTGTCCCCTTCTCCTTCTGCCCCCAATCCCTCGCAGCATCAGAGTCTTTTCCAATGAGCCAACTCTTCGCATGAGGTGGCCAAAGTATTGGAGTTTCAGCCTCAGCATCAGTCCTTCCAATGAACACCCAGGACTGATCTCCTTTAGAATGGACTGGTTGGATCTCCTTGCAGTCCAACGGACTCTCAAGAGTCTTCTCCAGCACCACAGTTCAAAAGCATCAATTCTTCGGCAATCAGCCTTCTTCACAGTCCAACACTCACATCCATACATGACCTCCGGAAAAACCACAGCCTTGACTAGACGGACCTTTGTTGGCAAAGTAATGTCTCTGCTTTTTAATATGCTGTCCAGATTGGTCATAACTTTCCATCCAAGGAGTAAGTGTCTTTTAATTTCATGGCTGCAATCAACATCCACAGTGATTTTGGAGCCCCAAAATATAAAGTCTGACACTGTTTCCACTGTTTCCCCATTTCGCATGAAGTGATGGGACCAGATGCCATGATCTTCGTTTTCTGAATGTTGAGCTTCAAGCCAACTGTTTCACTCTCCTCCTTCACTTTCATCAAGAGGCTTTTTAGTTCCTCTTCACTTTCTGCCATAAGGGTGGTGTCATCTGCATATCTGAGGTTATTGATATTTCTCCCGGCAATCTTGATTACAGCTTGTGCTTCTTCAGCCCAGCGTTCCTCATGATGTACTCTGCATTTAAGTTAAATAAGCAGGGTGACAATATACAACCTTGACGTACTCCTTTTCCTATTTGGAACCAGTCTGTTGTTCCATGTCCAGTTCTAACTGTTGTATCCTGACCTGCATACAGGTTTCTCAAGAGGCAGGTCAGGTGGTCTGGTATTCCCATCTCTTTCAGAATGTCCCACAGTTTATTGTGATCCACACAGTCAGAGGCTGTGGCAAAGTCATTGAAACAAAAATAGATGTTTTTCTGGACCTCTTGCTTTTTCCATGATCCAGTGGATGTTGGCAATTTGATCTCTGGTGCCTCTGTCTTTTCTAAAATCAGCTTTAACATCTGGAATTTCATGGTTCACATATTGCTGAAGCCTGGCTTGGAGAATTTTGAGCATGACTTTACTAGCGTGTGAGATGAGTGCAATTGTGTGGTAGTTTGAGCATTCTTTGGCATTGCCTTTCTTTGGTTTTGGGATGAAGACTGACCTTTTCCAGTCCTGTGGCCACTGCTGAGTTTTCCAAATTTGCTGGCATATTGAGTGCAGCACTTTCGCAGCATCATCTTTCAGGATTTGAAATAACTCAACTGGAATTCCATCACCTCCACTAGGTTTGTTTGTAATGATGTTTTCTAAGGCCCACTTGACTTCACATTCCAAGATGTCTGGCTCTAGGTGAGTGATCACACCATCGTCTGCTGCTGCTGCTGCTGCTGCTAATCCACTTCAGTTGTGTCCGACTCTGTGTGACCCCATAGACGGAAGCCCACCAGGCTCCCCCATCCCTGGGATTCTCCAGGCAAGAACACTGGAGTGGGTTGCCATTTCCTTCTGCAATGTGTGAAATGAAAAGTGAAAATGGAAGTCGCTCAGTCGTGTCCGACCCTTAGCGACCCCATGTACTGCAGACTACCAGGCTCCTCCATCCATGGGATTTTCTAGGCAATAGTACTGGAGTGGCTTGCCATTGCCTTCTCTCACCATCGTCTAGTCGGTGCTAAATCAAGGTTAGACTTACTCAGGTCAAGAATAACTTTGAAAAAACAAGGGTGTCATCCTTAAAATCCTCATTCTTGGAATTTATTGAAGACCATTAAAAAAAAAATACAAAACATAGGTGAGTTAGCTTCACTTTCCACCAGTTTGTTATAGTGTTAAGCAGCAATTATATGACTCATTTATAAACTACACCTATGTAAACATCTTTATCTATCTTTTTTATTATGATGGGTCATTCCAGGCAATTTTCAGTGCTTTGGGAGGGAGTCTTTTTTCAACCTCAAACTACTTGCAACTTCAAAGGAAGGAACAATAGTTGAAGGTAAAAATAAACATACATAACAACAGCAATAATATACAACACAGCAAGATACACTCTGTAAAGTAAGTGCTTTCAAGTTCATTGAAAGACTTTTAATGTAACAATTTTTTTAAATCACTATGTTCTAAGACCAGGGATCTGAGTTTCTCTTCTCAGTAAATCTTTACCTCAAGAGATTATATTCTTATGTTCTCAGTGCTTCAGAGGGATATTTTCAACTGGTTTCTCTTCCAGCTCATTAATCCTTTCTTTAGCTGTATCCAACCTGTTATTAAACCCATCTATTGAATCTTAATTTAAACTGCTGTGCTCTTCAGTTGTAGAATCAATTTCCAATCCATTCATTTTTTAAAAATAGATTTTGGTTTTTAGAAAAAAGTATAAATTATGGTCATGTATTATTTTGAACATATTAATCAAAATTAATTTAAAGTCCATGTCTAATAACACTACTATTTGGGTCAATTATAGCTCAGTTTCTATTATTTATTTGGTTTTGTAATCCTGGTCTATTTGCAGTAATTATTTTTAATTGAATGTTGAATTATATATATTAAAAAATGTAGTGTTTGTGATGATGTTAATATTTTTCTTTTTTTTTCCAGAGAGGACAAAGAGGTAGCAGAGGGACGGATCATCTTGATGTAGTTAGGGACTTAAGGCTGCTTTACAGCCTCTGCAAGTCTTATTATAATACTGGCTCTAAGGCATTTCTAAGGGATAGCCCTGCAGAGATACAAACTGGGAGCCTGTGTTATTATCCGGGGTTCTCCTCCTTTGTGAGTCCTGGACTTCATTTTTGTCTCCCTGCTTCCCCCGTGGTTCAGCGGTAAAGAATCTACCTGGAATGCAGGAGCCACAGGAGGCATGATTTTTTTTTTTTAGGTAATTAATTTATTTTTTATTGGAGGCAAATTATTTTACAATATTATATTGGTTGGTTTTGCCATACATTGATATGAATTTGCCCCGGGTTTGCATAAGTTCCCCCTCCTGAACCGCCCTCCCACCTCCCTCCTCCCTTTATCCTCCCTCTGGGTCATCCCCGCATGCCAGCCCCGAGCATCCTATAACATGCATTGACCCTGAACTAGTGATTCGTTTCACATATGACAACATACGTGTTTCAATGCCATTCTCCCAAATCATCCCACCCTCACCCTCTCCCATAGAGTCCCAAAGACTGTTCTATACATCTGTGTCTCTTTTGCTGTCTCGTATACAGGGTTATTATTTGCATCTTTCTAAATTCCATATATATGTGTTAGTATACTGTATTGGTGTTTTTCTTTCTGGCTTACTTCACTCTGTATAATAGGCTCCAGTTTCATCCACCTCATTAGAACTGTTTCAAATGTATTCTTTTTAATGGCTGAATAATACTCCATTGTGTATATGTACCAAAGCTTTCTTATCCATTCGTCTGCAGATGGACATCTAGGTTGCTTCCATGTCCTGGCTATTATAAACAGTGCTGCAATGAACATTGGAGTACATGTGTCTCTTTCAATTCTGGTATCCTCGGTGTGTATGCCCAGGAGTGCGATTGCTGGATCATATGGCAGTTCTATTTCCAATTTTTTGAGGAATCTCCACACTGTTCTCCATAGTGGCTGTACTAGTTTGCATTCCCACCAACAGTGTAAGAGGGTTCCTTTCTCTCCACATCCTCTCCAGCATTTATTGCATGTAGACTTTTGGATAGCAGCCATTCTGACTAGTGTGAAATGGTATCTCATTGTGGTTTTGATTTGCATCTCTCTGATTATGAGGGATGTTGAGCATTTTTTCATGTGTTTGTTAGCCATCTGTATGTCTTTGGAGAAATGTCTGTTTAGTTCTTTGGCCCATTTTTTGATTGGGTCATTTATTTTTCTGGAATTGAGCTGCAGGAGCTGCTTGTATAATTTGGATATTAATCCTTTATCAGTTGCTTCATTTGCTATTATTTTCTCCCATTCTGAAGGTTGTCTTTTTACCTTACATATAGTTTCCTTTGCTGTGCAGAAGCTTTTGATTTTAATTAGGTCCCATTTGTTTATTTTTGCTTTTATTTCCAATATTCTGGGAGGTGGGTCATGGAGGATCCTGCTGTGATTTATGTCGGAGAGTGTTTTGCCTACGTTCTCCTCTAGGAGTTTTATAGAATTTGGTCTTACATTTAGCTCTCTAATCCATTTTGAGTTTATTTTGGTGTATGGTATTAGGATGTGTTCTAGTTTCATTCTTTTACAAGTGGCTGACCAGTTTTCCCAGCACCACTTGTTAAAGAGACTGTCTTTTCTCCATTTTATATTCTTGCCTCCTTTGTCAAAGATGAGGTGTCCATAGATGCGTGGATTTATCTCTGGGCTTTCTATTTTGTTCCATTGATCTATATTTCTGTCTTTATGCCAGTACCATACTGTCTTGATGACTGTGGCTTTGTAGTAGAGCCTGAAGTCCGGCAGGTTAATTCCCCCAGTTCCACTTTTCTTCCTCAAGATTGCTTTGGCTATTCGAGGTTTTTTGTATTTCCATACAAATTGTGAGATTATTTGTTCTAGTTCTGTGAAAAATATTGTTGGCAGCTTGATAGGGATTGCATTGAATGTATAAATTACTTTGGGTAGTATACTCATTTTTACAATATTTATTCTTCCAATCCATGAACATGGTATATTTCTCCATCTATTAGTGTCCTCTTTGATTGCTTTCAGTAGTGTTTTATAGTTTTCTATGTAAAGGAGATCAATCCTGGATGTTCATTGGAGGGACTGATGCTAAAGCTGAAACTCCAATACTTTGGCCACCTCATGCGACGAGTTGACTCACTGGAAAAGACTCTGATGCTGGGAAAGGTTGGGGGCGGGAGGAGAAGGGGACGGCGGAGAATGAGATGGCTGGATGGCATCACTGACTCTGTGGACATGAGTTTGAGTGTACTCCGGGATTTGGTGATGGACAGGGAGGCCTGGCGTGCTGTGATTCATGGGGTCGCGGAGAGTCGAACACGACTGAGCGACTGAACTGAACTGAACTGATGTACAAGTCTTTTGTTTCCTTAGGTAGATATATTCCTAAGTATTTAATTCTTTTCGTTGCAACAGTGAATGGAATAGTTTCCTTAATTTCTCTTTCTATTTTCTCATTATTAGTGTATAAGAATGCAAGGGATTTCTGTGTGTTGATTTTATATCCTGCAACATTACTGTAATCAGTGATTAGCTCTAGTAGTTTTCTGGTAGAGTCTCTAGGGTTTTCTGTGTAGAGGATCATGTCATCAGCGAACAGTGAAAGTTTTACTTCTTCTTTTCCAATTTGCATTCCTTTTATGTCTTTTTCTGCTCTGATTGCTGTAGCCAAAACTTCCAGAACTATGTTGAATAGTAGTGGTGAGAGTGGGCACCCTTGTCTTTTTCCTGACTTTAGGGGAAATGCTTTCAGTTTTTCACCATTGAGGATAATGTTTGCTGTGGGTTTGTCATATATAGCTTTTATTATGTTGAGGTATGTCTCTTCTATTCCCACTTTCTGGAGAGTTTTTATCATAAATGGATGTTGAATTTTGTCGAAGGCTTTCTCTGCATCTATTGAGATAATCATATGATTTTTATTTTTCAGTTTGTTAATGTGGTGTATTACGTTGACTGATTTGCGGATATTGAAGAATCCTTGCATTCCTGGGATAAAGCCCACTTGGTCATGATGTATGATCTTCTTAATATGCTGTTGGATTCTGATTGCTAGAATTTTGTTAAGGATTTTTGCATCTATGTTCATCAGTGATATTGGCCTGTAGTTTTCTTTTTTTGTGGGGTCTTTACCAGGTTTTGGGATTAGGGTGATGGTGGCCTCATAGAATGAGTTTGGAAGTTTTCCTTCCTCAGCAATTTTCTGGAAGAGTTTGAGTAGAATAGGTGTTAGCTCTTCTCTAAATTTTTGGTAGAATTCAGCTGTGAAGCCGTCTGGACCTGGGCTTTTGTTTGCTGGGAGATTTTTGATTACAGTTTCAATTTCCGTGCTTGTGATGGGTCTGTTCAGATTTTCTATTTCTTCCTGGTTCAGTTTTGGAAAGTTGTATTTTCCTAGGAATTTGTCCATTTCTTCCAGGTTATTCATTTTATTGCCATATAATGGCTGATAGTATTCTCTAATAATCCTTTGTATTTCTGTGTTGTCAGTTGTGATCTCTCCATTTTCATTTCTAATTTTATTGATTTGGTTCTTCTCCCTTTGTTTCTTGACGAGTCTGGCTAGTGGTTTGTCAATTTTATTTACCTTCTCAAAGAACCAGCTTTTGGCTTTGTTGATTTTTGCTATAGTCTCTTTTGTTTCTTTTGCATTTATCTCTACCCTAATTTTTACAATTTCTTTCCTTCTACTGACCCTGGGGTTCTTCATTTCTTCCTTTTCTAGTTTCTTTAGACGTAGAGTTAGGTTATTTAGTTGACTTTTTTCTTGTTTCTTGAGGTGTGCCTGTATTGCTATGAACTTCCCCCTTAGCACTGCTTTTACAGTGTCCCAGAGGTTTTGGGTTGTTGTGTTTTCATTTTCATTCATTTCTATGCATATTTTGATTTCTCTTTTGATTTCTTCTATGATTTGTTCGTTGTTCAGCAGCGTGTTGTTCAGCCTCCATATGTTGGCATGTTTAATAGTTTTTCTCCCATAATTGAGATCTAATCTTACTGCATTGTGGTCAGAAAAGATGCATGGAATGATTTCAACTTTTTTGAATTTACCAAGGCTAGATATATGGCCCAGGATGTGATCTATCCTGGAAAAGGTTCCATGTGCACTTGAGAAAAAGGTGAAATTCATTGTTTTGGGGTGAAATGTCCTATAGATATCAATTAGGTCTAACTGGTCTATTGTATCATTTAAAGATTGTGTTTCCTTGTTAATTTTCTGTTTAGTTGATCTATCCATAGATGTAAGTGGGGTATTAAAATCTCCCACTATTATTGCATTATTGTTTATTTCCCCTTTCATACTTGTTAGTAATTGTCTTACATATTGCGGTGCTCCTATGTTGGGTGCATAAATATTTATAATTGTTATATCTTCATCTTGGATTGATCCTTTGATCATTATGTAGTTTCCTTCTTTGTCTCTTTTCTCAGCCTTTGTTTTAAAGTCTATTTTATCTGATATGAGTATTGCTACTCCTGCTTTCTTTTGGTCTCTATTTGCATGGAATATCTTTTTCCAGCCCTTCACTTTCAGTCTGTATGTGTCCCTCGTTTTGAGGTGGGTCTCTTGCAGACAACATATATGGGGGTCTTGTTTTTGTATCCATTCAGCCAGCCTTTGTCTTTTGGTTGGGGCATTCAACCCATTTACGTTTAAGGTAATTATTGATAAGTACGATCCCGTAGCCATTTTCTTTATTGCTTTGGGTTCGAGTTTATACACCCTTTCTGTGTTTCCTGTCTAGAAGAGATCCTTTAGCATTTGTTGGAGAGCTGGTTTGGTAATGCTGAATTCTCTCAGTTTTTGCTTGTCTGTAAAGCTTTTGATTTCTCCTTCATATTTGAATGAGATCCTTGCTGGGTACAGTAGTCTGGGCTGTAGGTTATTTTCTTTCATCACTTTAAGTATGTCTTGCCATTCCCTCCTGGCCTGAAGAGTTTCTGTTGAAAGATCAGCTGTTATCCTTATGGGAATCCCCTTGTGTGTTATTTGCTGCTTTTCCCTTGCTGCTTTTAATATTTGTTCTTTGTGTTTGATCTTTGTTAATTTGATTAATATGTGTCTAGGAGTATTTCGCCTTGGGTTTATCCTGTTGGGGACTCTCTGGGTTTCTTGGACTTGGGTGATTATTTCTTTCCCTATTTTAGGGAAGTTTTCAACTATTGTCTCCTCAAGTATTCTTTCATGGTCTTTCTTTTTGTCTTCTTCTTCTGGGATTCCTATGATTCGAATGTTGGAGCGTTTAACATTGTCCCAGAGGTCTCTAATATTGTTCTCATTTCTTTTAATTTGTTTTTCTTTTTTCCTCTCTGTTTCATTTATTTCTACAATTCTATCTTCTAGCTCGCTTATCCTGTCTTCTGCCTCTGTTATTCTACTGTTTGTTCCCTCCAGAGTGTTTCTGATCTCATCTATTGCATTATTCATTGTATATTGACTCTTTTTTATTTCCTCTAAGTCCTTATTAAACCTTTCTTCCATCTTCTCAATCCTTTTCTCCAGGTTATTTATCTGTAACTCCATTTTGCTTTCAAGATTTTGAATCATTTTCACCACCAAAATTCGAAATTCTTTTTCATGTAGATTCCCTATATCTTCCTCTTTTGTTTGTGTTGGTGGGCATTTATCTTGTTCCTTTACTTGCTGGGTATTTCTCTGCTTCTTCATCTTGCTTATAATGCTTTGTTTGGAGTGGCCTTTCCCTCTTCTGGCCGTTTGTGGAGTTCTCTTTATTATGTAGTTTCCTCGTTGTGTGTGGGGTTGGACAGGTGACTTGTCAAGGTTCCCTGGTTATGGAAGCCTGTGTCGGTGTTCTGGTGGGTGGAGCTGGATTTCTTCTCTCTGGAGTGCAATGAAGTGTCCAGTAATGAGTTATGAGATGTCAGTGGGTTTGGAGTGACTTTGGGCAGCCTGTATATTGAAGCTCAGGGCTAGTTTCCTGTGTTACTGGAGAATTTGCGTGGTATGTCTTGCTCTGGAACTTGTTGACCCTTGGGTTTAGCGTAGGTATGGAGATGTTTGATGAGCTCCTATCGATTAATGTTCCCTGGAGTCAGGACTTCTCTGGTGTTCTCAGGATTCGGGCTTAAGCCTCTTGCCTCTGGTTTTTGGTCTTATTCTTGGACTAGTCTCTAGACGTCTCTATCTGTCATTTCCAAGGTGGTTCCCTCTGTTTTAGCTTCTGTCTGCTGGTCTCTTCAGTGTCTAATTTCCGCCCTGATACTAGGGGGTGGGTGGATACTTTTTAAGGCTCAGTTGTTCAGTCCTGTTCTGGGAAGGGAGGAACGCTGCAGTCGAACATCTCTAGCGTCTGTGGGGAGTGCTCGCAGAGTCTCAGCCACACTGGGTTTGCCCCCGCTCACAGCACGTATGCTGTCCCAGTCTATACTGCACAGGCTCTAGGTTGCTCTGCCGGGAACTGTCCGAGGCCGGCACCGGGTTGTATGCACTTCCCAGGTCTGAGCAGCTCAAGTTCAGGTTCTCAGGTACTTCACAAAGGCGCAGACTTGGTTGGGCCTGCATTTTGTGCCTTCCCCGGTCCGAGCAGTTCAGGGGACCAGGTGTTTGGCGAGCGCGGTCTCTGCGACTTACCGCCTCCCCAGTCCCCGCCACTCAGTTTTCTGGGTGTACAACCGGCGCACCTTCTCAGGGGGATATCGACCGGCCCGAGCCCAAGAAGTCCTGATTAGCAACAAGCCTGTGTGCAGTTTGTATCAGATGCCTTTCTGGGGCCGCGGTTGCCCGCTCCGGCTCTGGCTGCGCTCCCTGCCTGTCTCGGCGGGGGATGGGGGATGGGCTGACCGCAGCCAGCTCACTCTGCTCAGTCCTTTATTCTGTGAGCAGGGCTGGCCGAGTCATAGGTTAGAGCTTTCTGCCTTTTCGTGGGGAAACTATCCCACAGTCTGCTTTGCTCTCCCCAGTTCTCTCAAATTGTTCTTGCGACATTCAAGCCCAGTCCTCTCTCTAAGCAGTTCAGCCGGCTCCTCCCTGCCCAGCCCCCGCTTGCTAATGGCATATGCAGGCGTCTGCGCTGCTTCTCCGCTGGGAGTTACCGTTTGGCGGGTAATCTTCTTTCGAAGACAATGGGCTGCTTTTCTGGGTGCCTGACGTCCTCTGCCAGCATTCAGAAGTTGTTTTGTGGACTTTACTCGCGTTCAAATGTTCTTTTGATGAATTTGTGGGGGAGAGAGTGGTCTTGCCATCCTATTCCTCTGCCATCTTGTTCCGAGAAGCTACAGGCACCCCTGGACCCTGGGCCATCCGCAGGTTGGTCCTGGCCTCGCTGTGGGCTCCCCCCACGAGATGCAGAGATGATGGATCCTCTGGAGACTGGCCCGAGCTCCGGGCCGTGCGGGTGCACGGCCGCCGCCGCTGTGTCCCCAAGGCCGAGTGCGGGGCCGCCGCCGCAGCTCTTTGTGAGCCGCACACCGAGATGCTGCCCAGCCCGGGAAGCTGGATAGCGGCAGGCGGGCCCCGGACACGGTGTACGGCACGCAGGGCCGCCCCAGCCCGGCCCACGCAGCGGGGCCCGCGAGCGCACCCCGCACCGGCCTGCGGCTGGACGCCCGCGCCCCGCCCCGCCCTGGCCTCGCCAGTGCCCCTTGCCGGGCGAGAGCGCGCAGCGGGAAGACCAGGAGGAGGACAAAGATGCGTGCGCGCCCAGCCCCCTCCCTGAGCCCTCGCCCCGACTCTCGGTGGACTTGCGGGGGGCGCACTTGGGGCCCAGGTCCTGCGGGGCTGGCCTCGGGGCTCTGGGGAGCACAGATTCCCCAGCGCGCCCGGCACCTGAGGATGAGGAGACGCGGTGTTCTGGTCCTCCGGCGGGTGGAACCAGGAGGCATGATTTTGATCCCTGGGTCAAGAAGATTCCCTGAAGCAGGGCATGGCAACCCACTCCAATAATCTTGCCTGGATAATCCCCATGGACAGAAGATCCTGGCAGGCTACAGTCCATAGGATTGCAAAGAGTCAGACATGACTGAAGCAATTTAGCGCATGCGGGACTAAAACAGGATAAGAATTTCTGCTCTGATATTCAGCCACTTTCTTCTTGGCTTCTACTAAGCTCTACGTGCAAATTTCTTGAGGGGAAACCTATGCCAATGTCAGGCTCACTTCTTTGTGTCTCGCTCCTTTTGGGACCTGGATCCTTCAGTCCTGCCTGCCTTGGCTACCTTGAACATCAATCTTCCCTGCTCAGCCCTATGAGTTTTCCTAAAGCTTTGTTAGCTTCTTTGCATTTTGTAACTATTAAGCAATACTTTGTGCCTCATGGTAAGCTTCTTTCCTCATTCATAAATGAGAGAAGCCCTGAAGAAAAGAGCAACACCTAAAAAGTTAGGCTCACCTTGATAATATTTCCTTCTCTCCAGGTCCTAGTCCCTCAAGTCCTGGCTGTCTCTGAGGCCTTTGATCAGGTTTCTTTTTCCTTTAATCTGGCTTATATGACTGGTTTTGATTGGATAACTGCTGCAAGCTTTTCCTTTATAGCTAGCACAGAAGCCTCCTCATGCAATTTGGAAATACAGTTTTCAAAAGGAGTTAAGAAACAAGTGTTCACTTCCCAGGTGTCCAATTATTTTGACCAAAGCTGTGTCTTTCAATTACAAGTTAAAATACCCTGGCTTCTTTAGCATATTCTCGCATAGTTTTTGCATAAGTGTGATACCATAAAACAGGAATTTTTCTGGTGCCATGTCTCCTGTCTCCTTGTGCTTCCCAGCCTCACATCTCTTTCAATGTATGCTGGAGACTTCAAGTAATAAAGTGAAAGAACAGGTGTCTATCCAAGTGTGTTTTTCAGAACTCCAGGATGTTAATAATAACTATGTTTAAAGTGTATGTAGGATCATAATAAAATTTATTACTCAAATTTTCCTACATATAGCAAATTTCCCTGGCAGAGTTTTCCAGAGCTTTTAAAATATTATTTTGAATCATGATAAAGGGTATTCACTGTTTCTCAAACTTCTATGATCAAGGAATATGTTTCCATAAGTTGTCCTGAAGGATAAACATCCTAGGGAAAAGCTTTGGAAAACATATTCTTAAACGTATTCCATAGTATTACTTTAGGATAAGGTTACCTTGAAAACTATCAAAGGCCGAAATATCCCTTAACTATGTAAAGTGCCACTTTTAGTTTGCAGAACTTTAGGCAGTCGGAGTCTTTAATGTTGAGTGAATTTTTGTAGTTCACTATTATTTTTAAATTGAATAACTTTTGTTAACATATATGGATGCTACTTCTCAAATAGTAAAAATTCAAGAGATGCTTATTTCCTTTAGTTCAAAACTTCCCTTAAACCAAACAATTTCTATGAAATAAATGATATCCACACTTTAAATATTAACAGATTCAGGCTATAAAATGTTAAATAACTTTTCAGGATGTTAGAAATGTTGAGTGGCAATGTTGGGTTTGACTTAATATTATCTAATTCTAAAGTAAATGCCTGAATACTCTGACTTGTACACTACCAGACTGAGAAGTTCTGGAAATGGACAAAGGGAAATTGTGGGATAGATTTGGGAAACAAACATTTAGAATATCAATATTATATGTTAGAGGTAAAATGTGTTGGTGATTGGATCTTTCCCAACTAGCATTTTTAGTTACCCGTGAGGTAGAAAATTCGAGGAAACAAGAATATATATATTGATGTTAAAAATGATGAAATATGATAGCTAATACTTCCATGGTGCTTATTTCACAGGCAAGACACTAAGTGATTTATGTATACATATTAACTCAATCTTTGAGATCACGTCAGATGATGTTAGTAATAATTGTGATGTACAGAAATTGCTATCAATTATTAGAAATTTATTTTGTGGTAAGCAAGGAATTTTATATGCAGTGCTTCTTTTAATCCTAACAATGTATCAATAGACATGAACTATTTTTCCCAAGATGATACTAAGGCGTAGAGAGTTAAATGGAAAGTCTCAGTATCAGCTGATTAGTGATCCAATCAAAGTGTATAAAACAAACTAGTATTTACAATCACCATACTATATTTGAATTAAACCTTGAGGACTGTGTTAATGGGGAAAATAATCTGTGAAACACCACTTAAATTCTATGCCTTTTTATGTTTTCTCATTTAAAGTTCCATAAAAGATTGATGACCAGCACCTAAGCAATAATATTGGTTTGTGTGATTGTTACAGTTAAATAATAAATGTTATGGGATCCAGATAGAATTAATCATAAGGAAATAGTAAAGACATGTCCCAAGAGCAGATTTTGCAATTTTTAACTCTGACAAAATTACAACTAAACTCCCCAAAGATAACAAATGTAATTAATTTCCAAGATTGGTAAGCATAGGATTCAACTGAGAATGGCAAACATGGGAGTAGAAAAGTAAATTTACAGTTGTAGAAATGACAGTACCTTGTTCCCTGTATTTAAATTGCACTGTTCCCTCATCAGCAAACTCTACCACTTCTAGCCAGCTTAGGAAAGAGGATAATACTTTAAGAATTTTAAGAATTTAACTAATCTGTACAGAAAAGATCTTCACCACAAAGATAATCACGACGGTGTGATCACTCACCTGGAACCAGACATCTTGGAATGTGAAGTCAAGTGGGCCTTAGAGAGCATCACTACCAACAAAGCTAGTGGAGGTGATGGAATTCCAGTTGAGCTATTTCAAATCCTGAAAGATGATGCTGTGAAAGTGCTGCACTCAATATGCCAGCAAATTTGGAAAACTCAGCAGTGGCCACAGGTATGGAAAAGATCAGTCTTCATTCCAATCCCAAAGAAAGGCAATGCCAAAGAATGCTCAAACTACCACACAATTGCACTCATCTCACATGCTAGTAAAGTCATGCTCAAAATTCTCCAAGCCAGGCTTCAGCAATATGTGAACCGTGAACTTCCAGATGTTCAAGCAGGTTTTAGAAAAGGCAGAGGAACCAGAGATCAAATTGCCAACATCCACTGGATCATGGAGAAAGAGAGTTCCAGAAAAACATCCATTACTGCTTCATTTACCATAAAAAGCCTTTGACTGTGTGGATCACAATAAACTGTGGAACATTCTGAAAGAGATGGGAATCCCAGACCACCTGACCTGCCTCTTGAGAAGTATGCAGGTCAGGAAGCAACAATTAGAACTGGACATGGAACAAGAGACTGGTTCCAAATAGGAAAAGGAGTACGTCAAGACTGGATATTATCACCCTGCTTATTTGACTTCTATGCAGAGTACATCATGAGTAACGCTGGGCTGGAAGAAGCACAAGCTGGAATCAAGATTGCTGGGAGAAATATCAATAACCTCAGATATGCAGATGACACCACCCTTATGGCAGAAAGTGAAGAGGAACTCAAAAGCCTCTTGATGAAAGTGAAAGAGGAGAGTGAAAAGGTTGGCTTTAAGCTCAACATTCAGAAAACAAAGTTCATGGCATCTGGTCCCATCACTTCATGGGAAATAGATGGGGAAACAGTGGAAACAGTGTCAGACTTTATTTTTTTGGGCTCCAAAATCATTGCAGATGCTGATTGCAGCCATGAAATTAAAAGACGCTTACTCCTTGGAAGGAAAGTTATGACCAGCCTAGATAACATATTAAAAAGCAGAGACATTACTTTGCCAACAAAGGTCCGTCTAGTCAAGGCTATGGTTTTTCCCGTGGTCATGTATAGATATGAGAGTTGGACTGTGAAGAAAGTTGATCGCTGAAGAATTGATGCTTTTGAACTGTGGTGCTGGAGAAGACTCTTGAGAGTCCCTTGGACTGCAAGGAGATCCAACCAGTCCATTCTAAAGGAGATCAATCCGGAGTGTTCATTGGAAGGACTGATGCTAAAGCTGGAACTCCAATACTTTGGCCACCTCATGCGACGAGTTGACTCACTGGAAAAGACTCTGATGCTAGGAGGGATTGAGGGTGGGAGGAGACAGGGACGACAAGAATGAGATGGCTGGATGGCATCACCGACTCGATGGACATGAGTTTGAGTGAACTCCGGGCACGACTGAGCGAATGAAATGAACTGAACTGAACTGAAAGAAGGGTTCAGGACAACGCTTCAGCTGGATCTTTGTGAAGCAAAGGGAGGAAACTAAGAGACTCCATAAATGAATAAACCCAAGTCAAGCTTGCTCCTCAAAAACAGTGCTCAGAGAAATTTCTGTTAGATTTTGTCCTGATCCCAGTTATCGGCTGCCCTCCCTGGGAGAAAATTATATATCCCCACCTATTGCTATGTGACTTTCAGTGCATTTCTGAGGGATTAGTGTATGTGTATGTGTATACACTCCAGCCCAACGGTGTGGAGCATGGTGATCTGGCTTGCTTTGATCAGTGAAAGGTAAGTAGACTTGATTGTACAACATCTAAAAGAAAGAGTTAAAGCTTAGGCAGGCAGTGCAAGGTTTTTTAAGAAGGAGGTGAACCTTCTGGCTTGTGCTTTCCTTAAGTCTTGGGTTCAGTGATCAATGCAAAGAAATAGAGGAAAACAATAGAATGGGAAAGACTAGAGATCTCTTCAAGAAAATTAGAAACACCAAGGGAACGCTACATGTAAAAATGGGCACAATAAAGAACAGAAATAGTATGGACCTAAGAGAAGCAGAAGATATTAAGAAGAGGTGGCAGGAATACACAGAGGAACTAGACAAAAATATCTTCATGATCCAGATAACCATGATGGTGTTTACTCACTTAAAGCCAGACATTCTGGAATGCAAAATCAAGTGGGCCTTAGGGAGCATCACTATGAACAAAGGTGGTGGAGGTGACGGAATTCCAGTTGAGCTATTTCAAATCCTGAAAGGTGATGCTGTGAAAGTGCTGCACTCAATATGCCAGCAAATTTGGAAAACTCAACTGTAGCCACAGGTCTGGAAAAGGTCACTTTTCATTGAAATCCCTAAGAAAGGCAGTGCCAAAGAATGCTCAAACTACTGCACATTTGCACTCATCTCACATGCTAGCAAAGTAATGCTCATTCTCCAAGTCAGGCTTCAACAGCATTTGAACTATGAACTTCCAGATGTTCAAGCTGGATTTAGAAAAGGCAGAGGAACCAGAGATCAAATTACCAACATCCACTGGATCACTGAAAAAGCACAAGAGTTCCAGAAAAACATTTACTTCTGCTTTATTGACTACGCCAAAGCCTCTGTCTGTTGGATCACAACAAACTGTGGAAAATTCTTCAAGAGATGGGAATACGAGACCGCCTGACCTGCCTCCTGAGAAATCCGTATGCAGGTCAAGAAGGAAAAATTAGAACTGGACATGGAGCAACAGACTGGTTCCAAATAGGAAAGGGAGTACGTCAAGGCTGGATATTGTCACCCTGCTTATTTAACTTATATGCAGAGTACATCATGCAAAATCCCGGGCTGGATGAAGCACAAGCTGGAATCAAGATTGTTGGGGAGAAATATCAATAACCTCAGATATGCAGATGACACCACCCTAACGGCAGAGAGTGAAGAGGAACTAAAAAGCCTCTTGATTAACGTGAAAGAGGAGCATGATAAAGTCAGCTTAAAACTCAACATTCAGAAAACTAAGATCATGGCATTTGGTCCCATCACTTCTTGGAAAATACTTGGGCAAACAATGGAAACAGTGACAGACTTTATTTTGGGGGGCTCAAAAATCACTGCAGATGGTAACTGCAGCCATGAAATTAAAAGATGCCTGCTCATTGGAAGAAAAGCTATGACCAACCTAGACAGTATATTAAAAAGCAGAGACATTAATTTGCCAACCAAGGTCCATCTAGTCAAGGCTATGGTTTTTCCAGGAGTCATGTATGGATGTGAGAGTTGGACTCTAAAGAAAGCTGAGCCCTGAAGAATTGATGCTTTTGAACTGTGGTGTTGGAGAAGACTCTTGAGAGTCCCTTGGGCTGCAAGGAGATCCAACCTGTCAATCCGAAAGAAAATCAGTCCTGAATATTCATTGGCAGGACTGATGTTGAAGCTGAAACTCCAATACTTTGGCCACCTGATGCAAAGAGATGACTCATTTGAAAAGACCTTGATGCTGCGAAAGATTGAAGGTGGGAGGAGAAAGAGATGACAGAGGATGAGTTGGTTGGATGGCATCATTGACTTGATGGACATGAGTTTGAGTAAGCTCCCAAAGTTGGTGATGTACAGGGAAGCCTGGTGTGCTGCAGTCCATGGGGTGGCAAAGAGTTGGACATGACTGAGTGAGTGAACTGAACTGAACTGGGCAACAATGTATCTTACCAAAGAACTGGCCTTTCTTTAGGTCCAGAGCTGATGATCACACAGCACAGTGTCTTTCTCATGGAAATGCTTTTCTTAGGCTCTATATTAATTATCATAATTGTAACAAATCTTACCTGAGAACCTGATTCTCAAGACTTGTACCCCTTATTACACAACAATAGTGTATCTTGCCCAGAAACATTGCCTGGAACCCTGTTCTCCCTGGCTAATCTTGTGTCAAAGTTATCTCAGGATGTATGCCTTGGGAAAGGCTCTTGTGGAACTCTTAGAACCTTGAGGTATTCTTTTTATCTATTCTCAGCAGCTAGTTGAAAAGTATATATGGCCCCACTTAAAGTAGTGAGGCAGGTATAGTTCTGCCCCCTTCTGATATCTTTGTCAGAAGCTTTTCTGTCACTTTCACTTTAAATAAAATCTACAGAAAACTGTGAGTGATTGAGACTCTCTTTGGTTGTGGAATTAAATCGTCTCCTGCATAGACCACGAATCCTGCGGTGCTGTTCACCAGAGACCTCTAACTGCTATTTGGACAATTTATCTGTGAGAATACATTTCACTGTTAGGGCCTACTTCTGCTTGAATCTAAGGTAAAGGTGATACATGAAAGAGAATGGCAGGGAACTGACATTTAATGTGAATAATAAATAAACTCTGTTGTAAGCTATTAAGATCATAATGTTGTTACAGGACAAAAAACAGCAAAAGTTGACTGATATAAAATTACCACATATAGAAATCCTTAAGATTTTTCTCATTTAGTTCAGTTCAGTTCATTTCAGTCACTCAGTCGTGTCCAACTCTGCGACCCCATGAACCACAGCACACCAGGCCTCCCTGTCAATCACCAACTCCTGGAGTCCACCCAAACCCATGTCCATTGTGTCAGTGATACCATCCAACCATCTCATCCTCTGTCGTCCCCTTCTCCTTCTGCCCTCAATCGTATTTAAATTATTTAACTTGAAAGAACAGATACTATTTGGTAAAAATAAAAAATCATACAAGTCTAATTTTGTATGTCTCTAGGGTTATCTTTTGGAGAAGGAAATGGCAACCCATTCCAGTACTCTTGCCTGGTGAATCCCATGGACTGAGGACCCTGATAGGCTGCAGTCCATGCCGTCACAAAGAGTCAGACATGACTGAGCGACTTCACTTTCACTTTTCACTTTCACCCATTGGAGAAGGAAATGGCAACCCACTCCAGTGTTCTTGCCTGGAGAATCCCAGGGATGGGGGAGCCTGGTGGGCTGCCATCTTTGGGGTCGCATAGAGTCGGACACGACTAAAGCGACTTAGCAGCCACAGCAGCAGCAGGATTATCTTTAAGGAACTGATTAAAAAGAAATTGTATAAAGTTAACACAAACTTAGCAATTATTCCTAAGGATATGAATTCACAATTGCAAATGTTGGATATCATTGTAATTTGGTGTTTTGAAAGATTCTAATGACCACTATAAACAGGAATATATTAGTAATGTCTCTGAAAAAAAGAAAAACACAAAGTCAATAGGATAAATAGAAACAACTGTAAATCATAAAGCAATTACTTCTTACTTAGAGCAATAATTTTATTGGATAAAAACTCCAGCTCAGATTTTTAAAAGTGCTGTACATATCTAAAATAACTTAAAAAGCAGGAGATATATGTTATATTCTGGAGATTTGTATACTATACAGTACTATATCTGTACTAACATTGAATAAGCATGTGAAAACTTACGTATTTTTCATGGAAATAGGAATAAAAACTATTCCTAAATTAATCTTATTTTTTGTAATATGTATAAATATGTATGCATAATTACATTAATAAATTAAATATTGTAATAGACATTGGATGTAAGCTTTTAAACCATTTTGAGTAAATAACCTGTAAGAGATATGAATGAAAAATTTTACTTGGGAAAATAAGAAATAAGCTAATATTGGGGCAAAATTATATCCAAGAGAAGGATCATACTGCTCAGATAAAGGAATATTTTATTCTTGGTATCATGGAATCTATAATAATGCTAGTCCTGTATTTCACCATGTGATAATTAGCCCTATTAAAAACATTTTTTTGCACGAGAAATAAGATTCTCTTATTCTCTATAAAACGCACTCCCTGTTTCTCAGACTGGGTCATCTGACTCTTTATATTTGTTTCCTCCATCTTTAATGCCATTCAAATTATCATCTGTAGCTTAGATTATACCAGTTTTAACAAATAATGTTTTCCCTTGGGTGGTGGGAGATGCATGTGTATATATGCATATGTGGGAAAGTAGATGAGGGTGAATGGGCCTGAATTAGGAGCTTTTTTTCTTGGCAAATCAGCAATTCCTTGCTGATGAAGACATTTCGAAATGATCTCCTTCTACAGAACTTGGAATACCAACACCCACCCTAGATTGTCTTGCTGGAGCTACTGAGAATTTATATTAGAGTGGGTGACTTCTGGACTAAGGGAAATGTACTTTTTGGAAAACATGATGGATCATAGGACAAAACTAACACTTTGGGTAAGGAATAGGATTTTCAGAAGAGTGGTTAAATATTTGCCTGTGAAAATTTGCAGATGTGAGGACAGAGTGAAACATTTAGAAACCAGATTGAGCTCATTTTTACATACTTTATGAATGGCTTACATTACTAGCTCTTGGACAGAATAAATATGGCCACAAATTCTTTAATTCTCCCAGGAATATATGAATCTCCTCTTGAAACTGGTAACATCTGTGACTGCTTTGACCTATTGAATCTGGTGGACATGGTTTTGTATCAAGTGCTAAATGTAGGACATAAGATACTGGTGGCTTCCACTTTGTCCTTTGGAATGCTTGAAACAGAAGCAGACAACTGCCTTATAAAAAATAATAATAATATTTTGAGACTGTCAGGCTGTGAAGAAGCTCAATCTATGCGTGAGTAGAAATGCCAGAATAGACTTCAGCTGTTCCAGCCATGCTAGAGCTGATGTCAAACGTGATTGAAGAACATATGCTCATGTGACTCCAGTCTCAGCCAAAATCCGACTGAGACAAGGGACATATGAGGGACCCTAAGCAAGAATCCCCCTGCTGAACTCAGTGTGGTGCTCTCTGATGACCTTGGGGAGTGGCATGAGGGGGTGGGTGGAAGGGAGGCTCAAGAAGGAGGGGATATATGTATACATATAGCTGGTTCATGCTGCTATACAGCAGAAACTAACACAACATTGTAAAGCAATTATACTTCAATTAAAAAAAAAAAAAGAATAGCCCTGCTGAATGCATCAACTCTAGACAGTTGTGTTATAATTTTTAAAAAGTTCAGTAAATAATGCAAGTCACCACTATGCTGCTTAATCCAGAAACTTGGGAATCATACTTAACACCTCCCTCATTCATACTGCTCACAATGTATTCAAATCTCATTGTATTCTTGAGCATAACAATATATACATTTATATTTATAGTTGTATTTTATATGCATATATACACATACAGACATACATACATATACACATATTTATGTATATATAATGAATAAATGGAATTTTGAAGTATATCTCAAGAAAAGAGATGATATATTTTCACACTTTTGGAAATCATTTATGTTGCTTAGATGAAACCAGAATCTAGGATGTATCTTATAAATGCAGTCTGCATTCAAAGGGTATTTCTGAAGCTCAGAATTTCACCATTAAAATCCAAAAATCAATTTTTAATAAATATGTATGAAACCAGATACATTCAAAGATAATAAGAGGTTTAGGGTAACCTGTTATGCATAATTAGACAAACTAAATAGGACTTATTTTTACCTCAGGCTATAGTAAGAATCATAATTAGCATAAAAACAAAAGCATATTTTCTCTTTTGTTTTCTTTTAGTTTTTCCTAAAACTTTTGTAGTTACACAAATGAAATTTGGGTGATAGTGTTGTAAGGAGAAGTGAGGTATGGGCTTTGCCTTTTTGAAGGTAATGAGGAAAATTGTAAATTCTGAGTGGATGTTGTCACCGGTCACCAAGCAAAGTAGAGAAATAAAGGGGTAGAGTATGTCACACGGATAGTAGCTGTGGTTAAGCACGTGACCCAGCAACACGAATAAAACAACCTCCCTACCTAGCCATCATTCTCTACAAATATATTAGAAGGATATAATTTAAGGGAAAGAAAAATTGACCTGAACACATTTGTGCAGCCCGATTTCATATCATGTAAAGAGTCCATTTCTCCAACAGTAGAGAAAAAAATGCATCCAGTTATCTGCATGCTTCCACTCTGGTTTTGTATGCATTTCCTGTAATGTGATTTGGCTTCAAGACTACACCAGAGAGCACAAACTGAATTTGTAGGCCTTGTTAATATTACATTTAAATAACAGTCTTAAAAGTATGATTACCCTAGATTATAGGAACAAATGTAATGATGAAATTCCAAGCTTCAGTATAGTTCTTAAGTACACAAACATTTATAGGAAATATCTTCAGTTCAGTTCAGTTCAGTTCAGTCGCTCAGTAGTGTCCGACTCTCCGCGACCCCATGAATCACAGCACGCCAGGCCTCCCTGTCTATCACCAACTCCCGGAGTTCACTCAAACTCATGTCCACAGAGTCGGTGATGCCATCCAGCATCTCATTCTCCTTCGTCCCCTTCTCCTCCCGCCCCCAACCTTTCCCAGCATCAGAGTCTTTTCCAGTGAGTCAACTCGTCGCATGAGGTGGCCAAAGTATTGCAGTTTCAGCTTTAGCATCAGTCCCTCCAATGAACATCCAGGATTGATCTCCTTTAGAATGGACTGGTTGGATCTCCTGGCAGTATAAGGGACTCTCAAGAGTCTTCTCCAACACCACAGTTCAAAAGCATCGATTCTTCGGTGATCAGCTTTCTTCACAGTCCAACTCTCACATCCATACATGACCACGGGAAAAACCATTGCCTTGACTAGACGGACCTTGGTTAGCAAAGTAATGTCTCTGCTTTTTAATATACTATCAAGGTTGGTCATAACTTTCCTTCCAAGGAGCAAGCATCTTTTAATTTCACGGCTGCAATCAGCATCTGCAGTGATTTTGGAGCCCCCAAAAATAAAGTCTGACACTGTTTCCACTGTTTTTCCATCTATTTCCCATGAAGTGATGGGACCAGATGCCATGATCTTTGTTTTCTGAATGTTGAGCTTCAAGCCAACCTTTTCACTCTCCTCTTTCATTTTCACCAAGAGGCTTTTGAGTTCCTCTTCCCTTTCTGCCATAAGGATATCTTAGTGTGGCTGATAATGTGTTTCCATCTAAGCAACATGAAAGACGCCTGAGCTTGTGAAACTGTATCATCTAGTCTCAAGATACAAATCAAAGTTTCATTTATTCATGATATATATGTGTGTATATATGTATATATGTGCATACAACATATTCATGCACTGAGAATTGAAGAAATGCATGGTGGGTGGGGAGGATAAGGGAGAAATCAATTATGATTTCCAAATTCATGTCTTAAGTAGCATGAGGATTATTTACACCATTGATCTAATTATAAAAAAACAGAGGATAGTACATTCTGTGACTGGAGAGACGGTAGGTTCAGTTTGTACATATTGAACTTAAAGTTGCCTGCTATGCATCTAAGATAAGAAGTCATGTAGTTAGTTTGCATTATCTGGATCTGGTTACCGGGGTAGATGTTTAGACTGTATAGATTTGGAAGTTTTCAGTCATCAGCAAAAGATGGTGATTGAGGCCATGAGAAAGATGACATGCCTGGGATATTATAGAATTTCTAAGAGTTTCAGTGAGATTGAGTAGAAATGGGAAACCAGCCAAATAGTTAAGTATGCATTATTTTAGAGGTGGGAAGAAAATCAGGAGTACTGGCTGTCAGAATGAGAGGGAGAAGAGTTTTTCTAGAAGGATGATGTGGTTGATAATGTCAAATATTGCTAAGTTAGGCAAGTAAGGAAAAACACCTATTGGATTTAACTATGTAAATGTCATCAATAATTGGGAAGGCAACAGTTTTTGTAGAATAGTGGCACAAATCCAGATAAAAGCTAGTTGAAGGATGTATAGAATATACAGAATTTAAAGCAGAGATGATAGATAACTCTCTGGAATGGTGACTATGAAACAAATAGAAGTAGGGAAGGTATTTAATGGGGTGTATTAGGTTGAAAAGCCATTCTACTATTTTGCATTGGTTGGCTTTTTAATTATGAATCCTCTCTTGGATCTTCAGATCCAAGATGTTGAGTTTTATATAATGTGCAAAACACCAAGTAGAGTTTTGTAGGCACAAAATAATAACTAATATTCTTTTAAAGATTATGTGTTTGTCCCAACAAGAATGAAATATTCTTAAGAACTGGAACTTATGTTCACCCTCTTGTGTATTTCCTCCATAGTTATTCACATGTTGTTGTTTAGTCTCTAGGTCGTGTCCAGCTCTTTACAACCCCTGGGGCTGTAGTCCTCCAGGTCCCCTGTCCAGGGGATTGCCCAGGCAAGAATACTGGAGTAAGTTGCCATTTTCTTCTCCAGAAGATCCTCCAGACCCAGGGATCAATCCCAGGTTTTGTTGGCAGATGGATTCTTTACCACTGAGCCATCAGAGATACCCAGTTACTTGCATACTTCTTGTCATACTCTGTCCATTCAACTACCTCCCTAGAACTGCTTCCAGACCTAGTTTAGTCCGGCAATTTGATGTGTCTGCTTATCTTGACCATGGTGATCAGGGATCTTATTCATATGATATTCTTCCTCATTTTCTTGCCCTGTTTTAAATGACTTCAGCTCTGCAGTAGTTTAGCAAATAGAAAGAATCTAACACAGACATGTGTGTGCATTTTAATTGATATCTTTTACATTGTCAATTTCTGTCTTCAAAAAAGCTTTTCAGAACTTTGCTGTTAACTAATATCAATTTTATTGATTTATGATTTCCAGAAACTAAGTTTATTGATCAAAATCAGGATACAAAATTTCGTATTCAAAAAAATTTTTTTAACTTTCTCAAGTTATGATATCTTAGAGATTGAGTGACACGAGTGACGTCGTTCAGTCTTGTCTGACTCTTTGCGACCCCATGGACTGTAAACTACCATGCTTTTCCTTCCATGGGATTTTCCAGACAAGAATACTGGAGTGGGTTGCCATTTCCTTCTCTAGAGGATCTTCCCGACCCAGGGATTGAACCTGGGTCTTTCGCATTGCGGGCAAACGCTTTACCGTCTGAGCTACCAGGGAAGTCCATCTTAGCGATGACCAATAGTGATTTACTTTCTTTGTAACATAGGTAGAACACTTTTTTCCTTTTTGTCTATGTGGGTCTTTGTTGTGGTGTGTGGGCTTTCTCTAGTTTAGGTGTGGGCTTAGTTGCCTGTGGGATCTTCATTCCCCAACTAGGGGTCGAACCTGGGTCCTCCTCATTGGAAGGTGGATTCCTAACCACTAGGCTACCAGGGAAGTCCCCCAGTAGTGGCTTTAGATTTGAAAATTGCTTCAGTATTCAAGCATAACTTTTCTGGAATTGAAAATGTAAATTAAATGAAAATAGGTGGATGCTTCCTTTGTATCTCATCACCTATTATAGATCTTGAATCTCTCATGAGCACCAGTGACAATCTTTATTTTAAATTTACTCTTTATGATATAGATGTAAAATAAAAACTATGTAATTTAATTCTTAGTGTTATTAATCACAAAAAAAAGCAGAAAGGGACTCAATTTAGGAAAGCTTGTATTTTAATGGCACGGTTACAAAAAATATTTAGTACACTGCTTCCCACATTAGAGCTTTTATAATCATGGCGTTTCACACTCTTACTATAAATTATGTTGATTATGTGTCTCCCTTCTTTTGTAAATCTATTGGTCACAAATTTTATTTCTTGGTTGCAATCATTTAATATAAAAGTATTTTGTAGTGTGTTTATGGCATGCTTATCAAATTAGCATTTAAATATTTATTATAGTTTTATGATGCAAACTTGGACCTGTGATGATTTATTATACTATAATCCTACAAGAAAGTTTCAATCCTTTCTGGTTTTGTGACGGATAGTTCCCTGAAGTATATGCTGGAAAAATAATATTCATCAACCTTGTACAGAGAAGAGAATTTTAGAAAATCCTCATGAGGAATGGTGCTAAATCAAATTATTCATAATAATGTCAATTAAATATGTATTTTCATTAAAGTCTTCAGCATGCATCCCTATGACCATAAACAAAGCAAATGATAGAATTCAAAATAAATTGCAATCCTATTAAAATGTAAACACATATATTAATCTGATGGCTGAAATTGTATTCCTGAAACTAAATTGTCAATCTTTAATTTGCTAATAAAAATGTATTTTTATATTCTGTATTTTGCTTGAGACTTGGCTATTTTGATTTAGAGCATGGTAGACCAGAAATTCGGAGAAGGCAATGGCAAGCCACTCCAGTACTATTGCCTAGAAAATCCCATGGATGGAGGAGCCTGGTAGGCTGCAGTCCGTGGGGTCGCTAAGGGTCGGACACGACTGAGCGACTTCACTTTCACTTTTCACTTTCCACTTTCACACATTGGAGAAGGAAATGGCAACCCACTCCAGTGTTCTTGCCTGGAGAATCCCAGGGACGGGGGAGCCTGGTGGGCTTCCGTCTATGGGGTCACACAGAGTCGGACACGACTGAAGTGACTTAGCAGCAGCAGCAGCAGCAGCAGACCAGAAATTAAGTCATCTTCATTATTTTTATTGTTTCTTCATAAGTTATCAATTGTTTTATTTTTAACCAATATTCATCATTTTGATTGTCAATTTTCTGGTGTGTCAAAATGTGGCATGGTAATAAACACTATTTTAATAGAAAATTTCATATTGTCCAATTACTACTAAATTTTTGCAAACTAAATTATTTGGAAAATAATTCCAAAAATTATTTGTGGAAATAATAATAGTTATTATAGTGGAATATAATAATTAGAATAGAATGGACTATAATAATACATAATAATAATTCAGTTCAGTTCAGTTCAGTCGCTCAGTCGTGTCCGACTCTCCGCGACCCCATGAATCACAGCACGCCAGGCCTCCCTGTCCATCACCAACTCCCGGAGTACACTCAAACTCATGTCCACAGAGTCGGTGATGCCATCCAGCCATCTCATTCTCCGTCGTCCCCTTCTCCTCCCGCCCCCAACCTTTCCCAGCATCAGAGTCTTTTCCAGTGAGTCAACTCGTCGCATGAGGTGGCCAAAGTATTGCAGTTTCAGCTTTAGCATCAGTCCCTCCAATGAACATCCAGGATTGATCTCCTTTAGAATGGACTGGTTGGATCTCCTTGCAGTATAAGGGACTCTCAAGAGTCTTCTCCAACACCACAGTTCAAAAGCATCGATTCTTCGGCGATCAGCTTTCTTCACAGTCCAACTCTCACAACCATACATGACCACGGGAAAAACCATTGCCTTGACTAGACGGACCTTGGTTGGCAAAGTAATGTCTCTGCTTTTTAATATACTATCAAGGTTGGTCATAACTTTCCTTCCAAGGAGCAAGTGTCTTTTAATTTCATGGCTGCAATCAGCATCTGCAGTGATTTTGGAGCCCAAAAAAACAAAGTCTGACACTGTTTCCACTGTTTTTCCATCTATTTTTATAGTGGAAAAAATTATAATGGAAAAAGTCTGTTTTATCATTTGGGGTAAAACTTGTTATTGCTTTTCATTGGCCAGAATGATTATAGTTAGCTACTTTCTTTACATTTTACTTGCTTAGAGTTTTTCTTAGAAGTGATTGTTAAATTTATCAAACGCCCTTGTAGCATCTAAAAATGGTGTTTGTGGGTATGTGTTTCTAAGTAATTGTATCACATGTGTAAATTCAAATTCAGGCAGTCACCACCACAATTAGAAAATAAACTGTCTTATCACCACAGAGATCTCTTTTCTGCCAACCCTCTACAGTTGATCCCATCCCACTCCTGTTACCCTGGAAAGTACCATTCTGTTTACTGTCTCCATAATTTTGTCATTTAAATATGCTACATACATGCACATCTCTTTTTATTGTGCTTCACTTTAATAGAATTTGCAGATACTGCTTCTTTTTTTTTTACAAACTGAAAGTTTGTGGCAACCCTACCCTACATTAGTTTATTGGTGCCATTTTTCTAATAGCATTTGCTTACTTTGTGTCTCTGTATCACATTTTGACAATTCTAGCAGTATTTTCAACTTCTTTACTATTACTGTATTTGTTATGGTGGTCTGTAATCAGTGATCTTTGATGTCACTATTGCAAAAAGATTACAACTTGCTGATGGCTCAGGGGATGGTTAGCAATTTTTAGCAATAAAATATTTTTAATTAAGCTATGTACTTTTCTTAGACATATTGTTACTACACATTAGCTTTACAGTAGTAGTGTAAACATCACTTTTATATGCACTGGGAAACCAAACAATTCGTGTGACTCATTTTATTTCAATATTTGCTTATTGTGGTGGTTTGCCACTGAACCTGCCTTATTTCTAAGGTAAATACAATTATACAGTATATACTTTTACTGCCTATAAATATAATTACATAGTATATAATTTTTTTGGATTGGCTTTTTTTTTCCGATTGGCTTTTTTTTCCCACTCAGCATAATGCTCTTGAGTTCCTTCCAATTATATATCAGTAATGTTTTTACTTTGCTACATACTATTCCATTTATTCCACTGTACAGATTTGCCACAGTTTAACTATTCCCCTACTGAGGGCAGTTGGACTGTTTCCACATTTTGACAATTTTGCAAATAAAGCTTTACAAATAAACTGCAACATTCCAGGTTTTTGTATAGACATAACTTTTCATTACCTTCAGTAAATGCCCATGGAATATGATTGCTAAGTTATATGATAAATGTATGTTTTGTTTTATAAGCAATTTCCAGTTTCCTAGAGCAGTTGTATTGTTTTATATTCCTGCCAAGAATATATCAAAGATTCAGTCATTTTACATTTTACATCCTCACCTCATCCTCACAGCATTTGGTATTGTTGCTCTCTTTTGGTATGGTGCCAAAATATCTTTTGGTATTTATTTGGTATTGTTTATCAGTTTTAATAGATATATAGCGATATATCATCATGATTTCAAGTTTGTATTCCCTGAGAGGCAAAATATGTTAAGCATTGTATATTGTAACTTAAGTATATTGTTTCAACTTATTACATTTGTTGATATTGTTGAACTCACCAAAATGTCACAAGAAAACTTATATATTAAGAAAAATAATCCATTTAAGCTCACTGGTGTAAGGGAGAAGACCACTTATTAAAGATTAAGCAGTGTTTCAGAAGATATTTGTCAGAAGTAAGACAATTATAAAACTTGGTGTCTGGTTTAATGTAAAGGTGGAATGATGATTGACATCAGTTATATCTTAAGATATAATAGTTTTGGATTGATAGTCATAGAAAACTAAGAGCTTTAAGGTAAGTTTGGTAAGTAAAGTGTCATTTAATAAGTAACTGCCAAGTCAGCAAATCCTTTCTTTCATAATTATTTCTGAGGGAATTTTTTCAGGCAAATAGAGAAACAATTAGTCTTGTATTTCCTGGGCCGAGTTTTCTAGGAAAAAATAGCTTAGTTATGTAGGCACAGATGCTCTGGTCTTACCTGAGTCATGGTGACACACAGGATCTCAGTTCTCAGAAATGAAAGTGAAAGTGAAAGTCGCTCAGTTGTGTCCGACTCTTTGTGACCCCATGGACTATATAGTCCATGGAATTCTCCAGGCCAGAATGCTGGAATCATTCATCTCACAAATGTTTCCTGACATTTCGACTACTCTTTGAATGTATGAAATAAACCCTACTTGTCCATAATGTATTTCACTTGTTATGAATTATTAGATAGAATTTTTGAAAATATAATCGGATGTATTGCTTTGTTGTTGTTTAGTCAAGTCATGTCCAACTCTTTTGCAACCTTGGCAGGACTGTAGCCTGCCAAGCTCCAGTGTCCACGGAATTTCCCAGTCAAGAATGCTGGAGAGGATTGTTGTTTCCTTCTCCAGGAGATCTTTCCACCCAGGGATTGTACCTGTGACTCCTGCATTGAAGGCAGATTCTTTACCGTTGAGCCACCCAGGAAGCCCAGATGTATTGCTTACATATTCATAAATGCAATTGATCTACAGTTTCTTTTTTTTTTTGTACTGCTGTCAGATTTCAATATTATGAGTGTGCTGACTTCAGAATATGAACGGAGCTCTTAAACTTTGGAAAATTCTGGTAGATTTTAAAGAACCTTGAAATTATCCAGTCTTTAAAGGTTAGATGAACTTTATCTAAAAACCCATTTGCTTACTGTGCTTTTTCACACAGGAAATCTATATTCACCTAGCACTTTTTTTCCCCCCGGTGTCAATGGCCTAATCAATTTCCCACTTCTTCTAGGGTATATTTTTTGTTCTATCTCTCGTTTGTTTTTACATATCCTTTACTTTTATTGTAAAGGACATGTATTATCTGTTCTCAGGCTTGCTCCCCCTTGTCCCATCATACTTGATTTTAGGATGGGCACCGTGCCATCCTGAAGAGAATAAAGTCAATTTTTGATTCCTCCTGTTGCCTGTGCAAAAATGGAAAATACGATTAAATTCTCTAAACCTCAATTTTTAGCATTAGTAAATGTAATACAGAATGTTGGGCAGTACCCAGACCATATTTTCAGGACTGAGGCACTCCTTCCCCCATTTGACAATGATGTACAGCTTGTTGTAGCCACACTTTCTTGGAAACAAACTCACTCAGAAGGACAATGCAGATAGTGGAGTGCAGTTTACTACACTGTCGGGCCCAAGGCAGAGTCTCCTCATAGCCAAGGATACAGACCAGTTTTTGTGAAAAACTTACATACCCTAAATGTATATGTCCAAACCCACCTTCCCCAAATTCTCTGAAACTAGTCTGAACAAAGGAAAAGAAAGATACAATCAATGTTAACCATGATTCATATTCCTTAAGCCTAGGTAGTTAAGAGTGGGCAATTATCAGTAGGACTGTGGTCATACCCCAATAAGCATAATAGAATGCATGATTCTATTCAGTTACACAGATAATTAAGGTATTCTTTTAGGCAGCGGAGAGTATAGGTATGAGCCCTGGGGCTCTCCTTTCAGGGGGCCTGGTTTTCTAGTTGATATGTCGTTTCTGTAGATACCTGGGCGTATAGCTCAAAGTCCACAGTCCGACCCAAGAAGGAATCCTGCTTTCAAGGTAGAGTTTGTTCTGTTTCCTCCTTCAAGCTGAATCCCTTTGCAGGAACCGCCCTCAATCACAGGGAACTCACTGCCTTTGTGAGTGGTCACTGTGCAGATACAACGTCCAGATCGCTTTGATTTAATTCAAGACAAATCTAAAGAGTGGCCTCATTCTGGAGCTCCCCCTGGAATTAGTGAGGTTTCCGTTGTAAATGCCTGAAAGTTCAACTTTTCTCCAAACCTGTCCTGCTAACCTCACTGACTCATAGATATTGTTTCTAGGAAAGTGCTCCAGGGAACCTATTACAGGCAAATTTCCTTAACAGAATATGTTTCCTGCCTTACCCCACCTAAACCAATAAAGTTGCCATAACAGTAATCACTTAATAATGTAAACACTTAATAAATGCCCTTATTTTATAATGGGATGTTAAAAAGGAACCGTCTCTTTATTCAGGATTTTAGTTAAAGCAACAAAGCTCAGGATTAGCTTTGTGAGCTAAGCAATCCATATATTTAAAAGTGCTAGATATATCCATGCAGAACTTATAAAAAATATCAGAACTGTTTCTGCCTTGCTCTGCCACAAGAAAAAATTCTAGCCTATGGAAAACATTAGATTACAGACTTTGATTTTTTGAAAGGAGTCTGTACAAATATACGTATATTTGGTTTCCCTTCTTGTCTCCTACTCCAAGGGCTTTTCCGGTGGTTCAGTGGTAAGGAATCTCCTACAATGCAGGAAATGCAGGAGATATGGGTTTGACCCGTGGGTGGGAAAGATCCCATGGAGAAAGAAATAGTAACCCACTCAGGTACTCTTTCCAGGAAAATCTCATGGATGGAGGAGCCTGGTGGGCTACAATCCAAGGCAAAGAGCTGCAAAGAGTCAGACACATTGTGTGCATGCACTGCTATTCCAAGCATGTACAGGAGACTCAGGGAACCATGGTGAAAGAAATTTGGGATAAACTTACATGTGTCCCAACAGTTGTGAGTGTAGACCTTGTAGAACCTAATACAGAACTTAATGCTCCTGCAATGCATTTTTGCTTCTGTATTTTGCTTGCCGCTTGCTGCTTGTAGAACCAGTTAAGGTTGTTTTAAGTAAAGATCCCTAGAATTGTTTGCTGAGTAAGGATGAGAGAGGATTCCTAGGAAGACAGCAACCTAAAGAACAAGTTAATCTTAAACACCAGAATGTGGGCAGTTGTGACACAGAGATCAGGCAAATAGGTCAAAGGGTCAGGGTGGGCTTATCTCGTTAAACCACCAGGAGGTGAGATATACAGCTGTGTGTAGAGTGTGGAAAATTACTGTGTGTAAAAAGATTACTATGTGTGGATGTTTTAAAACTAATATGGTTTGAAAATGCTATATAAATCCTTGGCTTAGAGTGCTCGGGGTCCTTGTTGAAACCCGCTGCGTCGGGCAGACACTTGGACCCCAGCTAGCTGGAAATAAACCTTGATGTGTGTCTTGCATTATCGTGAGTGTCCTCTGTTCCTTTGAGGGAAGGGCAACTCCGGACCCTAACAACCTGAACCCAGATCCTGGGACCCACTTTTCCCACAGGGAATACTGAAGGAGGGAAGCAGGCTGGAGCTGCCTGAATGGCAAGCCAAGGAAAGAGCAGATAGTGTTGGGCAAGCATCAATTCTGCCATTTGCCAGGCAAAGAGGCATTTGTTACCAATGCAGAAGCAACTCCTACAGAGCACTTGTGTGCCTAACTGATGCAGTGGCTTGCCTGTATGGGTAGAGATTTATAGTAGCAGCCCGTGGGCGGTGGTATGAATATAATCAGGACGTACAGAGGAAGCTTGCATTGGTTTGGCCCCAAACTGCAATGTTTCTTCAAGGAATTAGCAACATAGAAGGTGGAATGAGAAGGTAATTTCCAAAGATAGTACAAACGTGCTCATAAAAGATGTTTGTCTCATGAAAAATGGGTTTGCCATGGAAGAAATTATAAACAGCCAGATTACAAAGACTCTTATTTTCTCTAATCCCGTCTTCCTATGATACAATCCTGGAAGAAGTAGTAACAAGAGCATGAGAAAGAGTTTTTAAGCCTATCTGTAAATCATTTGATATTACTCTTGTCAAAAGTGGCATCTAGTTGTTGAAGAGAACTGGGCTGGAGAGTGGGACTATTAGATCTGTTGGAATCCCCCTTCTCTGAATCTTACGTGAAGAAAATGAAAGTCTCTGTGATGTCCGTGGTGATGCTCTCTGAGTCGTAGGCTATGAGTGACTTTTAATTTTCTTTTTTTCATTTATTTGCATTTTCTCAATTTCTATCTTGAATAAGTATTACAGAAGTAAATAATAAATACATAAAATATGTAAGTATCTATAAAGATAATACAATAAAACCACGTTTTATCTTAAAAAAGTGGCATCTAATTTCCCCAGCCTTGAAACGAGCCAACCTTATTAAATGTACTGAATTTTTTGTATCCATGTTTTAATTGTGATAATATTTTGCACAATGTAGATGGATCATTATTATCAGTTTTTCTTTAAATAAGAAGGTAATCACATTAAAGTTATTATCACAGTAGGCTTGTTACTATTATTTCAGCTACATTGTTTTGCTTTCTATTTTCTTGTTTCAATTTTCTTCCTATGCATTGTGTAAACCAGGAGTAGTTTTCCTCTGGTAAAATGACACATCTTAGATGAATTTGCATTCTTCTTATGGTTATATTTAACTCTTTATAAAATATTTAATCTATATTCCTTAATTTATCACAGCTGAGGATGGAATTATCATTTCATTATGTGGAAATGACATACATATTAGGCACACTTGTGTTTACTTTTAACTCCCATTCATAAGCTTCTTGTCAACTTCACTTCTACAATGTTGATTCCCTCTTTATTGCTAATGACATTACAATTTTGTTGTGGCATTTTTTTCCTTTCCTTAAAGTCTTTCTTTCACTAGGTCATTTTTATTTGTGATTGTAATGCATTATCTTATCTTCTATTTTTCCTTGTTTTACATTAGCCGCATTTCATTTTAATTTCTTTAAGATCACAAATAAATTGCTACCAGATGCACTGCTGAGAGATGGACTAAATCTTTTTCAAATGAAGAACTCTCAAATCTCTTGAATGCCTTGTTCAAATTTTTCTTTCATTTCATATTCTCTTAAGTTTCAATTCCTTTGTTTTTTTTGTAGCAAAAAGTTGTCTAAGACTATTCCTTTTGCCTTAAATTATAGCTGCAATAGATAGATAAGCACTAGCACATTCTAAATGGAGTTTTTAGACAAGTCTCTACAGGACTGGTATATTTTTGTGGATACACCCTAAGGTGATCCCCAATATGTTACACTATTTTATATTCCCTACCCCAGGTTTGAGTGGAATCTGTGACTTGTTTCTCAGGAAGACAAAATAGAACAGGTGATGGGATGTCACTCCCTTGGTTAGATTGTGTTATACATCAAAGGGAGTGAATGTCATCTATATATGTTATATAAAAGTATGTAAAATGCCATTTCTAAGGCTCCATCTTAGCCAACTGCAGAGAGACACTCTTATCTAAGCTGTAACAAGGCAAATATTCATATTGAAAACTACCTATAAGAAGGGTCACATCAGGGAGCTGAGGGTAGCCGGTAGCACTTGGTAACAGGCTCCAGTCAGTAAGAAGTTTGGGCACTCAGCTATAACTGCAAGGAAGTGAATTCTGACAAATATCTGCATGAGCAAGAAAACTGATCCTTTTATAATTGAGCCTTCAGAGTAAAACACAGCTTAATCAACACCTTGAAAGGTAATCTTATAATACTCTTTGCCAAGAACCTATTAGCCATTTCTGGACACCTGACCTGTAGGGAATTGTGAGATAGCCAATAGATATTGTTTTAAGCTATAAAATTTCTGATAGTTTGTTACACAGTGATAGAAAACAGATATATCTATTAATAGTTCTTTGTCAGTTACTCAATCATCAATCTTCAGCCATTATTATAAAGATGAAGAGACTAGAAACCAGCCAGAAGTACTGACATAATGTGATGTAAGAAAACTTAGTGGGTGTAAGCCTTGGGCTTTATCTTCCTCCTCTTTTTGGTAAAGGAAAGAAAAATTATTCCTACTACGATCAATTCAAGTGAGGAGAACTTCCAAAAGACTACCTATAGAAATTGGGAGTTTCAGAAACAAATGAATACTGGAATCTATTGTCCACACACACAATGAAGGACTGCAACTAACTGACTCAGGCTGTGATTAAAAAACTTACAAACAAACAAAAAAATCCCAACAACTTCTTGAGAGAACCTTTCATATATCCTCGGAATTTAGAAAACTTTAAAACAAAATGACTGTTTTTGCCCTCCCTTATAAAAAGTATGGCTTCTGTCTACAGCAGTTTAGGAAGAAAAGTTTGGGAGAGAACTCATCAGCATCATAAAGCTTGCTGATTATTTGGTAAGGCAAGAATCTCTTGAGTTTTTCTTGGAGGTTATCCATTAATTAGTTATCTTGAAAGTTACCCAACCGAAGATGGTTAGTCAAAATGAAAAGGGCTGAGGTTATGGGCTATATTATTACGAGCAGCACTTATATGGGGATTGTGAGGGGTCACTCAGAAAACTTATCCCCAAGTCAGGAAACTACACAGTGCAGAAATCTATGTGTTGCTTCTAAATAAATCTACAAATGCATAACACAAAATAGCTTAAGTCAGGTATTTAGCTTCTGCCTTAGGGCTTCCAGATGGCACTAGTGGTAAAGAACTCGCCTGCCAATGCAAGAGACCCAAGACACGCAGGTTTGATCCCCGGGTTGGGAAGATCCCCTGGAGGAGGAAATGACAACCCATTCGAGTATTGTGGCCTGGAGAATCCCATGGACAGAGGAGCCTGGCGAGTTACAGTTCATGGGATCACAAAGAGTCAGACCAGACAGGACTGGGCACACGAGCACATAACCACTGACAATGTTACATTAATACCAGTGAAGTGGATTTTTCTCTCTTTTCCTATGAAACCTCCTTCCACTAACTTGGCCCTGGAAGATTCAGAAGCAGAAAGAGATGAAGGAAAGGCACATGACAGATGATTGTTTTCTTCTCCAAAGAAATTCCCTAAGTCCCGAGTTGGGCTTCCCAGGTCACTCAATAGTAAAGAATCCGCCTACAAATGCAGGAGACGCAGGTTCAATCCCTGGGTTGAGAAGATCCCCCAGAGAAAGAAAAATGGCAACCCACTTCAGTATTCTTTGTCCTGGGAAATCTCATGGACAAAGGAGTCTGGCAGGCTACTGTCTATGGGGTCTCAAAAGAGTCGGATACGACTTAAAGAATAAATAGCAACAAAAAACCCTGAGTCAAAGTGATAGATTTGGGGTAGAAAAGAAAAGTTTACCTTTATGGGAGTTGTCTTTTTTAAATTAAACTTTGCTGGACTTTAATTTTTTAACCCTGAAAGTGAACAGTCAGAAATGAAATTTGTTTATGGTATTATCAAGGGACAGAGACAGGAAATGTAAAAGGACAGTGTCAGAGGCAATAGTTAGAGATAAATAGAAATAGTCTCTTCTGGTATGTTCCCCATCATGTACAGCCATTACTGTAATCCTATTGCCTCTCTCTCCCTCATTTATGTATCCCTGGGTAAGGGTAGATCTCTTAGACTGTTATTACCAATCCCTACCTCTGATATCCACCCCCATCCCTCCTCAATGTGGAGAGTGTCTTTTTTCATTCTTTCACTCCTGTTTTTTTTTTTTTTTTCTTTTATTCTTTCAAAGAGAAAATTGAACTGGGAAATGGTATAATTATCTGTCACCAATTCAGTTATTAATTTATCCTGAAGCAAATAAAGAGGAACTATGGTTATGAGCAATCCTAATAAGAGAGTATCTCCTCTGCATAATTATTTTTCCTTGTGTTTATTAGAAATTATAACACTAAGAACAAATTTTTCAGCTCTAGAGTTCTGTAAGTTTATCTTGTATTCAATGTATACTGTTGGGTAATTCTGATATTTTTCTTAGAATTTTGTCTGCTAGAGTTGGGGGCAATACTACATTCTGGGGATGATGTATAGTACTGCTAGAGTTTGGAATTTTCTGGCTTTAGAATATATTGGTTACCTTAGTGAGGACTGGCTAGACCAGATCAATTGTCCACAAACTTCTTAATCATGGGGCTGCAGTTACTTCCCCAGTATTTCCTTCAATGTCTGTTGGCTGGGAATGGCAAAAATGGATTCATTATGGCCTTAGAAAACCTGAGCATTTTCCCCATGCTCAGTTGTTGCTGTTTAGTCATTCAGTCATGTCCAACTCTTGACTCTTCTGCAACCCCATGGGCTGTATCCAACCAGTCCATTCTAAAGGAGATCAATCCTGGGTGTTCATTGGAAGGACTGACGCTAAAGCTGAAACTCCAATATTTTGGCCACCTCATGCGACAAGTTGACTCACTGGAAAAGACTCGGATGCTGGGAGGGATTGAGGGCAGCAGGAGAAGGGGACGACAGAGAATGAGATGGCTGGATGGCATCACCAACTCGATGGACATGAGTTTGAGTGAACTCCAGGAGTTGGTGATGGACAGGGAGGCCTGGTATGCTGTGATTCATGGGGTCGCAAAGAGTTGGACACGACTGAGTGACTGAACTGAACTAAACTGGACTGTATCCCACCAGGTTCCTTGTCCATAGGATTTCCCAGGCAAGAATACTGGAGTAGTGAGAGAGTAAATTTCTAGGTAAGTTGATAAGAAGTCTGGGATCCCTGAGGAGGAGAAAGGGGTCTGGGGCACTCGAAGAGGAGATAGGGTTCTGGAATTTTCAAGGCAGAGAAAAGGACAAACTTTTTTTTTCTACATTCCTTTAGTCTTAAGTCATAATAAAACATTTTCTTCTTAAGGCCAGGAGCTGACGATTACACAACAAAACAACTCAGCTTAAACTCTGTACTAAGGATTATATAACAGCAATGTATCCTGCTTGAGGACAGTTTCTCCTTCTTGATAAACCTTCTGACTAATCCTGTTACCTTAAAATATATATTATGGGAGTGAATCTGGTAAGATCTTTCTATTGTTAGTTCTAATCCTGTCATATTAAAATGTAAATTGTGGGAGTGGGTCTACTAAGATATTTACAAACTTGAGACATTCTTTTGATTTATTGTAATAACCAATTTAAAAAGTATACAGCTCCCTTGCTAAGACTAGCAAGGGGGGCACTCTCCATCCACCTTCTGATGTCTGTGTCAGAAGCTTTCTCCGTCCCTTTTTATACTTTAATAAAACTCTGCTACACAAAATCTGAGTGATCAAGCCCAACCCCTGGTCCCAAAGTTAAATCTTAGGAGATCATAAATCTGGCACCGTTCACCATAACCAATCAGTAGGTTGCTTGAGCCCACCTCTTCTGCATTGCAGGCCAATTCTTTACTGCTGAGCCACTGGGGAAGCCCTTGTCCCTGGCTCTTGCTCCTCCAAATTAGGAAATTCTCCCTCAGACTTCACAAATAATCTCCCATGCTGAAGGAAAACCTTAATATTATTGACAAGTGACTAAGCATAAGCATAAACATAAGCATTAGCACTACATTATTATTCAGAAGTAAGAGTGACTGATCAATAACCTCAGATATGCAGATGACACTACCCTTATGGCAGAAAGTGAAGAGGAACTCAAAAGCCTCTTGGTGAAAGTGAAAGAGGAGAGTGAAAAGGTTGGCTTGAAGCACAACATTCAGAAAACAAAGATCATGGCATCTGGTCCCATCACTTCATGGGAAATAGATGGAAAAACAGTGGAAACAGTGTCAGACTTTATTTTTTTGGGCTCCAAAATCACTGCAGATGCTGATTGCAGCCATGAAATTAAAAGACGCTTGCTCCTTGGAAGGAAAGTTATGACCAACCTTGATAGTATGTTAAAAAGCAGAGACATTACTTTGCCAACCAAGGTCCGTCTAGTCAAGGCAATGGTTTTTCCCATGGTCATGTATGGATGTGAGAGTTGGACTGTGAAGAAAGCTGATCGCCGAAGAATCGATGCTTTTGAACTGTGGTGCTGGAGAAGACTCTTGAGAGTCCCTTGGACTGCAAGGAAATCCAACCAGTCCATTCTAAAGGAGATCAATCCTGGATGTTCATTGGAGGGACTGATGCTAAAGCTGAAACTGCAATACTTTGGCCACCTCATGCGACGAGTTGACTCACTGGAAAAGACTCTGATGCTGGGAAAGGTTAGGGGCGGGAGGAGAAGGGGACGACGGAGAATGAGATGGCTGGATGGCATCACCGACTCTGTGGACATGAGTTTGAGTGAACTCCGGGAGTTGGTGATGGACAGGGAGGCCTGGTGTGCTGTGATTCATGGGGTTGCGGAGAGTCGGACACGACTGAGTATCTGAACTGAACTGAACTGAACTGAAGAGTGACTGAACCTAGTTTTGTTTCGGATACTCCCGGTTTATATTCATTTTCATGGTATAATAAATATGATAAAAAAGTATAAATAAAGCCTAATTTATTTTCAAAAATAACTTGAATGGGGCTAGGTAATTTATGTAGTTACCCTATTGAGAAGTTAAGTCAAACATCATTCCAAGCTTTTTACTTAGAGGCTCATTGTTGCTGACTCAGAATGTTCTTGATTCTTGATGAATGAAAGGGCTCCAAATAGAGTGAGAATGATCTCATTTCCCATACTCTGCTCTTATCTCCAGATGTTGCCCTCCATCACTTAATTTAGAAAATAACGTGTTATTTTTTTTTTAGGAAAAGCATTGAAAGTTAGTCCATGGTGATTTCTTTTTCAATTTGTTTGCATCTACTCTATAGTTTGTCAGAATCCTTGTTTTATGAAAGAAAACTTCAATGAATATTTTCCCATCTGATTTTTTCCTCTAGATTTTACAGAATTTTCATTTTCTCTCTAGGAAAATAGATTCTGTGTACACAGTGAATGTAACTTATAGACCTTGGGGCTTGTAAGGGAATTTCAAGATCTTCTAGTCCAGTGGTTTACCTGGTTAAAAATCAAAGTACCTAGGGCATATTCCACAAATTGGTATTTTTCACAGAGTCCTTTGATGCTTTTGATGAATAGAGAATTTTGGAAATCTTTGGACTGGTATTACTTTTCAGGCATTTGAATGGCTTGATTGGCTATATATATATATGTATAAATTCAATTATGCTTCAATCTGTAGCAGAATCAAATAAGCAAAATTTGGGGTTAGATTTAATCCTGTTTCTTACAGGATTACATTCCTTTTTGCAATCTTTCTTTGAAACTTTATACGTATATAATAAATGATGGCTGGAAGTGTTTTGTTTTAATTTCTACTCCATCTTCATCTCTGGGCTACAATCTAGATGGCTTAGAGTCAATTTGCTTTTCTTCTCTTAAGTGTCACCAAGTTTAAATTGTTTTCTGCCCTTCTAGAAAATTTCTCTCCCTTAATGCTATGGAGGAAGATGAACAACTCATTGAGCTGACAGGAGTAAGAGTAGTAGGATTAGCTGGGTTTCAGAAATGATATATGGTTGCAGGATATAAAATCAACAGAGATTCATTTCCTGAAAGACTAGGTAGATTATTGTAGATGCTGCCATTATTATTATTATCATTTTTTAGTTCACAGATCTGCAGGAAAAGCATCAAGGTCAGCTATAACTATATTTGAATTTTCTGGTTTTGTTATCAGCAAAACTGATTAACACTGCCTTCCACTCTGTGTGGTATTTTCAAGGGAAGCAGAAGTAATTAGATGACTATGCAGAAGCATTTGAGGAATCAAAGTTAAGTTAAGCCAATGACTAAAGAAAATATAACACTGATTATTTTCACCTAATTAACCTCTGAGATGCTCTGATGCCTGGCCAAAATATGAAATAGGTAAATTATACATATATATATATATATATACACATATATTTTAATCTTCTCTTCATTTCCTCTTTACAACCAAGAATTGGGGGATTGGTTCTTTTTAAAATTATCTAATATTCACACTAGTCTTCTTTCCTCAGTTCAGTTCAGTTGCTCAGTGGTATCCGACTGTTTGTGATTCCATGAATCGCAGCACGCCAGGCCTCCCTGTCCATCACCAACTCCCGGAGTTCACTCAAACTCATGTCCATCGAGTTGTTTTTGCCATCCAGCCATCTCATCCTCTGTCGTCCCCTTCTCCTCCTGCCCCCAATCCCTCCCAGCACCAGGGTCTTTTCCAATGAGTCAACTCTTCGCATGAGGTAGCCACAGTATTGGAGTTTCAGCCTCAGCATCAGTCCTTCCAATGAACACCCAGGACTGATCTCCTTTAGGATGGACTGGTTGGATCTCCTTGCAGTCCAAGGGACTTTCAAGAGTCTCCTCCAACACCACAGTTCAAAAGCATCAATTCTTCGGCGATCAGCTTTCTTCACAGTCCAACTCTCACATCCATACATGACCACTGGAAAAACCATAGCCTTGACTAGACGGACCTTTGTTGGCAAAGTGATGTCTCTGCTTTTTAATATGCTATCTAGATTGATCATAACTTTCCTTCCAAGGAGTAAGCGTCTTTTAATTTCATGGCTGCAATCAGCATCTGCAGTGATTTTGGAGCCCCCCAAAATAAAGTCTGACACTGTTTCCACCCTTTTCCCACCTATTTCACATGAAGTGATGGGATGAGATGCCAGGATCTTAGTTTTCTGAATGTTGTGCTTTAAGCCAACTTTTTCACTCTCCTCTTTCACTTTCATCAAGAGGCTTTTTAGTTCATCTTCACTTTCTGCCATAAGGGTGGTGTCATCTTCCTATCTGAGGTTATTGATTTTTCTCCTGGCAATCTTGATTCCAGCTTGTACTTCTTCCAGCCCAGCGTTTCTCATGATGTACTCTGCATGTAAGTTAAATAAGCATCTATCTTATTTGTTATTTGATTCCAGGATGGCCTGCCCTTCAGTATCAGTTATTGGTATTTTATTTTATTTATTTTTAAAATTTATTTATTTTAATTGGAAGCAAATTACTTTGCAGTATTGTATTGGTTTTGCCATACATTGACATGAATCTGCCCTGGGTGTACATGTGTTCCCCATATTGAACCCCCCTCCCACCTCCCTCCCCATATCATCCCTCTGGGTCAGCCTAGTACACCAGCTCCGAGCATCCTGTATCATGCATCAAACCTGGATTGGCAATTCATTTCACGTTTGATAATATACATGTTTCAATGCCATTCTCCCAAATCATTCCACCCTCGCCCTCTCCTACAGAATCCAAAAGACTGTTCTATACATCTGTGTCTCTTTTGCTGTCTCACATACAGGATTATCATTAGAATCTTTCTAAATTCCATATATATGCGTTATTTTACTGTATTGGTGTTTTTCTTTCTGGCTTACTTCACTCTGTATAATAGGCTCCAGTTTCTGAATGGGTGAAGTGTTACCTCATTGTGGTTTTGATTTGCATTTCTCTGATAATGAGTGATGTTGAGCATCTTTTCATGTGTTTGTTAGCCATCTTTATGTCTTCTTTGGAGAAATATCTGTTTAGTTCTTTGGCCCATTTTTTTTAATTGGGTCGTTTATTTTTCTGGAATTGAACTGCAGGAGCTGCTTGTATATTTTTGAGATTAATTCTTTGTCAGTTGCTTCATTTGCTATTATTTTCTCCCATTCTGAAGGCTGTCTTTTCACCTTGCTTATAGTTTCCTTTGTTGTGCAGAAGCTTTTAATTTTAACTAGGTCCCATTTGTTTATTTTTGTTTTTATTTCCAATATTCTGGGAGGTGGGTCATGGAGGATCCTGCTGTGATTTATGTTGGAGAGTGTTTTGCCTATATTCTCCTCTAGGAGTTTTATAGTTTGTGGTCCTACGTTTAGATCTTTAATCCATTTTGAGTTTATTTTTGTGTATGGTGTTAGAAAGTGTTCTGGTTTCATTCTTTTACAAGTGGTTGACCAGTTTTCCCCGCACCACTTGTTAAAGAGACTGTCTTTTCTCCATTGTATATTCTTGCCTCCTTTATCAAAGATAAGGTGTCCATCAGTTCAGTTCAGTCACTCAGTCGTGTCCGACTCTCCGCAACCCCATGAATCACAGCACGCCAGGCCTCCCTGTCCATCACCAACTCCCGGAGTTCACTCAAACTCATGTCCACAGAGTCGGTGATGCCATCCAGCCATCTCATTCTCCGTCGTCCCCTTCTCCTCCCGCCCCCAACCTTTCCCAGCAACAGAGTCTTTTCCAGTGAGTCAACTCGTTGCATGAAGTGGCCAAAGTATTGCAGTTTCAGCTTTAGCAACAGTCCTTCCAATGAACACCCAGGACTGATCTCCGTTAGAATGGACTGGTTGGATCTCCTTGCAGTCCAAGGGACTCTCAAGAGTCTTCTCTAACACCACAGTTCAAGAGCATCAATTCTTCGGCGATCAGCTTTCTTCACAGTCCAACTCTCACATCCGTACATGACCATGGGAAAAACCATAGCCTTGACTAGACGGACTTTGTTGGCAAAGTCATGTCTCTGCTTTTTAATATGCTATCTAGATTGATCATAACTTTCCTTCCAAGGAGTAAACGTCTTTTAATTTCATGGCTGCAATCAGCATCCGCAGTGATTTTGGAGCCCCCAAAATTAAAGTCTGACACTGTTTCCACTGTTTTTCCATATATTTCCCATGAAGTGATGGGACCAGATGCCATGATCTTTGTTTTCTGAATGTTGAGCTTCAAGCCAACCTTTTCACTCTCCTCTTTCACCTTCATCAAGGTGTCCATAGGTGCCTGGATTTATCTCTGGGCTTTCTATTTTGTTCCATGGATCTATATTTCTGTCTTTGTGCCAGTACCATACTGTCTTGATGACTGTGGCTTTGTAGTAGAGCCTGAACTTAGGCAGGTTGATTCTTTTAGTTCCATTCTTTTTTCTCAAGATTGCTTTGGCTATTCGAGGTTTTTTGTATTTCCATACAAATTGTGAAATTATTTGTTCTAGCTCTGTGAAAAATACCATTGGTAGCTTGATAGGGATTGCATTGAATGTATAGATTGCTTTGGGTAGTATGCTCATTTTCACTATATTGATTCTTCAGATCCATGAACACGGTATATTTATCCATCTATTAGTATCCTTTCACTAGTGTTTTATAGTTTTCTAAATAACTATAAAAAACAAAGTGTCCTTTGTTTCTTTAGGTAGATATATTCCTAAGTATTCTATTCTTTCAGTTGCAATGGTGAATGCAATTGTTTCCTTAATTTCTCTATTTCTCATTATTAGTGTATAGGAATGCAAGGGATTTCTGTGTGTTGATTTTGTATCCTGCAACTTTACTTTATTCATTGATTAACTCTAGTAACTTTCTGGTTGAGTCTTTAGGGTTTTCTATGTAGAGGATCATGTCCTCTGCAAACAGTGAGAGTTTTACATCTTCTTTTCCAATTTGGATTCCTTTTATGTCTTTTTCTGCTCTGATTGCTGTGGCCAAAACTTCCAAACCTATGTTGAATAGTAATGGTGAGAGTGGGCACCCTTGTCTTGTTCCTGACTTTAGGGGAAATGCTTTCCATTTTTCACCATTGAGGATAATGTTTGCTGTGGGTTTGTCATATATAGCTTTTATTATGTTGAGGTATGTTCCTTCTATTCCTGCTTTCTGGAGGGTTTTTATCATAAATTGATGTCGAATTTTGTCAAAGGCTTTCTCTGCATCTATTGATATAATCATATGGCTTTTATTTTTCAATTTGTTAATGTAGTGTATTACATTGATTGATTTGTGGTTATTGAAGAATCCTTGCATTCCTGGGGTAAAGCCCACTTGGTCATGATGTATGATCTTCTTAATGTGTTGATGGATTCTGATTGCTAGAATTTTGTTAAGGATTTTTGCATCTATGTTCATCAGTGATATTGGCCTGTAGTTCTCTTTTTTTGTGGTACCTTTGTCAGGTTTTGGTATTAGGGTGATGGTGGCCTTATAGAATGAGTTTGGAAGTTTACCTTCCTCTGCAATTTTCTGGAAGAGTTTGAGAAGGATAGGTGTTTGCTCTTCTCTAAATTTTTGGTAGAATTCAGCTGTGAAACCATATGGACCTGGGCTTTTGTTGGCTGGAAGATTTCTGATTACAGTTTCAATTTCCATGCTTGTGATGGGTCTATTAAGATTTTCTATTTCTTCCTGGTTCAGTTTTGGAAAGTTGTACTTTTCTAAGAATTTGTCCATTTGTTCCAAGTTGTCCATTTTATTGGCATATAATTGCTGATAGTAGTCTCTTATGATCCTTTGTATTTCTGTGTTGTCTGTTGTGATCTCTCCATTTTCATTTCTAATTTAATTGATTTGGTTTTTCTCCCTTTGTTTCTTGATGAGTCTGGCTAGTGGTTTGTCAATTTTATTTACCTTCTCAAAGAACCAACCTTGGCTTTGTTGATTTTTGCTATGGTCTTTTTTGTTTCTCTTGCATTCATTTCTACCCTAATTTTTAAGATTTCTTTCCATCTACTAACCCTGGGGTTCTTCATTTCTTCCTTTTCTAGTCACTGTAGGTGTAGAGTTAGGTTATTTAGTTGACTTTTTCTTATTTCTTGAGGTATGCCTGTATCACTATGAACCTTCCTCTTAGCATTGCTTTTACAGTGTCCCATAGGTTTTGTGTTTTCATTTGTATTCATTTCTATGCACATTTTGATTTCATCTGTGATTAGTTGGTTATTCAGCAGCGTGTTGTTCAGCCTCCATATATTGGAATCTTTAATAGTTTTTCTCCTGTAATTGAGATCTAATCTTACTGCATTGTGGTCAGAAAATATGCTTGGAATGATTTCATTTTTTTAAAATTTACCAAGGCTAGATTTATGGCCCAGGATGTGATCTATCATGGAGAACGTTCTGTGTGTGCTTGAGAAAAAGGTGAAATTCATTGTTTTAGGGTGAAATGTCCTATAGATATCAATTAGGTCTAACCGGTGTATTGTATCATTTAACATTTGTGTTTCCTTGTTAATTTTCTGTTTAGTTGATCTATCCATAGGTGTGAGTGGGGTATTAAAGTCTCCAACTATTATTGTGTTATTGTTAATTTCCCCTTTCATACTTGTTAACATTTGTCTTATATATTGTGGTGCTCCTAAGCTGGGTGCATCAGTTCAGTTCAGTCTCTCAGTCGTGTCCGACTCTTTGCGACCACATGAATCACAGCACGCCAGGTCTCCCTGTCCATCACCAACTCCCGGAGTTCACTCAAACTCATGTCCATCGAGTAGGTGATGCCATCCAGCCATCTCATTCTCTGTCGTCCCCTTCTCCTTCTGCCCCCAATCTTTCCCAGCATCAGAGTCTTTTCCAGTGAGTCAACTTGTCGCATGAGGTGGCCAAAGTATTGGAGTTTCAGCTTTAGCGTCAGTCCTTCCAATGAACACCCAGGATTGATCTCCTTTAGGATGGACTGGTTGGATCTCCGTGCAGTCCAAGAGACTCTCAAGAGTCTTCTCCAACACCACAGTTCAAAAGCATCAATTCTTCGGCGATCAGCTTTCTTCACAGTCCAACTCTCACATCCATACATGACCACGGGAAAAACCATAGCCTTGACTAGACGGACCTTGGTTGGCAAAGTAACGTCTCTGCTTTTTAATATACTATCTAGGTTGGTCATAACTTTCCTTCCAAGGAGCAAGCGTCTTTTAATTTCATGGCTGCAATCAGCATCTGCAGTGATTTTGGAGCCCCCAAAAAATAAAGTCTGACACTTTTCCCATTATAATTGTTATATCTTCTTCTTGGATTGATCTTTTGATCATTATGTAGTGTCCTTCTTTATCTCTTTTCACAGCCTTTTTTTTAAAGTCTATCTTACCTGATATGAGTATTACTACTCTTGCTTTCTTTTGGTCTCCATTTACGTGGAATACCTTTTTCCAGCCCTTCACTTTCAGTCTATATGTGTCCCTCGTTTTGAGGTGGGTCTTTTGTAGACAACATATGTAGGGGTCTTGTTTTTGTATCCATTCAGCCAGTCTTTGTCTTTTGGTTGGGGCATTCAACCCATTTATATTTAAGGTAATTATTGATAATATGATCCTGTTGCCATTTACTTTATTGTTTTGGGTTCGAGTTTATACAACCTTTCTGTGTTTCCTGTCTAGAGAAAATCCTTTAGCATTTGTTGGAAAGCTGGTTTGGTGATGCTGAATTCTCTCAGCTTTTGCTTGTCTGTAAAGCTTTTGATTTCTCCTTCATATTTGAATGAGATCCTTGCTAGGTACAGTAATCTGGGCTGTAGGTTATTTTCTTTCAGCACTTTAAGTATCCCCTGCCATTCCCTCCTGGCCTGAAGAGTTTCTATTGAAAGATCAGCTGTTATCCTTAAATTAATCCCCTTGTGTGTTATTTGTTCTTCCCTTGTTGCTTTTAATATTTGTTCTTTGTGTTTGATCTTTGTTAATTTGATCAATATGTTTCTTGGGGTATTTCTCCTTGGCTTTATTCCTGTTTGGGACTCTCTGGGTTTCTTGAACTTGGGTGATTATTTCCCTTCCCATTTTAGGGAAGCTTTCAACTATTAACTCCTCAAGTATTTTCTCATGGTCTTTCTTTTTGTCTTCTTCTTCTGGGACTCCTATGATTCGAATGTTGATGTGTTTAACATTGTCCCAGAGGTTTCTGAGATTGTCCTCATTTCTTTTAATTCATTTTTCTTTTTTCCTCTTTGTTTCATTTATTTCTACCATTCTATCTTCTACCTCACTTATCCTTTCTTCTGCCTCCATTATTCTACTTTTGGTTCCCTCCAGAGTGTTTTTTTTTTTAATCTCATTTATTGCATTATTCATTGTATATTGACTCTTTTTTATTTCTTCTAGGTCCTTGTTAAACTTTTCTTGCATCTTCTCAATTCTTGTCTCCAGGCTATTTATCTGTAACTCCTTTTCATTTTCAAGATTTTAGATCACTTTCATTATCATTATTTGGAATACTTTATCAGGTAGATCCCCTATCTCTTCCTCTTTTGTTTGGGTTGATGGGCATTTATCCTGTTCCTTTACCTGCTGGGTATTTCTCTGCCTCTTCATCTTGATTGTATTGCTGTGTTTGGGGTGGCCTTTCCGTATTCTGGCAGTTTGTGGAGTTCTCTTTATTGTGGAGTTTCCTCACTGTGGTTGGGGTTGGACAGGTGGCTTGTCAAAGTTTCCTGGTTAAGGAAGCTTGTGTTGGTGTTCTGGTGGGTGAAGCTGGATTGCACTATCTGGAGTTCAGTGAAGTGTCCAGTAATGTGTTATGAGATGTCAATAGGTTTGGAGTGTCTTTGGGCAGCCTGTATATTGAAGCTCAAGGCTATGTTCCTGTGTTAGTGGAGAATTCGCTTGGTATGTCTTGCTCTGGAACTTGTTGGCCCTTGGGTGGTGCTTGGTTTCAGTGTAGGTATGGAGGCATTTGATGAGCTCCTATCAATTAATGTTCCCTGGAGTCAGGAGTTCTCTGGTGTCCTCAGGATTTGGACTTAAGCCTTCTGCCTCTGGTTTTCAGTCTTATTCTTACAATAGCCTCAAGACTTCTCCATCTATCACTTCTGAGGCGGTTCCCTCCCTCTCTTTTAGCTTCTGTTTGCTGGTCTCTTCAGTGTCTAATTTCCACCCTGACACAAGGGGGCGGTGGTGGTCACTTTTTTTAGGCTCACTTGTTCAGTCGTGCTGCTGGGAGGGAGGAATGCTGCAGACAAATAACAGTGGCATCTCTGGGGAGTGTTTGCATTGTCTTGGCCACACTGGGTTTGCCCCGGCTCATGGAGTGTGTGCTTTCCCTATCTACACTGCTTAGGCTGTAGGTTGCTCTGCCGGGAATTGTCTGAGGCTGGCCCTGGGTTGTATGCACTTCCCAGGTCTAAGCTGCTCAGGTTGAGGTACTCAGGTACTCCTCAAAGGCACAGACTTGGTTGGGCCTGTGTTTTGTGCCCTTCCCATATCCGAGCAGCTCAGATGACCGGGTCGCTGCGACTTATTGCGAGCATGATCGCTGCGAGTTATTGCCTCCTCCGTCCCTGCCGCTTGGTTTTCTGGGTGTACAACTGGCGCACCTTCTGAGGCAGATGTTGACCATCTAGAATCCCAAGAAGTCTTGGTTAGCAATGAAGTCTGCTTGCAGTTTGGTAGATGATACCTCTCTGGGGCCTTGATTGCACCCTTCTGGCTCTGGCTGCCCTTGCCTGCCTGTCTCTGGTGCAGGATGGGCTGGTCGGCAGCTGGCTAGCTCTGCTCAGTTCTTTGTTCTGTGAGCAGGCCTGGCAGTGTCTTCAGTTCAGTTCAGTTTAGTTTAGTCGCACAGTCGTGTCTGACTCTTTGCGACCGCTTGAATCACAGCACGCTAGGCTTCCCTGTCCATCACCAACTCCCGGAGTTCACTCAAACTCATGTCCATCAAGTCGGTGATGCCATCCAGCCATCTCATTCTCTGTCATCCCCTTCTCCTCCTGCCCCCAATCCCTCCTAGCATCAGAGTCTTTTCCAATGAGCCAACTCTTCTCATGAGGTGGCCAAAGTATTGGAGTTTCAGCCTCAGCATCAGTCCTTCCAATGAACACTCAGGATTGATTTCCTTTAGAATGGACTGGTTGAATCTCCTTGCAGTCCAAGGGACTTTCAAGAGTCTTCTCCAGCACCACAGTTCAAAAGCATCAATTCTTCGGCACTCAGCTTTCTTCACAGTCCAACTCTCACATCCATACATGACCACGGGAAAAACCATTGCCTTGACTAGACGGACCTTGGTTGGCAAAGTAATGTCTCTGCTTTTTAATATGCTATCTAGGTTGGTCATAACTTTCCTTCCAAGGAGTAAGCGTCTTTTAATTTCATGGCTGCAATCATCATCCGCAGTGATTTTGGAGCCCCCAAAAATAAAGTCTGACACTGTTTCCATTGTTTCCCCATCTATTTCCCATGTCTTAGGTTAGGGCTTTTCACCTTTTCACAGGGTAGCTATCCCACAGCTTTGCTATCTCAAGTTAGTTCCCTCAGATTGCTCTTGGGGCATTCAGGCCCGGTCCTTACTCTAAGCAATGCAGCCAGCGCCTCCCTGCCCAGCCCCCACTTGCTAGTGGGGGATGCGGGCATCTGTGCTGCTTCTCCCCTGGGAATTATCATTGGGCATGTATTCTGTGGGTTTTAATTATTTATTTATTTTTCCTCCTGGTTATGTTGCTGAGGTTCCAAAGCTCACCACAGACTGACCAGTGAGGGTTTCTTGGCATTTGGAAACTTCTCTCTCTTTTAAGACTCCCTTCCTGGGATGGATCTCCATCCCTACCTCTTTTGACTCTCTTTTTATCTTTTATATTTTTTCCTCCTCCTTTTGAAGACAATGGGCTGCTTTTCTGGGTGCCTGATGTCCACTGCCAGCATTCAGAAGTTGTTTTGTGGAATTTACTTAGCTTTCAAATGTTTTTTTGATGAATTTGTGGGGGAGAAAGTGGTCTCCCCATCCTATTCCTCTGTCATCTTAGGACTGCCCCTGGTATTTGATTTTAGATATGAGTGTTTTGTAACTGTATATGAATTTTATCCCTGAGCCTATGGTGTATAGAGAATGGGGGAGCCATCTTGGCATTAGACAGATTTCAGAATTTAGAGTTGCACTGTGCCTAATCAAAGATCAGACTATCTTGTTTATTCATTACTAAAACTCAGACAAATAATTTATATCCTCCTCAAAGCATAAGTTTTGTCAAGAATTATAACTGAAACAGTGTCATTCTCATTCTAATGAATCAGTATAAACATAACACCCCGAAGGTTAATGTTAATTGCAAAATGGGTAAACCTTTAAATAATTCCAAATGTTTTGAGTCAGATTCTAAAATGTCTGGATGATTATTTGCTAAAATATTCATAACTTTTTAAAGCTTACAAAGGGCCTTAGAATATAAACTCTTATCTAAGGCTTATCACAGACCATGAAGATGAGTTCTATGATCTTTATTTTATAGGTGAATTAACAGAGCTGAAGATGATACCTCAGGTTTCTAACTCAAGACTTCTGGCTCCCAGTCTATTGAGTTCTCCATTTCACAGATCATTCAATCACCCTGTTATTATGGTATGTATGCCACAATGCTGCTGCTGCTGCTAAGTCACTTCAGTCGTGTCTGACTCTGTGACCCCATAGATGGAAGCCCACCAGGTTCCCCCATCCCTGGGATTCTCCAGGCAAGAACACTGGAGTGGGTTGCCATTTCCTTCAATACATAATACATATTTCCAACACTGTAGTTGTTGAGGATCACAGAGAATATATTTGACCATCAGTGAAGCACAGGTGATATTGAAGAAAAACTTCTGGACTAAGAATTAAAAATATATGCAACAGTATCTGGGTTCTAACTTCTGCTATCTACATTTACTTGAGTAGGCTGTGTAAACATCTCTGAAATTCACTTCTCTTTTATTTGAAAGTGATTCTGAAGATTTCTAATGAACCATATTTTCAGGTTTCTGTAGTGATATTGTTCTTAAAAGAACAACAGTTTAGTACTCATGATTGTGCCATTAGGACTACAAGCAGAGTTCAGCAGGAAGGTTCTTCTGACCCTCTAGGCATTGACTGGGGTCATTATCTTGGCTGCATTTAGTAAGAAGTGCGGTTGGGCTGAGAGATCTAGTAAAGTTTTCCTAATATGTTTGGTACTCAGTGTTCTTCCATGTGGTCTCTACCTCTGTCTTTGGCTCTTTCTGTGTAATGTGTCGTCATTAAATCTTCCTTCCTATTCTTTTCATTATGTGCCTAACTTCCAGGGGAGAAGTAAAGGAAGATGTCATTTTCTTAAAGGTTGGCTCACTTGCTCTGTGTTCTGTTGGCCAAATCAAGTCTCAAGGCCAGCCCAGATTCAAGGAATGGAAAATAAATGTTATCTCTTCATGGAGGAAGAGTAGGCACACATGAGAAAAGAAGATATTAATGACACACTTTAGAAATCATACTACCATCAACCTTACATGACTATTGTAGCTAATCATCAACAGACTGAATGTTAACGTTTGTTTAAAACATGGATAGTGATTGGGTACCTGTTACAGGAAAACTGTTCTATGCTGTGATTACACAGTTGTAGACAAAGCAGGTGTTTTTTCTTTCTTGTAATAGTATAAATGGTGGCTCTCAACCAAATAAATACACAGAAAAACATTTAATTATAAACATAACAAGGAAAATTATAAAATGCTAAAGCACAACACCCTGACTTAGACTGATTGGTCGGGAAAAGCCTCTAAGCAAATAATAGTTGTGTTGAGAGCTTCAGTCCAGGTTGGAGTTAGCCATGTGAAAACAAGGAAAAAAACATTTCAGTCACAGCCCACAGCAAGTGGGATGACTGAATGCTCAGTGTGGTTGGAGTGTACTGGTCCAAAGAGTGGGGCATGAAAATGACCCTGGAGACACAGGCTAGCTAGCTTTGTTATTACTGTATGAATGTTCCTCATTTCACTCGGATGTGGAAAGCCAATTCGGTCAAAGGTGTATCCATGCAGCCACGTTACAGTATGGCTGAACGTGACTGAATAAATGAATGCTCAAAGATCTCTAGCTTTCTTCTTTCTGTTAAGATGTCCCCACAGTTACAGACAGGTGTGTGTAGGCAGGAAGAAGAAGAGGAAAAAAAATTAAAGTTAGCAATTCAGGAACTTATTTTATAAAACAAGCTCATTTCTCCTTTCTGAGCATCTATAATTCCTAATGTTATCACTCTTATGACTTCTACATCACTGAGTTTGTGATCTTACCTATAAATTCAATCTGCATCAGGCCTGCAAACATAAAATTATACAAATTAATACCTTAATTGAGTTGACAAAGTCCAAATGAAAATGACTGCCACTTAAATTTTAATTATGCGAGCAAAACAGAAACCATGTTCTAAATGTAATATTTTTCCTCAAGAAAGCAAAGCTCAAAACCAAATAATAAATTCAAAGTCAAGCAGTTAGAACAGGCTTTAAATCATCACACATCTTGGATATCTCTGCTTGGTACAGGAAGAATAAGCTTAAAAAGATACATTGTCTCCTGAGAGAGAAAAATAATCTGCTAGATAGCAATTTGCACCAATTCACCACCTATTTACTGCATATTTATTGTGTGCTTAGCCCCATGCAGTGTATTTAAGGAAGATACAAAGAAATGTATGATGCTCTGAAACTCACAGTGTTGCTGAATGCACAAAAGCAGTCTCATCAGGAAGACACAATGGCAGAATAATGTAGCATGAAGAATATCACAACCAGTTATATTGACAAAAAGTTCCTGAACTTTAGAGGCTAGTCCCCATGTATAAAAACAAATAAGACCGACTAGATCCATTGAGGTCTGAATAAACAGCCACTACAATCAGGCACTGTGATACCTTTATTGTCTTCCCAACATTCATTCTCCTCATCTTCTTTCCACCTGTAGTTATGGGTATATAATCCAGAAAAAAACAGCCTGTGTATTAGGTCTTTCAACTCAATGATTGAGTGAGCTGGGACATATGCTTGGAGTGAATCTCAGCTCTCACCCTGGAGTGCAGGGATGTATCCTCAATCTCATAATCCAAGAATTGCTGATGATTGCTTGGGAGATACAGAAAGATATCTGCTTGAGTTGTTGTTGTTCAGCCGCTAAGTCATGCCTGACTCTGCAACCTCATGGACTGTAATATGCCTGGTTTCTCTGTCCTCCACTATCTCCCAGAGTTTGCTCAAATTCATGTCTATTGAGTCAGTGATGCTATGTAACCATTTCATCCTCTGTTGCCCCCTTCTCTTTTTGCATTAGGGTCTTTTCCAATGAGTCAGCTCTTCACATCAAGTGGCCAAATTATTGGAGCTTCAGATTCAGCATCCCCTCTTCCAATGAATATTTAAGGTTATTTGCTTGAGAATAGACTCTCAACTGAGTGAATGTTGACCTAAGATTTGAGAGGTGGAAAAAGAATTGCTTGAAGCATTTGCATTGTTTTATTTTGAAAATTTTATTTATCCTTAGTAATCTAACAGATAAGAAGGCTACCACCTCTTGAATGATTCAAGTTGCTCAGTCAATGCTGTGCTGTGTTTAGTCCCTCAGTTGTGTCCAACTTTTTGTGACCCAGTGGACTATAGCCCGGCAGGCTCTGCGGTCCATGGGGATTCTCCAGGCAAGAATACTGAAGCGGGATTCCATGGCCTCCTGCAGGGGATCTTCCTAACCCAGGGATCTAACTGAGGTCTCCCACATTGCAGGCAGATTCTTTCCCATCTGAACCACCTGGGAAACCCGAGAATACTGGAGTGGGTAGCCTATCCCTCCTTTAGGGGATCTTCCCAACCCGGGAATTGAACCTGGGTCTCCTGCACTGCAGGCGAATTCTTTACCAGTTGAGCTACCAGATAAACCCTATTCAGTCAATGCTGTTGTTATTGTTCCATCGCCCAGTGGTGTCCAACTCTTTGAGACACTCTTTGTTCAGTCAATACCTACTTTAAATTATACTGGTGAGAGCAATGGTCAAATAACCCTAAAAATTCCTCTCATGCTGAGAATTCATGACACTAATTGCTTACAAGACTACCTTCTGGCACCAGACCTGACCAGTATCTCCATCTTGAAACTGATGATCATTTGGTGAGTGGATTGTATTAGCTGGTGTGGAAAGAAGAAACAAAAGATAGAAGGAAGGAATGAAAGGATGGGGAAGAAAAGAAAGAAAAGCAAGCTTAATTCCTAGCTACATAGTAAAGAATACCACGGATATTACCCCTCGGTATACTTACATAGACCTAAACATCTAATCTGTAACCATGAGCAACACATATGGGTTGTTTAAACAGGGTAGAATTACCTGTTTGTTAAACAACAATTACCCTGTTAAAACAGAGTATAATTTTAACTGTATTGTATTAGTTTTTAAAGGGAGATTTCATGTGATATTCAACTGTATATTGGTTGAACCTAGCACACAGTACTGGGGTTTTTGGTTAAAGAAATTTCAAGTTTTTAAACAAATATGTCAGCAATGAGCGCGGGCTGGCTGTCAGTACTTTGTATTGGCTTTAATGAGAGATCACAAGGATTTTGGAAACAAAACAAGAGAAACATGGTGAATCTAATACATACATACATATATGAATATATGTATATATACATTTGCCTGTGCAACAGGAGATAAAATGCTGAAACTAAGATTACAGAAGTAAGTTTGGCTATTTCCAGGGAGAAAATTGGAAAATGTTAAGCCTCTGTTCTATTTGGCACTCAATAATGCCCAGGAGTAATAGCTTTGTTGCTCTTGACATTTTCTATATTCTTTCTTAATTAGTTATTTTTTCACACCTTCCATGGAAGGCAAGATCATATTATTAGCAGTTATTCACAATATACCAATGAAATGATCTGTCCAAACAAGGAGAGGCCCACGCAGCCTGGAAGATATGCAACCTTACTCTGAAGAGTGTCACATTGCAGTACATTTTTAAAATGACTTTTTAAAACAATTCAAGTGATACATGTATTTCTTGCAATGATAATATTAATATTTTTTCTTGATGTAACACTTCATAATTTCCAAAACACTATAGATGTACTAATTGTTACCATAAGGAAATACCTCTAATGATGATCTCTGTGGATATAGGCATATATTCTCCCAGTCAGGAACTGGGGGAATGTAGATTTGTTCTAGACAAATAAGAGTGATCACCTGTGTCCCCCTACTCAGAACCAAAGAAAATAATTGAGCTATCTGATGGTGACAAAAGATTGTAATAGCATGTTTGATTCACTGAGGATTCCCACTTCACAAAGGTAAGCTATTAAGAGCCTTAGCTCCCTGCCAGCCCCACTGACAAGCTAAGTCTTAGTGGCTGAAAAAATATGCCTTCAAGGCAAATGGTAAAGTTACTTTCTAAGAGTCAGATCACCAAATATAAGTGCAGAATGGGAAGATCAATCAGATGGAAATATCCCTGTGGCTAAGAGACATGGAACATATCCAAGTCCAATTAATATAACTAGGCTATATATTCAAGCTGAATACCACTAAAGCAAGTGGTGATCTAATCAATACCATTTAGGCCTTCCCTAAATCTATTCAAATTTTTTATTGATTACATTTTTTAAGTGGTAGGCATCACAATGTTAGGAACTAGTGATGCAAAGGGATTTGTAATACATTAAGAGAGACATGTATATAAAGATATACATGTATATATGACAGTGCCATGTAAGTGTGTTTTATAATAGAGACATTTTCAAAGTGTGTGGAACTAAGCAAAGGAAGCTAACACTTTCCAGAACCAAAGGTAGTCAAGAGAGAGCTTACGGAGAAGTCCGTTTGAGCTGGTTCTTCAAGACTGAGTATTGCAGAGGTCACCATAATGGTAAGGGGTATTGAAAATGTCTTATAATGCAGACATTTTTTAAAATAAAAAAAAAATAATACATTTTCAGTAGGTTTGAAGAGAGAGGATTGTTAATATCTTACATACCTCTGTGTACCAAAGGGATCCTATTGTGGAGAGTCTTTTAAATGTATCATTTATTTCAAAGAGTTTTCTGTGATAAAATTATTTTTTCTAAGGATTTTAGAAAAAGCACTAATGTCTCCCACTCCACTGGGTATTAGAGCTGAAGAGGAGCTGAGAGACCTGCTGCTCAGAGACCTGCCTGGCAGTTGACACAGTGAGGATGGCAAAGCAGGAGCCCAGCTGAGACTGTGAGCTTCTCTCTCTTACTAGAGACAGAAGATGGTTTTGGGGACAAACTACCATCAAGATACATGGAGAGAAAGATGAACAGGTAGAGAGTGGCTGGGTAGAGAGATGGATAGGTGATTGACAGGTAGGTACCAAAGAAGATAACTGTAAGCAAGGGTTATTGCTTTGAAGAGTTGATACTGTAGTCCAAGTAGGTAGCAGGCCTCAGAGGTGTTGATTAGGTAGGAAAAGTACACACTCAGAAGTGACGATAGAAAACTGAGTTTTGATTTAGGTCTGAAAATGGTTGGGTGCACTGAAACTTGTGGCACAAAAGTAAGTTTAAAGAAAAACATAAAGGTTGCCATGGCAAAACTTTAGTCTTAGTTTGAACATAAAAGTGCTATTTTTGCACAATGTTAATGAAATGTAGCAGGTGTACTAGGAGTACCATTGATTAGGGAACATTCAAAGTTTGGAAAGTGGCAAGGGATATAAATGGCTCTGTGCTGGGAGCTGCATAATACACTGTTGAATTTCATAATAGGATCCCTTTGGTGTACCGAGGTATGTAACACATTAACATTCCTTCCCCCTCCAAATCTATTACACTTGAAGACCATGACAGTCTTTGAAAATCTGGGATTGACAGATTAATATAAAAAAAGCAATTAGTCCTTTTACAGGTGGGAAAAATAGGGAAAAGGAGTGTTTAAGAAAGAAGAGAATGTGCACAAAAGATTATGGAATGTTTTGGAGACGCTGAATTCAACTGAGTGTGTAATTTGAGGGAGGAAATATTGCTTAGTACTTTGGGATGGTGGGAGAAAACCCATGAGGCAAAGATAGTAGTAAGGTTATAAGGTTATAAAGATTATAAAAAGAGGACTAATATGAGCAAATGGTGCAGATCAAAAACTGACTTCAACATCTTCAATGGACAATGGATGGTTGAAAGAAAGAGAGTTTAAGACAGCAAATATTTATATAGATTTTAAGAACCGTTTCAGATTAAGGGAATGGACAAGAGATGTTGAGGCACTCAGAGACTACTGTCTATTGCCCACAAGAAGGAGAAGGAGAAAGAAACAATTATATAGGATCCTGATGAGAGATGGTGCCATAGGAGGAACGGCTCATGGTAGGAGTGGTGGTGGTGGTGGGGTTTAGCACCAAAGCAGTGAGTGAACAGGCAGAACATACCCCGCCCTTTCTTTCCTCCCATACTCCAGTCTCCTGCTGGTGCCTCCCACTGGTGAATTTAATTTTAAACTAACCAGAAGAGCTGCCCAGGTGATTTATTCACCAGTTATCAGCCTCTTGGGACACAAACCAAGGTAGAAAGAAAGAACATGAAAGAAAAGGGGGCAAATGGAAACTAACAAGAACAATAGATTGGGAAGAAAAATTGTTGACTGGCTCTTCCAAAGACAGAGATATTTCATTCAACATTTTCTAGTTCTTGTAGTTCTGATCTTTAGTTCTGATTTTATTTCTTCTAAGCATTGTTTTAATAAATTAACATGACTTTTGGGATTTCATGATAGCCAGATGTGAGGTGTCTAATTAGCCAATGCAAGCCTTCCTACCTCACGTTGTCAATAAATATTTTTATAACTGGCTCATCTATCAGGCTTTTTCCAAGATCAGTTAGTATGAATTATTCCTTAAGAACTTGGTCACCTCTGTGTACTGATTTCAGATATGACCCTTGAGTGACTGGCTTCACCAAATTAATAAACATCTATAAGTAACTTGTAAAATTATAATTTGCCACAGTGTAAAATCAGGACTCTCATACAAGCATAAAATGAACACATGAAATTAATGAGGCAATCAGTAAAATATTGAGACTAGTTGAAATGAGAATTTGAGGAATCTTGGTACTCACAAACAATTTAATAAGGGGATATTAGGAAAAGACAATTGGACTTGATACAAACAATGTAAGTCTTAGAGAATAAAAAACTTCAATAAGAGAAGTTATTTTTACAAAGAAAAATTATTTGAAGCTTTATTGAACTAAAAGTTGAAAGTTAATCTTGGCCTTACAGAATGTGAATGCAGTCAAGAGAGCATCAATCAAAATGCAAGCCCACCACTGCAGTGAAAGAACATCCAATATTCTCTTTCACCTAATTCCAAATTCCAGACACTTTTTCTTAGAATAAATTTAAGAATCTGCTAAGCTTCCTTCTCAGATTTCTTTATTTTTAGAAGCCTTTTTAGGAAAACCAAGTGATTACAGTTACATGGAAATTTATGATTTACCTGAATGTGATGAATTCCAGGTTACATTCTGGGCAAAAAAAACTTGAGAAAATAGAGTGAGGAGAGAAGGAAAAAGGGGGAGAGGGAGAGAGACAGGTAGTGGGGGGAGAGGAGAGGTTATAGAAACTTGATTCTTTATTTTATGTTAAAATGTATTTTGTTTTTGGAATGATTATGTTTTTTCAAATTTTAACTTATGCAGTGTCTCCAATTAAATTTAGCTGACCTTTATTTAAATACCTGAGTTCAGTTCAGTCACTCAGTTCTGTCCAACTCTGTGACCCCATGGACTGCAGCACACCAGGCATCCCTGTCCATCACCAACTCCCAGAGTTTATTCAAATTAATGTCCATTAAGTCAGTGACGCCATCCAACTATCTCATCTTCTGTCATCCCCTTCTCCTCCCACCTTCAATCTTTCCCAGCATCAGGGTCTTTTCCAGTGAATCAGCTCTTTGCATCAGGTGGCAAAAGTATTGGAGTTTCAGCTTCAACATCAGTCCTGCCAATGAATATTAAGGACTGATTTCCTTTAGAATGGATTGGTTGGGTCTCCTTGCAGTCCAAGGGACTCTCAAGGGTCTTCTCCAACAACACAGTTCAAAAGCATCAATTCTTCAGTGCTCAGCTTTCTTTATAGTTTAACTCTCACATCCATACATGACTACTGGAAAAACCATAGGTTTCACTAGACGGACCTTTGCTGCCTAAGTTATGTCTCTGCTTTTTAACATGCTGTTTAGGTTGGTCATAACTTTTCTTCCAAGGAGCAAATGTCTTTTAATTTCATGGCTGCAGTCACCATCTACAGCGATTTTGGAACCCCCCAAAATAAAGTCTGTCACTGTTTCCATTGTTTCCCTATCTATTTGCCATGAAGTGATGGGACCGGATGCCATGATCTCAGTTTTCTGAATGTTGAATTTTAAGCCAACTTTGCCACTCTCCTCTTTCACTTTCATCAAGAGGTTCTTTAGTTCCTTTTGCTTGCTACCATAAGGGTGGTGTCATATGCATATCTGAGGTTATTGATATTTCTCCCAGCAATCTTGACTCCAGTTTGACTCTATTCTTCATCAAGCCCAGCATTTCTCATGATGTACTCTGCATATAAGTTAAATAAGCAGGGTGACAATACACAGCCTTGAATCTAGGCTTAGGGAATATTATAAATCAAGGAATAAGCTAATTTCTTGAATTTGTCATAATGTTGACAAAGTATCTTCATGTTGTCTTTTTGGCCATGAAAACTTCAACTGGGTAGCCAATTATGGCTAAATATTATTATCTTCTCAATTGCATTAAAATGCACTTACAGTACATCTTACAGCATAAGATCCTTCCCTCTGAAACACAACAACGGAAACTGAACAAGTTAGTCAAATAAACATAGATATCGCTCCCCCTTATTTCCTGGGGATATGTTCTAAGGTCCCCAGTGAATGCCTGAAACCACAGGTAGTACTGAACTCTGTGTATATTGTTGTTTTCTTATACATCCTTACCCATGACAAAGTTTAATTAATAAATGAGGTACAGTAAGAGAAGTGGTGAAGAATCTGCCTACCAGTGCAGGAGACACAAAAGATGTGAGTCCTTGAATCAGGAAGATCTCCTGGAGAAGGAAATGGTAACCCATTCCAGTATTCTTGCCTAGGAAATACCATGGACATAGGAGCCTAGCGGGCTATAGTCCATGGGGTCGCAAAGAGTCAGACATGATGAGCATAATAGAGAGAGAGAGAGAGAGAGGAGACAATATTCAAATTATGAACATCACAGCTACAGTGCTTTGGAGTCATTATTAAGTAAAATAAGGGTTACCTGAACACAAGCCCTGCAAGATCACAGTAGTTAATCTATAACCCAGGTGGCTAAATGACTAATGTGCAGGATATGCTGGACAAGAGGATGATTCATATCCCAGGCAGGGTAGAGTTGATAGCATGGCATGACAGAATGGCATGTTATGCAAAATTTATGAATTTTTTTATTTCTGGAATTTCATTTAGTGTTTTTGGACCATAAACCATAAACCATTTTGGACCTAAAATCATAAATTAGGGGAAACTACTATACTACTGTTTACTAAGAAGTTGTCTTTTGTAGGTTGTGAAGAGTTTAAAGTATTAAAAAACTTCTAGATGCCCCACAGGAGGCTATATTTGTGATACCTCACATGAGATTATTTCTCTGTGGATGACACACTGTGGGATTGGATTGTGTTGAGTATGGGACACTAGAAATCTTTATCTGAAGTCACTGATAATTATAATTAACTGTTAGATAACTTTTAGTCATTTGAAATGCTGAGAAAAAATATTTTCTTTTGAAATTTTTTAAATTTCAGTTTTATTGTCCACTATCTAGCTATATATATATGTATATATAGAGAGAGATCATTTTATTTTTCTTCCCTTGAACTTTAAAATTATTTTATCACCCCATTCATGTAGTTGTTGTTTTTCCTTTTATGAGTTGTATTACTGCACAATATCTCATCTTTTTCCTGTGAAATATCTTTACTTCCCCTTGGTGAAGTCCTTTAAGTCACAACACTAAATTAATGGAACACTCTACATTGGTTCCAGACTTTCATCAGTTCAGTGATCAGCTACTAATACTCTGAAGCTAAATTTTTAGCAGCACCCATATCCAAGTGTATCAAACCAAATTTAGAACCGGGTTTCTCCTTCTGATAGCATTTGGCCTTTAATCTCCTGAATATATATGAAGACCAACATGTTACTTGGAATCAGAATACATGTCCATATTTGTGAGTTGACCTACTTACTATACTTTGTTCGTAAAATCAAAATGAATGCTACTGGGGTTTACCCAGTCCTTTGTGAAGACATGCACACAGTGGTAAAAATTTTAAGTTGCCTGACATATAGGTTCTTCAGTTCAGTTCAGTCGCTCAGTCGTGTCCGACTCTTTACGACCCCATGAATCACAGCATGCCAGGCCACCCTGTCTATCACCAACTCCCAGAATTCACTCAAACTCATGTGCATCAAGTTGGTGATGCCATCCAGCCATCTCATTCTCTGTCATCCCCTTTTCCTCCTGCCCCCAATCCCTCCCAGCATCAGGGTCTTTTCCAATGAGTCAACTCTGGTGGCCAAAGTATTGGAGTTTCAGCTTTAGCATCAGTTCTTCCAGTGAACACCCAGCACTGATCTTTAGAATGGACTGGTTGGATCTGCTTGCAGTCCGAGGGACTCTCAAGAGTCTCTTCCAACACCACAGTTCAAAAGCATCAATTCTTCAGCAATCAGCTTTCTTCAAAGTCCAACTCTCACATCCATATGTAGGTTCTTCAGTTCAGTTCAGTTCAGTAGTTCAGTCGTGTCCGATTCTTTGAAACCCCATGAATCACAACATGCCAGGCCTCCCTGTCCATCACCAACTCCCGGAGTTCACTCAAACTCATGTCCATCGAGTTGGTGATGCCATCGAGCCATCTCATTCTCTGTCGTCCCCGTCTCCTCCCACCCCCAATCCCTCCCAGCATCAGAGTCTTTTCAAGTGAGTCAACTTGTCGCATGAGGTGGCCAATGTATTAGAGTTTCAGCTTTAGCATCAGTCCTTCCAATGAACACCCAGGATTGATCTCCTTTAGAGTGGACTGGTTGGATCTCCTTGCAGTCCAAGGGACTCTCAAGAGTCTTCTCCAGCACCACAGTCCAAAAGCATCAATTCTTCTGCGCTCAGCTTTCTTCACAGTCCAACTCTCACATCCATATATGACCATTGGAAAAACCATAGCCTTGCTGACATTAAATAAGGCAAAGTTTTGCTTTTCATTTAATTTTCATTCAGAAATAACCACTTATGGAGATTGTAGCAACCGTTTCAGTGTAGTGCAAGAAATGCTAGTTCTGGGCAAGTTGAATACAACTCTGTCAGCCTGTTAGAGGGTGACCTCTAGTAAGTCACTAAACATTTCTGAACCTCATTTTCTCTTATAAAAGTAAAGAAAATAAAGTATACTTAGAGAATTGTTTTTAGGATTTAAAATTATTAGATGTAGATGTAAATGTAGGTTTAGCTACAGATGTAAATACAGGAAAAAAAATTCCCCTTTAGTATTCACTAAATCATGTTAACAATGACTTCATGGAGAATAGCTACTGCAAATAATGAGAATCAACAGTATCAGGCTAAATTCAATCAAAGTAGTTAAAGAAAAATTTTAATAGGGATTCCAGTGTCATCTCAGAGCAACAGAGACTAGAAAACCCAAGAGAAAAACTTAAATCTATTATAGATACTAAGAGAATTTAGTAAGGAGGCTGGGTCAAAAAAGTATAAAGATCAATATCCTTCACATATACTAATAGTTTTAGGATCTAAAACTATTTTATTTTTCAGTAAGTGTTAGATTATTTCAGGAAATAGCAGGAGCCTGTAATCATTAGAAGTAGTTGGAAGCTTGACCTCCATCCCCCTGACACCTGCCCAGCAAGTCTGACAGACTTTTTTAAAATTTATTTATTTATTTTTAAATTGCTACCAGTTTTTATTTTATTTTATTTTATTTAAAAACTTAATAGCATTTATACATTGAAGGTATTTGATTTTCTTGTAACTAGCACTTCAAATGCAACAAGCATTTGAAGCAACAAGAATTTGACCAACAAGTAAAACTTTCTACAGTTCATAACTTTTATAAATAAAATAAATGTACAGTGAATAAGTTCTCTGAAATATTTCAATATTTCTGCAGGTTTAGTAACATCGTAAAACACATTTCAACTAAAATTCACAAATCTAAAAATCTGTTAGGCATTTTTAGGCGTTTTAAGTTGGAAATGAAGGCCAATGTTACATCGTAATATGCCAATTACAAATAGTACTTCAAATAGCAAATACTACAGTTTGTCCCAAACTTTAAAAACTATTCATGAACTCAACACTGAACTATTGATGGCTATGAGAATTGTTTCCTAGCCTTTTTGAAAATTTCAACCCATTTACGTTTAAGGTAATTATTGATAAGTACGATCCCGTAGCCATTTTCTTTATTGCTTTGGGTTCAAGTTTATACACTCTTTCTGTGTTTCCTGTCTATAGAAGATCCTTTAGCATTTGTTGGAGAGCTGGTTTGGTGATGCTGAATTCCCTCAGCTTTTGCTTGTCTGTAAAGCTTTTGATTTCTCCTTCATATTTGAATGAGATCCTTGCTGGGTATAGTAATCTGGGCTGTAGGGTATTTTCTTTCATCACTTTAAGTATGTCTTGCCACTCCCTTCTGGCCTGAAGAGTTTCTGTTGAAAGATCAGCTGTTATCCTTATGGGAATCCCCTTGTGTGTTATTTGCTGCTTTTCCCTTGCTGCTTTTAATATTTGTTCTTTGTGTTTGATCTTTGTTAATTTGATTAATATGTGTCTTGGAGTATTTCGCCTTGGGTTTATCCTGTTGGGGACTCTCTGGGTTTCTTGGACTTGGGTGATTATTTCTTTCCCTATTTTAGGGAAGTTTTCAACTATTATCTCCTCCAGTATTCTCTCATGGTCTTTCTTTTTGTCTTCTTCTTCTGGGACTCCTATGATTCGAATGTTGGAGCGTTTAACATTGTCCCAGAGGTCTCTAATATTGTCCTCATTTCTTTTAATTCGTTTTTCTTTTTTCCTCTCTGTTTCATTTATTTCTACAATTCTATCTTCTAGTTCGCTTATCCTGTCTTCTGCCTCTGTTATTCTACTGTTTGTTCCCTCCAGAGTGTTTCTGATCTCATCTATTGCATTATTCATTGTATATTGACTCTTTTTTATTTCTTCTAAGTCCTTATTAAATCTTTCTTCCATCTTCTCAATCCTTTTCTCCAGGTTATTTATCTGTAACTCCATTTTGCTTTCAAGATTTTGAATCATTTTCACCATCAAAATTAGAAATTCTTTATCAGGTAAATTTCCTATATCTTCTTCTTTTGTTTGTGTTGGTGGGCAATTATCTTGTTCCTTTACTTGCTGGGTATTTCTCTGCCTCTTCATCTTGCTTATATTGCTTTGCTTGGGGTGGCCTTTCCCTCTTCTTGCAGTTTGTGGAGTTCTCTTTATTATGTAGTTTCTTCGCTGTGTGTGGGGTTGGACGGGTGACTTGTCCGGGTTCCCTTTTTAGGGAAGCATGTGTCGGTATTCTGGTGGGTGTAGCTGGATTTCTTCTCTCTCCTTTAGAAGACAATGGGCTGCTTTTCTGGGATCCTGATGTCCTCTGCCAGTATTCAGAAGTTGTTTTGTGGACTTTACTCTGCGTTCAAATGTTCTTTTGATGAATTTGTGGGGGAGAGAGTGGTCTTGCCATCTTATCCCTCTGCCATCTTGTTCCTTCCTCCCTAGAACACTAGATTCTTATATTCCACTTGGTCGTGGAGTATTTCTTCCCAGCTGCTCCAGCAAGGTGCAGCCGCTGTACCTTACCTTGGACGAGGGGTATCTCCTCAAGGTCGCCCCTCCTGCCTTGAATGTGGATCAGCTCCTCTCGGCCCTCCGGTGCCCAAGCAGCCACCGCCTCCTGGACGTGGTACAGCTCCTCTCGGCCACCGACCTAACCCTGGGCGTGAGGCAGCTCCTCTCAGCCACTATTCTGCACGTGGTTGGTTGCGCCAGAGTCGGGCGTCTCTTGTGTCTGCGCCGCCGGAGCCGGGCGTCTCTCGCGTCTGCACTGCCCAAAAGCTTTTAATTTTATTTAGGTCCCATTTGTTTATTTTTGCTTTTATTTCCAATAGTCTGGGAGGTGGGTCATGGAGGATCCTGCTGTGATTTATGTCAGAGAGTGTTTTGCCTATGTTCTCCTAAATTTATTTTTTTTTATTGAAGGATAATTGCTTTACAGAATTTTGTTGTTTTCTATCAAACCTTAACACTGACAGATTTTGATGGTAAATAACAATTAGTCCTTTTCAGATTTAGATGTTTTACTGCTTATACGGACAATAAAAACACAGAAAACAAAAGTAACCGCTACCTATGTCTCCTGCCCCATAGGACACCACCAAAACTAAAGGAAATAGATTACAATACAACCTGAATGCTAGCTGCAACCTGTTGCTGAGTTGCTGACTGACTGCTACCAAGTTTTATAGTTTGCAGCTGTAATTTGATGGTGAAGGCAAGACAGAACTCTTATGTCATCAGAACCTGGGAGAGGATGAGAAACTATCTCATAGATTGATTTGATAATAAGACACAGGTAGTGAGAAATGTTCCTTCTCATGTGACTCTAGCAGTAAAGAACCTGCCTTCCAATATAGGATATGTAAAAGGCAAAGGTTCGATCCTTGGGTGGGGAAGATCCCCTGGAGGAGGATGGCAACCCATTCCAGTATTCTTGCTTGAAGAATCCCATGGACAAGGAAACCTGGCAGGCTACAGTCCATAGGGTCGCAAAAAGTTGGACATGAATGAAGCAAATTAACACCCATACACAGACACACACACACGCACACACACACACACACACAGGTGAGAAATCGCCTTGTAGCAATTACTCACGAGATCCTGATGCTCTCATGTTCCAGAAGGATCACAGGACATTCTGCCAAGATAAACTGTAGTTAGGCCCTCCATCACATGGCTTTTGTGGATTTGTCCAGAGTTATCAGGTCACTAGCCTGGATTTTTTGCCAACATCCGCTAGATCATGGAGAAAGCAAGAGAGTTCCAGAAAAACATCTAATTCTGCTTCATTGACTATGCCAAAGCCTTTGACTGTGTGGATCACAATAAACTGTGGAAAATTCTGAAAGAGATGGGAATACCAGACCACCCAATCTGCCTCTTGAGAAACCTGTATGCAGGTCAGGAAGAAACAGTTAGAACTGGACATGGAACAATAGACTGGTTCCAAATAGGAAAAAGAGTACGTCAAGGTTGTATAATCTCACCCTGCTTATTTAACTTCTATGCAGAGTACATCATGAGGAACGCTGGGCTGGAAGAAGCACAAGCTGGAATCAAGATTGCCGGGAGAAATATCAATAACCTCAGATATGAAGATGACACCACCCTTATGGCAGAAAGTGAAGAAGACTCAAAAGCTTCTTGATGAAAGTGAAAGAGGAGAGTGAAAAGTTTGGCTTGAAGCTCAACGTTCAGAAAACAAAGATCATGGCATCTGGTCCCATCACTTCATGGGAAATAGATGGGGAAACAGTGGCTGACTTTATTTTTTGGGGCTCCAAAATCACTGCAGATGGTGCATGCATCCATGAAATTAAAAGACGCTTTCTCCTTGGAAGGAAAGTTATGACCAACCTAGATAGCATATTAAAAAGCAGAGACATTACTTTGCCAACCAAGGTTCGTCTAGTCAAGGCTATGGTTTTTCCAGTAGTCATATGGATGTGAGAGTTGGACTGTAAAGAAAGCTGAGCACCAAAGTATTGATGTTTTTGAACTGTGGTGCTAGAGAAGACTCTTGAGAGTCCCTTGGACTGCAAGGAGATCCAACCAGTCCATTGTAAAGGAGATCAATCCTGGGTGTTCATTGGAAGGACTGATGCTAAAGCTGAAACTCCAATAATTTGGCCACCTCATGTGAAGAGTTGATTCACTGGAGAAGACTCTGATGCTGGGCGGGATTGGGGGCAGGAGGAGAAGGGGACGACCGAGAATGAGATGGCTGGATGGCATCACTGACTCTGTGGACATGAGTTTGAGTGAACTCCAGGAGTTGGTGATGGACAGGGAGGCCTGGCATGCTGTGATTCATGGCGTCATGGAGAGTCAGACACGACTGAGTGACTGAACTGACTGACTGACTGAGCCTGGATTAATTCCTGTTACCTCATGATTTTAGACAGTGAACTTAAGTCTTAGATCAAGTTCCGACAAATATATAAACAGTTACTAGCACTAAGTCAAAAAGTTGTCATGGTACTAGTTTTATATCTCAAAGCACGAAGCACTCTGACTAATATCAACTTCAGAAGGTTCACTATGAGGTGGACAGGATGGATTTCTATTGGGAGGGTCAATCAATTGAGTCACTCTATGGAAAGCTACATTAAGGAAAGGTATATGAGGTGAATAATACCCTATATCTCAGGGATGGAAACAAAACTTTGGAAAACTGAGCTCACTTTTCTTGGGATTCTCTTATTTGTGCTAAGGCAGTAGAATTCCTTAAAAGCTTTACAGACGTATCATATTTCTTAAACACCTTTTATCTAAGTTATAAGAAAGTAGGGAAAACTACTCGACCATTCAGATATGACCTCAATCAAATCCCTTATGATTATACAGTGGAAGTGAGAAATAGATTTAAGGGACTAGATCTGATTGATAGAGTGCCTGATGAACTCTGGACGGAGGTTCGTGACATTGTACAGGAGACAGGGACCAAGACCATCCCCATGGAAAAGAAATGCAGAAGAGCGAAATGGCTGTCTGAGGAGGCCTTACAAATAGCTGTGAAAAGAAGAGAGGCGAAAAGCAAAGGAGGAAAGGAAAGATATAAGCATCTGAATGCAGAGTTCCAAAGAATAGCAAGGAGAGATAATAAAGCCTTCCTCAGTGATCAATGCAAAGAAATAGAGGAAAACAACAGAATAGGAAAAACAAGAGACCTCTTCAAGAAAATTAGAGATTCCAAGGGAACATTTCATGCAAAGATGGGCTCGATGAAGGACAGAAATGGTATGAACGTAACAGAAGCAGAAGATATTAAGAAGAGGTGGCAGGAATACACAGAAGAGCTGTACAAAAAGATCTTCACGACCAAGATAGTCACGATAACATGATCACTGACCTAGAGCCAGACATCTTGGAATGTGAAGTCAAGTGGGCCTTAGAAAGCATCACTACTAACAAAGCTAATGGAGGTGATGGAATTCAAGTTGAGCTATTTCAAGTCTTGAAAGATGATGCTGTGAAAGTGCTGCACTCAATATGCCAGCAGATTTGGAACACTCAGCAGTGGCCACAGGACTGGAAGAGGTCAGTCTTCATTCCAATCCCAAAGAAAGGCAATGCCAAAGAATGCTCAAACTACCGCACAATTGCACTCATCTCACCCGCTAGTAAAGTCATGCTCAAAATTCTCCAAGCCAGGCTTCAGCAGAATGTAAACCGTGAACTCCCAGATGTTCAAGCAGGTTTTAGAAAAGGCAGAGGCACCAGAGATCAAATTGCCGACATCCGCTGGATCATGGAGAAAGCAAGAGAGTTTCAGAAAAACATCTCTTTCTGCTTCATTAACTATGCCAAAGCCTTTGACTGTGTGGATCACAATAAACTGTGGAACATTCTGAAAGAGATGGGAATACCAGACCACCTGACCTGCCTCTTGAGAAACCTGTATGCAGGTCAGGAAGCAACAGTTAGAAGTGGACATGGAACAACAGACTGGTTCCAAATAGGAAAAGGTGTACGTCAAGGTTGTATATTGTCACCTTGCTTATTTAACTTATATGCAGAGTACATCATGATGAACGCTGGGCTGGAAGAAGCACAAGCTGGAATCAAGATTGCTGGGAGAAATATCAATAACCTCAGATATGCAGATGACACTACCCTTATGGCAGAAAGTGAAGAGGAACTCAAAAGCCTCTTGATGAAAGTGAAAGAGGAGAGTGAAAAGGTTGGCTTGAAGCTCAACATTCAGAAAACAAAGATCATGGCATCTGGTCTCATCACTTCATGGGAAATAGATGGAAAAACAGTGGAAACAGTGTCAGACTTTATTTTTTTGGGCTCCAAAATCACTGCAGATACTGATTTCAGCCATGAAATTAAAAGACGCTTGCTCCTTGGAAGGAAAGTTATGACCAACCTTGATAGTATATTAAAAAGCAGAGACATTACTTTGCCAACCAAGGTCCATCTAGTCAAGGCAATGGTTTTTCCCGTGGTCATGTATGGATGTGAGAGTTGGACTGTAAAGAAGGCTGATCGCCGAAGAATCGATGCTTTTGAACTGTGGTGTTGGAGAAGACTCTTGAGAGTCCCTTATACTGCAAGGAGATCCAACCAGTCCATTCTAAAGGAAATCAATCCTGGGTGTTCATTGGAAGGACTGATGCTAAAGCTGAAACTGCAATACTTTGGCCACCTCATGCGACGAGTTGACTCACCGGAAAAGACTCTGATGTTGGGAAAGGTTGGGGGCGGGAGGAGAAGGGGACGATGGAGAATGAGATGGCTGGATGGCATCACCGACTCTGTGGACATGAGTTTGAGTGAACTCCGGGAGTTGGTGATGGACAGGGAGGCCTGGCGTGCTGTGATTCATGGGGTCGCGGAGAGTCGGACACGACTGAACGACTGAACTGATTCATATTTCTGACATCTCTTTTACTAATTTATAAAACTTTGGACTATTTAAATAATAATATTCAAAGTGATCAATTAACATCTTTTGAGTACATATGTCTGACTATATATCAGTATTGGATTCAGTTCAGTTCAGTTCAGTCACTCAGTCGTGTCTGACTCTCCGCGACCCCATGAATCACAGCACGCCAGGCCTCCCTGTCCATCACCAACTCCCGGAGTTCACTCAAACTCATGTCCATCGAGTCGGTGATGCCATCTAGCCATCTCATTCTCTGTCGTCCCCTTCTCCTCCTGCACCCAACCTTACCCAGCATCAGAGTCTTTTCCAGTGTCAACTCGTCGCATGAGGTGGCCAAAGTATTGCAGTTTCAGCGGATTATCAAGTACTGATAAACTACCCTATGGTGGAGATTAACTTACACACACACAGGCATGCACAAACATAACTCAAGTATGTCACTTGAGTACACTATATCTACTTGAGTATACTAAAGGAAAACTATCAAACTATGTAAAAGATAGAAACACCTAGATAAACTAAATGCAATGGAAGGAAAGAAATCCCCCCCACCACCAAAAAAAAAAAAAAAAAGACTACTCTAGAACTTACTTGCTAAGAGGACACTAAGAAACTCAAATGTTGCTGAAGGATTTAAAAAGTCTTGAAAATAGAAAGATATATTATACTTTTGATTAAGAATGTTAATTATCATAAAAATATCAGTTCTCTCTAAATCAGTCCATAAAATTAATATGATTTCAATAGAAATACCAATAGCAATTAGACAAGATGTCTTAAATTTTATATATGAAAAAGCAAAAGAAACAAAAAACAAAAATTAAACCCAGGATAATTTTCAAAAGGAAGTGTAATGGGGGATAGTCCTTTTAGATATTATATCTTTTGATTAAAGCAGTGATTCATCAGTACTTTTAAGAGACAGATCAATGGAGTACCCTTCAAATTTAAGAAATTGAAAAAAATGTAGGAATTTTTTATATGATAAAGTTAATATAGAAATCATAGGTGTAAAATGGGTGATTAATAAAGTTAACTAATTAGAAATATGTTTTTTAAATAATTTATAAAAAAATAAATGTTCAGGTGCTTTAAAGACTTCAATGTGAAAAGCAAAGCAAACTACAAGAAGAAACATCAGAAAAATTTTGTCTTACATAGGATTGGGAAACTTCTTTATTTTTGGAAAGTTCTTTTTATTTATGGAGTAAAATAGAGGTCATAAAAGAAAAAAATCATGAATATAGTTCTAAAATTTTCCTATATAGCAAAACACTAAAAAGAAAGAAAAAAAAATTTAGTTCATGTAAAAGAAAATAGATTAGCTTTTTTAATAAGTAAATTTTTTTTTCTATAAATCAGTAAGAACCAATAACAGCAACCCAAGTTAAAATGGGCAAAAGACTTAGGTCAGTGAAATGTAAAATAAATGGTCCTTAAGAATGTGCAAATATGCTCAAACTCATTCATAATACAATGAATATGCTAAAACTACATTGCTTTTCTATTAGCAAATATTAAAATATTTGCAAACACATTGTGTTGGTGAGGATATAGAAGATAAGCACTTTTGTATATTTTCCTGGGAATCTAAAATGGTCCTATATTTATAGAAATGATTTGGCAGTATCTATGAAAATTTGATGCAAAAGCAGCAATTTCACTTCTAGGAATTTGTTCTATGTGCATACTCGCATAAATATGTGCATATATTCATTGCCACATTGTCTGTAATAGCACAACATTAAAAAAATCCTAAATACTAAGATTGATTAAATAGGTTATGGAACGCCTTATGTAATGGTAGTGACTGCTTTAAAAAAGAAGAGGGAATTCATCAAATATGGATTTAGAAAAATCTTCATAATGTAGCTAAGTTCAAAAGCAAAGTACAGAAAAGAATATTGTACATTTGCTGAAAAAGGGGGGAAATACACATGTTCACTAGGGTAATGCAGAGTGTCTGCACAGATTTGAGAATTTGACTCTGGTGGTGACTCCTGGAGATGGAAATATAGTTGCTGGGAGATTCGGTTGAAGGGACATTTGCATTTTTATTTTATACCTTCTTGTACCTTTTGCTATCACGGTGTATATCTGTTCAAAAAATATATTTCTTTTAAACATTTAAAAAGCATGTGTGAAGATGTGTCAGTCTGTCATGGAAGCAAGGCGCCAAGGGAAAGAGTCACATTTAAAGTTTAGAGAAACAAGGTGTCTAGCTAGGTGACTACCAATCAGGAGTAGAGCCAGAAAAATGAACAAAAAGGAAGTTTAAGAGCTAAATCAAGGAATGCCAACTGTCTGCTCCAGCATCAGCCAACCTTATTTTAAGCAACATATATGGCTGTCTCCAGGCTGTGACTCAGCCTGTCTTGGCAATTTGAAAATCATTTTAATAATCCCCTCAAACTTTAAGACACTAAAATCAATAGCATTTACTGAGTCTGATTAATTCATTCCCACTCACCATCTACTAGCACAGATGTTTTTCAACTAATTTTAGTATCAAATTTTTTTAATTAAAATATTTTACAGCTTCTCAATATCTACATAAATAAAATGAAGTTGTTCTGCTTCAGTGAGAGAAGTGTCATGGAGACACACTGGTATATCTCCTCAAAATTCCTTGCTCAAATGCCCCTCTTTTCAGCCCATTAACCTTTAGCCTCATATAAAGCTAGAAAGTCTTTGTTTCAAGGAAGAAAAAAGAAGTAAAGGTAAATAGATATTTGGTGTTGATGACAAGTGTTCACCTACAGGTAGCAAGACAAGTTGTGAGATGTTCTTTTTTTGTGGGCAGAGCAGCGGTCAATAGGGATAAACCTTTAGAAACTTGGAAGTTTTACAGGGAACTTATCCTATCTTGTAATGTCCAGATTTTACATTTACTTAATATGCAGCCATGACCTACACCATGAAGAACAAAAGAATTGGGTTATCCTTTCTATCTTTCTTTTGGTGGCTCAGATGGTAAAGAATCTCCCTATAATTCAGGAGACCCAGGTTTGATCCCTGGGTTGGGAAGATCTCCTGGAGGAAGGCATGGCACCCCACTCCAGTATTCTTGCCTGGAGAATTCCATGGACAGAGGAGCCTGACAAGCTACAGTTCATGGAGTAATAAAGAGTCAGACATTTCTGAGCAACTAACACTTCCACTTGTCAAAATGATGGCCCAAGGTAGAGGAGATTTTCTTTTCCATCTTATTTGCTTCATAGGTTCATGTTGCCCATATTCTCTATACTCTATCTCTCAATATTGACAAAATATTTTACTTAATAGTACAAGATTTCAAAGATCTCTGTAAATGCTTGTACAGACTACCAACCTGTGTGTGTTTGTGTATGTGTGTACATGTGCGTATGCACTCATGCACACAAACACAAACGATTTCCTGCCCTTAAGTCTTCACATTCTTATAGTCATACTCATAAGCAACATTTCTTTTTTTATAAATAATATTTCTATTGCGCTCCTGAACCAGAGGCTTAATCACTATGAAATGTCATGATTAGTTGGAGTATGGAGGCTCAAGAATCTGATAGTTTCTCCAAACTGTTTTCTGTCCCACTATGCAAAGTTGAGCAAGTTATTTGAAGTTTGAAGCTGTTTCAAAAAGGGGACTGTGCATGTATTTACTTAGTAGAATTTCTAAATATGATATGTGATGAGCCTAACATGTGTCATTGTTCAATAAATTGTTAATCTATTTGTTGTTAGTTAATCACTTTGCCAACAAAGGTCCATATAGTTAAAGCTATGGTTTTTCCAGTAGACATGTACAGATGTGAGTGTTGGACCATAAAGAAGGCTGAACGTCAAAGAATTGATGCTTTCAAATTGTGATGCTGGAGAGACTCTTGAAAGTCCCTTGGCTTGGGAATCAAACCAGTCAATCCTAAAGGCCAATCCAGCCTGAACTTTCCATGTCTCTTCTCACCTCCAGGATTTTGATCAAACTTTGCCTTTACCTAGAATTGCATCAGCCTTTCTCCATTGTTGCATACTTCAGTTCAGTTCAGTTCAGTTGCTCAGTCGTGTCTGACTCTCCACGACCCCATGAATCACAGCACGCCAGGCCTCCCTGTCCATCACCAACTCCCGGAGTTCACCCAAACTTATGTCCACAGAGACGGTGATGCCATCCATCCATCTCATTCTCTGTCGTCCCCTTCTCCTCCCGCCCCTAATTCTAAGTTGATTCAACACCCCTTTAGTGAAGCTGGGAAGATGGATGTAGGGGAGATGAAGAGGAGTGATGAGAGGGTTAATTACTTCCCATTACCTACATCTCTCTTTCATGTAGAGTCCTGCTAGCTCTTTAGTACATTTGATACATGAGCATTGATGTATTTAAGTCTAATAGTTTTAGGATTGTTAGTTTTATGAAGGAATTGAGATTGACACTTTTTTTTGTGACCCTCCTTAGCACAATAGAAAGTGTGAAGAGTGTCTAGACTAAATCTTCTTGCTAAATTGATTTGGTTTAATGTATTTAAATAACTGCTTGTTTCATATTAGTTTTTACTAATTAGTTTAAAATTTTTAAAATGTTTTAGAGTTAGTTTTTTTCTTTCTATTTGAATTCCTGCTACTTATTGAGGCATTTAGTAACAAACTTTATGAGATTTGGTTCAGTGACTTTTGAATTTTTATATATATAAATTTTTCCTGAGGTCACTTTTAAAAAGCACAAGCTGGTTTCTGTTTTCCACAGTATAGTGTAATCAATTCAGTTCAGTCACTCAGTTGTGTCCAACTCTTTGTGACCCTGTGAACCACAGAATGCCAGGCCTCCCTGTCCATCACCAACTCCTGGAGTCCACCCAAACCCATGTCCATTGAGTCAGTGATGCCATCCAACAATCTTTATCCTCTGTCATCCACTTCTCCTCCTGCCCTCAATCTTTCCTAGCATCAGGGTCTTTTCAAATGAGTCAGCTCTTTGCAACAGGTGGCCAAAGTATTGGAGTTTCAGCCTCAACATCAGTCCTTCCAATGAACACCCAGGACTGATCTCCTTTAGGATGGACTGGTTGGATCTCCCTGCAGTCCAAGGGACTCTCAAGAGTCTTCTCCAACACCACAGTTCAAAAGCTTCAATTCTTTGGTGCTCAGCTTTCTTTATAGTCCAACTCTCACATCCATACATGACCACTGGAAAAACCATAGCCTTGACTAGACAGACCTTTGTTGGCAAAGTAATGTCTCTGCTTTTTAATATGCTGTCTAGGTTGTTCATAACTTTCCTTCCAAGGAGTAAGCGTCTTTTAATTTCATGGTTACAGTCACCATCTGCAGTGATTTTGGAGCCCAGAAAAATAAAGTCAGCCACTGTTTCCACTGTTTCCCCATCTATTTCCCATGAAATGATGGGACCAGATGACATGATCTTAGTTTTCTGAATGTTGAGCTTTAAGCCAACTTTTTCACTCTCCTCTTTTACTTTCATCAATAGGCTCTTTAGTTATTCTTCACTTTCTGCCATAAGGGTGGTGTCATCTGCACATCTGAGGTTATTGATATTTCTCCCTGCAATCTTGGTTCCAACTTGTGCTTCTTCCAGCCCAGCGTTTCTCATGATGCACTCTGCATATAAGTTAAATAAGCACTCTGAATGATACTCTTTCTTACAATGAACTATGGAGACTGGCAAGGTTTTAAAGCAATATTTTTAAATTTATCACTGAATGAGGTGATGAGAATGTAAGATTTTTGGAGAGGCCAAGATAAAGTGAAAGGCAACAGTCAAGGAAGTGAAAAGTCAAGGGAACAGTAAAAACGACAGTACAATTATTCACACAATGATACCATATATTTAGTTAATGGAGACTCTCAAGAATATGTGTGTGTGTGTGTGTGTGTGTGTGTTAGTCCCTCAATCGTGTCTGACTTCGCGACCCCATAGACTGTAGCCTGCCAGGCTCCTCTGTCTGTGGAATTTTCCAGGCAAGAATGCTGGAGTAGTTTGCCATTTCTTCCTCCAGGGGATCTTCCCAATCCAGGGATCAAATCCAGTCTATTACCTCTCCTGCATTGGCAAGCAGTTTCTTTACCACAGCATCACTTGGGAAATTCTGATGGGAAATACATTAATCCATAAAACCAATATTTGTACTCCACTTGTTTGTAACAGTAATGTACCTATACATAAAATGATAGTAGAGTTGGACAAATGCAGCATAACACATGAATACATATGAATACAGTACAACAGGAACACAGGAAGAAGCAATTTACTCTGTGGAATGTGGAAGCGATGGGGGTGGGGAGAAGGCTTGCTTTAGATTGGCTTCCATTCCACTGAATTCATTGCAACAATGCAGTTGAAATATATTTAAGTTTCACCAGACCCATAAGAGTCCTAATGACAGCTTCTTTTATTCTGCATTAGGATGTCTTTGCTTTCTCGAATATCAGTTATAGCCACTTCATTTTCATTTTACAGGCAGACACTCTGCTAGAAAATTTCCAAGTGGCAATTTATGGTAATGATATCTGGTTGCAATGCTTAGCATATGGTGAATTTTCCATAATACAGTACTTTGTCTGGTCCTTGCTATGTAATAGTCATGGAACTATACACAATGTTGCTTGACCAGGTGGACCACAATGAGAGCAGGGAGAGGAGAATAGACTCTGTATTTTTTTTTTTCTTGACAGGAAGTTAGAGTTATCATTCAACTTCCTTCTCCATTATGCATTTCTAAGTTTTTAGTGGCCTAGTTGCTAGCCACCTGAATTTTGAAAATTCCTAATGAAACCACCAAGACATAGAACTCAAGACATTTGGATAATCTTTGAGTAAGAGTCATATGTGCATGCTACATGTCTGTTTCTCCGTTGAATGTTCTGTTTTGCTTACATATTCACTACAGCAGTGCTTGCATTAGCTGAATTTTATCTCCGACTCTAGCATACTGGAAATTTAATGCCTAGTAGCAAATTCATTATCACAAAATTATTATGCAACCAAACAATGTGCTTGTCTCATGGAGTTCATTATGAAGTGACTCCATGTAAACTGTGTGAAAAATGAAGGTGGAGAATATGTGGTATTGCATTTTCAGAGAATCTTTGTTTAAAAGCATCTCTCTAGAAATAAATGATGATTTTAGAATTTCGTTAACTCTTTTGGGTCAGCAGGGTACTATTTAGGGCACCAAACAGTTACTTTCTAATTTTCTCATTGAAGTATTTCCTTTCTGACCTAAATGTACTCATGTAGTCATCCAAAGCTTTTATTAACGTGTATGTGGAAATTTTGTAGTTTTTTTCAGCATGAAAATATTCCTCTTTTCTAAGACTGCTTCTTTTCCTCTGAAGCAAAGCTTTCTTTCCCTTCTCTACATCTTTGCTCTTCAATGTTATAGAGCTCCAAAGAAAAAATTCAAGCCACTTATTCCGGCCCATTAACATCTACAAAAAAAATAAGATTGCCCTGTGATCAAATTCAGCAATGCGACGTTAATCAAGGATAGGCACTTCTCTTTCCCACGATGAAGGGCAATGGCAGAAAAGATATGCATGTTTGGTTCTTGTTTATAACTGGCCTGGGTTAGCACTGATTAATATTACAACTGATGAAGGAAATCACCAATAACAAGAGATGATGTTTCTAAAGAGATGATGCTTTTGCTTGGTTGTTCCTCTGTTTGAAATAATAAGATTTGACATGTCCATTCTGTATGCTGTATGCTGGGGGTCACGGGGTCATATCCTGTATGCTGGCAGGTCTCTGGGGTCATGGAAAAATAAGAGTTACTTTTCTTTCTATCTGCCTAGTCTTCTTCCATAATTTAGCAATAAGGCTGCTAGATACTGTTTTCAAATTACTTCTAATCACAGCAATGGTTTCCAATCTCTATTCCCCCTTGTCACATGACCCGATGACAGTTTACTTGGGCCATTCTTATGCACACTTTTGAGGTTTTCAGCAATCCTAGAGTTAAATTCTTTTGTTCTCTTAAGAAAGCCAGAAACTGAGCTGGATAACATAGGTATAACTGAAATCTGTCATTTCCATAAAAAATGTACAAAGGGGATAATTTTTTATTTCTTAACTTTCATAAGTGAGACATTGTTTGATAATTTCTTGCAACTGATAATATCATATCATTGTTTCAGAACCCAGTAGTGGAGAGGGGAAGATTTGATTGATGGGATAGATATAAAATTTAAATCCCTCTGATTCAAAATCTGTGGTGCTTCCTCAAGCCTGTGCATAGTCCCTGCCACTTAAATTGTTTAATATAGTCTTTAATTGCCTAGTGTCCTCCTTGAAGTGTTTTCAATACCAAATCCTTCATGAACCTATAATTCTTATACATTGAAGGATATTGAAGATTATCATTTACATATGTTGTAGGTACACAGTGAACTTTAATTCTATTGATAAAATCACTTTACTCTGATACCTAGGTCTCTCTAATGTAATATTATATTAATTCCCTCTAATGTTATTAAATTGTATGTACAGGTCTGTAAATCTACTCTGACTAGTAATAGAAGCTTTGTATTTTTAACCACAAGTCAAGCTTAAGTCCCCTTTTGAAACCTTTAATCATGTACCACATTTATTCCAAAGTAGTGGCCTTCCTTAAAAGACACAAAATAATTCAGACAGAAGGAGGAAATATGAAAAACTTTTGATTATTTCAAGAAGTATTTTAAGAAGTATATATGTGTGTGTGTGTGTGTATACATATACACATACTTGTATATCAGGGCTTCCCTGATAGCTCAGTTGGTAAAGAATCCGCCTGCAATGCAAGAGACCCTGGTTCAATTCCTGGCTCAGGAAGATCATCTGGAGAAGGGATAGTCTACCCACTCCAGTATTCTTAGGCTTCCCTTGTGGCTCAGCTGGTAAAGAATCTGCTTGCAATGCAGGAGACCTTGATTTGGTCCCTGGGTTGGGAATATCCCCTGGAGTAAAGGTTACCCACTCCAGTATTCCAGCCTGGAGAATTCCATGGACTATATATTCCATGGAGTCACAAAGAGTCGGACAGAACTGAGCGACTTTCACTTTCAAATATACATGTGTATAAATATATATTTGACGTACAATGTTATATTGATTTCTGGTGTACAAAATAATGATTTGTCATTAGTACACATTGTGAAATGTTCACCACAATATGTCATTACCATCTGCCACCATACAAAGTTACAAACATTTTTCTTGTGATTAAAAAGTTTTATGATTTCTTTATTGCTAAACTTTCAAGGGGGCAATACCCTATTATTGACTGTAGTCACCATGCTATAGATTATACATCATGAGTTATTTATTTTATAACTGGAAGTTTGTAATTCTTTATCCCCTCACTCATTTCAGCCACCAGCCAACAATCCTCCACTCTGGCAACCACACATGTATTCTCTGTATCTAAGAGTTTTGTTTTGATTTCTCATATTTGATTAGTTTATTTTTCAGATTCCATTGTGTCAGTGAATACATGGCATTTGTCTTTCTCAGTCCAACTTGTGACTTCCTTAGTGGCCCAGTGGTTAAGACTCCATACTTTGACTGCAGGAAGCAAGGGTTCAGTCCCTGGTCAGGGACCAAAAATCTCACATGCTGCACAGAATTGCCAGTGACTCAGTATGACTTATTTCACTTGGCGTGATACATTCAAGGTTCATCCATATTGATATAAATGGAATGAGTTGATTCCTTTCTATGGCTGAGTAGTATTCCATTCCATCCATATTCCATCAAAAAACTAAGATCATAGCATAAAGTCCCATTACTTCATGGCAAATAGATGGGGAAACTATGGAAATACTGACAGACTTCCTTTTCTTGGGCTCCAAAATCACTGTAGATGATGACTACAGCCATGAAATAAAAAGATGTTTGCTCTTTGGAAGTAAAGTTATGACCAACCTAGACAGCATATTAAAAAGCAGAGACATTACTTTGTTGACCGAAGACCATCTAGTCAAAGCTATGGTTTTTCCAGTAGTCATGTATGGATGTGAGAGCTGGACTATAAAGAAAGCTGAGTGCCGAAGAATTGATGCTTTTGAACTGTGGTGTTAGAGAAGACTATTGAGAGTCCCTTGGACTGCAAGGAGATCAAGCCAGTCAATCCTGAAGGAAATCAGTCCTGAATATTCATTGGAGAGACTGATGCTGAAGCTGAAGCTCCGATACTTTGGCCACCTGATGCAAAGAACTGACTCATTGGAAAAGACCCTGGTGCTGGGAAAGATTGAAGGCAGGAGGAGAAGGGGACGACAGAGGATGAGATGGTTGGATGGCATCCCCAACATGAGTTTGAGCAAGCTCTGGGAGTTGGTGATGGCCAGGGAATCCAGGTGGGCTGCAGTCCATGGAGTCACAAAGAGCTGGATACAACTGGGCAACTGAACTAAACAGAACTGAGTATTCCATTGCATATATGTATCACATCATCTTTACCCATTCATTCATTGATGGACATTTAGATTATTTCCACATCTGGGCTATGGTAAATAATTCTGTGATGAAAATAGGGGCTGTTTATATTTTCAAATTAGTTTTTATTTTCTTCAGGTAAATACCGAGAAGTAAAATGCTGGATGATATAATACTCCTATTTTATGTTTTTCAAGGAACATCAGTTATTATACACTATAATTTTCTCACGGGAATTAGAAGCTGAAACTGGTGGAGAATGTGAGGACCCTAGAGCCACCCCAGTAACTATGGATGTTTGACTAAGGCAGAGAAGGTAGTTCCTGGACACATTTTCTGAAAATGGTAAGTTCCTTTTGCTCTGTCTGATTGGGTGAGATTTGGCTGAAGGATGGGTGGAAGGTCCCTTTGTCCACCTACTCAAATCCTACTATAGTGAACAAATGTGGAGAGGACACAAAATGACATTATCTATTCCAAAGTGTTGTTGTGAGGTTGAGAAAAATACTACACATACTATTAACATAAAACTGTCTACAAAATTAGCTATTGGTTTATGTGAAATAACTCAGCAAGTAACTACTTGATATTGCTTTTACCACTCCATTAATTCTAATCAATTTGCATTAGATTTATATTCTTTTCTGATGGTGTCCAAAATGTCATTTGCCCAGATAAAGTGTATCAAAGGCATATTTACTTACAGAAGATTCAACTCAGGTAATGAGACGTGATCGCTAAAAGTACTGATATACTGAAGTTTAGGAAATTTACTCTGATTGTGTCATGATCTTGTTGATGGTCAGTATTGTTAATTTTATTCTGCAATGCCAATGCTTATTCACTTTTCTCAAGTATTTTTTTGTTCAGCATTTTTGACTAGCTGCTGGAGTTGCTAGGGAGAACTGAACTCTGAAGAATACAAATAATTTACAAATCACAGTGTATTCATTGGATGCTATCTTAACTTCTTAACACAGCTGTCTCACAGAGCTTGGGGAAAGAGGGGGAGAAAGAACAAAATATATAAATTTGGCTTAGGCTTTCCTTCCATTTAATGATGTGTTCTGAAGAGAGCAGAAGGTAGGAGAAAATACTGATCTTTAATTGTGAATGTCATAAACAAATACAACTTGTCACTCACAAGTGAATAGTTTCAGTAACTTATATTTTTCAGGGACAGAGAATAGAGATAATTATAAAATCTTCATATGTTTGAATTCAACATGTACGTATGAAAGTGAAAGTGAAGGTTGCTCAGTCGTGTCCAACTCTTTGTGACCCCATGGACTATACAGTATAGTCCATGGAATTCTTCAGGCCAGAATACTGGAGTGGGTAGCCTTTCCTTTCTCCAGGGTATCTTCCCAAACCAGGGATTGAACCCAGGTCTCCTGCATTACAGGCAGATTCTTTACAAGCTGAGCTATACATGTACATATATTTCAAACATGTTTAAATTTTATTATTATCTTCATTAGGCAAAGACTCACCCCCTTTTCTGTAATTATTTCTTATGATTTCTTTTGTTATTTCTTTTGCTACTTTTATTTATTTATTTTTTACTAAAGTGAGAGGATTCCATTATACTTCAGCATCCAGTTCAATCCTGGCTTTCTTAGAGAGGTAGAATTGAGTTTGTAGTTGTAGGCAAACTTGGCATCATACATGAGAATATATAAGTCACAGGAGTGTCATCACTCACATGTGACAAAGAGAGACAGAGTTTGGAATCTGTTGCTCTAATAGAGGGAATGTGAGGGAGCTGTCTTGTATCCAGCCTTATGGCTAAAACACAAAGAAGACCAGGCAGATGGGAAGAAAAAGAACACTTATGCTTTAGAAGCCTTGCCAACATACAAGCCTCCTTCCAGAGGGACATGCCAAATCCCATGATTTCAAACAGGGATAACCAAGTACAAGTTCTGTCTCCTTAGAAACTCTTAATCTAGGTAATTTCCATCATCAGGTACAATTTTAGTCAGTTCTAACCCAGGCCATCTATAAACAATGAGCAAATACATCTTTCTTTCCGAACATGGCCCTTCATCATGGGAAAGAGAAGTACCTGTCTTTGATTAACATTATACAATTGAATTTGATCATCAGGCAATCTCATTGTTCATAGACTCTAATAGAAAAAAATAAAAGGCTTGAATTTTGATCTTAGAAGCTTTGTTACATTAATGGAAAATGAAGAAGAAAGAAAGCTTTTCTTCAGAGGTAAGAAAAGGAAGAGAAAATAACATTGTCAATAGAAAAAACCATCAGCACACCTAGATTCAGATACAACACAGATGTTGTTCAGTCACTCAGTCATGTCCAACTCTTTGTGGATCCATGGACTGTAGCACATCAGGCTTCCCTGTCCTTGACTCTCTCCTGGTGTTTGCTCAAACTCACATCCATTGAGTCAATAGTGCCATCCAAACATCTCATCCTCTGTTGCCCCCTTCTCCTCCAAAAATGTGGAATTGTCAAAAATAGAGTTTCATGTAACTGTGATTAATATTTTTAAGGGCCAAATTGGAAAAATATGATAACATTTATGAACACTCATGGGGAACTGAGATGAAAATGCTAATAAAAAAATAAAATGGAAGTTCTAGAAATGAAAATGCAATAACAAAAATGAAAAATGCTTTTCAAAACCCATCAGTAGACTTGATGCAGCTGAAGAAAGCATCAATGAATTTGAAATATATCAATAGAAATTATACAAAACTGAAACTTGCAGAGAACACAAAATGGGGAAGGGAACAAATCAGGGCTCTTAAGAGTCATGAGATGTAAGAAATGCCATATGACCCAGCAATCCCACTGTTGGACATACACACTGAGGAAACCAGAATTGAAAGAGACATGTGTACTGCAATGTTCATTGCAGCACTATTTACAATAGCCAGAACATGGAAGCAACCTAGATGTCTGTTGGCAGACAAATGGATAAGAAAGCTGTGGTACATAACACAATGGAATATTACTCAGCTATTAAAAAACACATTTAAATCAGTTCTAATGAGGTAGATGAAACTGGAGTCTATTATATGGAGTGAAGTAAGTCAGAAAGAAAGCCACCAATACAGTATGTTAATGCATACATATGGAATTTAGAGAGATGGTAACAGTGACCGTATATGCGAGACAGCAAAGGAGACACATATATAAAGAACAGACATTTTGACTCTGTGGGAGAAGGCGAGGGTGGGATGATATGAGAAAATGACATTGAAACATGTATCAGTTCAGTTCAGTCGCTCAGTCATGTCCGACTCTTTGCGACCCCATTAATCACAGCACGCCAGGCCTCCCTGTCCATCACCAACTCCCGGAATTCACTCAAACTCATGTCCATCTCGTTGGTGATGCCATCCAGCCATCTCATTCTCTGTCGTCCCCTTCTCCTCCTGCCCCCAATCCTTCCCAGCATCAGAGTCTTTTCCAGTGAGTCAACTCGTCGTATTGGAGTTTCAGCTTTAGCATCAGTCCTTCCAATGAACACCCAGGATTGATCTCCTTTTGCCATATGTAAAAGAGATCACCAGTCCAAGTTTGATTCATGAAACAGGGCACTCAAAGCTGGTGCACTGGGACAACCCTGAGGGATGGGATGGGGAGGGAGGTGGGAGGGAGTTTCAGGATGGGGGACACATACACCCATGGCTGATTCATGTCAATGTATGGCAAAAACCACTACAGTTTTGTGAAGTAATTAGCCTCCAATAAAAATAAATTAATAAATTGAAAAAAAGTCATGAGATAAAGCTGCCAAAAATATATATGCTTGGAATACCATAAAAAGAAGAGAGAAAGGGGGGAAGAATATGCAAAGAGATAATGGTCGTGAATGTTCCAAAACTAAAGAAAGAATTTAAATCATAGATCCAGAAACATCTGAGAATACTGAACTGAATAATACTTAGAAAAACTCATATAAAACTCAGGAAACATACTCAGGTACATAATATTCAAATTGATAAAAATCGAAAGTAAAGAAAAAAATCTTGAAATCAGTCAGAGAAAAATAAAAATGAATTATGATGCATTCTGTAATTTGCACAACCCTGAAATGCAGTATCCAAAGTGAAGGAAACCAGAGTCAAATGGCTTTGTAACTGCATGATTTTATTTCTATGGCATTCTCAAATCTATGCTAAACTCTAAGCACAGAAAACATAAAAGTGGTTTCTAAGGATTAGGGTGAAAAGTGATGAGAAGGGCTAGAGAGGGGCAGTATGGAAGATCTGTGGTTGATGGAAGTTGTGTATATCTTAATTATGGTGGTGACTGCATGACTGTACACACCTGTCAAACTTGCAGAATTGAGGAATGTAAATTAGAAAAGCCAGTATGGGAGTTCTTAAAATACTAAAAGTAGAGTTGCCATCTAATCCAACTATCCAAATCCTGGGCAACTATCTGGAAAAAAATGAGAACTCTAATTCAAAAAGATACATGTACCCCTATATGTATGGCAGCACTATATACAGTAGCCAAGACAAGGAAGCAATCAACATGTTCATCAACAATTGAATGGATGAAGAAAATATATAGGAAATGGAATATTACTCAGCCATAAAAAAGAATGAAATAATGCCACTTGCAGCAACATGGATGGGCCTAAAGATGAACATACTAAGTGATGTCAGACAAAGACAAATATCATATGATATCAGTTATATATGGAATCTAAAAATAGTGCACTTGACTGTGATATGGGGAATCTAGCCCACAATCAAGGAACTATCACTAAGGATGATGCAATTCAAATTATTTATTTTACAAGTGACAGAACTGAGTTTTGGAGGGATTAAATAACTTTCTTAATATGCAATATGAGTAGGGAGCTGGCTCTGAGAATCCGTCCTGAAATTTCTGACTCTGTTATGTCATTAAGCAGTTAAATTTAAAATCAAAGCCATCTAAATTTTGATGGGGTCAAATTCCCTGGTACTTCTTTCTGATCCTGTATTTTCCACCTACCACTCTGGGAATGCTGTATTTCCTAATTCCTTAATGGTGTAGGGAACCTTCATAGCAAGCAATGATGCTCTTTATTTTTGAGAGTCATGCTTATAACAAGCATTATGGTAATTAATGATATAAATGCAGATTTTGATGTTTTTGCTAAAATAGCTAGAGATAACACATTGTTAGTAGAAATCAGAGATTTTTACCTTGTAAAATATGCAACACTTTAGCATGCTATATCCAAAATCATTCTTTTCACCAATAAAAGAAAAAATAGTTGGCCATTTACCTATGGGGCTTTGAAAGAAACAGGGGTACATCCTAACGTCATAACAATGTCTCCGAAATAGTGGTCCAGTCTCTGTACTCCTGGAATGAGAATTCTGTGAATAAGAAGTTTCATTTCAGTGTTGCTAGTTTATTTCTTACAGGAGGATAATGTTATATAATTTCTGTTGTATTATTTATTTTTAGTTTCTCTCCAGACTCTGTGTGTCCTAAGCATCTAAGCCATCCTGTGGATGTATAATTTTCAGTCTACTCTTAACTGCCAGATTCTTGCCTCTCTCTGAACCTAGCTTAATCCATTCCATTTGAAAGTCAGGGTGACATCAGCGCCTAATAAATTTTGGTTCAATCAGGGGCATAGCCCTATAAAGTGAGTAAGTTACTGAAATGGTATAAAATGAGTTAATAATATCTCATAAAACTTTCTTGAGAGTCTACTCAAATAAGAATGCCATCATCTAGAAGCTTTTCTCCCTGACTCTTTGTCTTAAATGTCTGTATATTATGCAGTTGGTGTTGTACTTCTGTGCTATCTGCTAGGCATCTTCCATTTGCTTCTCCAAACCAGCTTCTATACTTCTTCAACCTGATGTTTTCCAACCTGGGGTATTCATTAATGGACCACTTTGCCTTTTCACTATATGTGTAGAGTTTGTCCAGTGAGAGGCTCAGTAGAGTGGAGGTTGGGATGACTGAGGTCAGTGTTTCTTTCTTCAGCTCTTTCTTTGACAGGCTGAAGTGAACTGACTATGTCTTTTTACCAAAGATCATAGCTGGTACTAGGAAGCCTTCTGCCTATTCCTTTTGTGTCTTAGGTCTGATAATGGCTCCTTCTCCTTGCCCCTTTAGACCAAAGGTGGTCACCCTGCTGTATGTAGCTTTGGAATACTACAGTATGTCATCTTGATGTTAGTTTTAATCTTGCCCATACTTTTGTAAACAGTACCTTTTAGGCACGATGGCTCCTGAATAACTAAAATATGATGTTATTCAAATGCTCAAATTATCTTTCATCCCCACTGTCAGGCTCAGTTTCAGAAATACTCCAGGAGCCTAAAAGATGAAGAACAGAAAACTAGAGAGGAGGCAAGGTGCTGTGATAATTCTGTCACTTCTCCATCAGGGATCAGCCCTCTCTGGGGATCATGGCAAGAAAATAGATCAGAATAAAGACACATGCTTTCTTAACAAAAAAATAAATACATTAAAGAAAATTTTTTTCACAGGGAAAAGTGTCTAGAAAAAAGAAAACTAAACTACATCACTTTAGCAAATTTGAAAGGTATAAAGAAAGGGAGATATCATTTATTGTAATGTAGGCTGAACTGACAAGAAATTAAGAATAGTTACTTCTTAGGTGGTTCCTAGAATAGATTTATTAATGAAATCTTCCACCTGTATGGAGGGAGTGTGATGATTATATATTTAAGGGGAAAAATTCCCCTTAAATATACCAAAAATAATGTTGTTTTTTATTTTAAATTATAGCTAGCAGAAGATACAGGCCAGAAAATACCTTTTGGTATTCTGATGAGAAACCCTCAATATTCAGGATGCATAAAATGTATAAAATAGAACACATCAATACTTTAGGTCACCAGATTTTTAAAAACTTCTTGATGTGATATAACATTTGAATTGTTTATTCCTTTTAAGTATCAGTATCCTAATCACAAGAATATGCAAAATAGGTCACTAACACCTACCACTTATGTCTGTTTTAAGAAATAACTAAATTCCATATGTACAGAGCTTGGCACAAAAAGGCAGCACAAAAAAAGAGAAGAAAAAAAAAAGATGATTTTCTTTCTCACTCTTTTGGACAAAAACATTTTAACTTTGTCTCTCTCCTTACCACTACTTCCCTGGTGACTCAGTGGTAAAGAATCTGCCTGCAATGCAGGAGACACAGATTTGATCCCAGGGTCAGAAAGATCTCCTGGAGAAAGAAATGGCAACTGACTCCAGTATTCTTGTCTGAGAAATCCCATGGACAGAGGAGCCTGGTGGGCTGCAACCAATGCTTACCGCATTTTGCCTCAGCTGTTTTCTTCTCCTAGACTGACCCCATTTCACACTTTAGTGTTTATCACAAATCTATATTCTACCAATCATTCTAGGAAGACATCCCAAAGACCACCTCACCCTTGAAGTCTTTCCAGATTCTCTTGTCTGGACCCTTCCCTGCATTGTTTACCATTTGTTTGTAACACTGAAGATGTTGCTGCTAAGTCACTTCAGTCGTGTCTGACTCTGTGCAACCCCATAGATGGAAGCCCAAGAGGCTCCCCCATCCCTGGGATTCACCAGGCAAGAACCCTGGAGTGGGTTGCCATTTCCTTCTCCAAGGAAGCATACGGAGCTTGATTTGATTGTTGAAGGGTTAAGAATTATTTAGGTGGGGAATATAGATCTAATAAGAACAGAAGAGGCCAAGATGTGGTATTAAAAATAACCTATATTTTTGAATGGGGAATGAGAGAATAATGCTGATAATCCATTACTGATAAATATTCATCATCACCAGTCACGGAGCAAATGATACCTGCTATGAACCAGGCGCTTTAGAAGTAAGTATATAAAGTTGTGAAAGATGCGTGGTCTGTTTTGAAGAGGTTTATGTGATATGATTTTTTTTTCTTGTAGTAGAAGAGGATTTGCATTAATCCATCCACCTTCCCTCCCTGGAGATTGTCAGCATGTTTGCATATCAATTGCTTTGTGTTCTGAATACCATTTACAGCCATGAATTTTGTATTGATCACTGAACCACACAGAAGCAAACCCTAATCTCATCATCTTATTTGTAACAATCTCTCTCCCTTAAAAAAGAGAAACTTAATTCTCCTCCCTCCACTCCCAGGTACATATACCTCTGGGAGTATACTATATATACCAAAGTACCAGGGAGTGACAGAGGATGAGACAGTTAGATAGCATCACTGCCACTATGGACATGAATCTGAGCAAACTCTGGGAGCTAATGAAGGACAGGGAAGCCTGGTGTGCTGCAATTCATGGGGTCTCAAAGAGTCAGACATGACTTAATGATTGAACAACAACAACAGAGTAAAATGTTAATCCAAAGGACAAGCATAATTTATTTTCTAAAATGTTGGGTAATTTTAAATAGTAATTTTACATTAAAGTCTAGATACAGTATGGACTAGAAAGTTACCATAGTACTTATCTTGAGACAAAATATCAGCATTCATAGAAATTGAACACTTATACTGGCTATTTCATCTTTTTTCCCAAAAGTCTTGGTTTACAAATAAACTCTCTGCTGCTCTTAGGAATTCTTCATTGGGAGAAAGTGAGTATACTTGCTTTAGTTGATGATCAGATTATTAGGCCAGTAAGTGTTCAATTTGGATTTGCATCTGCCAGTCATCTGAAGGTCACATTAAAATATGGTTCCTCCACCAGCACAGAGTAGAGTGATGAGAATATTCAGGTTTATTATTTGTGGATCTGGGGTCATGGGTTAAGGGATTTGGCCTCTATGTAGAGCTAGCTATTAAAAGTTATGGAACGTGTCATCCTAGGCAAGTTGAGTCAAGCCTCCTCACAATTCCATTTCTGACTAACATTTTAAGACGTGCTTTTAGATTGACTAAGATTATATTTTCTAAAACGTCAGCACAAGGCACTGTGAAGGCATCCTTAGTGGCTTAGTCTTTCAGAAAATCAATGTCAGAAACTCAGGCCTAGTCCTCTTGTAATATCAAACTACATCACTGTCCATTTCAAAACCTACTTTGCAAGGATTTAATATTATTTTGATGATGTTCCATTATGTAAATATTGTACAGAAACACCCTTTACCAAACTTGAGCTGCAAATAGAGTAAGTTGTATGCTCTTAATCTTGCCCATTTTATTTCATTATTTAGATGCTCTCTGCTTTGTTTTCTGAATTAAAGAATGTTTCTTTTCTTTTATTCTAACTGCTTCTCTGGACATTGCTGGGCCTTCCCCAGTTTGGAGATTCAATGGGCTCTTACAAAAACCCTTACCATAAGCAACAATCAGAAAAGTTAGAGCAAATGTAGAATTTGACATTGCCACTACTTGGAAGACAAACTTCATGTATAGCAGAGGGCAACTGATAACTGCTCGAGGCAATGATAGTCATACCCTAGTTGTGTATTTGGACATAGACCATATAGCATAGTGGTTAAACATGTGATCTTTAATATTAAAGAGGACCAGGCTTAACTTTATCCCATGACATTTAATAAAAGTTTAATTTTGGGTGAATTATTTGAGTAAATCAAGTTTTCTAATCTGTAAAATGGGTACAATGGGAATGCTGATCTTATAAATTTGTCATGTTAATGAAACGGGACCATATTTGTATGACACAAAGATAGTCTTTATTAATATGATGTTAATGTTCTGTTTCCAAACATTCATCATTTTCTTTACTTTCTTTCTGTTTCTTCTTTGTAGGCCTAAATTTTGTGATTATCCTGAAAATTTTTCTTTCAGTTTCTAAAAGTCTATTGTCCTACCTAGCTGGGACCTCTTCACACCTCCTTTGACCAGGCTATTTGGACACTAGACTCTCCTGTGCATTCTAGTTTGTTTAGATACTCTGATTTTGTTATCAGCATCATTCTATAATCTATAATACACTTTTTTTCTTCCATACAAATAGTTTTTCATTTTGCTCTCTCACCTGCGCACCAGCCTGGTCACGTTGCTCATTGTGCATCCTGGCTCTTAGTAGTAGTGTTAGGTGCTCAGTCGTGTCCCACTCTTTGCGACCCCATGGACTATAGCCCCCAGGCTCCTCTGTCCATGGGATTCTCCAGGCAAGAATCCCGGAGTGGGTTGCCATGCCCTTCTCCAGGGGATCTTCCTGACCCAGGGATCAAACCTGGGTCTCCTTCACTGCAGGCAGATTCTTTATCATCTGAGTCACCAGGAAAGCCCAAAGTGTTAGCTGCTAAGTTGTGTCCAAATCTTTATACCTCGTGGGCTGTAATAGAATACTGGAGTGGGTAGCCATTCCTTTCTCCAGGAGATCTTCTGACCCAGGGATTGAACCCAGATCTCCAATGTTGCAGGCAGGTTCTCTACTGTCTGAGCCACCAGAGAAGTCAATCTTGGCTCTTGGACTCTTCTTACCTACTATCTGTAGTTGTACGCTCGCTGCAAATGCCAACTCGTGGACTGTGAAATCTGTCTCTAGCAATCCACGGTTTCATGGTTTCTTTATGTCTTCTTCTCTTTCTTCAGACTAAAGAATGCTAGGGTTAGTCACTCAGTTATGTCTGACTCTTTGCAACCCCCATGGACTGTAGCCTGCCAGGAGTCTTCTGTCTATAGAATTCTCCATGCAAGAATATTGGAATGAATAGCCATTCCCTTCTCTAGGGGATGTTCCCAACACAGGGATCGAACCCAGGTCTCCTTCGTAGCAGGCAGATTATCATCTAAGCTACCAGGGAAGCCCAGAAGAGTCAGATATTATTTTTTTCCTATAGAAGACTATAGTTCAATAGGAAAAAAAAATCTGACTGAAAATCATTAGCTTTTCAACCTTCCTTAAAAGTCTTCAAGACAAAATTTTCATCTATCTTGGCACATGCAGAGATGGTCTTATTCTTCACCTCAGTTAGAAAATATAGCTTTTCTTCTCTTCAAAGCTGACTGATTCAATACTAGTATTATGGATGACACCTAAGGCAAGAAATCAAGTTGCTTAATGCCATATTTGTTTGCTGGTTTCTAAGAAGTCTCTATTCAGAAATTTCTTTGAAAGTTTGAGAAAAATTCAGGGTAGATCTTAGGTGGATAAGAGCAGCACAGAGAATGGAGTAATAGTCTCTACTCATAATGAGAAGACAAGATAATTATTTTACAGTCTAGCCCTTGATCGGAGAAGGCAATGGCAAGCCACTCCAGTACTCTTGCCTAGAAAATCCCATGGACAGAGGAGCCTAGTGGGCTACAGTTCATGGGGTCGCTACTAGTCAGATTAGACTGAGCGACTTCACTTTCACTTTTCACTTTCACACATTGGAGAAGGAAATGGCAACCCACTCTAGTATTCTTACCTGGAGAATCCCAGGGATGGCGGAGCCTGGTGGGCTGCCGTCTATGGGGTCGCACAGAGTCGGACACGACTGAAGCGACTTAGCAGCAGCAGCAGCAGCCCTTGATAATTATCCAGAAAAAAAATTTATTACAAACTTGCTGCTTTCAGAACCTGTTCTAGTACCTAAGGGATTGATGAAGAATATCAATAATTAGATAAAGAAAGATCCCTTAAGATGAAATCGTACTCAAGGTTAATAAGAACTATGAGTAGAATAGTTTCATTCCTTGTGATCTGAGAGGTAGAAGGAACTTTCCTCAAATTCCTAGTTAAAATATCTACCTACTCCACTTGGTCATATATCAATTATTTATACTTCATTCAAATTACAGGAATATATTTCTTCCAAGAGGGGCTTTCCCCATTTCAGATTACATATAATACTGAAAGGAGTGAGCATCGCATTTATATTATTCTTATGCTTTTCTGATCTGTTAATGAATTGCTATTATGCTCTTCAGTTGATGGACAATTCAAAGCAGATAAATATAGGCAAGGAGAGAAGAAAATAAAGAGTATTGGACTCATCTACACATGAGTAGAAAGGTGAGTGGAGAGGAGATAGGAAGGCACTGAAGGTAAACTAGTTTTATTTCACCATTTGGGTGGTACGTTTTTCTGCATCAGTTTAGTTCAGTTCAGTTGCTCAGTCATGTCTGACTCTTTGCGACCCCATGGACTGCAGCATGCCAGGCTTCCCTGTCCATCACCAATTTCCAGAGCTTGCTCAAACTCATGTCAATCCCGTCAGTGATGTGAGCCAACCATCTCGTCCTATGTCATCCACTTCTCCTTCTGCCTTCAATCTTTCCCAGCATCAGGGTCTTTTCCAGTGAGTTAGTTCTTAGCAGCAGGTAGGCAAAGTATTGAAGCTTCAGCTTCAGCATCATTCCCTCCAATGGGTAGTCAGGACTGATTTCCTTTAGGATTGACTGGTTGTATCTCCTTACAGTCCAAGGGACTCTCCAGAGTCTTCTCCAATACCACAGTTCAAAGTTCTTCAGTGCTCAGCTTTCTTTATAGTCCAGCTCTCACATCCATACATGACTACTGGAAAAACCATAGCTTTGACTATACGGATGTTTGTTGGCAAAGTAACGTTTCTGGTTTTTAACATGCTGTCTAGGTTTGTCCTAGTTTTTCTTCCAGGGAGCAAGTGCCTTTTAATTTCACGACTGCAGTCACTATCTACAGTGATTTTGGAGCCCGAGAAAAGAAAGTCTGTCATGTTTCCATTTTTTCCCTGTTTATTTGCCATGAAGTGATGGGACCCAATGCCATGATCTTAGTTTTTTGAATGTTGATTTTTAAGCCAGCTTTTTCACTCTTTTCTTTCACTTTCATCAAGAGGTTTTTCAGTTCCTCTTGTCTTTCTGTCATAAAGGTGGTGTCATCTGCATATCTGAGGTTCTTGATATTTCTACCGGCAATCTTGACTTCAGCTTGTACTGCACCCAACCTGGCATTTCGCATGAGGTGTACTCTGTGTATAAGTTAAATAAGCAGGGTGACAGTATACACCTTGATGCACTCCTTTCCCAATTTGGAACCAGTCCATTGTTCCATGTCCAGTTCTAACTGTTGCTTCTTTACCTGCATACAGATTTCTCAGGAGGCAGGTAAGGTGGTCATGTGTTCCCATCTCTTTAAGGATTTTCCATAATTTGTAATGATCCACACAAAGACTTTGGTGCAGTCAATAAAGCAGAAGTAGATGCTTTTTCTGGAATTCGCTTGCTTTTTCTATGATCCAACAGATGTTGGCAATTTGATCTCTGGTTCCTCTGCCTTTTCTAAATCCAGCTTGAACATCTGGAAGTTCTCGGTTCACATATTGTTGAAGGCTAGCTTGGAGAATTTTGAGCGTTACTTTGCTGGCATGTGAGATGAGTGCAGTTGTGCAGTAGTTTGAAAATTCTTTGGCATTGCCTTTCTTTGGGATTAGAATGAAAGCTGACATTTTCCAGTCCTGTGGCCACTGCTGAGTTTTCCAAATTTGCTGGCATATTGAGTATAACACTTTCACAAGGTCATCTTTTAGGATTTGAATTAGATCAACTAGAATTCCATCCCCTCCAGTAGCTTTGTTCATAGAGATGCTTCCTAAGGCCCACTTGACTTTGCATTCCAGGATGTCTGGCTCTAGGTGTGTGATCACACCGTCATGATTATCTGGATTGTGAAGGTCTTTTTTTGTCTAGTTCTTCTGTGTATTCTTGCCATGTCTTCTTAATATCTTCTGTTTCTGTTAGGTCCATACCATTTCTGTCCTTTATCGAGCCCATCTTTGCATGAAATATTCCCTTGGTATCTCTAATTATCTTGAAGAGACCTCTGTCTTTCCCGTTCTATTGTTTTCCTCCATTTCTTTGCATTGATCACTGAGGAAAGCTTTCTTATCTCTCCTTGCTATTCTTTGGAACTCTCCATTCAAATGGGTATATCTTTCCTTTTCTCCTTTGCCTTTCACTTCTCTTCTTTTTATAGCTATTTGAGGCCTCCTCAGACAACCATTTTGCCTTTTTGCATTTTTTTTTCCTGGGGATTGTCTTGATCACTGCCTCCTGTAAAATGTCAGGAACCTCTGTCCATAGTTCTTCAGGCACTCTCTCTATCAGATCTAATCTCTTGAATCTAATCCCTTGAATCTACAGTCAGTTCCACTGTATAATCATAAGGGATTACTTTAGGTCATACCTGAATGATCTAATGGTTTTCCCTACTTTCTTCAATTTAAGTCTGAATTTGACAATAATTAGTTCATGTGTATCAAATAATCATATTAAACAAGTTTATTATATTCAATATTTTATTAAAATATATAAAAGTGAAAAGAATTAAAAGAAAATCCCTGCAAACTATACTCATTTTGTGATGGGAAGGAAGTACTGCTGTTGGGGTGGCAAAACATTTTTGGGTTAAACTAACAGGGACTGAAAGAAAAGAAGAATTAAACAAGAAGAAGGAAGAGTCTTCTTCCTTTTCCAGCCTTGAACCTCCCTCTAACTACTCCTGTTGGCACAGCCTATCAAAGAGCCTGCAGTCAAAGCATAGATGTGGTTGCAAAATTCCAGATAAGAGATAACAAAAGTCATCTCTTATCATAATTGACTCACAGGATCAATTCCACAGCTTCCTATTTTATACAGTTCAGCTGACTAAGACTTGATGCAAACACACAGCAGGCAAAAAGAGGATATGATTCTAATGAAGGCATAGTTTTATTTTAATATATTATTAATACCAGGTTTACATGTGCTCGTTCATTTTCCAAAATAAAATATCATTTACAGTGCGAGTGAAATTCAAGATGAATTCAAGAAATAGCCATCTCTATGCACAATCTTTAAAATCTAATTTTAAAGATTAAAATTCACATAGCCCTACACCTCATGGGATGAGTTGACTCACTTGAAAAGACTCTGATGCTGGGAGGGATTGGGGGCGGGAGAAGAAGGGGATGACAGAGAATGAGATGGCTGGATGGCATCACCGACTCGATGGACATGAGTTTGAGTGAACTCCGGGAGTTGGTGATGGACAGGGAGGCCTGGCGTGCTGTGATTCATGGGGTCACAAAGAGTCGGACACGACTGAGTGACTGAACTGAACTGAACTGAACAACATCAAAATTACACTTATTAATTATGCACCATGATATAAATGTTCAAGAAGAAATACCTGGGAGATAATACGTTGGATCAACACCATGAAAATGACCATGATGAGGAAGTCAGTGTTCATTTCAAAGAAATGCTGCACAGGGTTGCTTTCACACCGTGTTTTATTGAATTTCTTTGTCTTTGTGGTATAAGCTGCTTAAGAGAAAAAGAACAGAAATAAGTAAACTTTTTGGCTTCTTCAAGTCCAATAATTATATTTCTGTACATTATGGCACATCTAGGAAATGCTACCAAGTAATTCCTCCACCTGGTTACCTCAAGTCATTATCAAATCTTTGAAATGGGCTATCAAGGTCTATCTCACTTTCTCTGTTTTGTTACTAAAACACAGAATAAAGGAGCAGAACAATGCCTCAAACTGACAGAGGGTCAGTAAATTTTGTTAACTGACACCTGACTGGATGGATAGATGGAAGGAAGGGTAAATGAAAGAATGAATAAATAAGGAGTTTTCGTGGATTGTTGTGGGGTGTATGAGAGCTCTTGCTATATCCTACTTAAAAATTGAAAAAGATTGTGTGATGGTTAATTTCATGTGTCACCTTGACTGGGACACAGATAGAGTACCTGGACATTTGGTTGAACATTATTCTGGCTGTTTCTGTGGGAGTGTCTTTAGATGAGATTTACATTTAAATCCATGGACTGAGTAAAGCTGATTGCCATCCTTATTGTGGATGGGCTTCACCCAATCAGTCAAAGGAAGGCCTAAATAAAAGCAAGAATACCTACTCCTGAGTAAGAGAGAATTCATCCTGCCAGGCTACCTTCGAACTGGGACATTGGCTTTTCTGTGCCTTTGAGCTTCACGTGAAATATTAGTTCCTCCTGTGTCTCGAGCCTGCTGACCTTCACATAAGAAATAAACTGGGTGCTTCCTATTTAATAAGTCTTTGAAATGAGCTTAGAACTATACCACTGACTCTCTTGGGGTTTCATCTTGCCAACTCACTCTACAGATTTTGGGACTTCTCAGTCTCCATAGTCTCGTGAGACAATTCCTTATAATCTCTCTGTCTCTGTTTCTGTCTCTGTCTCCATCTCTCCCTTGACCTCACATGTAGCTACAGATATAGATACACATAAACCCACATATAGACACACTGCATTACTCATACTTATTGGTCTTGTGTATCTCTGGAGAACTCTGACTAATACGAAAAGTGACTCAAATAAATGAAGCAAAGAGACAAAATAGAGATTGAAGACCTCCTGGCTTTTCAATTTGAACTTGCAATTTATATGCTACCTTTCTCCTTAGAGCCACAGTCAGCTCCTGGTCTTGTTTTTGCTAACTGTATAGAGCTTCTCCATCTTTGGCTGCAAAGAATATAATCAATCTGATTTCGGTGTTGACCATCTGGTGATGTCCATGTGTAGAGTCTTCTCTTGTGTTGTTGGAAGAGGGTGTTTGCTATGACCAGTGCGTTCTCTTGGCAAAACTCTATTAGCCTTTGCTCTGCTTCATTCCGTGCTCCAAGGCCAAATTTTCCTGTTACTCCAGGTGTTTCTTGACTTCCTACTTTTGCATTCCAGTCCCCTAGAATGAAAAGGACATCTTTTTTGGGTGTTAGTTCTAAAAGGTCTTGTAGGTCTTCATAGAACTGTTCAGCTTCGTATTCTTCAACATTACTGGTTGGGGCATAGACTTGGATTACTGTGATATTGAATGGTTTGCCTTGGAAATGAACAGAAATCATTCTGTCATTTTTAAGATTGCATCCAAGTACTGCATTTCGGACTCTTTTGTTGACCATGATGGCTACTCCATTTCTTCTAAGGGATTCCTGCCCACAGTAGTAGATATAATGGTCATCTGAGTTAAATTCACCCATTCCAGTCCATTTTAGTTCACTGATTCCTAGAATGTTGATGTTCACTCTTGCCATCTCCTGTTTGACCACTTCCAATTTGCCTTGATTCATGGACCTAACATTCCAGGTTCCTATGCAATATTGCTCTTTACAGCATTGGACCTTGCTTCTAGCATCAGTCACATCCACAACTGGGTATTTGTTTTGCTTTGGCTCCATCCCTTCATTCTTTCTGGAGTTATTTCTCCACTGATCTCCAGTAGCATACTGGGCACCTACCAACCTAGGGAATTCCTCATTCACTATCCTATCATTTTGCCTTATGATACTGTTCATGGGGTTCTCAAGGCAAGTATACTGAAGTGGTTGGCCATTCCCTTCTCCAGTGGACCACATACTGTCAGGGAAAACCAATAAACCATTCAGATATGACCTAAATCAAATCCCTTATGATTATACAGTGGAAGTAAGAAGTAGATTTAAGGGTCTAGATCTGATAGAGTTCCTGATGAACTCTGGATGGAGGTTCGTGACATTGTACAGGAGACAGGGACCAAAACCATCCCCATGGAAAAGAAATGCAAAAAAGCAAAATGGCTGTCTGAGGAGGTCTTACAAATAGCTGTGAAAAGAAGAGAAGCGAAAAGTAAAGGAGGAAAGGAAAGATATAAGCATCTGAATGCAGAGTTCCAAAGAATAGCAAGGAGAGATAAGAAAGCCTTCCTCAGCGATCAATGCAAAGAAATAGAGGAAAACAACAGAATAGGAAAAACAAGAGATCTTCTCAAGAAAATTAGAGATATCAAGGGAACATTTCATGCAAAGATAGGCTCGATAAAGGACAGAAATGGTATGAACGTAACAGAAGCAGAAGATATTAAGAAGAGGTGGCAAGAATACACAGAAGAACTGTACAAAAAAGATCTTCACGATGAAGATAATCATGGCGTGATCACTCACCTGGAACCAGACATCTTGGAATGTGAAGTCAAGTGGACCTTAGAGAGCATCACAACGAACAAAGCTAGTGAAGGTGACGGAATTCCAATTGAGCTATTTCAAATCCTGAAAGATAATGCTGTGAAAGTGCTGCACTCAATATGCCAGCAAATTTGGAAAACTCAGCAGTGGCCACAGGACTGGAAAAGGTCAGTCTTCATTCCAATCCCAAAGAAAGGCAATGCCAAAGAATGCTCAAACTACCGCACAACTGCACTCATCTCACACGCTAGTAAAGTCATGCTCAAAATTCTCCAAGCCAGGCTTCAGCAATATGTGAAACGTGAACTTCCAAATGTTCAAGCAGGTTTTAGAAAAGGCAGAGGCACCAGAGATCAAATTGCCAACATCCACTGGATCATGGAGAAAGCAAGAGAGGTCCAGAAAAACATCTATTTCTGCTTCATTGACTATGCCAAGGCCTTTGACTGTGTGGATCACAATAAACTGTGGAAAATTCTGACAGAGATGGGAATCCCAGACCACCTGACCAGCCTCTTGAGAAACCTGTATGCAGGTCAGGAAGCAACAGTTAGAACTGGACATGGAACAACAGACTGGTTCCAATTAGGAAAAGGAGTACGTCAAGGTTGTATATTGTCACCCTGTTTATTTATCTTATATGCAGAATACATCATGAGTAACGCTGGGCTGGAAGAAGCACAAGCTGGAATCAAGATTGCCGGGAGAAATATCAATAACCTCAGATATGCAGATGACACCACCCTTATGGCAGAAAGTGAAGAGGAACTCAAAAGCCTCTTGAAAGTAAAAGAGGAGAGTGAAAAGGTTGGCTTGAAGCTCAACATTCAGAAAACAAAGATCATGGCATCTGGTCCCATCACTTCATGGGAAATAGATGGGGAAACAGTGGAAACAGTGTCAGACTTTATTTTTCGGGGCTCCAAAATCACTGCAGATGGTGATTGCAGCCATGAAATTAAAAGACGCTTACTCCTTGGAAGGAAAGTTATGACCAGCCTAGATAGCATATTAAAAAGCAGAGACATTACTTTGCCAACCAAGGTCCGTCCAGTCAAGGCTATGGTTTTTCCCGTGGTCATGTATGGATGTGAGAGTTGGACTGTGAAGAAAGCTGATCGCTGAAGAATTGATGCTTTTGAACTGTGGTGCTGGAGAAGACTCTTGAGAGTCCCTTGGACTGCAAGGAGATCCAACCAGTCCATTCTAAAGATCGGTGCTGGGTGTTCATTGGAAGGACTGATGCTAAAGCTGAAACTCCAATACTTTGGCCACCTCATGCGACGAGTTGACTCACTGCAAAAGACTCTGATGCTGGGAGCGATTGGGGGTAGGAGGAGACAGGGGCGACAGAGAATGAGGTGGCTGGATGGCATCACCAACTCGATGGACATGAGTTTGAGTGAACTCCGGGAGTTGGTGATGGACAGGGAGGCCTTTCGTATTGTGGTTCATGGGGTCGCTAAGAGTCGGACAAAACTGAGCGACTGAGCTGAAATGAACTGAACTGAACTGACTTTCTCCTTTGATGCCACTATTTTAATAATTACTAGTACCATTAGCTGCCATTGATTGTTCACTATCAGCCAACCATGTGCTATCCATTTTCCCTACTTTATCACATTCATTGCTTTTGAAAAAAATTTTGAGGAGAAAACCTAAAGCTGGGAGAATAATGACTTGCCTAACCTTACAAAGCTGATAAAAGACAAATGCTATATTCCAATCCATAGTCTTCTGATTTTAAATTTTGCATTCTTAACCAGTTTGGGCTTGGGTATTAACTTCCTGGGTTCCCTGCGACAAATTTGTCCTTATTTTCCATGTGTGGTTTCGTTACTTTTATAAAAACGAGGCATTGCATGTGATAATCCTTTACTGCTCCTTCCAGCTCTGATGGTCTGTTATGAAGTAATCCTTAAGAAGTAGATAAAAAGAATTGAGTACCTCAGTCACAACTGGAGTGGGACCAAACAAGTGCCATGCAATCCCAAATCCAACACCTGATTAACACCTCAGTGTTAATGGTGCAGTGATGTGGGAGGGTTGTCAGAAGCTCTCACAGAGCAGGGTGATCCTTTGATTACTCAAAAGTATTGTGCCTACTGTTCTGATGTGGTGGTTGTCCCCATCAGTTTTAAAGTATTAAACTAAATAAGTAGAAAATTATGAAGTTAGAAATTAGCTTTTTTTTCCTTTGCACTTTCTCTCTCCTCTCTGAATATCCCATTGTTTATCCTTTTCATGCTCTGGGTCCTATCGTCCTGATCCCATCACCACCTAAAAGTCATTGACTCCATATCGCTCTCTGTGCTTCCCTTCTCCTTCTCTGTTGCTTCCGAACCCACATTCTTCATCTCACTTATTATTCCCTCAGGACTCTGAGGTCAAATCTGACGGACTTACCAAGTTTTCCAAAGAGTGTCTGGCATAGATTATTAAATTTATTTTCACCAAGAAACAGAAGGTTCTGACAACAGATAACTTTATAATTTTATTCAGTTATTTATTTTTGACTATGCTGAGTTTTTGTCACTGTATGGGCTTTCTCTAGTTACCATGAGTGGGGGCTACTCTCTAGTTTCAGTGCATGGGATTGCCATTGTGGTGGCTTCTCTTGTTGGGGAGCACAGGCTCTAGGGCTCTCAGGCTTGAGTAGCTGTAGCTCCCAAGCTTCAGAACACAGGCTCAGTGCTTGTGGCATATGGGCTTAGTTACTTTGTGGCAAGTCTTATCATCTCGGATCACAGATCAACCCCATGTCTCCTGCATTGGGAGGCAGATTCTTAATCAGGGGACCACCAGGGAAGCCCCACCAGATAACTTTCAGTTCAGTTCAGTTCAGTTGTGTCCGACTCTTTGCGACCCCATGAATCATGGCATGCCAGGCCTCCCTGTCCATCACCAACTCCCGGAGTTCACTCAAACTCATGTCCATCTGGTCGGTGATGCCATCCTGCCATCTCATTCTCTGTCGTCCCCTTCTCCTCCCACCCCCAATCCCTCCCAGCATCAGAGTCTTTTCCAGTGAGTCAACTCATCACATGAGGTGGCCAAAGTATTGCAGTTTCAGCTTTAGCATCAGTCCTTCCAATGAACACCCAGGACTGAGCTCCTTTAAGTAACTATAGAAAGGACTAAATTAGACGTAATTGCATTTGATTCTTTATTATAGAACTTCTCAAAGCCTCTAATGTGTGTAAGCATGCATGCTCAGTCACTTCACTCTTGTCCAACTCTTTGCAACTCTATGGACTGCAGCCTGCTAGGTGCCTCTGTCCATGGGATTCTCCAGGCAAGAATACTGAAGTGGGTTGCCATGCTTTCCTTCAGGAGGTCATCCCAACCTGGGGATCAAACCCACATCTCCTGCATGCCAGGTGGATTCTTTACCCACCAAGCCATTTGGGAAGTCCCTTGTAATATGTAAATGTGTCCAGTTAAACTTCCAATTGATGCTTTTGAACTGTGGTGCTGGAGAAGACTCTTGAGAGTCCCTTGGATTGCAAGGAGATCCAACCAGTCCATTCTAAAGGGGATCAATCCTGGGTGTTCATTGGAAGGACTGATGCTAAAGCTGAAACTCCAATACTTTGGCCACCTCATGCGACGAGTTGACTTACTGGAAAAGACTCTGAAGCTTGGAAGGATTGGGGGTGGGAGGAGAAGGGGACGACAGAGTATGAGATGGCTGGATGGCATCACTGACTCTGTGGACATGAGTTTGAGTGAACTCCGGGAGTTGGTGATGGACAGGGAGGCCTGGCGTGCTGTGATTCATGGGGTCACAAAGAGTCAGACATGATTGAGCGACTGAACTGAACTGAACTGAACTGAATGTGTCCTATCAAGATTTATGCAATAGATATCATATTTTATTTTACTTGGGTACACTTCTTTCTAGAAGTATTCTGAAGGATTAAAGTTCTATAGGATACATTTTGGAAAATAGCAAAATAAAGATTCCCCAACATGTAAATTGATGCTTTTGAACTGTGGTGTTGGAGAAGACTCTTGAGAATCCCTTGGACTGCAAGGAGATCAAACCAGTCAATCCTAAAGAAATCAACTCTGAATATTAAGCTTGAATACTTTGGCCACCAGATTTGAAGAGCCGATTAATTAAAAAAGACCCTGATGCTGGAAAAGATTGAAGGCAGGAGGAGGAGACAACAGAGGATGAGATGTTTGGATGGCATCACTGACTCAATGGACATGAGTTTGAGAAAGCTCCAGGAGATGGTGAAGGACAGGGAAACCTGTGTGCTGCAGTTCATGGGGTCCCAAAGAGTAAGACAGGACTGAGCAACTGAGCAACAACAACATAAATAACTCAATGCATTCACTTTTGCATAACACGCAATTAAACAGAAACTAACTTTCTTCAGATCGTGGGGATAGGTACTAATGGCTCTTCTCGAAAGATAGCAGTCTGTGAGGTAAAAACTAATTTGAGAAGAGTCAGGGAGGCCTAAGTATCTTAATTTTGTTGCATTCCAAGGCAAGCTGTCCCCAAATGTCCCTCCATGGCATACTGATAAGAAAGAGCGAATGCAGGAGGAACATGTTGACACTTCTCTATGTCTCCCTGAAAGCAGGGATAAGAGTCTCATGTAAAAGGTGCTCTGCCTACTTTTGAAGGTAGAAGAACACATTTTATTCCAGAAAAAGGGAACTTGGGGGATGAGAAGTTGGTATAAACTAACCTTGTTACTTAATTTACTACCTCACCCAAACTCTGTTTAGATTCTTCACTAACTGGCTACCTCAAACCTAAGTTTTTGAAATTCCCTGGTGGTCCACTGGTTAAGTATCTGCCTGCCATTTCAGGGGACACAGGTTTGATTCCTATGAGGCAACTAAGCCCATGCACCACAACTGCCAAGTCCACACACTAGACTCCATGCCCCACAACAAGAGAAGCCACCACAATGAGAAGCCTGCCCACTCCCTCTCCACTTGCCGCAACTAGAGAAAGCCCACGCACAGCAAGGAAGATCTAGCACAGACAAAAATAAAATAAATACATAAATAATAAAAAGTCAAAGACCAAGTTTCTTTATCTTGTCAATTACTTACAAACTTATTGTTTGTCTAAAATATATAAATGTTGCCTGCTTTGGCCACTTCTTAGGTCCTAAGCTTTATGAGATCTCCAAGTGTAAAATTTAAAATTTGTTTCTTTTTCCCCTGTTAACCTGTCTCGAGTCACTTTCATGTTTAGTACCTGCACAAAAACTCAATACAGATAGAAGAGGAAATTTCCCTCTCTCTGACAACTATCAAATGATCTAAAGAAACACCATGCTTCTTCACCAAGGTAAATGTTGAAAATATTAAAGCAAATTATGACTTATGTACTCTTCAAAAATATAATGCATTCATTTATTCTTTAGCAATTTGGGTTTATAGAACTTAGTCATACCATAAAAATGTCACCGAGTCCAACCTTTAGCATATGTTGTCGTTTGATATTATGAGAAACATCACGATGAATAATCTGATTCAAATGTTGATTATATGTGTTCTTTCTCCATACGACATAGTTGACCTACTATAACATAAGGAGTTATAGATCAAAGAATATATGCATATTAATACTGATATATTTCTGAATCCCACTCATAAAAGAGAGATACAAGGTAACTGAGAGGTTGGAGTTTGGTCTGATTTGGGAGTTGAGGGGTAGAAGGGTTAGGAAGCTTGAAGTCTGAGGCTTAGGGTGGATTTCTTTCTGGGCTTGATATTTTACATGTTAAGTTTAGCTCTGAACATAGGTCTCTGTGGACAGATGGAGCTTGCTGCCTTGGGTTAAGTAAGCTTGTACTGACTCTTTTCTTCTCCTGTGCTATACCGAAGTGATGGGGACTGGGCTATGTGACAAATAAATCATTATATTGTTGCTGTTAAAGAAAATAAGATGAGTGGATTTTCTTTTCACTTTAACTCTGGCAATGGTTCAGTTCAGTCGCTCAGTCGTGTTCGACTCTTTGCGACCGCATGAATCACAGCACGCCAGGCCTCCCTGTCCATCACCAACTCCCGGAGTTCACTCAAACTCATGTCCATCGAGTCGGTGATGCCATCCAGCCATCTCATTCTCTGTCGTCCCCTTCTCCTCCCACCCCTAGTCCTTCCTAGCATCAAACTCTTTTCCAGTATCTCCCTTAGAATGGACTGGTTGGATCTCCTTGCAGTCCAAGGGACTCTCAAGAGTCTTCTCCAGCACCACAGTTCAAAAGCATCAATTCTTCGGCGATCAGCTTTCTTTACAGTCCAACTCTCACATCCATACATGACCACGGGAAAATCCATAGCCCTGACTAGACGGACCTTGGTTGGCAAAGTAATGTCTCTGCTTTTCAATATGCTATCTAGGTTGGTCATAACTTTCCTTCCAAGGAGCAAGCGTCTTTTAATTTCATGGCTGCAATCAGCATCTGCAGTGATTTTGGAGCCACAAAAAATGAAGTCTGACACTGTTTCCACTGTTTCCCCATCTATTTCCCATGAAGTGATGGGACCAGATGCCATGATCTTTGTTTTCTGAATGTTGAGCTTCAAGCCAACCTTTTCACTCTCCTCTTTCACTTTCATCAAGAGGCTTTTGAGTTCCTCTTCACTTTCTGCCATAAGGGTAGTGTCATCTGCATATCTGAGGTTATTGATATTTCTCCCGTCGATCTTGATTCCAGCTTGTGCTTCCTCCAGCCCAGCGTTCCTCATGATGTACTCTGCATAGAAGTTAAATAAGCAGGGTGACAATATACAACCTTGACATACTCCTTTTCCTATTTGGAACCAGTCTGTTTTTCCATGTCCAGTTCTAACTGTTGCATGGCAATGGTGTGGAAACATATTTTTCTGAGTGCATTTTATTTTTATCTTCATTTTGTGAGTGTGGCTTTTTTTTCCCTCTCCTTCTCATGAATGTTAAACATTTTGAACTTTGTCAATATAATAATTGAAAAAAACTCATGATAGATTTTAAGAGGTTAAACATATTTTATTTATGCTTTATTTGCTATAAGTTATATATACATATTCTTTGCTTTTTTATCATTGTTTTGCATTTTTGTTGTTATTCATCAAACTCTAAAGTTTATTTAGATTTTATTTGGGTTTTAGATGTGAAGCAAGAATCCATTTTTTTCCAGATGACTACGAAATCATCCATATTATTATCCATATTATCTTTCACTAAAATCCAGCATACTTGGGGACATTGCTTCCAAATTTTCTAGTTGCATTGTTAAGTACCAGGATTACATTGCTTTAATTATTTTAGATATGATTATATTTTGATATATTAGTTTTCTAAGTTATATTTGTTTACTTTCATATGAACTTCGGGGTTACTTTTCCAATTTCCAAAAAGTATTAGTATTTTTGTTTGGATTATGTAAGTTTTAAGAATGACTTAGAGACTGACACTTTTGGACTATCAAGTCTTTCTATTCAAAAAGATAATATGTCAAGTAACGAAATTTTTATCAACTTTTTTTTAAAAAATAGAAGCTTTATTTGGATTTCGCATGCAGTTTTTACAAACTGTAGTTTAGTTTCAAGTCTGTTCGATAGGAGAAAGTGAAAGTGAAAGCGTTAGTTGCTCAGTCCTGTCCAACTCTTTGTGACCCCAGGGACTATAGCCCACCAAACTACTCTGTTCATAGAATTCTCAGTATCTGGCTACTCCAGGGAATCTTCCTGATCCAGAGATGGAACCCAGGTCTCCCGCATTGCAGGCAGATTCTTTACTGCTGAGCCTGTGAATATTTGTACTTAAAATTCCTCTCATAATAGGAGTTACTGTTTCCATCATAATTTCTTGAATTATTTAGAGTTTGCCTTTAACCCAGATTCTGCTTTCATCATTTCATTTTTAACATTACTTACCAAATACTTAACTTACAGATTATTTTCCATGGGTAGAAACTTATAGAGTAAAGCATGTCTTTAATAAAAGGACCAATTCTGAAAAATTCATGTATAAAGTGTAAAGTAAAATAATTAAAAATAAAACAAACAATTGAGAGACAGTTCATTATATAAAAAATATGACTTGTAAAAATGTGAATCCCTAAAAACAGATCATGTTTGAGGATTACTGTTAGATTTTAAAGCTTTGATTAATCCTAAGTTATTTTGAATTAGAATAGAGGAAGTGAAACAAATTCTAAATAAAATAATCATTAATGTTAACTCCTTATCTTAAATTAGAGCTAAACTAATATTTAGCAATGGTTTTAAAGTTTCCTGACATGCTCCAGGGTTGATCTTGTCATTAGCTGACAGATAAACTAGTTAGAAAATGAGTTATCTAAATTTTTTTTTTCCGTATAAGAGTCATGCCTTATGGAGGGTGACAAAGAAAACTCCTAACTGTTGAGATGTTGGGAAATGAGACAATATGTACCAGAGGGAACATAGTCTGTGGATTTAGCTCTTAGCAGCATCTATTTCCCATGCTTGGTCTATACATGCTTGTTGAGTCAAATGTATAAGACAATGCCCAAATAGAATTCCTTGATATTAATTTTATAACTATAACTAGTATGGGACATCCATTGTTGAAGTTCAGAAAAAGTCTGGATTTTTTTTTTTTTCATTTTCTTTTCAATACAGAAGTATTCTGAACATGTTGAGAAGAAGAGCAAAGAGTGAAAGAGCTAAGATATTAAAGATCAGTTTTACTCTTTAGAAAGGTGAAGGATGAAGTATCTTGATGATGCAAAAGACAGATGGGCCATTTATTTGAACCCCAGAATCAGATTTATCAAAGGAGACAGAGGTACACAAAGCCCATAGATGAGACTGGTCCTGGAGAAGCAGACAAAAACATCCCCTTTCTGAAGCTAACTCCTCCCAGTAAAAAGAGCTGAACTGCCTTAAGGATGCCAAATCCTATTCACCAGTTTTACCAATCAGAAATATCCTTCACCCACAGAAATATCCTTTTACCATGGTGAAATGAGTACATGAGCAGAGATATATTTAGGAGAATCCTTATTGAAAATGGAAGGAAAAAAGCCTTCTCTCCCTACTTCCATCCTGCTTTTATATTTAGAAATATGACCTGATTTGTCCCCCGCCAAATAGATCTTGCACAAATGACTGAGCAAGGAAAAACAAGACATATTTTCACCCTGAAATTTCTATGTCCTTTGATGATCTTAACTTTGGATGGAAATGCTTGCTTTGGGTGTCCATTGTTGTTTAAAAGGCAGCAACCAGGTCTAGACTTTCCCTGAAACTGGAAATTGACCAGTAGCAGAGATGACCTCATCTTTCTTGTTTTCAAGGAATTAGAAGAGTAATCACTAATTTCATAGACATGAGTTTGAGCAAACTCCAAGAGATGGTGAAGGACAGGGAAGCCTGGCGTGCTGCAGTCCATGGGGTTGCAAAGAGTCCAACATGACTGAGTGACAGAAAAACAACGAAGAAGCAATTCTACTACTTAGCTGAAAACAAGAAGTTCGATTTCTTCCTTTTCAAGTGACATTTTCTAGATTTACTAGATGATCCAAACAAAACAACTGTTAAAATCATCAAAGACAAAGACTAGAGCTCCAAGGACTATTTTGTCCTTATCATATAACCAGTTTAGAAATAACATAGATTTGTGTCCATTCTGATCAGAAGCAAGATTTATCTGCAACAAAATGGTAAACGGCAAAAGAGTGTGGACCATCAGAAGACATCTCATTCTTGGGGGGAAAAAGAAAGATTTTTCTGGCAGTCTAGTGACCAGCAGTTACAACTCTGTGCTCTTTCACTGCTTAGCACCCAGGTTTGATTCCTGGTTGGGGAACTAAGATCCTATAAGCCCCAGAACATACTTTTGGGGAAAAAGCACATTTTAGAGGGGTTAAGAATAATAAGTTTCTTCTGTTTAGTTCAAACTACCGCACAATTGCACTCATCTCACACGCTAGTAAAGTCATGCTCAAAATTCTCCAAGCCAGGCTTCAGCAGTATGTAAACTGTGAACTCCCAGATGTTCAAGCAGGTTTTAGAAAAGGCAGAGGCACCAGAGATCAAATTGCCAACATCCGCTGGATCATGGAGAAAGCAAGAGAGTTTCAGAAAAACATCTATTTCTGCTTCATTGACTATGCCAAAGCCTTTGACTGTGTCGATCACAATAAACTGTGGAACATTCTGAAAGAGATGGGAATCCCAGACCACCTGACCTGCCTCTTGAGAAACCTGTATGCAGGTCAGGAAGCAACAGTTAGAACTGGACATGGAACAACAGACTGGTTCCAAATAGGAAAAGGTGTACGTCAAGGTTGTATATTGTCACCTTGCTTATTTAACTTATATGCAGAGTACATCATGAGGAATGCTGGGCTGGAAGAAGCACAAGCTAGAATCAAGATTGCTGGGAGAAATATCAATAACCTCAGATATGCAGATGACACTACCCTTATGGCAGAAAGTGAAGAGGAACTCAAAAGCCTCTTGATGAAAGTGAAAGAGGAGAGTGAAAAGGTTGGCTTGAAGCTCAACATTCAGAAAACAAAGATCATGGCATCTGGTCCCATCACTTCATGGGAAATAGATGGGGAAACAGTGGAAACAGTGTCAGACTTTATTTTTTTGGGCTCCAAAATCACATGGATGCTGATTGCAGCCATGAAATTAAAAGACGCTTGCTCCTTGGAAGGAAAGTTATGACCAACCTTGATAGTATATTAAAAAGCAGAGACATTACTTTGCCAACCAAGGTCCATCTATTCAAGGCAATGGTTTTTCCTGTGGTCATGTATGGATGTCAGAGTTGGACTATGAAGAAAGCTGAGCGCCGAAGAATCGATGCTTTTGAACTGTGGTGTTGGAGAAGACTCTTGAGAGTCCCTTGGACTGCAAGGAGATCCAACCAGTCCATTCTTAAGGAGATCAATCCTGGATGTTCATTGGAGGGACTGATGCTAAAGCTGAAACTGCAATACTTTGGCCACCTTATGTGATGAGTTGACTCACTGGAAAAGACTCTGATGCTGGGAAAGGTTGGGGGCGGGAGGAGAAGGGGACGATGGAGAATGAGATGACTGGATGGCATCACCGACTCTGTGGACATGAGTTTGAGTGTACTCCGGGAGTTGGTGATGGACAGGGAGGCCTGGTGTGCTGTGATTCATGGGGTCGCGGAGAGTCGGACACGACTGAGCGACTGAACTGAACTGAACAAGTAGTTATGGGTTGTTTTGCATTCCAAAGCACATAAAAGTAGGAGTAAATACATGATTCGAAGGAAAGGAATCAATAAAATCATTAATTTGGACTTCATTCCTTAGCCACCAGGTTCTGATCTAGGTAAGGGGCAGATGTAGAGTGAGCGTGCTGTTGCAATGAAAGCCTGGGAATGGGATTAACATCCTCAGGGATCAAGGTACACATATTCATAGTTTTCCTATTATCATATTGATAATTTTGATGCTGTTTCCTCTTTCTTTCACGAGTGACTGACTAAAGGTAATCTAATTGTTTACATTACTTGTCCAATAGATGTGCTATTAAATGTGTGTGCATGCATCCTAAGTCACTTTACTCAAGTCCAGCTCTTTGCAATGCTGTGGACTGTGACCTGCCAGGCTCCTCTGTCCATGGAATTCTCCAGGCAAAAATACTGAAGTGGGTTACCATACCAAGATTCAGGGGATCTTCCTGACCCAGGGATTGAACCCAGACCTCCTGTGGCTCCTGCACTACAGGCTGTATCTTTTCCCCTGAGCCACTGGAGAAGTATGCATTATTAAACATCATAGAATAAAAAGCTAGAAATTATTGTACCTCTCATCACTTTTGTAGCAATAGGAATTTTGGGTAACTTAAAAGCTAGCATGTCTCCTTAATGAGCAATACGATGCCTCTTAATCAACATGATGGCAAAAACAGACAAGTATTAAGCGGAATGTTGTTATGGCATATGCTCTGTGGGTGAGACATATTCTGTTGATCTGTCAAAATCTGCTCAATCAGTCGGAATTCTTGGACATTACACAAACAAACCTGTTTGGAAGCAAAAAACATTACATATATATATAATTACAAAGCATACATATATAAATCAGTATATTAATGACAAATACATGCCAGCTATAATTTTTTTTCCTTATATGAAACTGTTTAAAAATGTGGGCCAAATAATAACTATATCTTTTGCTTTCTAACACAGTCCATCAAGGAATGGTTCCATATTATAAAAATTCACATATCCTTCAAATTAATTTATGAATTCAGTGCATTTTTCAACTACATTTTGATGTCAATATTTTGGAAATTACAAAAATATTACAAACATTTCTAAATAATTAGACCAATAAGAACAATTAGGATTTTTTTTTTAGGAGAAACAATGAAAAATAATTTGCCATGTTTCTTTAAATGATTTCCTGTGAGAACTTAAAGTATAATATACATATAAAACTATTTAAAAAATAGTTTTGTATCCAAAGAGAATAGGACCTAGACAGGATATGTTAATGGTTATCTTTCAATAGGAGACTTATGAGCCATTTTCTTTAGTTATATTTTTAGTTTTTCTATAATTAAAATGCTTTATTTAGTGCAAATGATAGAAATTTAAAAATCACAGACCAATGAAATAAAATAATTTTAATAGCAATATAAATTCTAATAAAGTATCATAAGATTATCAAACTATTTTGTAAATTAAATCAACAAATATTTTTAAGTACCTGAAGTGGCTCAGTGGCAAATAGTCCACCTGACAATGTAGGAAATGGAGGAAACACAGGTTCGATCCCTGGGTCAGGAAAATCCTCTGGAGGAGGAAATAGCAACCCACTCCAGTATTTCTGCCTGGAGAATCCCATGGAGAGAGGAGTCATGCAGTCCATGGGGTTAGAAAAGGGTTGGACACAACTGAATGACTAAGCACCAGCATACTACATGCTAGATACACAGTAACCCTCTAGCTTCTTGTTCTTAAATATAAGATCAACATTTTTTCCTGTTTCTACATGCTTGAGTCAGGTCTCTTTTTATTTTTTTAAGATTTATTTATGTATTTTATATTTTGGCTGTTCAGTTCAGTTCAGTTCAGTTCAGTCGCTCAGTCGTGTCCGACTCTCCGCGACCCCATGAATCACAGCACGCCAGGCCTCCCTGTCCATCACCAACTCCCGGAGTACACTCAAACTCATGTCCACAGAGTCGGTGATGCCATCCAGCCATCTCATTCTCCGTCGTCCCCTTCTCCTCCCGCCCCCAACCTTTCCCAGCATCAGAGTCTTTTCCAGTGAGTCAACTCGTCTCATGAGGTGGCCAAAGTATTGGAGTTTCAGCTTTAGCATCAGTCCCTCCAATGAACATCCAGGATTGATCTCCTTTAGAATGGACTGGTTGGATCTCCTTGCAGTATATTTTGGCTGTAGTGGGTCTTTATTGCTGCAAGAGGGCTCTCTCTAGCTGCAGTGAATGTGGGCTATTCTTTGTTGAGGTGCATGAGCTTTTCATTGTGGTGGCTTCTCTTGTTGCAAAGCATGGACTATAGGTGTGGGGGCTTCAGTAGTTGCAGCAGATGGGCTCTTGAGTGTGGACTCAGTACTTGCGGCAAACAGGCTTACTTGCTTTGAGGCATGTGGGAGCTTCCCAGACCAGGTATCAAACTGGTGTCCCTTGCATTAAAAGGCAGATTCTTAACCACTGGACCACCAGGAAAGCCCTTGAGTCAGGTCTTGAAAATTCCTGCCTGAGAAGGATTGTGTCTTGGAACATCAGTGTAGCACTGGAGCCATTCTTTTCCTTCAACTTCAATTGTACGGTTCCTCTCTAAATCAACATTTAGAATATTATTTGCTCAAGCTTCCTTAACATTATTGTGTTCAGTATTGTGATGCTCTTGAGTAACTGCCCAAGTGTTATGTTAAGTTGAGGGATTCATCACTTTGGATAAAAGAAATAAAGCCCATCTGTCACAAATTCACAGGCAGCTTGATTTTCTTTTGTGCCTCTCAAATCCATCCAGGTTGTCTGTTTTATCTCAGAAAACAGCAACAAATTTTCTCTAGTCTTCTTATCTGAAAGTTGAAATCTTTATACTGAATTGTACTGTAAACCTTTGTACAGTGAAAAGACTATAGCAAGAAGACTTAGATATCTAACTGCAATGCGAGTTCCAGCCCCGCTCAAGCTTTGCCATGTGTATTAGGCAACCTGGAGCCAATCAGGGCACCTTGCAGGGGCTAGTTTCCTCATCTATAACATGCAAGTGTTTGAAGAAAATCTTTATAATCACTTTTTTTCCACTATTAATAATAATAAAGTTCATCAAATAGAGCAAATATTTTTTTTTCTGTTTTGTTAATTTTTAATACAAAAAATCATTTGAATGATTTCTCAATGTTAAATGCAAAATGTGGTCCTTCAGCAAGAGAGAGAAAAAATTCTACTATAATTATTGTTTATAAGCCATGAGGGGCAGGGATGAAGGTAAAACAATTGTATGAATACCAAGTGAGTGACTGATTTTGTTTATGTGTTTTACTTTTCTTCCTCCTCCACCTCTATTTCCATGTCCTCCTCCTCCTTGCTTGTATCTAAGAACATGGAAGTGCTATGAGATTTTCTCTATCTTTGAAATTTCTTCCTTATAATGTACTTATTACATTCACTGAGGGCTTTACTATTTTGACAAAAGATATTTAGGCTACCTGCCAGAATACATTTGGCAAATAACAATTGTAGGCAGGTTTACAACTTCCTAGGTGAAGAATACCATGTTTTGTTGGTACTTTCAGAAACAAAGGTTATGTTTCCACTGTGGTCCTTAAATATGCTGGCGATATGAAAGGGGCCATGGACAACTCAGTATGCCTAATCCTAGCATGTACCACATTTGACTGTTTGGCTGAAGCAAGATCCATTAACTAGATGACTCCATTATTCTTGAGGTCTAGCTTTACAAAATATCTCATTTCAAGACTTTATCTTTGAAGTTGGGGTTCTGGAAGAGAGGGAGATCGAGCCAGGAAGTCACTATTACTTTAGAAATGTCTCTCCAGGTTGAGACATTAATCATGTACATTAGTGGATATTTTGGCTTGCCTTGGAGAACCTTTTCATTAACTCTAATGGAGAAGATGCTTTTAGATTCCAAGTGGGCCTTTTTGAAAATTCAAAATAATCCTTATTTCTTTTATGATTGAGGCAGTAAATGGAATAATACAGATCTCAGGAACAAGAACAAGGAAACTTCCTACATGGTGAATGAATGAAGTGCTCTCATTTCAACATTACTGTCAAACTAGCTGTAGTAGTTGGGGTCACTTTGCAGAATTCAAATGTAGCATCAGTTAACATGTTAACTTCATGGGTTGTTTATAAGCATCATTGTAGAGCTATGTAAGGAAGAGTCAAGTGTACAACTACAATTGCCAACACATGGAAGCAACCTAAATGTCCATCAACAGAAGAGTGGATAAAGAAGATGTGGTACATATATACAATGGAATATTGGTGGTGTTGTTCAGTTGCCCAGTCATGTCCAACTCTTTGTGACCCCATGTACTGCAGCACTCCAGGCATCTCTGTCCCTCACCATTTCCTGAAGTTTACCCAAGTTCATGTTCATTGGATCAGTGATGCCATCTAACCTTCTCATCCTCTGATGCCCTCTTCTCCTTCTGCCCTCAATCTTTCCCAGTGTCAGGGACTTTTCCAATGAGTCAGCTGTTCGTTATCAGGTGACCAAAATACTGGAGTCTCAGTTTTCCTTGAAATTGACTGTTTTGCTCTCCTTGCTGTCCAAGGAACTCTCAGGAGTCTTCAGTCCAGCTTTCACAGTCCAGCTTTCACAACCATACGTGACTGCTGGTAAGATCATAGCCTTGCCTATACAGATATTTGTCAGCATAGTAATGTTTTTGCTTTTCAACACAATGTCTAGGTTTGAAGTTTTACTGCCAAGAGGCAAACATCTTCTGAGTTCATGGATACAGTCACCATTCACAGGGATTTTAGAGCCCAAGAAGAGGAAATCTGTCACCACTTCCACCATTTTCCCCTCTGTTTGCCATGAAGTATGGGGCTGTATGCCATGAGCTTAATTTTTTCATATTTAGTTGTAAACCAGCTCTTCATTTTCTTCTGGTGGCTCAGATGATAAAGAATCTGGCTGCAATGTAGGAGACCCAGGTTTTATCCCTGGATTGGGAAGATCCCCTGGAGAAAGGAAAGGCAACCCACTCCAGTATTTTTGCCTATAGAATTCCATGGACAGAGGAGTCTGGTGGATTCCAGTCCATGGAGTCGCAAAGAATTGGACATAACTCAGCCATTAAAAGAATGAAATAATGCCATTTGCAGAAATATGCAGGGACCTAGAGATTATCATACTGAGTGAAGTAAGTCAGACAGAGAAATACCATATGACACACCTTATGTGTGGAATCTAAAAAGAATGCAAACGAACTTAACTTACAAAACAGACTCACAGACTTAAAGAATGAACTTATGGTTGCCGGGTATGGACAAGTACACCCAGTTATATTTAAAATTGCTAGCCAGCAAGGACTTACTGTACAGCACAAGGAACTCTGCTCAATGTTATATGGCAGCCTGGACAGAAGGGGAGTTTGGGGAAGAATGGATGTATGTATATGTATGCTTGAGTCCCTTTGCTGTTCACCTGAAAATATCACAATGTTATTTGTTAATCAGTTATGCATGAGTGCATGCTAAGTTGATTCAATCATGTCTGACTCTTTGTGACCCTATGGACTGTAGCCCACCAGGTTCCTCTGTCCATGGGATTCTCCAGGCAAGAATACTGGAGGGGGCCTTCCGGACCCAGGGGATCATCCAGACCCAGGAATAGAAACTGTGTCTCCTGTGACTCCTTCATTGTAGGCAGATTCTGTACCTCTGAGCCACTGGGGAAGCTCTAATCAGCTATACTCCAATAGAAAATAAAAAGTTTAAATAAATAAATACAATAATGTCTGAGCTTTGCCATCTGCTTCTTCTTTAAGTGGCAGGGTGTGTTTCCCAGATTTGGGGACAGAATTACTGTGGCAGCCATCTCAGATCTAATTAATTCACGATAAATTCACCCACTTCAGCTCTTCCTAGGTTGGCATACAAATCAGAGTTCCTTTCATAAAACAGATGGGTGGTATAGGGGGTGGTGGATGAGAGGTCCAAGATGGAGGGGATATGTATATACATATAAAACATAAATATGAAATCTTTATAACTTCTGAAAAATAGAATTTAGCTCAAGGTTATTATAGGTATAAGAGAACTAAGAAACCATGTTGGGGATGTGATAAAACTCAGACATTGTCATTGTCAAAAAGTTGCTGTTCATCCTAGAACAAGAGGGACAACAGGACAGGATCACCTGGTAAGAGATGGAGACTGATGATAATATCTGAGTACAGGGGCTGGAGATAAAGGCTGTGCAGTCAACACCAGACACATTGCAGTAAACAGGATGTGAAGTACCCTGGCTTCTCCCTCTCCCAAGCTATTTAATCTTGAATCATTGCCTCCCATTTCATAATTAAACTTACCTGAAACTGGAAGAACATGATAACTTAGAAGTACAGTTTCCAGTGATACAGAGCTGAGCAGAGGAAAGAAAGTGTGGAGAGAACATCAGCCTTTAAAACAGGTGAGCAATTTCTTGGGGAAATTGAAAGAAAGTACTTTGGCCACGTGATGCAAAAAGGCAACTCATTGGAAAAGACCCTGATGCTGGGAAAAACTGAGGGCAGTAGGAGTAGGGGGAGACAGACAATGAGATGGTTGGATGGCATTACCAACTCAGTAGACATGAGCCAAAAAGCTGAACAAAAACCAGCAACCACAGATATGACCTAAATCAAATCCCTTATGATTATACAGTGGAAGTGAGAAATAGATTTAAGGGACTAGATCTGATAGAGTGCCTGATGAACTACGGATGGAGGTTCATGACATTGTACAGGAGACAGGGACCAAGACAATCCCCATGAAAAAGAAATGCAAAAAAGCAAAACTGCTGTCTGGGGAGGGCTTACAAATAGCTGTGAAAAGAAGAGAAGTGAAAAGCGAAGGAGAAAAGGAAAGATATAAACATCTGAATGCAGAGTTCCAAAGAATAGCAAGGAGAGACAAGAAAGCCTTCCTCAGCGATCAATGTAAAGAAATAGAGGAAAACAATAGAATGGGAAAGACTAGATATCTTTTCAAGAAAATTAGAGATACTAAGGAAACATTTCATGCAAAGATGGGCTTGATAAAGGACAGAAACGGTATGGACCTAACAGAAGCAGAAAATATTAAGAAGAGGTGACAAGAATACACAGAACTGTACAAAAAAGATCTTCATGACCCAGATAATCACAATGGTGTGATCACTAACCTAGAGCCAGACAATCTTGGAATGTGAAGTCAAGTGGGCCTTAGAAAGCATCACTACAAACAAAGCTAGTGGAGTGATGGAATTCCAGTTGAGCTATTTCAAATCCTGAAAGATGATGCTGTGAAAGTGCTGCACTCAATATGTCAACAAATTTGGAAAACTCAGCAGTGGCCACAGGACTGGAAAACGTCAGTTTTCGTTCCAATCTTAAAGAAAGGCAATGCCAAAGAATGCTCACACTCATCTCACACACTAGTAAAGTCATGCTCAAAATTCTCCAAGCCAGGCTTCAGCAATATGTGAACCATGAACTTCCAGATGTTCAAGCTTGTTTTAGAAAACGCAGAGGAACCAGAGATCAAATTGCCAACATCCACTGGATCATCGAAAAAGTGAGAGTTCCAGAAAAACATCTATTTCTGCTTTATTGACTATGCTAAAGCCTTTGACTGTGTGGATCACAATAAAATGTGGAAAATTCTGAAAGAGATGGGAATACCAGACTACCTGGCCTGCCTCTTGAGAAACCTGTATGCAGGTCAGGAAGCAACAGTTAGAACTGGACATGGAAAAACAGACTGGTTCCAAATAGGAAAAGGAGTATGTCAAGTATTGTCAACCCACTTATTTAACTTATATGCAGAGTACATCATGAGAAACGCTAGGCTGGAGGAAGTACAAGCTGGAATCAAGATTGCTGGGAGAAATATCAATAACCTCAGATATGCAGATGACACCACCCTTATGGCAGAAAGTGAAGAAGAACTAGAGTCTCTTGATGAAAGTGAAAGAGGAGAGTGAACATGTTGGCTTAAAGCTCAACATTCAGAAAACTAAGATCATGGTATCTGTCCCATCACTTCATGGGAAATAGATGGGGAAACAGTGGCTGACTTTATTTTTTGGGGCTCCAAAATCACTGTGGATGCTGATTGCAGCAATGAAATTAAAAGACGCTTACTCCTTGGAAGGAAAATTATGACCAACCTAGATAGCATATTAAAAAGCAGAGACATTACTTTGCCAACAAAAGTCCGTCTAGTCAAGGCTATGGTTTTTCCAGCGGTCATGTACTGATGTGAGAGTTAGACTGTGAAGAAAGCTGATCGCCGAAGAATTGATGCTTTTGAACTGTGGTGTTGGATAAGACTCTTGAGAGTCCCTTATACTGCAAGGAGATCCAACCAGTCCATCCTAAAGGAGATCAGTCCTGGGTGTTCATTAGAAGGCCTGATGCTAAAGCTGAAACTCCAATTCTTTGGCCACCTCATGTGAAGAGTTGATTCATTGGAAAAGTCTCTGATGCTGGGAGGGATTGGGAGCAGGAGGAGACGGGGATGACAGAGAATGAGATGACTGGATGGTATCACCGACTTGATGGACATGAGGTTGGGTAAACTCTGGGAGTTGGTGATGGACAGGGAGGCCTTGAGTGCTGTGATTCATGGGGTCGCAGAGAGTCAGACACTACTGAGCAACTAAACTGAACTGAACAAGCAAAATAATGGTTCCCCAAAGATGCTCCTTGTCCTATTCCCCAAAATGTATGTCACCTTAAACGGAAAAGGGATTTGTAGATGTGATACAGTTCAGGATATCGAGATGGGAAGATTACCCTTGATTATCTGGATGGGCTCAGTAGAATCATGAGTCTTTTCAAGAGGAAGGCAGGAAGTTCTAGTCATGGAAAAGATTTGATGATGGAAGCAGAGGTTGGAGTGATGGTTTAAAGACAGAGGAAGGGTCACAATCAGAGCAATTTAGGTAGCTTTCCCTTTTCAAGCAAGAAAGCAGATTTTGCCCTAGAACCTCCAGAAGGAATATAACTTTGCAGACACCTTGGTTTTAGCTCATGAGACCCATTTAAGACTTCTAACCTCTAGAAATGTAAGATAAATTAGTATTGTTTTAAGCCATATAATTTGGGAATAATTTTTACAGTAACAGCAGGAAACTAGTACATTAACAGTATAAAATTATTATTAAAATCCTAGAAATCAAAAGCAAATAATAATAATAATGTGTGGAATCTAAGAGAAAGATGCATATTAACCTGGCAGGACTTGCTCATTCCGTCCATTGGAAATGTGCTCTTTCCATGACCATTGATCCCCCATTCCAGCCACCAGGTGTACATCTTTAACAGAGTCTGAACAACAGTCTCCTTTTCCTACTTTCCATTCCCCAATAGGTATGTTTGAGGGGTCCAGGGGACACAGCCCTGGTTATTTCATAAATGAATATTGAAATCAAGTATTAATTAGCTTGACTTTTTTTCTTTCACCCTATAATTGAAGTGCATTTATCCTTTCCCCCCATCAATATAAAATAAAATAATTGCCCAATTAGCAAGAAATTATTTTGGGAGCAACTAATTTGAGTATCTATTAAGTCTGTACCTAACACTTTTCTCTGTCAACTGGAATAAAAAAATTAAATGTCAAAAAAAGATGTGAGAAGGACTTGCCTTAACAAGGTCAGCATTTCCTATATAGGTAAAAGCAGGAGGGAAAAAAAAACAACATTCAGCTTTGTCAAGACTGGCGTGATAAATGGAAAGGGACAAGGGTTCAACTTGGACAACACAGGATCCGAGATGAACCAAAGGACCATGACTGCCTTTCCCTCCCAAGCACTGCTCTGCAACTGTGTCTGCATCGTAAAGATGTAAAGCAGCTGCTGTCTCAAGTTCGGTCAGTATCAGGGGTCTCATCGTCCTTCCTCCAGTACTGCTGACTGTGATCACAAGTGACAGTACCAGCATTTTTGCTGCTGGCCTGGGTGTCATGATTAGGTGCAGAAAGTGGAAAGACTGTGCTCTTATTTCCTGTTGCCTTTGGGAAGAGGGCAGTGCCTAGGACTCTTTATTACAAAACAAAAACAAAAGCCAAACAAACTAACAAAAACAAACAAACAAAAAGCAATAAACAAACTGGAACTGAGTTCCCAAACTAGTATTAAAGGGAACAGGGATTTCTGTAAATCTTTTCACTCTTTTTTTTTTAAATTTGTGTTATTGAAGTACAGTTAACTCACAATGTTGTATTAATTTCTGCTGTACAGCAAGGTGATTTTGTTGCACATATATGTACATTATTTTTCATATTCTCTTCCATTATGGTTTATCACAGATTATGAATATATTTCCCTGTGATATTCAGTAGGACATTGTTGCTTATCTAGTTTATATATAATAGTTTGCACCTGCTAATCCCAAACTCCCAATCCATCCCTTCCCCTCACTTCCCCTTGGTAACCACAAATCTGTTCTTTATTGTCTGTGAGTCTGTTTCATTTTCTTATATAACTGGCAAAGGGACTTTATTCTTTTATTTAAAGTTTTATTTAAGGGATGAAAAAACCTCTCTGACTCCTTCTTTCCATCCTGAATCTTTCTATTCCATTGACCACCAGATCTCCCAAAATGAGAAAGTCCCTCCTTTGTTTTAGGTTTCTGAGTGTTGATTTTGCCTTCTTATTTCACTGTGGCTTTAAGATTTTGACTTCCAATCTCATGTAACCAATGATCTTCTCAACTTCAGTGTTAATGAGATTTAGCTTGCTTTTCTGGAGGTTTGGAAAGGAAACATGTTTAGAGATGACTTAGCTGGGAATAAGAGTATTACAGGTAAGAACAAGGCTCTTGGCTTTTAAACTGTGATTCCACAGCTGCCAGTTTCCTCATTTATATAATACTGATGGTATTATTTGCACTTAATTCATAAGCCTGGGCTGTGAAATAAATGCTTGATTGTATGGAAGATGTTTTAAATTTTGTCTGGCATATAATAAATACTTAATGATTTCAGTTACATTCAGTATTCTTATTCTTAAAGGAACAAAAGCAATCAGAGTGGAGGAGATGTGGGTACCAATCATGTGTTGACTTTACAGATTGATGAGAGGTGAGCATCTTGTGTTCTTTTGTTATAATCTCTGTTCTTTATCTTTAATCAGCCATTGCTTAAGGCTCAGAGCTGTTTGCCTAGCTTGAAAGTAACTCACAACAGAAGTCAGAGTCAGTAGGGTTACTTTTATACAATACTACTATCTTCTGTACTCTTTGGAATATTAGTCTATTGCTTCTACCATTCATTATTCATTATACTTCTTACTACGATTTTTGTTCTGGAAGACAGCATCAATTAATGCACACAGGAGCTAAACAAAAAGCTAATAGGACTGTATAAAGAAGGAAGCATAGCACAAAACAACATTCTTTCATTTATGTTCAGGAATGAAAGGTCCTCTATTGGTTTAACAGTCTAAGCACTTAGGAAATGCTTCATAGTATTTCTTAGCTTAGAGATGTCCTGTCACTTTTTATTTATTTATTTTTTTTATTTCTAAAAAAGAATTTTATTAAAAAAGCACAAATGCAAAGAAATGAACAGAGGAAAATTTATGCGTCGAACCTGGACTGGTCACTTATGATAATATACATGCTACAATTCCATTCTCCCCAATCATTCCACCTTCACCCTCTCCCACAGAGTCCCAAAGACTGTTCTAAATGCCTATGTCTCTTTTGCAGTCTCTTATACAGGGTTCAGGTTACCATTTTTCTAAATTCCATATATATGCGTTAATATACAGTATTGATGTTCTTCTTTCTGGCTTACTTCACTCTGTATAATTGGCTCCAATTTCATCCACCTCATTAAAACTGATTCAAATGCATTCTTTTTGATGGCTGAGAAATACTCCATTGTGTATATGTACTAAAGCTTTCTTATCCATTCATCTGCAGAGGGACATCTAGGTTGCTTCCATGTCCTGGCTATTATAAAAAGTGCTGCAATGAACATTGGAGTACATGTGTCTCTTTCAATTCTGGTTTCCTCGGTGTGTATGCCCAGGAGTGCGATCGCTGGATCATATGGCAGTTCTATTTCCAGTTTTCTGAGGAATCTCCACACTGTTCTCCATAGTGGCTGTACTAGTTTGCATTCCCACCAACAGTGTAAGAGGGTTCCCTTCTCTCCACACCCTCTCCAGCACTTATTGCATGTAGACTTTTGGATAGCAGCCATTCTGACTGGTGTGAAATGGTATCTCATTGTGGTTTTGATTTGCATTTCTCTGATGATGAGGGATGTTGAGCATTTTTTCATGTGTTTATTAGCCATCTTTATGTCTTCTTTGGAGAAATGTCTGTTTAGTTCTTTGGCCCATTTTTTGATTGGGTCACTTAGTTTTCTGGAATTAAGCTGCAGGAGCTGCTTGTATAATTTGGAGATTAATCCTTTATCAGTTGCTTCATTTGCTATTATTTTCTCCCATTCTGAAGGCTGTCTTCTCACCTTGCTTAGAGTTTCCTTTGCTGTGCAGAAGCTTTTGATTTTAATTAGGTCCCATTTGTTTATTTTTGCTTTTATTTCCAATATTCTGGGAGGTGGGTCTTGGAGGATCCTGCTGTGATTTATGTCGGAGAGTGTTTTGCCTACGTTCTCCTCTAGGAGTTTTATAGTTTCTGGTCTTACATTTAGATCTTTAATCCATTTTGAGTTTATTTTGGTGTATGGTGTTAGGAAGTGTTCTAGTTTCATTCTTTTACAAGTGGCTGACCAGTTTTCCCAGCACCACTTGTTAAAGAGACTGTCTTTTCTCCATTTTATATTCTTGCCTCCTTTGTCGAAGATAAGGTGTCCATAGGAGTGTGGGTTTATCTCTGGGCTTTCTATTTTGTTCCATTGATCTATATTTCTGTCTTTATGCCAGTACCATACTGTCTTGATGACTGTGGCTTTGTAATAGAGCCTGAAGTCCGGCAGGTTAATTCCCCCAGTTCCATTCTTCTTCCTCAAGATTGCTTTGGCTATTCGAGGTTTTTTGTATTTCCATACAAATTGTGAGATTATTTGTTCTAGTTCTGTGAAAAATATTGTTGGTAGCTTGATAGGGATTGCATTGAATGTATAAATTACTTTGGGTAGTATACTCAATTTTACAATATTTATTCTTCCAATCCACGAACACGGTATATTTCTCCATCTATTCGTGTCCTCTTTGATTACTTTCACTAGTGTTTTATAGTTTTCTATGTACAAGTCTTTTTGTTTCCTTAGGTAGATATATTCCTAAGTATTTAATTGTTTTCATTGCAACAGTGAATGGAATAGTTTCCTTAATTTCTCTTTCTATTTTCTCATTATTAGTGTATAGGAATGCAAGGGATTTCTGTGTGTTGATTTTATATCCTGCAACGTTACTGTAATCAGTGATTAGCTCTAGTAGTTTTCTGGTAGAGTCTTTAGGGTTTTCTGTGTAGAGGATCATATCATCAGCGAACAGTGAAAGCTTTACTTCTTCTTTTCCAATTTGTATTCCTTTTATGTCTTTTTCTGCTCTGATTGCTGTGGCCAAAACTTCCAGAACTATGTTGAATAGTAGTGGTGAGAGTGGGCACCCTTGTCTTGTTCCTGACTTTAGGGGAAATGCTTTCCGTTTTTCACCATTGAGGATAATGTTTGCTGTGGGTTTGTCATATATAGCTTTTATTATGTTGAGGTATGTCCCTTCAATTCCCACTTTCTGGAGGGTTTTTATCAAAAATGGATGTTGAATTTTGTCGAAGGCTTTCTCTGCATCTATTGAGATAATCATATGATTTTTATTTTTCAGTTTGTTAATGTGGTGTATTACGTTGATTGATTTGCGGATATTGAAGAATCCTTGCATTCCTGGGATAAAGCCCACTTGGTCATGATGTATGATCTTCTTAATGTGTCGTTGGATTCTGATTGCTAGAATTTTGTTAAGGATTTTTGCATCTATGTTCATCAGTGATATTGGCCTATAGTTTTCTTTTTTTGTGGGATCTTTACCAGGTTTTGGGATTAGGGTGATGGTGGCCTCATAGAATGAGTTTGGAAGTTTCCCTTCCTCAGCTATTTTCTGGAAGAGTTTGAGTAGAATAGGAGTTAGCTCTTCTCTAAATTTTTGGTAGAATTCAGCTGTGAAGCCGTCTGGACCTCGGCTTTTGTTTGCTGGGAGATTTTTGATTACAGTTTCAATTTCCGTGCTTGTGATGGGTTTGTTCAGATTTTCTATTTCTTCCTGGTTCAGTTTTGGAAAGTTGTACTTTTCTAGGAATTTGTCCATTTCTTCCAGGTTATTCATTTTATTGCCATATAATTGCTGATAGTATTCTCTAATAATCCTTTGTATTTCTGTGTTGTCAGTTGTGATCTCTCCATTTTCATTTCTAATTTTATTGATTTGGTTCTTCTCCCTTTGTTTCTTGATGAGTCTGGCTAGTGGTTTGTCAATTTTATTCACCTTCTCAAAGAACCAGCTTTTGGCTTTGTTGATTTTTGCTATGGTCTCTTTTGTTTCTTTTGCATTTATCTCTGCCCTAATTTTTATGATTTCTTTCCTTCTACTGACCCTGGGGTTCTTCATTTCTTCCTTTTCTAGTTGCTTTAGATGTAGAGTTAGGTTATTTAGTTGACTTTTTTCTTGTTTCTTGAGGTGTGCCTGTATTGTTATGAACTTCCCCCTTAGCACTGCTTTTACAGTGTCCCAGAGGTTTTGGGTTGTTGTGTTTTCATTTTCATTCATTTCTATGCATATTTTGATGTCTCTTTTGATTTCTTCTATGATTTGTTCATTATTCAGCAGCGTGTTGTTCAGTCTCCATGTGTTGGCACTTTTAACAGTTATTCTCCTGTAATTGAGATCTAATCTTACTGCATTGTGGTCAGAAAAGATGCTTGGAATGATTTCAATTTTTTTGAATTTACCAAGGCTAGATTTATGTCCCAGGATGTGATCTATCCTGGAAAAGGTTCCGTGTGCGCTTGAGAAAAAGGTGAAATTCATTGTTTTGGGGTGAAATGTCCTATAGATATCTATTAGGTCTAACTCTTCTATTATATCATTTAAAGATTGTGTTTCCTTGTTAATTTTCTGTTTAGTTGATCTATCCATAGATGTAAGTGGGGTATTAAAATCTCCCACTATTATTGCATTATTGTTTATTTCCCCTTTCATACTTGTTAGTAATTGTCTTACATATTGCGGTGCTCCTATGTTGGGTGCATAAATATTTATAATTGTTATATCTTCATCTTGGATTGATCCTTTGATCATTATGTAGTTTCCTTCTTTGTCTCTTTTCACAGCCTTTGTTTTAAAGTCTATTTTATCTGATATGAGTATTGCTACTCCTGCTTTCTTTTGGTCTCTATTTGCATGGAATATCTTTTTCCTGCCCTTCACTTTCAGTCTGTATGCGTCCCTCGTTTTGAGGTGGGTCTCTTGTAGACAACATATATGGGGGTTTTGTTTTTGTATCCATTCAGCCAGCCTTTGTCTTTTGGTTGGGGCATTCAACCCATTTACGTTTAAGGTAATTATTGAAAAGTACGATCCCGTAGCCATTTTCTTTATTGCTTTGGGTTCAAGTTTATACACTCTTTCTGTGATTCCTGTCTATAGAAGATCCTTTAGTATTTGTTGGAGAGCTGGTTTGGTGATGCTGAATTCCCTCAGCTTTTGCTTGTCTGTAAAGCTTTTGATTTCTCCTTCATATTTGAATGAGATCCTTCCTGGGTATAGTAATCTGGGCTGTAGGTTATTTTCTTTCATCACTTTAAGTATATCTTGCCACTCCCTTCTGGCCTGAAGAGTTTCTGTTGAAAGATCAGCTGTTATCCTTATGGGAATCCCCTTGAGTGTTATTTGCTGCTTTTCCCTTGCTGCTTTTAATATTTGTTCTTTGTGTTTGATCTTTGTTAATTTGATTAATATGTGTCTTGGAGTATTTCGCCTTGGGTTTATCCTGTTGGGGACTCTCTGGATTTCTTGGACTTGGGTGATTATTTCTTTCCCTATTTTAGGGAAGTTTTCAACTATTATCTCCTCCAGTATTCTCTCATGGTCTTTCTTTTTGTCTTCTTCTTCTGGGACTCCTATGATTCGAATGTTGGAGCGTTTAACATTGTCCCAGAGGTCTCTAATATTGTCCTCATTTCTTTTAATTCGTTTTTCTTTTTTCCTCTCTGTTTCATTTATTTCTACAATTCTATCTTCTAGTTCGCTTATCCTGTCTTCTGCCTCTGTTATTCTACTGTTTGTTCCCTCCAGAGTGTTTCTGATCTCATGTATTGCATTATTCATTGTATAATGGCTCTTTTTTATTTCTTCTAAGTCCTTATTAAATCTTTCTTCCATCTTCTCAATCCTTTTCTCCAGGTTATTTATCTGTAACTCCATTTTACTTTCAAGATTTTGAATCATTTTCACCATCAAAATTCAAAATTCTTTATCAGGTAGATTCCCTATATCTTCTTCTTTTGTTTGTGTTGGTGGGCAATTATCTTGTTCCTTTACTTGCTGGGTATTTCTCTGCCTCTTCATCTTGCTTATATTTCTTTGCTTGGGGTGTCCTTTCCCTCTTCTTGCAGTTTGTGGAGTTCTCTTTATTATGTAGTTTCTTCGCTGTGTGTGGGGTTGGACAGGTGACTTGTCCGGGTTCCCATGTTAGGGAAGCATGTGTCAGTGTTCTGGTGGGTGGAGCTGGATTTCTTCTCTTTCCTTTAGAAGACAATGGGCTACTTTTCTGGGAGCCTGATGTCCTCTTCCAGTATTCAGAAGTTGTTTTGTGGACTTTACTCCACGTTCAAATGTTCTTCTGATGAATTTGTGGGGAAGAAAGTGGTCTCGCCGTCTTGTTCCTTCCTCCCCAGAACACTGGATTCTTATATTCCACTTGGTCGTGGAGTATCTCCTCCCAGCTGCTCCAGCAAGGCGCAGCCGCTGCACCTTACCTTGGACGAGGGCTATCTCCTCAAGGCCGCCCCTCCTGCTTTGAATGTGGATCAGCTCCTCCCGGCCCTCCGGTGCCCAAGCAGCCACCGTCCTGGACATGGTACAGCTCCTCTCGGCCACCGCCCTAACCCTGGGCGCGGGGCAGCTCCTCTCAGCCACGATTCTGTACGTGGTCGGTTGCGCCTGGAGCCGGGCGTCTCTCGCATCTGCGCCGCCGGGAGCCGGGCGTCTCTCGCGTCTGCGCCGCCGGGAGCCGGGCGTCTCTCGCGTCTGCGCCGCCGGGAGCCGGGCGTCTCTCGCGTCTGCGCCGCCGGGAGCCGGGCGTCTCTCGCGTCTGCGCCGCCGGGAGCCGGGCGTCTCTCGCGTCTGCGCCGCCGGGAGCCGGGCGTCTCTCGCGTCTGCCGTCCTGTCACTTTTTAAAGACTATGTGAATCTCTATAAAAAGATTCCGTTCCGTTCCGTTCAGTCGCTCAGTCGTGTCCGACTCTTTGCAACCCAGTGGACTGTAGCCTACCAGGCTTCTCCGTCCATGGGATTCTCCAGGCAAGAATACTGGAGTGGGTTACCATTTCCTTCTCCAGGGGATCTTCCCGACCCAGGGATCGAACCCAGGTCTCCCGCATTGGAGGCAGACGCTTTAACCTCTGAGCCACCAGGGAAGATTAAGTGTCTTTAATGCAGTGTTTTCCTAAGTAGTAGAATGGGCTTGGAATGGGTGTATGAGACTATAAGTCTAAAGAGTACGTACTATACTACCATTCAAGTATATGACTTCTGGCAAACTATTTCCCCTTGGGAAATAATTCAATTTATTCATTATAAACAGATTTTAGCATTTTTTGACTTCAGAAATATATTGTCTGGACAATATAAATCTAAACATGATTTTTAAAAAATCTTTACTTAATTTCCAAGCAAATACTTAAGGGCTTCAGCACTCAAAAATATAAACTATCAGGTCATGAGAAGCTATTAAGTCATGAAAAGATTTTATGTGTATTATTAAGTAAAAGAAGCCAATCTAAAAGGGGTACAGTCTTCCCTGGTAGTTCAGACAATAAAGAATCTGCCTGCAATGTGGGAGACCTGGGTTTGATCCCTGGGTTCAGAAGATCCCCTGGAGGAGGGCATGGCAACTGGCAACCATTCCAATATTCTTGCCTGGAGAATCCCCATTGACAGAGGAGCCTGGTTGGTTACAGTCCATGGGATCACAAAGAGTCAGACATGACTGAAAGACTAAGCACACACTGTATGATTACAACAATATGGTAACCCATTCCAGTATTCTTGCCTGGAGAATTCCATGGACAGAGGAGCCTGGCAGGCTACAGTCCATAGGGTCCCAAAGAGTCAGACTCTTTGGTAGCAACTGAGCATATGACCTTCTGGAAAAGGCAAAGGTATGGAAATTAACAATCTATGGTTACTAGGGTGGGGGGATGAATAGTCAGAGCATAATGGGTTTCTCGGCAGTGAAAATACTTTGTATGATATTATGATGTATGTTGCTATATCTTTGTCCAAACCCATAGAATATACAACACCAAGAATGAACCCTAATGTAAACTGTAGAATTTGGGTGATTATGTTATATCAGTGTAGATTCATCTTTGGTAAAAACTGTACCACTCTGGTGAGTGATATTGATACTGTCTATTAAAAGAGGCGTGCTCCTTGTAGGGGGTTGGGGGTGGAAAAAAAAGCCATGACAAGTCTAGACAGTGTATTAAAAACCAGAGACATCACTTTGCCTACAAAGGTCCATATAGCCAAAGTTATGGTTTTTCCAGCTGTCATATGCATGTTAGAGTTGAACCATAAAAAAGGCTGAATGACAAAGAATTGAAGCTTTTGAATTGTGGTGCTGGAGAAGACTCTTGAGAGTCCCTTGGACAGTAAGGAGATCAAACCAGTTAATCCTAAAGGAAATCAACACTGAATATTCATTGGAAGGATTGATGCTGAAACTGAAGTTCCAATACTTTGGCCACCTGATGCAAAGAGTCGACTCATTGGAAAAGACTGATGTTAGGAAAGATTGAGAGCAAAAGGAAAAGCAGGTGGAAGAGGATGAGATGGTTAGATAACATCACTGACTCAATGGACATAAGTTTGAGAAAACTCTGAGAGATGGTGAAGGACAGGGAAGCCTGGTGTGTTGCAATCTATGGGGTTACAAAGAGCTGGATTTGACTTAGCAACTGAACAACAACAACAATGCATACCTCGAGGCAGGCAGTGTATGAGAAGTCTATGTACTTCCCTTTCAATTTTGCTATAAACACAAAATTACTCTAAAAAATAAATTCTCAAAAAAGAAATAAAAAAACACCCCATACGTTAGAGAGAGTACAATTCCATCATAAATAGAAATAACTTTGTTCTGAATATGGATTGCTTTAAAAAATCTTTTTGGCCTCATTTCCTTGTTACATGCTTCCCTTTCTTGGCTGCATCTATATGCTGACAACATTGTAGGAGTTCCCTATTGGTCCACACTTCCATATACTCTGGGACTTTCACAATCGTGCTCCCTCTGTTTAGAAGCCCACTCACCTCCATAATTGCCAGTCAGACACTCATGTTTCCAATCTAAAAGATTAGACACTGTTTCCTCTTAAATTCATTGAGTTGCTCTTTCCTTCTTTCTCTCTCTCCACTTTGTCTTATTCCTCCATTTCTGATGGAATTTATCATCTAGCATACTTCTTTCTCCTCTGTTTTACTGTGAAAGGAACTCTGGAAAGTTTTAGCATTTATTTATACTTAAAACAGAGAACTTGTTGAATAATTGCAAACTGTTAGCTATTTTTGTCTTGACACATAAATTCTACAATGGCGACCTAGGTCTGTGAATGGAGAACTGAAATCAAGGCTTTTCAGAGGAGGTTCTAGAAATGCAAACATAGTTTACATTTAAAATAGGCAGATGGGATGGGGAGGGAGGTGGAAGGGGGGTTTAAGATGGGGAACAAATGTACACCCGGGGCAGATTCATGTCAATGTATGGCAAAACCAATAAAATAATGTAAAGTAATTAGCCTCCAATTAAAATAAATAAATTAAAAAAAAAATAAAATAGGCAGAGCTGTGGAGAAGAAACAAAAACAAAACAAATGCTTCAAAAATTATTCATTGTTAAGTTTATACCTTTCCAGGCTACCTCATCTTATTCTTTCATTGTCTTTGAGTTATTTTATAAACCTGTGAATTATAGCTGATAAGAATATAAAAAATTCTTGTCTACAAACATGAAGATTCTGTCAATAGACTTTCCTCCCTCACTGTGGAAGAGGCCAGTTCACCTCTATTTGTGCATTCATTTTATTAATAATATTGTGGATCTATAAATAGATCTGTCAAACTGATTGTGTCAAACAAGTTTTCTTATTAATGATGTGTTTCATAAAACTTTTATCAAGTGTTTATTTTAATACCTGAATGTAAGTCATGATTTTACTACTGTTTGAAAATGATAAGTTAACAATAGGATGCCTGGTGTGTCATAATTGGAGAGAGAGAAAGTTTTTGAATTGCCTTTCAATTTGAAGTCATCACACTGCAGCATCCTTTGGGGTGAAGCTGTCTATGAAATTGGCACAAACTCTAGCACTTTGAAGGGTGAGCAGGCCTCCCATTAACAGAACTGCCTTCCTTTCCAGACCTCTCAGAAGCTCTTTTCCTATTATTTCCCTTGGATCCTATGTCAGTTTTAATCTTCTTTCCGTGGATCCCCAAGTCTTCGTTCCTATGGTTGCCCTCTCATGAATTCCTGGCTGCTTCTTCTGGACAGAGACGAGTGCTCTTGTTCCCCTCAAGATTCAGCATACTCCCCTCATTGTCTGTGAAACCTTGGCTCATAATCTTTGAATAGGAAAGCTTCTTATTCCCAACTCATAAGGCATGCTGCTGCTGCTGCTGCTAAGGCGCTTCAGTCCTGTCTGACTCTGTGCGAGCCCATAGACGGCAGCCCACCAGGCTCCCCCGTCCTTGGGATTCTCCAGGCAAGAACACTGGAGTGGGTTGCCATTTCCTCCTCCAATGCATGAAAGTGAAAAATGAAAGTGAAGTCGCTCAGTCATGTCTGACACTTAGCGACCCCAGGGAGTGCAGCCCACCAGGATCCTCTGTCCATGGGATTTACCAGGCAACAGTACTGGAGTGGGGTGCCACTGCCTTCTCTGCATAAGGCATGAAGGATCAATAATAACCGTTTCAGTCTTAAAATGCCCTGAAAGGACTCAGTATAGTAGAGCTGAATAGAAAATTAGAAATCATCTAGTTCAAAGCCCTCATTGTACAGAGGAGGACATTGCTATTTATTTCATTCACCTGAAGTTCCGTATTTGGGGAGCACTTGACTTATGAATGACTTGTTCTTAGGCATTGAATCCCCTTACCCTCAAAGGGACAATCCTTTTTTACCTTTTTTCTCTAGTTCTGAGCACCTGGGGAGTGATTGACCTTAGAGGTGTCATTCTTTATGCAAATGGGAAAATCTTCCTCTTATTCTTATGCAGAAAGGAAGTGAATAGGTCCCTGGGTTCCTGCAGTTTATAACTTACTCTCCCTCCTCTGCCAAGCAGCCCTTGTTCCTCCTATTTTCCAGTGAAGTGTTAACACATTGTAAGCCCTTACTTTATAGTACTAACATTTTCATGAGCAACGGTTTTTATACTGATTCAGTTCAGTTCAGTTCAGTCACTCAGTCGTGTCCGACTCTTTGCGACCCCATGAACCGCAGAAGACAGGCCACCCTGTCTATCACCAACTCCTGGAGTTTATCCAAACTCATGTCCATTGAGTCGGTGATGCCATCCAACCATCTCATCCTCTGTCGTCCCCTTCTCCTCCTGCCCCTAATCCCGCCCAGCATCAGGGTCTTTTCAAATGAGTTAGCTCTTCACATCAGGTGGCCAGACTATCGGAGTTTCAGCTTCAACATCAGTCCTTCCAATGAACACCCAGGACTGATCTCCTTTAGGATGAACTGGTTAGATCTCCTTCCAGTCCAAGGGACTCTGAAGAGACTTCTCCAACACCACAGTTCAAAAGTATCAATTCTTCAGTGATCAGCTTTCTTTATAGTCCAACTCTCACATCCATACATGACCACTGGAAAAACCATAGCCTTGACTAGCTGGACTTTGTTGACAAAGTAATGTCTCTGCTTTTTAATATGCTATCTAGGTTGGTCATAACTTTCTTTCCAAGGATAAACATCTTTTAATTTCATGGCTGCAATCACCATCTGCAGTGATTTTGGAGCCCAGAAAAATAAAGTCAGCCACTGTTTCCACTGTTTCCCCATCTACTTGCCATGAAGTGATGGGACCAGATGCCATGATCCTAGTTTTCTGAATGTTGAGCTTCAAGCCAACTTTTTCACTCTCCTCTTTCACTTTCATCAAGAGGCTTTTTAGTTCTTCTTCACTTTCTGCCATAAGGGTGGTGTCATCTGCATATCTGAGGTTATTGATATTTCTCCGGGCAATCTAGATTCCAGCTTGTGCCTCTTCCATCCCAGCGTTTCTCATGATGTACTCTACATAGAAGTTAAATAAGAAGGGTGACAATATCCAGCCTTGATGTACTCCTTTTCCTATTTGGAACCAGTCTGTTTTTCCATGTCCAGTTCTAACTGTTGCTTCCTGACCTGCATACAGGTTTCTCAAGAGGCAGGTCAGGTAATCTGGTATTCTCATCTCTTTCAGGATTTTCCACATTTTATTGTGATCCACACAGTCAAAGGCTTTAGCATAGTCAATAAAGCAGAAATAGATGTTTTTCTGGAACTCTTTCGCTTTTTCGATGATCCAGTGGATGTTGGCAATTTGATCTCTGGTTCCTCTGCTTTTTCTAAAACAAGCTTGAACATCTGGAAGTTCATGGTTCACATATTGCTGAAGCCTGGCTTGGAGAATTTTGAGCATGACTTTACTAGTGTGTGAGATGAGTGTGAGCATTCTTTGGCATTGCCTTTCTTTAGGATTGGAACGAAAACTGACCTTTTCCAGTCCTGTGGCCACTGCTGAGTTGTGTGCTGTGATGTGTGCAATTTTGTGGTAGTTTGATCATTCTTTGGCATTGCCTTTCTTTGGGATTAGAATGGAAACTGATTTATTATGATTAGCTGTGTTTAAAATAATCCAGAGATGTTAGATGATACGTATTTCATGTTTGCATAGAGTTTTTCTTTTCCACTGAGTTGCAAATATCATTAATAACATAGCTCTTGGAGTTTTTTTTTAATGAGAGAAATTTCCTGAATACCATGCAATTGATTCTTTAAAGAATCTTAGGGACTTCCCAGGGGGTGCTAGTGGTAAAGGATATGCCTACCAATACAGGAGACACAAGGGACACTGTTTTGATCCCTGGGTTGAGAAGATTCCCTGGAGAAAGAAATGCCAACCCACTTCAGTATTCTTGCTTGGGAAATTCCATGGGCAGAGAATCCTGGTAGGCTACACTCCTTGGGGCCACAAAGAGTCGAACAGGACTGAGAGACTGAGCACAAAAATCTTAAAGACACAACACTTTAACAAGTTTCTGTCGTTTCAGTTCTATTCTGTTTAATTCTCCTAATTGTTCAATTTGTTTGTTCCTTAATTCTTTAACTAAACTTTGAGCTCCTTGAAATTAAGGTTGGAAGGTCATCTCAAATTAGACCTTGCTAGTGCCTAGTGCAGATTCTAATGGATAGAATGTACTGTGAAAATGGTGTAAGAATCCAATATATCCTAGACATCTAAGTGGAAAAGCTGTTCTGGTTAACTGGTAGATCACAAAGACAAGGAGAAATTGTATCCAAGCAAAGCTGACTTAAGTGCTGAACTTAAGTGTGAAAGGGCCAAAGCAGGGAGGCATGGGAAGTCAGAGTTGAAACACAAAGACTGATTCCCAGGTAACTGGAAAGACCTAGCATTGGACATAGAAAAGCAAAAGGAGACTCTCAGAAGTTAAATAAGATTTGGATGGCAGAGAAGATCAACTTTTACCTGATACAAAATTTATCTAAAAATTCACTGTGAATACAATTATTCTTGAGGCTTCATCAAGTGAAATTATTGTATACCTTTTTTTTTTTTCTTGTCAGAAACGGTGGATCTAGAGAGATTGAATTTAACTCTCTATGGCCATGAAAAACCTTCCTATTGATCATAGGACAGTCTATGAGAGAATAACAAGCAATTCTTAGACAAGGCTATTAATAATAATAATATAACAAAGAATTTCCTTTGTGGAGTATAAACAGTAGATTCAGTTCAGTTCAGTAGCTCAGTCATGTCCTACCCTTTTTGACCACATGGACTGCAGCACACCAGGCTTGCCTGGCCATAACCAACACTCAGAACTTGTTCAAACTCAGGTTCATGAGTCGGGGATGCCATTTAATCATCATAGACTCTGTCATCCTCTTCTTCTATTGCTTTCAATGTTTCCAAGCAACAGTCTTTTCCAGTGAGTCACTTCTCTGCATCAGGTGGCCTAAGCATTGAAGGTTCAACTTCAGCATCAGTTGTTCCAGTAAATATTCAGATCTGATTTCCTTTAGGATTGGCTGGTTTGATCTCAAGAGTCTTCTCCAAGACCACAGTTCAAAAGCAGCAATTTTTTGGCACTCAGCTTCCTTTATGGTCCAAATCTCACATCCACACATGACTAATGGAAAAAACATAGCTTTGACTATATGGATCTTTGTCAGCAAAGTAATGTCTCTGCTTTTTAATATGCTGTCTGGATTGGTCATAGCTTTTCTTCCAAGGAGCAAGCATCTTTTAATTTCATGGCTGCAGTCACCATCTGCAGTGATTTTGGAGCCCAAGGAAATAAAGTCTGTTACCATTTCCATTGTTTCCCCATCTATTTGCCATGAAATGATGGGACCAGATGCCATGATTTTCATTTTTTTGAAAGTTGCGTTGTAAGCCAGCTTTTTCATTCTCTTTCACTTTCATCAAGAGGCTTAGTTTTTCACTTTCTGTCATAAGGCTGGTGTCATCTGCATATCTGAGGTTATTGATATTTCTCCTGGCAGTCTCGATTCCAGCTTGTGCTTCATCCAGCCTGGTATTTCACATGATGTACTCTGTTTAAATTAAATAAGCAAGGTGACAATATACAGCCTTGATGTACCCCTTTCCCAATTTGGAACCAGTCCATTGTTCCATGTCTGCTTCTAACTGTTGCTTCTTGACCTTCATGCAGATTTCTCAGGAGGCAGGTAAGGTGGTCTGGTATTCCCATCTCTTTAAGAATTTTCCACAGTTTGTTGTGATCCACTCAGTCAAAGACTTAGCATAGTCAATGAGGCAGAAATAGATGTTTTTTTCTCGAATCATCTTGCTTTTTCTATGATCCAATGGATGTTGCCAATTTGATTTCTAGTTCCTCTGGCATTTCTAAATCAAGCTTGAAGATCTGGAAGTTCTTGGTTCACATATTGTGGAAGCATAGCTTGGATAATTTTCAGCATTACTTTGTTGGAGTGTGAAATGCATACATTTATGTGGTATTTTGAACATTCTTTGACATTGTCTTTCTTCAGGCTGGAATGAAAATTGACCTTTTCCAGTTTTGTGGTCATTATTGTGTTTTCCAGATTTGCTGGCATATTGAGTGCAGCACTTTCAAATCTTTAGGATTTAAAATAACTCAGCTGGAATTTCATCACCTCCAATAGTTTTGTTCATAGTGATGTTTCCTAAGGTCCACTTGACTTTGCACTCCAGGATGTCCGGCTGTAGGTGAGTGATCACACCATCATGGTTATCTGGGTCATTAAGATATTCTTTTTCTAGTTCTTCTGTGTATTCTTTCCACCTCTTCTTAATATCTTCTGTTTTTCTTAGGACCATACCACTTCTGTGCTTTATTGTGCCCATCTTTGTATGAAACCATCCCCAAGAAGAAGAAATGCAAAAAGGCAAAATGGTTGTCTGAGGAGGCCTTACAAATAGATGAGAAGAAGAGAAGCAAAAGGCAAAGGAGAAAAAGACATATATATCCATCTGAAAGCAGAGTTCCAAAGAATAGCTAGGAGACATAAGAAAGTCTTCCTAAGTGATCAGTGCAAAGAAATAAAGGAAAACAATAGAAAGGGAAAGTCAAGATCTCTTAAAAAAAAATAGAGATATCAAGAGAACATTTCATGGGCACTATAGATGGGCACTTTAAAGGACAGAAATGGTATGGACCTAACAGAAAAGTGAAAAAGCTGACCTAAAACTCAACATTCAGAAAGCTAAGATCATGGCATCTGGGCCCATTACTTCATGGCAAATAGGTTGGGAAACAATAGAAACAGTGACAGCCTTTATTTTCTTGGGCTCCAAAATCACTGCAGATGGTGACTGCAGGCATGAAATTAAAAGAAACTTGCTCTTGGAAGAAAAGCTATGACAAACCAGACAGCTTATTAAAAGTCAAAGACATTACTTTGCCGACAAAGGTCCGTATCATCAAAGCTATTTTCCCATAGTCACGTATGGATGTGAGTTGGACCATAAAGAAAGCTGAGAACTGAAGAACTGATGCTTTCGAACTGTGTTGTTGGAGAGGACTCTTCCTTTTTATTATTTAAATACTTTAATTTTCAAAAATTTATATTAGAAAATTGAAATTTACAATGTGTTTATATCACACACTGAGTACATGGCATTTAAAAGCAACATCATTACAGAAAGATAATAAAAATACAAAGTCTTAAAACCTATGGGATATGGAAAGCATTATCCACTGAGGCCTTAAATGTAGTAGACTTTACATAAAAAGGAAAAGCAATGTGTATACAAGTATACAGCCAGTTTAAAAAGTTAGCAAAATAAACAGAATAATCATAAAGAAAAGAAAGCAACTAATACATACCAGGTATTAATGCAATAAAGATAAAGATAAAATTGAGAGGCTCAACAGAGTCAAAGGTGCCTTAAAAAGCTTCTCTAAAAAGGGAAACATCAGGTAACAATAATCAACAAGGAAAATCTTGCAAATAAACAGTACTCAAAATGGGAACTACTCATAGAAGCATTAAGAGGACTCTTGAGAGCCCCTTAGACAGTAAGGAGATCAAACCAGTCAATCCTAAAGGAAATCAATCTTGAATATTCATTGGAAGGACTGATGCTGAAGCTGAAGCTCCAATACTTAGGCCTTCTGATATGGAAAACTGACTCACTGGAAAAGACCTGGATGCTGGGAAAGAATGAAGATAGAAGCAGGAGGGGATGACAGAGGATGAGATGGTTTTATGGCATCACCAACTCATGGACATGAGTTTGAGCAAGCTCTGGTAGTTGGTGATGGCCAGGGAAGCCTGGCGTGCTGCAGTCCATGGGGTCTCAAAGAGTCAGACACAACTGAGCAACTGAATTAAACTTGCATGAAATTTTCTCTTGGTATCTTTAATTTTCTTGAAGAGATCTCAAGTCTTTCCCATCCTACTGTTTTCCTCTGTTTATTTGCTTTAATCACTTAGGAAGGCTTTCTTATCTCTCCTTGCTACTCTTTGGAATTCTGAATTCAGATGGGTATAACTTTCCTTTTCCCCTTTGCCTTTTGCTTCTCTTCTTTCCCCAGCTATTTGTAAGCCCTCCTCAGACAACCATTTTGCCTTCTAGCATTTCTTTTTCTTGGGGGTCGCTTTGATCACTGATTTCTGCACAGTCTTACAAACCTCCATCCATAGTTCTTCAGGCACTCTGTCTATCAGATTTAAACCCTTGAATCTGTCACTTCCACTGTTTTATTGTAAGGGATTTGATTTAGGTCATACCTTAATGGCATAATGGTTTTCCCTACTTTCTTCAATTTAAGTCCTAATTTGGCAATAAGGAGTTCATGATCTGAGCTACAGTCAGCTCCCAGGCTTGTTTTTTCTGACTGTATATAGCTTCTCCATCTTCAGCTGCAAAGAATGTAATCAATCTTATTTCATATTGACCATCAGATGATGTCCATGTGTAGTCTTCTGCTGTGTTGTTGAAAGAGAGTGTTCACCGTGACCAGTGCATTTTCTTGACAAAACTCTGTTAGCTTTGCTCTGCTTCATTTTGTACTCTGAGACCAAACTTGCCTGCTACTCCAGGTATTTGACTTCCTTCTTTTGCATTCCAGTCGCCTGTGATGAAAAGGGTAAGTTTTTTTGGTTTTAGTTCTAGAAGGTATTTTCAGTCATCATAGAACCATTCAACTTCAGCTTCTTTGGCATTACTGATTGGGGCATTGACTTGGATTACTATGATATTGAATGGTTTGCCTTGGAAATGAACAGAGGATATTAGTAGGTCAAGATTAAAATTAAATAACAGCTACCTTCATTGAGTCAATATAATGTGGCAGATTTACCTGAGGTATTTACATATATACAATACATATGTTTACTTCATATTTAAAGAGTATAGATATATGCATACTGTATATAAATGTACAAATTGAGATAATTTTTAAATATATATTTTATAAGTATATAAAATGGGAATAATGCATGACTAGCTCACAAAGTTATGAAAATCAAATTGGTATATACACATGTGGACAAATACAAATATACATAAACATTATCAATTCAGTTCAGTCACTCAGTCATGTCCAATTCTTTGTGACCCCATGAACCGCAGCACACCAGGCCTCCCTGTCCATCACCAACCCCTGGAGTCCACCCAATCCCAGGTCCATTGAGTTGGTGATGCCATCCAACCATCTCATCCTCTGTCGTCCCCTTCTCCTGCCCTAAATCTTTTCCAGCATCACGGTCTTTTCAAATGAGTCAGCTCTTCGCATCAGGTGGCCAAAGTATTGAAGTTTCAGCTTCAACATCAGTCCTACCAAAGAACACCCAGGACGGATCTCCTTTAGAATGGACTGGTTGGATCTCCTTGCAGTCCAAGGGACTCTCAAGAGTCTTCTCCAGCACCACAGTTCAAAAGCATCAATTTTTCTTCACAGTCCAACTCTCACATCCATACATGACCACGGGAAAAACCATAGCCTTGACTAGACAGAACTTTGTTGGTAAAGTAATTTCTCTGCTTTTTAATATGCTATCTAGGTTGGTCATAACTTTCCTTCCAAGGAGTAAGCGTTTTTTAATTTCATGGCTGCAATCAGCATCCACAGTGATTTTGGAGCCCCAAAAAATAAAGTCTGACTCTGTTTCCACTGTTTCCCCATCTATCTCCCATGAAGTGATGGGACCAGATGCTATGATCTTAGTTTTCTGAATGTTGAGCTTCACTCCAACTTTTTCACTCTCCTCCTTCACTTTCATCAAGAGGCTTTTGAGTTCCTCTTCACTTTCTGCCATAAGGGTGGTGTCATCTGCATATCTGAGGTTATTGATATTTCTCCCGGCGATCTTGATTCCAGCTTGTGCTTCTTCTAGCCCAGCGTGCCTCATGATGTATTCTGCATATATGTTAAATAAGCAGGGTGACAATATACAACCTTGACGTACTCCTTTCCCTATTTGGAACCAGTCTGTTGTTCCATGTCCAGTTCTAACTGTTGCTTCCTGACCTGCATACAGGTTTCTCAAAAGGCAGGTCAGGTGGTCTGGTATTCCCATCTCTTTCAGAATGTTCCACAGTTTCTTGTGAGCCACACAGTCAAAGGCTTTGGCATAGTCAATGAAGCAGAAATAGATGTTTTTCTGGAACTCTCTTGCTTGTTCCATGATCCAGGGAATGTTGGCAATTTGATCCCTGTTCTCTGCCTTTTATAAAACCAGCTTGAACATCTGGAATTTCAAGGTTCATGTATTGCTGAAGCCTGGCTTGGAGAATTTTAAGCATCACTTTACCAGCGTGTGAGATGAGTGCAATTGTGAGGTAGTTTGAGCATTCTTTGGCATTGCCTTTCCTTGGGACTAGAGTGAAAACTTACCTTTTCCAGTCCTGTGGCCACTGCTGAGTTTTCCAAATTTGCTGGCATATTGAATGTAGCACTTTCATAGCATCATCTTTCAGGATTTGAAATAATTCAACTGGAATTCCATCACCTCCACTAGCTTTGTTTGTAGTGATGTTTCCTAAGGCCCACTTGACTTCACATTCTAGGATGTCTGGCTCTAGGTGAGTGATCACACCATCGTGATTATCTTGGTCGTGAAGATCTTTTTTATACAGTTCTTCTATGTATTCTTGCCACCTCTTAATATCTTCTGCTTCTGTTAGGTCCCTACAATTTCTGTCCTTTATTGAGCCCATCTTTGTATGTAATGTTCCCTTGATTTCTCTAATTTTCTTGAAATTATTTCTAGTCTTTCTCATTCTATTGTTTTCCTTTATTTCTTTGCATTGATCGCTGAGGTAGGCTTTCTTATCTCTTCTTGCTATTCTTTGGAACTCTGCATTCAGATGGTTATATCTTTCCTTTTCTCCTTTGCTTTTTGCTTCCCTTCTTTTCACAGCTATTTGTAAAGCCTCCTCAGACAGCCATTTTGCTTTTTTGCATTTCTTTTCCATGGGGATGGTCTTGATTCCTGTCTCCTGTATAATATTACGAACCTCTGTCCACAGTTCATCAGGTTCTCTGTCTATCAGATCTAGTTCCTTAAATCTATTTCTCACTTCCACTGTATAGTAATAAGGGATTTGATTAGGGTCATATTGAATGGGCTAGTGGTTTTCTCCACTTTCTTCAATTTAAGTCTGAATTTGGCAATAAGGAGTTCATGATCTGAGCCACAGTCAGCTCCCAGTCTTGTTTTTGCTGACTGTATAGAGCTTCTCCATATTTAGCTGGAAAGAATATAATCAATCTGATTTCAGTGTCGACCATCTGGTGATGTTCATATGTTGGGTCCTCTCTTGTGTTGTTGGAAGAGGGTGTTTGCTATGACCAGTGCATTGTCTTGGCAGAACTCTATTAGCATTTGGCTTGCTTCATTCTGTACTCCAAGGCCAAATTTGCCTGTTACTCCAGGTGTTTCTTGACTTCGTACTTTTGCATTCCAGTCCCCTATAATGAATATTCACATTATTATAAATATGTATATTTATATGTGTGTGTGTGTCAAGAGAGACTGGTTCGATCCCTGGGTTGGGAAGATCCCCTGGAGGAGGGCATGGCAACACTCTAGTATTGCCTGGAGAACCCCATGGACAGAGAAGCCTGGTGGTCTTCAGTCCAGAGGTTCACCAACAGTGATTAAATGACTTTGCACACATGTATTAATTTAGTTTTCACAACCCTTTTTTGTGATAGGTACTAATAGTATACCCATTTTATAGGTGAACAAACTGGGTACAGAGAGCTCACTAACTTGCGGGAGTTGGTGATGGAAAGGGAAGCCTGGCGTGCTGTGATTCATGGGGTTGCAAAGAGTTGGACACGACTGAGCAACTGAACTACACTGAACTGAAACTGGGTACAGAGAGTGCACTAACTTGCTCCTGGTTTTAATAAGAGATATAGTTAACAGCTTATCTCATTTGGTTACCAGAGCAGGCTTTTGAGAAGGTTATTTAAGCCCCTTTTATAGATGAGGAACTGCAATAAGTGTTATTCAATAAAGCACCTATTTTTCACCAATCAGCATGAAACCAGGACGTAAATTCTGCTTGTTCTTCCTATAACACCAGTGTATTTCACCAGGTCTCAACAGACCAAAGGAAAAAATAAAAGGTTCTTTGTAAATGCATCAGCCATTGCTAATATTTGAATTCTGTGTACTCGGGTAACATGTAATCTGGGATAAAAACCAGGATAAATGGCCTGAAATAATTCAAATAAACCTGTAAGAATCTGAGGACACTGCTGGCAAATTCAGGAATTAGAGTAGCCACGTTTGGCAAGAATTCCTTCACTGCAATGATTTTGTAGCTTGGTTCACTAGAAGGCCAAATGTCACTTCTAATTAATAACTTAAAATAGATTTCATAGCCACCTCCTGCTGACAGACAGTTCCTCCCTTATGAACTCCTACATTTCTGGCCTGGAAAAATGAGGCTGACATGTGTATACCCTTGACAGGTAAATCATGTTGCAAGAAGAACTTCCTCATGTATTATAGGATGTTAAGCAATGCTGATTGCAAAGTTAAACACTGAAGATATACATTGTTTCCACAATGGATATGTCCATATCCTTTGGTTTAATGCAATTAAGCAAAAAAAAAAAAAAAAAAATCCAGTCTGTTCTAAACAAAGACTTGAAATGAGCTAAAAGTGTCCAAAAATTATGTTGACTTGAAATAATTAGATAACTAAGAGTAGAAAATGTATCTGATATATGTAACTAGATACTTGAATGATCTAGTTGACAACTTCATTTCCCCATTTCTCTTTTCTACTGTAGATATAATTCCACTGCACAAATTTCCTTACCATAATAAAATCCTATTTAACACTTTTCTTCTCTTAATAAGAAGCATCAGATGAGGAATTTCAATTTTTATCTGACACTTTAGTTTGCCTGCTCTCATTGCAAACAGAAGGGCATTAACTCCAAGGGATTTAGTAATAAGATTAAAATAAGGAAAACTAAATAGAAGGATCATTCAGACCAAAGCCCTGTCTGCAGGCAGCTCCACACATAAACCACCTCAGGGAATGAGGATTTTGTTATATTTCATTATATTTAATGACCTCTAGAGAAGGAGATTTTTGTCATCTTTACAATAGCTTTGTATTGTCATTGGCTAGAAGGATACATTGAACGCTCCTTTTAGCTTCAGAATTTGAAGACATATCTATAATGCCAGAGCTTAGGACTCTTTCAGAGCTATCCTGAGAACTGGTATACAACCAGGAATATTTTAACTCTATTAGCAAAATTTCATTTCTTGAATTGAATACTGGAACATAGATATTCTTTTTATTATTTTTAAGAATTTGTATATACTTAAAATATTGTCATTAAAAAAAGGCTTTCACCCCACCCCCTGCTCCATCCCCTACCCTCTGAAGATGCTCATCTTTAGCTCCCTGTGCCTCTCTGGAATTTGCTCAAGGTCCAAACACTCTTATTCTCCACCAGGTGCGTTCCTAGCACTTTTTTCAAGGCTCAACACTAGCTTATGATCTTCAGAAAATTTGAAGATCCTCTTTTGTTGTCTAATCAACTACTGAGGTGAGCTAACTCCGGGAGTTGGTGATGGACAGGGAGGCCTGACGTGTTGTGATTCATGGGATCGCAAAGAGTCAGACATGACTGTGAGACTGAACCGAACTGAACATACATACATCTCTTGGTAGACTACTTGGCACATAGAAGGACATTAGAAATGTTAGCTACTGATTTCCTCCTTTCCTTTCTCTTCCTGTCTTACGACCCAGCCCACTACTATTTTCCCCAGATTTATTTAATATGCCATTTCTACATTGATGGTAGGTTATGGTGTATACATCTGTCTGCATGCCTCTCTATTCTCAGTCCTCTCCTACTCCTATTTGATAATGGGGATGACGCTTTTTACCTGTGTACAAATCTGGCACAGTACATGGAATAGTTAACTAAACTGAGAAAAGAAAACATGGTTAAGGACCAGTCCTGAAGCAAACTGAAGATGTTTTCATTTTGGGCAAAAGACTTGACAAGGGGAAGAAAGGAGCGGTGGACATTTCTAACACTTATTAACCATTTGCTATGGGCTAGAAGTTAGCTAGGTATTTCACATATGTCATTAACCACCACACCAGTCCTTTACTGTTTTTCTCATCTTTTAGATTGGAAAATCAATGGGGGTCAGAAAGGTTAGCTACTTTGTAGAAAATTATACAACCAATAGTAGAACTGAAATGTTAAACCCAGTCATGCCTTCTTCTCGACTGTAGTATTTCTTGGTATATCAGGAGAATCCTTCATATATAGAATGTAGAGATGTCCCTTTTTATTTCCTACTCAAGACAACCTCTAACCCTTTTGGCAGTAGTAATGGACAGCTGGGATAAGATATCCGGCCAGCCACTACAATTCTCATCTATTGATCACATATCTACAAGAGAATCCATCTCTCAGTCCAGCAGTGAGTCCCAAAGCTGGAAAATATGAGACTATGTGAGTCTGGTTAATTTTTTATTGCAGTATCCATGAGAATAGGAAAAATGATATATATGCTTAGAACACACAAGTCTTCAAGCATGCAGTCTCAAAAACTTGCATTTAGAGAATAAAACACCTTCCATTTTCCCCCTTCTCTTTATAGCATTTATATTCCTGACTTGCATCACTTTGTTTTTTGAGTTTGGCCTACTATATGGCCATACTAATCCAGTTTATCTAGTTCCTTTTCAGGCCTAAAGCAGGAGTCCACAAATTATGGCGTGCAAGCTAGGAATGGTTTTTATATTTTTCAATGCTTGAAAAAATAAAAAAGAAAATAATGTTTCATAGCACATCAAAATAGTATGGAACAGAACTTCAGTGTTCATGATTAATTTTATTGGAGAACAGCCCCACTCATTCATTACTGTATTGTATGTGGATGTTTTTGCTCCAGTGGCAGAGTTGGTTGGGTGTGACAGAGACCTTATGGTGGGTCAGAGACAAAGGACTTTATTACTCACAGCATAAACAGCAGCTAGAGATTAATGTGGGTTTGTACAGGTTTGAGCAGGTTTACCATACCCTCCGTGGGGGTCACACAAAGATCTTATCATGGATGCATGCACATGCTGTTAGCTGTGTTAAAGGAAAGTCTGGGAGATTCACCATTTTTGTAGTATATGGAAGTAAGTCTGCTGTTTGTCCAAGGGGAGACATTGCCTCATCCCTCAAGTTTGCTCACTGCAAACACAAACTAAGAAACGGCCCAGCTAAAGAGTTGTCAGGACCTTGCATTCCTGTTATGCCCTACAAAAATATATGGGGATGCTCAGGGCCTGTGGCAGGTACTCTCTCCCATCAAGGAACTGTTAAGTATCTGGGCATTTCAAATTTTCTTGTGCTCATCTTCAATACTCTTTGAATTGATGATGCTCATTAACCCATGTGTCATCAATATATTGTCATTGTGGTGGTTTATTTTTAGTCTTGTGATATTTTAGAGTTCTGTGTCAAATTAGCAGAAAATTTATATTTTTCTAATGTGTTCTTATGATTAAATCTCTTCATTAACTAGATTCCTAAAAATCCAAGAACCTATTATTGTTCCTATTTGAAATATAACACTTCTCAAAAAAATACTGCTTTGGTATGACCTGAAAAATCTTTTTGTTATAATTTAGATTTCTCTGTACTTCTAATGCAGGGGATACAGGTTCCACTCTGGTATGGGAACTAAGATTCCACAAGCCACATGATGTGGCCATAAAAATGGTATAATTTGTATCTCAATTTTGTTGCAGTTCAAATCTCTATTGATTTTATTGATCGTCTTTACAGCTTCTGTTTCATTTTCCATTATGTTTTGCCCAACTTTTTTTCTCAGTTAAAAAAATAGATATAAAGATGACAAGAGAAAGAACCCGTCCTGGTTTGGTTTTTCTCAAAAGTAGACTTGAAATAAAGATTTCAGTGTAAGTAGTTTAATTTGGGAGATGATTCTTGAAAGTATCAGTAAGAAGTGCAAAGTGAGTCAGAGAATCACAGAGACACTGATAGGGTACATTATCAAGGAAATGATCATTGTGAGTTACTAAATCTATTTGGGAACTTGGAAGCAAGTGTAAATGGTGCTTCAGATGCACCCAACTGAATGATGAGGGGTGATATTCAACATCTTCAATCATTTTTAGATACCTTTTGGGTAAAGGGGTAGGTGTTTCTGTTCTCTGGCTATTAATGAGAGATTCTAGGAAAAAATAAAATTAAAAATAATGATAGTTGGATGTCAACGTCAGGCAACAGGGGTATATGGGTATGGCCCCACAATGTCTGTTAGTCTTAAAAATATTTCTAATTTTTTCACTGATTAAAAAAATGTTTCATAATGCTTTTCTAAATTGCAATATTTAATACTTCCAATTCAATTTTCCCTTAGTGATATCCTAAAGATAACCATTCCATTCCCATGTCACCCCACAAGACTGATAGCAGCAAGAGGGCAAGAACCAGAGTGGAGGAGACAAATGACCTCAGCCAAATATAGTTAAAATATCAGACAAATTTTTCCAAAAATTATTATCATGTAGATAAATGGCTTGTTTTTTAGTTGCTAAGTCATGTCTGACTCTTTGTGATCCCAGGGACTGTAGCCTGCCAGGCTCATCTGTCCATGGGATTTTCCAGGCAAGAATACTGGAATGGGCTACATTTCCTTCTCCAGGGCATTTCCCAACTCAGGGATCTAACCGACATCCCTTGTCTCCTGGATTGGCAGGCAGATTCTTTACCACTGAGCCACCTGGAAAGCCCTGGATAGATGACTAAGAGTTCTTAAGTACATCTGTGAAAGATTGACAATTCTTAAAAAACTCCTATATAAAGACTCTGAAGCATTTTTCACCTAAGCTGAGTTCCATCAAGTTGCCCCACCTTCTGAGATTGATTACCTTTGCTTTTGAGACAGGCTGTGACCTAGGACTGGAGACCCTTTGCTGCAAGTGCTGCAACACTTGCACCTGGACAAATATCTCCTCCAGCAACAAAATACAAAGAAACTATAAGGAACTTAAAACTGCATACATGCACAGTTGGGGTAAATTATGGACAACAAAATAGAGAAAGCCTCAAAGGACCAACTGCTATTACTGAAGAGCAGGGTACCATGCATTCCCTCACACCCAACACTGCCAAAGAAGTGGGTAAACCACCCTTCCAGCTGACCAGTACCTTCACCCCCTGTAAGGAACTAGCTCACCTCCCCCTGAGCAAGAGAGTAAGCAAGAGAAACTGCTGCTTGTCCTCACTTCCCCCCGCTATAGAATGGGCCTTAATAAAGCCTTGCATGAATTTCTTGTCTTGCCTCTGATAAATTACTATTGATTAAGGAAGCCAAGGACCTTGGTTAGTAACACTTTAACTCCATGTTGTGATTGCAGGATGTTTAGTTTACTTTCTGGGAAGCCTCCAGCCTAAGAGAGTGCCTATGCTGTCACATGACCCTGTGATGCTCTAGGCTGAATTGAATTACCTCATATTGACTTCTGGCTTCTCTGTGATGTGAAGTATCTACCCAAACATCTGCCACTAAGGTGACACTACTAACACAAACTTTTAGCAACTTGTAGATTTGACTGAAGCCTTGACAACATGTGGATTTACTAATGGAGAATAAAATGGAAAAAAAAAACAAAGACAAACTTAAAACTCAGTACCAGATAGAATTGTTCCTAGAGTTCATTAGACAGAAATCTACTCTCAGAGGAGCTTCCTATGGATTAGTTTTTCTAGTTTAATGGCCTTCTACCATATTATTTATCCAATTCTCTTAAGTCTCTGCTTTCATACTTTTCCTACTTGTTCAGTTCAGTTCAGTCACTCAGTCGTGTCCAACTCTCTGTGACCCCATGAATCACAGCACGCCAGGCCTCCCTATCCATCACCAACTCCCGAAGTTCACTCAAACTCATGTGCATAGAGTTGGCGATGCCATCCTACTTGTAGATAGATGTAAAATAAGAAAAAAAGACCGTTTCCCTGCCCCACTGGAGAAAGATAGTTAACAAGATACCCTCTTTTCATTAAAGGCATCCTTTTAACATTAAACACTACATTAATGAAGCCATCTTTCTCTCAAAAGTTCTCTTCTAATCTGGGCTCTAGACTTTACTTCTAGGTAACCAAATAATTTTCATCCTCAAATAAGAGTATTACCCTATTCCCTGAAGTGAATTCTTTCTCTTGTTAACAAAACTAGACACAAATTGCTGTAAAATTCATAAATAGTCACTTTTTCTATTTTGAATCCATTAAAAGTTTTGATTTCTTGGAGTAGATAGTCTCAGATCTCCCTGACTCACTTGTGTTTATTAGGTAGACATGCTGCAGCCTGATGAAGAAAGTAAGAACATCACTTTCCATTAGAAAACCCCAAAATGAAGCTCAGAGTATTTAGATGAGGTCAGTAACCTTATGAACCCTAGGACCGTAGTCAATCTGGCCCCATCTATCAGCTGTGGGAAAGAGACCAGCATCTTGTATTACAGGACACATCTGCCTATGAATAAGCAAACTCCTAGAACTTCTGCAGAAAGAAGTTCTTCTGTGTTTCTTCAGGGTTTCTCTTAGAAGGAAACTGTAACTGTGTATGTCCAATACATCCAGCAACTATCCAATGCAGAATTGAATGCAACTGTAAGATTATTTCTACTTCCTAAAATAACGAAAAACAGTTTTCCAAGTGAGCCCTGTGCTACTTTACATCAGGTGCCAACTGTTGATTTCTCAGGCCAGTGAAGAATAGATTTGAAAAAATAAATGCTTCATGCAGCAAGGGGAAAACAATAGACACATCTGAATCCTTTAATTCCAAGTATCTTTAAAATGGCACTGAACATGTCAACCCTTATTAGTGTTTTCTCTTCAATGGAGATCATAAGCTAAGGAACATTGCTCATAAGTTTAAAGATGTGTGAAAAAATCAAGCCCCAGGAAAATTCTTTTAAACATATTTTTCCTATTTGCTTATGAAAATAAAACAAGGGAAAAAATTCCTCTACTGATCTTTTGACCCTAGAATTAAAAAGACCCAATGGATTATCTTCTCCCTCATTAGGCATTGGGATGACTTTGACCTTTTCTTGAAATCTTGTGTGAGTCTTTTAGTACTAAGCTTGCGTATGTTTAATGCAAGTCTCCTCAATTTAATTATAAACAAACCAGGGGCAGAGATCATGTTTAACTGTTCTGACAATTCAATATTTAATGTTCATATTTTGAGTAACATATTTTGAGCAAAATGTCCATGTTTTGTCTTTGAGGAGAAGGCAGTGATGAGAATTCAGTGATGAGGAAGACAGCACTCTTATGCTATTATAGACCCTGAGCATTGGGTCAGGGAGTACAGTAGACAAGATTCCTGCTCAAATGGTGCTTCCACTCTGGTATTATTAGGGAGAGCTTGGCAACTGACATACACCAAAAATTAGAGAAATGTAAGTGCTATGGAGAGTAATAGAAGAGATCAGGATAGAGAAAGGGTGTGTACGTATGTGGAGGTGTTATTTTCTTTTATTATTTACTTATTTATTTTGAGTGTTCTACACAGCTTGTGGGATCTTAGTTTCCTGACCAGGGAAGCTACCCATGCCCACTGCATTGGAAGTACAGAGTCTTAACCACTGGACTGCCAGGGAAGTCCAAGTTGTCATTTTAGATAAGCAGATCAGATAGGATTCTCTCAGAAGGTGAGATCAAAGTTCAAATCTGAACAATGAGTTCAAATTTCCAAACCCACTGTTTGGAAATTTGGGCAAAGAACATTCCAAATACAGTATTCAGTGAAGAGTTAAAACAATGATCTTGACAATATCAAGGAAAAGAAACAAGCATGTTCTAGCCGCAGTAACCCTAGATGGAGAGTGACATGAGAGGTGAAGCAGGAGTCAGATACGCCTGGCTTTGTAGGCTTGCAAGGGGTATCATATATCATATTTTATCCAGGGACTCCAAAATCATTGCATCAAGCACCATGGTATTGGAAGCTCAAGATTCCATAGCATGTAAAGTCTACATAGTTATGGCATAGAAAATGTAGACTGCCAGAAGTAGGCTCAAAGAGACAAGTCTACGTTTCTTGTGGTTTCTAATTTTCTGAATTTCCAAATTTTCCACTTGTATCTTAACATACCTACAACATTGCTGCATTGTACTGTATCTAGTCACTCAGTTGTGTCTGACTCTCTGTGATCCCATAGACTGCTGCCCACTAGGCTTCTCTGTCTGTGGGATTTTCCAGGCAAGAATACTGGAGTGGGTTTCCATTTCCTTCTCCAGGATTTTCCTAACCCAGGGATCAGACATGTGTCTGCTTCATGGCAGATGGATTCTTTACTACTGCACCATCTGGGAAGCCCTATGCCTACAACATTGACTCCAGGTAAAAATCTTCCCTGCGTTGTTAATCCTACTTACCCATCACCCCAAACTCCCTTCACACTGAGAAACAAAGCAATGAAACAGGAGAGATAGAATAAACATGATGATCAGATTGTCTGGTGCTGCTTACCTGTGTAAGGGTAATAGAGTATTTGCTTTTTTATGTCCTTTCTGGTTAAGAGCAAACACATATTAATGAAAAATTTGGACTGGACTTGTGATGCAAGTCTGCCAATGTCCAAATCCAGTGATTTTTCCACTGAACCTCTGGGAAGATCATGGTGCCTGTATTTAGATAATAAAATAATAGAGCACATAGGGAGCTCTGAGGACCTTGGCATTGGTCCTGGAGTGTATCACTCTAAAATAGAAGTCTTTCTGAAATGATATCTGGTTCAATATGACCTAGAGCCAGTTTTAACTGTACTCATGAGAGGATATGAAAACAAAATCAGCCACAGAGGTAGGCAGAGTCCGAAGGAGATTAAGTAAAAAGTGAATAAGCCATCCTCTTCCTTCTCTGCCTCCCATGTGTTCACTTGGCACAAGCTGATGTCCTCACATGGCCTTTGGATACAGAGAAAGGAGGTTTTCTTTTGAGTGTTTGGCTTCATTTACATGTTTGAACTCTCAGCTGACACAATTTCAAGTGTGTGGGAAAAATGAAGTCACATTTCATTAAGAATAATGAAAAGGGCATTTGGAGTCAGAGTATCTACTGTGGCTTGAGGTAGTTGCGCAGCATTTAATCACGGTGTCTATCTTTCATATCTATGTGTTTTTTGCAAAGTGAAAGAAAAATAGAATTCATGTTTTCCAAGCATATTAAAATATGTTTTTTTCTGCCTTTTACACAACTGTTTTTAAAAAGTGGTATTTATATTATTCCTAAAATAAAAAAAAGAAGCAAGAGCATTTCCTTTTCTTATCAGATTCACATTGCTACAATACTAAAACCTTTTGCCGGTGGCCTTTCAAGGCACTTGCTTCTAATTCGATTTTTATTAATGTTTGGCAAAAATGAGAGTTGGAGGCTTATATCTTTTTATTACAAATATCCTTCAATTTAGGATATGCTCTGAGAACTCTAATGCTGCAGGTAAGAGATTGCTAAATAATCATCAAAATTGGATCCGACAAAACCATTTAGCAGTGCTCAGTCTACCAGGGCTCAATGGTATATTTTTTTTTCCTTTTTCTCGGCAAGTTCTTTGCATGTCTGGTCTGCTTTTCCTTGATGAGAGTAATTATGCTCTTATAGCTCAGTGAGGGAGCTAATTTCAGCCAACAATTCACGACTGTATTTTTGCAGTACTGAAAGTTGCTTTTCAGAAGTAATTTGCAGTACATGCTATGGGCCTCCTACCATCCACGTAAATGACTTAAAATTATATTTTGGACTTTTGTTTCCACTGTTTTTATGATTTCCTGAAGTTGGGAACTATGAAGGAGAATCCCACAGTCAAATAGATTAAAAGAAATTTATTGTTCTTTTCAGGGCTGACTATCACTCGGGTTCTCTTGCAGTATTTTTTGTGGCCACAAGCATGGTGGTCCCCAAATGTGTTTTTTTTTTCTTGAAAACTATCCAACGTTTATGCCAAATTCTTTTTTTTTTCTCTAACAGCCAGAGAAGGCTAAGATTTCACTAAAGACCTAAGGAAGAACACCAACAGAGAACAAAATATGAGAATAAAAAGGAAAATTCATCCAGTATCATGTTGCTAGATCACTACAAATAGAACTCTGAATTTACCTCATACTATTATGACCCCACTCTACTTCCTGTTTGTAAAAGAAGTATCATCCAAGGGTGGCTCCTAGTTTCAATTCCTTTCTGGAAGCCATACCGCTTTGAGGGTTGTCTTACACACATACTCAATTATTTTGAAAACACAGATATTAAGAGGAACAAATTTAACATTACCCATATTCCCCCAACCCACTCCCAACCAAAAACAGTCCTTGTTCTTCTTCTAGGACCCATCAAAATATGAAGAGTTTCTAGCCACAGATGTGATCTGTGTCTGCTCATAGGGAAAAATCAAATATCATTTCCTTTCAATTGGGAAACAGGTTTTTCTTAGAAACCTGTTGGATTAGGTTGGGGTCCAGACCATGAGGGTAATTGAGGTGAATCTATTAACTTTTTCTGAAAACATATGGATGCATATTTTATACATGGAAAATTAAAAATCAAGTGTGTGGTACCTGAATGCATGTGTGGGGTGTGTTTGTGTGTGTGTATATTTTTTTGCAGATGGAAGTAGAATGTAGGGAATAAGATTCTGGGTTGGAAAAATGGAAGATAACTTAAAGATCATGTAACAATAACACAGACAGAGATGTCAAATTTTAGAGTCATTGTGAAAATATTATCTAAGCCTGTGGTTTTGAAACTTTAGTGTATACTGGTGTCCCCTGGAGGCCTTGTTCAAATACAGATTGCTATTCCCTAGGATGTTCATTGGAGGGACTGATGCTAAAGCTGAAACTGCAATACTTTGGCCACCTCATGCGACGAGTTGACTCACTGGAAAAGACTCTGATGCTGGGAAAGGTTGGGGGCGGGAGGAGAAGGGGACGACCGAGAATGAGATGGCTGGATGGCATCACCAACTCTGTGGACATGAGTTTGAGTGAACTCCGGGAGTTGGTGATGGACAGGGAGGCCTGGCGTGCTGTGATTCATGGGGTCGTGGAGAGTCGGACACGACTGAGAGACTGAACTGAACTGAACTGAACTGAGTCCAGAATCTCTGATTCAGGATTTCTCAAGTGGGCCCCAAGACTTGGCATTTCCAACAAGTTGTTAGATAATGCTGGTACTGCTGATCAGGGGACCACACTTTGCGAACCACATGGGTATAAGCCACATTTCTTTGCCTAGTTTATACATAGTATTGTTTGTTGTGTGTTCAGTCACTTCAGTTTTGCCCACCTCTTTGAGGCCCTATGGACTAAAGCCCAGCGAGTTCTGTGAGATTTTCTAGGCAAGATTATTGGAGTAGGTTTCCATTCCCTTCTCCAGGGAATCTTCCCAACCAAGGGATTGAACCCAAGACTCCTGTGTCTCCTGCCTTCCAGGTGAATTCTTTACTGTTGAGCCACCTTGGAAGCCCATATAAAAAATATTGGATCTCAGCAAAAATGTGATGAGCATGTTTCTTCTACCTGCCTTGTCTTATGTAATTATCTTACCTGTTTCTGCCCCTACTAACAAATATCCTCCTTCTTGCTTAACAAATAGTAATTTGCCCCCTACAGAGAGTTTCACCAGAGTGTTCTCTGTTTTTAATATGTGCATTATATACTTCAAATACTTTGGGAAAATACTTCCAGTTTTAAGTACATCAATTAATGAGTTTAAAATGAAAAAAATGTTCTTGAATGAACATGGGCTGATACCCTCATCCTACCCAGTTGACAAAAGGCAGAATACTATAAAGTAGAAATGGAGATATGAGTGAAGGAGCTAGTTTGGGTCCGCATTCCCCTTTCTGAAGTTTCCCAAATCCTCCCTGGTGTCTGACTGTATATTTTGCCTCCAAGTAATAATGACAGTCTTCATGCAGAGTGACAGAGATGGCTGGCAGTTAGTCCTGTTGGCATAAGGGTGGCCATTTAGAGTTTCTCTTATTGCCCTCATTTTTCATTTATTTATAGAGACAGTTTTGCTACAGCAATGCTTAGAGACATCCCAACTCACCCTTTCCTTCCTTGGACCTCCTTCTAAAGCATTATGGAGGCAACCATGGAGATGCTTCTCAGATCCCCTTCAAGAGAGAACTGGCTGTGAGCCATGCAGTGTGCTGACAGTGGGTACTGAACCCATGGGATCTGCCTGAGCATTCCCACCTAGGGTGCATTCTCCCCCAGTGCTCCTAGTACATGGCTACACGGCTGAGCACAGGAAGGTACTTAGGCAGAGATATTTCTACCTGAGTGCTAACTGTTCTAAGAGGTAGCTGCACTCTGGGCCCCCCACTGCCTGGCTTGCTGAGATTCTCAGAACCACTCTGCTGTCTGGGGCTCTTCCTCTTGGGTCTCCATCTCCCTTTACAGGAGTTAAGACTTTTCATGGCAATCTGAAGTCTTCCCTGCCTACACTTCTTTCTCCTCTACTTTCAAAGGCATTTCCTCAAGAAATCTCTTCAGTCCATGTCTGTCTTGGTATCGTGGACCTGCATTGATGCCATTACTGAGTCTGGTCCCACTTTCCAGAATCACATTCAAACTCCTTATCCAGGCCACCTATCCTGTCCAGAACTTTCTTTTTCCTCCTACTGCACTCATTTCCCATAGTCACCCCTGAAATCTTGCTCCTCAATCATATATACACTGAAAGTTCTGACCCTAGACTAAGTTTCAATTCTTCCACATGACAAACTGACTATGTTAACACAAGAAAGTAAAGAAACTGTTAGCAGATGTAGGCAGATTGTTACAGCAGCCAGAGCAGCCTGTAGTCCCAATTCTCAAACAGATGTTTTATGGCTGCCTCTCTCCTGACACCAATTCTAATGGGTGGCAAATGAAAATGTGTGGCGGCATTTCTAGTTGTCAGATTAATTGGGGAGCACCAGTGCTGCTTCACATGCATAGTCAGAAACCCCACATTGGCTGCAAAGTCCAGGGCAGCCCCTGTATCAAAGAATTGGTTTATTCATAGGGACTAGGAATGCATTACCTAAGAGATATTGAAACTGGTTATTTTAGCTTAACTGGATCTTAACATTTTTACCTATAAAAGCGAAAATATTAAAAATATATTCCCCTATCATACTGCCGTAATCTTCTTGTGCTCAGTTGCTTAATCGGGTCTGACTCTTTGCGGCCCATGGGCTAAAGCCTGTTAGGCTTTACTCCAGGAGATCTTCTGGAGCCAGGGATTGAACTGGTGTCTCTTGCATCTCCTGCATTGGCAGGTGGGTTCTTTACCATTAGCGCCACCTAGGAAGCCCACTGCCTAGTACATATCTCAACTAATAATGTTGTCTTGTATTTTTTTCTTCTTTTCTCTTATTGATCTCACAGGTTGTTTGGAGGATCAGATGAGACAATATATGTGAATCTACTGTGTAAATAATAATGTTTTAGCCATGTGTATTATATTTAAAATATGGGTAGTAGGCTGTTTAGTATAATCTTATTTTAGAGACGAGTTAAACAACGTACTTCTGGTACTTTTCTCCAACTCAAAATTTCACTTATAAAAGATCCTTTTAAAAACAAGTTTCATTTATGAACCTCAGTATAGGCTGTCTAAGCCTCACTTAGAGAAGGAAATGGCAACCCACTCCAGTGTTCTTGCCTGGAGAATCCCAGGGACAGGGGAGCCTGGTGGGCTTCCTTCTATGGGGTCACACAGAGTCAGACAAGACTGAAGTGACTTAGCAGTAGCAGCAAGCCTCACTTGGACAAATTTTGCCTTGGATTTGCTAGATATCGATGGTATCTTCACTCCAAGCCCAGCCCTGGAATTCAAGGGCATGCCAAGGCTGTCCTGATGAATGTATTGTAAACAGAAAAGGTTAATGTATTCAGGTTCCTGTTTAATTGAAAATCCCCAAGGAACGAGCAATCGTTTGTAGGAGGAGGGAAGAGAAATACAGGAAGCAGCTGGGTGAGGTGACTTCGTCTCATTCTCTCTTGCTCTCACCCTCTTTTATCCACTTAGGAATCTGCTTTTCAGTAACTTTCTTTCTCAGAATCACCTATTGTGTGTTGTACCTTGTATGGGGACATTGGTCATGGTCACCATCTGCTTTCAGACCCAGTGGACTTTTAAACATATCAGAACTATTGTGTCTTCACTGTGATAATAAGATACTAAGTTGGAATATCAAGAGAATGCTTCCTGGAATATGCTGGATGCTCAGTAAATTTAGGAAAAATGTAATTGCAAGCCAGTGCTCTCTTCAGAGGTAATTTGACTTTGCAAATTTCCTTACTCTCTGTCACTCCCTTGCCAGATGAGAAGTGTGTGTGTGTGTGTGTGTACGCGTGTGTGTGAGAGAGAGAGAGAGGAAGGAAGGGAGAGATGGGAAGGGTAATGTTTACATACTAAGGAGAAAATAAGCCTTTTAGCAATATTGCTATGGATGACTTACTCTTTACACATTTTGCCCACTATATATCAGACAACATAGTATTTCATGGTCAAGATCTGTCTGATCATTACAAAAATTTCATTAATAAGGGATTTTTGGATGACAATGAAAAGACTACTTGAAAATAACTAAACTCACCCCACAGAATGTGAATGATAAACTATAAATTTGTCATATTACATAACTGTGGAGCTATATCTACCAAGGAACTACTCACCTGAACAATATTTATTGTCATGGGTGATTGGTGTAACTATAACCAAGTACAGCTAAGAAAGCATCTCTACTTTGGCTTATTTGACTGTTCTTTTTTGTCCCAGGCCATTAACTTTTCCTTGCCCTATGCTGTTCTGGTTCCATGCACATGGTGGGGGTGGGGGAGAGCTGGTAAGTGTATCACCACATTTTAAGGAGATCATCTTCACCAGTGGTTTGGTGCACTGGCTCTGGAGTCTGATGCTTCTGTTTAAATTCCAGCTTTGTCATTAACAAGCTGTATGACAGTATAACAAGCTATATAACAAGTTGGGCAAATTCCTTTACCTGTTAATGCTGAGGTTTCCTCATCTGCAAAGAGAGAATGATAACAGGACCTATGTAGGGTCATCATAAAGATTAAATTGAGTTTAAAATGACAAAGCAGGAGTAATGTCTATCAAAAATTGAATGATCCACGAGTTTTACTAATTGTTTTATTGATTGCAATTTATGTCTGAAACCGATCTGTTTTACACATTTGAATGATACTTGAATCTCAGAGCATGCATCCATTTGTCAGGTTCTGAAACTTTCTGGCTATACTGTGCATTACCCTGCAAGAGTCTTCTCTCAAGCTGTGTCCTCTATGTTCTCTGCCTCATCTGTTCTGATCCTCTCTCTCACTCTCTCTCTTCCTTCTCTTCTTTAGTCTGATTTGTGACACAGTGGTGAGAAGATTATATTATTCTCGGAATTTGGGTATGAAAGAAAGCACTTCTGAGTTTAGTCCAACCAGAAAATACTCCCCTTTTTGCTTTGTCTCAAAATATAAAAAACAAAAGCCTACAACAAGCAAACAAATGAACATACCTATTTATCATCTATCCTAACTTTGACAAATAAAAGATTGCAGCCTGAGCACTTCCTGATCCTCTTTAGAGGTTTATATTAGTCTGCGTAGAGTATCAAACCTAAGGCAAAGTGGTTGTCTGAGGAGGCTTTACAAATAGCTGAGGAAAGACGAGAAGCAAAAAGTAATGGAGAAAGAAAAAGATATACCCAACTGAATGCAGAGTTCCAGAGAATAGCAAGGAGAGCTAAGAAGGCCTTCTTAAATGATCAGTCAAGCAAATAGAGAAAAACAATACAGTGGGAAAGACTAGAGATCTCTTCAAGATAAACCTAGATAATTAAAATATACTCTTAAAAAAATAAAATCTAGTAACAATATCCCCAAAAGCCTTCTCCAATGTCTCCCTTTCAACTGTTTACTCAGTATTTTGCCAAGATAAATAAAGATTGATCTCAACTCTCTCTTTCAAAAAAAAAAGAAAATTGAAGAGATCAAGGAAACATTTCATACAAGGATTGGCATGATGAAAGGCGGAAGCAGTAAGGACCTAACAGAAGCAGAAAAGATTAAGAAGTGGTGGCAAGAATACACAGAAGACCTAGGCAAGGAAAGCAATGATCGGGATGGCTGTGATGGTGTGATCCCTCACTAGAGCCATGCATCCTGGAGTGTGAAATCAAGTGGGCCTTAGGAAGCATTACTGCAAGCAAAGCTAGCGGAGCTGAGGGAATTCCAGCTGAGCTATTTAAAATCCTAAAAGATGATGCTGTTAGAGTGCTGAACTCAATATGTCAGCAAATTTAGAAAACTCAGCCATGGCCACAGGACTGGAAAATGTCAGTTTTCATTCCAATCCCAAAGAAGGGCAATGCTAAAGAATGTTCAAACTACAGGACAATTGTACTTATTTAGCATGCTAATTTTAGAAGGCAATGGCACCCCACTCCAGTACTCTTGCCTGGAGAATCCCAGGGACAGGGGAGCCTGGTGGGCTGCCGTCTATGGGGTCGGACACGACTGAAGCACAGAGTCGGACACGACTGAAGCGACTTAACAACAGCAGCAGCAGCATGCTAATAAGGTTATATTAAAAATCCTTCAAGCTAGGTTTCAACAGTATGTGAACCAAGAACTTCCATATGTACAACTGGGTTTAGAAAAGGCAGAGGAGCCAGAGTCCACATTGTCAACATTCACTGGATCACAGAGAAAGCAAAGAAATACCAGGAAAAAAAAATCTATTTCTGTTTCACAGACTACACTAAAGCCTTTGACTAAGTGGATCACAACAAATTGTAGAAAATGATTAAAAAGATGGGAGTACCAGACCATCTTACCTGTCTCCTGAGAAACCTATATGCAAGTTAAGAAGAAGCAGTTAGAACTGGACATGGAACAATGGACTGATTCAAAATTTGGAAAGGGTACAACAAAGCTATATATTATTATTCTATTTAACTTATATGCAGAAAATATCATGTGAAATTGAAAGGCTGGATGAATCACAAGGTGGAACCAAGATTGCCATAGAAATATCAACAACCTCAGATATGCAGATGATACCACTCTAACGGCAGAAGGTGAAGAGGAACTAAAGAGCCTCTTGATGAAGGTGAAAAAGAAGAGTGAAAAAGCTGGCTTAAAGCTCAACATTCAAAAACTAAGATCATGGCATCTGCTCCCATCACTTCATGGAAAATAGAAGGGTGAAAAGTAGAAGAAGTGACACATTTTGTTTGCTTGGGCTCCAGATTTACTGGGGATGGTTATTGCAGTCATGAAATTAAAAGACGGTTGCTTCTTAGAAGGAAAGCTAGGACAAACATACAGCATAATAAAAGGCAAAGAACTCACTTTGCTGACAAAGGTCTGTATAGTGAAAGCTATGGTTTTTCAAGTAGTCATGAATAGATGTGAGAGTTGGACCATGAAGAAGGCTGAGTGCCAAAGAATTGATGCTTGTGGATTGCGGTGACTAAGAGGACTTTTGAGAGTCCCTCCTTGGACTGTAAGGAGATCAAACCAGTCAATTCTAAAGGAAATCAGCCCTGAATATTCATTGGATGGACTGATGCTGAAGTTGAAGCTCCAATACTTTGGCTACCTGATGCATAAACGCTGACTCACTGGAAAAGGCCATGATGCTAGGAAAGATTGAAGGCAAAGGAGAAGAGGGATACAGAGGATGAGATAGTTAGATAGCATCACTGCTGCTGCTGCTGCTGCTAAGTCGCTTCAGTCATGTCCGACTCTGTGCGACCCATAGATGGCAGCTCACCAGGCTCCCCCATCCCTGGGATTCTTCAGGCAAGAATACTGGAGTGGGGTGCCACTGCCTTCTCCGTAGATAGCATCACTGACTCAGTGGAAATGAATTAGAGCAATCTGTGGGAGATACTGAAGGACAGGGAAGCCTGGAGTGCTGCAGTCCATCCATAAGGTTGCAAAGAGTTGACAGAACAACAGTAACAGCACATGAATGAAGTCTCTCTGTTTTTGGTTGGAGTGGTCAGTCTTTAAAACAGTCCCTGGTAATACATACTCTGTAATTCTTACTGCTATGAAACCCCTTCTCTGAAAGGTGGATGTAGAAATTGAGTGTGAGCTGAATGTAGAGATTGATTCCAAAGAATAACATTTGATCAAAATAAAGAGATGCCACATACAAGATTAGATTATGATAGACTCAGGCTTCTATTTCACTCATTCTCACTTGCTCTCCAGTTGATCTGATGGAAGCCAGCTTCCATGTTGTAAAACACCTAATGAAGAGGCCCTTGGCCTCCAGCTAACAACCAGAAAGAACTAAGTCTCTTGGTCCTACAGTCTTCAAAAAAGTGAATCCTGCTAACAACCCAGTTGTGAACTTTGAAGTAAATTCTGCTCCAGTTGAAATGCAAGATGACAATGGCCCTGGCTAAAAACATAATCAAAACCCTGTGAGAGATCATGAACTTGAGGACAGATACATATACTGCAGAGTTCATAGTAGCACTATTTACCAAGACATGGAAGCAACCTAAATGTACATTGGCAGATGAATGGAAAAAGGAGATGTCTCCAGTACTCTTGCCTAGAAAATCCCATGGGTGGAGGAGCCTGGTGGGCTGCAGTCCATGGGGTCGCTAAGGGTCGGACACGACTGAGCGACTTCACTTTCACTTTTTACTTTCACACATTGGAGAAGGAAATGGCAACCCACTCCAGTGTTCTTGCCTGGAGAATCCCAGGGACGGGGGAGCCTGGTGGGCTTCCGTCTATGGGGTCACACAGAGTCGGACACGACTGAAGTGACTTAGCAGTAGCAGCAGTATAGTTATATGCAAAGGACTATTCAGTTCAGTTCAGTTCAGTCGCTCAGTCATCTCCGACTCTTTGCGACCCCATGAATCACAACATGCCAGGCCTCCCTGTCCATCACCAAACGATAAAGAAATTCCATTTGAAACAGCATGGATGGACCTAGGGATTATTATACTAAGTGAAGTAAGTCAGACAGAGAAAGACAAACATAATATTACTTCTGTGTGGGACCAAAATAAATGCTACAAATCAATTTATTTACAAAGTAGAAACAGAGTCTCAGACAAAGAAGACATGGTTACTGAAAGGGAAAAATGGGAGGGGGAAGGGATAAATTAGACGTTTGAAATTAACAGATATACACTGCTGCTGCTGCTGCTGCTGCTACTGTTGCTGCTGCGTCACTTCAGTCGTGTCCGACTCTGTGTGACCCCATAGACGGAAGCCCAGCAGGCTTCCCCATCCCTGGGATTCTCCAGGCAAGAACACTGGAGTGGGTTGCCATTTCCTTCACCAATGTGTGAAAGTGAAAAGTGAAAGTGAAGTCGCTCAGTCATGTCCGACCCTTAGCGACCCCACAGACTGCAGCCTACCAGGTTCCTCCATCCATGGGATTTTCTAGGCAAGAGTACTGGAGTGGCTTGCCATTGCCTTCTCCGCCAGATATACACTACTATATATAAAATATAAAACCAATAAGGACTAGCACAGTGAACCATATTCAATATTTTGGAATAAACTATAATGGAAAAGAATCTTGGAAAATATTATACATATGTAATATATATTAATATAACACATGTGTACAAATCACTTTGCTGTACACCTGAAACTAATACAACATTGTAAATCAACTGTACTTCAGTAAAATAAATAAGCCTTCTCCAAATTCCTGACCTACAGAAGCCATGAGATAATAAATGTGTACTGTTTTCAGATGCTAAATTTCAGGTTAATTTGTTGCACATAAATAGGTATCTAATATACTTTCACTAGTTAACATTTTAGGAATTGGGGAGAAAGTAGAAGAGATCTTAGTAATATATTTTTAACTAAAGTCTCACCTGAGAATCAGGTTTTTTCTGTGGTTCTTATTTTAATTTTGCTTTAAATATCTAACACCATTGTTTTGTTTTGGTAATCTCAGTCTAGTATGTGTCATTAGATTTCTATTTATGATGGAAAACCTTGGAAGTGATCATTTTGAAGATAAATTCTCACTGTGCTATAATCTTTTCATCATCATCACCATCATCATCCCATGTCAAACATACTGCATGTCAGGACCTGTTTTAGGTATTTTACCATCATTAATCCTCACAACAACCCAATGAAGTAGGACATTTTTGTAATCTTCATTTCATAATATAGGAAACTGAGGCAAAGAAAATATGTAACTGGACCCAGGGCACACTGATAGTCAGCAGCAGAATCAGGGTACAAATAAGGTCATTAGATTCCAGAGTATGAGATCCTGGCCACTCTGTGGGTCTAAGTCTCTCAGGATGTTCAAGATCAGAGAGAGAGAGGTAAGGTGTGGAGATTACAGTGACATTGCTCTCAGAACATTGAAAGAAGTTGAGGAGTTTATTCTTTAGTAACTATTAATATTGATAGCTAATGGCTTTCTTGTGACTCAATTTTCTTTCTCTCTGAAATGTTGCAGAGTAGCAAAACATTAAAATTATATTCTATGATAAAATTTATTATTAATGTTATGATTCTTTTACTAAGAATCAAAAGATTAATACTATCTTTCTCCAGTGTCCAGGATTGTGTGTGTTCTGAGGAAACAGATTGATAATCACTGTGGAATGATGAAATACCTGATAATGAAGAAAGTGATGAAGAAGATGATGATGCCTATTTCTTTATGACTAAGCCCTCTCTTTATGTTGTATTATTTAATCTTTCTACGATTGAGAAAATAGGTGTATCTTGGGGTGAGAATATAAACAGTAATTTCCTTGGGGCTAGATTTTAGAGAATTTTGACTACTAGACTGAAGAATTTAAATAATATTTTAAAGGTACTAGAAAAAAATTGTGTGTGTTGAGAAAAGTCATTATAGTAATCTGTATATCACATTCTGAAGTTAAATTTTGGAAAAATTAAAAGACATCGAATCCATCTACTCACCTACTCTGAGCCTCTTGTTTTAGAACAAAATCAAAATGAAAAACAAACAAAAAGACAAACCTACTACTCACATGATTCAAACCTCCAGAGGTTTTTACCTTGCCTTCCTTCAGAGTAAAGTTTATCAAATCTTCTCTACATATAGACAATGTTCTAGCTCAGAGATAATAATTTCACCTGGGTATTCATGTGTTTGCTGACCTACAACATGCGTGCTTTACTTGTGTTTGCTTAAAATTTTTGGAATATTTTACAAACATTATTCATCCCATCATATCTGACAAGTTCAAAAACAGCAGAAAGGCTGATACTTGAAGAGGCATATTAGACAAATACACATTGGCTGACTTTGTATTGTGTGCTTATGAACCAATGCATTTTCCTCAGTGCTACCAGATTCTATTAATAATTTATTTTAGATGGAGGACGCCTGGGGGTTAAGTGGGGGGATTTGCCAACAAGACTTCAAAGCCATCCAAGACAGCCTTTTGTCTTGTACCACTGCTCTGATTGCAAAAATTTATTACCAATATTTAACAGTCTTACATGGTTTTCAGATTCAAATTCAGTATTCCCAAAGTGATCTGATCAGTACAGGGTATAGTAAAAGTATTTCTTCCGAACCATATACTTTATACTTATAAGTTTTTGTTTTGTTATTGCTTTTTAAAATTTAAGTATAGTTGACTTACAATGTTGTGTCAATCTCTCCTGTACAGCTGAGTGGCTCAGTTATATATAATATATGTAACTTTTCCATTATGCTTTATCATAGGATATTGAATATAATTCCATGTACTATACATTAGGGCTTGGTTCTTTATACATTCTAAATATAATAATTTGTATCTGCTAACCCCAAACTCCTAGTCCATCACTCTCCCTCCCTCACTCTTGGCAACCACAACTCTGTTTCAACTTTGTAGAGAGGTTCATTTGTGGCATATTTTAGATTCCACATATAAGTGATATTATATGGTATTTGTCTTTCTGATTTATTTCACTTAGTATGATAATCTCTAGTTTCATTCATGTTGCAGCAAACGATATTATTTCTCTAAAGCATTCTTACAGATGGCCAATAGGCACATGAAAAGATTCCCAATATCATTAGTTATTAGAGAAATGCAAATCAAAACTACAATGGGGTACTATGTCACATCAATCAGAATGACCATCATTAAAAAGTCTACAAATAACAAATGCTGGAGAGGGTGTGGAGAAAAGGGAATCTTTGTTTCTACACTGTTGGTGGGAAATTAAGTTGGTATAGCCACTATAGAAAATAGTATGGAGATTCCTCAGAAAACTAAAAATACAACTACCATATGATAGAGCAATCTCACTGCTGGGAATATATGCAGATGAAACTATAATTCAAAAAGGTACATACACCCCTATGTTCATAGCAGCACTATTCACAATTGCCAAGACACAGAAACAATCTAAATGTCCATTGACAAATGAGTGGATAAAGAAGATGTGTACATATGTACAGTGGACTACTATTGAGCTGTACTTATAATTTTAAAGAGTTGGACATATTTTGAATCCCATTGATTTGTCATCAGTACTTCGTGATTTTTCCATTGGTGTCCAAGTTATTCTAGTTCTGTATTTTATTATTGATATCTAATTGTATTCTATGGATTTGAATATAATTATAAACAAACATGTAGAATTATAAAATCAATAAAATTTTAAAGTTGTATTTGGAGTGAAAATATAAAGCTTTAAAAAATGACACAAAACCCAACCACACAGCTTATTCTGAACTTCCTGGTAGTTAAAAAAAGAAGGGATTCTAGGATTCTAGAAGTGGTTCAGCTCAGAACTCAAGAATAACTCTATCTATAGAGTTCCCAGTTGGTTCCCAGTCAGTTCTGTCTGAATATTAAGAAATGCATTGACTATTAACACAAATTAGTTTTTGATAACTTTAAGAAAAAGAGAACAGGCCCCATCAGGAGGCAGAGGATAGGGAAATTTAATGTTGATACTGAGTGAAGCAGCAGTCTAGGAGGCTAGGCCCTGGGAGGAGGGGTGGGGGCCACATGTCTTTTACTTGTGCAGATGGCAGTTGAGTGTTGACATCTAAAAAGGTAAGCAAGAGTGGCAGTTTTCATACAACAAATTTTAATATTCAGACACCTCATTGACACATTCTGATTTTTCACTTGGTCTAAGTTGCTAGTGGAGAGACATCCCCGGTAGACCACAGGCTGAGACTTTTTACTCCCAATGCAGGGTCCTAGGTATAATCCCTGGTCAAGGAATTGGATCCCACATGCTGCAGCTAGAAATTTGCATGCCACAACTAAAGATCCTGCATGCCACAATGAAGACTGAAGATCCTGAGTGCTGCAACTAAGATCTCACATAGCCAAATAAATAAGTTACTTAGTTAAAAAAAATTAAATTGCTATTGGAAAAACAAAAGATTGGTTGAATCTATTTATTTGGATGATTCATGAATATTTTCCTCACTGAATCTACTTTGAGAGTTAACTTCATTATTGTCTTGGAGAATTAGAACAAACACCATCTTATATTTTATCTTTAAAGCTTCTGAGATATACTCTTAATTTTGCCATATCCTTACTCTCAGTCACCAGTCATTTTGAAGTTGATGTAAATTTGATCTTGTAACTCATCTATTACTCCTGGTGACAGCTGTCATTAGTTTAATGATAATAGTTATCCATTGCCATAATTAAGGTGATCACTTAAGGAGGCTGGATGTATCATTACTTAATACATCAAATTAGAAGAAGATGTCATGGCTGGGCACACAACATCACCCATTACACTTGAAGATGAGTCAACGCATTAAATACTTCTCAATAAAACAATAGTGTACGCCTTCAGGACTTTTCATTTTCAAAGGGACCTTAAATAATATCATAAAGTAGGACTCTCCCATGCTCTATGTTGGCCATTATGGCCAAATGCAAGCTCCCATACATCATTCATGTCATGCAGGCAGCTTCACAACCGTGATGCTTTATTTGTGTGGCTACAGAGTATGAAGTCATTTTCAGGCCCCGCTCAATTGCTCCCCACTCACTCCCTAGAACCTTTTCAAGAACTGATCTTTCTTTCTACTGGCCTGCTGAAACTTTCCTCCTATTACACTCTGAACAATCTCTTTCAATAGATGCTCTTTTTAAATTGATAAAGTCCTTTAGAAACACTGTCATAAAAAGAATCAGAACTCAGTTATTTTTATTTTCTTCTGCAATTTTCTTGGGACATGTGTCAGCATATCTTGACTTGGTTGTCTTTAACTGAGTGCTTGTTGGATGTTTCCTATAGAAATAATTTCAATAGCTCCTGGAAACCAGTATCCACGCCACTTATATCTCTACTAAATCTAGCACTGATTTCTCTCATTACGTTTTAATTTTTCAAATCTCAGAACCAATCACAGGATGATTCTCTCAACATATTTTGATAAGAAGTTGGAATGAGATGGATAGTTTTGCTTTTTTTATTGAAATACTCTAGGGATGACAGCAGAGAGTTTATTGGTACCAACTATCTGCATAGATCCAGTGCCCAAACTTGCTAAAACTGAATTAACTTCATCAGAATTTTCCTTGGAATTCAATGTTCCTTTCTTAAATTCCATTTAGCCATTTCCTGATTTATTTAAACACTTGTTCGTTCATTTATTTGCCATTTAACAAGGATTTATTGAATTCCTTCTATGTACCAGATGCTGTAGAGGAAGTATAGAGTTCAATTAGATTAGTCCATGTTGTAGAAATTCGTAATTCCTCAGGGTTGATTACTTTCAGGCAAGGGAAACAGTCATTTGTACTGATAATTATAATATATTGTAATGTGTACTATCTTAGAGGCTAGTTAGTAACTGTGAATACACAGACCACATACAAAGATTAATTCTGCAAAGGAACTTCAAGAAATATTTCAAAGAAGTGGTAATCATTTATTTTGAATGTTAGTGAAACAGTGAGAGTTTTCCAAATAGATGGAGTTATGGACATGAGTTTGAGTGAACTCCGGGAGTTGGTGATGTACAGGGAGGCCTGGTGTGCTGTGATTCATGGGGTCGCAAAGAGTCAGACACAACTGAGCGACTGAACTGAACTGAATTGAACAAAGAGTTCACCATGTTTGGGAAAATAAATGGAGTGTGGGGGAAGTTTAGATATACAGTGCATCCAGAAGAGAGGATGTGTTCCATGCATGGCTCAGAAAGGACGCTGGGACCAGTAAAGCTAGGGTCTTACAAGTTGTACTGAGTCATTTAGGAGGTGGTACTATAGACACTTTACCTTCAGAGTACAGCATTTTGGTCTATGCTTGAGTTCATTGGTTCTCTTGAAACAAAGTACTATAGAATTGTTAGCTTGAAAAAGTTTTATGTTTAAAAATAATATATGTACCAAGTTTGCTGTATTTTTCTGTAATAGCTATTTTCAGTAGTATTCTGTCTAGATGAATTTTTAAAAAAATAAGCTAAAATATAACCCTTAAAAAAGATGTTTTAAAGCTAAAAGTAAAACTAATTTTTTCAACATGGAGAAGATAAAAAATGTAAATATTTTAATTGTCATGTGATTTTTATATCTGAAAACTATATATATATATATAATATATATATGTACAAACTATATTTTTTTTTTCAAAACTGCCCTCCCAGAGAATTTGGAAATGGAATTTTCAACCTATGTAAAAGTAAAAGAAGTGTTCAAATTTTTTCAACAACTAAGTATAATAAGGGAAATTTGCCTAGTGAATTTCAATAGCAATAAGAAACTTGAATAATAGGTGGAAAAGATTGTAAAATGTGGTTCATGACATGAACCATTGCACCAGTTTTTCCACTTAATTCTTCCTTTTTATCATGAAGTAAATTTTCAGATATGCAATAATTAAAATCAAATATCACAATATATTGGCTTAGAACTGTATCTTAAATTTGAAATAGTTTACTAGGTTAAATGAAAATTTTCAGAAACAATAAATAATTTATAATCAGATATATTATTCAAGATTATATATGTATATGAATCATGTTCTGTTAGTAACAATTTTTTAGTTTTAAAAAGTGAATCCATAATATGTTTAATTCTTTTAAAATGTCAATTCTGAGGTAATAAATATTTTAAGTGAGGTAATAAATATGTTATGTAAAATAAGGTAAACATATAAATGAGATAATTCTAATATATAAATGGCTTAAAATTTATAAATCAATATATGTCTCAATATGTATATAGATTTAAATCATGTGTATGAATTCTGGGTATTCATGGCAACAATCTTGCATAAATAGACCTATATAAATAAAAATGTTTGGATCTGTTTCTGTGGAGGAGATGAGCTATCTGTGTTTTCTACAAAGGATCTGGCACAGACTAGGGTAAAACATAACCTCTGATCCATGAAATACTCTATCCTTGGTCCATAAGTGACTTAATTCATTTTTTAAGTTTTTAAGATATATAATTAGATATTTTTTGAAATGTTATAATTATTTCTCAACCCACCACCCCAAACAAACACTAGGACCTTGACAATAACCTGCATTCAATCATATTCCTTCTACCACTCTGACTCCTCACACCCATGGGGCTCATATCCTAAATCTTGGGTTTATCTTTCCCATATTTTCTTTTTAATGTGGTTTTATTTTAAATTATATTTTAATTTTAGAATTCAAAATTCTCTTTCTTTTTTTTTAATTTTAGAAAGAAGATATCACAACCAAAGTGCATATCACTGCATGCCTCTGTAGTTGATTTCAACTGCAGAAATATTACATTGTAGGGTATGCCACAGTTTTTCAATTACTCTCCCAATAATAGGCATTTATGCAACTTTAGGCTTCTTCTATGGTGATCAGTAACTCTAAAGACATTTGTGTACATATTTCCTGATTAACTTAGCAAGCATTTCATTAGAATACATATAATGCTGGATTAGAGCATTTATGAAGAATCCATTCTAGGAAGTGTTTTCCAGTGTTTTCCATGGTGGTTGAACCTATTGCTCTGTCAGGGATTTTCCAACAAGAGATTTCAGAAAGATTTATGTGTTTTGGACCATCTGAATGCAGAGTTCCAAACAATAGGAAGGAGAGATAAGAAAGCCTTCCTCAGTGATCAATGCAAAGAAATAGAGGAAAATAACAGAATAGGAAAAACAAGAAATCTCTTGAAGAAAATTAGAGATTCCAAGTGAACATTTCATGCAAAGATGGGCTCGATAAAGGACAGAAATGGTAGGGACCTAACAGAAGCAGAAGATATTAAGAAGAGGTGGCAAGAATACACAGAAGAACTGTACAAAAAAGACCTTCACGACCAAGATAGTCACGATAACGTGATCACTGACCTAGAGCCAGACATCTTGGAATGTGAAGTCAAGTGGGCCTTAGAGAGCATCACTACGAACAAAGCTAGTGGAGGTGATGGAATTCCAGTTGAGCTATTTCAAGTCTTGAAAGATGATGCTGTGAAAGTGCTGCACTCAATATGCCAGCAAATTTGGAAAACTCAGCAGTGGCCACAGGACTGGAAGAGGTCAGTCTTCATTCCAATCCCAAAGAAAGGCAGTGCCAAAGAATGCTCAAACTACCGCACAATTGCACTCATCTCACACTCTAGTAAAGTCATGCTCAAAATTCTCCAAGCCAGGCTTCAGCAATATGTGAACCGTGAACTCCCAGATGTTCAAGCAGGTTTTAGAAAAGGCAGAGACACGAGAGATCAAATTGCCAACATCCGCTGGATCATGGAGAAAGCGAGAGAGTTCCAGAAAAACATCTATTTCTGCTTCATTGACTATGCCAAAGCCTTTGACTGTGTGGTTCACAATAAACTGGAACATTCTGAAAGAGATGGGAATCCCAGACCACCTGACCTGCCTCTTCAGAAACCTGTATGCAGGTCAAGAAGCAACAGTCAGAACTGGACATGGAACAACAGACTGGTTCCAAATAGGAAAAGGAGTGCGTCAAGGCTGTATACTGTCACCTTGCTTATTTAACTGCTATGCAGAGTACATCATGAGGAACGCTGGGCTGGAAGAAGCACAAGCTGGAATCAAGATTGCCGGGAGAAATATCAATAATCTCAGATATGCAGATGACAGCACCCTTATGGCAGAAAGTGAAGAGGAACTCAAAAGCCTCTTGTTGAAAGTGAAAGAGGAGAGTGAAAAGGTTGGCTTGAAGCTCAACATTCAGAAAACGAAGATCATGGCATCTGGTCCCATCACTTCATGGGAAATAGATGGAAAATCAGTGGAAACAGTGTCAGACTTTATTTTTTTGGGCTCCAAAATCACTGCAGATGCTGATTGCAGCCATGAAATTAAAAGACGCTTACTCCTTGGAAGGAAAATTATGACCAACCTTGATAATATATTGAAAAGCAGAGAGATTACTTTGCCAACAAAGGTCCGTCTAGTCAAGGCTATGGTTTTTCCTGTGGTCATGTATGGATGTGAGAGTTGGACTGTGAAGAAAGCTGATCGCTGAAGAATTGATGCTTTTGAACTGTGGTGTTGGAGAAGACTCTTGAGAGTCCCTTGGATCGCCAGGAGATCCAACCAGTCCATTCTCAGGGAGATCAATCCTGGGTGTTCATTGGAAGGACTGATGCTAAAGCTGAAACTTCAATACTTTGGCCACCTCATGCGACGAGTTGACTCACTGGAAAAGACCCTGATGCTGGGAAAGGTTGGGGGCGGGAGGAGAAGGGGACGACCGAGAGTGAGATGGCTGGATGGCATCACCGACTCTGTGGACATGAGTTTGAGTGAACTCCGGGAGTTGGTGATGGACAGGGAGGCCTGGCGTGCTGTGATTCATGGGGTCGCGGAGAGTCGGACACGACTGAGCGAATGAACTGAACTGAACTGAACTGAACTCTGGTAGCAATGTTGGGGGTGATATGTATGGAAACAGAATTTGGGAGGTTCTAAGGAAACAGTGGAAACAGTGTCAGAATTTATTTTTGGGGGCTCCAAAATCACTGCGGATGCTGATTGCAGCCATGAAATTAAAAGACGCTTTCTCCTTGGAAGGAAAGTTGTGACCAACCTAGATAGCATATTAAAAAGCAGAGACATTACTTTGCCAACAAAGGTCCGACTAGTCAAAGCTATGGTTTTTCCAGTGGTCATGTATGGATGTGAGAGTTGGAATGTGAAGAAAGCTGATCACCTAAGAATTGATGCTTTTCAACTGCGGCGCTGGAGAAGACTCTTGAGAGTCCCTTGGACTGCAAGGAGATCCAACCAGTCCATTCTAAAGGAGAGCAATCCTGGGTGTTCATTGGAAGGACTGATGCCTAAGCTGAAACTCCAATACTTTGGCCACCTCATGCGATGAGTTGACTCACTGAAAAAGACTCTGATGCTGGGGGTTATTGGGGTCAGGAGGAGAAGGGGATGACAGAGAATGAGATGGCTGGATGGCATCACCGACTCGATGGACATGAGTTTGAGTGAACTCCGGGAGTTGGTGATGGACAGGGAGGCCTGGCATGCTGTGATTCATGGGGTCGCAAAGAGTGGGACATGACTGAGTGACTGAACTGAACTGAACTGAAGGGGATCATTTCCTTAATAATTTCAGTTGTGTATACATTTTTTAGAAAACTATACTCTTTTAATTAATTACAAAATATATATCAAAAACTGTGTTCAGTTCAGTTCAGTCACTTAGTCGTGTCCGCCTCTCTGTGACTCCATGAATCACAGCATGCCAGGCCTCCCTGTCCATCACCAACTCCCGGAGTTCACTCAAACTTATATCCACGGAGTAGGTGATGCCATCCAGCCATCTCATTCTCTGTCGTCTCCTTCTCCTCCCGCCCCCAACCTTTTCCCAGCATCAGAGTCTTTTCCAATCAGTCAACTCATTGCATGAGGTGGCCAAGGTATTGGAGTTTCAGCTTTAGCATCAGTCCTTCCAATGAACACCCAGTACTGTTCTCCTTTAGAATGGACTGGTTGGATCTCCTTGCAGTCCAAGGGACTCTCAAGAGTCTTCTCCAACACCGCAGTTCAAAAGCATCAATTCTTCGGCGATCAGCTTTCTTCACACTGACATTCAAAACCATGTTTGAGAAAAATCCCTTTGTCACCACATCCAAGACCACTGACACACAAAAATAAAAATTCTGGAGACATTGCTAATGAAGTGAAGCAAGGCTAATGATAGCAAATGGCCTTATTATTTCTGTTCCTATCTCCACAGCTTCTCCCAAGTCACACATAATCACAATATCATAGAGAGACTGATGACATAATATTTAATTTTTGTCCGGTAATCTACCTTCATATGGATATCATATGGTAAAATGTAGAACAATTTTCAAATTTCCTCAAGCTTCCTTTGAAATAATCTAGAAAAGAAGAGATGCAACTTTTCCCCCCACTATTGTTTGTTTCTCTTTTGTTATGGTTCTAAACTCTGGCAATATCCTTGAACTCATATCCAATCCCTCTGCAAATTTGTTGGTTCTTCCTTCAAAACATATCTCAAACCATATGACTCCAGAGCTCTCCAGTGCTAGCTCACTGGTCCAAGTCAACATCTCCTACATGGATTAGTGGATTAGTGATAACCCTGCTTATAACCTGTGTTCCATAGATTCTGCTCATCCAGGCCACTTGATCTTCAAAAACATGAGTCTGATCATGCCACTTATCTTCTAAAACACCTCCATGAGATTTCATCTCCGTTAGCATAAAATCCTAACTTCATACCATGTTCAGTTCAGTTCAGTTCAGTTCAGTCGCTCAGTCGTGTCCGACTCTCCGCGACCCCATGAATCACAGCACGCCAGGCCTCCCTGTCCATCACCAACTCCCGGAGTACACTCAAACTCATGTCCACAGAGTCGGTGATGCCATCCAGCCATCTCATTCTCCGTCGTCCCCTTCTCCTCCCGCCCCCAACCTTTCCCAGCATCAGAGTCTTTTCCAGTGAGTCAACTCGTCTCATGAGGTGACCAAAGTATTGGAGTTTCAGCTTTAGCATCAGTCCCTCCAATGAACATCCAGGATTGATCTCCTTTAGAATGGACTGGTTGGATCTCCTTGCAGTATAAGGGACTCTCAAGAGTCTTCTCCAACACCACAGTTCAAAAGCATCGATTCTTCGGCGATCAGCTTTCTTCACAGTCCAACTCTCACATCCATACATGACCACGGGAAAAACCATTGCCTTGACTAGACGGACCTTGGTCGGCAAAGTAATGTCTCTGCTTTTTAATATACTATCAAGGTTGGTCATAACTTTCCTTCCAAGGAGCAAGCGTCTTTTAATTTCATGGCTTCAATCAGCATCTGCAGTGATTTTGGAGCCCAAAAAAACAAAGTCTGACACTGTTTCCACTGTTTTTCCATCTATTTCCCATGAAGTGATGGGACCAGATGCCATGATCTTTGTTTTCTGAATGTTGAGCTTCAAGCCAACCTTTTCACTCTCCTCTTTCACTTTCATCAAGAGGCTTTTGAGTTCCTCTTCACTTTCTGCCATAAGGGTAGTGTCATCTGCATATCACATACCATGTACCATGACTTAAAAAAAATACTACCTGATATAGCCTTGGGTTAACTGATTGTACAATATTTCCTGTCACTCACCACTGTCTTTCTCCTCTGTTGTCACATAGGTTTTCTTGCTTTTCCTCAAATGGAAAACAATAATTCTGCCTCAGCATGCATGAGTTCTTATTTTACTCTTAACATTCTTTCTCCAAATATTGACATACTGCTCTTTATACATGTACTAACATACGTCCCTCACTTTAATGATGTTTCTGCTCAAACTTTTCATCTCCTGAAGCTTTGTTTTTTTATCCTTTCAGAAATGAAACTATCTAACATATCACCTTTTATTGTCATCAAAGAATCTACCAGTCCCAGAGAGATACGATAAATATGTTTGTCTCTTACCTCTCACTCTCCCCTACTCGAAGGTGAAATTCCCAAGGTATGGGTTTGTTTTGTCTTGCTCAGTACTGTATCCCCAGCACATACTGCAGTGTTAAACACAAGAGGTGGGTTTCCAAATAGGCGCCTTGAATAAATAAACTAGAGTCTGATTTATCTACAACTTTTCTATATGCACTTTGTTTTCTTTCTTAAAGATTTTAACAAATGATTCAACAACACCAAATTTGTGCTAAGATGCTCAGTTTTCAAAATCCACTTTTTCATGTTGGGTATCTGTGTACAAATTCTATGGATAATTGCATTTATAGAAATTGTTCTGCTGAGAAAATTTAAAAACCACCAAGGTATATAATTTTACTAATCACCAGCTAATATTGCCCTATATTCCCATTTTATTGGTAATGATATTATATTTTAGGAGGTTTATGTAATATATCCAAATCCACACAGATCTTAATTACTATGGTTCAAATGGGAGTCATATCTGACCCACTGTTAAACCTGTGATCGTCCCAATTATCCTGGTATCTTTAGGTCCTCACTATATTGAAGTAACTAACTGAATATGAGTATTTCCCTGGTGGCTCAGACAGTAAAGAATCTGCCTGCAATGCAGGAGATTGCCTGCTGTTCAGGAGATGCAACTTCAATTCCTGGGTTGAAAAGATCCCCTGGAGAAGGAAATGGCAATCCACTCCAGTATTCTTGCCTGAAAAATTTCATGGACAGAAGAGCCTGGTGGGCTACAGTCCATGGAGTCACAAAGAGTTGGACATGACTAAAGCAACTTAACACACACAGACAAGCACACAATTACATTGAATATAAGGTGTGCTGACGCAGAACCAAGGATAAATTAAGTATGTTAAGAAACATAGATGATATAATCATTACTTTCAAGGAATTCCTTGAAGAGCTGTGTTTAAATTGACTATTGAAGTAAAGGGACCTGAAATATGCATTGGTGAATGAGGTGTAATTGGCTCTGCTATACAACAAGCATCATGTAGTGCATAGCAGAATGAGGGCAGAATGAGGGCAGAATGGTCAGTGGGCACTTGGAACCCTCTTGCAAAACGTCAGTACTATGGATATGTTAAGCTATTTCCCACATCAAGAACATTTATCTATAGATGAATAAGAGAATGGGAATCTGTGATCCTTCTGCCAGAGATCTCGTCTGCTCCATGTGATGTTGATGTCTGTTCACTTAAGCCTATTGTTTTATGGAAAAGAAGCTCCGTGGTGGCTTAGTGGTAAAAATTCACTTGCCAAAGCAGGAGATGCAGGTTCAATCCCTGGGTCTAGAAGATCCCCTGAAGAAAGAAATGGTGACCCAGGTGTTCTTGCCTGGGAAATCCCGTGGACAGAGGAGCCTGGTGGGTGACAATCCATGGAGTCACAAAAGAGTTGGACATGACTTAGCGAGTAAACAATAACAATTGTGGAAAAGATAGAAGGAAGAAGTGATAGAGATGATAAGAGGAGCTCTATCTTACTAAATGGGGCATTGCCATATTTTACCTTAAGCAGTAAATGTGGGAAGATTTTACGTCAGTGAAAAAGAGTTGCTAAATAAATAAATACCCATAAAAATAAAATTCAGATTCTTTACTGTGAAAGCCATGTATAAAATTAAACTGTAGGCAACAGATAAAAGCCAACAATACCACTGTGTATTATCACAAACCACTTAACTGCAAGAAAATAAAATCAGGGAAAATAAATTTGAGCGAGTGCAATTAAGACTAACTTTGAACAAATGGAATTTTATTTCTTTGTTCTAATTAAAGTCAAACAAATAAAAAATAAACAGCTGTTGAGATTGCTTGGCTTTAATTAAAAAAATATTTCGAGCTCTTTTCACTCATGTCCACCTGACATATTTACCTTACAAGAAACCTGACCAAGTGTGAAGAGTTAGCTCCATTCTGGAGAGGTTCAGAAAAGTATACTAATAATTACAGCAGCAATCAAAATTAATAAACTTGGAAGCTATGCCAAGACTTGAATGAGATAAAATGCAATTAAAAAATAAAACTAGGAAGCTTTATTGTGAAATATAAATATTTTAATGCCCATTAAAACTCTTAGTGAATAAGCAAGCCTCCAAAGTAGTTGTTCTGATTATTGTTTTGAGATTCTTAAAATATTACTTCTGTTTCTCAGATGTGTGTTTTCTGTTTCAATTTTTATTTCACGTGATATGACATGTTAGTGTTATACAACTTAAATCAAAGTAGTGAGCATCCTGATATAATCCTGTAGGAATGCTTTGTGTGTAAGGGGTTGGTCTCTCTGGATTACACCAGACAGGAAGATGTGTAACTCAAGATTAGATGCACCTACATATGAATGTCCTTGGAAGAAATGAAGCAAAGTAGATTAAGGTCAGCACCTGAAGATGTGGTGGTAACATGTCTTTACTTTATTTTTTTAAATGAATAGTTAACTTATTTATTTAATAAATAAATAAAAATAGTTATTTTCCTAATAAGCACACCAGTAAGGCTACACAGAATATAAATGGTCACTGTCAAGTAGGTATGAAATTGATAAAAGCAAGTAAGGTTGTATAAGTATGTGTCAGAGAACTTTGTTCACCAGACCAAGGAGCTTGATCACAGAGCACATGAAAGGTTATATTATTTGTTTCATAATTGACTTGGTGAACAATCTGGAACTCTCTGCTCTTGGAATCTGCCTAAGGCAGTGGTTCACAAACCGGTACCTGTTGAAATCACTTGGGGACTTAAAGAAATATGAATGCATGCCTTCGACCACGAGACATTCTGATATAATTAGTATGAGAAAAGACAAGGACCAAAATCACCATGGACAGTGACTACAGCTATGACATTTAAAGACACTTGCTCCTCAGAAGGAAAGTTATGACAAACCTAGACACTATATTAAAAAGCAGAAATATCACTTTGCTGACAAATGTGTGTATAGTTAATGCTATGGTTTTTCCAGTAGTCATGTATAAATGTGAAAGTGGGACCAAAAAGAAGGCTGAGCACTAAAGAATTGATGCTCTTAAACTGTGATGCTGGAGAAAAACTCTTGTGAGTCCCTTGGACTGTAAGGAGATCAAACAAGTCAATACTAAAGGAAATCAATCCTGAATATTCATTGGAAGGACTGATGCTGAAGCTGAAGCTCCAATATTTTGGCCACCTGATGAAAAGAGCGGACCCATTGGAAAGGACCCTGATGCTGGGAAACATTGAAGGCAAAAGGAGGAAACGGTGGCAGGGGGTGAAATGTTTAGATAGCATCACTCACTCAATGGACATGAATTAGAGAAAACTCAGGGAGATAATGGAAGACAGAGAAACCAGTTGTACTGCAGTCCATGGGTTTGCAAAGAGTCAGACACAACTTAGTAACTGAACAACAACAAGGCACAGACACTGGGGCTTTTAAAAAGATTTCCAGAAGATTCTAATAGGAAGTAAAATTTGGGAAGGGATTTGGAGCTGTAAAATTAGCAAGCTCTAGAAATAGAAATAGTCAGAAATAGAGTGAGGACTAACTTTCCTATTAAGTACTATGTATGTTGTAAGCTTCAATAATTAATACTGTTTGGCATTATTCATGAATAGATATACAAATATCAATAGAGAAAAAGTAAAATGACAAATCCAGATATAAACACAGAAATTTAACAAGCAGTAAATGAAGTCTCACAAATCAGTTCTGAAATGAAAGACTAATTATAAAATTGTGTTAGAACTATCAGCTTTTGGGAAGGGTTCAGGGACTATGAGTCATTATGAGCCATCAGGTTCAGGGACTATGAGTACCTCTATTTCCAGGAGAGTGCAATATGTGGCCAGCTACTCCGGCTCTAATGGCATATAGCATGGGGATAAGTTGGGAAAATTCTTGTTTAAGAAGCCCATGGGCAATGTATGGCCATGGTGGGCCATCTAGAGAAAGAAATTGCTAAGTGTCTGTAAAGGAGTTTTTTTTTGGGGGGGTTCCTGTTGCAGTGCAATTTGTACAGATTTTAGAACCATTTGTTGGAGGGGCCCTAATGTAAGCTGGGGCAATATACAAATAATATCATTAATAGGCTTATAAAATCCATCTGTAAATTTTACTTAGAAGTCAAATTTTGTAAAAAGATATTGAACTTATTTGAATGTTGCAGATGCTGAAAGAGGTAATGTTGCAGCAAGAGTCAATTCCAACTCCATGCTGGATCTGTTTCTCTTACTTTAACTTTTGCTTCCAATTGCTTTTGTTCACTTAAAGGATACTGTTTGTACATAATAGCCTGCCTTGGGTGACCCTGCCCCTATGTTTGAATATCAAACTAAAGTGCCTTTGCTCAGGACCCTCTCCACCTGTGGATGGGAGGAAGAAAGAAATTAACACATCTCCTCTCTAAGGCTTGCCCTCCTATGAGATATTTGCAAGATGAGAGGCCTTTTAACTTTATTTCCTCACCTCCCCCAACTCTGTGTTCTATAAAAGAACCTCTCATCCAGACTTCAATAATATGGTCATTTTGAGACATTGGTGTGCCATCTTCTTGGTCAGTGAACTTTTGGAATAAAGTCATATTTCTGGCCTCTACACCTCGTCTCTCACATTTAGTGGCCTGTAGTGCAGTGAGTTGGAGAAGGAAATGGCAACCCACTCCAGTGTTCTTGCCTGGAGAATCCCAGGGACAGGGGAGCCTGGTGGGCTTCCGTCTGTGGGGTCGCACAGAGTCAGATACGACTGAAACGACTTAGCAGCAGCAGCGCAGTGAGTGGAGAAGGCAATGGCAACCCACTCCAGTACTCTTGCTTGGAAAATCCCATGGACGGAGGAGTCTGGTAGGCTGCAGTCCCTGGGGTTGCTGCGAGTTGGACACGGCTGAGCGACTTCATTTTCACTTTTCACTTTCATGCATTGGAGAAGGAATGGCAACCCACTCCAGTGTTCTTGCCTGGAGAATCCCAGGGACGGGGGAGCCTGGTGGGCTGCTGTCTATGGGGCGCACAGAGTCGGACACGACTGAAGCGGCTTAGCAGCAGCAGTAGCAGGAAGTCATTTGCTTTAGGGAATGTAGACTTCAACATAATGCATAGTAACATTTCCTCCATGCAAGTGGATCCACATAGCACATAGGGTATGAGTCTCCCTGAATCCTTTATAGAACAGAGGAGAACCCTAAATTGAGAAATACAATCAAGGGCCACAAGGTAAAAACCATTCTCCTGAGCCAACACCTGTTACAGCCTATACTGGAATTAAATCACAGAACAAGTTCAGCTGAAATATACAACTCAGGGCCACTTTAAGGAAGGTTTCAGTCTCCTAGGATTATATGACGGACGTTCCATAGAACTCAGCAAATGCAGCACAATGTAGCCAGGCATTAGCTGTACATTATACTCACCTGGAAAATCAACTAACTTCTGATACCTTGTTTCCACCTGTAGATACTCTGATTAAATTAGTATGAGGTGTAATCAGGGCCATCAGGATTTATAAAATTTTGCTAGGTGATACTAATGTGAGCAAAATTTGGGAACCACAGCTCTAAACAATATTTAAATCAGGCATCTGGGAAATAAAATTAGAACTTTGTCAAAGAAACCTGCTTGTCATAGTAACTGAGAAACAACAGCAATGAGAGAAGCCAGAGGTAGTAGAATGTCTTCAGCATAACATAATTGATAACCTATTACCTTAACGAAAATAATTTTCAGACAAATAAAAACTGAGAGACTTTATCACCAAAGAGCTACTAAGGGAATATTAAAAAAGGACTTCATTGCATAAGAAATGGTGACAAAGACATTGATAATATCTGGGTAAAATAAAGCAATATTGATTGTTTATAATAACTGATTACATTGATTGTAAAATAGTAAAAATCAGTGGAAAAAATAATAGCTGAGAAAGCTTGAAAAATTCCCAGAACATCTCAGAATTCAGATTTGGAATGAGCTAAATCTATTTCATGTCAAAAATTTCCTTGTTTATTCAGGAGGCAAAAAAAAAAAAAGAAAGAAACAGTTCTCTTCATGAAGTCCAGAAGCCTCACTCTTAAAAGAAATACATATTTACTGCTGGCATTTAATGAAATTGGTCTTTTGTACAGAACTTTATTCCACTTTGTTTTAATTGGAATTTTAGTTGACCTTGTGCCTTTTTGACATAAATCTAAAAGTCACCAAGGACAATTACAACATTGTCACTATAGCCTCAGGATTTCATATTAATTCTCTTAATTTGCTGATAGGGACATTCACATCTTCCAATGATTCACGGCATGCAGAAAAATTAAAATACTGTGAGATACAGTTTTGAAAATGTGTGTATGTGTGTGTGTGTTAGTAGCGTGAGGGAATAATACTTAGATTTCCATCTCCAAACGTTATGAAGCGTTTGAACAACTTACTAAAGGATATGCAAAAACTCCAATTTGTGCAGAATTTCTTTTAAATTATTATTTCATTAAAATTAATTATGTTTTTTAAAGAGTAACTTGCATATTTTCTATTTGGAGGAAGAAGAGTGGAACAAATAAGCTTTGGGTTCAGTTGGTTCCCTGAAAATTGGCATTTCTGTAGGCTCTACCATCTCCCCTTTGGATATTTGGGAGTTCTTTTTATCCCTTCCCATATTCACCATGCAGTTGCAGAGCTTCTAGAAATGCTGCTTCTGTCTACCTTTTAGTAATTCCTCATGCTTCAGAGTTCAGAAAATTATGCTGGTATAGATACAGATAGAGATGGATAAGGGTTCTCTCTCATTCTAATTGCTTGATTAAAGTAACATAGTGGAATCCTAATGACTGTAATAAGCTATATCTAGTATCTTAGAGAAAAATAAATTCCTGAACTAATATCAGGAAAATCAAGAGACATAATGAATAGCATTAAAATAACTAAAGGTTTATAGACTTTCATTATAAATAGCTTTTGGTGATGGACTCATGAAAATCTTTCACTTTTATGATATCTTTGGAGACCTAGGAAAAGAAACTGATGCTTAAAACTGGGGGAGGGGGGAAGGCTTAGAGAAGAATGCAGCATTGCTTTCTTGGAAAAAAATTTACAAAATATTATTAGGGAACTATTGAATGAAACCACCTGCCTTGGTTAGATAGGATAATGACCACTTGCCTGAGCTCCTCGGGGAGGTCCAGATAGATAAGGAACACAGAGTTGCTGCCATAAATATGGGAGAGGCCAGAAGAAGAGGAGATGACCAACCTCCCGGAGTTTTCTTCTGGAATACATCTTGGCTAAGCAATGCATGTGCCAGCAGGAAGGATCCTGATCCTATGGGCCCAGCAAGACGAAAGGACAGAGACAACCAGGAAACTAACTCCACTGCCATCAAATTGGACACTGGGAGACCAGTTCTCCTGGGTTCCCTCACCCTACTGCTCTCCTTTTGGGTGCCGCTTCCCAATTTCCATTTCTCAAAATTTCCAGTTTGTCAGCAGATGTGTCTCCTTGAACAATTCATACCCAAGTGTTAGACAAGAGCCCACTCTCAGGCCCTGAAAGGAGTCCCCTTTCCTGCAACCGTAAGATGAGAATGAATTTGGAGTGAGAAAAATTTATCTTGTTCAAAACCAGGGGCCAGTCCTTAATATGGCAACAACACAAGAGATATTTAACTTGCTGCTGTCATGTGGACTCCATGAATCACCGTATCTAGCAAAACATCAGAAATCTGAGAGCTGGAAAGGTTGACCAAGTAAGAAATAGATGACTGAATTAAAACCCAATGGATATTCTTACCTGGCAGGGGACATACCATAATAAAAAACATGGTTTTCCCAGAGCAAGGCTAATCCATTACATTTCAGATGTGCTGCTGCTGCTGCTAAGTCACTTCAGTCGTGTCCGACTCTGTGTGACCCCACAGACGGCAGCCCACCAGGCTCCCCCGTCCCTGGGATTCTCCAGGCAAGAACACTGGAGTGGGTTGCCATTTCCTTCTCCATCAGATGTGCTAACTACTGTGATTTCCCAAAATGTGGGAAACTCAACTGCATAATTTGTGGTAGTGGGGAACTGTGTTCATACTTTCCCCTGGTGTTAAAACAATGGAGAGGGTAAACATAAGATTGAAAGTGAAATAAAAATGTCAAAATCTAGGTCTAGATATGTACATAGGAGAAGGCAATGGCAAGCCACTCCAGTACTCTTGCCTAGAAAATCCCGTGGATGGAGGAGCCTGGTAGACTGCAATCCACGGGGTTGCTAAGAGTCAGACACGACTGAGCGACTTCACTTTCCCTTTCACTTTCACACATTGGAGAAGGAAATGGCAACCCACTTCAGTGTTCTTACCTGGAGAATCCCAAGGATGGGGGAGCCTGCTGGGCTGCCATCTATGGGGTCGCACAGAGTCGGACACGACTGAAGCGACTTAGCAGCATCAACAGCAGCAGCAGATATGTACATAAGATATATCTGTCAGTAGATATGTAGAGATTTGTTGTTGTTGTTCTATCACTAATTCATGTCTGACTCCTTTTGGCTCCATGAACTGCAGTACACCAGGTTTCCCTGTCTTTCACTATCTCCCTGAATTTGCTCAAACTGATGTCCACTGAGTCAGTGATGCCATCCAAACATCTCATTCCCTGTCGCCTCCTTCTCCTCTTGCTTTATATATATTTTATTAGCTTGAGTAAATCTTCCAGAACTCAGTAAAAAAAAGTAAAAATAGGTTAATATATAGTGCAAAAACTAATGTGTTAAGAATGACCATCAACTAAAATAGTGGAGTAGGTAACTCCAAGGAGCTATCCCTTTACAGAAACACTGAAAGATCAGCAAAAATTGTTAAAATCAACTTAATCAGAGGTCAGGAAAACAGTCAAAGGAAAATTTAAATTAACAAAGTGAATGCTAAGTTAAGAAAAGGCAACTAAAAAAAAAAAAAGGAAAGAAACTGCGATTTATAAATGATAAACTATGCCATTTTTACTTGCCTGAGACCCAGTGCCACTCTGACTCGGCTGTAGTCTTGTTCATTCCTGAGGAATTGGGGGTGGCAGTTCAGTTCAGGTCAGACGCTCAGTCAATGCAGATGGTGACAGCAGCCATGAAATTAGAAGACGCTTGCTCCTTGGAAGCAAAGCTATGACCAACCTAGACAGCATATTAAAAAGCAGAGACATTACTTTGCCAACAAAGGTCCGTCTAGTCAAGGCTACGGTTTTTCCAGTGGTCATGTATGGATGTGAGAGTTGGACTATGAAGAAAGCTGAGTGCCAAATAATTGATGCTTTTGATGTTGGGGAAGACTCTTGAGAGTCCCTTGGCCTGCAAGGAGATCAAACCAGTCAATTCTAAGGGAAATCAGTCCTGAATATTCATTGGAAGGACTGATGTTGAAGCTGAAGCTCCAATACTTTGGCCACCTGATAACGATAAACTGACGCATTAGAGAAGACCCAGATGCTGGGAAAGATTGAAGAGGGGAGGAGAAGGGGATGACAGAGGATGAGATAGTTGGATGGCATCACAAGCTCAAGTTTGAGTTTGACATGAGTTCGAGTAAGCTCTGGGAGTTGGTGATGGACAGGAAGCCTGACGTGTTGCAGTCCATAGGGTGGCAAAGAATTGGACATGCAGAGTAGATTCCAGTTATAAAAATCATTGTGTTTGTTCTGAGTGCCTGAAGGACACATGAAGAGGACTGTCTGGAAGGGTGAGACAAGTTACTGGACAAAAGGGACTTCAGGCCATCTTCCCATCCTATGTCAATAAAGATCTAATACTTTTTCTTTGTCATTAGATAGTAGCCATAGGTTGACCAGTCATTTAAATTTTTTTTTCCGAGGGATTCCCAGGTGGAATGTGGAACCATAAAGGAAGCACTTCCCATTTTAGCTTGCACAGTTTGTACCAAATGTCTACATGCTCAAATTGAACCAACAAAACCAGAAACTCACCAGCTTGGAGTCACACTCCAAATAAAACAAAAGTCAAAGTGATGCCCAGAAATCAAAAGCCAAATGGCATAAGTGCCAAACATGACTTCCCCAGGCCCCCTAGACCTGTGACCTGGCAGAGTCAGTGCCTGTGACTCCAAACTTAGTTCTGATACAATTTTAGGCAATTTCTTGTTGGTTTTCTACAAAGAAGTTACTTTATCATTTTCTCTTTTATAACATCCTAGATACCAAAGTAACTATTCCATTCACTCTGGTTGAGCTTATGGATTTTTTCTAACTGTGTACACAAAACTGTGAATTTTGTAATAGCAAAAGAAACCCAATTTGGACATTTTTATTGAGATCTTCTTTAGTATACTTTCTCCAATTAACTAGATACTTGCAAGTATGAGCTCCATAGGTATTGTATATGAATCTGGCCAGAGTATCAGTCAGAGATTTCTTTCTGATAATCCTCTGATTCTGTTTTTGAGATTTTGTTACCCATTTTAAGTTGAATTTTCAGGGATAAAAATTACTAGTGAAATTGTATGGTGGGCCTGTGTGTTGCTTATGAGCTTAACTTCTCCAGGAGTTAACCTGGAGTCATTTCAGCTCCTCTTACAGGTCTCAGATTCTCCCTCCAGCAGTCTAAGACCAGTGTGGGTGCTCAGGTCACTGAATGGCCAGTTCTTATAGTGACCCCTAGATGAGCAAGTGTTTTAATTAATGAGTGGGTTTCTCCTATGGGACAAATGCATGACATGAGGACTAGCCCTCCACCACTCCTATGAATTTCTCAGTCACCTGAGAAAACTGAAACTGACTGGAAGGACTCTTGCCCCTTTTCTCTGGAGCAAAGGTGTCATATATTCTCCTCACTTTTATGCCAACAAATTCTATAAAGGCAGCCAAACTGAGGGAAAGTGTCAGAATCAGCCTCTTAACCACTCAGTCAAGACCACTCAGTTCCCTACAACTAAGCGACCTCGGTGTCTTTCGGCCAAGTCCTGGGTATTCCTCAATGTTTTTCAGTTGACACCCCCTCCTGTATCTCTCCACTGGGTGGGTAATTCCTCTGGCATTTTTAAGCCACACACCCCACCCAGTATCTTTTGACTGGGTGGGAATTTCTTGGTATCTTTCAACCGAGCCCCACATTTTGCCTAGACCATAAGTGGGTATGCCCTGGATATTTCACCTGTCCCACCCCCACCCCCAGTATCTTTCCAACTGGGAGGGGACAGGTAACCTGCTTCACCACCACATAAAATTCAGAATGTCAACTAAGATGGGAGATTTGAGAACCAGAAGAGACTTACCCAAATTCACCTGTACTCCCAGAGGAGACAGATGAGCACAAGGGGCCCATTTGCTGGTACCAAAGCTCTGGTTCCTCGTGGAGTTCAGGTGCAGGAAGGAAGTCCACCCTAGGTCACTTGGTCATTCACCATAACTGTCAACTAAAAAGATGCATAACTCGAGAGTTGTGAGTTAAGTTTTATTTGGGGGCAAAATGAGGACTGCAGCCCAGGAGGCAGCACCTCAGATAGCTCTCAGAGACCTGAGACACTGCTCCAAAGAGGCAGTTGAAGAAGGTCAATATATAAGATTTCAGTGTAGGGGGAGTTTAATGCAATTAAGTGTTTACAGGATGTTTTCTGCTAGTCAGGAGGGATTTAGTGATTTTCTAAATATGAGTAGATGCAGGGTTTGGGATAATGGAATCATTTTCTCAAAATGACGGCTTCCCTTATAGCTTAATTGGTAAAGAATCCGCCTGCAATGCAGGAGACCCCGGTTTGACTCCTGGGTCAGGAAGATGCGCTGGAGAAGGGAGAGGTTACCCACTCCAGTATTCTTGGACTTTCCTTGTGGCTCGGCTGGTAAAGAATCCGCCGACAATGTGGGAGACCTGGGTTTGATCCCTGGGTTGGGAAGATCCCCTGGAGAAGGGAAAGGCTACCCACTCCAGTATCCTGTCCTGGAGAATTGATATTCCACGGAAATATTGGAAATGTTTCTGTGTTCATCCAAATGGCCACGAGAGGGCGCTTTCACTTTCACTTTAAAAAAAAAATCTATCTAAAGACCTGTCCCACCAGATTCCCTGGAGCACAGAGTGCCTCAGTCCACTCTGAATCCTCTCAGAGAGTGTTGAAGGTCAACAGCTGCAGCAGCACAGGATTCAATCTCCCCAGAGGAAGATGACAAATGAATTTATGGTTACATCTAGAGTGAATTTATGGTTGCTAGAGTGGAAGGGTAGAAGGCAATGGCACCCCACTCCAGCACTGTCGCCTGGAAAATCCCATGGACGGAGGAGCCTGGTATGCTGCAGTCCATGCGGTCGCAAAGAGTCGGACACGACCGAGTGACTTCCCTTTCACTTTTCACTTTCATGTATTAGAGAAGGAAATGGCAACCCACTCCAGTATTCTTGCCTGGAGAATCCCAGGGATGGGGGAGCCTGGTGGGCTGCCGTCTACCGAGTCGCACAGAGTCGGACATGACTGAAGCGACTTAACAGCAGCAGCAGCAGCAGGGTTGAAGGGTAGGGGGAGGGATAGAGAATTTGGGATTGACATGTACACACATGCATGCATGCATGCGAAGTCACTTCAGTCTTTGAGACCCTATGTCCTGTAGCCTGCCAGGCTCCTCTGTCCATGGGATTCTCCAGGCAAGAATACTGGAGTGGGTTGCCATGCGAAGAAGCCATTGATATGTACACACTGCTATCTTTAAATAACCAACAAGCACCTACTGTATACAAAAATGGAGAAGGGACAAGAGAATGATGCAGATGAGATGAAATTGGTCTTGTGTTGTTTATTTTTGAAGCAAATTAATGAATTCATGAGAATATATTACACTACTCCTATTTTTGTGTGTTTGTAATGTTCCTTAATTAAAAAGTTAAAAAAATAAAAAAGCTGGCAGGTAAAGACTATGAAATTTAATTCAAATACTTCAGGTTCATTTCAGTAATCATCTATTCATGAGGGCAAGCTAATTTTTCTTTCCTTCTTTGCTCCCTCCCTCTCTCCTTCCCTCCCTCTTTCTCTTTCTCCCTTTCTGTCTCCCTTCTTCCCTTCCTCCCTCTCTTCCTTTCTTTCTTAGCAAATAATGCTTTCCTTTTCTCCTGCCTCTAGCTTGATCAGTCTAATTTATAGTACTTAGTATAGCATAGACCCCACTGTAAACTTGCTTCTAATTGTCTCCATCTCCTGGATGTATATTTCTTAAGATGAAGCACAGTGTTCGGCTCCCTGTTGTATTCTTGTGTCTAACACATAATCATCAATGTTAAACATATATATTAAACAAATTTTATTGAAGCATAATTGATTTACAATGTTGTGTTAATTTCTACTGTATAGCACAGTGATTCAGTTATATATAAATGCATATCTATTGAACCAATGAATTCACTGAACACAAAAGCAAACCAACAAGTATTTTTGAGCAATTCTTATGATCTAGACACTCAGCTACTCATAGTCAAAAAGCATTCCAGAAAAATGAGCAGTTTAAACAAAGAAAGGAGATTATGATGTAGTTTTGAAACTGATGAGTCCAACCTGTCTAGAGACAAACTTTCATTTTGGTACATCCTGTAAAACAAGATTTTAACTTGTTATGATTTGCTAATCATAAAATGTTTAATGCCAAACTAAGAAATACATTGAATCATGTTAACACGAGGGAAAAGGGAGAAAACTGACTGAATATTATAGTAGGAATATTAAGGGTTAGGATTCCCTGAAACTTTTATTTAGCACCAAAGTTTAGCACCAGGATACACAAGACTGGTCAGTAATGAAGACTGCAGATACTGTGGATGGAACCCTAATTTGCTGGTCTGAAATGAGATAGAGACTGATGAGAGATCATTTCAGGCAAGATTATATTTAAATAAACCAATGACACTTTTGAGTTCACAGATTGTAGAAGTGGATGCAGTATTACATCAGAGAACTAAACTTTGCTAAACTAGGAAAGGTCACGGTGGAGAAGTCAGAGCAGTGAATAGTAAGTAGGCAAATGTGTATCCACAAGACCCGGGTAACCTGAGATGACCTATTTACTACCACAGAAAGCCTGACACCATCAGTGCAACCACTTTAACACAATGAAAGAAAACACAGAATAAAGAAGAAATAGGGAAAATCCAAGGAAGAGAAGGTATATGTACAAGTGTGGCTGACTCACTTTTGCTATACAGCAGAAACTAACACAACGTTGTAAAGCACCTATACTCCATTTTTTCTTAAAGAAGAAATAGGGAAATAAAAACTAACAAAAATGGCACCAGTTAGACTGAAAAACAGCTTGATTAGACAGGCATATGAAGTGCTATTCACTCTAGCTTAGAGTCAGCTAGATAATATTTGATGCTGGAGTCTAGCTTAAATTCTGCTCAAAGAAAGTGCTAAATTGGATGTAATGGTCATTTCTACTTGATTGTGTTTGGAAATTAAAGGGTAGTTAGACCCTGCACAGCAATTAATTTTTTTTTTTTTTACAGTACCAATCCTAAATGTCTATGAAAATCCAACTTAAAAAAGAAAGTTTAGTAATACATCAGGACTTCCCTGGTGGCTCAGACTGTAAAGCTCTGCCTACAATGCAGGAGACCCAGATTCATCCCTGGGTTGGGAAGATCTCCTGAAGAAGGAAATGGCAACCCACTCCAGTATTCTTGCCTGGAAAATCCCATGGATGGAGGAGCCTGGTGGGCTACAGTCCAAGGGGTCGCAAAGAGTCAGACACGACTGAGTGACTTCACTAAACTAAACTAAAGAAAAATAAAGACAAACCCAACCATGGGATTTTTATACATCCATTTTGAAAACTCTAGATAAAATATTTACTGCTGTTGCTACTAAGTCACTTCAGTCGTGTCTGAGTCTGTGCAACCCCATAGACAGCAGCCCACCAGGCTCCCCTGTCCCTGGGATTCTCCAGGCAAGAACACTGGAGTGGGTTAAAATATTTACTAGGAATGTTTAACTTCCAGGTAAGGAATAGATATAAAATATTCTTTGAAACAGGGGATTCCTGCAGTGTTCCTGACTCCAAAATTCTACTCCAACTTTCACATTTATACCAGAAGACAATCACTCTAGGTTCAGATGGCTAAGGAACTTCTAGTCAAATTACACTTCAGTAACATTCTTTCACTTTTCACTTTCATGCATTGGAGAAGGAAATGGCAACCCACTCCAGTGTTCTTGCCTGGAGAATCCCAGGGACGGGGGAGCCTGGTGGGCTGCCGTCTATGGGGTCGCACAGAGTCGGACACTACTGAAGCGACTTAGCAGCAGCAGCAGCAGCAGCAGCAGTAGCAGCATTTTGAATTAAGTTTTAGTGGGAAAATTTTGAAACATGAATTTTCTTGTCTTCTTGGACATGTGGAATCTGGTAAAAACCAGTGTTTCCATGTTTCTATGATTGTTATAGAATCAGACTATAAAAGAATAGTTAGAAAATTAAAAGAAAATTTAGGAAAAATATGATTGATAAAAGCAAATTTATACATATAAAGATGTCATGATGTGATCATTCCCTATTATCAATATATTATTCTGCTTTGATTCTCTGTCTAGTACTAACTACTGTCTTGTATTTTTCTTAAAGGTATATTTTTATTTGTTCTTTGTGTACCCCACTAGATAACTTATTTCTTTGTTGTTGAGTATATGGACTTATATGTCCTTGGAAGCTTCAAGAAGCATAATATTTGAAGATCAATATAATGGAAACTGAATACACTTAACAATATGATGTCTCTTCAAGGCCAGAGTCTCTAGTTCACTGGTCAAATTTCTGAGAGAAACAGCATCCCCATGGAAAATGATTTTCTACCCTCCCTCCTGTTTTTATTTTCCCCTCTTACCCCACTGCCCAGTTTTGGTGACATCCTTTTTCTCCGTATACAGATCCTGTTCATGCATGCGTGCTATCTGTTCACCATTCAATCACACTGTGTGTGCGTGATTATCTTACCTCAGGTCACAAAAGTAAATCAACTATAGTTCTTGGTTCATGACGTACCCTCACCATGAACATTATCTTTTTCAAAAAATTTTTTGATGTGAACCATTTTTAAATAACACAGAGGGGGTTCTCTTGTATTATAAATGTTAGGTGAACAAGTAAGTTTATTCCCTCTAGAAAATGTAATCAAAACATTTTTTCATCCTATTTTGCACTTTAAAAAGAAAAATAAAATGTTGAAATTGGCAACATTTAACTTGAACTGAACTACAATGCAATTATTTTTAACTTTCTTTTGGTCATAGAGATTTTTGTGGATGAATTCTCCTTATTAGTGTCATAACACATTGCATAAGCAGCCAGTCCATGACTTTGTGTGCTCCTTGGTGTCTAAAATTTATATATTTTTAAAATGCATAACCTTTGAGACTGAAAAAGATATAATGTAGATATTTTCTCCTTTCAAACTGTGTGGTAGATTTTTAAATTTTTATTGCAAGCTGTCAGCAAATCAATGAAGAGTTAGGTACTCTGATCAGAAGTGATAACTGTAAGGAGTGCAGCTGTCCCTGTGGGATTTCTTGTAAGGAATAGAAATACCTTGCTGAGAATATGTACATCCTTAAGGACAGGCTAGGTTAGCTGAATCTGAGACTTACATTTTTTTCCAGCATGTAAGAAGAGTTTTTCCTTGTAAAGTTATCATTCCAAATGCTACCATCCAAATCTCATCCAGTCTCTGTTCTTTCCTTTTCCTATTTGGAGGGAAAGAGAACTGAATGGTATGATGTCATATGGAAAGCTGCAGTCAGACTTTTAAGGTCGCCCTTAAGTAACACACAGGTGGTCTAAGTGTCAACAGAAACAATGTTAACAACCTAAAAGTTGAGAGTTATGTTTTATTAAGTGGACATACTGAGGACTTCAAACCTGAGAGACATCATCTCAAGTGACCTGTGACTCTGGGAAAAATGTTCCAAGGAGGTGAGGCAAGGGGCTAGGTCACATAAGAGCCTTGCAACAAAAGGCAAGTAGTGGAAACAAAAAGTTAATGTTAATAAAATAAAACTTTGGGCTTCCCTGGTGGTTCAGACAGGAAAGAATCTGCCTGAAATGTGGGAGAACTGGGTTTGATCCCTGGGTTGGGAATATCCCCTGGAGGAGGTAACGGTAACGTTCTCCAGTATTCTTGCCTGGAGAACCCCTGTGAACAGAGGAGCCTGGGGGGTTATAGTCCATGGGGTCTCAAGGAGTTAGACATGACAACAACTAAGCACATAGCACCAAAAACACACCCAAAACTTGAAGTCTCAAGTTAAGGAATTTAGTACTTTTCTCTATATGGGAAGATGCAAGAGGATGGACTCACTGAAATCATTCCTTCATGCACTCAGCTATCTGGGGCCAGTATCCTGTGTTTTCACATCCTGAATTTCCTCAGGGTTCACCATTGGGAGTGACTGCAGCCTGATGGCTGCTAGATGGCAAATATTATTTGTTTCTTTCCTGAGTTCCCTCAGGGCTCACCAGCTCACCTTAAGAGGTGGCTGCGATTGCTGATGACTGTGACATCTTCTGTTTACTGATATGTCAGGCAATATTTATTTCTGACAAGGAATGACTGACCCATGGTGAATGTATGTCAAATTTCTGTGGGCAGAGCCAATCAATTATCCTTTTTTGCTCTCATAATGTTTGTCACATTTCTCTCATTTAACATCAAATAAATCTACATAAAAAATATTACAGCTATTGTATGTCTTATGTTTTCATGTGTTAACTGCCTTGTCTGCTCTCAGAGCTTCCCAAAGACAGAGTTCAAGTTTGATCATCTTTTTTTTGGTTTACTGTTTAGGTCTCTTCAAACACTTATTTTATGTCTGTCACATTGCTAGATTTTGGTAGATTAAGCTTGTAGGCCTGGCTTTGATGTAGTCACAGTTGCCATTCCTCCTTCTTCTTATTTTTTATCATTGATTCCTTTTTCTTACAGATGGACTTTCACTGGTCAGGATTTTCCTGATGAGAGCTCTTCCCAAACCAAAGTTTGCAAAAATAATAATTCTTCCCAGGAGGAATTAAAGATTTCCTTTGTCTATATAGAATTATTTAAGCCTTAATAGAGATGACCATTTCAACACTGGAGACTATACATCTCCACTGACTAAAACCATGCAAAGCACTATTCTAGGGAACTTGATTGGAGATACTGAAAGAAGAAAGAAATAAAAGAAAAAATCCAACTCTCAAGTTTATAGAACATGGTTTACAAAGCATTTGTTGCATCCCACGTGATAGAGCTCTTTGAGGCAAAAGGATGAGCACATTTCCCTTCCAGAGAAGAAAATTCAAGGTTTCCCAGTTGGTAAGAGGCCAGCCCTTGGCTAGAAAACAGATCTTCTCATTTGAATTCCAGGACAACTTCTAGGACACAACTTTGTCCTAGTGTTGATGTCAGTTGCATCAAACTATTCCCTCCCCCAAAAGAATTTGCTTGTTAAGCATAAGTTCTGCATGCTGGGAGAAGCAGAGAGAGAACGGTGTCCTGATTTATGCAGCCTGGTTGTTATCTATGTGGAAAAGAGTTTGGATTTAAGTACTGTCAAAATACTGAGCAAATAAAACATGTCCTGAGATCCAGGAAAAGATTCTGACCAGGAGAATTCAAGTTATCCTGTGGTTTGTAGCAATTTCTTGCATATTAAAATACTACCAAATTGTATTGTAGTTAATGTAAAGGCTATATATTTTAAACAGCTGAATGTAGAATGAAGTGGAGAAAGTCAAGTCAGAGTTAGCCCAGAAAATTTCAACAGTTTGATTATTTTCTTCACCAGGAGGTTTGCTTGAAGGCCTTTTATGCTTGTGTTTTTTTCAAATATCATTGCCAAAGAACAGCTGAAAGTGGCTGGGGAAACTAAATCCACTGGTTCAAAAAGTGAGATGCTATAGCTAAAAGAGAGTAACTTCATGAGTCACTTAGTATAGTTGACCAAAAGGCTTTTTGTGCATATTTAACTATCACATGCACATAGTGGAAAAACAGCCCGTACAGGTAGATCAAACACATGGTATCCAACTGTGACTAACTGGTGTTAAGTAGACTTCCAAGGATGAATTGCCTTTCAAACTACATTGACCTGGCTTATTCTAGATGTTCTACAGTTTAAATCATTTTGATGCTTCCAAGGTTTCATTATATCTAGTATAATGTGTGTTACTTGAGATTGGAAAAGTCCTCTTCCAAATTGGGAATAATGGTAAATGGAGGCTTTATACCAAATGTTACCAAAAAGCAGCAAACTGTGAGATAATAAAGATACTATTAAATAAGTCTCCCCAGAGTCTATGGGACATCTCTCAGGAAAGCCTTGCAATTTCTTTGGTACAGTTCTGTTCTTATACTTTTAACATGAAGATGAGAGATGACACATTTTAATAAAGTTATTTTAACTTTTATTATTGTTTGCTTATTTTTCATCCTGCAGAAACTTTTTCAACCAGTTTTTATGGAAGTTCAATGTGTACAACAGACAAAAGTGGAGCTTCTTTGATTAAAGCTAGGAATAGGCAAGAGCCAATCCCCAACATATTTGGTCTTTTATTAATTTATGATAGTGCTGCATAAGTCTTCACAAATATCAACATATTTTCAAGGAGCTCATTCACAGCCATGCTTGTAGTTAGCAAGATTTTGGAAAAAATACCTTAATCACCAAATTGTTTAAAAATTGTTATATATCACATTATTGAATGTTTTATAATCATCATAATAGGCTGATATAAATGTGACAAGGAAGGAAATTTATAATATATCATTAAACCACAACAACCAAATCAAGTCCAAAACTTTGAAAAATGATATGAATATACTGATCACAGTAAAAATTTTCATATATGCACATATATAAGATTCAAAGAAAGAGGAATAAAGATCATAATATATGTGGATTTGCTCTGGACATTAGGAGAATAAGTTTTAATATTTCCCATTCTTTCAGAGAAAAGTAGAAAGAGGGACCCTGCACAAGATTTGATTATATTTCATAAAATATTTCATGTTAAATAAGCTGAGAATGATTAAAGCTCCTTGTGTGGAGATCTTATTTGGGTAGTCCTTTGTTTTGTAGAATACTCTTGGTAAATTATATTTTTCATTCTTTCACCATGCTCAAAAGTAGCTTTGGGCAGAGTCAGTGATCATTTCTCACTGGAGAAAATGACAGGTGATTTTTTAGAGTAAATATATTTATTAATCAATTTTAAGAGGTTGCTTCCATTGCAGTCCTTCTTGGTGAAACTAAACCTTCATTGAAAGAACAACTGGTTTCTGTTAGTAGACATTAAAGAATCAGAACAAGGGCTATAATGGACAAACCCAGAAAAAGAACAGTGACAAGTCAGGCTGCTACAGTATATAATCCCAAGGGGTGCAATTAATTTACATCCTGCCACATGCAGAACATATAACCAATAGGGACATAATTAAGTTCAGTTGCTCAGTCCTGTTTGACTCTTTATGACCCCATGGACTGTAGCACACCAGGCTTCCCTGTCTATCACCAACTCCTGGAACTTGTTCAAACTCATGTCCATCAAGTCGGGGATGCCATCCAACCTTCTCATCCTCTGTCATACCCTTCTGTTACAGCCTTCAGTCTTCCCCAGCACTAAGATCTTTTCCAATGAGTCAGTTCTTCACATCAGTTAAATACAGTAAAAGGACACAATAGGTGACTTAATAGTTAATAGCATTAGGGAATTAATCTCCTCCACACTAGGATTTTAAATAGAATAAATATGAGAGACCCCTGCCATTACTCAAGAAAGAGGTTTGCTTAACCACAAAACCAAGCAAGCTTGCTTAGCAACAAAACCATTCAAAAGATGCATGAGATATGACCTAAAACAATAAAACTATGGTGGCATGAGACTCACGTCCTGCCCAGTGAGCTCAGGATGTTAATGATCCCTAGGATATGCTCTCTGCACAGATAAAAATTAATATTTTGTGGACCTAGCTTGACCATGTAAGGACAAGAAAACTCCCCTGCCCAACCTGAAGGAGGAACTGATGATGGAAGCATGATGTCTACTCAAGAAAGACAAAGATGTTCCCCACTCCCCCACTTTTCTTATGATTATTAAACTGTAGCTCAGTATGTTCTCAGGGCACAGCAACCCCTCACTCACCACTTGTAAGCCTTACAATTTTCTATTCTAATAAATCACTTTTTATCTTTCACTTTGCTTCTTGTTGAATTTCTTCTGTGCTGAGACATAAAGGGCTGTTATATTGGAGCTCTTCGGAGCTCCCCAAACCACATCACCAAACGGTTTCATAATATACAATTCTAAGATTAAAATTCGTTGGAATAAGGAAACTTGAATAAAAGATAACTGGAAGAAATATAAAGATTCTATAATTTTCATATGCATTCTGGGGAGTACTCATACAAATACCACCCTGAACATATTTTATCTTAAGGAATATGGAACTAATAGGCCACCACCAACCAAAAGAGTTCGGGAAAGGTCGAAAGGAGACACAGGTTGTCCGTCCACTTCCCAGAATCCCTCTCAGCATTCGTCTTGGCTGAGCGATGCCTGCGCCACCAGGAAAGACCACCCAGAAACTAATCCCATCACCATAAAACCCAAGACTTCGAGTCACGCAGCAGAGCAGTTCTCCTGGGTTCTCTTACCCTACTGCTCTCCACCAAGGTGCCCTTTCCCAATAAAGTCTCTTGGTTTGTCAGCATGTGTCTCCTCGGATAATTCTTTTCTGAGTGTTAGACAAGATCCCAGTTTCAGGCCCTGGAAGGGGTCCCCTTTCCTGCAATACATCCATGGAATTTTCTAGGTAAGAATACTGGAGTGGGTTGCCATTTCCCACTCCAGGGGATCTTTATGATCCAGGGTTTGAACCTGCAACTCTTGCATCTCCTGAATTGGCAGACAGATTCTTTATCACTAGCGCCACCAGAAAAGCCCGTGCACTGTTTGGAACCCAGTACAATTGCTTCCCCCTTGTCTGCCCAGTGCTCTGATCACAGGGCTGTGCCCTGCCTCCCATGTTTCAAAAGATATGCCACATTATTACCACCACAAAAATAAAAGCAGCATGTTGAAAGGTCAAAAAAAAATTTTTTTAATAAAAATAAAGAGAAGTCACTATAATATATGCACTATAAATATAAGCATAAAATTGTAGTCAAAATTTTCTATTTAGCTTTCTTGTGCCTTTAATGCTAAAAGTGAAAGTGAAAGTCACCCAGTCTTATCCGAGTTTTTGCTACCCATTGGACTATGTAGTTCGTGGAATTCTCTGGGCCAGATTACTGGAGTGGGTAGCCTTTCCCTTCTCCAGGGGATCTTCCCAACCCAGGCATCAAACCCAGGTCTAGCCCTTTGGATTCTTTACCAGCTGAGCCACAAGGGAAACCCTTAATACAATGCTATGTTCAGTTCAGTCACTCAGTCGTGACCGACTCTTTGCGACCCCATGAATCACAGCACTCCAGGCCTCCCTGTCCATCAACAACTCCCAGAGTTCACTCAAATTCATGTCCATCGAGTCGGTGATGCCATCCAGCCATCTCAGTCTCCGTCGTCCCCTTCTCCTCTCACCCCCAATCCTTCCCAGCATCAGACACTTTTCCAGTGAGTCAATTCGTCTCATTAGGTGGCCAAAGTATTGGAGTTTCAGCCTCAGCATCAGTCCTTCCAATGAACACCCAGGATTGATCTCCTTTACAATGGACTGGTTGGATCTCCTTGCAGTCCAAGGGACTCTCAAGAGTCTTCTCCAGCACCACAGTTCAAAAGCATCAATTCTTCGGCACTCAGCTTTCTTCACAGTCCAACTCTCACATCCATACATGACCACAGGAAAAACCGTAGCCTTGACTAGACGGACCTTGGTTGGCAAAGTAATGTCTCTGCTTTTTAATATACTATCTAGGTTGGTCATAACTTTCCTACCAAGGAGTAAGTGTCTTTTAATTTCATGGCTGCAATCAGCATCCCCAGTGATTTTGGAGCCCCAAAAAATAAAGCCTGACACTGTTTCCACTGTTTTCCCATCTATTTCCCATGAAGTGATGGGACCAAATGTCATGATCTTAGTTTTCTGAATGTTGAGCTTCAAGCCAACCTTTCCACTCTCCTCTTTCACTTTCATCAAGAGGCTCCTTAGTTCCTCTTCACTTTCTGCCATAAGGGTGGTGTCATCTGCATATCTGAGGTTATTGATATTTCTCCTGGCAATCTTGATTCCAGCTTGTGCTTCTTCCAGCCCAGCGTTCCTCATGATGTACTCTGCATATAAGTTAAATAAGCAGGGTGACAATATACAACCTTGATGTACTCCTTTTCCTATTTGTTACTAACTAATATTCTCACACAAGATAAGCTAATGAATCCTGCTTTATTGCTCAGCAAGAAGGGACTTGGTTAATGTACAGTGTAGCTCCCCACCACCCCACACCCTCTTTCATTCTAAGTATTTACTGGGGCAAATCATCAAACCAAGCAGGTCTGTGTCACCACAAATTCATTTTACTTGAATTTTGATCTGCAACATATAACTTCTACGTTTAAAAAATACAAATTCATATTCCCTGTAGCTGCTTCCACAGTTCTCTATTACTCTGTTTAAAATCAGACCTTGAGAGAATTGAAAACACTCAGTCAGTTCAGTTCAGTTCAGTCGCTCAGTCGTGTCCGACTCTCCGCGACTCCATGAATCACAGCACGCCAGGCCTCCCTGTCCATCACCAACTCCTGGAGTACACTCAAACTCATGTCCACAGAGTCGGTGATGCCATCCAGCCATCTCATTCTCTGTCGTCCCCTTCTCCTCCCGCCCCCAACCTTTCCCAGCATCAGAGTCTTTTCCAGTAAGTCAACACTCTATCTAAACTTCTCTTGCCTTTTTTATCTATTTATTTCTACCACTCCACAGAAATTAATACTGTTCAAGACACTAATTATTTTCACAATGCCAAGTCAAACATTTTTGTTTATACTTTATAGCACTTGGCTTCCTAGCATTAGATTCTGTTGATTATACTCTTTTTGAAACACTTGGCTTGGATTCCAGGACACTGAAAATTCCTGGCTTGATGTAGATTCTGCTGAACTTTCTATGTATATGATTGCACTGTTTGAAAATATTGACAATTTTATTTTTCCTTCCTTAACTTCATCCTGTATATTTTCTCTTGAACTATAATATAAAGGAAATATGAAGCCTATGGTAATAACAAGCCTTATTGCATCCCAAGCCTTATTTCTGATATATAGCAAATGACACATTCTTTGAATAGATTTTGATTTTTGTTACACGGAATTTATCTAGTTAAGGGATTTTTGCTTTATTCATGGTTTTTGGGAATTTGGAATCACAAAATAATGTTAATAATACATTTTATGCATTGATTAAAATGATGACTCTTTTCCCCTGAAATAGCTTGTATAAAATTGAGATTATATGTATTGCTTGAGCTTTTGCTAGAATCTACTTGTAAAATCACCTGGGCCCAAGGAAGGGTAAATAATACATTGCAATATATATATATACATATATATATATATATATATATTTTTTTTTTACAGCTTATTGGTTTTCTTTCTTGAGGCAAATTTCTGTTCTCTTTACAGCAACGATTCTTGATATAATTGTCCCATTCTGATCCAAGGCAGAAACAAATAATTTACATTTGTCATTGTTTTTTCGCTTTGTTTTTGTTCCCTTCATTTGGATTTTCACTGAGACTCTAGCCTTTTGATATTTCCAACTCGATTCAGAGTTCTCAATTCCATTGCCCTTCTTATATCAGCTCCAGGACTGGTCTCCTCTCCTGCTGTGTCAACCATTCTAAGTCTACATTGCTGTCAGTAACCCAGTAACTCTGGCTTCAGTTATGCTTATCACTCTAGTTTTCAGTTTCATCTTTGTTTTAAGCCTCCACGAATTCTTCTTGAATTCTTTTGCAAGCTCAGCTACACATATAAAATAATGTTGCTTTTGCATTTCTAACTACTTTATAGCAGGAGCTATTTCTTTCCAAAATATCTCATCAATCAGATTGCAAAATGTAGAAGTTCCATTTACTACGACTTTTCTAAATAAATAGTTATTTCAATAATTTCAAGATGTTACAAAGCAATGACCTAAGATCCTGTTTATTTAAAACTTTTTTCTTTAAATAATGAAATACATTATAAAGATTATGTATATGATGTATATAAGTATAGTTTAAAGAAAAAAAAATATATCTATGTACTCATTTACCTGGATCAATAAATATGCATAATCTGTACACCAGAAGTTCCTCAATAAAAGTCAACATCATAATTTTATCCAAACCCTTACCTCCATCATGTGACTACTGTTCTAACTCTTAAATTAATAATTCACTGCCTTTCTTTATAGTTTTACCATTTGTGTATGCATGTCTAAACAATGTATTGTTTAGTTTTGCTAATGTGTTGTCAAATTGTGCTTGTTTTCTGATTTTTTTTAACATTATCAAGATGTTTAGTCACACATTGATATGAACAGCTGTGATTTATGGGTGGGATATCATATATCATTTTTATCAGCTCCTTATTAAAGGTAATTATGGTTATATGGACTTTCAATTTGAAAATGTGTGACATAAACATATCTTCTCATATAAGATTTATTCTAGATACTGAGATGACCTTTGAGTGGAATAGCTGCATCTTAGGGCTTGCACATACTTAGTTTGATAGAAAGCCCAAAATATTTCCAAAAGAGTTTTAAATTTATGTTCCTGTCCACAGTGAATGAGAGTCACTAATTTTCTAAGTATTCCAGGCAATATTTAGTTTTATCAGTCATTTAAATGTTTGTCAATCTAGTAAGTATAAAACAGTACATTATTTTGTGTTTGATTTGCATTTCCCTAATTACCAGTGAGTCAACTCTTCGCATGAGATGGCCAAAGTATTGGAGTTTCAGCTTTAGCATTAGTCCTTCCAATGAACACCCAGGACTGATCTCCTTTAGAATGGACTGGTTGGATCTACTTGCAGTGCAAGGGACTCTTGACTCGGTGGACATGAGTTTGAGTGAACTCCAGGAGTTGGTGATGGACAGGGAGGCCTGGCATGCTGTGATTCATGGTGTCGCGGAGAGTCGGACATGACTGAGCGACTGAACTGAACTGAACTGAACTACCAGTGAGACTGAATAACCTTTCATTTGTTCATCCACTCTTCATGTTTTCTCCCCTATGACTCAATGCTTACATTTCCCCCATTTTTCCCTTGAATCATTACACATTTTGTTGTTGATGATAACAGAATATATATATATATATATATATAATAAGTATCAGTATATATAGCTGCAGATACTGCAAACCCCAGAGACATTTTTACTATGGTATCTTTTAATGAAGTTCTTAATTTTAATATAAATGAATTTATTTTCCACTATAGTTTGCATTCTTTTGGAATCTGGTCATTTCATCTTTAAAAATAGATTAACAGTACTCTGTAATATCACTGGTGGCATCAAGTATTAACCCGGGAAGGGAATGGCTACCCACTCCAGTATTCTTGCTTGGAGAATTCCATGGACAGAGGAGCCTGGGGTCATAGTCAGACATGACTGAGCAACTAACACTTTTGCTTTTCACCAAGTATTATGATAAATACAGCTTCTCAATACCTCTGTTAATAAGCCTGTTGGTAGCTTTTGATATCTTTGGTTATACTTTTTTTTTCCTTAAAAATGTCGATCCCTTTGCTGAAGTGACAATATCTTGGTTTTCATCCTTCTGTAGACCTTTGATTCATATTTTATTTTTTTTGATTCATACTTTAAAGCATTTCATTTAAATATTGCTTTGCCCATAGCCTGTCCTCATTCCATTGTTCTCACTCCCTAGTGTCTTTCAGAGTAACTTCACATTCCCACTATTTTATTTACCACCTCTCAACCAAAGTCATCTCCTTTGGATTCTTGGGCTCATATTTCTGATTTCAACCAGACATTTCCACTCGGATGTCACAAGGTAAACTCAAATCCAAACCTGAATTCTTTCTTAAAATAGATCTCTTATGGTTATTCTATGAGCTAGTGGTCCTAATATTCACATGGTCACCTAGGCTAAAGATTTAGATGCCATTTGTAATATGTCCTTTCCTACACTGCCACATGTTATTCATTGAACCCTATGCTGCTGCTGCTAAGTCGCTTCAGTCGTGTCCGACTCTGTGCGACCCCATAGACGGCAGCCCACCAGGCTCGGCCGTCCCTGGGGTTCTTGAGGCAAGAACACTGGAGGGGGTTGCCATTTCCATTCTAAATATTTCTCATCTCTATCTCTTCCTTGTTACACACATCACCAAGCCTCATGTCTCATGTAGATCTCTAAAAGAAGTTATTAATTTTTCTTGATAAATTTAGTTTCTAAAACTATCTTCTATAAAACTACCAACAATACAAATAAAGTAAAAAAATTACTGGTTTTATTATAGCACTAAATTATTTTCCATATCTATATAAGCACAAATTAGTTAGAGATAAAAATACTAGTTTTCTTATATATGTAAAAAAAAAAGCTGACTATAGAATGTGGCTTCACATCCAGAGTAAAAGGGCAAGTTAAAATTCTTCTGCAAATTAGGGATAAGACTCCAAGTCAGAGGCACAGTTTCCTCTATTGTGTCAAATTTTGGCCCTTTCAGTTAACCACCCAACAGAGGAGCAGGCCAGAAAACACCTTTTCATTAGGCAGGCATATCCAAGAGATAATTTCCCTTAGATTTATCTGTTAGATAATTTCATTCATACTCAGTGGGAAGTAGTCAGTAAAGGATAAGGAAAGAGGAAGTCTTAGATCAAAGAAGGTTATTGATCCTCTAACAAAATTTCCCCAATTTTCCACAGTGATCCATCACCTACAGGCTATTACTTGAGTTTCTCATCTTGGCAAATCAAATATCACTTTCTTCTTCTGCCCACATCCTCTGGCTTCCACCATCTCCACCATCAACTCTTGGTATATTCTTCCTTACACTTTAGACTAGCTGCACTTGTTCAGTAACTATATCATGTCTAACTCTTTTGTCACACCAGGGACTGTAGTCCACCAAGTTCCTCCAACCATGAGATTTCCCAGGCAAGAATACTGGAGTGGGTTGCTATTTCCTCCTCCAGGGAGTCTTTCCGACCCAGAGGTTGTACCCATGTCGCCTGCATTTGCAGGTGAGTTCTTTACCACTGAATCACCAGGGAAGCACCTAGCAGCACTTACCTACCCATAATGTTCAGCATTCTTTGTTCTGGGTCTTCACTTTTCTTTTCTTGATGCCCTCAGTATCCTTCATGAAATTTTCCTCAATTTATCCCACAGTTGTCAGTGATATATCGAACTCCCATATATATACTTTGAGTTTGTGCCTTTTATTTTTTTCTTTCTGGAAAGCATTTCATTTTCCCCATTCCAAATGTGTGAAATCACCCTGTCTTTTGGATCTATAATATTATCTGCCATTCAAGATTAAGTTTCCTCTGTTGCATTTTAGTGACCTATTTTTGTGTATATCTCACCCACTAGCCTATAAGCTCTTCAGGGTAAGTATTCCAAGACAAAAAGAACACTACAGATCATCAAGATGTTTGATAAGCCAATCTACTTTTCCTTAAACTTTTGACCTACTGTTGAATCTCAGTTTTGTTTTCCCTTTGGATTTGACAATAGGTTAGGTTTCTTAGCTTTGATCCTCTTCATTTAAAAAAATTTTTGATCTGAGCTTATCCTCACTCTTTCTTGGCCTCACCAACTCCCACCTAATCAACCATGGCCTTCAGGGCCCCATCTCAAATATACCTGCACCTAGTCTTCCCTGGATAGACAAAATATGAAACATCTCTTCTGTCTTTCCTGTTCTGTCTCCTCCAGAGCTTTCAGCTTAGAACTCTATAAAGGATATAAAAAAGATGAAAACTGCCTCTGATGTCTATGCTAAGGGGAAAAAGGCATATTTCTTTTAGCAAACACTTATAAAATGTTATATTAAATGCTCTTTTCTGTTTTTTACACTTTAGTCAGGTGACATATAAGCCTAGCAACAGAAAACTGAACACAAGGAGCACAGTTTAGAATTATAATCAAATAAAAATTTTCAAAATTAATCTGGCAGATACTCCTATTACACATAACAGTTATTATGCATATGGTAATATGCTACTAATGGTAAATAGCTCTCACAAATAACTCTTGGCAATATTGCTTCCTCATATTGAAACCAATATTTCTTGGTTACCATATTTCTTGGTTCATTCTCTAGTATCTAAAAGCAGCAATAAATGTTGACAATTTTCCCTGATAGCATGTACAGTTTAATTTTCATCTCTTGCACACAAGTACACCAATTTTTACTGAAATCTAGGTTCTAATTATTTTTTTCTCTAAGTCCTAGGATTTTATGAATTCTTAGGCTAATGATGCACTTCTTCTCAGATAATTCTGTGATGGAATAGACAGCCCCTTACTTCCTATTCAGACACTTCAGAAAAAGACTCTATGGATGACTAATTTATCAAATGACCAACTGGGAATCAACAGATGAGACTGAGAAAATATATTTTCTTCCAAAAATGGTGCATAATATAATTATGTCGAATGAGGGTCATTGATTGTAAGTGACAAACCCTAACTTCATTCAAGGCTCAGTGCCTTAGATCTAACTCAGGTGAGTGCTGTAACCAAAGTAGTTTTGGGTGAATCAGTTCAGTTCAGTTCAGTCGCTCAGTCGTGTCAGACTCTCCGCGACCCCATGAATCACAGCACGCCAGGCCTCCCTGTCCATCACTAACTCCCGGAGTTCACGCAAACTCATGTCCACAGAGTCGGTGATGCCATCCAGCCATTTCATTCTCGGTCGTCCCCTTTTCCTCCCGCCCCCAACCTTTCCCAGCATCAGAGTCTTTTCCAGTGAGTCAACGTGTCACATGAGGTGGCCAAAGTATTGCAGTTTCAGCTTTAGCATCAGTCCTTTGGGTGAATAAATTAAGTGAAAATTTTATAGGCTGTCTGTTGGATTCTTTCTCGGTTACCTAGGATATTTTAACCACAGCTAGATATTTCCATGGATGAAACTCTTTCCTAAGATATATTTATGTGATCATATCTGTACTTAAACATCACAGTTAAATCCCATTATCAGCTATGCCTATAATGTTGAAAAGAGGCATTTTCTTTCCAGAGGTTAATTGCTTCCACCTCTATTTCACAATCCTAAACTTCTCTCAGTTCTACTGAGAAAATGTGTCCAATTTTAACTGCAAACCTCCCTACCAACATTTCTAGACAACAGAAACAGCTGTAAGTTTTTTTCTAAACATTTGGTGTTTTCCATATCAATTTATTCCTGATGATAAGGGGAATAGGAGACTTCTGAAAACTGTCAGATAACATAGTGAAGAAAAGTGAAAGAAGGCAGGAAGCACACTATTCCTATTTTTGCAAGCATTTAAATAAATTTGTCTACATTATGCCAATTTTTCTCTGGCCTTATAAGTCACTTTTATTGGCTAACCATAGGTTAAGATCTAGGAAACTCTTCAAAAATCAACCAAATACCTCAACATCTTATTTAATGTAGAATCTCCTTTAAGTGCAGATACGTCAACAAATTGAGCTTCATTAAAATTTATGCCCTGTCTTACTTGATTTAGCATCTACTAAATCAATTCTTCACTATTTTTTAATAATACAATTTAGTGAATTACTTTATTTTTTCCTGGATGGAACTTTGATTCTGCTTTTTACTTTGTAGATAATTTTAAATACAAATTTGTGTTTCCAAGGGAACAGTAATGAAAGAGGGTCATGACTTCCTCAAGCAAGGCAGTTCTTTTGCAAAGCATTTCAGAAATCCTCTGGGTCCTCCAAGAAATTGTGATTACAATTATTAGGCTATAACTTTTTAAAAAAACATCCAAGATCTTGACTTTTATATTAAAGATCTGACAATGTTGTGCATTTAATTGGATTTGTAATTCATTAACCCACAGAATGACTCTGTGACCTTGGTTTTTAGGAATGTCAGCTTTGGACTTGTAAGAAATATGAAATTATTTCAATCACATACTTTCTCAGCTTCAGTCCCTGACTTCAGGCAAGAGTTTGAGATTGAAGTCAGATTTCTCTTGTCCAGTTGCCCAATGCCATTTAGAAGGAACCGTCCTATATTGACTTTTTTTTTTTCCTTTTACTCCTCATTTTCCATAAATGGGTGAAATGGGGACACTTACTTTGTCTTCTCAGTCTTAAACTCCAGTGATGACCTTATTTTACACAAGTAAGAGTCGTTAGTCATGTATTATTATTAATTTCCAGCCTAAGGAGAATATCTTAAGTCATCTTCAAGGATCTATAGACTATACAATATGCTTAGTAGTAATTGCTAAGTCAGCTAAAATTTTTGGAGAAGGATATGGCAAACCACCCCTGTATTCTTGACTGGGAAATCCCACGTACAGTGGAGTCTAGCAGGCTACAGTCCATGGGAGTGGCAAAAGAGTTGGACACAACTTAGCAATTAAACAGCTGGAATTAGGTTAAAAACCATAGAAACAACCTCTTTCCAGGTTAAAAGTAAAAAGTGGGGACAGATATTATTCAAAAGATATTGTGGTATTTCCAATAAATGAAAGGAAGGTTAAATATGAAAAGACTGGTTAGAATTTAGACTAGGAAATTTCTGAGGGTATCAAATTCAGAAGCTCATATACTGTTGTTTTAATACTTTGGCCACCTCATGCGACGAGTTGACTCACTGGAAAAGACTCTGATGCTGGGAAAGGTTGGGGGCGGGAGGAGAAGGGGACGACGGAGAATGAGATGGCTGGATGGCATCACCGACTCTGTGGACATGAGTTTGAGTGTACTCCGGGAGTTGGTGATGGACAGGGAGGCCTGGCGTGCTGTGATTCATGGGGTCGCGGAGAGTCTGACACGACTGAGCGACTGAACTGAACTGAACTGAATATTGTTCAGCTCCACTGACTGTCTATTCCAACGATGACACAAAGAAAGTAGGTCTTTTGACCATTTCTTAATAGGTAAATTTGTATACAAAGGAACAGGAAAAGTTAGCTTTGACGATGAAAGAGAAAATAATATGAGTAAAGTTTAAACTTCAGCATCTGAAAGAATGACTCAAGAACAAAGTGAATAAGGTAAGTGAGTATACTTTCTTAGACTTCTCCAGTTTTAGTTAATAGAACACTATGCAAGTGGAAATGTCAATAAAGTTGTTTAGAAAATTGGATATTAGAGGATATTTGGAGAGTGGGTGAATATTTAGAAATTGTTTCATAGATAAGATATTTAAAGCACTGAAGTGTATGAGAACTCTTCAATAAAAGATATGTAAGGGGAAAGTCAAGAAAAGAATCAAGTAGATATTTAGTGAGGTAGAAGGAAGAGTGAGACAAAAAGTCAAATTTAGAAACTAAGTGTCGTAGAAGTCATAGTAGTCATAGAAGGAGAATGGAATTGTAAAAAAATATAGGGAGACAATATTTTAAAAGCTAGTATTTTATACTATAACCAATATTATATTCTATAATTTATTCTAATTAAAATAAATAGTTATTATGGAAGTATTAAATGAAACACTGTTTGCTGTCCTTTTTGTTATTAAACATTATTGCTTTTGAAGTGTAGCAGATGACAAACGGGCCACAGATTTATCCCATTCCTGTAGGCATGTCTCATTACAATATGACCTTGTAGTTCCCCTCATTAAGATTGGAGTGTGGAATTTATTTCTCCCCAACTTGAACTTGGGTTTAGATGTTTTTGTTTGTTTGTGTTTTTTTTTTGCAAAAACCTTTTCAGAGATAAAATCAAACATTTTAAAGTTTTTGTAGATACTTGGCATATTGTGCTCTATGGTATCAGACATTGAAGATGAAGACTTTCTAGAAGGGTTAAATTTCTATCATCATGTTGGTATTGAAACTTCACTTGAATTAGACCCCTTGTGTGGAATAAATAGGTAAGATAAACGAACAAAGGCAAAAAGCTTCTATATTACTCATGGAGAATGTGGACTAAAAATGTTCTAAGGCAAGAGAAAATGCAGGTTTCACCAAACTTATCCAGTTGGAACTGATAATATTATGTGTCTGTATTCCTAACAGCTAAGGCTCATCCTCCTCCCTGTGGTCATCTATGAGCTGGCCCAAATATCCCTCTGTCATGATATCACGTCATCTCCCTTTGACTCTTGCTCATTATATTCCCCTTAATATGGCTTTATAAAAATGAATAGTTTTACACCTGTACCTATATTCCTGTGCTATACATAGGGGGGAAGAAGGGGAGGATGAATCGAGAGAATTTCACTGACATATGTACACTATTATGTGTAAAATTGCTAGCTAGAGGGAAGCTATTGTATAGCACAGGGAGCTCAGCTTGGTCTGTGATGACCTAGAGGGTGGGATGGGAGGGAGGCTCACGAGGAAGGGCATATATGTGTACATTTATGCCCTTATTCACAATGTTGTCCAGTAGAAACTAACACACATTGTAAAACAATTATAATCCAATAAAAATTTAAATATATATATGTTTAACATACCAAGTTTATTCCTAGCTTAGAGGAGTTTTATCTACCTGGTATTTTTTCTGTGTCCTTCATATGCCTCATCACTCTGGTGTCAGCTCAAATGGAACCTCTTTAAAGATGCTTTCTGTTACTCTACTGTTTCGCTCTACACAGCCTAGACCAAACTGTCGTATCAGATTAGTTCATTGTCTTCATGTTCTTTTCTCTGCAAGAAACTGTATTAATTACTCATTAATTTTATGCCTTCACTCCCATAACATGAATTCCAAATGAGCAGGAGACTTGTCTGCTTCATTCAGTATACCTGATACCTAAGTTTGTTTGACCACAAATAAAGTAACTCCCTAATATCCTAGATATAGTAAGGATTATCAGGAATGCATACCCTAGCAATTCAGACTCCAAAGTTCAGGTATAGCAATGTGGAAAGAAGTTCAATAGTGCTATGATGATGCCAAAACTTCAAGTCAAAGACTTGAAATGGTCTAAATTCTAGACTCACTTTCTTAAACAGCAAGTCTAGTAGCATTGCCCCAAATCTCTTTTATATGCTCTCCTCCACAAATTATGGCTAGACTTTTGACTATCATCAGGAAAGGGGAAGATGCCAGGTAAGAAGAAAGCATCTGATGTGGACAACTATTATGATTGAAACAGCTAAATCTGGCAGGACTTGAAAAAGAAAAACTATTTTGATCAAATTCAATCTGAAGAATAAAAGTTTTGTCTGTGCAAGTATTCTGTGTTCTACTCCTGCTTATATAAACTCTGGAAATACATAATCTCTCTAAGAGTTGTTTCTTCCCTGGTGATGTCTGTATCTCATGCCTGTGTGTTAAGTAAATGGATTGGCAACATTAAATTCAGGTGCCATAAATTGGAAGGTGTGAGCAGACTCTGTGGGTGGAGGTGTTAAGGGGGAGTGGAAGAGAAGGTGGTGGGGCGCAAGTGAAACTGGGCCATCACCTTCAGCTGCTTTGAAGTGTTTTTCTCCAACAAAGGTGTGAATCAGCAGGTGTACCACACCTTGACATTTGTGCCTGCACAATTGTGAGTGTGAGGTGCTCAAAAGAAAACTGGCTACTGCTTTTATATGAAAAAAATATACTTTTGAGCTAATTTTATCCCTCAAAGAGAGGGACTTAAAGAGAAAATGTCCACTTAGTCTCCACCTTGTAGAAAGAGTTGACTTGAGTCAGTGCTTTGGAGGGATGGAAGTGGAGGGTTTTTAAGCTCAGTAGTCTTGACCTTAAGCAACATTATCCAGAACTTTGAGACACATCTATAATGGGTCATTATCCTTATAAAGTAATCCTGACTCTCATACATCATTGCTAGGTGTTTATTTATTTGGCTGCATCAGGTCTTAGCTGCAGCAAATAGGATATTTTGTTGCCTGTGGGATTCTAGTTCTCTGACAAGAAATCAAATCCATGTACCCTGCATTACAAGGCAGACTCTCAACCATTAGACTGCCGGAGTAGTACCATTGCTAGGTAAATAAATAGATAGAATTTGGAGTGCCAATTGGTAATAGCTATCGAATTGAAAATGACTCATCTCCAACCAAGGATTCATCTGCTGGGGATTTCATCTGTGAATTACATTAACAGAAACACATGGATGGGCACAGCTATTGCTGCCTTACTTGGTAGATGCAAAGAACTGGAAACAATCTAAATTACAATCAGAAAATTTTAAATTCATGATACTTTTGTAAAATCAGAGTATTTTGCAGCAATTGAGAATCTTATGCAGCATGTGCTGACGTGAAAAGATATTGGAGATGTTTGAAGGGAGAAAAGAAAGTTGTGATGATCTGAATATAGTATCCCAAATTTGTTACGCAAACATGGATAGAACTTACAAATTTTAAACTAGCTATGGGACTTTCCTGGCATCCAGTGGTTAAGACTCCACCTTTCCACTGCTGGGAGCATGGGTTCGATCTCTGGTAGGGAAAATAAGTTCCCACATGCCTCACAGCATGGCCTAAATAGATAAACTAGCTAAAATGCATGCAGATTGCTAAGAGATTTAGCAATAGGTCAAAATGAATAGGTCCTTGTTGTTACATTCGGAGTAGACAGAGTTCTCCATAATATAACAGTGAAGTAGGAAGTATTATTTAATAATAGTATTTAATTAAATAATAATTTATTTTTAATAACAAATAACAAAGTATTATTTCATTTACATTAATTACTTGTGCAGCCTCCAGAAAATCTATGAGAATGAAGTCTAAGATTTCCCTTTTAAATGCCCCTGCTTTTCTCTCTTCCTTCCCAACTTGAAGTTCTAAGAACACTTGAGCTAATTCATTCTAAAAGGGGTCAGACAGTGAAAACATTAATTCATTTATTTCACTATTATCACACTTCAAGGCTGGACAAGCAGGATTCAACAGGCAAAGATTGCTTGTGGCCACTATGGGTACAAGCTTGTGTGGAAGCCTACTGCAGCTGCAGGGTTCTTCATGTAAGCCAGTCCCTCTTCCTCAAGAGTGATGTGCCAGACTTCTCCAAGTTGTGGTTATTATGGTCTAGCTCTTTCGTTTTCAATTCACTACAAGTTTCCCAGGAATAAGCTAAACCCCAGAAGGCTCTGTTGACGCAGGTTTTGGAGTTTACCACCTCATAGATCTAGAAAGCTAATAATTCAGGACTACTAAGGTGGTGGGGCATAAGAAGTCTCACTGTACTCAACTTGCTTGGACAACCAGATGATTCACCGTGTATTCACCTATTGCTTGTAATTATCTGTTTACACTGATGTATTTCACTTGTCAAATAATAAAAACTACAAATTTAAATTTTGGCATGAGCTTCTTTATGCTATATGTGTAAAGGAAAGGTTTATAAATATATGGATGTGGGTATGTAAATATATGCACTTGTTTTTGCAAAGAAAGTTATAAGGAGTATATGCAAAAAACAGTTTATAGTGGTTCTGCTGAGAGGTGGGAATGAGGAGGTTGAAATACTTTTACTTTCCAGTTTTAGCTCTTGCACTCTTACTTTTTAATGTCATTATATAATTTATATGTGTTGTGTGTGTTCAGTCACTCGGTCATGTCTGATTCTTTGCAGCTCCATGAACTGTAGCCTGCTAGGTCCCTCTGTCTATGAAATTTTCCAGGCAAGAATATGGAGTGGGGTGCAATTTCTTCCTACAGATTTTCCTGACCCAGGGATAGAACTCGCATCTTTTACGTCTGCTACATTTGGCAGGAGGACTCTATCACTAGCATTGCCAGGGACCTCGATAATTTCTATCATCATAATTAAAAACACAGGGTTTAATTTGCTTTCTTTTTTATTTTAACTAAAAAGTGAAAGCGAAAGTGTTAGTTACTCAGTCATGCCTGACTCTTCGTGACCTCCATTGACTACAGCCCACCAGGCTCCTCTGTCGATAGAATTCTCCAGGCAAGAATACAGGAGTGGGTTGCCATTTCTTTCTCCAGGGAATCTTGCCCACCCAGGGATTGAACCTTGGTCTCCCAGATTGCGGCAGACTCTTTACCAACTGAGACATCAGAGAAGCCATCAGGGAATGAAAAGAGGAGGACAAAAAGAAAGAATTTCATTTACAGAAATTCCCAGGCACTTGTACCTAATTTCCTTCAGGATTGCTTCCTGCTTGCAGATTAGCTTGGTCAGGGTTCTAAGTAGGTTCCCTTGGATTTGATTTATGTCAAAACCAATCACAGCAAACTTTGCATTTATATGGCACTCTTAGTTATGCGACATAAATTCAAAGATAGAGCACATATGCACACACACATATGCACACACACTTGCCTAAACAATAAGACAGCGTTCACTATTTGCTCATTTTTTCAGATAAGGCATGGATCTAGACAATTTAACACTGTATTGAAGGTAAGGTTTGAATATCCTTTTATCATGAAGATGAAGTGGGATATGAATTTATTAGGTAATAAAAATAATAGTTTAATCACCTTATTATTGATATCACCTAGGCAGCAGCAGCAGGGTCATGTATAAACCAGGTGGATTTACTGAGACTCAAAACCTGTGCAGATTTGGGGAGCCACCTCTATGGGGAATCACATTTGAAGTCTGAAACACTTTTTTAAAATGTACTAAACGGAATTAAAACTCCATTTTTGAGTGCATATCTGAAATTTGGCTGTAGTTAAGTCATTCCAGCAATGTCTATTGTATGTATTGTCTATTGTATGTATTGTCTAATGATGGTAAAAATATATATATTTGACTATTAAACACTTGTTAATGAATGACCTGTGTTCATTGATAAACCTGCCACAATGATTTTAAAATCCATGTGAGGAATTAAATGTTTCCAGCTTTAAGCTTCAGGTATGATATGCCTGTGGGAGCATTCCAAGTCAATCTGGAATGCTTCTATTTAAGGATATAGGCTGAGTATCTCTTTCTTTAACACAAATCGATATGGGATTTTGGTGGAGGAGTGTCCTCTGCTTTGATTCATAAATCAGGAAATTGCAAGAAATTTGCATTGCCAGAAACTTTCCAACCTGAAGTCAGAACTTACATATCATTAAATTGATCCACAGATACTTGTTTTGATTAAAGCACCAGCTAACTCATAACAGCATCTGTACTCACTGATATAACTCAAACAAGCATAATGAATGCCTATCTTTTAATTTTTTATGAAAAAGGCTTCATAATATATAATTAAGATGTTTTTTTACATGTTCTACTGATGAACCATCTGCAGGTATGACATTTAGCATCTGTACTTAAAAGTAGCCACCTGTTACAGCCTGGTGATCCTGAATGTGAATCATTTCAGATAAATGGAATTTGGAACCATTTGGATTAAGGGCTCTCATGAATCCATCATCTTCTTGACATTTATTATTTTATTTTAGGCTGTCTTTCAGGTTTTTTAAAAATGTTTCATCCATTGAAAATTCTAACTGCATTTGTTTTTAACCAAGGAAACTCTTGGTAAATGTAAAGTGAGAAGAGATTGTTGAAACCCCAAATTTGCTCTTTCCTTCCTATTACTTGGACTTTTCTGGTGGCTCAGAAGACAAAGAACCCGCCTGCAATACAGGAGACCTTGGTTTGATCCCTAGGTTAGGAAGATCCCCTGGAGAAAGAAAGAGCTTCTCACTCCGAAATTCTTGCCTGGGAAATCCTATGGAGAGAGAAGCCTGGAGTGCTACAACCCATGTGGTCACAAAGAGTGGGACACAACTGAGTGACTAACACTTTCACTTTTTTCTAACTTCTTATTTGACAAAATCAGATCATACCAGGCATCCCAAATGGCTTAGCAGGTAAAGAATCAGCCTTCAATGCAGGAGACACAGGAGATGCAAGTTTGATCCCTGGGTAGGGAAAATATCCTGGAGAAGGAAATGGCAACCCACTCTAGTACTCTTGCCTGAAGACTACCATGGACAGAGGAGTCTGGAAATAATAATAATAAATCATATAATAGCTAACTTTCATTTTCTATTTTATGTTGTAAGATTTTATATTAATATATTTATTATATATTAGTTATATTTCATTAATTTATATTAATGTTTATTAATAATTATGTTTATATACTATTGTAAACTAAAAATTGGCACTTTCCATCTGCCTCTACAAGGATTACATCACAAGTTACTGTCACTGCTGATCTTCAACACCCTCTGAAACGAGTTCGGGGGGAGATCAGGAGTGAGGTATTCTGTGCTCTGGGACAAACTGGCAGGACAGGCCTTCAGATAGATATTTTCAGGGGAAGATTTTATGAGCCCAGTTTTTGCATCTCCTCATATCTAGAAAAGCACTAAGTTCTTTCATGGTGATGTCTCCTCCTCGTGATTAGCAGCCACCTTCTGCAAAAATATATGCTTAAGCATGTACTCACCCTTCGCCAGAATCGCATATATTTACCTTCCCCCTGCCTCTTCTGTCTGAACAGCTTTTTCAAAAGCTATCTGAAATGCTGTTCCTGGACTATAGGCCTCATTTTGTCCCAAACTGAACTTAACTCACAATTCTCACATTATACATTTTCTTTCAGTCAACAATATAATTATTATACTATATCATATAATAATTATTATTATCTAATGATGCTTGTTTATTTGCTATCTACAAAGAACCTAGTACGGTACTAGTGACACATGGTAGACACAAGATTTTAAGTAAAGTATATATACGAATGTAAAACATATTCATTTAACTTATAAGCTGCATATTACACATAAGAGATAAAACAACACAGAAGCTTATGTGCTAGATTCTTTCTTCATGGCATTTGCTGGTCAATACAGCAATAGTATATCTCTGTATTGTCTGAACTTCAATAGGGCACTTTGATCACATTTTCATTTACGGAACATATTAACACTTTCCTTGTTATTTACTGTTTTCTGTGCTGGTGTTTTCCAACTGATTTCAGGTGGCCTTGGCCTGCAGCGATTTACAGCAGCGTTTGGCTCCTGGCTAGAGATTTAGGTGGGATCACAGCAGTGAATCATAATCACTAGACCAGTGGCCAGTGACGAGGCCCTGACTATTAGGCTTTGCAGAAAAGAATTCTCATAAGACGGAAAGTAGTGAAATAGTCAGGTGTTTATTAGGTGGAAAAAGAGTAAAGTACACGTGGACAGACACATGGGCAGACTCAGAGAGAGAGTAGTTTAAGTCGTCGTGTCCTCGTGATAGCTTCAATCACTCATTTGAGACATTTTTTTCCAGGTTTCCTTTCGCCAGACATTTTGATTTGCTTAGTCCTTAGTCCATATTTGGTATAGCTCAGGATCTTCCCTGGTAGCTCAGATGGTAAAGAATCCACCTGCAAAGCAGGAAACCTGGGGTTGATCTCTGGGTTGGGAAGATCCCCTGGAGGAGGCCATGGCAATCCACGTTAGTATTCTTGCCTGGAGAATGTCCATGGACAGAGGCGCCTGGCAGGTTACAGTCCATGGGTTCACAGTCAGACACACCTGAGCGACTAAGCACAGCACAGGATCCTCCCATGTGTATGCTCATGCATCTCTCAGCCAAGATGGATTCTAGTGAAGAGGCCTATGGGCAGATTTGACATCACTCCCCTTTTGACCTCCCAGGAGATTTCTAGTCAGGAGGTCTCCTTAACTTTAAGAACGAGAAATATATGGTGTCTTATCTTTTATTTGGGATGGGCTTAGCCTCTTGTCTACTGTCCGGCAATTTAGGAGTTTCTGTTCACAGGGAATTAACTCCAGCTGCTCACGCTGGGACCCATCTATCCCCTGCCTCAAAACTAGAGAGGAAGTTCTGGCAATTCAGGGGTCTTGTGAGGCATACATGTTTACACAAGTATTGAAACGTCTTACTTGAAAGTAACTTTCTGAAGTCATCATATATAGAGACAATAGCATGGATATACAACTAATCTTGAAAGAATTGACTTGATTTAGTACTAGTTGAGACAGCTGGTTTATGTTTAGGGGTTATGACTTATGCTGCTGCTGCTGCCAAGTCACTTCAGTCGTGTCCGACTCTGTGTGACCCCACAGACGGAAGCCCACCAGGCTCCCCCATCCCTGGGATTCTCCAGGCAAGAACACTGGAGTGGGTTGCCATTTCCTTCTCCAATGTGTGAAAGTGAAAAATGAAAGTGAAGTTGCTCAGTCGTGTCCGACTCTTAGCGACCCCACAGACTGCAGCCTACCAGGCTCCTCCATCCATGGGATTTTCCAGGCAAGAGTACTGGAGTGGCTTGCCATTGCCTTCTCCGACTTATAGGAAAATCATAAAAAAATATTCAGCAGGGTGAGGCACTAAAAGTATAAAAGGCCCATGAGTACAGAGGACAGCATAGGGAGAGCAGAATCATGTCTTTTTCTCCCTTACATTATGAAGTAAATGCTGAATACAAAGATGTGTGAATCTATCTACCGTTGAAGCCTTTGTCTCTCCTTCTGATTGTTATACAAAATTGATATGGCAATGTAATGCAAATCCATCTATATTTTTACATATGTCCTTGTGTACCTTTATCCTATTGAGTCAAATACTTATAATAGTTGTAAGTAATTTTTCCATCCTCCTAGACTATGTAGCATAATGCACAGCACCTGGTAGATGCTTGAACTATACTTCAGTTCAGTTCAGTTCAGTCGCTCAATCGTGTCCGACTCTTTGCGACCCCATGAATCGCAGCACACCAGGCCTCCCTGTCCATCACCAACTCCTGGAGTTCACCCAAATTCATGTGCACCGAGTAGGTGATGCCATCCAGCCATCTTATCCTTGTCAACCCCTTCTCTTCCTGCCCCCAATCTTTCCCAAAATCAGGGTCTTTTCCAATGAGGCAACTCTTCGCAAGAGGGGGCCAAAGTATTGGAGTTTCAGCCTCAGCATCAGTCCTTCCAATGAACACCCAGGACTGGTCTCCTTTAGAATGGACTGGTTGGATCTCCTTGCAGCCCAAGTGACTCTCAAGAGTCTTCTCCAACACCACAGTTCAAAAGCATCAATTCTTTGGCGCTTGGGTTTCTTTATAGTCTGACTCTCACATCCATACATGACTACTGGAAAAAGCATAGCTTTGACTAGATGGACCTTTTTTGGAAAAGTGATGTCTCTGATTTCTAACGTGCTGTCTAGGTTGGTCACAACTTTTCTTCCAAGGAGCAAGAATCTTTTAATTTCATGGCCTGCAGTCACCATCTGCAGTGATTTTTGCAGCTCAAAAAAATAATCTGTCACCGTTTCCATTGTTTTCCCATCTATTTGTCATGAAGTGATGGGACCAGATGCCATGATTTTAGTTATATGAATGCTGAGATTTAAGCCAAATTTTTCACTCTTCTCTTTCACTTTCATCAAGAGGCTCCTTAGTTCTCCCTCTGCCAGAAGTGTAGTGTCATCTGCATATGTGAGGTTACTGATATTTCTCCCGGAAATCTTTATTCCAGCTTGTGCTTCCTCCAGCCCAGCATTTCTCATGATGTACTCTGCATAGATGTTAAATAAGCAGGATGACAATATACAGCCTTGACATACTCCTTTCCTGATTTGGAACCAATTTTTGTTCCATGTCCAGTTCTAACTTTGTTACTTCTTTACCTGCATACAGGTTTCTCAGGAGGCAGAGAATATCTTTAAGAATTTTCCACAGTTTGTTGGATCCACACAGTCAAAGGCTTTGGTATAGTCAATAAAGCAGAAATAGATGTTTTTCTGGAACTCTCTCGCTTTATTGATGACCCAACAAACGTTGGCAATTTGATCTCTGGTTCCTTAGCCTTTTCTAAATCCACCTTGGACATCTGGAAGTTCACAGTACACATCTATTGAAGCCTGGCTTGGAGAATTTTGAGCATTACTTTGCAAGTGTGTGAGATGAGTGTGATTGTGCAGTAGTTTGAGCATTCTTTGGCATTGCCTTTCTTAGGGATTTGGATGAAAACTGACCTTTTCCAGTCCTGTGTTCACTGCTGAGTTTTCCAAATTTGCTGGCTTACTGGCTGCAGCACTTTCACAGCATCATCTTTTAGGATTTGAATTAGCTCAACTGGAATTCCATCACCTCCACTAGCTTTGTTCATAGTGATGATTCCTAAGGCTCACTTGGCTTCACATTCCACGATGTCTGGCTCTAGGTGAGTGATCACATCGTCATGATTATCTGGGTTGTGAAGATCTTTTTTGTACAGTTCTTCAGTGTATTATTGCCACCCTTCTTAATATCGTCTGTTTCTGTTAGGTTCGTGACATTCCTGTCCTTTGTTGTGCCCATCTTTGCACGAAATGTTCCCTTGGTATCTCTAATTTTCTTGAAGAGATCTCTAGCCTTTTACATTTTATTGCTTTCCTCTTTCTTTACATTGATCACTGAGGAAGACTTTCTTGGAAACTCTGCATTCAAATGGGTATATCTTTCCTTTTCTCCTTTGCCTTTCACTTCTCTTCTTTTCACAGCTATTTGTAAGGCTTCCTCGGACAATCATTTTGCCTTTTTGCATTTCTTTTTCTTGGGGATGGTCCTGATCATTGCCTCCTGTACAATATTATCAACCAAAGTCCCCGGTTTTTCAGGCACTCTGTCTTTCAGATCTAATCCCTTGAATCTATTTCTCACTTCTACTGTATAATAGTTGAGAATTTGATTTAGGTCATACTTGAAGGGTCTAATGGTTTTCCCTACTTTCTTCAATTTAAGTCTGAATTTGGTAATAAGCAGCTCATGATTTGAGCCACTATCTGCTCCTTGTCTTGTTTTTGCTGACTGTATAGAGCTTCTCCATCTTCAGCTTCAAAGAATATAATCAATCTGATTTCAGTATTGACCATCTGGTGATGTCCATGTGTAGAGTCTCCTCTTGTGTTGTTTGAAGAGGGTGTTTGCTATGACTAGTGAGTTCTCTTGGTAAAACTCTTTAACCTTTGTCCTGCTTTGTTCTGTACTCCAAGGCAAAATTTGCCTGTTACTCCAGGTGTTTCTTGACTTCCTATTTTTGCATTCCAGTCCTCTATAAAGAAAAGGACATCTTTTTTGGGTGTTAGTTCTAGAAGGTCTTGCAGGTCTTCATTGAACTGTTCATCTTCAGCTTCTTCAGCATTACTGGTAGGGGCATAGACTTAAATTACTGTGATATTGTATGGTTTGCCTTGGAAACGAACAGAGATCGTTCTGACATTTTTGAGATTGCATCAAAGTACTGCATTTTCGACTCTTTTGTTGGCTATGATGGCTACTCCATTTCTTTTAAGGCATTCTTGCCCATAGTAGTAGGTGTAATGTCATTTTAGTTAAATTCACCTTTTCCAGTCCATTTTAGTTTGCTGATTCCTAAAATGTCCATGTTCAATCTTTCCTTCTGTTTGACCACTTCCAATTTGCCTTGATTCGTGGACCTAACATTCTATGAACTGTGGTGTTGGAGAAGACTCTTGAGAGTCCCTTGTACCGCAAGGAGATCCAACCAGTCCATTCTAAGGGAGATCGATCCTGGGTGTTCATTGGAAGGACTGATACTAAAGCTGAGACTGCAATACTTTGGCCACCTCATGCGACGAGTTGACTCACTGGAAAAGACTCTGATGCTGGGAAAGGTTGGGGCCGGGAGGAGAAGGGGATGACCTAGAATGAGATGGCTGGATGGCATCACCGACTCTGTGGACATGGGTTTGAGTGTACTCCGGGAGTTGGTGATGGACAGGGAGGCCTGGCGTGCTGTGATTCATGGGGTCACGGAGAGTCGGACATGACTGAGTGACTGAACTGAACTGAACTGATGCAGTATTGCTCTTTACAGCATCGGATTTTACTTCCATCACCAGTCACAGCCACAACTGGGTGTTTTTTTTTTTGCTTTGGCTCTGTCTCTTCATTCTTTCTGGAATATTAGTGTCTGACAAAGTGACCGAAGCCTGAATGATTGTGTGTGTGGTTCTTCGTGCTCAGTTGTGTCTGACTCTGATCACATAGACTGTAGTCCACAAGGCTCCTCTGTGCAAGGGATTTTCCAGGCAAGAATATGGGAGTGAGCTGACATTTCCTACTCAAGGGGATCTTCCTGACCAGTGATTGGACCCACATCTCTTGTGTCTCCTGCCTTAGCAGGATTCTTTACCACTTGACCCACCCAGGAAATATATACACATATAAATGGTTATGATTATGTGATGTTATTTATTATCAATTCAGTTTTGATCATGCATGCACACACATATATAATATAGTTTTTGCAGTGAGTTTCTCGAGATCACCCACTCATTCAGTAGTTTTCTATGAGATTAGACTCCCTTTGTGATTGTACTCATGGCTAAGATTTGTTACAAGAGTGATGGAAACACAGTAGATCAATGAAGGAAAAAGATTCTGATGGAATTTGTAGGAATCTATGAACAGGACTCTGATTTTGTCTCCCTTCAGTGATGGAATATATTAAGTATGTCTTTTCTCCAGCAGAGATAAAGTCGTGCGCAATGTTTCTTCCCAGGAAAACTCATTAGAAACTCAAAACCCAAGCCCTCTTCCCAACACATACCAAAATTTCAGAATCAAAGACATAAAATGGATACTTTGTTTGTACAAACATTCTAGGTATTACTACATTGGGCTACTCCTATTCCTGTCAACTAGTGAGTGGTTTAAGTGCAAAGTTCCCAGATGCCAGCAAGGACCAATGTTGGCCCCATTTCTGATTATAGCCTTATGGTTACTATGTAGATTGTTTTGAATAGTACCCTCTTGTCCCTTGACCAACATGTCTTTACAGAAAAATTAATATCAACAGAATCTCATGCACCAAGGTGAGATTACCATACACTAGTAACCTCAGTTATGCCAGTTGGAGTCCGGGGTTTGGCCAGTTAAAATGAATCCCATTAACTGTAAAGAACTATCTTGAAAACTAGCTAGCTGATTTCTCCTTAAGTTTCTGTATTAAGCTTTTTACCTAGCCTGAGGCGTTATCTCAGGCACAACCCAATTGTGTCCAAGAAGCTGACCTGAAGTATTCCATCAGAAGTAAAATCCCAGAGAACACACAGACATCCCAGGAAAAATTTGCCTATACCAAGCAGGACATACATTTGTTAAGCAGTAGAGAATAAATGGGGTGCCCATATGGTTTTCCAACCACCATGGAGCTTCCTGCCCTCATGTTTCCAGTTCTTGCATGCATGCTAAGTCATTTCAGTTGTGTCACTTTTTGGGACCCCGTGGACTATAGCTTGCTAGGCGTCTTTGTCCATGGGATCCTCCAGGCAAGAATACTGGAGTCAGTTGCCATTCCTTCTCCAAGGGATCTTCTCAACCCTGGGATCGAACCTGAGCTTCTTATGTCTCCTGCATTGGCAGGTGGGTTCTTTACCACTAGGGCCATGTGGGAAGCCCTATCTCAATCCAGAATAGATATAGTTATTGACATAAAATAACTTTTCTTCTTGGTTAAAGACATTCATTATTATTTTTATTGCTTATGTAACAAATTATTATGAACTGAGTGGTTTGAACAATACACATTTATTATCTTAAAGTTTGTTTCACTGGGCTAAAGTCAAGGCGTTGGCAGGGCTGTGTTTCGTTCTAGAGGATCTGAGGGAGACTCTATCTCCTTGCCTTTTTCAGCTTTGAGAGGCTACCCACAGTCTTTGGTTCATGAGCCTTTCCTATATTTTCACAACCAGAATCTTTGCCTTTCTCTGACCCTTCCCCTGATATAACATATCTCTTTCTGGTTGATTATAGCAGGAAAAGTTCCTCTGCTTTGAAGTACTTGTGTGAGTAGAATGAGACTATTTGCATAATTCAGGATCACATCTGCAAAATCCCTGTTGTCATGTAAGGTAATATATTTATTCACAGGTTCTGAGAGAAGGAGTGAGCATCTTTTGTTGTTGAAGTTTAGCTGCTAAGTTGTGTCAGACCCTCTTGTGACTCCATGGGATGCAACCTGTCAAAGGTTCTCTGTCCATAGGATTCTCTATGCAAGAACACTTGAGTGGGTTGCCATTTCCTTGTCCAGGGGATCTTACTGACCCAGGGATTGAACCTGCAACTCCTGCCACATCTGTTGCATTGCAGGCAGATTTCTTACTGCTGAAACACTGAGGAAGCCCATGAGCATCTTTGGAGGGCCATTATTCTGCCTACCAGTGAAAATGAAAGCCTCTCAGTCATGTCCGAATCTTTGCAACTCCAGGGACTATAGAGTCCATGGAATTCTCTAGGCCCAGAATACTGGAGTGGGTAACCTTTCCCTTCTCTAGGGGATCTTTCCAACCCAGGTATCAAATCCAGGTCTCCTGCATTGCAGGTGGATTCTTTACCAGCTGAGCCACAAGGGAAGCCCAAGAATACTGGAGTGGGTAACCTATCCCTTCTCCAGGAGATCTTCCCAACCCAGGAATTGAACCAGTGTCTCCTGCATTGCAGGCGGATTCTTTACAACTGAGCTATCAGGAAAGCCCTGCCTACCAGAAAGCCTTCTAATATAATATATTGATTTTAAAGCACTGCCTCAACAACTTACTGCCCTAGGTTCTCCAGTTCTTTCAGAGTCTCATCCTCAAATTTTACTTGAAGTTCCTAGATGTTAGCAGATATATGTGATGCTGAACACTTCTACTATTTCCACAGCTCTACTAGTCATGCAAGTTTTGCCAAACAAGAAGAATAATCTTTTCCTTTTGCACACTAACACATTTCTGTTAAGTCCATCACATCATTTTCTGAAAGTTCAGATATGTCTGGATCCCATTAAAGACACAATTCTTCTCATTTTGAATCCTTCTGACAGGAAGTAATAATCAGTGATTATTAAGTTGGCTATCAGGAAAGTTTCTACCATTTCCTGTTGTAGAAGCACATAAAGTAAGAAAGTAATTCATCTTGAAGGCAGGGAAAACATAGGAAGACTTTAGTACAAATGCTAAAGTGTTGAAGTGCTATGGATCCAACATTTCTTCAGCAAGAACTACTTACAAATCTCACAAGTTTTCATTAGAGCCAAACATATAGGCCAGTGGAAGCAGTGACATACTCTGTAGCATCTTTGAAGGGTACTTAAAAGGTCTATCAGACTTATACCAAATTATTGCACCAAACACTTCTATTCCTTTGTGATTCTCTTCTGAGCCATACTGGAACCTACTGGAGAAGTGAAACATGGGAGGACTTCTATCTTTGGATGGCAGGATCAGAGCAGAAGCTGGTACCTGTTTCCACCTCCTACCCCATCTGGAGAAGCCCAGACTTTTGCCCTGAAAGGGTAGATGGGGAAAGAGAATGAGGAAATCCTATAATCAGAAATATATATTTTTAAAAAGCCTCCAGGTCCTTGTGAGGTGAACCTTGTGCATGCTAAGTTGCTTCAGTCACGGCCGACTCTTTGGGACCCTAGGGACCTTAGCTGGCCAGGATCCTCTGACCATGCGATTCTCCTAGCAAGCGTACTGGGGTAGGTTGCCGTGTCCTCCTCCAGGGGATCTCCCCAAACCAGGGATTGAACCTGCATCTCTTATGTCTTCTGCATTGGCAGGCAGGTTCTTTACCACTCGTGCCACCTGGGAAGCAGATGTGACCCCAGATGAAGAACAAAAGAATTAAATGCTAAGTTTCAAAGAAAGGCAATGCCAAAGAATGCTCAAACTACCGCACAATTGCACTCATCTCACACGCTAGTAAAGTCATGCTCAAAATTCTCCAAGCCAGGCTTCAGCAATATGTGAACCATGAACTCCCAGATGTTCAAGCAGGTTTTAGAAAAGGCAGAGGCACCAGAGATCAAATTGCCAACATCCGCTGGATCATGGAGAAAGCAAGAGAGTTCCAGAAAAACATCTATTTCTGCTTCATTGACTATGCCAAAGCCTTTGACTGTGTGGATCACAATAAACTGTGGAACATTCTGAAAGAGATGGGAATACCAGACCACCTGACCTGCCTCTTGAGAAACCTGTATGCAGGTCAGGAAGCAACAGTCAGAACTGGACATGGAACAACAGACTGGTTCCAAATAGGAAAAGGAGTGCATCAAGGCTGTATATTGTCACCTTGCTTATTCAACTTCTATGCAGAGTACATCATGAGGAAGGCTGGCTGGAAGAAGCACAAGCTGGAATCAAGATTGCTGGGAGAAATATCAATAATCTCAGATATGCAGATGACATTACCCTTATGGCAGAAAGTGAAGAGGAACACAGAAGCCTCTTGATGAAAGTGAAAGAGGAGAGTGAAAAGGTTGGCTTGAAGCTCAACATTCAGAAAACAAAGATCATGGCATCTGGTCCCATCACTTCATGGGAGATAGATGGGGAAACAGTGGAAACAGTGTCAGAGTTTATTTTTTTGGGCTCCAAAATCACTGCAGATGCTGATTGCAGCCATGAAATTAAAAGACACTTACTCCTTGGTAGGAAAGTTATGACCAACCTAGATAGTATATTAAAAAGCAGAGACATTACTTTGCCAACCAAGGTCCGTCTAGTCAAGGCTACGGTTTTTCCTGTGGTCACGTATGGATGTGAGAGTTGGACTGTGAAGAAAGCTGAGTGCCGAAGAATTGATGCTTTTGAAATGTGGTGCTGGAGAAGACTCTTGAGAGTCCCTTGTACCGCAAGGAGATCCAACCAGTCCATTGTAAAGGAGATCGATCCTGGGTGTTCATTGGAAGGACTGATGCTGAAGCTGAAACTGCAATACTTTGGCCACCTCATGCGACGAGTTGACTCACTGGAAAAGACTCTGATGCTGGGAAAGGTTGGGGGCGGGAGGAGAAGGGGACGACGGAGAATGAGATGCCTGGATGGCATCACCAACTCTGTGGACATGAGTTTGAGTGAACTCCGGGAGCTGGTGATGGACAGGGAGGCCTGGCGTGCTGTGATTCATGGGGTCGCGGAGAGTCGGACACGACTGAGCAACTGAACTGACTGACTGACTGACTGATTCAGAAATCAACATCATGACAAATTAGCATTCACGGTCTGATGAGGGTAAAAACACCTCACCCTTGGTTTATAATATGGGCTCTGTCAGAGAGGCAATTTCTGCGTGAGCACTAAAGAAGTGAAATCTGTGGATGTCAGGAGCTCTCTAACCACAGAGGACTTGACACTAAAATCAATCTTGTCCTATAGTCCCATGGATCAGGGACTAGACTGGGAGCAGGGACCCTCCTGCCCAACCTCTTGTGTTCTTGGTAAACTTATATCATCTACCCCACTTCACTAATAAATAAGACATTGAAGCCGTGTTGCTGTGGTGATCAGTTTCATTTGTCAGCATGGCCAAGGCCACAGGGTGTTCAGACATTTAATTGAACAAAGTATCTGCATATGTCTGTGAGAGTTTCTGGGTGAGATTAACAGTTAAATCTACAGAGCAAAAGATATTGCCTTCCACAACATAAGTGAGCTTCATCTACTCCATTGAAGTTCTGAATAAATAAGAGTCTGAGTGAGAAAAATTCTTTCTCCTTGCCTGACTGTCTTTGAAATGGGACATTGGTCTTCTCCTGCATTTGGATTTGGAACTGAACTTGAACTTATACCATTAACTCTTCTAGTTTTCAGGGCTTTGGGCTTAAATTGAAACCTCCCCACCCACTGACTCTCCCTGGTCTCCAACTCACCAACTGCAAATTTTGGCTTTTTCAGCCTCTATAATTGTGTGAGCCAGTTTTTCAAGGTAAATCAATATAGCTCTCTCTCTTTCCCTTTTATCCTATTTGTTCTATTTCTCTGGGGCCCAGAATAATCCAATCATTAATTATTTTCCATCCTACATATTTTGTTCTGCTTCTGAAAATCTGTCTGCTAGATTTTGATTTTAGTGCTCCTCCAGTGGGTACCAAAACATACTCTGTATTGGCATACTTTCCACACGTAGTATAACTGCTTTTTAAAAGCTTGTATCCTTCATTAGACTTTAGCTATTTTAAGATCAGGAGCTGTGTTAATCATATTCATTGTTATATCTTTAGTATCTAACACAAGCCAGGAAAACAGTAAATGCTTGTTGAGAACTTATTGAAAAAAATGAATGTAACTGAAAGCTTAAAAAGAGCAAACACATTCTCCTTCTAACTAAACAGATTTTTCAAACAATTTTTCATTCAAAAAACTTACTTATGTTTCTTGTCACCTCATTTGCACCTGACATTTCACCTTTCCAAGAAGCAACCAGAGAACACAGCAGATTTTCAGGTTTCTAGATGCCAAATTCATGTCAAAACATTTTATAGGTGAGGAAATTGTGCAGAAGTGGATTTTTGCTGAAAACCAATTTAGAAGGTATTATTTGTACTTAGCAGGACATTATTCTTTCTTTTTATTATTATCACTGGTCTATGGGATTGTTCTAGCTCCAATTCATGCATATAGACAGTGTAAACAGGAATTTTATAAATGTATCTCCAGGGAACACACTTTCCAAATCTTGATTTATTTGTGAAATCCTAGAGAAAAGTAAGACCCACAGATTTTGCTGTGTTTAAAACTGATGTAGACTGTGTCATGATATATATTGTAAAATAATGACAGAACAAGGTGTAGGGAATATTTCCAAAGAAGAAGATCTATTTAAGTTTTTAAAATAACTCTTTGTGAGATATTAGTATTATCATCCTTGACAGGAAGTCATTGGGGATACAAGAACAGAGGGGAGGATCTGGTATAAGATGAGCAAACTTTAAGTGCTAAAACTAAGTAAGTCCCAGGTAGATCAGAACTAGTAGGTCACCTTAGGATGAGTCAGGCATGAATCTCCAGTCCAAAATTATGTATGGAGATTGTGCTCGCATATGATTCTGCAGTCTGACTCCTGGACGTATATTTGGAGAAACCATAATTTGAAAATATACATACACCCTAATGTTTTTTTCCATACTATTTACAATAGGCAGGACATGGAAGCAACCTAAATGTTTCCATTGACAGAAGAATAGATAAATATGATGTGATATATATACACAATAAAATATTACTCAGCCATGAAAAACAATGAAAATGCCATTTGCCCTAACATGGATGGACCAAGAGATTATCATAGTAAGTTAAGTAAGTCAGACAGAGAAAAGCAAATATCATATGGTATCACTTATATGTGGAATAAAAAATAAATAAACAAATTAACTCGTGTACAAAATAGAAATATACACACAGACATAGAAAACAAGTTTATGATTAACAAAAGGAAAGGAGGGATAAATTAGGAATTGGAGATTAACACATACACACTGCTATATATAAAATATATAATCATCAAAGACCTACTGTATAGCACAGGGAACTATATTCAATATTTTATAACAACGCATAAGGTTAAAGAATCAAAAGAATATATATAAGAATATATATATATATATATAAAGAATATATAGCCATATATATGTGAATCACATTGCTGTATACCTGAAAGTAATACAACATTGTAAATCAACTATATGTCAATAAAAATACATACATGGGGATTGTATTGAAGAAGAGGTCAGAATTGGCTATGTCACTACAAACAGAGCTATCAACCAAGAGGCAAGGCCTATTACAGAAGCTGAGATTAATGACCCAAGCAAAAGCCTCTGAGCATTAGAAAACCAAGAGGAAAGAGCAGTAAGAGTGTTCAGGGATACTGGATAAGTTTTGTTTCTTAATTGCACAAATGGTACAAGACTTGATTCTCATCATAGAGAAGGGAACAAAGCATAATGTTAAATGACCATTTTAGTCTTTCTCCTTCATTTGCAGCTAATTAATCTTTACAATTATGTGCACATCCTTCCTGACATTTCTCTATGCATTATAAATATGTATGGAAAAATAACTTTTACAGTTATCTTGTTCACACTATACATTATATTTTGTAACGATGTTTTCACTTAAGAACTCTTAAAAAAAATAACTCATCTCAGATACTAATCTGAGATAATCAAGTTGGAATTATTAGAAAAAGATGCTAAGGCAGATATCATAATTAACTGAGATAAAGTGGAATACTCTTGTAATGAATAAGTGTTAAGTGTTAGTCACTTAGTCATGTTAACTCTGTGCGACCCCATGGACTGTAGCCCACCAGGCTCCTCTGTCAATGGGATTCTCCAGGCAAGAATACTGGAATGGGTTGGCATTTCCTTCTCCATGTAATGAATAAAACCATGGGAAAATTCAGAAGAGAAATGCAAAAACTAAAAAAAAAAAAAAATTGAAATTATTATTAGTGAAAACTACAATACTTGAAAAAAAATATTTACAGGAACAGAAGAGAAATTAGCAGGGAAAGGGATAGTGAACTTGAAAATAGAAAAATAGAAAGTCATCAAATATGAAGAAGAGACAGAAATGAGATTTAATAAAAATAATTAAGAAAATATTAATTTTGGCTACTGAAAAGAAGAAATGTTTTATTTTATATATATATCTGATCCGTTCCGTTCCGTTCAGTCGCTCAGTCGTGTCCGACTCTTTGCGACCCCATGGACTGTAGCCTACCAGGCTTCTCCGTCCACGGGATTCTCCAGGCAAGAATACTGGAGTGGGTTACCATTTCCTTCTCCAGGGGATCTTCCCGACCCAGGGATCGAACCCGGGTCTCCCGCATTGGAGGCAGACGCTTTAACCTCTGAGCCACCAGGGAAGCCCATATATCTGATAAACAGTTGAAATTCTGGGTATATAAAAACACAACTCAATAAAAAGAAGCTAAATTCAAAGGAGAAATTTTAATGTGAAAAAAATTTCAATACACATTTCAACAAAGAAGTTACACATATGTCAATAAGCACATGAAAAGTTGTTTCACATCATTGGTCACGAAAGAGACACAAGTTAAAACCATGATGAGATAGTATTGCACACTCATTAGAAGTGTTAAAATTAAAGTAAAATGGTGGAAATGATCAATTGTAGGACATCATTTGAAGTAAATGGAATCCTCAAACATGGAAAGAAGATAAAATTGCATTAATAATTTTGGAGGAGGGAGGGCTGCCTCAGAAACATCCATCTGTGGGAATGACAACAGGAAATGTTTTTATGTACCTTTCTGTTTTTGCAAAAAGGAAAACTTGGACTGAAATAATACATTTTATACCTGGATTTTTACACCTAAATTTGGTTATTATAATGGAAAACAATTTTTGTAAACATTTGGTAAATTCTTATAAATTTAAAGCTATACATACAAATTTAAACAGAATTATACATGTATAGAATAGTTTAACATGTAGGTATTCATGTCCATTCTAAAGGAGATGAATCCTGGGTGTTCATTGGAAGGACTGATGCTAAAGCTGACACTGCAATACTTTGGCCACCTCATGTGACAAGTTGACTCACTGGAAAAGACTCTGATGCTGGGAAAGGTTGGGGACGGGAGGAGAAGGGGACGACGGAAAATGAGATGGCTGGATGGCATCACCGACTCTGTGGACATGAATTTAAGTGAACTCCGGGAGTTGGTGATGGACAGGGAGGCCTGGCCTGCTGTGATTCATGGGGTCGCGGAGAGTCGGACACGACTGAGCGACTGAACTGAACTGAACTAATTCATGCAAGATAAATAAAGACATTAGTCTACACAGAGAATTTTGCATGAATATTCATAATGGCCTTATTCGCATTAGTCTTTTGAAAAGTAAAAGTGAGCCCAGACATGTCTGACTCTTAATGACTCCATGGATTGTATCACCAGTCTCCTCTGTCCATAGGATTTCCCAAGCAAGAATACTGGAGTCAGTAGCCATGCTCTTTTCCAGGGGATCATAAACAAAAAATAATCCAAATATTAATCAATGGGTGAATGAATAACACAGTGTGATATCCTCTTATAGAGAGATAGTATGTAGAAATAAAGAAAAATGAATGGATGAAGCAGTATGAATGAATGTTAAAATCATTACCGAGGGAAAAATCAGACACAAAAGATTTTAGTATGAAATGTTAACTAACATATAGTGACAAAAATAATGTTAGTGGTTGCTGGGAACCAGGGGTAGAGGAAAGTGTGGCCTGTAAAGGAGTATAAAGAATCTCTTGCGAGTAATGGCAATGTTTTGTAATTTGGTTGTGTCTGCAGATTTTAAGATTGTATGCAATTGTTAAAATCCACCCAATGTGCAGTTTAAATGAAAGAGCTTTGCCATTTCTTGATGTGGTTGATAATAAAAATGAAAAAATAAAACAAAACAAAAAAATTTTCATAGAATAAACTCTAGGCTGAGATGTTTTCACTGGTCAATTTTCTCAAATATTTAATAAAGGAATATTAACAATACTACATAAACTATCAGAAGATAAAAGAAAAATAATCATTTCTTATCTAAATTAATAAGGCCAATATTAATCTAATACTAAAACTAGACACAGAATTTTATTAAAAGATTACTAAGAATAATATCCCTCCTGAACATAGATGCAAGAATTCTGTAAAATATTAGTAAGTTGAATCCAACAATATATTAAAAAAGATAATGAATCACAACAAAACTGAGTTTATCCTTGGAATCAATATTCATTCAACATTAAAAATTCAGTAACGTTATTCACCATATTCACATAATAAAGTATAAAAGTGATAAGATCATCTCATTAGACAGAAAAAATAGTATTAAAATTCAGCCCCTATTATGATAATAAAAAAACCTCTCCATAAATTACACATTGAAGAGAAAGCCTTCACCCTAATAATATATATGATTGTGATTCTTTAGTTGCCAAGTTGTGTCTGACTCTTTTGAGACCCCATGGACTATACCCCGCTAGTGTTCTCTGTCCATGGGATTTTCCAGACAAGAATGCTGGAGTGGTTTGCCATTTCCTATTCCAGGAATTCTTCCTTATCCAGGAATAGGATTTGAATCTCTTTTGTATCCCTCATTGGCAGGCAGATTCTTCACCACTGAGACACCAGGGAAGCCTAATAATGAGTATCTATGAAAAATTAACAGCTAACTTCACACTTAATGGTTAATAACTAAACGCTTTTTTCTTAAGGTCAGGATCAAGGCAAGTTTGTTTCCAGTTTATACTCCTATTCAGCATTCTAATGGGTGTCTGAGGCATGAAAATAGGCAAAAAAAAAAAAAAAGAAAAGAAGAAGGAATAAAGAGAGGTCAATTGGAAAGTAAAAAGGAAAGTGTTTAGATTTACACGTGGCAAGATTATGTACAGAGAAAAATCCTAAGGAACCTATAAAAAGCAACTTGACATAATAAGCAAATGAGTGACTTACAAGGTTATTATGATATAAATTGTATTTCTATACGCAACAACAAAAAACAAATGAAAAATGAAACATAAAAATATCATATTCATTAAGAAGCAGACAGCAACTACCTAGGGATACCTTTAATAATGTAGATACAAAACCCACGTATTGAAATTTTCAAAAGCCACTGAGAGAAATTAAAGAACCATATAAATATCTATCCTGGTCACACATTAGAAGGTATATTATTAAGATGACACCTCTTCAAAGATTTTGCATAATTCCAATAAAAATAGGACTTTCTTGTAGCTCAAGTGGTAAAGAATCTGCCTGTGATGCAGGAGACCAGGGTTTGATTCCTGGGTTGGGAAAATCCTCTGGAGAAGGGAATGGCAATCCACTCTAGTATAAGTACATGGAGAATTCCATGAACAGAGAAGCCTGGCAGGCTATAGTTCATTTGGTCTCAAAGAGTCAGACATGACTGAGCAACTAACACACACATAATAAAAATTCCAGAAGACTTTTTTTTGTAGAAAGCAGCAAACTAATTATAAATTACATGTGAAAATGAGAAAGACCTACAAAGAGTCAAAACACTTTAAAAAATAAACAACACTGCGGAACTTGCACTATCTAATTTCAAAATTTACTGTAATGGTACAGTAGTTTAGGCAATGTGATATTAAGATAAGGATATATCAAAAGCAACAACTAGAACTAGGCATGGAACAATGGACTGGTCATAAATGGGAAAGAGTATGTCAAGGCTGTATATTGTCACCCTGATTATTTAACTTATATGCAGAGTACATCATGCAAAATACCAGGCTAGATGAATCAAAAGATTACCAGGAGAAACATCAACAACATTACATATGCAGATTTGTTGTTGTTCATATCAACAATCTCAGAAATGCAGATTTGTTGTAAGTCAGGTACCATGCTTTTTGACCTCATGGACTGCAGCACGACAGGCTTCCCTGTCCTTCACCATCTCTGAGAAGCTGCACAAACTCAAGTCCATTGAGTCAGTGATGCCATCCAAAAATCTTATCCTCTGTCACCCCCATCTCCTCCTGCCCTCAGTCTTTCCCAGCATCAGGATCATTTCCAATGAGTCAGCTCTTTGCATCAGGTAGCAAAAGTTTTGGAGCTTCAGCATCAGTCCTTCTAATGAATATTCAGGGTTGATTTTCTCTAGGATTGACTGGTTTGATCTCCTTGCTATTCAAGGGACTCTCAAAAGTCTTCTCTAGCACCACAGTTTGAAAGCATCAACCACTCTTAAAAAAACACTCTAGAAAGCAAAGAGGAACTAAAGAGCCTCTTGATGAAGGTGAAAGAGGAGAGTGAAAAAGCTGCCTTAAAACTTAGCATTCAAAAAGCTAAGATCACGGTATCTGGCCCCATCACTTCATGACAAATAGATGGGGAAACAATGGAAACAGTGACAGACTTTATTTTCTTGGGCTCCAAAATCACTGCAGATGGTGACTGCAGCCATGAAATTAAAGACACTTGCTCCTTGGAAGAAAAGCTATGATAAACTTAGAATATTAAAAAGCAGAGGTATCACTTTGCTGACAAAGGTCCATATAGTCAAAGCTATAATTTTTCCAGTAGTCATGTATGGATGAGAGAGTAGGATAATAAAAAAGACCGAGCACCAAAGAATTGATGTTTTCAAACTGTGGTGCAGAAGACTCTTGAGAGTCCCTTGGACAGCAAGGAGATCAAGCCAGTCAATCCTGAAAGAAATCAACCCCGGATAGTCATTGGAAGGACTGATGCTGAAATTCTAATACTTTGGCCACCTGAGGCAATGAACCAATTTATTGGAAAATATCCTGATGCTAGGAAAGATTGAGGGCATGAAGAGAAGGGGGCGAAAGAGGATGAGATGATTGGATGGCATCACTGATTCAATAAACATGAGTTTGAGCATACTCAGGGAGATAGTGAAGGACAGGAAAGCCTGGCTTGCTTCAATCCATGGGGTCCAAAGTGTCGGACATGCTTAGCAACTGAACAAGATAGTGATGAAAGTGAATGAAGGCCAGAAATAGACTGAGGTTTCTATGGTCAATGACTGATAAAAGTTGAGAGGTCAATTAGCGACAGGAGAATAGTGTCTTTTGAAAATAGTCTTAGAACTGTTAGATATCCTTCTGGAAAATGATATTATTATCACATAATATAAAAACTAACTTGGAATTGACTTTGAAGTTAAATTCAAAAGCTGCAACTATGAATATTATAGGATAAAACAATAAAAAAATCTTGTACCCTAAGATTGAAAACACAATAATGAATCAAAAGGAAAATGTCATGTACCGGACTTCATCTAAATTAACAACTTTTTCTCTTTGAACGAAACCTTTCAGCAAATGTAAAAGTAAGCCACAGAATAGGAGAGAAAATGTCAAATATGTGATTTTTGTATATATATATAATATTATATTATACATGTCCCATATACACATAACAAAAATCTAACATTCAGAACATACAGGAAATATAAAGTTCACATATTCAATGCTAAAATAGTCAAATTGATTTAAATATTTAGAGATAATGAGCAAAAGATTTTGACAGACAACTTGCAAAAAAGTTCAAATTAGCCATTTTGCATCATGTATATATATATTAAGTACATGAAAGGATGTGCAATATCATTATCAGAATTACAAATTAAATATACTATCAGATACCATAGCATATACACTGGAATTATTAAAATTAAGACTAGAGCAAATAAAAGCTTTAAACATTGCCAGGAGGTGTTTAAAAATGTACAAAGACTTTGCAAAAAATAACTACACTTTTTTTTTTAATGGAGTTAAACATACAATCCAGCAATTTAACTTCTAAGTGTCTATTCAAGAGAAAAGAAAAATATATTTTCACATAAAGATTTGTACCCAAACATACTATGTGGTCAAACAACCGACAGTAGTTGTTCATAATAGGGGTGGATGGCTGGAGGCATTTGATCTTAAAGGGTCTGGAGAAATTTTCTGTGAGGTGGAAATATTCTGTAATGTGATTGTACTGGTATATAAAAATTGTGCATGTTTGTCAAAATTCAAATGCATGCATCTTATAATATAGCTCAATGATCTTGATTAAATTATAAAATAAAGTGAGGGATTTGTAGTCAAGTGGTCAAACATACACATACATTTTTTTTTCTCATATATATGTGAGAAAATCTGCTTACTATAACTTCTTAGGTACTCAAAGTAGATGTTAATTAGCTTAGCTTATGATAAGACATGCACTAAAAGAAATCCTTAAAAAAATATAAACCAACAACAAATCCAGTTTGCCCAAATTTTATCTCAGTGTCAGCTTTACAAAAGATATTTAATTAGGGTATCTTTTGGGGCAGGGTGGGTAACATGTCACTCATAAGCATTGCTATGAACTATGATAAGATATTGGAAAAGAAAATGCAACCCACTCCAGTGTTCTTGCCTGGAGAATCCCATGGACTGAGAGGCCTGGTGGGCTGCGGTCTACAGGGTTGCAAAGAGTCAGACACGTCTAAGCAACTAACACACACACACGTGATAAGATATGAGGGAAAATGCTCTAGGAGAAAGATTTTTATTACAGAACAGAGTTCCATAATTTTAGGAAAATATTCATGAATGATATGCTATAAATTCTTCCTGAAACACAGGTGCAATGTAAGCAAATATTGGAATATTCAAAGACTTTATTATGTAAATGAGAATAACTGAGAGATTAATGGAATGTTCAAACTACTGCACGGTTTTGCACTCATCTTACACACTAGCAAAGTAATGCTCAAAATTCTCCAAACCAGGCTTCTAAAGCACATGACCCATGAAATTCCAGATATTCAAGCTGGATTTAGAAAAGGCAGAGGAAACATAGATCAAATTGTCAATATCCATTGGATCATTGAAAAAGCAAGAGAGTTCCAGAAAAGACATCTACTTTTGCTATATTGACTATGCTAAAGCCTTTGATTGTGTGGATCAAAACAAACTCTGGTAAATCCTTCAAGAGATTGGAATACCAGACCACCTGACCTGCCTCTTGAGAAATCTGTAGGCAGGTCAAGAAGCAACAGTTAGAACTGGACATGGAAAAACAGACTGGTTCCAAATTGGGAAAGGAGTATGTCAAGGCTATATATTGTCACCCTGCTTATTTAACTTCTATGCAGAACATATCATGTGAAATGCTGGGCTGGATGAAGCACAAGCTGGAATCAAGATTGCCGGAAAATACCAATAACCTCAGATACACAGAAGACACTACACTTACAGCAGAAAGTGTAGAAGAACTAAAAAGCCTCTTGATGAAAGTGAAAGAGGAGAGTGAAAAAATTAACTTAAAGCTCAACATTCAGTAAACTAAGATCATGGCATCTGGTCCCATCACTTCATCGGAAATAGATGGGGAAACAGTGGAAACAGTGTCAGATTTTATTTTTTTGGGCTCCAAAATCACTGCAGATTCTGATTGCATCCATGAAATTAAAAGACACTTGCTCCTTGGAAGAAAAGTTATGACCAACTTAGACAGCATGTTAAAAAGCAGAGACATTACTTTTCCAACAAAGGTCCATCTAGTCAAAGCTATGGTTTTTCCAGTGGTCATGTATGGATGTGACAGTTACACTACAAAGAAAGCTGAGCACCAAAGAATTGATGCTTTTGAACTGTGGTGTTGGAGAAGACTCTGGAGAGTCCCTCGGACTGTAAGGAGATACAACCAGTCCATCCTAAAGGAGATCAGTCTTGAGTATTCATTGGAAGGACTGATGCTGAAGCTGAAACTCCAATACTTTGGCCATCTGATGTGAAGAACTGACTCATCTGGAAAGACCCTGAATCTAGGAAGATTGAAGGCAGAAGGGGAAGGCAGAGGATGAGATGGTTGAATGGCATCACTGACACATTGGACATGACTTTGAGTAGGCTCGTGGAGTTGGTGATGGGCAGGGAAGCCTGTTCTGCTGCAGTTCATAGGGTCACAGAGTTGGACCTAAGTGACTGAACTGAACTGAACTAATGGAATACGAAGGCTAAGTTCAAAAGCAGTTTGTTAGAATTAGTACTTACACTTATCATGTTATATTTACTCACTAAGCACTAGTGGTTGGATGTAAAGAAGAAAACCTCAAATAATTTCTTTTTTACCTCTTGAATCAAAAGCAGACCTTTCCAACTGCATATATGATATTCAAATATAATGCAGATATTTTTCAGCAAGAACAACAACATCTTAAAAAACCTTTTCTTTAATCAATGCATCTTCGATTCATCTCTCTTTTATAGATTGCTACTTTCTAAATTTCCCTAGCAATCTTATATTTGTGTGACTAATTTTAGCTTTCCTTTAAACTCACCTGGAAGCTCTGTATAATAAACCTTTCTTTCTCTTGCTACCTAACCTGGAGAAGTAGGTGAGAAACTCTTTGTGACTAACTGTGTGAGTATTAGCAATGAACATGTGGTCCTCAATACGAACATATGTCAGCAAGAATTCAAATTAATTAGTTGAAGGGATAGATCAAAGATTCAAGTTTACACAGCTGCTAATCATATTCTGATACAATGCCATGAAGGATAGATTTTTGGATACTTTGCATACTTCTTAAGTATTGTGCTGTTTGCTTAAATAAATGCATTTTGCCTTTTTGCCCAGTAACATCTGCAGATACATTTTGAAGTATGTGCTGACACTAATTGCATGTGAATGAAGAGTGAAAGTGATGTGTATTCACCAAAGAAAACTGAGGAAACAGCAAGGAGCTGGCTTTCTAAGACTTTTTTCACCTTGCATGGGCAAGTTGTATTCTTTTAAAATAATAATACTTATTGTATATTGTTATGTTAAAAGTAATACAAATTCTTTGAAAAGCTAAATTCAAAAATAGAAGCAATATTTAAGAAAAAATACCCGCAAGCTCATCATTTAAGTAGAATCACTATTAGTCTTATTTTACTTTCTAGATTATAAAAACTTTGATATAGGTTTAAGAGCCTTATGCTCCACTGTTTGTCTTTGCTTCACATTTTGAGTTTTTGCCCATGCTGTTATATAATCAGTGGATATGTGATTTTTAATGGCTGCATAATTATAGAATAATAACATAATTTAATTATAATGTACAAATTGTATTACTACATTGAATGATCACATCATAATTAATAAAATATTTCCTCTATAGAGTGTTTTTCTGATCAGTTTTCTACTTTTGGAGATAATACCACCTAAAAATACTATTCTACTAGCTGAAAAGGAAGTAAAATTGTGAAATATGACAGTGATGTCTATTCAAGGCACTGTAATCATAGAAACTTTACACCAGCCATTTCATTTAGCCCTCAAACAATATAGGAAATAGGCAGTGTTCATGCTATTACTATCAACAGTTAGGAGAATGATAAAATCATTTCTTTTCATTTTTATACTGGATAAATGGAAATTACTGAAGCTTAGAAACAATAAGCAACCTGCTCAAGATAACTTGTTGAGCAAGGAATATGTTCAAGATTTTAATGCAGATTATCCAGCTCCAGGATTGAACTCTTTTTAACCAAAACATATTGCCTTGGGAAAATGGGGACTCTGTGCCTACTCTGACATTGTCATCTTTGAGGGGCAGATGATCTGCACACAGGGACAGAGCGGTAAGGAAGTGTTTCTGGCAGAGTAAGTTGAAGGGCCAATATGAGTGGCCCTGAAGTTCAATGCTATGGAGCTTAAAGCAAAAGGGACGGGTAGGTGACCAGTGTGATTCTGCTTTCCTATAATATCCCCACAATTTATACTTTCCACTCCTCTAGTCTTCCTGAGAAACTTGTGTGCAATTCATGAAGCAACAGTTAGGACTGGACATGGAACAGTGGATGGGTTCCAAATTGGGGAAGGAGAACATTAAGGTTGTATATTGTCTTCCTGCTTATTTAACATCATGCAAAATGCCAGGCTAGATGACTCACAAGTTGAAATCAAGATTGCCAGGAGAAATATCAATAACCCCAGATATTCAGATAACACCACCCTAATGACAGAAAACAAAGAGGAACTAGACAGAATGACAGAAAACAAAGAGAGCCTCTTTAGTAAGGTGTGAGGATGAAAACTGGCTTAAAACTCAACATTCAAAAAACTAAGATCATTGCATCCAGTGACATCACTTCATGGCAAATAGATGGGCAAACAATGGAAACAGTGACAGAATTTATTTTCTTGGGGTTCAAAATCACTGCAGATGGTGATTGTAGTCATGAAATTAAAAGATGCTTGCTCCATTAAAGGAAAGCTATGACAAACCTAGACAGTTTATTAAAAAGCAGAGACAAAGGTCTGTATGGATAAGTTATAGTTTTTCCAGTAATCATGTATGAATGTGAGAGTTGGACCATAAAGAAGGCTTAGAGCAGAGAATTCATGCTTTCAAACTGTGGTGCTAGAGAAGACTCTTGAGAGTACCTTGGATAGCAAGGAGATCAAATCAGTCAATCCTAAAGGAAATCAACCTGCATATTCATTGGAAGGACTGATGCTGAAGCTCCAATACTTTGACCATCTGATGCAAAGAGCTGATTCATTGGAAAAGACCCTGATACTGGGAAAGATTGAGGGCAAGAGAAGAAGGGGGTGACAGAGGATAAGATAGTTTGATGGCATCATCGACTCAATGGACATGAATATGAGCAAACTATGGGAGCCAGAGAAGGACAGGGAAGCCTGGCGTGCTGTAGTCCAAGGGGTCTCAATGGGTAGGTCACCACTGAGCGACTGAAGAGCAACTGCAGAGCAACTACTTTAGTTAGTTACTTTCTACCTTACTTTTGACCATCTTTTGCCCTTTGTTATTCCTCTACCTAAAGGCCTTTTTAAATGTAAATCTCAAGTTGTGCATGTGTATGTTAGTTGCTCAGTCATGTCCAACTCTGCAACCCCACGGACTGTGGCCCACCAGTTTCTCTGTCATGGGATTCTCCAGGCAAGAATATTTGAGTGGATTGTCATTCCATTCCCTTCTCTCGAGGATCTTCCTGACCCAGGGATCAAACCCTGGTCTCCTGCATTGCAGACAGATTCTTTACTGTTTGAGCTACAGGGAATTCCTCAAGTTAGGTTTAGATAAACTAACATCTTCTCATTCAGATCTCTCCTGACACTTCTAGCCCTTTAAGTAAATTCCTTCAGCACCATTCTCTAAACTACCCCCAGCACCATTTATTCCTGCTTCTCAGTTAGACCTAGCTGATACTGCCTTAAAATGCTCCTGTGTCTGCATTATTTATGCCCCTCATTTCTGGTCTTGATTTAAGCTCTTTGAAGTAGTTCTAACTTGCACAGCCTAAGCATCAATAATTCTTGGATAAAATTGATGAGGACACATTTGTATCCCAGAGCATACATTGCTAAGTGCTAAATATGCAGCTGTCATTCAATTAACAGTTCTTGATTGATTAATCTCATGTATATTTTTACCTTGTGTCTCTGCTTTAATTAGACGTATATATTTATTTTTGCTATTTCCAAACTCAATAAGTATTTTTGGTTTTATAATTCCACATCATCATTGGTGAATTGTCGTTCTCATTTCCTTAATGGCCTCCCTGATCTCGGTCAAAAATCTCCTCTTTTAATCAATTCTCTACCAAATAAGCTCCTCACTGAAGCCCAATTGGATTAAGCCTATAAAACTCCAGATGTTATATTTAAGACAAAACCCTTTAATTTTTGTGTATATGCCTGTGATGAGTTAATTTACATATTTATTTGCATGATTTGCAGTCCAAAATCTTTTATATAACATTGCATTCATCTCTGACCTGAAATCAGCTTAACTTCTCCCCTGACACTTTTTTGCTCATGACTTTTCATCTACCCACCCCTTCTATTATATATCTGTTTCTCTGGTCAGTTCAACTATAATGGCATTTGCTTTCTCTGAAAGCTAATATTTAATTTGCTCCTCACCTAAAAATTCTTTCATATAGTTATTTAAATACACTAAGTTTCTGGAGAACAGTGGCTTAATTTATCTTGCTTTGTATCACCCAAAAACACTTCATTCAAAGGTGTTTGATTTGTCTTTGTTGAATAAAACAAGCCAGAAAATGGATCATAGCATTTTTGCTGCTTTCCAGGGCTTCCCAGGTGGCACTAGTGGTAAACAACCTGCCCGATGATGCAAGAGACATAAGAGACATGGGTTTGGTCCCTGAGTTTGGAAGATCCCATGGAGAAAGGCATAGCAACCCACTCCAGGATTCTTGCTTAGAGAATCCAATGGACAGAGGAGCCTATAGTTCATAGGGTCTCAAAGAGCTGGACATGACTGAAGGGGCTTAGCACGGACACATTATCTTTTCTACTATATTACAAATTCTACACAAGTGTGGGTTCCATAGTTTCTTTTATTCTAAGCCTACAGTGTGTCTCACACTTTAAAATATATGTATGTATTAATTGATGTATAGCATACATACTGAAAAGATTTTTAAAAAGTTTAAATATTAAGATTTTTAAACATAAATCTTAAATATTAAGATATTGTTTTCAATGCATCTTAAATACAGACCCATGATTTACTACAAATTGAGTACAGTTGTGTTGTTTATCTAAGAAAATAAATAGAAAGCTATCAGAACTTCAGAAGCTCATCTTCTAAAAATCAAAACCAAAATCAAAAATACTTTTTCTACCGAAAAGTAGTCAACTCCAAGATATATTATTATACATAAGACTTGTCTATTCACAGTCTTCACATACATGAAATAGTGCATGTTTTACTTTTAGGCTTATTTTACTAAGTATTGTATTTTGAGATTCATCCATGTCTTTGCAAGTAGCAATTGTGAATTCATTTTCATTCCTATGTAAAATTTTATTTTATGAATATACTTCAATTTACGTAAACATTTATCTAATAGTAATTTATTTTGTTCTAGATTTGACCACTATGAAAAGTTATTTGCAAGTATGAATATACTTGGGTAAGTATTTTCATACATGTGTACACATCTTTTGTAAATATATAGCTAAAGATGCAATTAATGGATTATTGAGTTATTCATGTTTAAGTTTATGAAACTACAAGGTCTCCAAAGTAGTTTTCCAACTTTACGCTCATCAACAGTGTGTGAGAGTTCTAGCGGCTTTACATCTTTGTCAGAGATTAGTATTGTCAGTAACTTTCACATCTGTCTTTCTGAAGAATACATAGTAATAAGTCATTGTAGTTTTTATTTACCGGAGAAGGCAATGGCAAGCCACTCCAGTACTCTTGCCTAGAAAATCCCATGGACAGAGGAGCCTGGTGGGCTACAGTCCATGGGGTCGCTACTAGTCGGACAAGACTGAGCAACTTCACTTTCACACGTTGGAGAAGGAAATGGCAACCCACTCCAGTGTTCTTGCCTGGAGAATCCCAGGGATGGCGGAGCCTAGTGGGCTGCCGTCCATGGGGTCGCACAGAGTCGGACACGACTGAAGTGACTTAGCAGCAGCAGCAGCAGCAGCAGTTTTTATTTACAACCCTTTCGTGAATAAGGACTGAGTTTTAAGATATTTTGTTTAGTTATTCTTTACTTGTTAATTGATTTCTAGAGATTCTAGATCAGTTCACTTCAGTTCAGTTGCTCAGTCGAGTCCGACTTTTGTGACCCCATGAATCACAGAACGCCAGGCCTCACTGTCCATCATCAACTCCTGGAGTTCACTCAAACTCATGTCCATCGAGTCGGTGATGCCATCCAGCCATCTCATTCTCTGTCATCCCCTTCTCCTGCCCCCAATCCCTCCCAGCATCAGAGTCTTTTCCAGTGAGTCAACTTGTCACATGAGGTGGCCAAAGTATTGGAGTTTCAGCTTTAGTATCAGTCCTTCCAATGAACACCCAGGACTGATCTCCTTTAGAATGGACTGGTTGGATCTCCTTGCAGTCCAAGGGACTCTCAAGAGTCTTCTCCAGCACCACAGTTCAAAAGCATCAATTCTTCGGCGATCAGCTTTCTTCACAGTCCAACTCTCACATCCATACGTAACCACTGGAAAAACCATAGCCTTGATTGGATGGACCTTGGTTGGCAAAGTAATGTCTCTGCTTTTTAATATGCTATCTAGGTTAGTCATAACTTTCCTTTAAAGGAGTAAGCATCTTTTAATTTCACGGCTGCAATCAGCATCCGCAGTGATTTTGGAGCCCAAAAAATAAAGTCTGACACTGTTTCCACTGTTTCCCGATCTATTTCCCATGAAGTGATGGGACCAGATGCCATGATCTTAGTTTTCTGAATGTTGAGCTTCAAGCCAGCTTTTTCACTGTCCTCTTTCACTTTCATCGAGAGGCTCTTTAGTTCCTCTTCACTTTCTGCCATAAGGGTGGTGTCATCCACATATCTGAGGTTACTGATATTTCTCCCGGCAATCCTGATTCCAGCTTGTGCTTCTTCCAGCCCAGCATTCCTCATGATGTACTCTGCATAGAAGTTAAATAATCAGGGTGACAATATCCAGCCTTGAAGTACTCCTTTTCCTATTTGGAACCAGTCTGTTGTTCCATGTCCAGTTCTAACTGTTGCTTCCTGACCTGCATACAGGTTTCTCAAGAGGCAGGTCAGGTGGTCTGGGATTCCCATCTCTTTCAGAATGTTCCACAGTTTATTGTGATCCACACAGTCAAAGGCTTTGGCATAGACAATGAAGCAGAAGTAGATGTTTTCCTGGAACTCTCTTGCTTTTTCCATGACCCAGCAGATGTTGGCAGTTGGATCCCTGGTGCCTCTGCCTTTTCTAAAACCAGCTTGAACATCTGGAATTTCACGGTTTACGTATTGCTGAAGCCTGGCTTGGAGAATTTTGAGCATGACTTTACTAGCGTGTGAGATGAGTGCAATTGTGCAGTAATTTGAGCATTTTTTGGCATTGCCTTTCTTTGGGATTGGAATGAAGACTGACCTTTTCCAGTCCTGTGGCCACTACTGAGTTTTCCAAATTTGCTGGCATTTGAGTGCGGCACTTTCACAGCATCATCTTTCAGGATCTGAAACAGCTCAACTGGAATTCCATCACCTTCACTAGCTTTGTTCGTAGTGATGCTCTCTAAGGCCCACTTGACCTCACATTTTAGGATGTCTGGTTCTAGGTGAGTGATCACACCATCATGATTATCTTGGTCATGAAGATCTTTTTTGTACAGTTCTTCTGTGTATTCCTGCCACCTCTTCTTAATATCTTCTGCTTCTGTTAGGTCCATACCATTTCTCTTGTTTTTCCTATTCTGTTTTTTTCCTCTATTTCTTTGCACTGATCACTGAGGAAGGCTTTCTTATAGCTCCTTGCTATTCTTTGGACCTCTGCATTCAGATGTTTATATCTTTCCTTTTCTCCTTTGCTTTTCGCTTCTCTTCTTTTCACAGCTATTTGTAAAGCCTCCTCAGACAGCCATTTTGCTTTTTTGCCTTTCTTTTCCATGGGGATGGTCTTGGTCCCTGTCTCCTGTACAATGTCATGAACCTCTATCCATAGTTCATCAGGCACTCTATCTATCAGATCTAGTTCCTTAAATCTATTTCTCACTTTCACTGTATAATCATAAGGGATTTGATTTAGGTCATATCTGAAAGGTCTAGTGGTTTTCCCTACTTTCTTCAATTTAAGTCTGAATTTGGCAATAAGGAGTTCATGATCTGAGCCACAGTCAGCTCCTGGTCTTGTTTTTGCTAACTGTATAGAGCTTCTCCATCTTTGGCTGCAAAGAATATAATCAATCTGATTTCAGTGTTGACCATCTGGTGATGTCCATGTGTAGAGTCTCTTGTGTTGTTGGAAGAGGGTGTTTGCTATGACAAGTGCGTTCTCTTGGCAAAACTCTATTAGCCTTTGCCCTGCTTCATTCCGTGCTCCATGGCCAAATTTGCCTGTTACTCCAGGTGTTTATTGACTTCCTACTTTTGCATCCTAGTCCCCTATAATGAAAAGGACATCTTTTTTGGGTGTTAGTTCTAAAAGGTCTTGTAGGTCTTCATAGAACCGTTCAACTTTGGTTTCTTCAGTGTTACTGGTTGGGGCATAGGCTTGGATTACTGTAATATTGAATGGTTTGCCTTGGAAACGAACCGAGATCATTCTGTGATTTTTAAGATTGCATCCAAGTACTGCATTTCGGACTCTTTTGTTGACCATGATGGCTATGCCATTTCTTTAAGGGATTCCTGCCCACAGTAGTAGATATAATGGTCATCTGAGTTAAATTCACCCATTCCAGTCCATTTTACTTCACTGATTCCTAGAATGTCGACGTTCATTCTTGCCATCTCCTGTTTGACCACTTCCAATTTGCCTTGATTCCTGGACCTAACATTCCAGGTTCCTATGCAATATTGCTCTTTACAGCATTGGACCTTGCTTCTATCACCAGTCACATCCATAGCTGGATATTGTTTTTGCTTTGGCTCCATCCCGTCCTTCTTTCTGGATTTATTTCTCCACTGATCTCCTGTAGCATATTGGGCACCTACCGACCTGGGGAGTTCCTCATTCAGTATCCTATCATTTTGCCTTTTCATACTGTTCATGGGGTTCTTAAGTCAAGTATACTGAAGTGGTTTACCATTCCCTTCTCCAGTGGACCACTATCTGTCAGACCTCTCCACCATGTCCCACATGGCATGGCTTAATTTCATTGAGTTAGACAAGGCTGTGGTCGTGTGATCAGATCGACTAGTTTTCTGTGATGATATTTCAGTGTGTCTGCCCTCTGATGTCCTCTTGCAATACCTACCATCTTATTTGGGTTTCTCTTACCTTTCATCTAGTTTCCAGATAAATCTTCTTTCATTCTGTCATTTGTCTTTTATCTTAATGATACCTTTTGATACGGGGAATTTTCTAATTCCAAAATAGTCTAAAATATAAGTATTTCCAGTTATAATTAATGATTTATGTGTATGCTGAAGGCAGCTTTACTTATCCCAAGATTATATTTTTTCTTATGCTTCTTTCTTGATGCTTCATCATTTCGCTGTTCACATTTATGCTCATAATTAACTTGTTTAACTTATTTATATGGTATGAGATATTGATAAATATCAATTAATGTAATATTATTTAATAAATAAGCAGTATCAAAAATGAAATACAGAATATCACCATAGACCCTGAAGGCAGCAAAATGATAATAATAAAATATTATGAACAACTCTATACAGATAAATTAGACAATGTTTTTGATTTCTCAAAAAGTAAAAATTCATTAAGTACAATATTTATGAGCAATAATCTAAATTTTAAAACATAGTTTAAAAATAAAACAGTATAAATGAAGAGGGGCAAAAAAGTATGTGAAATTTCTTACTTTAAGTAAACTCAAAAATATGTATTAATTCTTGACTAGCAGTGAGAAATTTGTAGACTACTGGAGGTTTTTAAGAATAGCAAATAGACATTCCAAAATGTTGGGAAAATGAATGATTTATAAACAATAACATAGGATTAACAAAATACTACAAAATAGCAATAAAATGAACTGACATGAATAAGACCAGATAGTTATAGAAATAAATATAAGATTATATATAAAAATATATGCTCATTCAATCATGATCATCTCTTTGAGACCCCATGCACTCACTGTAACCCATCAGGCTTTTTTGTCCTTGGAATTTTCCAGGCAAAAATACTGGTGCAGTTGCCATTTCTTACTCCAGATCATCCTCACCCAGGGATTGAAGCCATATCCCTTGTGTTTCCTGCATTGGCAGGCAGAATCTTTATCACCAGTGCCTCTAGTTCATATGTAAAAAGATATTGATAATAAATATAAATGAACTGAAAAATAAAATTAAATATTTAATTTGGGAAAAATTTTGAATAGGAAATAAAAGAACTTCTCAATTTATTATTCAAAACAGTGAAATTCACTATTATGGAGTCCCTGGCTAGGTCTAGATTTAATGGAGGCACTGATCATAACTTTTTAAAATTAGACACCATTAATGAAATAGACCAATTCCTCCAAAGGAAAAAACTGTCTCAGTCAACATGAAATAAATAACTTAAATATTTCTGTAACTATTAAAATATTAACCAATTAAAATGAAAACTCCTGAAAAAGATCTCCAGGCACAGATGATTTCATAGAATTCTACCTAATGGTAAGAATAAACACAAATTCTAAATACTCCTTCCCAGAAATTAACAGAACAAAGAACACTTCTCAAACCACTCAAATCATTGTATGAGGCCAATATTATACTGAGAGCAAAACCTGAAAAATTACAGAATAAAAAAACAAGCAAAAGTCAGTATAACAGACCAACATCAATGATAAAAATAGACAAAAAATCCTCAGCAAAATGGAAGGAAATATCATCATCTCTTTGGGCTTCCCTGACAGCTCAGTTGGTAAAGAATCTGCCTGCAGTGCAGAAGACCCCGGTTCAATTCCTGGGTCAGGAAGATCCCCTGGAGAAGGGAAAGGCTACCCACTCCAATATTCTGGCCTGGAGAATTCCATGGGCTGTCCATGGGGCCACAAAGATTCAGACACGACTGAGTGACTTTCACTTTATCAAATGTCATCATTAAAATATTAACATTTGGAAGTAAGCAAATATTAATATTAAAAGAATTATGCATCATGATCAAGTGGGGTCAATTTCAAAGTTGTGGCATTGGTCAGCAGTCAAAAGTCAATCAATGCAAAGCATCATATTCATAAGATAAAACAAAAAAAAATCGCCATGGTCTTTTCAACTGATGCAGAAAAAAAGATCATTTGGCAAAATTCAACACTCATTTATGATAAAAACTGTCAGAAACTAGAAATAGAGGGGAAAATCCTCAACATGATATATGGCATCTATACAAAATCTACAGCTATTATCACACTAAATGGTGAAAACCTGAATGCTATAATCCAATACTTAGGCCAAGGAACAGCTGACTCATTGGAAAAGACTCTGATGCTGGAAAGATTGAAGGCAGAGGGAGAAGAGGGCGACAGAAGATGAGATGGTTGGAAGACATCATTGACTCAATGGACATGAGTTTGAGCAAACTCTGGGAAATAGTGAAGGACAGGGAAGCCTGGCATGCTGCAGTTTATGGGATTTCCAAGAGTTAGACACAACTTGGTGACTGAACAAAAACAAATAATCCTAAAAATCAGAAAGGGCAGAATATCTGTCTTCATCACTTCTAGTCAACATAGTACCAGAAGGCCTAGATACTGTATGTAATAAGGCATTTTGTAATTTTCAGCATATTTATCTTATGTCTTTTCTTAAATTTTTTGAATGGTTATAAATATATTTTATTTTTAGTTGTTGTTCCCAGTGTTCAGTGCTAGTATGTAGAAACACAGTAGATTTTTGAATGATGATTTAGTATACACAGACTCTTTGAACTTACTTATTTTTTCCTAGGAGTTTGATGTAGACTCTTTGGGATTATCTATGTAGACTATTGTGCTATTGCAAATAAGGATTGTGTGATTTTTTCTTTTGGATATGTATACTTTAATGTTCTTTTCTTGACTTACTGTATATTATAACTATTTATCCAGGAGAATGAAAGCTTTTGCTTAATGAAGATTTGTCCATGAATATTCATAGCAGCTTTATTTGTAATAACCAAATCTGGAAACAATGAAATGTCTTATCAGCAATTTAATGTATAAACAATTATGTTGCATTAATGCATGCATAAATGTATAAACAAATGTGGAATGTTAAACTCATCTTTAAAGAGACGTTAACTATACTCAGTTGCAAGAATGAGTCTGGAAAAAATTATGCTGAATAAAGGCAGTCAGATTAAAAAAAAGAACATACTATGTGATTCCATTTATATGAAACTCTAGAAAAATGCAAACTAAACTATAAGACTGGAATGACTGAGTCTTATTATAAGTGTGCATTTAACTTTCAGAGAATATTTCATACTCTTGATCTGCATATATTATATTGTTTCTTTTTCATTGGGTTATTTATTTCCTTCTGTTAGGTCTGGTTATTCTTTCATTAACTTCTGGACACATTCTTTTAAAAGTTGTAAGTAAAATACTATTTGAGGTTATCCTCTACTGAGAATTAAATGTTTCTTCTTGCTGACAGTCTAGGGCAGATCTTCTCTTTCTTTTAAGTAAAATTATACAAAAATGTGCTCATTCTTGTAAGGAATGTTTTGTTTTACCCTTTGTCCTGGAAGATAGCACATTTGGATCTAGCTGAAACCATGATATATTTACCAGAGTCCCTCCTTAACTACAATTTAGTTTCTCTATCCTGAGACTATTGAAAATTAACTTAGAATTTTGGTTTCTCAGTTTGCACCTTTTTAAATATATGTGTGTGTAACTGGGAAGGGTTAATTTTAAATTCACATTGGATCTGCTTCTGTGGCTTGAACCCTTTTTTGTTATTATAAATATGCAAAATGGCCTTTCTCAGGAAGATAATCTGAGCCATCCTCTTGAGAAAGACTTTAAATAAGTGAAATTAGCATATTCTTTTGCCTGAGGCTTGCCATTTTAGGGCACATTTGCAAAGACTGAATAATCTTTTTACTTTGCTTCTTCACCTCCCCCCATCCCCCCACACCCCAATCTCTGATCCATGAAAGATCCTGGCACCCAGGCCTTGACAAGATAGTTATTTTGAGGCGCTGGTCTGCCATCTTCTCAGTTAGGTGGCTCCCAGATTAAAGTCTGTTCCTTGCCTCAAAACCTCTTCTCTCGGATTCATTGCACTGTTTGTGCAGTTAGCAGAGCAAGCCTGTAACATGTGTTCAATTGCTCAGTCATGTCCAGCTCTTGGAGATGCCATGGATTTTGGCCTGCTGGCTCCTCTGCCATAGAATTCTCCAGGCAATATATATAGTTGTCCATTATCCAGAACAAAATTACCCCAAATTCCAAGATTAACTCATTTGATATCTCGATTCTTCTAGATCTTGATCCCACACATTCCTACTATCTTCAAACATTTTTCCCCTTTTGTTAAACTTTTCTGATTTTTCTTGGCATGTGAGTATTTCTTGGTTCTCTATTGCTTGAAATGGAACTTGCTTGATGGATTTTGCAGTTCTTTTGAAAATAAAACATAAGAATCTCTAAATTAACATTAGGAAGGAGCTTATAGTCTTCAGTGTTTGCATTCATCTCCCGCTGCTCTCATTTTCTCCCACCCATTTTTACAACTATAAATCCCCTTTTATCCCTTTATTGTGTTTCTTTGCTACCTTTCCTTTACTCCCCACTCTCTGTTTGCCTATTCCTTCTCTATCCAGTACTGGCACTTTTTTGTTTTTAAATTTCCTACTAATATATGCATTTAGGAGAAGATATGATAAACTCATTCTCACTGAGCTCCACATCCCAATTACAGAGATTTCTCTTGACATAGAATACACTATGAGATGAAGCTTCCTTTAAACTATATTGTTCCTGAATGTATGATGGCACTAAGTGTTATAAGCAGCAAATTTGGCCTTGGAGCATGAAATGAAGCAGGGCAAAGGCTAACAGAGTTTTGCCAAGAGAACGCACTGGTCACAGCAAACACCCTCTTCCAACAACACAAGAGAAGACTCTACACATGGACATCACCAGATGGTCAACACCGAAATCAGATTGATTATATTCTTTGCAGCCAAAGATGGAGAAGCTCTATACAGTTAGCAAAAACAAGACCAGGAGCTGACTGTGGCTCAGATCATGAACTCCTTATTGCCAAATTCAGACTTAAATTGAAGAAAGTAGGGAAAACCACTAGACCATTCAGATATGACCTAAATCAAATCCTTATGATTATAAAGTGGAAGTGAGAAATAGATTTAAGGTCTAGATCTGATAGAGTGCCTGATGAACTCTGGACGGAGGTTCATGACATTGTACAGGAGACAGGGACCAAGACCATCCCCATGGAAAAGAAAGGCAAAAAAGCAAAATGGCTGTCTGAGGAGGCCTTACAAATAGTTGTGAAAAGGAGAGAAGTGAAAAGTAAAGGAGGAAAGGAAAGATATAAGCATCTGAATGCAGAGGTCCAAAGAATAGCAAGGAGCGATAAGAAAGCCTTCCTCAGTGATCAATGCAAAGAAATAGAGGAAAAAAACAGAATAGGAAAAACAAGAGATCTTTTCAAGAAAATTAGAGATATCAAGGGAACATTTCATGCAAAGATGGGCTTGATAAAGGACAGAAATGGTATGGACCTAACAGAAGCAGAAGATATTAAGAAGAGGTGGCAAGAATACACAGAAGGACTGTACAAAAAAGATCTTCACGATGAAGATAATCACGATGGCGTGATCACTCACCTGGATCCAGACATCTTGGAATGTGAAGTCACGTGGGCCTTAGAGAGCATCACGATGAACAAAGCTAGTGAAGGTGATAGAATTCCAATTGAGCTATTTCAAATCCTGAAAGATGATGCTGTGAAAGTGCTGCACTCAATATGCCAACAAATTTGGAAAACTCAGCAGTGGCCACAGGACTGGAAAAGGTCAGTCTTCATTCCAATCCCAAAGAAAGGCAATGCCAAAGAATGCTCAAACTACTGCACAATTGCACTCATCTCACACGCTAGTAAAGTCATGCTCAAAATTCTCCAAACTAGGCTTCAGCAATATGTGAATCGTGAACTTCCAGATGTTCAAGCAGGTTTCAGAAAAGGCAGAGGCACCAGAGATCAAATTGCCAACATCCGCTGGATCATGGAGAAAGCAAGAGAGTTCCAGAAAAACATCTACTGCTTCATTGACTATGCCAAAGCCTTTGACTGTGTGGATCACAATAAACTGTGGAAAATTCTGAAAGAGATGGGAATACCAGACCACCTGACCTGCCTCTTGAGAAACCTGTGTGCAGGTCAGGAAGCAACAATTAGAACTGGCCATGGAACAACAGACTGGTTCCAAATAGGAAAAGGAGTACTTCAAGGTTGTATATTGTCATCCTGCTTATTTAACTTCTATGCAGAGTACATCATGAGGAACGCTGGGCTGGAAGAAGCACAAGCTGGAATCAGGATTGCAGGGAGAAATATCAATAACCTCAGATATGCAGATGACACCACCCTTATGGCAGAAAGTGAAGAGGAACTCAAAGGCCTCTTGATGAAAGTGAAAGAGGAGAGTGAAAATGTTGGCTTGAAGCTCAACATTCAGAAAACTAAGATCATGGCATCTGGTCCCATCACTTCTTGGGAAATGGATGGGGAAACAGTGGAAACCGTGTCAGACTTTATTTTTTTGGTCTCCAAAATCACTGTGGATGCTGATTGCAGCCATGAAATTAAAAGACACTTACTCCTTGGAAGGAAAGTTATGACCAGCCTAGATAGCATATTAAAAAGTGGAGACATTACTTTGCCAACCAGGGTCCATCTAGTCAAGGCTATGGTTTTTCCAGTGGTCATGTATGGATGTGAGAGTTGGACTGTGAAGAAAGCTGATCGCCGAAGAATTGATGCTTTTGAACTGTGGTGCTGGAGAAGACTCTTGAGAGTCCCTTGGACTGCAAGGAGATCCAACCAGTCCATTCTAGAGGAGATCAATCCTGGGTGTTCATTGGAAGGACTTATGCTAAAGCTGAAACTGCAATACTTTGGCCACCTCATGCGACGAATTGACTCACTGGAAAAGACTCTGATGCTGGGAGCGATTGGGGGTAGGAGTAGACGGGGACGACAGAGAATGAGATGGCTGGATGGCATCACCGACTCGATGGACATGAGTTTGAGTGAACTCCGGGAGTTGGTGATGCACAGGGAGGCCTGGCGTGCTGTGGTTCATGGGGTCGCTGAGTTGGACACGACTGAGCGACTGAACTGAACTGAACTGAAACTTCTTTCTGGACTGTCTTTTATTGTGTTCAGTTCAGTTGAGATCAGTCTCTCAGCCGTTTCCTACTCTTTGCTACCCCATGGACTGCAGCATGCCAGGTTCCCCTGTCCATCACCAACACCCGGAGCCTACTCAAACTCATGTCCATTGAGTCAGTTGATACCATCCAGCCATCTCATCCTCAGTTATCCCCTTCTCTTGCCTTCAATCTTTCCCAGCATCAGGGTCTTTCCAATGAGTCAGTTCTTTGCATCAGGTGCCAAAGCACTGGAGCTTCAGCTTCAGCACCAGTCTTTCCAATGAATATTCAGGACTGATTTCCTTTAGAATTGACTGTTTTGATCTTCCTGCAGTCCAAGAGATTCTCAAGAGTCTTCTCCAACACCCCAGTTCAAATGCATCAATTCTTTGGTGTTCAGCTTCTTTATGGTCCATCTCTCACATCCATACAGAACTACTGGAAAAACCATAGCTTTGACTATATGGACCTTTGTCAGCAAAGTAATGCCTCTGCTTTTAAGTATGTTGTCTAGGTTGGTCATAGGTTTTCTTCCAAGGAGTAAGTGTCTTTTAATTTCATGGCTGCAGTCACATCTGCATGGCTTTGGAGCCCAATATAATAAAGTCTGCCACTGTTTCCATTGTTTCACCATTTATTTGCCATGAAATGATGGAGCTGGATGACATGATCTTAGTTTTTTGAATGTTGAGTTTTAAGCCAGCATTTGTTCTATTAGAAAACATAAACTGATTTTCTGGAATTCTTTCCTAAGTAATTTTAGTTCCTTGTAGGCAAAATGAAACACAATGAAGCAAGATGTAATCAAATATGTACATTTATGTATAGCAGTGACTCCATTCATAATACAATTATTTTTCCCTGCGGTGCCTAGTGTACAATTCTTTCCTATTTTTCCTCTGCTCGTTGTTAAAATAGACAACTTCAAAGGTAAAACCACAAGGAAAATACTAGCAGAAAACAACCAATTTGGGGAATCCAGAGAAGGGAAAGGGACTAGTGAGAAATCTGACATGACTAAAGAAGTATACAAAGGGCATGACAGGCAAGAAACATTGGCTGACCAGCTTGCATAAACTAAATTATAGTGGACAAATAGTAAATTTACCTCTTTATGTACAATATGGAATTGCTGAAAAATTTTGACTGCCATATTTAATGTTAAATAAATACTTAATGAACCAGGCAGTTTAGACTCTACAGACATGGTCCTCAAGTGAAGCGTCTTCAAATTCTTCTCTGTGTTGCAAATTATACAAAATTTGAAGTTTCCTTTTAGAGAATGATTTCTTATTGCATGAGGTCCATAAGCCAACTGTAAAACATGATGCATGAACTCCTAACAGTACACATCAATTGTCATCTTTACATTAGGTCTCCTGCCACAGAAGACCTATAGATCTTGGAAAACTCTCTGTGGAAACCATGGCCCCAAACATTTTAGAGATAAGATCAGAAAGCATGCTTGTTGAAGAAAATTACACGATAGACCTTGAAATAATTTATCAAGTAAGTACCAATGGCACCAGGTATAAGACACAGAGACAGTTTTAGATAATCTGCATGTCTAGATAGGACTAAAAGAAAATATATGGATTCCTAGGTGGCACTAGTGGTAAAAAACCCACCTGCCAATGTAGGAGATGCCAGAGATGCTGGTTTGATCCCTGGGTTGGGAAGATCCCCTGGAGTAGGAAATGCTAACCCATTTCAGTACTCTTTTCTGGAAAATACCTCATGGACAGAGGAGCCTGGTGATCCACAGTCTATGGGGTCACAGTCAGTCAGACATGATTGAGTATGTACACATGCATTCATTAGAAAACATACATTGAGATGGATTTCATCCTGAGGGAGATTTATTGGAGATGGCTGGGATAGATAACAGAAAGGAGGAAGCAAGACTGGGCAGGAATGACACAGATCTGACAAAGTCCTGACCAACTCAGCCAGGATCTCCAGAAAAGAGATTGCCCATTAGAAGAATCTCAATGTAGAGATAAAACCAAGATATATTATGCCACTATGTGACTCAGTGTCTGGGAGCAGCCTCAGAAAGATATGGCCATAATTCAAAAGCTGAGGAGGATCCTAAAGGCACTCACAGCTAGAAGCTGTCATCTAACTGCTCATTTTGCAGTTGCATAATTAACTGTTTCTTGAAAGGAGAGCCAAATGTACACTTCCAGGGATGACACAGTTGACACAGTCTGAGTGTGTGCTATCAAGGAGCCTGGGATAATGTTCATCATGAACATTCATTTGTAATTAAGGCATCCAATCGTAAGAGTTAAGTAAATTTTCAGCATGTGAAACAAAACCCTTATTGTTCCTTTGAATGTAAAAATTGATTTCATGCAGACTTAGTTCAGAGAAATGATATGAAGTAATGCAGACCAATGCTTCAATTTATGGAAAGCAATTGTCTTATGTAGGTTCTTTCTTTTTACTACAGTCCATGAATAGATAGTCAATTAGAAACTTTGACTGCTACATGTCCTGCCCAACAGAGTGCTAAAATTTATGCTAGCAGATATTTTGCCATGCTTTGTGGTGTTCTTTAATTTGTTTTAATGAGGTGGTAGGTACATTTTTCTCTTTATTTTAAATAAAAGGGTGAAAGAGGAGAATGAGAAAGCTGGCTTAATATTCAACATCAAAAAACTGAGATCGTGGCATCCAGTCCTATCATTTCATGGCAAATAGCTGGGGAAAAAGTGGAAATAATGATAGACTTTATTTTCTTGGACTCCAAAATCACTGTGTATGGTGACTGCAGCCATGAAATTCAAAGACATTTGCTTCTTGGAAGAAAAGCTATGCATACCTAAAGAGCATATTAAAAAGCAGAGACATCACTTTGCTGACAAAGGTCCATGTAGTCAAAGCTATGGTTTCTACAGTAGTCATGTACGATGTGAGAGTTGGACCATAAAGAAGACTGAGTGCTAAAGAATTGACGCTTTTGAATTGTGCTGGAGAAGACTCTTAAGAGTCCTTTGTACAGCAATGGGATCAAACTAGTCAATCCCAAAGGAAATCTACCCTGAATATTCATTGGAAGGACTGATGCCAAAGCTGAAGCTCCAGATTTTGGCCACCTGATGCAAAGGGCCCACTCATCGGAAGATACTCTAATGCTGGGAGATTGAGGGCTGGAGGAGAAGGGGGCAACAGAGAATGAAATGCTTGTATGTCATTACTGACTCATGGACATGAATTTGAGCAAACTTTAGGAGATGGTGAAGGACAGGGAAGTCTGATGTGCTGCAGTCCATGGGGTCACAAAGAATTGGACATGACTGAGCAACTGAACAACAACAAAATGTACTTTCTCTTTATTTTAAATAACTTTGAAACATGTGGCAGTTCGCACACCCAATTGCTTAGGGATACAATTTGAATCCCCATGTGCAAACCTACCACTTCTTGAGTAAGATTAGAACTCAAGCCCTACCAAGGCTCTGCCATTTAGACCAGTCAGGCAGCTTCCTTCCTGTGTTATTACTTCCCAGGATGTGCATTGAACCCATAGTGTTCTGAGAGCTGCAGAGAAGTCTTGGGAATCTGAAGTTGTTATAAAGGTTATTTTATGATTAGCAATTTTTTTTTTTTTCTTATTCAGTCTTGTTTGTTCATTTCCTGAAGTCCTGTTCCATACATCTCCACCCCTTGTACGTGCACAGTAAGTCGCTTCAGTCATGTCCAAATCTTTGTGATCCTATGGACTATAGCCTGCCGAGCTCCTCTTTCCTTGGAATTCTCCAGGCAATAATCCTGAAGTAGGTTGCCATACCCACCTCCAGTGGATCTTTCAGACCCAGGGATCGTACCTGCAGCTCCTGCATGTGGGTTATTAACCAAGAGCCACCTGGGAAGCCCCCCAACCCCTTATATCTTTGTCTAGTTACTGGTAACATCACTTTGTTTAGCACACATTGGATTAGTATTAACATTATTTAAACCTGAAAAAGAATACATATACTCAAGGGCAAAATATTGCATTTGTGTAAGTAAATATATTTGGAGAAAAAAAGAAAAGAATTAAATGCCCACACATTGAGCAAAAATACTATTTGTAGAGGGTAGATTTTTGTGTGAGCCCTGAGTCATGCTGCAGACCTAAATGAGCTCATGTTTGAATTGGGATGGAACATGAAGATTCATAGAAAATGGCTTAACAACTAAAGGATGTGGCAAAGGCTGACGGAATTAAGTGGAATTGTCACAAAATTTTTTTTTTTCTTTATGTTGGTAACTTTGTTCTCTGAAGGGAGATTCATCACACTGGCTCTCCCAGTTGGGGATGAGTTGAGGTCAGTCAAAAGATTTATTACCTGTATTCTTATTTACTTATTTATTTTTGGCTGTGCTGGGTCTTTGTCGCTGTGTGGGCTGTCTCTAATTGTGGCAAGCAGGGGCTAGGTAAGGGCTCATTGCAGTGACTTCTTTTGTTGCGGAGCATTCAGGCTTCAGTAGTTGCAGCACATGAACTCAATAGTTGTGACTACAGGGCTCTAGAGCACAGGCTTAATAGTTGTGGCACATATGCTCAGTCGCTCTATGGCTTGTGGGATCTTCCAGGACCAAGGATCAAATCCATGTCTTCTGCATTGGCAGGCAGATTCTTTACCATTGAGCCACAGGGAAATCCCTGTTACTTTTGTTCTCAAAGAATGAAAATAATAGATAAATACACATTAACCATATGGAAATTTATTATTATTTTTTTTGCAAGCTTACCAGGGAGTGTATATCTAAACTAACTAATCACTCATGTGTTTTCCTTTCATTCTCTCACTGTATCAGCTACATGTGTTGGATGATCTATGAAAGTGATATTAACAAAGTAGATGAGTTGAACATTTGTTTGCACTTTCAGGAGAAGACTAGTTAAACACCCACACCTGGGCCTGATCTTCTAACACTTTAAAGTGAATCTACCAAACTTAGGGTCAGATACTGAACAAAGCGTACATGATACTTTATAGAAAACATGCATTCCTGAGAATTTGGCTTCAGGTGGACAATTAAATATCCTAGTTTGTCTGGTCAGTCTCAATTTATTCCCTTTGTTTAATGGCTCCTTCTTTCACTCTCAAAAGTGTCTTAGTCTGCATAATAAATTTTACTGTCACTTTGGTTATACAAGCAGCTACATGTTTCCTTTGCCTGTAGTTGTAGGATATTTGCTTTTCCATAGATGTAGTATACTCCATGACATGCTAAAAATCATATCATGTCTCAGAGTTCAGAAACTACTTTTTGTTTACTTTGTGGTGGTTGTTTATGCCCATAAAGCTTCACATCTGGTTGGTGCTCAAAAAAGTGAACTGAATTGAAGGCTATAAGTGAGTGAAGTCACTCAGTCGTGTCCGACTCTTTGCGACCCCATGGACTGTAGCCTACCAGGCTCCTCCCTCCATGGGATTCTCCAGGCAACAGTACTGGAGTGGGTTGACAGTAACAAAATTGAAAAATAAATTTGAAGGAAAAATACATTCCTGTTGAAGCATTAAGAATAGCAGCAATAATGGGTCAAAGGGTAACTGGAATCTATGGAAACGTGACAAAGGTTGTCTGATAAGATTCAATGTTCAGATATGTTTATAGCCTATTGTTTGAACCTTTCCCTTGGTTCTGAAATTAAATCTTAATTCCAAATGAAAGCTCCTTTACAAAACCCTTTATCTCCTCAAAATGGCCAGATAAGCCTCTCAGTTCAGTTTAGTCACTCAGTTGTGTCTGACTCAGCATGACAGTCTTCCCAGTACATCACTGTCTCCTGGAACATGCTCATACTCATGTCCATCAGGTCGGTGATGCCATCTAACCGTCTCATCCACTGTCCTCCCCCTCTCCTCCTGCCATCAATCTTTCCTAGCATTAGGGTCCTTTCCAGTGAATCAGTTCTTAGCAACAGGTACCAAAGCACTGGAACTTCAGCTTCAGCATCACTCCTTCCAATGAATATTCAGGACTGATTTCCTTTAGGATCGACTGGTTTGATCTTGCATTCCAAGGGACTCTCAAGAGTCTTCTCCAATACCACAATTCGAAAGCATCAGTTCTTTGGTGCTAAGCTTTCTGTATAGTCCAACTCTCACATTCCATACATGACTACTGGAAAAACTATAGCTTTAACTAGACAGACCTTTGACAGTAATGTCTCTGTTTTTCAATATGCTGTCTAGGTTTGTCATAGCTTTTCTTCACATACTGTTGAAGCCTAGCTTGGAGAATTTTCAGCATTACTTTGCTAGAGTGTGAGATGATAACAATTGTGTGGTAGTTTTAACATTCTTAGTATTGCCTTTCTTTGGGATTGGAATGAAAACTGACCTTTTCCAGTCCTGTGGCCACTACTGAGTTTTCCAAATTTGTTGGCATATTGAGTGCAGCACTTTTACAGCATCATCTTTTCACTTCAGTTCAGCTCAGTTCAGTTGCTTAGTCGTGTCTGACTCTTTGCGACCCCATGAATCACAGCACGCCAGGCCTCCCTGTCCATCACCAACTCCCGGAGTTCACTCAAACTCACGTCCATCGAGTTGGTGATGCCATCCAGCCATCTCATTCTCTGTCGTCCCCTTCTCCTCCTGCCCCAATCCCTCCCAGCATCCGAGTCTTTTCCAGTGAGTCAACTCTTCGCATGAGGTAGCCAAAATACTGGAGTTTCAGCTTCAGCATCAGTCCTTTCAATGAACACCCAGGACTCATCTCCTTTAGAATGGACTATTTCTCTATTTTTAAGAAAAAAAAATTATTTATTTTTAATTGGAGGATAATTGCTTTACAATATTGTGTTGGTTTCTGCCATACATCGACATGAATCATCCATAGGTACATATATGCCCCTCTCTCTTGAACATCCCTCCCTCATCCCTCCCTGTCCCACCCCTCTATGTTTTCACAGAGCACTGGTTTGCGCTCCCTGCATCATTAGCTATTTTACATATGGTAATATATACAGTCCTACTCTCTCAATTCATCCCACATTCTCCTTTACCACTGTGTCTACAAGTCTGTTCTCTATGATTCTCATCTGATGAAAGTTCTCAGTGTCCACTGCTATGGCAGTCATAGGTAAGTTTCAAAGCTTGTAATTTCTTCAACTTTTGTTACTGGTTAAAATTCCAAGGAAATCCTGATTTGGAAATCCTTACCTCCCTCTGTATCCACATTCTTTTTTAGAAACGGGAGTAAAAAACTGAAAAAAAACAAAAACTGTCCTCAGATTTAAAAATATCCTTATGCTATGAAAATTTGAGAAATATTCTTTGCGGATTGTGACTAGTCCCAGAACTATACCTTCTCCACTATGAACTTGAAAACCCTTAGGCTACAACTAATGCATCACTACTTAATACCAATTGTACCAATTGGTACTTAATACCAATTGTTTAATCAAATATTATTTTGTGACCCTAGTCTTGCAGCCTCTGTATCCTTCTGATATTGCCCCATATCCTCTAAGAATTAAAACAGGAGACTATTCCTGGGACAAAATTGAACTTTGACTAATTTTCCTCTATCTGTTTTATAAAATCCTTAGTCTTCTTCCTCTGTCAAATGTTCATGTTGGAATTGTATTCAATATCCCAAAATTTGAACAAAGACTCTGGCTTTCACTGATTTTTTCTCTACCCATAACCCACTATTGTACTAACTCCGTGTCTTTGCCCATTCCTTCTTGTGTCCAGTTTCAAAATATTCCTTACATCCCTGGTTGCATTGTTAGTGGATAAAAGGTGCCTTCTTGAACACTTCCTGGGATTTTATTGTTTAATATTTAAGTCCCCAGAGTGAGAAAGTTATATTTCCAGATTATGGAGTTCCCCTAAATTGTGTAGGTCATCAACTGGGACCTGGCTATGATTTGACATAATAGCATACACTAAGGAGTCTTTTGTGACAATTCACTCCTCAAGCTGACTTAAAGCCAGTGGAACTTAGAACTAACTGTTGATTTCACAGCTAAGTGATTAATGGAGAAAATGGTTTGTTGGTTTCTTCTAGAGGCACTTTAAACAGCTACAAACTTGTTGTTGTTTAGTCACTCAATCGTGTCTGACTCTTTGCAACCCCATGGAATGTCTGTGGAATTCTCCAGGCAAGAATACTGGAGTGGGTTGCTATTTTCTTCTCTAGGGAATATTCTTGACCCAGGAATATTCCTGAGATCAAACCCAGGTCTCCTGCATTGGAATCAGATGCTTTACCATCTAAGCCACTAAGGAAGCTCCTACAAGCTTGTGGTTTCTACAAATTTAGTTTTGTGTGAGAAAAATCAAGTACAAAAATATAATGGCATAGTTTAGAGATGATAAAATAATTCAAAGAATGTTCTCTTATGCAACATCTGTATGTTCTGTTGTCTGATATTCTTTTGAAGGAGAATGTCGAAAACCCATAGCATTCTGTTATACTCATTTGTCATATGCATGCATATGAGGAGGAAAATTAGACTTATTATTTTAGATTGTTTTAACCACTGACTCAGAACAGCTTGGAGGGAGGACCCCTGAGTTTTTGCATTAGCTTCATTAATAGTGTTCTGGACTTTCATATTTTATCATAGAACAGAGTTTGGATCTGTTGCAGAATTTCATTTACCAAATGGAACACAAAGTACTGGGGGCAGGATTCCAGAAATTGGGAAGGATCTGGCAAGATCAATTCAGGGATGCAGGTGTTGCTGGGGCATTAAACAGGTTGTTGGACGAGGAATTTAGAAAGCAGACCAAAATGAAATAGAAACCCAGCTACATGAGCTAGAAGCAGATGGAGAGAGATTCAGGTTCAACAATTGGATTAGGAAATGCCAATGGAGGAATCTGGAATTTTAACAAGAACATTATTTTGGGGATGTTGTGAATGGAATAGAGGAGACTATATTGAAAAAAAACTGAAAAGGGGGAAAAATGGGGAAGAAAGCCACAATGACTTCATCCTTCTAGATTATATAACTAACTTATACAGACAGCTTGGGTGTTAGGGACTTTGCTAAGAACTTTACATCTGTCACCATGTTGATTTGTCTAATCTACCTGGGTAGGTATGTGTGCCCTGCATCCCTCACAACTCCATGCAAGTCCCTCCCCAGTCTGTGGGCACAAAGAGAATGACCTTCCTCATAGATGGGGACTCATTCCTCCAATAAGCTTATAGGAGTCACCATGCTCCCCTGCTTGAGACTCCTAACAGGATTTCAAAGTCCATTTCTAAGAGAATAAAACATAGTTCATTTTTAAAGTAGACATTAAAAATTTTAAACAACTGTACATACATTAATTTTGTCATCTTAAATTCTATGTAGAGTACATCATGTAAAATGACAAGCTGGATAAATAAAAAGCTGAAATTAAGATTGCTGGGAGAAATATCAATCTTAGATATGCATTCAGTATCGTGTGAAACACTAGCAATCTCTCAAGAAAATTAGAGATAACAAGGGACTATTTCACGCAAACATGGGCTAGATAAAGGACAGAAATGGTATGCACATAACAGAAGCAGAAAATACTAAGAAGAAGTGCTCAAGAATGAACAGAAGAACTGTACAAAAAAGCCTTAATGACTCGGATAACTGTAATGGTGTGATCACTCACCTAGAGCCAGACATCCTGGAGTGTGAAGTCAAGTGGGCCTTAGGAAGCATCACTACAAACAAAGCTAGTGGATGTAATGTAATTGCAGCTGAGCTATTTCAAATCCTAAAAGATGATGCTGTGAAAGTGCTGCACTCATTATGCTAACAATTTTGGAAAACTCAGCGATGGCCACAGGAATGGAAAAGTTCAGTATTTATTACAAATCCAGGGGAAGAAAAAGAAAGTGAAAGTCACTCAGTCATGTCTGACTCTTTTTGACCCCATGGACTATACAGTCCATGGAATTCTCTAGGCCAGAATACTGGAGAAGGTAGCCTTTCCCTTCTCTAGGGGATCATCCCAAACCAGGGATCAAATCCAGATCTCCTGCTTTGCAGGTGGATCCTTTACCAGCTGAGCCACAAGGGAAGCCCAAGGAAGTGCAATACCAAAGAACGTTCAAACAACTGCACAATTACACTCATTTCACATGCTAGCAATGTAACGCTCCAAATCCTTCAAGCTAGGCTTCAACAATACGTGAGAACTTGCAGATACACAAGCTGGATTTAGACAAGGCAGAAGAATCAGAGATCAAATTGCTAACATCTAATGGATCAGAGAAAAAGCAAGAGAATTCCAGAAAAAAACATCCACTTCTGCTTCACTGACTATGCCAAAGCTTTTGACTGTGTGGATCACAACAAACTGTGGAAAATTCTCAAAGGGATGGGAATACCAGACCATCTTACCTCCCTCCTGAGAAACCCGTATGCTGGTCAAGAAGCAACAGTTAGAACTGAACATGAAACAATGGACTGGTTAAAAATTGGGAAAGGGGTACATCAAGACTGTATATTGTCACCCTGCTTATTTAACTTATATTCAGAGTACATCATGCAAAATGTCAGTCTGGATGAAGCACGAACTGGAATTAAGACTGCCATAACCTCAGATATGCAGATGACACTACCCTAAAGGCAGAAAGTGAAGAGGAACTGAAAAGCCTCTTGATGAAAGTCAAAGAGGAGGGTGAAAAAGCTGGCTTAAAACTCAACATTCAAAAAACAAAGATTATGTCATCCGGTCCCATGACTTCATGGCAGATAGATGGGGAAACAATGGAAACAGTGACAGATTTTATTTTATTGGTCTCCAAAATACTGGATTTAGAGTGATGAACTGTAGCCATGAAATTGAAGGACACTTGCTTCTTGGAAGAAAAGCTATGACAAACCTAGACAGCATATTAAAAACCAGAGACATCACTTGCTGACAAGGGTCCATATAGTTCAAGCTATGGTTTTTACAGTTTTCAAGTACAGATGTGAAAATTTTACCATAAAGAAGACTGAGGGCCAAAGAATTGATGCTTTTGAACTATGGTGCTGGAGAAGTTTCTTGAGAGTCACTTCGACTGCGTGGAGATCAAACCAGACAATCCTAAAGGAAATCTACACTGAGTATTCATTGGAAGGAATGACAAAGGGGGTGAGAAAGGATGAAATCATTGGATGGCATCACTGACTTAATGGACATGAGTTTGAGCAAACTCCAGGAGATAGTGAAGGACATGGAAGCCTGGTGTCCTGAAGTCCTTGGGATCACAGAGTCTGACAGGACTTAGAGACTGAACAACAAAACCAGCAGCGACATATATTAATGAGTTATGCTCCAGTGGTGGGTGGTTCAAAACCCAGAATCTAGTAATAGAATATCTGGGCTTAAATCCTAGTTTTCATTTTCTAGCCATTGGTCTTTACCTAGTTAACTACCTTTCACTGAGTTCTTATATGTGTAAAGTATCTAAAATAGTATATACTGAGCTCTTAATAAGTTATAGCTATTATTTTATAGGTTTTGTATTCAAGGCAGAGCATTTAACTTAACCAGATTAATAAGCTGGATATTTTCCTTACTCCCTACTTTATATCATTTTGACCTATGTAATATTTCTTCTCAATGTGCTACACAAGTCACAGGAAAATTCAAAGACTGTTTGTTAGCATTTTAAGAGCTCTGTGCTAACTACATTCAGAGTTTAGAGTTTGGGTATCTGAAATATAAAGAGGGGCTAAATTAAGGGAGATGAGATGGCACAGAGGAGCTGAAAAAGTGTTAAGTAGTGCCTGGCTTACTCCATTTCACTTACATTGTTACTGCCAGAGAAGACCAATCCACCGCCTGGCTCAGATCAGTACCCTCTACTTGAGTGCTATTTGTTTTGTGAGAGTTGTATCTTAAAGGTGTGTTGATGGCCTTTAATAACTCTAGTTATAATGATCCACCTTTTCTATAATTAGCCATTAATTTCCTTAAGTGGTTAGGCAAAGTATTCAAATACTTAGGGAAAAAAAATTGAAACTTTAAATGCTTTCAGCAGTCAGGCAAATAACATAATTAGAAAAGAAAAGAAACAGTAGAAAGTCAGAAAGTTGTGGTGGTCTCCACTGGTGTAAATGAACAAGCCACCATGTGACTCCAGATAGCTCTCCCATTTGGAAATGAGAGAGTGGGATTCTGATATTCAGAAGTATCCAGAAATCTTTACTTCTATATGAAAGTCTCTGATTTTATTAAATATTTGACAAAATTAAAAATGCTTCATAAGGCAATCGAAACATATAAAATGGTTTTTGCTTATTACTACAAGTCTGGGGACCTGGCAGAGTGTCTCAAAGCATAACATCTATAATTGCTAAATTTTCTTCCTCAGTTCCAATTGATTCCCTGAAAGAGAGCTCTAATTTGACTTGTTAATTGATAACCTAGTTGACTCTTTCAACAAATACATATTAAGTACCTAATTATGTATCGGTCATTCTTAAAGGTGCCACTGATACAACAGAGAACAGAACAAAGTCTCTGCTCATGGAGCCACCATTCTATTTTTGTATGTCATATTCTCTCTCTCTCTCGTATATATATATATACATATATACACACATATATGTGTGTGTGTGTGTAGAATACATTCTACATATATTCTGTCTTTTACTATTAGAGAAAGACAGAGGAAAACAAGCATATAAGTAACAAGTTATTTTTTTTTCTTGGAGAAAAATGAAACAGAATAAGGAGATAGGAAATGCCAGAGATGATATGGATAGGGGCATTATTATAACAGATAAAGAAAGCTTCAGGGATAAAATGAAATTTGAACAGAAACCAGGATAAAATAAGGAAGCAATCAATGGGAATTCTAGAGGAAGAGAACCCTAAACAAAGGGAAAAGTACACAGGCTGATTTCTTATTCAAGGGACAGTAAGACCAGTTGGTTGGGTTCACAGTGTCCAGTGACATAGACTGTTAGGAATGGCTTGTGTTTTAGTAGTGCCTTGCTTGTTCTTTGGCTCATATTGGAAATTAGGAAAGATTTTGGATGATAAATATTGATGCCACAGTGTCAAAACTCCACACTGTGACCTTCATCAATCTTTTTATCAAGTTTATATGAGATTTACATTTTTTAAAAAAGATAGTACACTAGCAAACAGATGGTTTATGGGTAACTTTCCTCAATTGAATCCTCCTTGAGTATAAAACATGATGGCATTATACCACCCATAAGTTGTATTTTAATAGTACTGGGTTTTCATGCTTCAAGCCATTAACATAATAATATAATAATGACGATGATAACCATTTTGTCTAAGAAGGAATATCCAGAAGCTATATTTCCTGTAAGTAAGATCTGCAGTGGTTCATCAAGCTTCTCAAAAGCAATCTTTCCTCCATGAACCTTGCACCATAAGTCTTGAGGCAAAGGAGCTGGCTGAGCAAGTCCGCCCTCTATCTATGGCTGTTGTTCTCATGTTCATCTAAGCACTGATCTTGTTACCCTTAGTATTATTCTCAGTCAAGATGAAATCATCTTTTTTCCTCTAAGAAGAGCCTATTCCTTTTGTTATATGTGGCTTTTTACATAACTGAGAAGTACTAATTGTTTATTCATGGATAACCAACTCTCTGAATTTCAAGACCTTCAGAGTAGAATCTGATTATCCAAATTTAAAACATACTAGAGCTTAAAAAATGGCAACCCACTCCAGTGTTCTTGCCTGGAGAATCCCAGGGACGGGGGAGCCTGGTGGGCTTCCGTCTATGGGGTCACACAGAGTCGGACACGACTGAAGTGACTCAGCAGCAGCAGCAGCAGAGCTTAAAATGTTAAAACCATAAGTCCCAAGACTTCAAATATGTATAGTTAAATCCTACACTTAATGCTTGTAAAGAAAATAGTTTATATTTTAAACTGTGTGTTTACAAAAACGTATGATGTCTCTCTGCCTTAAATGATGTATCAGTTGAAAATACAATTATATAAAAGCTCAGTGTGTTGTATGGGGCAGACAGTTATGGACAGCTGGAAATGATGCTTGCCTGCAGGTCTAAAAAACCCCAATGGAATCAACTGTTCTTCCATAAACCCTTCAGAAAAACATTTTGTAGGAAAGGAAAATCTAACCCTCAGTTCAGTTCAGTTCAGTTCAGTTGCTCAGTCGTGTCCGACTCTTAGCGACCCCATGAACCACAGCACGCCAGGCCTCCCTGTCCATCACCAACTCCCGGAGTTCACTCAAACTCATGTCCATCGAGTCGGTGATGCCATCCAGCCACCTCATTCTCTGTCATCTCCGTCTCCTCCTACCCCCAATCGCTCCCAGCATCAGAGTCTTTTCCAGTGAGTCAACTCGTCGAATGAGTTGGCCTAAGTATTGGAGTTTCAGCTTTAGCATAAGTCCTTCCAATGAACACCCAGGATTGATCTCCTCTAGAATGGACTGGTTGGATCTCCTTGCAGTCCAAGGGACTCTCAAGAGTCTTCTCCAGCACCACAGTTCAAAAACATCAATTCTTCTGCGATCAGCTTTCTTCACAGTCCAACTCTCACATCCATAACCTAGTGATAGGCAAAAGAAGAAGAATCATATATGATGTTGGAGAGGGGTTAATAATTTGATGAATCAGAGAGAAATGACATATTTTAGGCAATCCTTTCAGAGATCTCACTAGTAAGGTCTTAACAAAATTATTATTATTTTTGCTTCTATTATTATTTGATCCAAATTCTTTATTGTATACTTAGGCTGAAATGGCATGGGCCATCATATATCATAGGTATAAGTGATTTGGAAAGTAAGGGGACCTGTGCTATAATAAAAAATAAGGGCACTTTGATATTTGGAGAGAACATTGTAGGCAAAACTGAGGTAATAATTTAAAAATCTTTTTACTCAGTCAGTCTCTGATGCAGGTAACAGAAAGAATTTGAGGAAAAATTGCTTTTATAGAGTGGACAATACTTCAGTCAAGTGGAGGAAACTGGTGCCATGAAAATTATTGATATATTCTTCCGATAGTTACTCAGTATTACTTAACTTATTAATTTGTTATCCAAATTTCTGAGGGTGTCTATGGAATACATATTCCTGCAGTTTTGAAAGAAGGAGGCAAAACTACGTCAATGGGAAAGCAGATTCAGCTTTGACTAGAAGGCAGGTAGAGTGTGTAGAGCACACATACTGTAGAGGTATGGAAGAAACTCTGCACTGAACTCACTGGAAAGCTTAAGTCCTGGGAAAGAGAAAGGAGTGAGTGGAGAGGCATGACATGTAGAACATTTTACAAATATTAAAATGTTAAAACTGTTATCTAGAAAGATGAGGATATTTGCCATGATCACACAGCTGGTAATGGCAATGTTGGAAGATATACACCCATGTATAGGTAAGTGATTTTCTTCAGGAAGAGATTTTTGTCCCCAGGGGTGATTTGGAACAGCTGGAAACAATTTTCAATTGATTATCACACCTTTGGGATGTGCAACTAGCTTCTAGAGGATAGAAGGAAGGAATGCTGATAAACATAACAATAAACAGAATGATCTTCCACAATGAACAATTATCTAGTTCTAATTATCAATAGTCCCAAGGTGGAGAAATGCTTTTTAAGATAGGGACAGAATCAGAGGAAACAGAAAGAGCAGGAAGAATGGAAAGCTGGTGTGGACCACACAGGGATAATATGCTCTTTACTCACTTACTTCTGATATAAAACCAATCCTCCCCTACATACATTTCATTCTGGGGCAGCGTTTCAATGGGAAATGACCTTGTGAATAATGTTTTAAATCTAGTTTCCTAGTGCCATCCATTAAAAAAAAAAAGCAAGTTATTTCTCCTCAAATTGAATGTGTCCTTCATTTAGAACTTGCCAGAATTCAGTTCAGTTCAGTTCAGTTGCTCAGTCTTGTCCGACTCTTTGCGACCCCATGGACTTCATCATGCCAGGCCTCTCTGTCCATCACCAACTCCCGGAGTTTTCTCAAACTCATGCCCATTGAGTCAGTGATGGCATCCAACCATCTCATTTTCTGTCATCCCCTTCTCCTTCCAACTTTAATGTTTCCCAGTATCAGTGTTTTTTCCAATGAGTCAGTTATTTGCATCAGGTGGCCATAATATTGTAGTTTCCGCTTCAGCATCAGTCCTTCCAATGAATATTCAGGACTGATTTCCTTTAGGATGGACTGGTTGGATCTCCTTGCAGTCCAAGGGACTCTCCAGAGTCTTCTCCAACACCACAGTTCAAAATCATCAATTCTTCACCGCTCAGCTTTCTTTACAGTCCAGCTCTCACATCCATACGTGAATACGGAAAAAGCATATCTTTGACTAGACAGACCTTTGTTGGCAAAGTAATGTCTCTGCTTTTTAATATTCTATCTAGGTTGGTCATAACTTTCCTTCCAAGGAGTAAGTGGCTTTTAATTTCATGTCTGCTGTCATCATCTGCAGTGATTTTGGAGCCCCAAAAATAAAGTCAATCACTGTTTCCCCATCTATTTGCCATGAAGTGATGGGACCAGATGCCATGATCTTAGTTTTCTGAATGTTGAGTTTTAAATCAACTTTTTCCACTTTCTTCTTTCACTTTCATCAAGAGGCTCTTTAGTTCCTCTTCACTTTCTGCCATAAGGGTGGTGTCATCTGCATATCTGAGGTTATTGATATTTCTCCTGGCAATCTTGATTCCAGCTTGTGCTTCTTCCAGCCCAGCGTTCCTCATGATGTACTCTGCGTATAAGTTAAATAAGCAGGGTGACAATACACAGCCTTGATGTAGTCCTTTCCCTGTTTGGAACCAGTCTGTTGTTCCATGTCCAGTTCTAACTATTCCTGATCTGAATACAGATATCTCAAGAGGCAGGTCAGGTAGTCTGGTATTCCCTTCTCTTTAATAATATTCCACAGTTTGTTGTGATTGCCAGAATTGAGTAATATCAAAGTAATCTTCAGTCTCATCTCCCTTTCTCCTAGGAACAGTATCTGGCCCACGGCAGATGAAAGCTGACCATTGTCCCATGTCAGTGCTATGTCAGGGTGTGGATAATATCAAGAAATTGGCAAGATGGAGGATGGGAGCATAAGTTCAGAAGCCTGTATAATCCATAGAGCATCAGATCCACCTTGTCTGCACAGAAGGACAACACTTGTGCCAGCTGTTTCCAGCATCAGCGTGAATTGAATTGACCTTATCAATTCAGTTAGGCTCCTCTGGAGGAGGAGTCACAGAAGCCTGATATGAAATAATAACTGTATACTTTTATCAAGAGTGTCAAGTAGACATTCATGGTCATGGCTATCCACACAAAAGTAAACCAATGATGCTTTCAAATTGTAGTACTAGAAATCACATACACTTATAATACAAAGATATAATTTTCATATAAGATTCAAACTGCCACCACTTTACAAAGTTACTCCACTTTGTGTAGATATATAAGTCTTCTAAAGAAGTGCCATTTTTTTTTTTTTTAGACTTAAGCCAACATAAAAGGAATCTCTGATAGGGAATATCTACCAATATAACAATTTTTAAATTTTTTATCTTACAAGTCAAACTACCACCAAACCTGAAAGTTTTGAAAGCTCCAAAATATACAGCAAGGAAGCTGTATAGTGAATATGGATATTAAAAAAAATAGACTGAAACTTTAGTTTTCAGTAACTAAACAAACATGTGAAATTAACCCCACATTGCAACAGGATTTAATTTTTTTCTGAAAGTTGAAGAGTCTGCTTTATTCTGGCTCTGTCTTCTCCCTTCCTTTGGCACCCAGGGTTCTTCCCCACTGCCATGCAGCAGCCTTGGGTAGGGAGAACTTTTACTGCTCTAAATTGTATTTACTTCTCTGAATTCCTGAGCCTTGATACTAGGTTCTCTGTGGGAGCTCGATAAATATTCATTGATGGGGATGGTAATGAATACTAGATTTTTTTGGCTCCCTGCTTTCTGACTTTAATCCAGCCATTTCCTTCTCTCTTCCCTGGGGGAACTGGCAATCTGTTTAAAGCATGTTTGCACTTTGGAATCAGGAGGAGAAGCCAGCATAATTATTAGCTCCCCATGATTCCCAAACTGTCAGTTAATTCTCAGGTCTTGCCATTTTCTCTACTATACACACTGAGCTAAGGTTACATATAAGTGAATTAGGTATCACCTTGAAAGATTTATTGCAGACATGAAAAGATGGCTAGGAAGATTCCTTTATCTCTAAAAATAGTTTGCTCCTAGACACACCAGTCTATGGTGGCTAAGAATTTTTCCTTTTTTAATTAACTGCCCATTCTCTGGACTATAAATTGTCCTGTTTTAAAAAGCTAATTAAAAAGCAAATATAAGAAGCCAATCTGAGAGGCTACATGCTGTATCATTCCAACTATATAGCATTCAGGAAAAGGCAAAAATATGGAGACAGTAAAAAGATCAGTGTTTGCTAGTGGTTGTGTGTATGTCTGTGTGTAGAGTGGGAGGGTATGACTAGGGAGAGAATGGAAGATATTGACTGGAGTGAAAATAGTCTGTATGATATCCTAATGATGGATATACCTCATTACAGTTCAGTTCAGTTGCTCAGTTGTGTCCGACTCTTTGCGACCCCATGGACTGCAACATGCCAGGCTACCTGTCCATCACCAACTCCTGGAGCTTACTCAAACTCATGTCCATCAAGTTGGTGATGCATCTAACCATCTCATCCTCTGTTGTCCCCTCTCCTCCTGACTTCAGTCTTTCCCAGCATCAGGGTCTTTTCAAATGAGTCAGTTTTTTGCATCAGGTGGCCAAAGTATTGGAGTTTCAGCTTCAGCACCAATTCCTCCAATGAATTTTCAGGACTGATTTCCTTTACGATGTACTGGTTGGTTCTCCTTGCAGTCCAAGGGACTCTCCAGAGTCTTCTCCAAGACCACAGTTCAAAAGCATCAATTCTTCAGCACTCAATACATGACTACATCCATACATGACTACTGGAAAAACCATAGCTTTGATTAGATGGAACTTTGCTGGAAAAGTAATAACTCTGCTTTTTAATATGCTGTCTAGGTTGGTTATAACTTTTCTTCCAAGGAGCAAACATCTTTTAATTCCATGGCTGAAGTCAACATCTGCAGTGATTTTGGAGTCCCCCAAAATAAAGTCTGTCACTTTTTCCACTGTTTCCCCATCTATTTGCCATGAAGTGATGGGACCAGATGCCATGATCTCAGTTTTCTGAATGTTGAGTTTTAAGCCAAGTTTTTCACTCCCTTCTTTAACTTTCATCAAGAGGCTCTTTAGTTCTTCTTCACTTTGCCATAAAGGTGGTGTCATCTTCATATCTGAGGTTATTGATATTTCTCCTGGCAATCTTGATTCCAGCTTGTGCTTCATCCAGTCCAGCATTGCTTCATCCAGTCAAGCATACCTCATTACATATTTCTCCAAATCCATGGAATATGCAGCACTAAGAGTGAATCTAGTGTGAACTATGGGCTTTGGGTGATTATGTGTCAATATAGGTTGACCAGTATTAATGATGTCACACTCTGGTAGAGGATGTTGATCATGCAGGAAGCACCTACTGCCCCCATGTACATGTGTGGGGGCAGGAAATATATGAGAAATCATTTTATTTAATTAATGTATTTAGATGTCTTCCTTTCAATTTACTGTGAACCTAAAGCTGCTCTAAAACCACAAAGTCTTAAGTAAAAAAAAAAAAAAACCAGAAAGAAAGTAAAAGCTATTTCATGTAACTTTCAGTGTGGTGGGGAAATAGTATGGAGAAAGGACTTGGCTCTGGTCTTAGCTCTGCCAAAAACTAGCTATGCAACTTCAAAAATTCATTTAATCACTTTGGGACTTAGTTTACTTACCTATAGGGTGATGGGGCTTGAAAGTGTATGTCTAGGTTTTCTTTGATCTCAGGCTAATTTTCAAAAAGTAAAAAAAATGACTTCTATGTAGGTAAAAAGGATGTTAATAATAATAAAGATATTATTTAGCTTATTATTTAAATGAGTTAAATAGGTAAGATGTTTCAACCAATTTAAAGAAGAATCAAAAGGAGATACATTTATACATATATCTAGAAAAATGAAATCAATGTAAAAATTGAGGTCAAACTAGCTCTTCCCACCTAAGTCAGTTGAACTTTTGCTGCAAAAAAAATTAACATCAGTGTGCAGAAGCTATTTTCCATTGCTATCAGCTATCCATAAATTGGAGACTTATAAAATAGCTCTGATAAAATCAAAACCAGAAAATGAAATGATGTGTTCTAGATAATGCATGGTTTTCCATCAAAGCACAGATTTTCCCCTATATTACAAATCAAGCACCAAGTACAATGTATGGTCAAAGCAGGTACTCAAGATTTGTGAACCATTAATATTTCTCCATAAATAGTGATTTCTCCATGGCTTCAGCATCCAAGTCTGTTGCCCAATATTTGGGACATTTGGAAAGCAATTTGTTCTCGGTTCTCAAGCCTGGTATCGACTGAATGATACCAAACATTTTACATATACATGAACTTTCTGTCAGATTGCATTTCTCTGATCCTGGAAGGAACAGTCTTTTTGTCTATTTTTTCTGCTCTCCTCCTTTGAAGCAGAATGTCAAGCTATTGAAGACAACATGGATACTTTAAATGAGAGGACTTACCTGTATCTGGCATCAGTGATAATCAGACTGTGGATCCATTTCTGCTATGACTAACTTTTCATGAGGGACATGCTCAGATACTGCAGGTTAAATAACATGTCTCTGTCTTAAACTTTACCTTCTCTTTCTTGACAATTCACTTTGATACATTTTCTTCTATGTTTACCATTTACTCTAATGAGGTTTGTTTTCCTCTCATTTTTCCTTCTTGCTTAATTTCAGTGATTCCAACAGAAAGTTAACACTTGAACACAGATCGTAGTCTAGATCTGCGCTGTTCTTTCCATTATTTGTTAAAAAATTCTAAGACAAGCAGATATGACTTTATGATAAAATGTTTCGAGTTTGGCAAAATCAGGGGTGCACGTGGGGTTTGTTAGTGCTCTTTTGGAAGGCATCTCCATAATTAGATGCTCTTCCTGCTTCTGATGATGATTTTCAAAAAATCAATGATAAAATTGGCCTCTGGGTTGAAAGTGCTAACATTACATTTTATACTAAGATGAGTGATTGTTTTTAATAGTACTTGCTTGTATGGATAAAAGGTCCTTATCAATATTTGTTTTCTAGGCTCTAATTCATGTTAAGATCTTATTTTTCTATAGAAATGAAGGTGAGGAATTTTCTTCTTCTTAGTTCATTTCTAATTTAGTTTTCAGACCAGAGTTGGCTGGGATACTCATTTTTCATCCTATGAGAGAATATTGGCAACACAGTTGTGCTTCAGGAAGAATTTTACTGGACTGGAACCCCAAGTCATTTAACCTGAATTGATAACATTGGCAAATCCTCATATCCTCATCTCATGGGTGTATTTGTGTGTTTGGTCACAATATAACTTCAATAATTGCGGTTTCCTTCTGCAGTGAAGAGTCTATTAAATTAAAGAATATCACAAGGAAGGCCAATTTAAGTAAATTCGCACTAATGTAGAAATTAGTTCATTTGAAGTAATGAATTCATTAGAACCTTAAACAACAAAATATTTTTAAAAACACTGTCTTATTGTGTTTATATTTAGTGTAACTTAGAATTATTATGGTAATATGTTTATTACAGTAATAGATTAAAAAATGGCAGCTTATCAACAAGGTATTTTCAAGGTATCAAAAGTGCTTTAAAGCATTTCATCCTCATTAGAAATCTATGCATTTTTTTAAAAATTGTTTTTATCTTATTAATAGCTTGAATATATCTGAATTTTCCAAGTCTCATCAGGTCTCACTGTAGTGCTATACACATTATGAATAGTTAACAACAACAACCATACTTATAATTTATTGACTAATTAATATGTGCCAAATATTTTTGTAAAAGTTCTAAATGGGTGCATTGATTTGTCATACACTGTATGCAGTAGACACTTTTATTTACCCTGTTTAACAGGTAAACAAACTAGAGCATGGTGAAGTTAAGTAATTAGTCCAGGGTTTAATGGGAAGAAAATATTTAAACCATATGTGAACCCCAGAACACTCCCTATACCCACTTCTCTTGACCACTATGCTACTATGCCTTTGAACAAGTAGTGATATATTTATTGTTTGATATGTTCAAAGGTAAAGTTCAAGAGGAGAAACTTTGGTATTTGTGAGATGACTATTGTGTCCAAGGCACCCTGCTAGATGTTTCATGTGAGTCAACTTCACTCCATATGTGTGCCTTAATATTATTCTCTTTACCTTTCAGATGAAAAACTGATTCTAGAAAATCTTTATTAAAAGCACAGGTGGCCAATCTGGAAAGCTGGGAAGTCAATATTTACTTGTGTCTGTGGATTCCAAAGCCAAGGTTCTTTCTACTCCAATGCATTGCCTTTAAATGTTTCTTGATTTATTTGCCATAGGTCAGAAAAAAATAATTAAACTTTACTTTACCTGAAACTACAAGGATAGGGTTGCTGTGGTTTAGTCGCTAAGTGGTGTCTGACTCTGCAAGCTCGCCAAGCTCCTCTGTCCATGGGGTTTTCCTGGCAAGAATACTAGAGTGGGTTGCCATTTCCTTCTCCAGGGGATATTCCTGACCCAGGGATCAAATCCTGGTCTCCTTATTGGCATGTGCAGTCTCTACCACTGAGCCACCAGGGAAAACCAGAATAGAGTACTTATTTGAAAAGAAGCTTTTTGCTTAATAATCATGGTTGTAAGTAGCCTGGTTGTGATAAATCCACAGCAAACAAAAGAAAAAAAAAATGGCAGCATGAGTTTGCTATCTGTTACTGAATTAAGTATTATTTGGTTCGTGTCAGTTGCTCAGTTGTGTCCGAATCTTTGTGACCCCATGGGCCATAGATTGCCAGACTCCTCTGTTCATGAAATTCCCCAGGCAAGAATAGTGGAGTAGGTTGCCATTCCCTTCTCCAGGGAATCTTCTTTACCCAGGATCAAACCCAGTCTCCTGCATAGAAAGGCAAATTCTTTACTGTCTGAGCCACCAGGGAAGTCCATTATTTGGTTAAAATAATACTAAATAGGGTTTTAGGAAAGTTATTTCAAGTTATAAAATTTAATTTCTATGTTTAAACAAATATTTCACTTTTCTCATTAAAGAAAGAGTGTTGACCTATGGTGAGTTTTCATTGTTGTATAAAAAATCCCACCCCCAATAAAATCATTTTAAATGTTATGCATATGACCTGTATGTCAACAAAAGTGAAAATGTTGTATGATGAAGAACAGGTGGGCTTGACACTTGCCCAGAAAAAAATTAATTTTGCCTACTGTATGGCTTTCAAGTTACTAAAAAGCACAGTTGAGAAAACAATATAAAGTCAAATCAATGACAGAACACCTCCGCATTTATTTGTATCATGCCATACACAAGAATACAGTCATATGTGTATTGTGGTCCAAATGATAAGGCCAGGTTAGCTCTTTGAACTAACTTTATTTTCACACATTTTACTTTAATTAAATTTTAGAATGTAAGATATAGGATTTCCTTTATATGGCAAACCTGAATCCATTTTAGCTTGCAAAATGTTACTCCATTCATGAACTTATGTATTTAATAATAACTAGTAATAGATCATTGAGACATACCTCAAAAAAAAAAGACATACCTCAAGTGCAACACATCTGCATTGAGAGACCACTGATTAAAGAATTGATCTATGCATTAGATGAAGCTAATGTCTTGATGTTTCAAGAGGAATATTAAAAGTACATATAAATGATACTCTCTGCAAATAATGGAATTCTTAAAAAAAGGTTTTATAGACACTCAGAAAAGAATTTTTTTAGAGCCCAGTTGTAAATCAGTAAAAGTGAGCATGTGCAAACTTCATGCTGCCTTGTTTGCCCAGCTAATTCCTAAGTCGACCCTTTAATCCTTAGTTTTTGTTTCCTTGGTGGCTCACCGGTAAAGAATCCATCTGCAATGCAGAAGCCGCAGAAGATGTGGGTTCGATCCCTTGGTCAGGAAGATCCCCAGAAGAAGGGGATGGCAACCTACTCCATTAGTCTTTCCTGGAGAATCCCATGGACAGAGGAGCCTGGTGAGCTACTGTTCGTAGGGATCGTAAAGAACTGGACCTGACTGAAGTGACTTAAAATGCAACACATGCAATCCTTAGATAGTTATTCACCTTTCATTTGAATTTCAAATATTTTAGGAGACATTTGAATTTGCCACAGCTATTAGGGTCTGGCTACTAAAAACTCCTTCCAGTCTTACTGCCTGTAACGGTTGGAGGAAAACTGATGTGCTGTGTGATTCTGAGTATGAATATCAGCTATCCATCCAATGATCTCTTTTTTCTTGTTTGTCAAATGAAAAATAACAGAAGCTAAAGCAGAATCCCTTAAGTCTGCCTGTTTACTTAGCTACTGCTTGTAGTGTTTCTCACCATTGTGCTTTATTCTTTCATTAATATGGTCTCTCTTTTCTTCATCCACCCATATCTAACATCACATCAAGTTTTACATATAACATTTTATAAGAGATAATAATTGAGGATATAGGGGTAATGAAGGTTGGGGAATTGTGTAGCAATATATGATAAGGAAAAACACCAAATTTAATACTAGACTTCCCTCTTCATCAAGGTACTTCAGATATCACATATTTACTCCACAGGCCCAATCTCTTACCGTATTACTAGATTCCCACTGTTCTCTTTCTCCAGGTTATAAAGAAAGACCTGCATATGCTTGTTAACCTATTTAACAGAATAGTTTTCTATCTCTAGACAAGGCCATTTTCTATCTATCTTGAAACTCACTGAGGTGTTTTACTAAATGAGAAATTAATCTATTCAAGTTCAGAATACAGTACTCAGACACATAAAGAACCAATCAGCAAAGACATGTAAATAAGAGATGTATCTTTCTTTAGTACATTCTGGACTGTGGACAGAGCAATCTCTAGGGGTTGTGGATATCAGTTGGGGTTCTTCCTTTTCCATTTGTGACATATGCTCTATACAGTGGATTTTACAAGATCCCACAATTATCCTAGGATTTTCATCTAATACTGGCCACAACTTTGTTCTTTTCTTACTGGGCAAATTTCAAAGACCCAAAAGTTGCATGTGAATTGAGAAAGCTCATGGAGTTCAGACAAACTTTGAACTCCAAGTGGCAGGGAACAGAATTGAAAATTTCACAGAAACACCTTTATTCTCTGGGTTAGCTCAGCAGGGACCAGGGAGTATAGAACAGGTGAGAATGAAAGCTAATCAAGAAAGGAAATCATTTCAAACAACAACATCAGTCACAAAAGCCATGATTCACAATCAGGGCACTAGTAGGGTCGGTTTTTATTTTAAGCAAAGCATCCCTTTTCCTTGATGCTCATAACCAGTTCAGAAGAATGTTCCACTCCAGGCTTCTTTCTTATGTCTCATAAATAAATCATCAAGATAAAAATAGCTGCTTCTCTCACAGTTAAAGCAAAAAGAAAGTAAAGGTTTTAACAATCTTCCTCCACTCTTCTTTTTCTGTTTTCTTGTAATAATATCTAGGTAACTCTGAGGGCAAGAACTGTTCAAGGATACATGCAAGCTGATTTTGAAGGAAAACATTGATGATACTGAATGTTATTTAAAATCTGGGATTGGTCAGTGTTTTATTGGAAACACATCTCACTTTATCCTCCTCTTATAAAATTCACTTATTTTAGAGAATTCATATATTTTAGACATATTTGAGGATATATTTGTACTATATCTTTTTTGCTAGAATAGAAATAGTGCTTCTGTTAGAAGAAATCTTAAAACTCTCAGGGTTATGAAAGTAAATCCCAAATGGTTTTCCTTCTTGTGTCAATAGATACAATAATTCCTGAGATTTAGGGGAGCATTTTGTAGAGTTGTAAATGAAAGTAGATTCATTTAGTTACTTTAGAGAAGATTCTGGCAAGTAAGTTCTATCTGTTACCTTTGTATATGACTAACATATATTTCTTTCAATTTCAGGAATTTAGCTAGCAAATAGAGACAGTTTATTCTTCCAATGTCTGCCAGCACCTTTTTTTTATAATCTATTTTTTTTTGATTCGTTTTTCCTTGCTATTCAAAAGACACCAGAAGAGCTGTCAGTTCAGTTCAGTTGAGTCGCTCAGTCATGTCCGACTCTTTGTGACCCTGTGAATTGCAGCGCGCCAGGCCTCTCTGTCCATCACCAACTCCCGGAGTTCACCCAAATTCATGTCCATTGAATCGGTGATGTCATCCAGTCATCTCATCCTCTGCCATTCCCTTCTCCTCCTGCCCCCAATCCCTCCCAGAATCAGGGTCTTTTCCAATAAGTCAACTCTTTGCATGAGGTGGCCAAACAGTTTCACTTTTAGCATCAGTCCTTCCAATGAACACCGAGGACCGATCTCCTATAGGATGGACTGGTTGGATCTCCTTGCAGTCCAACGGACTCTCAAGAGTCTTCTCCAACACCACAGTTCAAAAGCATCAATTCTTCAGCACTCAGCTTTCTTCACAGTCCAACTCTCACACCCATACATGACCACTGGAAAAACCATAGCCTTGACTAGACGGACCTTTGTTGACAAAGTAATGTCTCTGCTTTTTAATATGCTATATAGGTTGGTCACAACTTTCCTTCCAAGGAGTAAGCGTCTTTTAATTTCATGGCTGCAATCAGCATCTGCAGTGATTTTGGAGCCCAAAATATATACCTTGAGTTGTATAAGTTCCCTCTTTTGAAATTGTCTTAGAGCTTTGATATATGGAGCATTCATTTAATACAAAGAGAATATTGTGGTTACTCTGAAATGATCTAAAGCATACTATTCTGTATTCATTAAACTTCACATAACTAAGGACTGTATTATCATTATACTCATATTTAATTACTTAGCAATTCCAAATCTTGGCTAGAGTATATATTTTAGAGCACACATGCCATTGCACAATGTACCTTAAAATATCCCTGTAACGTTCAACTTTGTGTTAGGATATGGAATTTTTATTGACCATCACTCTCACCCTTGTAACAACAGCAAAACATTGGGTAATATACAAAATCAAAATCTTCTTGCACACATTAGAGAGCTGAGTTTACAGAGAAAGCAACTAACTCAAAAGATCAGAAGGACACTCTTCCAAGAAGAAAATGCTTCCTCATGTGGAAAAAGAATGTTCTTGGGGATTCAGTAAACAAAGGATGTGGTCATAAAGCCACTAACCACTGTATTGGCCCAGATGGTACACCCTGAGGAAAATTCAGAATTTAAAAAAAAAAAAAAAATCAGGATTCTGGCTCTAGGCAGCTAAAGCACATATCAAAGGAATAATTTCAAACTCACACTCTTGCATTGTCCCATACATAGAAAAATGCTAAATTCATTAACTTGAGATTTTTTTATTTTAATTATCAGTAATCTTTTGATGTTCAATTACTTTTAGTTTAGTTTAGTTTTTGCAAAAATTCCTATATATCCTGGCCCTCTGCTTGCCTATTTGAAATAGTCCCTCAGAGCTATATGAGAGGCTGTATCCAGGCTTAATTTCTCAGTAAAGTCTGCCTGTGCCATGCTGTGCTTAGTTGCTCAGTCATGTCCGACTCTTTGCAACCCCGTGGATTATAGCCTCTGACATGGAATTCTCCAGTAAAGAATACTAGAGTGGGTTGCATGCCTTCCTCCAGAGGATCTTCCCAACCCAGTAATCGAACCCAGGTGTCTCACATTGCAGGCAGATTCTTTACCACCTAGCCACCAGGGATGTTCAAGAAAACCAGAGCGGCTAGCCTATCCCTTTTCAGGGGAATGTCCCAACCCAGGAATCAAACCAGGGTCTCCTGCATTGCAGGTGGATTCTTTACCAGTTGAGCTACCAGTGAAGCCCAAAGTCTGCATAATAAAGCGTAATTATCGATTTTCATTTTGCGCATTTTCTCAGTCAACAATTTTCTAAGGAAGACACAATAATCATACAAGCCACTAAGAAAAAGAAAAAATTTCCTACTTTGGAAGGAATGCCTCAGAAAGGTGTTGTTTTATAAATCCAAAATTTCCAACAGATATATGTCACTTAAGCATAACTTTAAGTGTGATAAGATGGAAACACTCAGGCAGGAGTGCACCCAGTCAGGGCCTATAATAATCAGATCCTTGGATTGGTTACTTCTGGCTCATTAACAGTTTCTCAGTTTGCCCTAGTGAGTTTACAAATATTCTACATGGAGTATTGCTGCTGCTAAGTCACTTCAGTCGTGTCCGACTCTGTGTGACCCCATAGATGGCAGCCCACCAGGCTCCCCCGTCCCTGGGATTCTCCAGCCAAGAACACTGGAGTGGGTTGCCATTTCCTTCTCCAATGTGTGAAAGTGAAAAGTGAAAGTAAAGTCGCTCAGTCGTGTCTGACTTGTAGCGACCCCATGGACTGCAGCCCACCAGGCTCCTCCGTCCATGGGATCTTCCAGGCAAGAGTACCGGAGTGGCTTGCCATACTCAGCCATTATAAAGAATGCATTTGAACCAGTTCTAATAAGGTGGATGAAACTAGAGCCTATTATACAGAGTGAAGTAAGCCAGAAAGAAAAACACCAATACAATATACTAACGCATATATATGGAATTTAGAAAGATGCAAATGTTAACCCTGTATACGAGACAGCAAAAGAGACACAGATGTATTTGGGACTCTGTGGGAGAGGGTGAGGGTGGGATGGTTTGGGAGAATGGCATTGAAACATGTATATTATCATATGTGAAAGGAATCGCCAGTTCAGGGTTGATGCATGTTACAGGATGCTTGGGGCTGGTATGGGGGGATGACCCAGAGGGAGGATAAGGGGAGGGGGGTTCGGGAGGGGGAACTCATGTACCCCCGGGTCAGATTCATGTCGATGTATGGCAAAACCAACCAATATAATATTATAAAATAATTAGTCTCCAATAAAAATAAAAATTAAAAAAAAAGGAAAGAAAAAGAATAGAAAGCACTAAGTGTACTGACTTTGTGATTTTACCTGCTTTACCTATTTAAGTTGGTGTCTGATAGCTGTAAATCTTTTTTTTTTCTTTTTAAGAGACAATTACTTTACTGTACTGTGTTGGTTTCTGCCATACATCAGCATGAATCAGCCATAAATATGCATATATCCCCTCCCTCTTGAACTTTCCTCCCGTATCCCACCCTTCTCATCCCTCTAGGTTGTTACAGAGCCCCAGTTTGTGTTTTCTGAGTCATACAGCAAATTTCCTTTGGCCGTCTATTTTACGTATAGTAGTATATATATTTCCAAGCTACTCTCTCCATTTGTCCAACCCTCTCCTTCCTCCTAGCTGCCTGTGTCCGTAAGTCTGTTTTCTATGTCTGCATCTCCATTGCTGCCCTGCAAATAGGTTTATCAGTATTATCTTTCTAGATTCTGTTTATATGCATTAATGTATGGTATTTTCTTTTCTCTTTCTGACTTACTTCACTTTGTATAATAGGCTCTAGATTTATCCACCTCATTAGAACTGACTCAAATGTGTTCCTTTTAATGACTGAGTAATATTCCATTGTATATATGTACCATATCTTATTTATCCATTCATCTGTTGATGGACAACTAGGTTGCTTCCATGTCCTAGCTACTGTAAATTGTGTGGCAATGAACATTGAGGTACATATGTCTTTTTCTATTTTGGTTTCCTCAGGGTACATGCCATGTAGTGGGATTGCTGGGTCAAATGGTAGTTTTAGTCCTAGTTCTTTTTAAAGAAATCTCCACACTGTCTTCCTTAGTGGCTGTATCAATTTACATTCCCACCAACAATTAAGAATAATTTTTAATAAATGTAAATCAATAGATAAAGGCTGACTTTGGGTTATCATGAAAGTATAGAAATCCTGGAAATTTCAGCACAAGAGAAATTAATTCAAACTTGTATGCTCTTCTCTAATGACATCTTGAGTTACTCATGAGAAATGTTGTGGGCATTGCAAGATATTCCAAAAAGCATCTCTTCTGATGAAGACATGGGGAACAGGAACCACAGCTGTTGTGGGCAAGCCTTGCTTATATCTCTGCAGAGAAAAGCCTTAATCAGCTGGGAGTAGGGCAGTGAAGTCTGTCATTTTCAGGGTACAGATAAACACCTATCAATACTAGTGAAAAGAAAAAGACAAAACTTCTTTCCTTGAGAAGTGGCAGGATAACACCCTAGGGCCAGATGGTCAGATCATTAAAGATCCCCTGCCACTAGGGGCAGGGCAGGATCCCTGAGAAAGGCTTACCCATGCTTACTCAGGGACTTATCACCTATCTAAGACTGAGGCCAGACCAGAAAAGGAGTGAAGACCTTCTCATTCAGGAGACCCCAGCTCCCGCCACAAAGCTAGCAAGTATGAAAGAACAAGTAAGGACTATTCAACATACTGCTTTTGGAAGGGCCAGGAACTTGAAGCAATACCCTCTTTGTGACACAGGAATGAAGAGAAAATTTAAATGGAGAATTGAGCAGCATTGTAAATAATCCTGTAGCCCTTACTCTAAACAGAGGTAACGTTAGAAGAATTTGAAAACTGGTTATATTCTGAGTAAAACCATAATAACAGAAAAGCCAAAACTCAGCTCAACCCTTAACTAAATTTATTCAATGCTCCATCCAGAGAATGAAGAAAGGAAAGTCCATTCCCAAGAATAAATAATATTTAACTCAGTCTCCACTGCCTTGCAAAAGTTATATCTTTTTTAACCACAAATTATGAAACATACAAATGAACAGGAAAATAAAAACACTGGGAAAGGATAAATCATTGACAGAATAAGATTCAAATATTATACTGTTATTAGAACATTTGGATGGGAAATATAAATAATTCTTATTAAGATGTTAAAGGCTTTAGTGGAAAAAGTGTATAATATGAATTAAGAGGTATGAGATTTCAGCAGAAAGTACAATAAAACATAAAATATAAATGATAGACATAAAAACCCTGTAAGAGATCGAGATACTAAACAATAGATCCAAAAATCTTACATAAGTCTAAACAAAATAAATCTTTCCCCATCTACAAGACACATTCTCTCTCTCTCTTTCTCTCTCTCACACACACAACATATCCTAATAAAATTCTTGAAAACTAGAGAAATATAAAAATCTGGAAGGCAATCTGAAAGAAAAAAACACATATACAGAGTAACAAAGATAAAAATTACAAAAAAAATTATTTATAACTTTTGTTAAAAATTATGAAAATCAGAAGACCCTGGGGTAATACCTTTAAAATACAAAAGGAGTTGGGGGGTTGCGCTCTCCACCAGCAAATATATCTCTGGAATATAAAAGATAAATGTTATGTTTTTAGATATAAAACAACAGAAAATTATTCACTGCCAGTATCCTTGTTCTTTAAGAAATAATAAAAGAAAGTTATGCAGGCAGAAAGACTATGACACCAAAAGAACCTTTCATCTACACAAAGAAAAAGAAGAGATCTTAGTGACATAATTAAGGTAAATAAATTTTTTTTTGTATTTTAGTTGTTCTAAAGAGTGATTGCCTAAAGTAAAAAGATTATCAATAGCTAGTATGTTTATTGTTATTGTTGTTCAGTACCCAGTTGTACTGGGTTGTTCAACTCTTTGCGACCTCATGGACTGCAGCACGCTAGGCTTCCCTGTCACTCACCATCTCCCGGAATTTGCCCAAGTTCATGGTCACTGCATCTATGATACCATCCTGCCATCTCATCCTCTCATGCCCTCTTCTCCTTCTGCCCTCAATCTTTCCCAGCATCAGGGACTTTTCCAATGAGTCTGCTGTTCGAATCAGGTGGCCAAAATACTGAAGCTTCAGCTTCAGCATCAGCCCTTCCAATGAGTATTCATGGTTGATTTCCTTTAAGATTTACTGGTTTGATCTCCTTGCTGTTTAAGGGACACTCAGGAATCTTCTCCAGCACTATCATTTGAAGGCACCATTTTTTTTTGCGCTCTGCCTTCTTTATGGTCCAGCTCTCACAACTGTATGTGACCACTGGGAAGACCATAGCCTTGACTATATAGATCTTTGTCAGCAGAAGTCTGTCAACTCACTGTCTAGGTTTGTCATAGCTTTCCTGCCCAGAAGCAATCATCTTCTGATTTCATGGCTGCAGTCACCATCTGCAGTGATTTTGGAGACCAAGAAGAGGAAATCTGTCACTATTTCCAGCTTTTACCCTTCTGTTTGCCATGAGTAATGGGGCCAGATGACACGATCTTAGTTTATTTTAATATTTAGTCTAAAGCCAGCTATTTCACTGTTGTCTTTCACCCTCATCAAGAGTTTCTTTAGTTCCTCTTTGCTTTCCACCATTAGTGGTATCATCTGCATATCTGAGGCTGTTGATGTTTCTCCTGCCTATCTTGATTCCAGCTTGTAACACATCTAGCCCAGAATTTCTCATGATGTCCTCAGCATATAGGTTAAACAAACAGGGTGACAGCAGACAACTCTGTTGTACTCCTTCCTCTATCTTGAACCAGTCAGTTGTTCCATATAGGGTTCTAACTTTTGCTTCTTGACCCACAAACAGGTTCCTCAGGAGACAGGTAAGATATTAACATCTCTTTAAGAGCTTGCCACAGTTTGTTACGATCCACACAGTCAAAAACTTTAGTGTAATCGATGAAACAGAGGTAGATGCTTTTCTGGAATTCCCTTGCTTTCTCTATGATCCAGTGAATGTTGGCAGTTTGATCTGTTGTTCTTGTGCCTTTTCTAAACCCAGCTTGGACATCTGGAAGTTCTTGGTTCACAAAATGCTGAAGCCTAGCATGCAAGATTCTAAGCATGACCTTTCTAGCATGGGAGATAAGTGAAATTGTCCCATGGTGTGAACATTCCTTAGTACTGCCCTTCTTGGGAATTGAGATGAGGATTGACCTTTTCCAGTCCTGTGGCCACTGCTTGGTCTTCCAGATTTGCTGACATATTGAGTGCAACACTTTGATAGCATTATCTTTTAGGGTTTTGAATAGCTCTACTGAAATTCCATCACACATACTAGTTTTATTGACAGCAGTGCTTCTTAAATCCTACTTGACTTCACACCCCAGAATGTCTGGCTCAGAATTACTGAGCACACCATCATGGTTATCTGGTTCATTAAGATCTTTTTTGCACAGTTCTTCTTGTATCCTTTCCATCTCTTCTTCATCTCTTCTACATCTACTAGGTCTCTACCATTTCTGTCTTTTATTGTGCCCAACTTTGGGCAAAATAGTCCTTTGATATTTTCAGTTTCCCTGAAGAGATCTCTAGTCTTTCCCCTTGTGCTGTTTTCCTCTATTTTTAGACATTGTTCATTAAAAAAGTCCTTCTTGTTTCTCTTTGCTCTTCTTTGGAACTCTGTGTTTAGTTGGGTGTACCTTTATGGATCACTGTCTTGTCATGGTGAAGAGGCTTGCATAACTCAATAAAGCTATGAGTCATTCCATTTAGGGCCACCCAAGATGGACAGGTCATAGTGAAGAGTTCTCACTAAATGTGATTCACTGGAGGAGGGAATGGCAAACCACCCCAGTATACTTGCTGTGAGAACCAGATGAACTGTATAAAAAGACAGAAGTTATGTCCATATATGTCAAAGGTAAAGTACATTAAAATAATATTGGCAAAAAAGGATGGAGGAGATTGGAGTCAATTACTAATAATCCTTTATTCTATACATGCAGTGGTTATAGTATTTGCAGGTAGACTGTGACTGTTTAAGACACATATTGAAAACTCAATGGTAACCTACAAAAGCATTTTAAAAAGAGATATAAACAACAATTAAATATGTGAAATAAGATACATAAAGTGCTCAGTCTTAAACTTGTTTCAGGAAAATTGAATGCATATGTATTTCCCCATTTTCCTGAGTATAATTTGATCTATGGGCTGATATATAAAACCAACATAAGAAGACTAAAAAGTGAATAGAAGACAGACCTCCTAGGGAACTTGAAATCCAAGGAATGATATGGTGGTGAATTTCTTAAAATTTCTCTTTGCCTCACTTATGCCAGACTTTTAGCAGAAGAAGCCAGCAACCCAGAGATACTAATGGTCACAGGCTAAACAGGAGAAAAAAGAAACAATAAAATCTTGAACTCTGTAGTCAAGGACCTGGAAAGTGGTAGCTCAGCAAGATAGAAAACGCTTAGACAACAACTTCTCTACTTCAGCCAAGCACCACAGAAGAAAACTGTGCTCTTCTTACTGAATGTAAATTCCTATGTATGATACACAGGAAGGCCAAATAAACTGAAACATCAGAGTTTGGACCAGAGAAAGGTTTATTGCATGGCCAAACCAGGAAACAGGTGACTTATGCCCCCAAATCCCTGAACACCCTGAAGGGTTTCAGCCAAGCACTTTCACGACTGAGCGACTAAACTGAACTGAACTGACTGAACTGATGAATAATCAGTTTGCATAAGTTTTAAAGTATACCTGAAAATAATGTATGTTCTCTAAATTGGTTGTACAGGTTTTATAATACCATCTTTCTAAACTGTATTTTATAATATCATATCAATTTTTTCTGCTTTATCAATTCACTCTATGTGGTCTCTATGTGGAGAAAAATGTATCAAAATCTTTGATTATAGGTTTGTCAGCTTCTCCCTATAAAGTTCATTAACTAGTCCTTCATAAAAAAAAAAAAAAGGTAAGTTGAGGGAGGTGCATTATAAATTGTTATAAACTTCTTGGTGTAGGAATCATTTGTTTTTACAGCTGTCCATGAAAGTCAGGTCATGATGTTCTCCAACAGGACAAATATTACTTTTAGTTCTGCAAATTTTTGTGTCTATATGAAGAGACTCTTAAAGGTCAGAGTCTGGAGAATAGGCTACTCTATATATTCAGGCTACGTACAACATTCTTTTACAAAAGGCATGAGCCAGCATGATTAAGCACAGGAAACAGAGCACAGAGTTTAAAGTAAAAGGAACAGATCTAATATGGAGTCAGATGTGTTCTTCCCTATTACAAACTCCCCTACACCCTTGATAACACAGATCACATGGGAAGCCCAGGTTTCTACCCTTTGGAGACTCTATGCCCTAATTGCTCTGATTAGGGTCAGAGAGGAATGAGTAGAAAGCCAGGACCTTGATTCTCACTGGGCACTAACAACCTCACACACATTAAGGGTCAGTAGAAACCATGTAGATGTCTAGACTTACACCCACAGCAGTAATGAGGATTACATTCATTCCCAGTGGAGTGATGCCAGAGGCAACCCAGGGTAGAGTGAAGACTTTCATTGTTGTGTGTGCATGTGTAACCCAGCAGTTATGAAGTCAACCAAGGTCAGTGTCAGTGGAGACCACATAGAGTCAGAACTCTTACTTCTACCCAACAGTAAAGAGGAATACCCTCCCCTTAAGTATCCTCAGTATCCACACAGAGGAGAATCTGCACTTCTAACTCCTCCTATTAATAATGAGATCTCAATCTTCTTCCACTGCCAGAGTTGTGTCAGTAAAAGTCAGCTAAAACAGAAAGTATAAATGAGATTCAAAGTTTCTTGACATACTACAAAAATGACAGAGTCAACTGAAAATGACTCATCATGCTAAGATTCTGCTAGATTTCAAACTTATTGAAAAAAATTAATAGATATAAACATTGAGATGACAGAGGTGCTAGAATTATCTGACAGATATATAAAAGCACTGTGGAAAAAGGGCCTCAATGCGCAATTACAAACATGCTTGAAGTAAATTAGAAAAAAAATGTGTCAACCAATATACAGAAAATCAAAGAAAGAGAAGATAAAAAGAACCAAACAGAAATTATAAAGCTGAAAAGTATAATAACTCAAATAGAATGTTCAGTAAATGAACACAATAGCAGAATAGAGGGGCAGAAAAAAATATCATTGAGCTGGAAATAGAGTAGTAGAAATTAAAAATTAAAGAGCAAAACAGAGAAAATAGCATGAAAAATATTGATAGAGCCTCAGAGACCTGTGGAATTATATTAAAAACTCTGACATAGAATCAAAGAAGAAGAGAAAGAGATTGGGCCTGAAAAGGTGCTTGAAGAAATAATGTGAAACTCTCCAAATTTGAGAACAGATATAAATGGACAGGATTAAGAAAGTAGGTAAAGGCAAACAGAATGTACACAAAGAAATCCACACCAAGACATATTATAGTCAAACTTCTGAAAGCTAAAGGCAAATAAAAATGTTCTAAAGCAGTAAGGGGAAATGATACCTTGCCTATAAAGGAAAAATATTTGTACGTTGTAGGTTTGTCATTAGAAAGCATGGAGACCAGAAAAAAAATTGCAAAATATTTTTCAAGTGCTGAAAGAAAAGAATGGACATTTTGGGCACACAATCCTTTACCTAGAGAAAATATTCATCAGGAATGAAGAAGAAATCAAGAAGCTTTCAAATGAAAAACAATTAAGATTTGTTACCAATAGACTTACTTCAAAAGAATGGCTAAAGGATAATCTTTAAACAGAAAGGAAACAATAAAAGAAAGAATTTTGGGCACATCAAGAAGAAGGAAAGAACATAATAATCAAAAATATGGGTAAATATAGTAGATTTGACTTCTCTTGAGTGTTTTCAATTGCATCTGATGCTTGAACCAAAAAGTAATAACATCATTAGATGTTGCTCTGAATACATGTAGAGAAAATATTTAAGAAAATATACTATAAATGAGGAGATTAAAAAGACATGAAGTAGGTAGGGTTTCTATATTTAAACTGGCAAGATTGTGACACAGGTAGACTGTGATATTATATGTGTAATACCTGTGTTAATTACTATGAAAACTGTAAGAAACACACTACAAATCACTATATGGAAGTCTAAATAAAGGAAGGCATTGTAAAAGAAAACACTGAAATAAAATACAGAGAGAGCAAATAGAAAACAAAAATGAAATGTCAGACTTGTGTCTCAATATATAAACAAATACATTTAATATAATCAATCCACTGAACAATACATTCTTTTCAAATAATGATGTAACATATACCAAGATAGATAATATTCTCGGTTGTTAAAATATCTGGATAATTTTTTTAAAAGTCATATAGAGTGTATTCACAGCAACAATGGAAACAAACTAGAAGCCAATAAAGATAACAGGAAAGTGTGGACATACTTAGAAATAAAACCAAAAAATCACTTCTAAATAATCATGGTTCCAAGAGGAATTCTAAATTGTTATTTTAAAGTGCATGTAACTGAAAGAAAATAAAAATACAATGTCACAATATGTAGTACACAGCTAAAGTAATGCTGAAAAGAAAACTCATAGAGTTAAATTCATATCTTATAAAAGAGGAAAAGTTAAAATCTATAATCTAAGCTCCCATCTCAAGAACTCAGAAAAAGAAGAGGAAAAAGCAATCAGAAGAAAGGAAATAATAAAAGTTGGAGGAAAAATGAATGAAAACAGATGTTATGACTATTAAATGGAAAAAATAACAATTTGTTAATATACTTAAATTTAAAAAGGAATTGCACATGTAATAAAAGATCAGAAACTAAAAAAAAAGGTAAATCGTTTTCATAAAATTAATAATCAAATATAACCTCTGGAACTGAAAACTAATATAACCAAAAGTAAGATTTTAAATAAATATATTGTACAGGATTAATGATTTAAAAAATTTACTGACCTTTAAGGTAAGTTTTTGGGAAAAATATCTATAGAATAGCAGAGTAAAATAGAAATGTAAAATAGAAAAGAATATAGGGAAATTTTTTGAGCAAAGAACTATTTGAAGAAATTATATTTTAAAATTGCCATGTTTAGCTTGGGCCACCATAACAAAATGCTAATGACTGGATAGCTTAAATGATAGAAGTTTATTTCTCACAATTCTGAAGCTAGAAAGTCCAAGCTTTAGGGCAGAAATAAATTCAATTTCTGGTGAGAGCTCTCTTCCTGGTTTGCAGGCAGCTACTTTCCTGCTGTGTCCTCACGTGGCAGTGAAAGATATGAAGAAAGCATATTTGAGGTCTTTTATTTTAAGAGCAATAATCCCATCATGAGGGTCTCATCTAAGCCTAATTACTTCCCAAAGTCCCCCTCCAAATACTATCACTTTGGGGGTTAGGGCTTTAACATAAGGATTTGGGGAAACATAATTCAGTTCATAAGAAAGATTTTCAAGAATTTATAAAAAATGTCAACCTCATTGATTCAGGAAGCCAAAAATCCTAATGAACACAAATAAGGCACTTCCCTGGACCAGTGATTAGTAATGTACCTGCCAACAGAGAGAATGTGGATTCCATTCCTGGTCCAGAAAACTCCAAATACTGTGGGGCAACTGAGCCCGTCCACCTCATTTACTGAGTCTGTGCTCTAGAGCCCATGTCTCAGAACTACTGAGCCTGCATGCTGCAACAAATGAAGCTTGTGAGCCTCAGAGTCCACGTTCTGAAACAAGAGAAGTCATTGTAATGAGAAGCCTTCAAACCCCAAGTAGAAAGTAGCCTCTGTTTGCTGCAACTAGAGAAAGCCATGAGCAGCAACAAAGACCCAAGGAAGAAAAAAAAAAATTTTTTTTAATAAAAAATTTTAAAAAACAAATGAAAACAAATCCCCAACAAGACACATCATAGTTAATCACTATGGCATCAAAGTGGAAAAGATCTTTAAAGCAGCCAGAGAGAAAAGAAAGAATATCTTTAAAGGGGTGAAAATTGGAGTGATGGTTGTCTTAACAAAAATAATAGAAATCAGATGACCAAGAATGGTACTACCAATATATTAAGGGCAAAGGATAGATTTGTTCAGACAAAAGCACAATTTTCTACCAACAAGTTTATGCTAGTGGAAAAGTTGGGTTATCAGTTCAGTTCAGTTGCTCAGTCATGTCCGACTCTTTGCGACCCCATGAATCACATCACACCAGGCCTCCCTGTCCATCAACAACTCCTGGAGTTCACTCAAACTCACGTCCATCGAGTTGGTGATGCCATCCAGCAATCTCATTCTCTGTCGGCCCCTTCTCCTCCTGTCCCCAATCCCTCCCAGCATCAGAGTCTTTTCCAAAGTGAGTCAATTCTTCACATGATGTGGCCAAAGTATTGGAGTTTCAGCTTTAGCATCAGTCCTCCCAATGAACACCTATGACTGATCTCCTTTAGAATGGACTGATTGGATCTCCTTGCAGTCCAAGGGACTCTCAAGAGTCTTCTCCAGCACCACAGTTCAAAAGCATCAATTCCTCGGCACTCAGCTTTCTTCACAGTCCAACTCTCACATCCATACATGACCAATGGAAAAACCATAGCCTTGACTAGACGGACCTTGGTTGGCAAAGTAATGTCTCTGCTTTTTAATATACTGTGTAGGTTGGTCATAACTTTCCTTCCAAGGAGTAAGTGTCTTTTAATTTCATGGCTGCAATCACCATCCACAGTGATTTTGGAGCCCCCAAAAATAAAGTCTGACACTGTTTCCACTGTTTCTCCATCTATTTCCCAGAAAGTGATGGGACCAGATGCCATGATCTTAGTTTTCTGAATGTTGAGCTTCAAGCCAAACTTTTCACTCTCCTCTTTCACTTTCATCAAGAAGGTTATAATTCAGACAAAAGAAAAACAATCTAGGGGGAAGTTTGGAGAAACAGAAACTAATGAAGCACAAAGAAAACGGTGACTATCTGGGCATGTGTGTGTGTGAAAGTTGCTCAGTTACGTCTGACTCTTTGCAATCCTACGGACTGTAGCCCACCAGGCTCTTCTCTCCATACGGATTCTCCAGACAAGAATACTGGAGTGGGTTGCCATACTCCTCCAGGGGAACTTCCCAACCCAGGGATCGAACCCAGACCTCAGGCCTTGCAAATGGATTCTTTACCATCTGAGCCACCAGGGAAACCTCAACAAAAATGGACTGTATAATACAAAAATATATTGTTCAGTTAAAAGTGACAAGGCAGATATAAAATGATTACAAAATCATGTACTTTTGTTAATTATAGTTAAAATGTTCCATAATTTTTGTAATATTTCAGAGCAAGAAAAATATAAACATTAACTAGTGGCTATGATAAGTTAAATGTGCACAACAAAATACTAAAATAATATAAATAAATTATATAACCTGCAAACTAATGGAGAGAAATATAAGAAACATATTTTTTAAATGAAGAAAATTAAGATTGGAAAGGAAAAACTTTAAGAAAGGGTGAAATAGCACAAAAATTGTAATAGAAATAACTATGATAGTTTAATGACAATAAATGTAAATGATCCAAATGTTACACTTAAAAGAGAAAAACTGTCAGAATAGAATTTTTTTTAAAAATCCAGATACCTGGAAATAATATGACTTAATTATGCATAAACCTGAAAGAATGAAAAATATATGTTATGGAAGTTATAATCAATTAAAGTTGGCATAACTATATTCATAATAGATGATGAAGATTTTAAGGTTAAAAACATTACTAGAAAAAGAGAAAAACTCTATATAACTGTCACAAATTCACCTCCCAGGAAGACCAACAATTATAAAGTTGTCTGAGTAAAACAACAGCCTTAAAACATATGAAGAAAAAATTGACAGAACTAAGAAAAGGAAGGAAGGAAGCAAATCTATCATTATAGTGAGAGATTTAACACATTTCCATCCTTGACAGACAAAATAGATGAATAATCAGTAAACATAAAAGAGGTTAATAATACACTCAAAAATAATATTTAGTCATTCTGGAATGGTGGAAAGGGCAAGTAGGTGAACTTTCCCTCTGTATAGAATAAAATAATAATAAAATCAAAACTAAAATACACCATTTCAGACATCTGGCAGTTGGGAAAAAAGCCACAAAACAAACTGAAGCTTATCTGTCCTTGGAAGACCACTAAACTTAGGTAAAATAGCAGGGTCTGGGACATTTTAACTTAGGGCTATTCTCACCCCTTCCAGAGCTACTGTTAACAAAAGTAGGCAGAACTGTGGAAAACAGATATCTGACCACTTTTGGAGATCTGTTAAAAGCACCATCTCTAGGGCATAGTCAATATTTGTTCAAACTCACAGCTCTCTGGAAATTTCTGTTTTCAAACATATGGTGGCTATTTGATTTGATTTCAAAGTCAGCTCATGGAGGAGTTGCAGCCTATCCCTGGGGCCTTTCCAAAACAATAGCAAACTGCTGGCATCATCTCAGTTGCCTGAGGTTTTGGTTTCAGCTGGGGCCATCAGGAGCCCGTCTGGGAACTGAAAAGGAAGTTCTGGAAAACATATGTGGTTTTTTTGCCTGGCTTCTTTCACTTAAGTACACATTTTTTAATGGTTCTTTAAATCACTTTGGTACTTTTGGCATATTTGTCAAATTTATTAAAGCATTGTCTTCTTTTTCCTTTACTCCTCAATATGGTCATAGGAGGGGAGGAAAAGGAGAAGCAAAAGACAGTGAAAAATGTTATGAGGTTGACACATTGTGTCAACCGAGGATGTCAGTGGAAGACATGAACAAGCAATCTCATCCTCTAGGTAGCAAGCAAAGGATTGTAGACTGCCACTTCATGCTTAAGAACAAAGCAAAGTTTATTAAAACACAGTTGCACTCTCAGAGAGGGGCTTCCCCAGTGGCTCAGAGGTGAAGAATTCACCTACAATGCAGAAACAGCAAGAGAAGTGGGTTCAATTCCTTCCCCTGGAGGAGGAAATGGCAACCCATTTCAGTAATCCTGCCTGGAGAATCCCATGGACAGGGGAGCCTGGGTCTGTAGGGTCACAAAGAGTGGGACATGATTGAGATGACTTAGCACTCTCTCAGAGGGAGAATGGATTCTTTCTGTGAAGTGAAACTAGACCTCCCAAACAGGTTTAAGAGTGTTTATAAGGGGTTGTTTTTGCAAGGAGGTGGGTGTGATCATGGATGAGTGACAGGGGACCCTAATTTGACTGACTGTCCTGAGTTCTGTAACAAGTTCTTCATTGCCTATGCCCCTGCTCTTGATTCACTGAGAAAAGTCCACTTCAGTTCAATTCAGTTCAGTCCCTCAGTCGTGTCCGACTCTTTGCGACCCCATGAATCACAGCACGCCAGGCCTCCCTGTCCATCACCAACTCCCGGAGTTCACTCAAACTCATGTCCATCGAGTCGGTGATGCCATCCAGCCATCTCATTCTCTGTCATCCCCTTCTCCTGCCCCCAACCCTCCCAGCATCAGACTCTTTTCCAGTGAGTCAACTCGTCGCATGAGGTGGCCAAAGTATTGGAGTTTCCAGCTTTAGCATCAGTCCTTCCAATGAGCACTCAGGATTGATCTCCTTTAGAATGGACTGGTTGGATCTCCTTGCGGTACAAGGGACTCTCAAGAGTCTTCTCCAACACCACAGTTCAAAAGCATCAATTCTTCGGCGATCAGCTTTCTTCACAGTCCAACTCTCACATCCATACATGACCACGGGAAAAACCATAGCCTTGACTAGACGGACCTTGGTTGGCAAAGTAATGTCTCTGCTTTTTAATATGCTATCAAGGGTGGTCATAACTTTCCTTCCAAGGAGTAAATGTCTTTTAATTTCATGGCTGCAATCAGCATCTGCAGTGATTTTGGTGCCCAAAAAAATAAAGTCTGACACTGTTTCCACTGTTTTTCCATCTATTTCCCATGAAGTGATGGGAAGATGCCATGATCTTTGTTTTCTGAATGTTGAGCTTCAAGCCAACCTTCTCACTCTTCTTTCACTTTCATCAAGAGGCTTTTGAGTTCCTCTTCACTTTCTGCCATAAGGGTGGTGTCATCTGCATATCTGAGGTTTTTGATATTTCTCCCTGCAATCTTGTTTCCAGCTTGTGCTTCTTCCAGCCACTTCAGAGAGGGCAAAACCACATGCAGATTTTACCATGATGATGGTATAATGAGTTTAGGTTACTAGAAGTTATATGCCTGTGCAGTCTGGACATGTGCAGTCTGGGGAAGGTCTACGGTTCTCCCTCTTTAACAGGATAATTTGCCCACCACCCGACCATAGTTTTGCTTGTTCTGGGTGAGGTCAGGGTAGGGTCCATGGAACAATGGAGAGTTACTTGACTATTAAATACCCCTCCTGTCTTTAGCCCCCGTCACCTATCTTTGCTGGTAATGTCAGGGGAGGATCCCCAGATGGTTGGGTTGTGACTTATTTAATCCCTTCTAGTCTTTTCACCTTGGTCACCTCCTTGCTGCTAATGTCTAACCACCTAACAGGAACACATACGTAAACTTTGGTGTGGATTCATCTTTTAAATGAAAGAGAGAAAGTGGATCCAGTAAGAGAGACGAGAAGAAGGAATCAGTATGAAGGAGAACAATCCCAAAGTTAACTACAACAACACTGTGACACTATCAGGCACTCTAAGAATCATTTGGTATATATTACCACATTTTATCACAGCAACCTGATAAGGTAATTTTATTATATTAATTCATATAGATGTTAAAGTTTCACAGAAAGAAGTTGGAGATTTCATTCTGAAACCTCTATTCTTCATTTCTGAATTGTTATCGAACTCAGCTCCATCGGCTTACTGCTCAAAAGTCGATACTGAAGAATTGATAGGCAGTTGTTGGTGGAACGTAAAGCTACTTTTAATCAGAAAGTCAGCAAATTGGGGGAGAAGACAGACTCCATGTTCTCCTAAAACCAACTCTAAAGATTCTGTTTGGCCATGAAAGTTTTAAAGGGAAAAGGGAAAGTAATCTCAGTTAATCACTGAGATAAGGATTCAGAGTCATTACCATTCCCCACTGAGGGCAGACTTGGGGACCTCTTATGATCTTCCTTTAGAAGATCTTTTTCACACAGCTTGTTCACAAGATCACTGAACGGGAAGTGAGGGAATACATCTATGCTCAGCTGCTCAGTCAAGTTGGATTTTTTGTGGCTCCATGGACTGTAGCCCATCAGGCTCCTGTGTCCATGGGATGCAAGAATGCTGGAGTGGTTTGCCATTTCCGACTCCAAATGATCTTCCCTGCTTTGGGATTGAACCCGTGCCTCTTGCGTTTCCTACGTTGGCAGGCAGATTCTTTACCACTAACGCCACCTGGGAAGCCCAGGGGATAGATCTGGTCATCTGTTAATTACTTATTCTTTTCTACTTCTTATATCTACAGAAAGAACCAAAAAGTTAGGGAAGATACTGTGTGATCAAAAGATATGAAAAGTGTACTTGGGCTGGAGATGAACAGAGCATGGGGGGTACCTGGTTTAAGTTAGTTACAATAGAGCTTTGCTAAGGCAGCAAGGCAAAAGGGGTTTCCTGAGGGCAGATATAGCATCTGTATAACAGCTCAGAAATGCACATCAGTGAGTGAATCTGTGACTTTATCATTCTAATCATTAACTATTGATACTTGAGCCTGTCTCTTTTCTTTCCTCTGACTCAGGAAAGCCTGGGAGATTTAAGATTTCCTAAAAACAGTGGCAGATAACATGGAAGGACTTTTGCACTTGGGAGGTGGGGGATGCGCAGGGTTCTGATCATTCCAGTCTGAGCAATGAAGAAGCATGTTACAAAAGGACAGAGTTACAAAAATGTTAATGAGAGTTAGGGTGAGAAAGTTCCATTAAGTAACCCTATAACCCGATGGCATCCTTGCCAGGATAATTAAATAAAGGAACATCACAGAGGGATGATCTAATTTTGAATGGTGCTTTAGTTTTCTATTCCTGTGTTTTATCCATAGGTAAAGTACTGCAAGACCAGACATGGATCGAGATAGAGAAAACTAGAAATTGTTTTATAGTTTTATTATGTTCACAGTTGCCGAGGGATGACAGTATGGCAGACCAAACAGGATCTCTAAGGGGAAGCACTGGGATTAGTGAGGTGGCAAAGAAGGCAGGGGAGCTGTTGACAAGCACATTTGTTGTGGTTTCATTGGGAAGAAATGGTTGCTGCAAGCAGGTTTAGTTCAGTTCCGTTCAGTTCAGTCACTCAGTCGTGTCCGAGTCTTTGCAATTAAGTGGACTGCAGAATGCCAGGCCTCCCTGTCCATCATCAACTCCCAGAGTTTACCCAAACTCATGTCCATTGAGTCAGCGATGCCATCCAACCATCTCATTCTGTCTTTCCCTTCTCCTACCTTCAATCTTTCCCAACATCAGGGTCTTTTCAAATGAGTCCTTTCTTTGCATCAGGTGGCCAAAGGATTGTAGTTTCAGCTTCAACATCAATGAACACTCCTTCCAATGAACACTCAGGACTGATCTCTTTAGGATGGACTGGTTGGATCTCCTTGGAGTCCAACGGATTCTCAAGAGTCTTCTCCAACACCACAGTTCAAAAGCATCAATTCTTCGGTGCTTAGCCCTCTTTATGGTTCAACTGTCACATCCATACATGACTACTGGAAAAACCATAGCGTTGACTACACAGACCCTTGTTGGCAAAGTAATGTCTCTGCTTTTTAATATGCTATCTAGGTTGGTCATAACTTTCCTTCCAAGGAGTAAGTGTCTTTTAATTTCATGGCTGCAATTACCATCTGCAGTGTTTTGGAGCCCCCCAAAATAAAGTCTGTCACTGTTTTCACTGTTTCGCCATCTATTTGCCATGAAGTGATGGGACCGGATGCCATGATCTTAGTTTTATGAATGTTGAGTTTTAAGCCAACTCTTTCACTCTCCTCTTTAACTTTCATCAAGAGGCTTTTTAGTTCCTCTTCACTAAGGGTGGTGTCATATGCATATCTGAGGTTACTGAAATTTCTCCTGGCAATCTTGATTCCAGCTTGTGCTTCTTCTAGCCCAGTGTTTCTCATGACCTACTCTGCATACAAGTTAAATAAGCAGGGTGACGATATCCAGCCTTGAAGTACTCCTTTTCCTATTTGGAACCAGTCTGTTGTTCCATGTCCAGTTCTAACATTTGTTTCCTGACCTGCATATAGGTTTCTCAAGAGGCAGGTCAGGTGGTCTGGTATTCCCATCTCCTTCAGAATGTTCCACAGTTTATTGTGATCCACACAGTCAAAGGCTTTGACATAGTCAATAAGGTAGAAATAGATGTTTTTCTGGAACTCTCTTGTTTTCTCAAAACAAGATTAGGATGAGCTCATTTGAATAATTCCAGCAAGCAGCACAAGGGCTCCCCTGGTTGGCTGATATTTGACCCTGGGCATATTAGGGTGGGTGTATGTTGTATGTTGGCCTGGTACAGGGCTTCTTATGTGGCTCAGTGGTAAAGAATCCACCTGCCAAATGCAGGAGACACAGGAGATGAAGGTTTAATCCCTGGGTCAGGAAGAGGCCCTGGAGGAGGAAATGGCAACCCACTCCAGTGTTCTTGCCTTGAAAATTCCTCGGACAGAGGAGACTCGTGGGCTACAGTTCACTGAGTCACAAAGAGCTGGACATGATGAGAGACTGAGCAATAGCACAACAACATGGTGGTCTGGAGTGTGAAATCCAGATAAGGAAGATGAATGAAGGTGTGGACTTCACTGTTTAAGAAGGGAAACTGACCTGTCTTCAGTCAGATCCTCAAAACTGGATTAAGACAACATTAAAAAAAAAAAAAAGGTATATTGTGTGTTGCTGGACCAAATTAACACACATCTAGCGACTTAAATGGAGAGGGCAATGGCAACCCACTCCAGTACTCTTGCCTGGAAAATGCCATGAACAGAGGAGCCTGGTAGGCTGCAGTCCATGGGGTCGCAAAGAGTCGGATGTGACTGAGTGACTTCTTTCACTTTTCACTATCATGCATTGGAGAAGGAAATGGCAACCCACTCCAGTGTTCTTGCCTGGAGAATCCCAGGGATAGGGGAGCCTGGTGGGGTGCCGTCTATGGGGTCGCACAGAGTTGGACACGACTGAAGCGACTTAGCAGCAGCAGCAGCAGCAGCGGCTTAAAATGAGACACATTTATATCTCACAGTTCTGCAGATCAGAAGCCCAGTTGGGTCAACTAATGCCTCAGCTTAGAATTCAAGGTGTTAGCCTGCATTGCTCACCAAAGATTCTGGGGAAATCCTTGTTTTCATGTTCAGAAGGTTTTTGGCAAAATACAGCCATGTGATTTTAGAACTGGGGTTCCCATTTCCTTGCTGACTGTTGGCCCATGGACAGGGGACTAAGGGGTCTTTCTCAATTTCTAGAGAATGTCTTCATTCTTTGGCTAGTAGATCCCTTTCTCCATTTGCAGAGGTAAACAGTGGCACAAATAACTTCTCATGCATCAAAAGTCTTTGACTTCTTTTTCTGCCTTATTCCTCTACTTTTAGCCAGAGAAAGTTGTGTAATGTTAATAGCCAGGTCTGTGGCTAACATAAAGTGTCAGCCTGCCACACCTTCGCTGATTCACTTCTTATCCACCTACCTAGGTGCATTACTCAAAAAGTATCAGAAGATACCTGAAGCAGGTGAGATTGATCAATATGAAGATTCATATTATAAACATATCTTTTTAGCTTCTTTGGTTGCTTATTAAGAGAATACATATTTAAGTATATAAATGCTTAAAATAAGAGATCTTCATATTTTCTGAATTTTTCTTCTGCATTATTTCAAATAAATCATTTTTTGGTTTGTTTTGAGTTTTATTTTTATTTATTTATTATTTTGTTGTAATCTATAACCTAATCAACAAGTAGAAGTGAATTTGAAAGTAACATTACAAATTCAAAGTGACAATTCATCATGAAGATGGTATATCATATATGTAAAGCACTTTGAGAACTTAAAAAGTCAACTGGCAAATTGAAAGTAGTATTTTCTAACTGGAATTTGATATTTTTCCTTGGTGAAATTTTTACTTGTCTCTATTGCTTGCCTCTATTTAACTGGTGTCATCTTTTTTTATGGGAGGAGACAGGGACGACAGAGAATGAGATGGCTGGATGGTATCACCGACTCGATGGACATGAGTTTGAGTGAACTCCGGGTGTTGGTGATGGACAGGGAGGCCTGGCGTGCTGTGATTCATAGGGTCGCAAAGAGTCGGACACGACTGAGAGACTGAACTGAACTGAACTGATAAGGGAAGTTCATGGTTGAATAGGCCAGATAGGTCATAATGGAACATGAAATTGTCAAAGTTCCAGAGATGAGCTTTTTTCTTGGGATGTGATGTAGTAGAAAAAGCCCTGGAGAGGGAGATTGGAGATCTAATTTGAACCTCAGTTCTGCCATTCTGCCAGCAATCACTGACTTTGCCAATCATTGGTTCTTTGGGCCTCGATTTGTATGTTCTGTCACTTCTTTACTACCATTAAATAATAATTTTGAGTGATCAAAAATCTTACAGAACTTTGTCTTTAATACATATATGCCTTCATCTGTAATAATGCATTTAATACAACCCTATGAATCAGGAATTATTATATTTTTCCTGGTTTAAAAATATTTTGAGGACACAGAGAATCAAAGAAACTGAGTAACATTATCAAGATCATGCAGCTGGAGTCAAGTCCAGGTCTATTTAAATTCAAATCAGTGGATATTGTCTTTATGTTCATTTTACTATGATTTTGTTGATTAGGTTATTATCACTATATATAAAAGGCAAATGACAACAGACTGCACAATGATTATAGTTTATTATGTAATTTCCTTATCTCATAGCTCATGGCAACAAATATTTTCTGTTCCAGATCAAACTTCCTTCCAATCAAAGTCAGATAGATCTAGTTTGATCTAGCTTGATGTAATTCTCCTCATCTGAGAAAGAACATTTGGCTTTCTCTCATAGGATTGTTTGCAAACTTCCCTTTTGAGCTATTTTTCCCAAATATTTCATTTGACTGGGTTCATATGACTTTTATCCATTGCATAGCCCAGTTGTAAATTCTCAGGTTTCTTAGTCCCTTTTTGTATCACTTCATCTTCAGATTCCCTGAGTTTGAAACCGTGTTTTTCAAGAAAGCTGTACGTGGTCTTGGACCACATTTATTTAAACAAAAATCATAAATTGAGGGGATGGAAATGTTGAGTTCTAAATCACAAATACTTTTTCATAGAATTTTCTCTTCTTCCAAATAAAATTTTTATACCATGATAAACATTTTCCCCAGAGGAGTTAATCACCTAGTCAAGCAGGTGATTGCATCAAGTGGTATTGTGTGATTTCCACTTCAAATATACTCTTCATGTCAAACATTCCCTGCAGAATAATAGCAATTTGGCCTCCCCTAGTTGGACTCTTGAATAGCCAAAGTGAGAGCCTGCTTAACAGAACTAAATTATCATCCTTCTTTTATTGGCAGAAACTGTGGTGCTTGAAAGCTATTACCAAGAGATTTGGAATTTTTATTGAGAATTCCAGGAAGCCTAAGAGTTCTGGGTAATATGTTAATTACTGAGAAGAAATCTTCCCCTTTGGGACCAAAATCTGACTTCTAATTACACAAAAATGTCAATAAATCATTAGAGTTCCACTTTCTTATTTATATGATCTCTTTTCTTGATGGAATATATGAAAATGAAGGAAATTCCAGTATTTTTGAAAGATGAGTGTGTTTCTTTTTCTTGTTTATATGTATTTAGGCAAATCACACAGTAGTCCTTGTTACCTCAGAAAGTTTGTCCCTTGACTCTCCCCAGGAAATCTCTCTCAGACCCTATGGAGCATGTTCTACACACTGTGCATCAAAACCTGTAAACCCAGTGACATATTCAGCACAAACATAAGGGGTGTTGGCATTTACACTGTAAACAGTGTTGAATTTTCTCTAAAGGAATGCTTGCTCAGAGACAAAGTCCTATGAGTCGTAGAACAATTCTTAGATAGTAATTTTCTCTGTTTATCTTCTTGAGCCTCAAATTTAAAGACTGAGTTCCTTATCTTGGTATTCAGGATACTGCATAGACTTGAAGCAAGGTAAATTCCTTCTGTTCCCCATCATGGTGCAGACACATGAGTCCTGTCTAAACCTCTAATTAGCCACAGTGATGGAGAGTGATTTAAGGATTAGCTTTGAGAGGGAGTTTTGAAGACCACTTGGGCCTATTTCTAAGGTTTCATTTACTTATTAATCAATGTTTCCAACCTTCTGCCTTCATATTTTCTATCTACCCACTTCAATAAATCAATTTTTATTGCATTGGCTTTCTGTTTATGAAAACATGAAACAAAGCAATTACCTTATTCATAAGAGAATTCATTATTTTAATTTTTCTCTATTTAAAAATATATTATGGTTTTAGAAATCTTCAGTTATCTATAAAATTATTATCCTTTTGGTGCTCCCTATTACACCATATGTTTAGGGTCAAACATTTTTCAAAAGAGAACTTAATACACACACACTTCCCTAATATATTTCAGTTTTTTGTGTGTGAGAAATATATAGGACCTGTGCTACTCTCCTAGACTCTATTGGGCTATGTAACACTGCCTATGGCTAGTAAGGGGCATCAAAAGGGTTTCAAGCTACGAGAATAGTTCTTTTAATCAGATGCAGTGTTAATAGTCTAATAATCAGGAATGAGGTATTTTAGAGTATATTTTCATGTGTGTGTGCTCAGTAGTGTCTGACTCTGACTCCATCGACTGTAGCTCATCAAACTCTTCTGTCCATGGAATTTTCTAGGGAAGAATACTGGAGTGGATTGCTGTTTCCAACTCCAGAGGATCTTCCTGACCCAGGGATCAAACCTGGGTCTCTTGCATTGGCAACTGGATTCTTTACCACTATACCACCTGGGAAAGTGAAAGTGAAAGTTGCTCAGTCGTATCAGACTCTTCGCAACTCCATGGACTATCCAGTCCATGAAATTTTCTGGAATACTAGAGTGGGTAGCCTTTCCTTTCTCCAGTGGATCTTCTCAACCCAGGGAGTGAACCCAGGTCTCCCACACTGCAGGCAGATTCTTTACCAGCTGAGCCACAATGGAAGCCCAAGAATACTGGAGTGGGTAGTTTATCCCTTCTCCAGCAGATCTTCCCAACCCAGGAATCCAGCCTGGGTCTACTTCATTGCAGTCAGATTCTTTACCACCTGAGCTGTCAGGGAAGCCCCATTTCCTGGGAAGCCTTTATATATTCATGAGTCAGCTACGAAAACCTCACAATATGAATTCCATAGGAATGTTTTTGGGGTCTGAAAGTACTGTTTTGCTCCAGTTCCTCATTAGGTCTTTTGCATAGAGGAAGAAACAGCAAATTTAGACTTTTATTTTAAATAATATTGGGGATGCCAGCCATTTGTATGTGCATCTGCCACCCTTCCTCTTACTGTACCCCTTCACCACCTTGACTTGTCATGGAGACTGAAACATGACTAGATCAAATTTGACTTTATTATAGTTGCATAAATGTGCATTACTATTAATTCTCAACATTTCGTGGCCACCCACCTGAAGGAAATTGCCATTCTTTTCTGTCAGCAGACACCACTCACTGTGGTGGTGAATCTTGACTTTGTTCTGAGGAAATCAGCCCCAGCAAGAGGTCCTGGTGAGCAGTGGTGGTCGGGTTGTTGCTAAATCATGTCTGACTCTTTGAGACCGCATGGACTTCAGTATGCCAGGCTCCCCTGTCTCTTCTATCACCCGGAGTTTTGTTCAGGTTCATGTCCACTGAGTTGGGTAGGTCATAAACATTCCATAGAGTCAAGAAGCTTCCTGTGGGTTTCTCATGAGTCTCCACTCTTTTTCCAAATCCTTTGAAAAATCACTAGAATTATTTCAAATAAATTCATCAATGATTTTTAATGCTGTAAACAACCAAATGCTAAGAAAACAGTATCTTTTATTCCCCCCTAGAATATCCCTTCTAATATGAATAATTCTGATTTCCAGATTGATGCATATGTATCTTTTTCAACTACCCTAGATAGATTTTTTTCTTTTTCCCTTTCTTTCTCTTCTTTCTTCTTCCCATTTTCCCCTCTCTCACTTCTCTTCCTTGGTTTTACGATACTACTATGCCATCGTTGCTATTCAGTCCCTAAGTTGTATGTGAATCATTGTGATTCCACAGACTGCAGCAAGCCAGGCTTCCTTGGCCTTTACTATCTCCCGGAGTTTGCTCAAATTATGTCTATTGAGTTGATGATGCCAAACAATCTTCTCATCATCTGTCACCACTTCTCCTTCTCCCCTCAATCGTTCCCTGCATCAGGGTCTTTTCCAATGATTCGATTCTTCACATAAAGTAGCAAGTGTAAATTATATTTCCTATTCTTCTCTTTCATTATGCTATGTTCCCCTTTTCTGCAGAGGTTATATCATTTTCATCTCTCAGTCTCCAGTATTTATTAGAGGTGAGTTATATGATACATGATCCATAAATGTTGAGACAGGAAAAATATAGGGAAATCTGGTGATGGAGACAGGAAAGGGAAAATCTCTGTGAGTCATTGTTTGCTGAAGTCAGGCTCCTGAAGAAAACCACAGAGGAGATATTGGGCAAGGTGGAACCTAGAAGAGCAAATGGCTAATGCAGCAAAGGAAATTTTTTGCCATCTTGACAGTTTTCCTGAGGGCTTGTCTGGTAGGCTTCCCTGGTGTCTCAGATGGTAAAGAATCCACCTGCAATGTGGGAGTTCTGGGTTCAATCTCCAGATTGGAAAGATCCCCTGGAGAAGGATATGGCAAACCCATTCCAGTATTCTTGCCTGGAGAACCCCCATGGACAGAGGAGCCAGGTGGGTTACAGTTCATGGGGTTGCATAGAGTTGGATACGACTGAGCAAATAAGCAAAGCACAGCACAGGGACAAATTTATGGGTCTTCAATCTGAGTAGTTATACAGGCCCATGTGCTTAAAAGGCCCCTGCACTTGCTTTAATGTTCATGCTGGTGATGTGAAATTCTTAGGAGTTTTTTGAAGAAGTCTCTCATTTTAATTTTACACTAGGTCCTGCAAATTATATAGCTATTACTTCTTTTAGTTCCACACAACCCCTCTTCACGTAATCATTGCTCCTCAAGGGTTAAGATCTTAACTATGACCTCCATTAGGGTGATATAGAAAAGTATATGTCTCTTGCCCACCAGTGCTCCCCACCAGCTTCTTCCATACATCTTGGCAACATCTGCAGTGGAATGGGGGTGAGAATGAATGGGTTTAAATTTTTCTCAGTATGGAATGTATCTAAGAAAGCAAATTTATTTCTTTTGAATTTTATATAAAGCTTTCTTTGGAAGACATTTTGCAAGTATTGAATTAAACTTAGTTAAGGAAAAATTGTATGGATATTTAAGATGGGGTTTTATATATCCGGCTCTAAGATTTACCTAAATTGTACCTTTTGATCATGCCTCAGTGAGAGACAATCTATTAAACAGTTAACAAGCCACCAATGTTTAAGTCCCCCTTCTGTCCCTACCAGATATCTGATCTTAGGCAAATTCTCTAATTTCTTAAAGATTATCATCAATTTTCTTATGAATAAAAGTGGGGATAACATGGTAGATTCATAAGGTTGTTTTGCAAACTAAATGAGGACAAAATTAGTTCATATCTAGAAAGTACTCATAGAAGTGCATTATATGTAGTAAGCACTAAGTAAAATAATTGTTATTATTGATATGCACAAGGGGTGGCTGAATTCTTCAAAGTTTGTGGGGAAATGTACTACTGCTATGACTGGTGCATGTTCAGTTGTGTCTGACTCTTTGTAACCCTGTAGACTGTAGCCCACCATGCTCCTCTGTCCATGGGGTTTTTCAGGCAAGAATGCTGGAGTGGGGTGCCATTTCCTCCTCCAGGGGATCTTCTAGACCCATGGATCGAACCGGCATCTCCTGTGTCTCCTGCATTGTGGGTGGACTCTTTAAAGCTTGAGCTATTGGGGAAGGTCCATAGTAAATTTTTACTGGGTAAGGAGGAGGAATAGGAGTAACAAGATAGACATCTTGCCAGGTAGATGTCTAGTAATACATTTATATTTATATATAAACATATATATATGTGTGTGTGTGTATAATTAAGCAGGTCTCTAATGCTCCTGCAATATGGAGTCAGCTTTTTACTGCCTGTAAATAGTATTGGGAGACAGGTCACTGGAGTAAAGCTATGCGAAAACGAATTTATTTAAATAATTCCTATTCTTATGTGTTTCCTTGACTCAGAGCAGGGAATATGATGAAACTTTAAAGGCTCATAGGGAACAAATCGGAGAAGAAAATGGCAACCTACTCCAGTATTCTTGCCTGGAGAATCCCGTGGACAGAGGACCCTGGTGGGCGGCCATCTGTGGGGTTGCACGGAGTCAGACACGACTGAAGCAAGTTAGCAGCAGCAGCAGAAGGGAACAAAAGGAAGATTAACTCCATCTGTTGTTCTCCAGGAATTGTGGGAGGCTTTTCTTGAAAGATGCATCATCTGAGCTCTCTCCATTCCTCTTTCTCCTCCCCACACACTGGTTCTAGACGAAAACACACATGCACACTTATGGAAGATGTGAGCAAAGTGGTGAGTTTGGTGGCATTTGTCTTCTTAGCTCTCCGTCCTCCAGTGTTATGCCCTATTTCCTTCTCTTCTTCCCCCAGTTTGATTCCCTATTTCTTTACTTGTTCATTCATTAATTGTTTTATTCAATAAACACATGAAATATGGACTTGTGATGGATACTCAGCTAATTTCTAAAGATACTGTAACAGGTCAGATAAGATCTCTCCTCCTCTGGTTGGGGAAATATACAGTAATAAGTCATAAAATACACTAGCTTATTAAGAATTCTGAAAGTTATATGAAGGAAATTAACAAGGTTATGAGAAAGCAAAGAGTAAGAGAAATCAGATTACATGGGAACATTGAGGGTGCATCTCTAAGGAGGTAGCATTTGAACTGATATAAAGGATAGTATTAGTCAACTGTGAAAAGAATTGAAAAGAGTATGTCAGGAAGAAGGAACAGCAAGTTCAATTATGCAGAATCAAGAAAGGGATTGGTATTTTAAAAACACAGTAAAGAAGTGAATGATCCCAGATTGTAAGGAGACAGGAGTAAAATAGAGGGCAGGGGGAACAAGGTCATGATAAACATTCTGGGTCATAGTAAAAGTGTTGGATTTAAATTTAATAGAAAGTGGAAATCATTGGGACTTTCTGGGTGGCTCAGTGATAAAGAATCCACCTGCTGATGCAGGAGCCACAAGAAACATGGAATCAGTCCCTGGGCATAGAATATCCCCTGGAGGAAGAAATGTCAACCCACTCCAGTATGGGACAGAGGAGCCAGGTGGGCTATGGTCCATGGGATCACAAAGAGTCAGGCACGACTGAAGTGACTGAGCATACATGCATGGAAATCATTCAGCACATTTGATCAGAGGAGGGAAAAAAAATAAACTAAGATTTTTAAAGATCACTCATTGCTGTCAAAGTGGCAAAAGTGGAATCAAAGAGATCAAGGGTCATCCATGTAAGAGGTAAGAATTTGCAAAGTGGTGACAAATAGATGAAGGTAAACAGATTCAAGAAACATATGGGAAGTGGAACTCACACAAGTGGTAATAGATTTTATGTAGGCCTGAGAGAAATGTACAAAATCAAGGATAAGATATTTATGTTTGACTTGATAAAGTCAAAAGATGTTACCAACATCCTATCAAAGTCTGTTCTCAGGAAAGTATTATAGTAAACTTGTTTTCCATTAATAAAATGTTTCTTGAGCTTCCTATTACTATACCATCAGTGTTAGATTCACTTCTGTGAATATAACCAAGGGAGCACAGTCAAAGTTATTCTGTCTCTCAGGGAGCTTTGTATTTTAATAGGCAATGGAGACCTAAGCTAAAACAATAACATTCTACAAGCAGGATATTTGACATGTGTGTAGTTTTTTCATATTTTTGCCCTGTGTTCACATCACATGGGCTCTCATCAGTTCTGCTCTCGGGTTCTATTCACCACTCTTTTTCCTGTCTCTGTTGATCAGTAGTGCCCACTGATTCCAAATCCTAGAGCATGTTGGAAATAGTCCTCAGAGTGTGAAAGATGGAAACTAGTTGGGTGGAAGAGTGTCAGTGTCATTGAATTTTCTCTTTCCAAAAGAAGTGTTTTGTTTGTTTCATTGGACAGTATTTTTCACCAGTATAGTCAGGATACATCATGAAATTTCAAGATACAGCTATGATTAAACCTCAATTTTCTGGAAAATTCAGAGAATTGTGTTGACTAAGCTGATTTTTGATCCCATATTTTTCTGTTTTGTTTTTTTTTTCTCCACCATGTCGAGTTTATTATTCCAATGCCACTAATACAGCTGGAGGTGCTCAGTGACACTGTGCGGGTAGGGTTTCCTGCCTTCTACCTTCTGTCCAAAGAGAACATCTACCGGCTTGTTTCTTCCCCCTTTCTGGAGGAAAATCCACTAGGGGCCATTTACCCAAATAAACCTCTTAATGAGTTTATTTTTAACTTTTATTGACATTAAGTTTCCCTCTCAACAAAAAAGTATTGGTTGTCCCATCCCCTCCCCCATCCCCACGGGTGGGATAAGTCCCTGTTGCGAGGGCACTTCTGTTGCCCTTGAAATCTGGAAATAAATATCGAAAGAAATGGCATCAAGTGTTCATGTTGAGCGATGGCACGAAGTGTGCCCCAGAAACCCGTCAGGCAGAGCGTTACCAGGTCTGGACAACCATGAGGTGTCCTGCAGAATGTGGGGGTTTGTTGCTGTGGTCACCTGTCCCTGCACGCGGGGGCAGCGCCGAGTCCCACCCAGTGGCAGGCTAAGCGGAGGCCGCCTACAACTTATCCAGGAAGTTGTCCAGGGTTGGGATGCCTTTCTTCAGGCCTTTGCGCTTGCGTGTCTCCGCCACCACTTGATTGGGGAGGCTTGTGTTGTCAAAGGGGTCACCGGGCAGGATCGGCCAGTGGTCGAACACACACTGGGGGAAGGCCTGGCCGCTCCTGTTGGATCTCAGGTCAGCGGTGAAGCCAAAGGACTCACTGACAGGAAGGTAAGCCTTCGCGACAAACATGGGGGTGCAGGCCACCTGGGTCTCTTCAAAGACGTGGCCCCGCTTCCTGTTCAGCATACTGTAGATGCCACTAACCACTTGTTCCAGACACTAGATCTCTACAAGATAGATGGGCTCCATGAGCCAGAGCTGGGCAGTCAGCACACGGGCATACAGGCAGCGCTGAGCCGTGGGGATGATCTGACCACCCCCACGGTGGATGGCATCAGCGTGCAGTGTCACATCATGGACGGGGACGTCAAAGTGCATGCCCCACATATTCTCCTGGCACACCGCCGCCTCCTTGGTGGTCCACTGGAAGCCAGCCTCCACACTGTCCTTGATTTCATTGAGGTACTGCACACCCTTGGTGATGTCCGAGAGGATGTTGGGGCCCGTGCCATCAGGGCCGAAGCACCAGATCTTACGGGCCTCGGCCACGTCCCACTTCTACTTCTCAGCCAGGTAGCAGGCCCGCTGCTTGAGCTCCTGGCGGGTGGACACCTCGCCCTTGTTGATGTCCTCAGCCAGGCCGTCAGGGAAGGGCCGCACCTTCACGTAAAGCCTATTGTGCTTGTTAGAGAACTTGGACAGGCAGAGCACGTTCGACTCCTCGCTGACAGTCTCCCGGTACGAGACAACTGGGTCAGATTTCTTGATGGGGATGCAAGCGTGATACTCCTCCAGGTCCTTGAGGCAGATCTCCAAGTGCAGCTCCCCAGTCCCCGCGATGATGTGCTCCCCGGACTCCTGGATGATGCACTGCACCATGGGGTCCGACTTGGCCAGCCGCTTCAGACCTTCCACCAGCTTGGGTAGGTCGACCGGGTTCTTGGCCTTCACAGCGACTCTGACAACAAGGCTCACACTGAACTTCATCACCCGCATGTTTTTTCTTTAAGTGAAAGTGTAGTCATTCAGTCGTGTCCCACTCTTTGCAACCCCATGGACTGTAGCAACCTCATGGACTGTAGTGACCCCATAGACTATAGCCTGCCAGGCTCCTCTGTCTATGGAATTCCCTAAGCAAGAATACTGGAGTGAATTGCCATATCCTTCTTCAGGGGATCTTCCCAACCCAGGGATCGAACTTGGGTCTCCAAAGATTGAAACTGGGTCTCCTGCATTAAAGGCAAATTCTTTACTGTCTGAGTCATAATACTTTAATCGATTTTGATCTTCTTTTTTTTTCTCTTTAATTGTGTTATTCTCTTATGTGTCATCCACAGTCACTTGTTACTCTAGGTTTTCTCCAAAGACAATTCCATCCACTTACCTGATTTTAACAATGTGCTATACATTTCAAATCCTAAAAGATGATACTGTGAAAGTGCTGTACTCAACATGCCAGCGAATGTGGAAACTCAGCAGTGGCCACAGGACTGGAAAAGATCAGTTTTCATTCCAATCCCAAAGAAATGCTCAAATGCAATGACAAAGAATATTCAAACTACTGCACAGTTGCACTCATCTCACACACTAGCAAAGTCATGCTCAAAATTCTCCAAGCCAGGCTTCAGCAATACGTGAACTGTGAACTTCCAGATGTTCAAGCTGGTTTTAGAAAAGGCAGAGGCACCAGAGATCTAAATGCCAACATCCGCTGGATCATGGAAAAAGCAAGAGATTTTCAGAAAAACATCTATTTCTATTTTATTGACTATGCCATAGCCTTTGACTGTGTGGATCACAAGAAACTGTGGAAAATTCAATACCAGACCACCTTACGTGCCTCTTGAGAAACCTGTATGCAGGTCAGGAAGCAACAGTTAGAACTGGACATGGAACAACAGACTGGTTCCACATAGGAAAAGGAGTACGTCAAGGTTGTGTATTGTCTTATTTAAATTATATTAAATATATATATTGTCTTATTTAACTTATATTAAATATATATATTGTCTTATTTAACTTATATGCAGAATACATCATGAGGAACGCTGGGCTGAAAAAAGCACAAGCTGGAATCAAGATTGCCGGGAGAAATATCAATAACCTCAGAATATGCAGATGACACCACCCTTATGGCAGAAAGTGAAGTGGAACTAAAAAGCCTCTTGATGAAAGTGAAAGAGGAGAGTGAAAAAGTTGGCTTGAAGCTCAGCATTCAGAAAACTAAGATCATGGCATCTGGTCCCATCACTTCATGGCAAATAGATGGGGCAACAGTGTCAAACTTTATTTTTTTGGGCTGCAAAATCACTGTGGATGGTGATTGCAGCCATGAAATTAAAAGACCCTTACTCCTTGGGAGGAAAGTTATGACCAACCTAGATATCATAGTAAAAAGCAGAGACATTACTTTGCCAACCAAAGTCTGTCTAGTCAAGGCTATGGTTTTTCCAATGGTCACGTATGGATGTGAGAGTTGGACTGTGAAGAAAGCTGATCATTGAAGAATTGATGCTTTTGAACTGTGGTGCTGGAGAAGACTCTTGAGAGTCCCTTGTACTGCAAGGAGATCCAACCAGTCCATTCTAAAGGAGATCAGTCCTGAGTGTTCATTGGAAGGACTGGTGCTAAAGTTGAAACTCCAAAACTTTGGCCACCTCATGCGAAGAGTTGACTCACTGGAAAAGACTCTGATTCTGGGAGTGATTGGGGGCAGGAGGAGAAGGGGTCGACAGAGAATGAGATGGCTGGATGGCATCACCGACTCGATGGACATGAATTTGAGTGAATTCCGGGATTTGGTGATGGACAGGGAGGCCTGGCGTGCTGTGATTCATGGGGTCGCAAAGAACTGGACACGACTGAGTGACTGAACTGAACTGAACTGATACACTCACCATTCACAAGCTTCTGTTTCAAAAGCTGACCTAGGCTACAAATACAATCATAATCATTGGACCATTTAGTGACATCTCAAATAAAATACTTTAAAAATAAACTTTATATAATTTTTCCTTCCCAATATTTTGACTTGTTAATCAGTATCCAGAAATGATGAAGTCATTTTTGAAAGTAAATATTCTTTTAAAATCTTCTGAAGCTGATTTTAACTCATGCTCTTACTCCATTAAATTTGGATGCAGTTATTTCAATAAACTATACTATTGTTCAAAATATTTATTGTGACTCTCTTCTGGATACCAGCCTCCTCAAAGATTCAGTTCAGTTCAGTTGCCCAGTCGTGTCCAACTCTTTGCGACCCCATGAATCACAGTACACCAGGCCTCCCTGTCCATCACCAACTCCCGGAGTTCACTCAAACTCATGTCCATCCAGTTGGTGATGCCATCCAGCCATCTCATTCTCTGTCATCCCCTTCTCCTCCTGCCCTCAATCCCTCCCAGCATCAGACTCTTTTCCAGTGAGTCAACTCTTCGCATGAGGTGGCCAAAGTATTGGAGTTCCAGCTTTAACATCAGTCCTTTCAATGAACACCCAGGACTGATCGCCTCTAGAATGGACTGGTTGGATCTCCTTGCAGTCCAAGGGACTCTCAAGAGTCTTCTCCAGCACCACAGTTCAAAAGCATCAATTCTTCGGCACTCAGCTTTCTTCACAGTCCAACTCTCACATCCATACATGACCACGGGAAAAACCATAGCCTTGACTAGACGGACCTTGCTTGGCAAAGTAATCTCTCTGCTTTTTAACATGCTATCTAGGCTGGTCATAACTTTCCTTCCAAGGTGTAAGCATCTTTTAATTTCCTGGCTGCAATATCGTGTTTAATAATCCCTTCTTATAATCGTGTATTCCTTGGGAAAAGTCAAAATAGTCCTTTCAGCTAGTCTGTCAGTCAGTTAAAAGGAATTAGCCCAAACATTACATATACAAACACTACATTACAAATACAAATGTAGATATTTATGATTTGGGGAATGTTGCAAAGAAGTTAAGAAGAAAGGGGGAATTTAGAAAACTGCAGGGACAAAGTATGAGTCGTATGAGTATCATGAGTTGCATGAAATGAAAGATGAAAATAATCATACACTCCTGAAAAATATTAATAATTGTAACAAATGAATAAAAGTAACTATATAAAGGGCTTCTCAGAATTCCTGACACCTGGGAAGTGATTAGTACTTTTTAGATAAGGAAAGGAACCCTGAGCAATAGGAAGGTATGTAGTCAGTAACCAATCTTTCATTCTCAGAATGGTCAAGGGCAGAGGCTAGAGCTCTGCCATGATAGTTCTAAAAAGCAAAATTACTATTTTTTTTTAAATTAAAATATGAACCATAATAGTCTGACCTCATTAGAGTAAAGTTATCTCATACCAGCTTGAAAGTTTACCTGTAACTCTCTCACAGCTTCAGATTTACCAGGGAGAAGGAGGACATTGCAGAATCTCTGGAATCTTTCCATCTCTCTGGACTTTCACCAATGATTGATACATTTTACTAAAAATACAATTTCTATTTAATTCACCTGTTTGAAACTTGCCTCAGTGAAGGCTCATCCTTTCTAAGTCATTCAGTTCAGTTCAGTATAAATATTAAAAGATTTTTGGTAATCTTGATATTTAAGAATCATAACTATTATCATTGTTTTCATATGCTTAAATTTAGAATATCAGTGTACTAATTGATAGACTTTCAGAAAGTGACAAAGAGTTCCTCTTCACTTACTGCTGCTGGTCCCTCTGTTTTGAATTTTCTGGTCCAATGCATATTCTTCATTTGATTCATGGTGTATTCTGGAAATGATTCAGAGAAAGGCAGCAGTGTCCATTAATATCTTGTCTTGCCACAGTGAGAACGATTCTGCAACACCACAATTTCTCATGAAAGATGGGTTTTAAATATGTATAGAGTGAGCCACTGTTTGATGGATCACAGCACTAGCTCTTTCAATGAGAGAACAAGGCTATCCTGAAGCTAGACATTCCCCTACAGATGACACTCCAGAACTCTGCTGTCAATACACTTAAACTGAAAATAAAAATTGACTGATTAACCAGAACACTCTAGTGTGAAAAATGGAGTCATGCCCTCTGCTAAACTGTGATGTTGGGGGAGATTCAGTCTAAGAAAAGCTTCCCATTCTTTGTTTCCAGTCCTAGCTGATAGAATAAACCAATTTTGTACTACATTGTAAATGACTGAGGCTAGTTAAATTTGTTCCTCCATGTCATCACACACAAACACACACTAAACTAAGGATAGATAGAAGTATCTAAACAAAAAGAATGTATCAGTTTCTATTTATCTGGGGGCTGGGAATGTTATTTTTTCTTACTTTCTCACCTCAGTAACAATGGGAAAACAGTGTTTCTTGCCTTTCTTCTCCAGAAATGAAAGCCTTTTTATATAGAGAAGGTAGAAGAGAAGGATGTGAATGAATTTCTTTCACCTCTCCAGGCGTTGAAGTTCCATTTTTCTAGGTTTTAGGACTTTCCCTCCTCAATTGTTTTCAAGCTCTGTAATGAATTGTGTCCTTGCAAAAGGCAGATCAAAGTTCTAAACCCACTACCTACTAACCTGACCCTATTTGGAAACAGAGTCATTGCAGATTTAATTAGTTAAGGTAAGGTCATACCAGAGTGCAGTGGGCACTTAATCTGAAAGCACTGGTGTTCTTAAAGAAGAAGAGAGAAATGGAGTGAGAAGATGACCACGTGAAGATGGAGGAAAATCTTGAAAGTATGCTGCCACAAGTCACAGATTACCTGGGGCTACCAGTGCTGGAAAATCAAGGAAGGATAACCCCTTAGAGGCTTCAGAGAGAGCACAGCCCAGCACATAGATTGGGGTTGAAATTTTAGCCTCCAACACTGTGACAGAATAAATTTCTGGTTTTTAAAGTCACCTAGTTTGTGGTACTTTGTTTTGGAAGCCCTGGAAACTAATACAAGCTCCAATGTATAGATTTATTCAATCTTTTTAACTATTAGGGGAAAGGGCATCATCTCTTCATGCTTGGTCTCCACCAATTTGCCAACCACTTCTGGCTGAATTCTATTGGGTTGGCCAAAAATTTATTCAGATTTTTTCATAACATCTTACAGGAAAATCTGAACAAACTTTTTAGACAATCCATTACTATGTTACTCTTCTCTCTAGTGTCTGTCTCTTGTATCTACTTTAGATAAACCAATGCTCATGTCTCTCTCCCTGCAGTTTCCTGTCTTTCTTAGATTTTGGACTAGTTGTTTGCCCCATGACCTAAACTCTCTGTGTGTTCAAGAAATCTAACGATATTGCAGTTCATCTACTGTGTATTTCTATTCTTTTCTTTCTTTTTTTTTCTTTAGTGTAAAAGCTTTACTCTTTCCAGATCTCTAAATCTTGAAACAGAAGCTAGAAGTAATGAATTTGATCTGTTTTGCTCTGTTTTCAGTTCAACATATTTCAATATACTTTCTAATTGTTTTGCAATTTCTTTTGCCCCATGGTTATTTAGAAATATATTTTAAATTTTCAATGTATTTGGGAAATTTAAAAATATAGATTTATTTTGTTGATATCTAGATTAATTTGGAAATATTCTTTATGATTAAATTTATTTAAATTCATTTAGGAGACCTCCCTAGTGGTCCAGTGGTTGGGAGTTTGCCTTCCAATGCCGTGGATGTGGCTTCGGTCCCTGTTAGGGAACTAAGATCATGCATGCCACAATGCAATTAAGCCCATGAACGGCAACTTCTGAGCCCAGGCACTTTAGACCCCATGTGCCACAACTAGAGAGAAGTCCACAAGCTGCAACTAAGACCCGATATGGCCAAAGAATGAAGCAAATATTCAAAAGTTCATTTTGAATTCTTTTACAACTCAAAATATGATCTATCATAGTGAGGATTCTTTGTGTGTCCAAATAAATGATTATTCTGTTGTTGCTGGTTGGGATATTCTTGATCTCTGAATATATCTTTTTCATCAAATTTGGTGGTTTTTTGCTATTGTTTTTGGCTAGTAGTTCTTCAAGTATATTTTTCTGTCTCCTTTATTTTGGTACTCCAAAGTATATCAGAGAAATTCTTATTTGTCCACAGTCACAGAGTCTCTGTTTATTTAATTTTTTCCTCACCTTATAATTTTTATTTTGGATCCCTGTGCTTAAATTATGTCCTTAAACTCCATGTGCACTTGGAAAGATGTATATTCTGCTGCTGCTGTTCTTGTTTGGACTATTCTATTAATATGAATTTGGCAAAATCGGTTGATAGTATTGTTCAAATCTTCTTTAACTTTACTTGATTTTCCATCTCTGCCTATACAGTTTATTATGAAATAGAGTTACTGAAATCTCTAAATATATTTGAGGATTTGTCTACTACAATATTTTTAATTGCAGATCTATCAGTTTTTTCTTCAGATACTTTCAAACTCTTCTATTAGGTGCATACACATATTTGTTATACCATCTTTATGAACTAACCTCTTTGTTATTATAAAATGACTATTCCTGGTTAAAGACTTTGCTCTGAAGTCTCCTTAATCTAATATGAATATATCTACTCCAGCTTTCTTTTTTTCCAGTGTTACCATGGTATATGCTTTTGTAACTTTTTACTAATACGTTTATTTGTGGGGCTTCCCAGGTGGCTTAGTGGTAAAGAATCTGCCTGCCAATGCAGGAGCCACAGGAAATGCTGGTTTGATCCCTGAATTTGGAAGATTTGGTCCCTGGATCAGAAACAGTCAGCCATCACTGATGACTGTTGAGCACACATGCACCTTTATTTGTATGTTTATACTTAAATGTCCTTTTAAAGCTATATATATGAGCCTTTTTTCAAAACCCAGTTTGATAATCTTACAGGGAATACAATCGAGTACTGATATGCATGCAACTGAAGATAGGGGAAAGCACTACCCAAATGTATTGGCCAGAAGAGAGCCCAGAAATTAGATAATGCCAAGAACAGCAGTTGTAATCATTAACCTGACTCAAACTATCATATTTCAGGGAGACTCTTGTTGAGTAGAGAGGTCTTACTTCATCAGCAGGAAAAATTAAACAGGTTAATTCAGTTCTAGTCCCATCCAGCAAATCTGAAACCAAGATCTAAAACATCAAACGGTTTCCATAGAACTTTCTGTGTTAAAAAAAAAAAATTAAAAATATTTATGGGAATAAAAGAAGTCCAGCATCAAAAAAAAAATAATTTCTCATACAATCAGAAATTATCAGAAATGCAAATAATCAGGGCTTCCCTTCTGGCTCAGTGGTAAAGAATTCACCTCTAATACAGGAGACACAAGATATGTGGGTTCAATCCCAGGGTTAGGAAGATCCCTTGGAGAAGGAAATGGAAACCCAGTCCAGTATTCTTGCCTGGAAAATCCCATGGACAGAGGAGCCTGACGGACCACAGTCTATAGAGTTGCAAAAAGCTGGACATGACTGAACAAGCATATGAAAATCAGGATAAGACAATACATAACTAGAAAAAAAATCAATAAATCAAAGCTTACTTATAAGTGACAACAGTGATAGAATTAATAAAAAGAACATTAAAAATTATTCCTATGTGTTCAGAAAGCAACAAGAGCTGTGCAGATATATGGGACCCATTCTGTGTGTTTCTCTTGTTTCTCCTATTCTGGTCTGTGTACTCTAGCCTCCTTGGTTGGCCCAGAAATCAAGTTTCATCTCCCCAACACAGGAAAGCAGTTGGCCTTGCATATGTTTCCCAGCCACAACTTCTCTTTAAAATTTTCGACAGACTGTAAGTTGAGTCAAAATAGGGTTCAATACATCTTTTCTTGTCTTTTAGGAACCACTGTTCTTTCTTGATGTCCAATATCTTGATTATCACTATTTCATTTTTTTTGTTGTTGTTTTTTTCAGTTCATTTCAGTTGCTCAGTCATGTCCGACTATTTGTGACCCCATGAACCCACAGCATGCCAGGTGTCCCTGTCCATCACCAACTCCTGGAGTCCATCCAAACCCATGTCCATTGAGTTGGTGATGCCATCCAACCATCTCATCCTCTGTCTTCCACTTCTCCCGCCTGCAATCTTTCCCAGCATCAGGGTCTTTTCAAATGAGTCAGTTCTTCACATCATGTGGCCAAAGTATTGGAGTTTCAGCTTCAACATCAGTCCTTCCAATGAACACCCAGGACTGATCTCCTTTAAGATGGACTGGTTGGATCTCCTTCCAGTCCAAGGGACTCTCATGAGTCTTCTCCAACACCACAGTTCAAAAGCATTAATTCTTTGGCGCTCAGCTTTCTTTATAGTCCAACTCTTACATCCATACATGACTACTGGAAAAACCATAGCCTTGACTAGACGGACCTTGGTTGGCAAAGTAATGTCTCTGCTTTTTAATAGGCTGTCTAGGCTGGTCATAACTTTCTTTCCAAGGAGTAAGTGTTTTTTAATTTCATGACTCCAATCACCGTCTGCAATGATTTTGGAGCCCAGAAAAGTAAAGTCAGACACTGTTTCTACTGTTTCCCCATCTATTTCCCATGAAGTGATGGGACCAGATGCCATAATTTGTTTTCTGAATGTTGAGCTTCAAGCCAACTTTTTCACTCTCCTCTTTCACTTTCATCAAGAGGCTCTTTAGTTCTTCCTCACTTTCTGCCATAAGTGTGGTGTCATGGGTATATCTGAGGTTATTGATTTTTCTCCCCGCTATCTTGATTCCAGCTTGTGCTTCTTCCAGCCCAGCATTCCTCATTATCTACTCTGTATATAAGTTAAAAAAGCAGGGTGACAATAGACAGCCTTGACGTACTCCTTTTCCCATTTGGAACCAGTCTGTTGTTCCATGTCTAGTTCTAACTATTGCTTCTTGACCTGCTTACAGGTTTCTCAAGAGACAGGTCAGGTGGTCTGGTATTCCCATCTCTTTCAGAATTTTCCGCAGTTTCTTGTGACCCACACAGTCAAAGGCTTTGGCATAGTCAATGAAGCAGAAATAGATGTTTTCATGGAACTCTCTTGCTTTTTCGATGATCCAGCGGATGTTGGCAATTTGATCTCTGGTTCCTCTGCCTTTTCTAAAACCAGCTTGAACATCTGGAAGTTCATGGTTCACGTATTGCTGAAGCCTGGCTTGGGGAATTTTGATCATGACTTTACTAGCGTGTGAGATGAGTGCAATTGTGCAGTAGTTTGAGCATTCTTTGGCATTGCCTTTCTTTGGGATTGGAATGAAAACTGATCTTTTCCAGTCCTGTGGCCACTGCTGAGTTTTCCACATTTGCTGGCATATTGAGTGCAGCACTTTCACAGCATCATCTTTCAGGATTTGAAACAGCTCAACTGGAATTCCATCACCTCCACTAGCTCTGTTCATAGTGATGCTTCCTAAGGCCCATTTTTGTTTTTAAGATATTTCTTTGTCTTATATTTTTCATAAGTCTTTACTTCAGTTCAGTTCAGTTCAGTCGCTCAGTCGTGTCCGACTCTTTGCGACCCCTTGAATAACAGCATGCCAGGCCTCCCTGTCCATCACCAGCTCCTGGAGTACACTCAAACTCATGTCCATCGAGTTGGTGATGCCATCCAGCCATCTCATTCTCTGTCGTCCCCGTCTCCTCCCACCCCCAATCCCTCCCATCATCAGAGTCTTTTCCAGTGAGTCAACTCGTCACATGAGGTGGCCAAAGTATTGGAATTTCATTTTTAGCATCAATCCTTCCAATGAACATCCAGGACTGATCTCCTTTAGAATGGACTGGTTGGATCTCCTCGCAGTCCAAGGAACTCTCAAGAGTCTTCTCCAGCACCACAGTGCAAAAGCATCAATTCTTCGGCGATCAGCTTTCTTCACAGTCCAACTCTCACATCCATACATGACCACTGGAAAAACCGTAGCCTTGACTAGATGGACCTTTGTTGGCAAAGTAATGTCTCTGCTTTTTACTATGCTATCTAGGTTGGTCATAACTTTCATTTCAAGGAGTAAGCGTCTTTTAATTTCATTGCTGCAATCAACATCTGCAGTGATTTTGGATCCCAAAAAGTTAAATTATGTGAAAACACAAAGTGTGATTCCCCTAATATCATTTTACTTGTATAATAAATAATTTTTAAATTATACTATTTCTTAGCATTTTAATTTGATATTTTTACTATTGATCCATTTTTTCACAAGCCATTTTTTTCTGATGTATTCTCTTTTGTAAAAAAGAATGCCTGATAAAGATTGACATCTGTATGTATATATATCCAGTTTATTGCTACTTGATTCTCTCATGGTACATCTGATTGCTATTAATATCATAATCCTGGGCATAGAATGACAGAGTCTGACTATCTCTCTCAGATGTTTCTCTGCATCATATTTTCCTCTATGTTAGGTGAGTCCCTTTCACCAAGGCAAATTGTATATGTCTTGTATTCAAATCACCTTATGCCTGGGATAGTCTATGTATAAATCTAGTCTATTTCTTAGTGCCATTGTTAACTGCTTCCAGGATACACCTGCGCTTCACTGATAGGTATAGATGCTATTGAAGTAGAGTAAACAAAGTTCAATTAAGATTTAAGCTTTTCCTGTCTGACTTATTGTAGGGATTACTGCTGCCTCTCATGAGAAGCTATTTTGTTATTTTGTGTATGAGACAGTATAGAATTATATTTAGAAGAAATCTTATGTTGTACCTTTCAGAGTCTTCAGAGCTGATAAAGGAAATTTGAAATTATCAGGGTTTAAAGCTGAATTTTAAGATGAAGGTTGGATATCTCAGTATACATACCCACTTTCCTAGCAATTGTTCTAAAATTTGGATGGTTAGTTTATATATACTTTGGTCACCTGATGCAGAGAACTGACTCTTTGGAAAAGACACTGATGCTAAAAAAGATTGAAGACAGGAGACGGGGATGGCAGAGGATGAGATGGTTGAGTGGCATCATGGACTTGATGGACATGAGTTTGAGCAAGCTCTAGGAGTTGGTAATGGACAGGGAAGCCTGGCATGCTGCAGTCCATGGGGTTGCAAAGAGTTGGACATGACTAAGCGACTGAACTGAACTGAATTATATTTTAAATTTCAAGGGGAGATAGGTACAGATGCATTCTCTCTCTCTTTTTTGATTCAATAAGCTAAGAGCATCCGGAAAACAATATATACATAGCATATTAAAAAAATCAAGTTTCAAAATCAAAAAGTAAAATCATTACAGAAAAAAAAGATATTTTGAGAAAGTGTAGTAAATAATTTAAAAGTATTTACCCCCAGGCAAATCAGACCTAATAAGTCATTTTATTTTTATGCACATTTTATTTTTGTCTATACAGTCCATGGAATTCTCCTGGTCAGAATACTGGAGTGGGTAGCTTTTCCCTTTTACAGGGGTTCTTCCCAACCCAGGGATTGAACTCAGGTCTCCCGTGTTACAGGTGAATTCTTTACCAGCTGAGTCACAAGGGAAGCCCAGGAATACTGAAATGGGTAGTCTATTCCTTCTCCAGCAGATCTTCCTGACCCAGGAATCGAACTGGGGTCTCCTGCATCACAGGTAGATTCTTTACTAACTGAGATATCACGAAGCCCTATTTTTATCCATATAGGACAAAAACTCTCCTAGGCAGAAGTGGGATTATTGAAGAGACATGTGAGTGAAGAGCATGTTTGCTTAATCAAGAAGTGGTAGGTAAAGAATATTGAACAAGACATTACTCTTTGGTCAATGACTGTCTCAAGAGCATTATAGGCAATGGATACTTTGCCCATTAATTTAAACTACCTCACTTCATCACCTTCATAAAATACAGGGTGACAATAATTTTTTATCCAAATAGAAATTCTCTTGAGAGTGAAATGTAGCACTACTGAAAGTTTTACCAGACATAAGTAAAAACCAGATATTTGGGGATCAAAATTAGTACATGGTCGATAGACTAAAATTTTACTTAAACTTATATTTTTCCTACTCAGGGAAACAGCATATAAGGTAAATAGCAAGCTCTTCTGCTCTGCATATTTTTCTGGGCTGTCCATAATCTGGGTCCACTTAACCTATTACTTTATTGCTGTCAGACTTTCATGGAAAAGAAGAATTAACATGAACTTTGCAATGTGACTCTCCCAGTAATGAATCTTAGTGATCTTTCACTTCAGCCAAGATTACAATGATGGTGAGTGTCAGGTTATTATCTTCAAAGAAAGGACAGTGATAGATGACTTTCTGGGTTCCATCATCATGTGATGATTTAAGATACCTTTTCTCTATTAAGCCAGAGGGTTATAAGAGTGAAAATTTTCCATCCTGGGTTGAGACAGTTGGTGTAATCTAGGCATGATTTTGAGCAATGATTAAGAGTGGAAGGTGTGGGGATTATGGGAAAATGGGGTTCAGTTTGTTGCATTAACAAGAGATCAGCAAAATGTCATGGGAAATCCCACAGGCTCAGATTGTTTGGGAAATGTGAATTAGAGGTAGTGAAACTCAAATCCAAACACAGTTAATTGGTCTGGAGTATTTGTATAATGGAATGGACAAGGGCAGGTTACATAGGAAAACTTTAGCCAGGACTTTACTGGTACTCTGGGATCCTTCATTGTGTTTACAATCAGTGGGGCTGATTCTAATGAAGAGCACACCTGAGCCTACTGACAACATTGCTCTCTTTGGCTTTAACTTTCAAATAAGAATATATTTGAAACAGATCAGTTTCTTGGGGATAAGGCTGCATGTGTAGATCTGAACGATTAGTGAAGGGGAAACAAGATAGGAGCAAACAGCAGCACAATTTTGGACAGATGGCAGATACTCAAAACCTACCTACTAAGGCATTAGTAAAATAATTTAGAAAGCTATTTGGACTTTTATTTGAGTACTTGCAAGTTCTATTGATAGTAAACATTTTAAAACTAGCAGATGATTCACTAACGTGTTATTTTTAACTCAGGTAGCACTTATTTGTGATGAAAGGTATATAGATTCAGTCTCTTATCTTCTTGTCAGTTATCTTACTGTTGGAGCCTGCTAACTCACAACTGAACTGTGAACATTGATTATTCTCACATCCTGCATAGATCTGGGAAATCAGCTTGAATTATTATTAACTGTGTGATATGCGGAGTTAGGCTAATTAACACGACAAAAACTTGTATGTTGTGGCTTCCTTTTCCTCTATATTGCAGATCACCTAAATTGATACTTCTCTAGTTTTCCAGAATTGCAATGTGTTTTATTGCATTTTCTCACAGATCCATTAATGTAAAGGGAAATGTATTTGCATTTATGAGGATTGATCTGTCATTCTCAATGTATAGCCTGTAAGCATTTTTAAGTATAATTCTAAAACTGACTGTGTATGTTCTTTTTTTTTTTGTCCTCTGTAATGAATATCTTCTAGACATTACTTTAAATTTGAAGGATTCTGTCCATCACCAACTTAGACTACTCAAACATCTACTCATACAATTGGAAAGTTATCATGATCATTTTGATTCAAGAAACTGTGGCAGAGTTGGTGGAGCACTTATTGCACTAATAAAAATGTAATACTTAGTCATTTTTTGCAAATTATTAGATACAGTAGAACACTGGACACCTGACAATAAGGTCAGGGAAGTTGGAGATGATAACACTTGTTTTTATCTCTGGTCGTTGAAAGGTGAATTTGTTTTCAAGATACTCTTTGGCACTAATGTTTTGCTTTATTATACTCCAACATTATCAGATAGGTTTCCAAATATTTGCTTTTTAATGCTCCATACTTACCTGCTAGATTCATGAATTACATCATGAACATTGTATTTATTGGCTAATGCTTATCTTTTTAATATTCTCTTCTTTTCATGTGGAATGTCAAAATTTTTCTGGCAATAATAATATATATGTATATACATAAAATTTATTGTATTCTCTCCATCTCAACATGGTAGCTAGTTCAGTAGACAAAATAACATTGAAATATTAGAATGTCAATTACAATTTAACTTCTATTTTGTCTCTGTTATATGTAAGTGAGAAATCAGAGATACTAAAAAAATTAGTGACCTACTCATGTTAAAATAGCTATTGTAAGGTGGAGTCAGAACACAAATTCAAGACATAACATGGCCTTATAAATGTTCCCACTCATAAGTCATTCATAAGTGAAGAAATTTGAATATACGTAAAATGTAATGTGGGATTTTCTGGTGGCTCAGCAATCAAGAATCCACCTGTCAATGCAGGAGATACAGGTTCCATCCCTGAGTTAGGAAGATTCCCTGGAAAAGGAACTGGCAACCCACTCCAGCATTCTTGCCTGGAAAATCCCATGGATAGATGAACCTGGCTTGCATGCTATACTCCATGGGGTAGCAGACTTGAACATGACTTAGCAACTACAAATAACGACAACAGAGTTGCTGTATTTGCAAATCGAAATCTAGTAAGTTGAACATAGCAAATAAAGAACAGTGTAATGTTCAGGAGCATCCAGTTGGAATAAGAAATATCAAAGCATGAGTTCTTTCTTTGACAACTATCAGCTTAGTTATTAAGGCATTTTAAACCGCACACATTTCTAAAATAATCATTAATTCATTTGACCGCATAAAATGATTATGAGAATTAAAGGAAATAATGTTCATTAAGTGCTTAACATAATAAGTCAACATTAGTAAAGAATACATTTTAGCTTTTACTACAATTAGAACTTAATATAAATGAACATGTTATTATGCTTTGCTATTGGTTGTGGGTACACTAAAATCTGGGTTTTTCCTTTTCTGTACTGAAATCTCCCTTATGACCAACCTAGACAGCATATTAAAAAGCAGAGACATTACTTCATCAACAAAAGTCCATCTAGTCAAGGCTATGGTTTTTCCAGTAGTCATGTATGGATGTGAGAGTTGGACTATAAAGAAAGCTGAGTGCCGAAGAATTGATGCTTTTGAACTGTGGTGTTGGAGAAGATTCTTGAGAGTCCCTTGGACTTCAAGGAGATCCAACCAGTTCATTTTAAAGGAGATCAGTCCTGGGTGTTGACTCACTGGAAAAGACTCTGATGCTGGGAGGGATTGGGGGCAGGAGGACAAGGGGACGACAGAGGATGAGATGGTTGGATGGCATCACTGACTCAATGGACATGGGTTTGGATGGACTCCAGGAGCAGGTGATGGACAGGGAGGCCTGGCATGCTGTGGTTCATGGGGTCGCAAAGAGTCAGACACGACTGAGCTAGTGAACTGAACTGAACTGAACTGAAAAGCTAGCTTCCTCACTTAGTAAATCTTCCAGCATTCACCACTGACCATCGTTCTTTTGGTGGTTGCTATGAACTATGTGCTATCTTTTTATATATTGCTGCCTTGTCTCCTTTATTAAGTTTTGTTCTCTGGGCCATGTCTGATTCCATTTCTTCCCATTGATTTTAATGTAGGAAAGAAGGCTTGGCTTCCTGCTTCTATACCACCTTTTGGTACATCTTGAGAACAATCTTGCAGATGATGGATAAACAAGTTGACCTTCGGCACCAAGCAGTAAATGCCAAGTTATATGTGTGTGAGTCTATGATATCACTCTACATATGCCTGATTAGTTGTATCCACAGATGGTAAAAATGCTAATTTGGTTCAGTTTAAATCTCCAGTGACTAAGCATTACTAAGAAAACCTGGAAGTAACTGAATTTTTCTGCAATTGAATGGTTTATATTTTTGCCCCTAGGCAAAAATGGGAGCTTCAGACAGATATGTACATTACTAATTGAAACAAAAAGTTACATTTTTCCATATGTATGATTTTTGGCATGTATTCTTAAAACTTAGTGTGTGTGTGTCTGTGTATTATCACTCTGGTAGTCACTCGTGCTATTTGCTAAATATATGTGGCTCTTAGTTTTATGAAAACATGACAGAATTGTACTTCCTGGTCTCTTAAGGCTGAGTGGGACTAAGAGTCATATTTAAAAGTGACATGAGTCTCTTCTGAGACAAAACAATGAATTCCATCTGTAAGAGTCACCTGAATTTCTTTTCTCCCTCTTGGCATCACAAACATCACTTTTGAGTAATACCTTTTCCATTAGCCTGTTCTGGTTTTCTCAATCCAGGATAACCTGGCCTACTCTGATTGATAAAGAAACATAGAGGGGTTAAAATTAAATTTCACTTTATAGCAAAATGCTAATTCATTCTTCCTGCATCCCCTGACAAGGGGACATAAAGAGACATAAAGACACAGAAAATTAACCCTGAAGATATTCATGACAGACATATTTTTCCCTAAAGGAAAGTGAAAGCAGCAGGGCTATACCTGAATCAAGGAGAGGAGGTAAACTACTCAGGGTTTCCCAGGTGGTGCTAATGGTAAAGAACCTGCCTGCCAATGAAGGAGACATAAGATGTGGGTTCAATCACTGGGTTGGGGAAATCCCCTGGAGGAGGAAATACCAACCTACTCCAATATTCTTGCCTGGAGAATCCCATGGACAGAGGAGCCTGGCAGGCTATTGTCCATAGGGGTTGCAAAGAGTCGGACACAACTGAAGCAACTTAGCATGCATAGCATAGCATGATAAACTACTCCAGAGAAGGAAATCACAACCCACTCCAGTATTCTTGCCTGGAGGGCCCTAAAGACAGAAGAACATGGTGGGATACAGACCATGGAATTGCAAAGAGTTGGACACAAGTTTAGCAACTAAACAACAACAGATATACTGCTGAGATATGAAATTAATCTTTTTATTCAAAAATTACAAATGTTATCCCTGGTAAAGAAATGAGACATACTGTCAGTATTTGAAGAGCACCTTGTTCAGCTGATCAAGTTTGGAAGTCATTTTTGTCTTTATTAGGTTGATTCAGAAGTAATTGTGGTTTCAACCATGAGTTTTAAATCATTATAACTCGGCTCAAACACATCTTTATTAATCAAAATAGGAACCATTACAATCAACACATTTTTGCCAAAGAGAAATAAGGTTGCCTATTCCTGTAGTATAGAAATGCATGCTTTAGAATTCAGTGGATACTTAGAAAGCATTTTCTGCATCCTCTTGGTTGTGGAAGATTTTTCCCTAAAAAAGTTGTTGCGATGCTTGAAGAAGGAATATTTGGCTGGTGAGAGGTCAGGTGAAAATGGCAAATGAAGCAAAATTTTGTAACCCAGTTCATTTAACTTTTAAAGCATTGATTGTGTTAAGTGCAGTCAGGCCTCATCACAGAGAATTGGGCTCTCTCTGTTGACCAATGCTGGCTGCAGGCATTGCAGTTTTCAGTGCATCTCATTTGCTGAGCATACTTCTCAAATGTAATGTTTTCACCAGGATTCAGAAAGCTGTCATGGATCAGACTATTAGCAGACCACCAAACAGTGAACCTGACATTTTTTGGTTCAAGTTTGGCTTTGGCAAGTGCTTTGGAGCTTCTTCTTAGTCTAACCACTAAGCTTGTCATTGCCGGTTATCATATAAAATCCACTTTTTGTCACACATCCTAATCTGTTCGAGAAATGGTTTGTTGTTGCATACAATAAGAGAAGACAACATTTTAAAACTACACTTTTTTTGATTTTTGGTCAGCTCATGAGGCACCCATGTATTGAGCTTTTTCACCTTCCCAATTTGTTTCAAATGCCAAATGACCTTAGAATGTTTGATGTTAAGCTCTTTGGCAACTTCTCATGAAGCTGTAAGAGGATCAGCTTCAATGATCCTCTCAGTTGGTCAACATCAACTTCCGATGGATGGCCACTGTGCTTCTCATCTTGAAGGATCTCATCTCCTTTGCACTTCTTGAACCACCAAATATAGTATGTTCATTAACAGTTCCTGTGTCAAATGCATTGTTGATGTTGTAAGCTGTATCCTCTCTTTTATGACAAATTCAGCACTTGAATAAGAAAATCGCTTGAATTTGCTTTCTGTCTCACATCATTTCCATAGTCTAAAATAAATATAAAATGCACATCAAGTAATAAGCTATTACCAAAAACATAAAGCGAGAAATGTGCATTAAATTATGTATGACATAACCACATGTATTTAAGAATGTAGATGAATATCAAACAGTAAAATTCAGCAATGCAAAACAGCAATTACTTTTTCACCAACCTAATACCTCAAAGGTCCATCTAGTCAAAGCTATAGTTTTTCCAGTGGTCATGTATGAATGTTAGAGTTGGACTATAAAGAAAGCTGAGCACCAAAGAATTAATGCTTTGAACTGTAGTGTTGGAGAAGACTCTTGAGAGTCCCTTGGACAGCAAGGAGATCCAACTAGTCCATCCTAAAGGAAATCAGTCCTGAATATTCATTGGAAGGACTGATGCTGAAGCTGAAACTCCAATACTTTGGCTACCTGATATGAAGAATAGACTTATTTGAAAAGACCCTGATGCTGGGAAAGATTGAAGGTGGGAAGAGAAGGGGGTGACAGAGGATGAGATGGATGGATGGCATCACTGACTCAATGGACACAAGTTTGTGTAAACTTTGGGAGTTGGTGATGGATAGGGGGGCCTAGCGTGCTGCAGTCCATGGGGTCACAAAAAGCAGATATGACTGAGCGACTGAACTGAACAGAATATCTGAAACTACAAAGTGTGCCGTATTGTATTCATTTTACAAATCTCAGACACATCTCAAATTTTTAAAATTTTGCTTTAATCAAATAACTAGTAAAATGTTGAACCACAGTTTCAACTCAGACCTATCTGACTAAATTCAATAGACACTTTACATAAATTCATATGGTTTTCCACAGAATGGCAATACATTTGGAAAGCAGGTCTCCAAAAACAGATAATTTCTTAAAATGTGAATCATTCTTTGAAGGAAAAGTATTTCAAAAATTATTTATAGTAATCTCTTTGCAGCAATCTCATCAGAAGGCAAATTAATTTAATTGAAAAAGGATGTGGTTACAAATCTAATACTCTAGTATATACCTGAGTTCTGCTATAAGTCCTAGGGCTTATGATATTTTATTAATTGCTTGCCTCAGATTTTTCATTTATTGAATGTGGTTTATTAATTTTTTCCTGTGTTATAATAATATAATAAAAGAGATTGTATAAAGTTCTCTATTCTAAACTCAGGAGTTATATCAGTCTGTTTCATATTAGATAAAACCTGGACATTTCTGTCATTTATCTTTTTACAGTTTCCAGCTAAGCTTACTCTTTTGTTGGTGTGTACTTTTTATTTTGCTTATTGGTGTATTTTATTTATTTTGAAAGAATGTGCATTCTTTAGAAACAGAGACCTTCTTCCATGTCTTCTGATCATGGGTGCCAAGTAACTTCTTGACTTTCCTGAGCTTATAAATAAATTATGTTATAGTATTTGAGTAATCACACTTTACTTCTTGGTATTATATAAATCAATTAGTTAAGCTTTCCATATTTATACTATTTTATGAAATCCAAAACTCGTAAACAGTGTAAATCATGCTTTATGGAAAGTGACACTGGAAAAAATTAATGAGGAGTCATTGAAAGATTTTAAAAACTTAAATGACTGCTACCCAAATCTCAATATCCAGCTACTGATCATTTCAATTTAGTGTTCCATGTGCATGCATGCTAAGATGCTTCAGTCATGTCTGTCTTTTTGTGACCCCATTTATTGTAACCTGCCAGGCTCTTCTGTCCACAGGATTCTCCAGGCAAGAATACTTGCGTGTGTTGCTGTGCCATCCTCCAGGGGATTGTCCTGACCAGGGATCGAACCCTTAAATCTCCTGCATTGGCAAGTGGGTTACCACCTGTACCACCTGGGAAGCCCTTGAGTGTTATAGTGCTCTCCAATTCAATTTCTTCACATATAATGTCATAATCTTTCCATCTTCTCTAAAACCTACTCTTGCATTCTCTATATCAGAGAGTGAAATCGCCATATCTAAATTTATTCACTGAATTTAACTGTTCTCATATTCCTTCTTATTTAACCAATCACCAAGTTCTATTTATATTGTTTTTTTTTGTAATTATTAAATTTACTTGTAACTTTAATCTCTTCAATTACATTGTATGTCTTGCCATGAATACCAGAACTGCCTTCTCATCTTCTTGTTTATTTGTTTTTTAACTGCCTATAATGCCAAATGAAATGCATTCATAAGCTTGTTGTTGTTGCTTAGTCACTAAGTTGTGTCCTACTCTTTGCAACTCCATGAACTGATGTATTCCAGTCTTTCCTGTCCATCACCAACTTCCAGAACTCGCTCAAACTCATGTCCATCAAGTCAGTGATGCCATCCAACCATCTCATCCTCTGTCATCTCCTTCTCCTCCTGTCTTCAATCTTTCCCAGCCTTAGGGTCTTTTCTAATGAGTCAGTTCTTCTCAACAGGTGGTCAAAGTATTGGAGCTTCAGCTTCAGCATCAGTCCTTCCAATGAATATTCAGGATTGACTTCCTTTAGGATTGACTGCTTTGATGTCCTTGCTGTCCAAGGGACTCTCAAGAGTCTTCTTCAGGACCACATTTCAATAGCATCAATTCTTCTGTGCTCATCCTTCTTTACGGTTCAACTATCACACCATACATAACTAGAAAAAACAGAGCTTTGACTATACAGACCTTCCATGATTTATTGTTCACTTTTGGGTTTTTTCTAAACCTAATGTGCTAAACTATCAGCTGTTTGTCAGTCATGGGTCTTTATCTCCCTTCAAGAAATAAAAGTAACCTAAATTTCAAAAGACCTGTTCATATCTTTGGGAATTCCCTTTTCCAACCCTATCAACAACTCTTCTGTATTCTTAAAATTCAAGCAATCATAAGTTCAATTTCTAAGCACAGTTATAAATACCTCCTTGACTTGTTCCCAGAGCTCTTTAATATGGACCAATGGAAGCTAAATTTATGTTAACTTTTATTATCTATATTTGTTACATATATATATATATATATATATATATAATGGATATTGTGTCCATGATCTCAAATTACCTTCAACTCATTGTGTTCACCAGACAACAACAATCAATGAATATTAAATGATAATATGGCCTAGAAGAACAACCATGACCTCAGTGACATTTCAAATGTTCTGTTACGTAATTTCTTTTCCTTAAATTGTAAGCCTGGCAATATTTCATCTAACGATTGACTTTTCCTAGAATCAGAGTCTTTTCCAGTGAGTCAACTTATCGCATGAGGTGGCCAAAGTATTGCAGTTTCAGCTTTAGCATCAGTCCTTCCAATGAACATCCAGGATTGATCTCCTTTAGAATGGACTGGTTGGATCTCCTTGCAGTACAAGGGACTCTCAAGAGTCTTCTGATGCTAGGAAAGGTTGGGAGAGGGAGGAGAAGGGGATGACAGAGAATGAGATGACTGGATGGCATCACCGACTCTGTGGACATTAGTTTGAGTGAACTCCGGGAGTTGGTGATGGACAGGGAGGCCTGGCGTGCTGTGATTCATGGGGTCACGGAGAGTCGGACACAACTGAACGACTGAACTGAACTGAACTGAACTGATCGACTTTTATTTCTGTCTGTGAAATTCCTACATTTTCATGAAGATTTAGCTATGTGTTTTTTGAACTCTAACCTACTTCTTGAATCAATTTTGCTTCTTTTCTGTCCTTGACTACCTGGCATAGTTTGCCAGATTGGTGGCTTCATCCTCCTACCCATCTTTTTCTCTCTCCTAGTTTTTTTTTTCCCAATCTTATTTTAAAAGTCCAAATCTGGTATCAGTATGTGAGTGAGTACTGTGTTAAATTTGATAACCATTCTATCCTGGAGAAGTTCTGTTTCCTTGCTAATGCCTGTCCAATATGTTATTGATCACATAAAATATTCTGAGGACCATTTTACTGTCTCCGAGTCTAGAATTTTTATTGTACTTTCCAAGTGTAAGAGATTTTGTTTTTCTCATGGTCCTGAAATTCATGTCTGTCAGGTTTTATTTATTTTTGTTTTCACTTACAAACCAATCAGACCATTACTTGGTCAGACATGACATTTTATCAGAATTTTGTCAGACTTGATATTTGAGTAATTGTCAACATTTACACAAAATACGATAGCTTGATTATTTAATTCCATGTTTCATATTCTTTATCTGAAAAACAGGAGTAATGTTGTCTCTTTACATACTTTGTAGGGAGCAGCTAATATAATCTTTTTGGTCTTCTGAGAGGCAAGAGAGAAATATGTGAAAGGAGGGATATGGAAGGGGAAGGAGTAATTAAAAGTATAAAAGCAAATTCCAACAGAGGGGTGTCTTTCTAGTTTTCAGAATAAATTATTAGATACAATGTTGGGTAAATTTCTTAGTGTAATTTTTTATTTCAATAGCACATCCTTTTCTACATATTTATATATAATATTTGTAAAACATTCACAAAATAAATATTTTTATATATTAAATTCTGGATAAGCTAGTTAAATGCAACCTCATTAGAAATATGCTTTGTTTTTGCTCATTACAGCATTTTTCTATCCCATCTTAGATAACTACCTTCGACTTTTACATTAAGCAAACTAACAGCTCATTATTTTCAGCTGAAACTAACACAACATTGGTATTTAATAGACTTTATTTTTCAGAATTATTGTCCCTTTGAAATGACATTCACGCAATGATTTTTTTTGTTTTATTTATTTATTTATTTTTATTTTTGTATTGGTGGCTAATTACTTTACAATAATATATTGGTTGGTTTTGCCATACATTGACATGAATCCGCCCCAGGTGTACATGTGTTCCCCTTCTTGAACCCCCCTCCCACCTCCCTCCTCCCCATATCCTCCCTCCAGGTCATCCCCGTGCACCAGCCCTGAGCATCCTGTATCATGTGTCGAACCTGGACTGGTGATTTGTTTCACATATGATAATATACATGCTTCAATGCCATTCTCCCAAATCATCCCACCTTCACCCTCTCCCACAGAGTCCCAAAGACTGTTCTATATACCTATGTCTCTTTTGCTGTCTCGTATACAGGGTTAAGGTTACCATCTTTCTAAATTCCATATATATTCGTTAGTATACTGGCTTACTTCACTCTGTATAATAGGCTCCAATTTCATCCACCTCATTAGAACTGATTCAAATGCATTCTTTTTGATGGCTGAAAAATACTCCATTGTGTATATGTACCAAAGCTTTCTTATTCATTCGTCTGCAGATGGACATCTAGGTTGCTTCCATGTCCTGGCTATTATAAACAGTGCTGCAATAAACACTGGAGTACATGTGCTTCTTAAAGAAGCAATTTCATTTTCTATCTATCACTGACACCTTTGTAGTATCTGTTCTTTGTTCTGCAATTAATTTTTGCAATGGACAAATTATAACATTTAAGAAATTGATCCAATATTGAACCCAGTAATCCAGTAAAGATTGACCTCAATAGCATACTCTATCCTTAATTAAAAACAAACAAACAAAAAACTCTCAATATGGTGAGTATAGAGGAAACTACCTCAACATAATAAAGTTAATGTACAAAAAGCCATGAAACATGAAACAATTGACTGGTTCAAAGTTGGGAAGGGAGTATGTCAAGGCTGTATATTGTCATCCTGCTTATTTAACTTCTATGGAGAGTACATCATGCAAAATACCAGGCTGGGTTACTCACAAACTGGGATCAAGATTGCCATGAGAAATATCAGCAACCTCAGATATGCAGATGATACCAATTTAACGGCAGAAACTGAAGAGGAACTAAAGAACCTCTTGACAAAGGTGATACTCTCATCAGTGAAAAAATTGGCTTAAAACTCAGCATTCATAAAACTAAGATCATGGCATCTGGTCCCATCACTTCATGGCAAATAAATGGGGAAAAGGCGGAAATGGTGGGAGATATTATTTTCTTATGCTTCAAAATCACTGCAGACACAGACTCAATGATGAAATTAAAAACTGCTTGTCCTTTGGAAGGAAAGCTATGACAAACCTAAGCAGCATATTAAAACATTGAGACATCATTTTGCCAACAAAGGCCCATCTAGTGAAAGCTATGTTTTTTTCCAGTAGTCATGTATGGATGTGAGAGTTGAACCATAAAGAAGGCTGAGAACTGAAGAACTGATACTTTTGAATTGTGGTTCTGGAGAAGATGTTTGAGAGTTTCTTCGGTGACAAGGAGATCAAAGTAGTCAATCCTAAAGAAAATTGACCCTGAATAATCATTGGAAGGACTGATGTTCTCCAATAATTTGGCCACCTGATGCAAAGAGCTGGGTCATTGGAAAAGACCCTGATGCTGGGAAAGACTGAGAGCAGAAAGAGAATGGGGTGACAGAAGATGAGATATTTGGATGGCATCACCAACTCAATGGACATGAGTCTGAGCAAACTGCAGGAGATCATGAAGGACAGGGAAAACTCATATGTTTCAGCCCATAGGGTTGCAAAGAGTTTGACATGACTGAGTGATTGAACAACAAAAGCAATAATAAGCTATCAGAAAGAAGAATTAAGATTTATATAATTGCATAAAACATTTAGGAGTAAATTTAACCAATGGGGTAAATGACCTGCACACTGAAAACTACAAGACATTAGTGGAAAAAAAAAAAAAAACATATACAGATGTCTTATAAACAGAAAGGTATTCTGTGTTCATGGATAAGAAGAATCAATATTGTTAAAATGTTCATACTATCCTATTTACAGATTAAATGCCATCCAATCAAAATTCCAATGGTATTTTTCAAAGAAATAGAACAAATAATCCTAAAATTTATATGGTATCACAAAAAACAAAATAAAGCAAACTAAAAACCAAATATTCAAACCAATTTAAAAAATTATTGAAAGTATAGTTGATTTGCAATGTTGGAAGGAAAGTTATGACCAACCTAGATAGCATATTAAAAAGCAGAGACATTACTTTATTAACCAAGGTCCATCTAGTCAAGGCTATGGTTTTTCCAGTGGTTATGTATGGATGTGAGAGTTGGACTGTGAAGAAAGCTGAGCACCGAAGAATTGATGCTTTTGAACTGTGGTGCTGGAGAAGACTCTTGAGAGTCCCTTGGACTTCAAGGAGATCCAACCAGTTCATTTTAAAGGAGATCAGTCCTGGGTGTTCATTGGAAGGACTGATGCTAAAGCTGAAACACCAATACTTTGGCCACCTCAGACGAAGAGTTGACTCACTGGAAAAGACTCTGATGCTGGGAGGGATTGGGGGCAGGAGGAGAAGGGGATGACAGAGAATGAGATGGCTGGATGGCATCACCGACTCGATGGACATGAGTTTGAGTGAACTCCGGGAGTTGGTGGTGCACAGGGAGACTTGGCGTGCTGTGATTCATGGGGTTGCAAAGAGTTGGACACAACTGAAAGACTGAACTGAACCGAACTGTTAACTTCAGATGTACATTAGCATATATCTACTCTTTTTAAGACTCTTTTTCCCATATAGGTAATTGCAGAGTATTGAATTGAGTTAGGGTTAAGGTTAGTAATCTTGAGAAAGAAGAACACAACTAGAGGCATTATGCTCTCTGATTTCAAACTGCATTACAAAGCTATTATAATTAGAACATTATGATATGAGAATAAAAACAGATGCTTGGATCAATGGAACACAGTAGAGAAATAAAAAATAAACCCACACATGTATGGTCAGTTAATTTACAATAAAAGAACCAAGGAGTATAAAGTGGGGGAAATACAGTCTCTTTAGTAAATGTTGCTGAGAAAACTAGACATCAATGTGCAAATTGATCTGTCTGCACTACAGTCTCATAGCATATAAAATAATAACCTCAAAATGATTTCAAATCTCAAATATCAGACTTGAAAGAATAAAAGTCCTATAAGAAAACATAGATGGTAAGCCCCTTGACAATCTGGCACCAAAAGAAAATGCAACAAAAGTTAAAATAAGTAAGTGGGACTAAATAAAACTAGAAGGTTTCTGCACAGCAAAGGAAACACTCACCAAAGTTAAAAGGCCTCTGAATGGGGAACTATATTTGCAAATCATTTATCTAATGAGGGTGGTGGTGGTGGTTTAGTTGCTAAGTTGTGTTTCTTTCTTGTGATTCCATAGACTGCAGCCTGACAGGCTTTTCTGTCCATGGGATTTCCCAGGCAAGAATACTAGAGTAGTAGCCATTTCATTCTCTTCGGCATCTTCCTATCCCAGTGGTCAAACTCACATATCCTGCATTGCAGGCATATTCTTTACTGCTGAGCCACCAGGGAAGCCCATCTTATAAGGGGTTAATATCTAAAATATATGAAGAACTCAGACAGCTCAACAGCAAAAATCAAGCAATCCAATTAGAAAATGGGCAGAAAATCTGAATAGACAGTTTTTTTTTTCTAAAGAAGATCTACAGATATGCAACAGGTTTATTAAAATATTTTAATTCATATGGAAATGCAAATCAAAGTCATAGATTAGTTTCATGTAACATCTCACTTCACGTCTGTTACAATGGCAATTATTAAAAAGAAAAGATAAAAATAATACATATTGGTAAGGTTGTAGAGTAAAGGGAACTCTCATGTATTGTTGGGGAGAATGTAAATTGGTGTAGCAACTATGTAAAGTAGTTTGGAAGCACCTCAGAATATTAGAGGTAGAAGAAGTACCATATTCTCCTGCAATTCTACTTTTGTTCATTTATACAAAGAAAATGAAAACAGTGACTTAGAAAGATGCATTTTCATGTTCATTAAAGCGTTATTTACAATAGCCAAGGTATAGAAACAATCTAAGTGTCCATCAATGAATGAAGAAATGAACAAATTATAGATATATATAATCTATAATGGAATAATATTCAGCTAAAATAATGTCATTTTGTAATTGCAACAACATGGATGGACCAAATGGGCATTATGCTAAGCAAAATATGTCAGATATAGAAAAACAAATATTATATAATCTCTTTAATGTATGAAATCTAACAACAAAACAGAACAAAAAGACAAGCTCATAGATACAGAGAATAATTTGGTTGTTGCCAGAGCTCAGAAAAATGGCTAAGGGAAGTCAAAAGTAAAAAGAATAAAAAAATAAAACCTTGGCCTGTCAGATTCCCAAGAGTGCTCTCAAAAAATAAAGATTCTTTTTAATTTAACAAAGAAAATCAATTGATGAGACCCAGGAAATTAAAATTAAAAAAGAGACAGAAGTAAATATTTGGAAACCATGTGTGCTTATGGAAAGACAGTATGTAGAATAAATGGGGTGTCAAGATAACGAAAGCAATTTAGGAAATCACTCAGAACAACATCATATTTAATATAAGCTAGGAAATCATATTGAAATAAATATCAAGTGGCAATTATGTTGAGAACAAGTTTAAGCCTTTATTTGGGAAAAAAAAAGAGTGCTTAATTTTTGTTTTCTATTTCTTTAATATATAACAAATAGAAATATATTTCAATGTAACAGGATAGAAATCCCAGCAATAAATTCATTCATCTATGGTCACCTAATCTATGACAAAGAAGCCAAGAATATACGATGGAGGAAAGACAGTTTCTTCAGCAAGTGGTACTGGGGAAACTGGACAACTACAGATAAAATAATAAAACTAGACTATTCCCTAACACCATACACAAAAATAAAATGGATTGAAGGTCTAAATGTTAAGCTGGACAAAATAAAATTCTTAGAGGAAAACATGGGCAGAAGTTTCTTTGACATAAATAACAGCAAGATCTTTTTAGATCTACCTGCTGCTGCTGCTGCTGCTAAGTCGCTTCAGTCATGTCTGACTCTGTGCGACCCCAGAGACGGCAGCCCACCAGGCTTCCCTGTCCCTGGGATTCTCCAGGAAAGAACACTGGAGTGGGTTGCCATTTTGATCCACCTACAAGAGTAATAAAAGCAAAAACAAAAATAAACAAATGCAACCTAATCAAACACTTTTGCACAGCAGAGGAACTATTAACAAGATGAAAAAACAACCCTCAGAATGGGAGAAAATATTTGCAATGAAGCAACTGACAAGAGATTAATCTCCAAAATACACAGACAACTCATGCAACTCAACACACACACAAAAAAGAAACAACCAAACAAACCCAATCAAAACATGAATGGAGATCTAGACAGATATTTCTTCAAAGAAGACCTACAGATGATCAAGACAGACATGAAAAAATGATCTAATATCACTAATTATTAGAGAAATGGACATCAAAACTACAATGAGGAATCACCTCATATTGGTCAGAATAGTCATTATCAAACAATCTGCAAACAATAAATACTAGAGGAATGTGGAGAAGAGAGAACCCTCTTAAACTGTTGGTGGAAATGTAAATTGGTACAGTGACTATGGAGAACAGAATGGAGGTTCCTGAGAAAATTAAAAATAGAGCTACCCAGCATGTAGCTACCCAGCTACATGACCCAGCAATTCTACTCCTAGGCATATTCCCAGAGAAAATCATAATTTCAAAATATACATGTACCCCAGTGTTCCTTGTAGCACTATTTACAACAGCCATGGAAGCAACTTAAATGTCCTCAACAGAGGAATGGATAAAGATATACAATGGAATGTTAACCATAAATTGGGCTTCCCTGGTGGCACAGATGGTAAAGTGTCTGCCTTCAATGCAGGAGACCCGGGTTTAATCTGTGGGTCGGGAAGATCCCCTGGAGAAGGATATGGCAATCCACTCCAGTACTCTTGCCTGGAAAATTCCATGGAGTGAGGAGCCTGGTAGGCTACAGTCCATGGGGTCGCAAAGAGTCAGACACAACTGAGCGACTTCACTTTCACTTTCAACCATAAAATAAAATGAAATTATATCATTTGCCAAGGTGTGGATGGACCTAATCACCGTCATAAGAGTGAAGTAAGTCAGAAAGAGAAAAACTAATATTGCATATTAACACATATGTTAACCTATGTGTTAGTTTAGAGAAGTAGTACAAATGAACCTATTTGCAAAGCAGAAATAGAGACACAGATGTAGAGAACAAAAGTATGGACATTAAGGGGAATGTGTGTGTGTATGTCTGTGTGTGTGTGTGTGTGTGCTCAGTCGTGTCTGACTCTTTGCAACCCCATGGACTGAAGCCCAACAGGCTCCTCTGTCCAGGGGATTCTCTAGGCAAGAATACTGGAGTGGGTTGCCATTTCCTACTCCTGTGGATCTTCCCAACCCAGGGATTGAAATGGTGTCTCCTGTGTCTCCTGCATTGGCATGCAAATTATTTACCACTGTGCCACTTGAGAAGCCCAAAGGGGAGTGGGGGTTGAATAAATTGGAAGATTGGTTCAGTTCAGTTCAGTTCAGTTCAGTTGCTTAGTCTTGTCCGACTCTCCGCAACCCCATGAATCACAGCACGCCAGGACTCCCTATCCATGAATAAGATGACTTTTATTCTCTTACCTGGGGGATATTGTCCATCCATGACTTTTTGTTGGGATAAGAATTACTACTTTCTGAGCTGTGCCATGCCTTATCTCTATTTTTAGCCCTTGTATCAGAAAATCTCATTATTTAATTGAGTAATATAGTCATTTTACGTAATTTTGAGTTTTATCACGATTTCAAACACAGTATTCAAGTCATATACCAATTTAGACACCAAATTCGAAGTGTGTCACCTGTAAATTAGATAAACATGACATCTCTACTGTTAAAAAAAAACTATAAAAATAAATCAGGCATAACAATCTTTATGCATGGATCGAAGTAACCACAAATTGACCAAAGTGGAAGTTACTCAGTTGTGTCTGACTCTTTGAAACTGCATGGTCTATAGCTTGCCAGACACTTCTGTCCACGGAATTCTCCAGGCCAGAATACTGGCATGGTAGCCATTCCCTTCTCCAGGGGATCTTCCAAACCCAGGGATCGAACCCATGTCTCCTTCATTGCGGATGTATTCTTTACCACCTGAGCCACCAGGAAGCCCAATAGACCAAAGCCCCACTCATGTTTGGCAAAATTATTCAATTGATTTCTAATTCAATAAATTTCTGTTGCATCTCATCTTTCCTTTGCTGCTTCAAGCATCTCTTCAAGAGATATTATAAAATGCCTTACTGATTCCTGTGTCTACCACTTAAAATACATAAAATATTATGTATATGTTATATTTCCCAAGGAAATAAATGGGCTTAACACAATAGACAAAGAGTTAACCAATTGGAAAAGACCTTGATGCTGGGAAAGATTAAGGGCAGGAGGAGAAGGGGCCAACAGAGGATGAGATGATTGGATGGCACCATTGACACAAAGGACATGAATTTGAGCAAACATTAGCAGATAGTAAAGGAGAGGGAAGCCTAGTGTGCTGCAGTCAATGGGGTCACGAAAAGTCAGATGCAGGAACTAAACAACAACAACAATGAGATAGTACCTGCTCAAGTGAACCTACTACTACTACTACTAAGTCACTTCAGTCGTGTCCGACTCTGTGTGACCCCATAGACGGAAGCCCACCAGGCTCCCCCGTCCCTGGGATTCTCCAGGCAAGAACACTGGAGTGGGTTGCCATTTCCTTCTCCAGTGTGTGAAAGTGAAAAGTGAAAGTGAATTCGCTCAGTCATGTCCGACCCTTAGCGACACTATGGACTACAGCCTACCAGGCTCCTCCATCCATGGTATTTTCTAGGCAAGAGTACTGGAGTGGCTTGCCATTGCCTTCTCCACAAGTGAACCTAAAGTTATGTTAATTACTGTTAATTATAGAATTTTGCCCAGAATCAGCATTAAGTGAACCAGTCCACAGTTTGTTTACTCCATTTTGGGTACCCATTGTAAAAATCAGTATTTGTCAGTTTTGCATATTTATCTGCGTATTCACAACGTGCATGCTAAGTCTCTTCAGTCGTCTCCAACACTTTGCTACCCTATGGACTGCAGCCCGCCAGGGTCCTCTGTCCATGGGATTTTCCAGGCAAAGATACTGGAATGGGTTGACATGCCCTTCTCTAGAGGATCTTCCCTGCCCAGGGATCAAACCTGGATCTCCTGAATCTCCTGCATTGGCAGGCATGTTCTTTATCTTTACCACTAGCACCACCTAGGAAGCCCCCATATTCACAATAATGACTCAATAATTACCAAGGGATGTTCAGAGCTCTTGCTAACTAGTTCCTTGTGTCTACTATCAAATTAGTATATTGGGGAATTTGATTTAAACAGTTTGCTTAAACTAGCTCATATGTAAATGGAATAAGAAAATCGTTACAACTACATCATTGGTCCCCAAATGAAGAACTGTCTTTTTCCTCATCTTTTGTGTTGAAAATAAAAAAGAAGCATTTATGTATAATTTTGCAATTTTGCCATCCTAGGTCATTTTGGGGCTTTACCTTTAATTCTATTATTAATTTCATGTTACAATCCTTGGTTATATTTATCTTTGATTATCCTTCTGTTTATGTATCCTTTTGAAATATAAACACATTAGTATGCTAAAGCTTCTTGCTATTATGCATCACATTAGGTCTATTTGAAGAATTAATTCAAATTTCATTTATACACATTCATTGTTTGTTCTTGGAAAAGTTAGTGATTCTCTCAGGGTCTTAGTTTTACATTCTGTGAAATGAGAGTAGTAAAAACATGTACCTCAACTTTTGATTTAAAGTGGCATAGAGGGCTTACTTTCAGAGATAGGCAGAGACCATTAGGAATCCCCTTTCCCCTTGTATTCTGAATAAAACATCATTTTTTTTTAATACACATCCAAACATGAAATCAAGAATGGCAAGTCTTCAAATGCCAAAAATTAGGATTTCAAAACTATACTAGTGAGAGTTTCTTGAAGCATTTAAAAATCACAGTGATATTGAAAAGGAGCTTATAACTTAGAGAATTTGCTTTTGCACCAGTGAGGGAAGTAAGCCAAGGGAATAGAATGAAAACATAATAATCTTTGCCTTATTCCTTATTAAACACGGAAAAGTGACTGAGGAGAGTACTTAATGAGCTTAAATATAATAGCTTCGTCACATGTACTAGAGAGTATATTTTTCCTCTTTGAAATTGAGCCTTATCTTACACAATAAATATGTCAACTCAAGATGTATTAAAGACCTAAGTACAAGACCTGATATCATAAAAATCTTAGAGGAAACATGGGGGAAAAATCTCCTTGATATGAGTCTTGGCATTTTTTGTATATAATCCCAAAAGCAAGGCAACAAAAGCGGAACTAAACAATGGGACACATCAAACTAAAAAACAAAACAAACCTTCTGCAGAGCAACAGAAAAATATCAGCAAAATAAAAAGTCAATCTACAGAAACAGAGACTATACTTCTGAATCATATATCCAAAATATATAAAGAAGCCATATAACTCAGCATCTAAAAATTAGATAACCTGATTTTTAAAAGTGGGCAAATTATAAAGCTATAATAATCAATATAGTGCAGTATTGATGAAAGAATATACAAATAGTTCAGTGCGACAGAAAATAGAACCCAGAAATAGGCCCCATGTGAATATAATCAACTGATCTTCAACAAAGGAGAAAATACAACAGAACAAGCAGTTTTTTCCAACAAATTGGTACTGGAGCACAAAAAATGAATCTAGACACAGATCTTACACCCTGAAGAAAATTAACACAAAATAAATCCCCACCTTAGTGTAAAAGGCAAAACTGTGAAATTGCTAGAACACTGAGTGTCTTCACTTTCACTTTTCACTTTCGTGCATTGGGGAAGGCAATGGCAACCCACTCCAGTGTTCTTGCCTGGAGAATCCCAGGGACAGGGAGGCCTCGTGGGCTGCTGTCTATGGGGTCTCACAGAATCGGACATGACTGAAGCAACTTAGCAGCAGCAGCAGCAGCAACATAGATGAACACCCAGGTGACCTTGGGTATAGTGACGACTTTTAAGTTTCAACATCAAAGGAGCAATTCACAAGAGAAACAATTGACAGCCTGGACTTCATTAAATGAGAGGACAAACAACTAACAAGAAGAAAATATTTGCAAAAGAAACATCCAATAAAGGACTTATCCTAAATATATAAATAGGCTATACAATTCAATAATAAGAAATAAACAATCTGTTTTAAAAATGGCCCAAATATGCTAAAATACTTCATCAAAGAAGGCATACAAATAGCAAACAGCCATGGGATAAATGCTCAAATCATATGGCATCAGGGAAATGCATATTAAAACATCAATGAGATACAACTATACACCTATTAGAATGGCCAAAATCTGGAACATTAACACCAAATGCTGGCAAGGATGTGGGACAACAGGAAATCTCATTCATTTATGGTGGGACTGAAAATTGGTTCCAGAAGTTTGGAAGATAGTTTGGCAGTTTTGAGCAAAATTAGGCATATTTTTACCATGTTGACCAGTAATCACACTCCTTGGTGTTCATCTAAAGGAGCTGAAAATTAATATCCGCATAAAAACACATATGCACATATTTTGAGCAAATGTATTCATAGCTGCTCAAATGTGAAGCCACAAAAATGTTTTTCAATAGATGAATAAAGTGTGGTGCATCAAAACAATGGAATATTGCTGAGCACTAGAAAGAAATGAGTTAGTGTCATAACCCAGTGCACTCACCAGAAGGCCGGCACCAGTCCCAGCCCCCCTGGGTCCCTGCCTCATCCAACTGTTGGCTGACACCAACTCTAGGACCCCTAGGGCCTTGCAGCCAGAGGCCCTGGGACTTGGCTCTTGGCATTTCAGTGGGCTGTCCATAGCACCAGGATGCAGCCTCACCCATTAGGAGGTTGGCAACAGGGGCCCTGAGACCCTTTGAGCCCCAACCTCACACACTAGCAAGTTGAAACCAGCTCTGTGTCCACTGTCCTGTCCAGTGTTATTTCTGGGTCTGATGGCTATATGCAGACCACTTTTATTCACTATCCAGACAAGTTATGACTTATCATAAGGCTACCCTACCTGAGCATACACTAAGAGTTACTGAAGCAAAATGAAGTTCGTTTTACCAGTGAAAATGAAGTACGTTTCTTTTGGGTAGAAAGCTAACAGTTTCTGTTATATGGAATTTCATGTTTTTAAATTAGTAATAGGCAAAACATAGCAGACAGACTGAAAAGAGTGATTATTTCAGATTTTTTCTTATTTCAGTCCATCTATAGAGCTTTAACTGGTTTCTAATATCTTTAAATTTCTATAAACTTATCTTTAAAGGCACTTGCTTCTAATTAGCAATATAACAATCTGATTTTTCCTCCATAATTATGCTGTTAACATAAAATTGTCATTTCCAAATCACTGCATAGAAATTTTAGAAAAAATAATACCACAGAAAAGTGATGAATTCCCTAGAATGGCTTACTTTGTAGAAATCACAGTAAATAAAGTATGTGTACACATTAATGAGACAATGTTCCACAAAGTAGAATTCATCTATATAATAATAATTTTTCCATCAAAACTAGCGTGTACATTTTACGGGCTTTTATGGTGATCTTATTATGCAAATCTCTGTTGGGATTTTCATTTAGAAATTGTCTTTAGATTCTATGTCACTTTTATTTACCCTGAATTTTCTTTTTTTTCTTGGTAAGAGGAAAGGACATGAAACAGTTCTTGAAACAGATTTAATTAATTCACCTTGTTCAAAATAATATCCATACTGGTAGTTATTTTTGGCTAATCTTTTTACCAAGATATAGGGGTTAAACATAAGTTTGCTTTTTTTTTTAAGTGACTTTTGTCTTGGTTTGCTAAACTACTCCAAATTCAGTTTTACAAACATCATTCCAGTAAACCTTTGAATGACATCATTACGGAAACATATACAGATTTATAGATTTTGCAGTTAAAGCGTTTATTCAAATTTGTTTTGTCCTCACTATTATTTGTTAGTCTATCTAGTTTCTTACACCTAACCATATATACATATTTTAAACATCTTGAGTTATTCTGCATAGATGTTTCAGTAATTTCAAATCTATAATCCTCAAGTATCTACTGATCTTTTACACTAGTATAACTTGCTTGACAACTGGAATCAATCCAGTATTGTCTTTCTGATGAGCCTGGCAACCCTAGGATGTGAAATATGTGATAGACAATTTCTCTGAATATCCTTGCTGGCTTCATAAAATAGGAATCTTGGAATGTGCTGAGCTTGTGAAACAGGTAACCAAAATAGGAAATGGATAAGACTCCTAACTTACATTGTCTGTTTTATGAAATGAACGAAAGTAGCTTCCATTTCCTGAATAAGGAGTGATTCCTTTCTTTCTGTGGATTGGATGGTAATCAATCTCAGTGGAGGGGGAAAAGCGCTAATAGCAACCCTTTTGCCTATGAAAAGCAGAACTTTGGAGACGGGTGTGAGACACTGAAACTGTGGAATCTGGGAAAGAAAGAAGTTGCCGTTCTCACATTATTGAAAGTCTGTCTTCACATAATTAAGCCCTGTGTTCCCTTAGTTTTAGAAGGTAACTTGCATATTGATGTGTGGTCTATATTGTATAAACCAAAATGGAAAAAGCAATTAAATAAAGAATTGGGACAGGGTGGACAGTTATATGGAATTCCAGTTTTTCACTTGCTTTTGTCCAACATATGAAGTTTCAAAGTACACACATAAGCATGCAGACCCACATAAGCGTGTGCATGTGCATATGTGCTCAGTCGCTCAGTTGTGTCAAACTCTTTGTGATCTCATGGAGTGTAGCCCACCAGGCTCCTGTGTCCATGACATTTTCCAGGCAAGAATACTGGGGTGGGTTGCCATATTCTATTTCAGGGGATCTTCCTGACCATGAGATTGAATCCACATCTCTTGCCTACCCAGTATTAGTGGGCGGATTCTCTACCACTATGCTACCTGCCATCTGGGAAGACACACGTATGCATACCTGTTTTCTAATTTGGTGTTCTCCACATGGCTTACTTGGTTTAAATTCGTTTTCTTTCTGTCTATATGTCATACCATTCTTTTTGCTGCTTTAATAACTTATCCTGTTATTAATCTTATCCTGTGAAACCTTTGTTTGTCTCTTTGTACATCTACTCTCACTATTCATAATTAAAAGCTTATTTGCATCTTATTGTATACAGTTTGCCTCTGTTTGTATAAACGTTATGCTTATCTTCTGTATTATGCTAACTTACTGTGAATAAGGAACATATTTTTAATTTCTTAGATTTTCCACATTGCTTGGCATAGAGTGGGAACTTAAGAATAATTGGGAGTGGAAGGAAGTTAAGGTATGTCCTTCAGTGCTGACCACATTGAAAATGTGTGTGTTCAGTTGCTTCAGTCATGTCTGACTCTTTTTTGACCCTCTGGACTACGGCCTGCCAAGCTCCTCTGTCCATGGGAATTTCCAGGCAAGAATTACTGGAGTGAGTTGCCAATCCCTTCTCCATGAAAATGTGTAAGTGATTATATTTTGATTGATCTATTGTTATTATGGATTAACCATTGTTCTCTGCTGCTGCTGCTGCTAAGTCACTTCAATCGTGTCCAACTCTGTGCGACCCCATAGACGGCAGTTCATTAGACTCCCCCGTCCCTGGGATTCTCCAGGCAAGAAGACTAGAGTAGGTTGCCCTTTCCTTCTCCAATGCATGAAAGTGAAAAGTGAAAGTGAAGTCGCTCAATCGTGTCCGACTCTTCACTACCCCATGGACTACAGCCTACCAGTCTCCTCCGTCCATGATATTTTCAAGGCAAGTATACTGGAGTGGGTTGCCATTGCCATTGTTCTCTAGGCTAATCAAAAAAGTCTATTAACAATATATCTATAGTTGCGTACACAGTGAAAGTGAAGGCACAATTTAAGAGTTTGGGTGTAAAGTTGGTTTAAATCTGTAAGTCCTATATACCTAATATTTCCCTTATGAGTCTTTAAATCATTCCCAAAGTACCAAGAAAAAATATTTTTATTATATCTTACTAAGCAAAAAGTTATTTCTTCCTCTCTCTCTCTCCACATACTTATATATACAGACACGTATCTTGGTATATCAACCACTTTGCATTTAAGATAACTACTACATTCCTAGAGAGAATGAAATTAAAATCATTATTGGCCACTTTAAAACATTTAAAATGTTTGTGATTATAGTGTTTACTTAATTCTACATTCATATTAAAACTCAAACCCTGAATACAGGTAAAAGAGATGTTTTACTGTGTACCTTAAATGAGATAGTATGGTTATAGTTTAACTGTTCATTTATAGATTGCAAGTTCAATATCCATTCAGTTCAGTTCAGTAGGGTTCAGTCGCTCAGTCGTGTCCGACTCTTTGCGACCCCATGAATCACAGCACGCCAGGCCTCCCTGTCCATCACCAACTCCCGGAGTTCACTCAAACTCATGTCCATCGAGTCGGTGATGCCATCCAGCCATCTCATTCTCTGTCATCCCCTTCTCCTCCTGCCCCCAATCCCTCCCAGCATCAGAGTCTTTTCCAGTGAGTCAACTCGTCGCATGAGGTGGCCAAAGTATTGGTGTTTCAGCTTTAGCATCAGTCCTTCCAATGCACACCCAGGATTGATCTCCTTTAGAATGGACTGGTTGGATCTCCTTGAAGTCCAAGGGACTCTCAAGAGTCTTCTCCAACGCCACAGTTCAAAAGCATCAGTTCTTCGGCGATCAGCTTTCTTCACAGTCCAACTCTCACATCCATACATGACCACGGGAAAAACCATAACCTTGACTAGACGGAGTGCTTATTATGCACTGGTGGTATTCTAGACAATGGAAACAGTAGCACTGATCAAGGCAGGAAGGTCCCTCCTCCCTTAAAGCTTCATTGTAACAAAGAGACAATGCAAGCACATATCAAATAATGTTAATGCTAAGAGTAAATAAGGTCTCTTGGGTAATATTTAGAATGAGGACAGCACTGGGTCTGTATAAAAGTCTTAAAGCAGAAAACAGCTTTGACTGTTGTCTGAGGAGGAAGCAAGCTATAGGATGACACTTGGGAAGTGAAGCAGAGAATGGTTCTTGATGTGATCAAAGAGGAAGCAGATCATCTCAGACCTTATAAGCCAAAACAGAGTTTGAATGTTATTTAAAATTCCAACAGAAGCCTTTGGGGTTTGCAGTAGGGAAATGGAATGGTCAGATTTACATTTTAGCAAAGATTACCCAGACTATCTGCTATACGGAAATTGTTTTGCAAGGGGTGAAAAAGTGGAATCTGGGCAATTAGGAACCTCCTGAAGAATTTTAGTCAAGAGATGATCTGGTATAATACAGTAAATTGGAAGTGGAAATGGAGGGAAGTAGATATATACAAAGAATATTTGAGATATTATCTCTAAAGTGAGTGGGAGGGTTAAATGTGATAATCATAGTGGAGATATACATACAGTATGTGTCATATTTTTGCTAATTATTCTAATCATCATTGTATGCATAAACACTGGAATTATTATGGTTTATCATATAAAGCCACAGACAGATGGACTAGATATTAAATAATTTTTTTAAGACTTCTGGGTTTCAGTGTCCTCATCTATGAAATGGGAAATAATAATATTACATAATACAAAGAGATGATGAAAAGATTACTATATGCAAAGTGTTAACAATAGTGCCCAGTACTGCTAAAAATAATATCTATTTTTGAATGTCACTTTAGAGCATCAATATAATTTAAAAGAAAAATGGATGGGTTTGGAACTGAAAAGACCTGTATTTGAACTCTTGCTTCACAATGCATTTCTTCTTGGCCTTGAATATGCTGCTAAATTTCTCTGAGCCTCTACTAGAGATGTTAATTCTCATATTATAAGAGTAATATAAGAAATAAATGAGATATTTGTAAATCATTCAACACTCTGATTGGCACTATTAAAAAATCTGAATATTAGTTCCTATGGAAACTTGACTGTTTCCAATTCTTTCTTTCTTCCCTTCTAAAATATACACTACTGTTGATCTGAGCTATGTGACTTTCTTGGCCAGGATCGTTATTAAGATGACTCAAGGACAATCTTCACATGTTTACGTTTTAGTTTGCCCTCTTGTTCTCCTGTGATATACTGTGAGAGGAATACGACTCAGTTAGCTACTGGTCCAAGGAAAATAAAGAAACAAATGGAGCAGATCTGAAGCAGTCTGAACCCTGGAGTCAAGTTCGTTGAAACAACAGTCTACCCAAAGACTTGAAAGCAAGAAAATAGAAGCATTTAGTATTGTAAGACACTGGGATTTTGAAGATGTTTGTTATGCAGTTTATTGAAACAAAAGTAGATTAGTAAAATTTTTTTCTTTCTGTCTTTCAAATTATGCTAATTCCCAATACTTTACATGACATTTGAAACATAATTGTTATGTGTGACATAAAGAATTCTCTAGTTCTCTAGAACTTTGAATTGCAGTTAATATTCAGTTCAGTTCAGTTCAGTCACTCAGTCGTGTCCGACTCTTGTGACCCCATGAGTCACAGCACGCCAGGCCTCCCTGTCCAACACCAACTCCCGGAGTTCACTCAAACTCATGTCCATCGAGTCAGTGATGCCATCCAGCCATCTGATTCTCTGTCATCCCCTTCTCCTCCTGCTCCCAATCCCTCCCAGCATCAGAGTCTTTTCCAATGAGTCAACTCTTCGAATGAGGTGGCCAAAGTATTGGAGTTTCAGCTTTAGCATCAGTCCTTCCAATGAACACCCAGGATTGATCTCTTTTAGAATGGACTGGTTGTATCTCCTTGCAATCCAAGGGACTCTCAAGAGTCTTCTCCAATACCACAGTGCAAAAGCATCAATTCTTCGGTGATCAGCATTCTTCGCAGTCCAACTCTCACATCCAAACATGACCAGTGGAAAAACCATAGCCTTGATTAGACAGACCTTTGTTGGCAAAGTAATGTCTCTGCTTTTTAATGTGCAATCTAGGTTGGTCATAACTTTCCTTCCAAGGAGTAAGCATCTTTTAATTTCATGGCTGAAATCAGCATCCGCAGTGATTTTGGAGCCCCCAAAAATAAAGGCTGTCACTGTTTCCACTGTTTCCCCATCTATCTCCCATGAAGTGATGGGACTGGATGCCATGATCTTCGTTTTCTGAATGTTGAGCTTCAAGCCAACTTTTTCACTCTCCTCCTTCACTTTCATCAAGAGTCTTTTTAGTTCCACTTCACTTTCTGCCATAAGAGTGATGTCATCTGCATATCTGAGGTTATTGTTATTTCTCCTGGCAATCTTGATTCCAGCTTGTGCTTCTTCCAGCCCAGCATTCCTCATGATGTGCTCTGCATATAAGTTAAATAAGCAGGGTGACAATATTAACCATCAGTAATTATAATTTGCTAACAATAACGATGTGGGTATAATTGTGGCAGATTCTCTTGGGAGACAAACACTTGAAGCTTGAAGAACTGAGGATCTCTCACTGGAAACATTCTTGGAGTCCTTCATGAGGTCCTGTTTCCCAGGCATGTTCTAGAACTCTATGGTGGAGGGACTAGAGTTGGTAGGAAAAGTTTCATAGACAACACTGGTCCTGAGTTGGAATGAGACAAAAGTGTATTTCAGTGATGCCATGTGAATTCTGAATCACTTTAATCCTAGATACTGACCATGAAAATAAAAGAAATTGCTATTCTCTCCCTGTTGTTGTTCAGTTGCTAAGTCATGTCAGGATCTTTGCGACCCCATGGACTGTAGCATACTGTCTCTTCTGTCCTCCACTATCTCCCAGAATATTCTCAAATTCATATCCATTGAGTTGGTGATGCCATCCAATCATCTCATCCTCTGTCATCACCTTCTCCTCTTGCCCTGAATCTTTCCCAGCATCAGGGTTTTCTCCAGTGAGTCAGCTCTTTGCATCAGTTGGCCAAAGTTTCAGCTTTGGAGTTTCAGTTTCAGCATCGGTCCTTCCAATGAATATTCAGGATTGATTTCCTTTAGGATGGACTGGTTGGATCTACTTGCTGTCCAAAGGACTCTCAAGAGTCTTCTCCAGCACCACAGTTCAAAAGTATCAATTCTTTGGAGCTCAGCTTTCTTTATAGTCCAACTCTAATATCCATACATGACTACTGGAAAAACCATAGCTCTGACTATATGGACCTTTGTTGGTAATGTCTCTGCCTTTTAATATGCTGTCTAGGTTTGTCATAGTGTTTCTTCCAAGGAACAAGCGTCTTTCAATTTCATGGCTACAGTCACCATCTGCAGTGATTTTGGAGCCCAAGAAAACAGTCTGTCACTGTTTCCATTGTTTCCTGAGTATTTGCCATGAAGTGATTGCACTGGATGCCATGATCTTAGTTTCGTGAATGTTGAGTTTTAAGTCAGCTTTTTCACTCTCCTCTTTCAATCCCTAATATTCGCTTTGTTCTGAGGCTAAAGAAAAGGCAGTCCTCTCCCTCAGTTGCATCACTGGAGCCTCCCAACTGCATATGCATATTCCTCTCTAATGGTACCTGCTTTCTTTAAAGGCTATCAGCAAGACAATCTTAAGGGTTTGATCAAATTTATCTTCTGGCTACAGTCTTTTTGTCTTTAATGGGCCAAAGTGTCACTTTCTATTGAAAGTTAAAAGAAGAAGAGAATGGGGAAGTATATTGATTTACTGTTTTATTAGATTTCTGATTGGAAACAGAGAAGAGCTGTGGGCTTACCTGTAAAATCACCCATCTTTCACTCTGAAGGTTTCAGATTTGAGTTGGTGAGTCATTTTTCCTAACTCTATCGGTTTCCATAATTGCACATACAGAGCCTCTAGGGGGTGATGGGGAGCAATTATGAATAGATGAAACCAAGATATTGTCTTTCCCAACTTTTTAACTCCATTTCAACAGTGAAGAAAAGAAGGAAAGAATAAAGAGGAATGAAGAGAGGGAGGAGGAAGATGGAGAGAAGAAAAGGGAAACATCTACCTCTCCAGCAAGTAATACAAACCAAGCATTTATTTAGATACTTCATGATGGCTGAAGAATATATAATTATCTACTCACTCGGTTGATTGTAACTTTTTCCCTGGAAGCTATATATTAAAGATCCATTTTCCAGACAAGGATTTTAAGTGACTCGTTTAATATCCTATAGTGAATAAACAAGTATTTTAAAATAACAATCCAACCAGTCCATTCTAAAGGAGATCAGTCCTGAGTGTTCATTGGAAGGACTGATGTTGAAGCTGAAACTGCAATACTTTGGCCACCTCATGTGACGAGTTGACTCACTGGAAAAGACTCTGATGCTGGGAAAGGTTGGGGGCGGGAGGAGAAGGGGACGACTGAGAATGAGATGGCTGGATGGCATCACCGACTCTGTGGACATGAGTTTGAGTGAACTCCGGGAGTTGGTGATGGACAGGGAGACCTGGCGTGCTGTGATTCATGGGGTCGCGGAGAGTGGGACACGACTGAGCGCCTGAACTGAACTAAAATAACAATGAAATAAATACATAATAGAATGATTTAAAAATAATAATAATATCATTTAAACTGTATAACACCCATGTGAAGATATTTTATTATTATCCAGTTTTAGAGGAAATAGGCTTATGAATGTTTAATAACATGCAAAAAGTTATACAACTTATAAATGGCAGAGCCCAGCTCATACTTGGTGTTGCCTAACTACAAAGCCCCTGCTTTTCTGTTTCTAATTAATAAATATATTTATATTTAATGAGATTATAAAGGCAAAATTCGCTTGTTTTCCAAATACGTTTTGGAAGAGGATTGCAATTGGTGACTATGACGGACTTTCCACAGTGTACTTTCTATGATGGTTCATACATCTTGCCTAATTTAAATAACTTCTAAACTTGTTTTTCTAGCTTCTCTTTCCCACCCCTCAACTAACCACTAATTGCATGTCTCCTATTTAGCAGATATGAGTTCATGTCAACTAAACCAATCTCACCCCTCTGCTAAAGAAACAAGTTTTCAGTGGCAATTAAGAATAATTGTTGTGATTTCTCCACCTACATAACTCTGACTTCCAACAGAGCAACACATCCCATTAGCCTTTGAAGACAAGAATGTTGAAAAAAAAAATGTATCTTTTGAGAACAAAACTGTTGAATTTAGGATCCAGTAATCTTTATTAAATTCCTCTCTGAGCAAAGTAAAATAGATGATATGTAAAAATACAGGAAAAAAGAGTGGAACACAAGGTTGTTTTCTTCAGATGACCGTCAAACATTAGAGGAATTAAGTGAGGAGGTCCAGGTAGCAACTATAAGTTCTGAAATGAGAAGTGAGCCCAAAGGATGATTCAGGTTTCACCCAATTAAAAATTCTAAGATTCCTTTACTCCCCTGAGTTATCAGTTTATGAAAATTCTCTTGGAAGTTATGAAATATAGAGATGAGTGTGTCCGTGTTTGCTGGGGGCTCTGTGTGTATTTGTGGTGGAGGGAATGTGAAAATCTTAAAATATTTAGTGTCTTACAACTGTCTGTCTAAAGACACAAAGCAGGGTTTTGGGGAGATGACTCAAAATTCTGAGGAGTAGGCAACCTGTTTTTTTGGGTTACTTTCACCTAATTTCTTATCTATGCTATCTAGTTGTAGGGAACTTCACTAGTTAACTTGGGATTTATATAAATTTGCTTATGTCTAATTGTAATAGGGTTATAATGTAGTAGGACTAGGACTAGGACTTCCCTGGTGGCTCAGATGGTAAAGCATCTGTCTACAATGTGGGAGACCCAGGTTCAATCCCTGGGTAGGGAAGATCCGCTGGAGAAGGAAATGGCAATCCACTCCAGTACTATTGCCTGGAAAATCCCACGGAGAGAGGAGCCTGGTAGGCTACAGTCCATGGGGTCGCAAAGAGTCAGACACGACTGAGCGACTTCACTTATAATGTAGTAGAGGATTAAAAAAGTGTCATTCAAAAACTCCAGTTTGCAAGAACTGATCCAGAACATATGAAAAATAAATCCAGAAATAAGAACAAATGTTTCATTTACTCTATCAAAATATTATACTGATGCTATTTCAGTGGTCATCTATAAATGAAAAATTGCACAATCTCCTTGCTAAGCTTTTATTTCAGCCTACTTTTACTTTTATATAAATACACACACACACATACATATATATCAGTATTTAATCATTGTTGTTGTTCAGTCACTCAGTCATGTCTAACTCTTTGCGACTCCATGGGCTGCAGCATACCAGGCTTTCTTGTCCTTCACTATCTCCTGGAGCTTCCTCAAACTTATGTCCATTGAGTTGGTGATGCCATCCAATCATCTCAATCTCTGTCATCACCTTCTCCTCTTGCCCTCAATTTTTCCCATCATCAAGGTTTTTTCCACTGAGTCAGCTCTTTGCATTAGGTGGCCAAATTATTGGAACTTCAGCTTCAGCATTAGGCAAAATGAATAGTTACCACAATGTATAGCAGGAAGTCTTATCCTAAAATTGATCACCAACTCTGTGATCAATTGACAATCAGAGTTGCCATATAATCCAGCAATCCCACTTCTGGGCATGTAGCTGGAAAAAACTATAATTCAAAGATATATTTCCACCCCTATATTCATAGCAACATTGTTCACAGTACCCAAGTTCTGAAAATAACATAATGTCTATTGACAGGTTTACGGATAAAGAAGATGTGGTACATATATACAGTAGAATACTGCTGCTACTGCTGCTAAGTTGCTTCAGTCGTGTCTGACTCTGTGCGACCCCATGGACAGCAGCCCACCAGGCTCCGCCATCCCTGGGATTCTCCAGGCAAGAACACTGGAGTGGGTTGCCATTTCCTTCTCCCATGCAGGAAAGTGAAAAGTGAAAGTGAAGTCGCTCAGTCATGTCCGATTCTTAGCGACCCCATGGACTACGGCCTATCAGGCTCCTCCGCCCATGGGATTTTTCAGGCAAGAGTACTGGAGTGGGTTGCCATTGCCTTCTCCAAAAGTAGAATACTACTCAACCATAAAAAGAGTGAAATAATGTCATTTGCATAACATGAATGAACCTTGAGATAATCATACTAAGTGAAGCAAATCAGAAAGAGAAACACAATTCATTATGATATCACATATAAGGAATCTAAATATGACACAGAAGAACTTTTACAAAACAGAAACAGACTTACAGACACAGGCACAACCACAGGCTTGTGGTTGCCTAGACAAAAGTAGGGTGGGGGAGGGATGGACTGGGAATTTGAGGTTAATAAATGCAAACTGCTACATATAGAATGGATAAACAACAAATCCTACTGTATAGCATGGAGACTATATTCAATATTCTGTGACAAACCATAATGGAAAGGAAATTTTTTTAAAAGAAGAAAGTGTGGGTATATATATACATGGGCTTCCCTGGTGGCTCAGACAGAAAAGAATTTTCCTGCAATGCGGGAGCCCTGGGTTCATTCCCTGGGTTGGAAAGATCTCCTGGAGGGGGGCATGACAACCCACTCCAGTATTCTTACCTGGAGAATCCCATGGACAGAGAATCCTGGAAGGCTACACTCCATGGGGTCACAAAGAGTCAGACACGACTGAGTGACTGAGCACACATATATACACAAACACAGACACAGATACAGACACACACACACACACACACACACATACATATATATACACACATGTAAAACAATCACTTTGCTGTACTGCAAATTTAACACAACATTGTAAATCAACTATATTTCATTTGAAAAAAAAGAAATGCCTCTGTCTCTTCCCACCCCATCGTAATATAACTTAATGACATAATATGAAATTTTGAAATATCAGCATAATTCCCTTATTGTGGTGAAGTTACTCCACATTGAATTCTCTCAAACTCTCATGGTAGACTTCCAGTCAAGTGTACAGGGATTTGGTTTCTTGTGTCATCACTTTGCTATCTGTTTGCTTCAATCATAACTTAAAGTACAATATCACTTTCTCTTCCCATCACTAATCTTATCAGTTATCTTCATATAAAGTCTCCTATTGCCCTCTGCTAGCTGGAGAAGACTCTTGAGAGTCCCTTGGACTGCAAGGAGATCCAACCAGTCCATCCTAAAGGAGATCAGTCCTGGGTGTTCATTGGAAGGACTGATGCTAAAGCTGAAACTCCAATACTTTGGCCACCTCATGTGACAAGTTGACTCACTGCAAAAGACTCTGATGCTGGGAGGGATTGGGGGCAGGAGGAGAAGGGGATGACAGAGAATGAGATGGCTGGATGGCATCACCGACTCAATGGACAAGAGTTTGAGTGAACTCCGGGAGTTGGTGATGGACAGGGAGGCCTGGTGTGCTGTGATTCATGGGGTCGCGAAGAGTCATACACGACTGAGCGACTGAACTGAACTGAACTGAACCATGTGGATATTTTAATTGGAACTCCATGGACTTGCTTGGATCTTTTCTGTATATCCAGGTACTAAACATGACAACAGGTGTCTTTGAGAGCAGCTTCCTGCAGCCAGAAGTGGAAATCTGTTCATGTGAGATCTGGAAGATCTTACCATTTTCATTTTGCCTTGGACTGTTCTATTGGATTATTCTCCAACAGTGAAATCTATTGACTAATATTATTTGCCACCTGAAGTTTGTGACTGCTGTACTTAGGAAAAAAGAGAGAATAAGACTATAGGGAACATAATCAAAATGAATTTTCATTGAGGTGTGCTTCATTTCCCATTGTAATTACCTCAAAAACAAGTTCTTACCAGTGGGTCTCCAAGTGCCTCTAGAGAACATAGAGATGCAGAAAGTAAGCAAATATGTGTGCAGGTGAAGAATCAACTTCCTAAGGCAGTCTCTCTTATCCTGATTAAGAGAAAATGTTGGAACTGAGCAGGAAAACACACACTTTTCATGGCTAGATCTGGCTCCAGCAATCAAAGGCTCCTCTTGGGGGAAATTCTATCATTTTTAAGCCAATGGCTATTGGCTAGTAAAACTAAAGCACAGTGATTTTTCAGGAAAAGCAACTTGATTGGGGTGAACAGAAGCTTATGCCAGGATAAAAGAAGAAAAGAAGTGGTATGATCAAGAAGTATACCAGCATACAACATGCAATAATAAAAAAAAATCTGGAGGATGACTTCAGAGCCTGGGGACCAGCCTGATTACTTTTGTTATCATTATGGGGATCACAATTAGATGGACTAGTGTCTACGTAAAATATCTGATATTTAATGTACTTGACATATAAAATTAAAATACTAGTTGTCAAACCTCCCTCATGGGGTGGTTGTTAGCCTCAGAATTTTGTTTTCAAAAGTAGCAGATTGTACTATAATGCTCTTACTAGACAGACCTTAAGCACAGGTTTAGCACCTCTGTGGGAAAATATTTTAAATAAGCTCTGCTGATTATTCTCCACTTGTCTCACTGCTACAGTCCAGGTCACCCTCCTGCATTCCCTGGGAGGCTTGCATTTCATCGCCGTTAGCCTCTGGTTTAAGCCACTCCAGTACTCTTGCCTAGAAAATCCTGTGGATGGAGCAGCCTGGTAGGCTTCAGTCTGTGGGGTCACTAAGGGTCAGACACGACTGAGTGACTTTCACTTTTCTCTTTCACACATTGGAGAAGGAAATGGCAACCCACTCCAGTTTTCTTGCCAGGAGAATCCCAGGGACGGGGGAGCCTGGTGGGCTTCCGTCTATGGGGTCACACAGAGTCGGACACGACTGAAGTGACTTAGCAGCAGCAGTAGCAGCAGCAGCAGCCTCTGGTTTAAATTAGACTAGATCAATGGAATGCACTGACAGTAGACTGTGAGCCAGGATGAAGAGAGTTGGGAGTACTTATTTTCTCCACTAGCTTCCTGCCTTAGCTCTGTGGTTCTGCCAGTAGCTGGCTTTGATGCCCTTCTTCTCTGGAAGCAAGCCTATAGGTGATGAGGTTTCCCACACTTCTGTCAATATCCCTTTCATTAAGTTCTCTTGTTTCAATCTTTTTGAGTGTGAATTTTGTTCTTGCTGCAACTGTGACATTGTTGTTGTTCCAATTGGGAACAAAAAGACCTGGTGATTACATGACTATCCCAGGGAAACTGAGACAGAGGAATCTGTCAACATCTGCACAGCACTGTGTGCATAAACACTCATAGCTTCCCCCTTACAGTCCCATTTCCAACTTCACATGAAGTCTTCAGCATTGATATATTGTCTTTTGGTTAATTTTCAAGGCCTATGTAAAAAGTGCAGCAAATTATGCTTTTGATTTGACTTAATTTTGGCTCAGACAGTAAAGTATCAGCCTGCAATGCGGGAGACCTGGGTTTCGTCCCTGGGTCAGGAAGCTCCCCTGAAGCCAGAAATAGCTACCCATGGCAGTATTCTTGCCTGGAGAATTCCACGGACAGAGGAGCCTGGCAAGTTACAGTCTGTGGGGGTCACAAAGAGTCAGACACAACTGAGACACTAAAACACAATTTGTCAAAGGAGGTTCTATAAATCATTCAGTTCAGTTCAGTAGCTCAGTTGTGTCCGACTGTTTGCAACCCCATGAATCACAGTACGCCAGGCCTCCCTGTCCATCACCAACTCCCGGAGTTCACTCAAACTCATATCCATCGAGTCGGTGATGCCATCCAGCCATCTCATTCTCTGTCATCTCCTTCTCCTCCCGCCCCCAATCCTTTCCAGCGTCAGAGTCTTTTCCAGCGAGTCAACTCGTCGCATGAGGTGGCCGAAGTATTGGAGTTTCAGCTTTAGCATCAGTCCTTCCAATGAACACCCAGGATTGATCTCCTTTAGAATGGACTGGTTAGATCTCCTTGCAGTCCAAGGGACTCTCAAGAGTCTTCTCCAGCACCACAGTTCAAAAGTATCAATTCTTTGGTGGTCAGTCTTCTTCACAGTCCAACTCTCACATCCATACATGACCACGGGAAAAACCTTAGGAGAAGGAATTATTCACTCATGAATGTGTTCATCCATTGGATTGCTCATGAATTCATTCAAGGAGCTTTCGGTATATGCCTTTCTGCCAGTCTCCTGAATGGTAAGAAATAAAAGGTACATTCCATTGGTGCAGCAAGGAGAACTAAATCAAAGATTTTATTACCACTAGACTTAAAGATGCAAGAAGAGAAAACATTATAACCTGAGCCTCAGCATCACTGGTGCTATGGGATCAGTCTATCAAGAAGAAGCTGTAGTTACAGAAGAATGTAACCACTGCCCAAATAATATACCCAGGGACGGAGAGAGTGAAAAAAACGGTTTCTATCTTTCCCTCTTTCCTCTCTTATATTTCCAGAGAGTGCCTACTTTGGATTAAACTCAATATTAAGCCATAAGGCAACATAGTCTGGGTGAATTAGTTTACAGGCATTAGGTTCTCAATGGACAAAACCGGGGAAAGGAAGAATAGCTCTGGGTGTGTGACAAATGGCAAATAACTTACACAACCTCCAAATGATGTAGAAGAGGAATATGTAAGTCCTGGTATAGAAGATAATGATTCTTGCTCACAAGCTCAACATACAAGAGCATGTATTCTAGAGGTGAAACCAGTAGTGGTATTTAATGGTGCTGACTCCACTAGTCAGAATTATCTCTTTGGGAAAGTGAAATTCTTTTCTGTATCAATAAATGCATGTTTAGATTCAATTGAAAGAGACATTCATAGCAAAATGGTTTCTCTAATGCTTGGTTTGGATAGATAAGAATTTAGGTTTGGACTCAATATGCCTTTTAGTTATATCAGAAGAGTTCATATCTATCCCTTGTCAGTGGAAATAGTCTCTTGTCACTTCCTTGAAATGATTTTGCATGCCAAATACAGAAACTGGATGCCCCTCAGTGAACACTCCATGGTTGGTCAGGTTAGCCAATAGTTGGATTTCTAGAGGACACTTTTCACAAATTTTTTTCATTGTCTTTATTTTATTTTTCTTTAGTTTGATTCCATTACAATCATCAAACATAACTGATACGTTTTTTTTTGTTTTGTTTTGATTGGAGTATAGTGGCCCTACACTGCTGTGTCAGTTTCTGCTTTATAGCAAAGTGAATCAACCATACGTATACATATATCTCCTCTTTTTAAGATTTCTTTCCCGTTTAGGCCACCACAGAGCACAGAGTAGAGTTTCCTGTGCTATACACTAGGTTCTCATAGGTTATCTATTTTATACATGGTAGTGTGAAAGTGAAAGTGTTAGTTGCTCAGTTGTGTCCAAATCTGCGAGACCATGGACTTATAGCACACCAGGCTCCTCTGTCCAAGGAATTCTCCTGGCAAGAGTACCAGAATGGGTTGCCATTCTCTTCTCTAAGGGATCTTCCTGACCCAAGGATGGAACCCAAGTCTCCTGCATTGAAAGCAGACTGTCATCTGAGCCACCAGGGAAGCCCTTATATACATATTATATACATAATAGTGTATACATGTCAGTTTAAACCTCCCAATTCATCCCACTATCCCTTCCCCCTTATTAGCCATGCTTGTTCTCTACGTCTTTGTTTCCATTTTCATTTTGTAAATATGACCATATATACCAATATTTTTTCAGATTCTACACACATGCATTAATATTAATATATGACATTTGTTTTTCTCTTTCTGATTTACTTTACTCTGTATAACAGTCTGATATATTTTTAAATATTTTAAATTTGTTATAGTTTTTATGAACTAGTTTAAGTATATTATAATGTTCCATGTGTGCATAAAATGACTATATATTGTGCTGTTACCGAGTGAAATATTATAATTGTCAATTAAGAGTTGTTTGATGGTGTTCAGTTCTTTTATATCCTTGCCTTTCTGAAGAATGCTTACCACAGAGTAAGAAAAGAATGTTAAAGACTATAATTGTGGAACTGTCTTTGCCATTTCAGTTTTCCCTTTTCCTTTCTTTTTCTTTTTTGAAGCTCTGTTTGATAGGTACCCTGTTTTCTTCCTTATTTCACAATGTCCCAATTTTTCTTTTGCTATCAGTTCTGTCCTGTCTGAAGAACTTTTTTAAGCAATTTGTATACAATGGCTTTCTCTCAATAGATTATCTTAGTTTTCTTCATATGAGAATGCTTTGTTTTACCTTTATTACTGAAGACTGCTTTTACTGAGTAAAGTAATTTGTTTTGAAATTACTTCAACACATTAAAAACATTGTGCCACTTTCTTCTCTGTTCCATGGTTTCTTATGAGAAATTCATTCATTTAAATGGCTCTTCCCTTATAGTTAATGTTCCACTTTTCTTTAGGTCTTTTCAAGTTTCTTTTCTTTCTGGATTTAAGTAGCTTGCTTTCAGTTTGTCTGGTTATAGCCTCTTTTGTATTTCTGCATTTCAGGATCATGAAACTTCTTGAATATGTAAGTATGTATCTTTTCATCATGTTTAAGAAGCCTATGGCTATTATTTCTTCATATATTTTTCCAGTACTGTGGTTTTTCTCCTATCTTTCTAGGACTACAATGGCATAAATGTTAGACTCTTGTTATTTTTCCACAGGTCCTTGAGGACTTTGTTCACGTTTCCCTCTTTTTTTCTCTCTTTTTCAGGTAAATTATAACTAGAAATTGATTAGAAATTATCTAAAAGACACCTTGCAATGGAAGTCTCTAAGACCACCCTCAGGCTCAATGATTCACTGGTAGGACTCCTAAGACTTAGAAGTTGCTCACCATTTTGACTTATTGCACTAAAAGGATACAAAGTAATTCAACAAAGGGAAAAGACTCATGAGATTAAGTTTGGAGCAAACCAGCAGCAAACTTCAATTATCCCTTCCCAGTGAAGTCACACAGAATGTACTTAATTTTCCCTTGCCCCAAAATATATGTGACAACACATGGGAAGAGTTGCCAATAAGGGAAACTTTTCTGATCTTGATTATCCAGGACTTTTATCAGCTGCTAGTTACCTAAATGTACAGCATCTTGCAGGTGTCAACACACATCACTTTGTTAACATAAATTATCTGAACAAACTGGTAGACGGTGCTTCAAGGTCTCAGGCATGCACAAAGTACTTTCATCAAACAAAACATTACAGAAGCACAGTTTTCAGGGGTCAGCTAAAGGCCAGTCATGAAAACAAGCCTTTCTTAGAAATGAGTAGGCTTTCCACAGCAAGGCCTTTTTCACCCACAGATAAAGATGCCATATTTGATTTTCTGATTCTTCTCTCAATGGGAGCAACATTTCTGAAAAAGCAAACATAAATAACTAATGTCTCTACCTTCTCTAATTGGAAGGTAGCAAAATCGTGAGGCTAATCATGTTGATTACTGTATCACCAGCTTCTTCTTTGCATCTTTTCTTCAGCTTCAGGTCTCGCTCCGTCTCTCATTACAAGTTCTCATCAACATCAAGTTCTCTCCTTTTCCTTCATCAAAGCCCATTTTCAAAAGGCTTGCAGTTTGCCACACACTGACTACAGTTAGAGGAAGTCTCTACTGTGCTTCTCTCATAGAGAGTTTAAACCTCAATGTCCAGCTGTTCTGGCTAACAAAGTGATTTGACCCCTGACAAATGTAGAAGGAAACCCCTGAAAAGTATTCACATTGCAATGTCACTAATCTCAGCCCTCTGCATCAGCTGTCTGATATTTCACCTTTGGGGCTTTATTTTACGATGTTCAGTTCAGTTCGGCCGCCCAATCGTGTCCGGCTCTTTGGAATCCCATGGACTACAGCACGCCAGGCCTCCCTGTACATCACCAACTCCCAGAGTTACCCAAACTCATGTCCATTGAGTCAATGATGCCATCCAACCATCTCATCCTCTGTCATCCCCTTCTACTCCCCCCTTCAATCTTTCCCAGCATTAGGGTTTTTTTCAAATGAGTCAGTTCTTGGCAATACGTGGCCAAAGTATTGTAGTTTTAGCTTCAGCATCAGTTTCCAATGAACATTCAGAACTGATTACATTTAGGATGGACGGGTTGGATCTCCTTGTAGTCCAAGGGACTTTCCAGAGTCTTCTCTAAAATGACAGTTCAAAATCATCAATTCTTCAGCACTCAGCTCTTTTTATAGTCCTACTTTCACATCCATACGACTACTGGAAAAACCATAGACTTCACTAGATGGCCCTTTGTTGGTAAAGAAATGGCTCTGCTTTTTATTTTATTTTTTTTATTTTATTTATTTTTTACAGTTCATAACTTTTATAAATAAAATAAATTAAATGTACAGTGAATAAGTTCTCTGAAATATTTCAATATTTCTGCAGGTTCAGTAACATCATAAAATACATATCAACTAAAATTCACAAATCTAAAAACCTGTTAGGCATTTTTAGGCGTTTTAAGTTGGAAATGAAGACCAATGTTACATCGTAATATGCCAATTACAAATAGTACTTCAAATAGCAAATACTACAGTTTGTCCCAAACTTTAAAAACTATTCATGAACTCAACACTGAACTATTGATGGCTATGAGAATTGTTTCCTAGCCTTTTTGAAAATTTCAACCCATTTACGTTTAAGGTAATTATTGATAAGTATGATCCCACAGCCATTTTCTTTATTGCTTTGGGTTCAAGTTTATACACTCTTTCTGTGTATCCTGTCTATAGAAGATCCTTTAGCATTTGTTGGAGAGCTGGTTTGGTGATGCTGAATTCCCTCAGCTTTTGCTTGTCTGTAAAGCTTTTGATTTCTCCTTCATATTTGAATGAGATCCTTGCTGGGTATAGTAATCTGGGCTGTAGGGTATTTTCTTTCATCACTTTAAGTATGTCTTGCCACTCCCTTCTGGCCTGAAGAGTTTCTGTTGTAAGATCAGCTGTTATCCTTATGGGAATCCCCTTGTGTGTTATTTGCTGCTTTTTCCTTGCTGCTTTTAAGATTTGTTCTTTGTGTTTGATCTTTGTTAATTTGATTAATATGTGTCTTGGAGTATTTCGCCTTGGGTTTATCCTGTTGGGGACTCTCTGGGTTTCTTGGACTTGGGTGATTATTTCTTTCCCTATTTTAGGGAAGTTTTCAACTATTATCTCCTCAAGTATTCTCTCATGGTCTTTCTTTTTGTCTTCTTCTTCTGGGACTCCTATGATTCGAATGTTGGAGCGTTTAACATTGTCCCAGAGGTCTCTAATATTGTCCTCATTTCTTTTAATTCGTTTTTCTTTTTTCCTCTCTGTTTCATTTATTTCTACAATTCTATCTTCTAGTTCGCTAATCCTGTCTTCTGCCTCCGTTATTCTATTGTTTGTTCCCTCCAGAGTGTTTCTGATCTCATCTATTGCATTATTCATTGTATATTGACTCTTTTTTATTTCTTCTAAGTCCTTATTAAATCTTTCTTCTATCTTCTCAATCCTTTTCTCCAGGTTATTTATCTGGAACTCCATTTTGCTTTCAAGATTTTGAATCATTTTCACCATCAAAATTTGAAATTCTTTATCAGGTAAATTCCCTATATCTTCTTCTTTTGTTTGTGTTGGTGGGCAATTATCTTGTTCCTTTACTTGCCGGGTATTTCTCTGCCTCTTCATCTTGCTTATATTGCTTTGCTTGGGGTGGCCTTTCCCTCTTCTTGCAGTTTGTGGAGTTCTCTTTATTATGTAGTTTCTTCGCTGTGTGTGGGGTTGGACGGGTGACTTGTCCGGGTTCCCTGGTTAGGGAAGCATGTGTCGGTGTTCTGGTGGGTGGAGCTGGATTTCTTCTCTCTCCTTTAGAAGACAATGGGCTGCTTTTCTGGGAGCCTGATGTCCTCTGCCAGTATTCAGAAGTTGTTTTGTGGCATTTACTCCACGTTCAAATGTTCTTTTGATGAATTTGTGGGGGAGAAAGTGGTCTTGCCGTCTTATCCCTCCGCCATCTTGTTCTTTCCTCCCCAGAACACTGGATTCTTATATTCCACTTGGTCATGGAGTATCTCTTCCCAGCTGCTCCAGCAAGGTGCAGCCGCTGTACCTTACCTTGGACGAGGGGTATCTCCTCAAGGCTGCCTCTCCTGCTTTGAATGTGGATCAGCTCCTCTCGGCCCTCCGGTGCCCAAGCAGCCACCGCCTCCTGGATGTGGTACAGCTCCTCTCGGCCACCGCCCTAACCCTGGGCGCGGGGCAGCTCCTCTCAGCCACGATTCTGCACGTGGTCGGTTGCACCGGAGCCGGGCGTCTCTCACGTCTGCGCCGCCAGAGCCGGGCGTCTCTTGCGTCTGCGCCGCCGGAGCCAGGCGTCTCTCGCGTCTCTGGCTCTGCTTTTTAATACTCTCTCTAGGTTAGTCATAACTTTTCTTCCAAGGAGTGAGTGTCTTTTATTAATTTTTTTTCTTTGTCAATTTTTTTTATTATTTATTGGAGGCTAATTATTTTGCAATATTATATTGGTTGGTTTTGCCATACATTGACATGAATCCGCCCTGGGTGTACATGAGTTCCCCCTCCTGAACCCCCCTCCCACCTCCCTCCTCCCTTTATCCTCCCTCTGGGTCATCCGCACACACCAGCCCCGAGCATCCTGTAACATGCATCGACCCTGAACTGGTGATTCGTTTTACATATGACAACATACATGTTTCAATGCCATTCTCCCAAATCATCCCACACTCACCCTCTCCCTCAGAGTCCCAAAGACTGTTCTATACATCTGTGTCTCTTTTGCTGTCTTGTATACAGGGTTATCATTTACATCTTTCTAAATTCCATATATATGCGTTAGTATACTGTATTGGTGTTTTTGCTTCTGGCTTACTTCACTCTGTATAATAGGCTCCAGTTTCATCCACCTCATTAGAACTGATTCAAATGCATTCTTTTTAATGGCTGAATAATACTCCATTGTGTATACGTACCAAAGCTTTCTTATCCATTTGTCTGCAGATGGACATCTAGGTTGCTTCCTTGTCCTCGCTATTATAAACAGTGCTGCAATGAACATTGGAGTACATGTGTCTCTTTCAATTCTGGTTTCCTCAGTGTGTATGCCCAGGAGTGCAATTGCTGGATCATATGGCAGTTCTATTTCCAGTTTTTTGAGGAATCTCCACACCGTTCTCCATAGTGGCTGTACTAGTTTGCATTCCCACCAATAGTGTAAGTGGGTTCCCTTCTCTCCACATCCTCTCCAGCATTTATTGCTTGTAGACTTTTGGATAGCTGCCATTCTGACTGGTGTGAAATGGTATCTCATTGTGGTTTTGATTTGCATTTCTCTGATTGTGAGGGATGTTGAGCGTTTTTTCATGTGTTTGTTAGCCATCTTTATGTCTTCTTTGGAGAAATGTCTGTTTAGTTCTTTGGCCCATTTTTTGATTGGGTCATTTATTTTTCTGGAACTGAGCTGCAGGAGCTGCTTGTATATTTTGGAGATTAATCCTTTATCAGTTGCTTCATTTCCTATTATTTTCTCCCACTCTGAAGGCTGTCTTTTCACCTTGCTTATAGTTTCCTTTGCTGTGCAGAAGCTTTTGATTTTAATTAGGTCCCATTTGTTTATTTTTGCTTTTATTTCCAATATTCTGGGAGGTGGGTCATGGAGGATCCTGCTGTGATTTATGTCGGAGAGTGTTTTGCCTACGTTCTCCTCCAGGAGTTTTATAGTTTCTGGTCTTACATTTAGCTCTCTAATCCATTTTGAGTTTCTTTTGGTGTATGGTGTTAGGAAGTGTTCTAGTTTCATTCTTTTACAAGTGGCTGACCAGTTTTCCCAGCACCACTTGTTAAAGAGATTGTCTTTTCTCCATTTTATATTCTTGCCTCCTTTGTCAAAGATAAGGTGTCCATAGGTGCATGGATTTATCTCTGGGCTTTCTATTTTGTTCCATTGATCTATATTTCTGTCTTTATGCCAGTACCATACTGTCTTGATGACTGTGGCTTTGTAGTAGAGCCTGAAGTTCGGCAGGTTAATTCCCCCAGTTCCATTTTTCTTCCTCAAGATTGCTTTGGCTATTCGAGGTTTTTTGTATTTCCATACAAATTGTGAGATTATTTGTTCTAGTTCTGTGAAATATATCGTTGGTAGCTTGAGTGAGAGTCTTTTAAATTCATGACTGCAGTCATCATCTACAGTGATTTTGGAGTCTCCCCAAAATAAAATCTGTCACTGTTTTCACTGTTTCCCCATCTATTTGCTATGAAGTGATGGGACCAGATGCCATGATCTTAGTTTTCTGAATGTTGAGCTTTAAGCCAAATTTTTCACTCTATTATTTTACTTTCATCAAGAGGCTCTTTAGTTCTCCTTCACTTTCTGCCATAAGTGTGGTGTCATCTGCATATCTGAGGTTATTGATATTTCTCCCAGCAGTCTTGATTCCAGCTTGCGCTTCTTCCAGCCTAGCGTTTCTCATGATGTACTCTGCATAAAAGTTAAATAAGCAGGGTGACAATATACAGCCTTGACAGACTCCTTTCCTGACTTGGAATCAGTCTGTTGTTCCATGTCCAGTTCTAACTGTTGCTTCCTGACCTGCATACAGATTTCTTGAGAGGCAGATCAGGTGGTCTAGTATTTCCATCTCTTTCAGAATTTTCCACAGTTTGTTGTGATCCACACAGTCAAAAGCTTTGGCATAGTCAATAAAGCAGAAATAGATGTTTTTCTGGAGCTCTCTTGCATGTTTGATGATCCAACAGATGATGGCAATTTGATATCTGGTTCTTCTGCCTTTTCTAAAACCAGTTTGAACATATGGAAGTTCATGGTTCATGTACTGTTGAAGCTTGGTTTGCAGAATTTTGAGCATTACTTTATTAGCATGTGAGATGAGTGCAATTCTGTGGTAGTTTGAGCTTTCTTTGCAGCCAAAGATGGAGAAGCTCTATACAGTCAGCAAAATACTGGGAGTTGACTGTGGCTCAGATGATAAGCTCCTTATTGCCAAATTCAGACTTAAATTGAAGAAATTAGGGAAACCCACTAGGCCATTCAAGTATGACCTAAATCAAATCCCTTACCATTTTACAATGGAAGTGAGAAATAGATTCAATGAATTAGATCTGATAGAATGCCTGATGAACTACGGATAGAAGTTCATGACGTTGTACAGGAGACAGAGATCAAGACCATCCCCAAGAAAAAGAAATGCAAAAAAACAAAATGGCTGTCTGAGAAGGCCTTACAAATAGCTGTGAAAAGAAGAGAAGTGAAAAGCAAAGGAGAAAAGGAATGATATACCCAATTGAATGCAGAGTTCCAAAGAATAGCATAGTGAGATAAGAAAGCCTTCCTCAATGATCAGTGCAAAGAAATAGAGGAAAACAATAGAATAGGAAAGACTAGAGATCTCTTCAAAAAGATCAGAGATATCAAGGGAACATTTCATGAAAAGTTGGGCTCTATAAAGGGCAGAAATTGTAAAGTTGAAATTCCAATACTTTGGCCACCTCATGCAATGAGTTGACCCACTGGAAAAGACTCTGATGCTAGGAAGGATTGGGGGCGGGAGGAGAAGGGGATGACAGAGAATGAGATGGCTGGATGGGATCACCGACTCGATGGACATGAGTTTGAGTGAACTCCGGGAGTTGGTGATGGACAGGGAGGCCTGGCGTGCTGTGATTCATGGGGTCGCAAAGAGTCGGACATGACTGAGCGACTGAACTGAACTGAATTGAATAGAAACAGAAAATATTAAGAAGGGGTGGCAAGAATACACAGAACTAGACAAAAAATCTTCAAGACCTAGATAATCTCAATGGTATGATCACTCACCTAGAGTCAGACATCCTGGAATGCGAAGTCAAGGGGGCCTTAGGAAGCATCACTATGGACAAAGCTAGTGGAGGTGATGGAATTCAAGTTGAGCTATTTTCAACCCTAAAAGATGAAGCTGTGAAAGTACTGCACTGAATATGCCAGCAAATTTGGAAAACTCAGCAGTGGCCACAGGACTGGAAAAGGTCAGTTTTCATTCCAGTCCCAAAGAAAAGCAATGCCAAAGAATGCTCAAACTACTGCACGATTATGTTGTTCAGATATTTGTAATCTTAACTTCAAAATTCTTGACTACTTGTTATCAGCTCACTAGTGAAGCCAAATCTGGCCTCTGTTGGAGTTAGCATCATCAAACTTATGGTTTCAACTGAACTGGGATTTAAGGATTTGTGGGTTGCACACGGTTAATTTCTCCCACCTGGTGGGGGTTTTGGTATTTGCTGCTGTTGCTGTTCAGTGGCTCAGTCGTGTCTGACTCATTGTGACCCCATGGACTGCAGCATGCCATGCTTTCCTGTCCTGCAAAATAAGTCAAAGACATTGTTCTGCCACTTGGTATCCCTTGAGTGGGAACCAGGAACCTGCCCTAAGATTTCACTATTGTTTCTTGTAGCTGTCCTTCCTTATCTCTTCATCCCATACCCTCCCTAATTAACAACTGTTTGAACCTGCTTGGTGGAACTCCAGGTTAGTTAATGAGGTAAAATGAAGATTATTTCCTATAATCAAAGAAACGGGGTACACAAAAGTTTTTGTGCCCAGGAGTTTCATAGGAGTTCTGCTAGGTTACACTAGTATTCATATGATAATTAAGTCAAGCATAGCAATTCATAATGATTTTTAGTATTTAATCACTCAGGTCTGTCAGACTCTTTGCCACTCCATGGTCTGCAGTACACCAGGCTTCCCTGTCATTCACTATCTCCTGGAGTTTGCTCAAACTCATGTCCATTGAGTTGATGATACCATCCAACCATCTCATCCTCTGTCTCCCCTTTCTCCTCTTGCCCTCAGTCTTTCCCAGCATCAGGCTCTTTTCCAATGAGTTGGCTCTTTGTTTCAGGTGGCCAAAGTATTGGAGCTTCAGCTTTAGCATCAGTCCTTCCAATGAATATTCAGGACTGATTTTCTTTAGGATTGACTGCTTTGATCTCCTTGCTGTTCAAGGGACTCTCAAGAGTCTTATCCAGTACCACAGTTCAAAAGCATCAATTTTTTTTTTGCACCTTAGGCTTCTTTATGTTTCAACTCTCCATTATATACGACTGTTGGAAAAACCATAGCTTTGACTATATAGATCTTTGTCAGTGAAGTGATGTCTCTGCTTTTTAATACGCTGTCTAGGTTTGTCATAGCTTTTTATTTGGTGCAATATACTCCTTTCCCATTCTCTGTTAAAAAATGGAGTTTCTTAAATCATAAATTGAGCAAAGAATAGTGAGGCCTTCTGTTGTGGTTGTTGTTTTAGCTGCAAAGTCCTGTCTGACTTTTTGCAACCCCCATGGACTGTAGCCCACTAGACTCCTCTGTCCATGGAATTTTCCAGGCAAGAATCCTGGAATGGGTTGCCATTTCCTTCCCCAGGGAATCTTCCTGACCCAAGGATAGAGCCCAAGACTCCTGCATTGGCAGGCAAATTCTTTATCCTTGAGCCACCAAGGAAGCCCCCAATGCTCTTTAGGTATTCATAAACAACAAAGGGCCATTCCCCACTCTGTAATCCAGTATTTCTCATATATTCACCTTAAATTGCAAATTGTCATTTTGAAATGGAAACATCACAAGGGAACAGATTTCCTGTATTTCACATTTCACTCTTCCTCTCTCCTTAGCTAAACTTCCACTAAGAAAAACTGTTGAGACCACAAGGTGACATGATTGGAAGCAGGATGGAAAACTGAACATGGAATTTTGATAGTCACCTTCGTATTATGTCTTCCCTTTCTCCCTCCACAGTCTTAAAACACACACACACAAAACCATTTGTTATTTGGTGATAAACAGCTGTGTTTGAAACAATGTAATTACTAAAACACTCTCCAGTCTAGGCAAAGAATCCTGCATGTGAATATTGGTATAAATACATGTGTTCATTAGAATGGCTTTTGCAGTATGTTTGTCAGTTTGCATACACAAATAAGGCTGTTTATTGTGTAGTGTTATCTGTATCAATATCAGTGGTCCTCTGTTTCTAAAAATAATTTGTAGAAAATGGATGAGGGAGGAATATAGACATAGTTGTACACAAATTCATCCTACAGCCCAGAGGGATGCGATAATACAGCCCTCTTTGGAGCTTTCATTTTTCTACAATGACATGAGAAAGGAGAATAGGACCCCTTAAGACATTTCCAGCCCTGGATGTTTTATAGACACAGAGAAAGAGACATAGCAGAAGGTAGTGGATTTACTGAAACCAGATGGGTAATCGCCTCACTGTGGTGACAGCCCAGGGCTTTTTTTTCTTTTCCCACATTTTCTATACAAAACCCAAAACATGTCAGCAAGTTATAGACTGAAGTTTATTGCTTCTGGCATATTTGTTTGGTGAAAAATTAAAATAGAGATGTTTACAGTGTATTTTATTGTAACAAAAGAAACATGGAACATCTTTATAAGGAATTAGACTTTGAACAAATTTCCTGACCTTGGGGTTTACTTCAGTCACTCAGTCATGTCTTACTCTTTGCGACCCCATGAACTGCAGCATGCCAGGCCTCCCTGTCCGTCACCAACTCCTGGAGTCCACCCAAACCCATGTCCATTCAGTCGGTGATACCATCCAACCATCTCATCCCCTGTCGTCCCCTTCTCCTCCTGCCCTCAATCTTTCCCAGCATCAGGGGCTTTTCAAATGAGTCAGCTCTTCACATCAGGTGGCCAAAGTATTGGAGTTTCAGCTTCAACATCAGTCATTCCAATGAACACCCAGGACTGATCTCCTTTAAGATGGACTGGTTGTATCTCCTTTAAGTCCAAGGGACTCTCAAGAGTCTTCTCTAGCACCACAGTTTGTTTTATTTTATTTTTTAAGTAGTTAATTTATTTTTTATTGGAGGCAAATTATTTTACAGTATTATATTGGTTGGTTTTGCCATATATTGACATGAATTCACCCCGGGTTTACATAAAAGCATCAATTCTTCAGTGCTCAGCTTTCTTTATAGTCCAACTCTCACATCCATACATGACCACGGGAAAAACAATAGCCTTGACTAGATGGATCTTTGTTGACAACATGATGTCTCTGCTTTTTAATATGCTATCTAGGTTGGTCATAACTTTTCTTCCAAGGAGTAAGAGTCTTTTAATTTCATGGCTGCAATCACCATCTGCAGTGATTTTGGAGCCCAGAAAAATTAATTTAGCCACTGTTTCCACTGTTTCCCCATCTATTTCCCATGAAGTGATGGGACCGGATGCCATGATCTTAGTTTTCTGAATGTTGAGCTTTAAGCCAACTTTTTCAGTCTCCTTTTTCACTTTCATCAAAAGGCCCTTTAGTTCTTCTTCACTTTCTGCCATAAGGGTGGTATCATCTGCATATCTGAGGTTTTTGATATTTCTCCCTTGGGGTACCATGATATTAATTTATAAAGGTAGAGAAAAGCCTTAGCTCCTCTTTCGAATTTCCAATTACTCTACTGCTGCTGCTTAGTTACTTCAGTAGTGTCCATCTCTGTGTGATCCTATGGACTTCAGCCTGCCAGGCTTCTCTGTCCATGGGATTCTCTCAGCAAGAATACTAGCATGGGTTGCCATGCCCTCCTCCAGGGAATCTTTCCAACCCAGGGATAAAACCCGGGTCCCCTGTATTATAGGCAGAGTCTTTACCACTGAAACATCAGGGAAGTCCTCCAATTACTCTAGTGCAACCTATATTTGGGATTTCCCACCTGGATTACACACTACAAAGTAACCAGAGTTCACTTTATAAAACACAAAATACTCATGCCAGCATTGCTTAAAGATTTCCAGTAACTTTGCATTGTGTTTAAAGTCCAAAATCGTACAACACCTTCAAAGGTGTAGGCGATCTCAACCTTAGGTTCCATTCTCACCTTCTTTCCCAGCTGCTGTCCCTCTTGCTTGACACGTTCCAGGCTGCTGGGACTCATTTCTTGTTGTTCTGAACACATCAATCACTTACCCACCTTTGGGACTTTTGTAATCACCTCTCCCTCTGCCTGGAATGCTCCTTGCTTTTCTTGGCACAGGTAGTTTATTCTTTTCTATTTTTTTTCAGGTGGAGACTAAAATGTTACTGCATAAAAGATTTGCCTAAAAACCTTCATTAATTTCTATCCTAGCACCTGGGTTTTTTCTAGTAATTTTTTTTTTTTTTTTGCTTTCCTGTAGTTTTATGTGATTTTCCACGCACTTACTTAAATATCTTGTGTTCACTGATACCCTTCCTCATTCCTGTGCTATTGCATTTATCATCAGAATGCTACTTGTTCATTCACCTATAATCCCAGCCCCTCAATATTATGGTTACTGACCTTGTCCCTGGATCACAGTAATGAAAAGCACCATTTTGTTCTGCAATAATTATTGCATTATTCTGGGCTTTAAAAATTCTATTAACTTATTCACACTATTCATTGACTCTAATATGCATTAAACCCAGTGCAAGGTTCTTGGGATGGATTTTTAAGCAAATCAAATTCTGGCTTTTATGAAAGTTTTATTCTCAGAAAACAAAAAGATAAAATTATCTGAATTACTAATCAATTCCAATTTTGATAATTGCTTAAAAAAGTTCAGAGTCCTAAGATTGCATAGAAATGTTCCCAAGTACTGAAGGATGAGAAGGACATAACTAGGAAATGGGGAGAGAATTCTAGAGCAGATGGTGAGAAAGCTCTTAAACAGGGAAATGCACAGTGTGTTCAGAGTAATGAAGAGGGTAGGGAACAACAGTATAAGTGGCAAGGGGAAGAATAGTGCAAAATGAGCTGGAAATAAGCAAATTTTACATACTGAAATCCTGACGAGGCTGCCCCAAAAAATTGGAATACATAAAAAGAGCAAGCATCGGTCATAAAAGAAAGTGACAAAACTTTTGTTCTTAAAAAAATGACTGCGTTTTTCTGCCTTAGACTTCATCAAGTGAGGACTAAAATATCTCAAGTATCTGCATCTTGCTCAATGCCTATCACATGGCGTGCTGTGTGATATGTTGCTTCCCTCACGCCCAGCTCTTTTTAGTCCCACAGACTGTAGCCCACCAGGCTTCTCCATCTATGGGGATTCTCCAGATGAGAATACTGGAGTGGTTTGCCCTGTCCTCCTCCAGAGGATCTTCCTGACTCAGGGATCGCACCGAGTCTCTTAAATCTCTGGCTTAGCAGGTGGGTTCTTTACCACTGGTGCCACCTGGGAATCCCTGACACATGGCAGGTGCACAAAATATGTCTGTTTAATAAATGTCTAAACAATTCAAGAATAAAATATGGCTTCCTTTTGAAACTATAAGACTTGAAGAGAGGAAATTGTGGAGGCTTTTTGGTATATTTAATTTCCCTCCTCTTAGCTTTCAACAGAATAAATGAGCCATAGCATACTTCAGTCACTCAGTCGTGTCTGACTCTTTGCAACTTCATGGACTGCAGCACGCCAGGCTTCCCAGTCCATCACCAACTCTCAGAGCTTGCCTCAAACTCATGTCCATCAAGTTGGTGATGCCATCCAACCATCTCATCCACTGTCATCCACTTCTCCTGCCTTCAATCTTTTCCAGCATCAGGGTCTTTTCCAAAGAGTCAGTTCTTCGAATCAGGTGGCCAAGGTATTGGCGCTTCAGCTTCAGCATCAGTCCTTCCAATGAATATTCAGGATTGAGTTCCTTTAGGATTGACTGCTTGGATCCCCTTGCAGTCGAAGGGACTCTCAAGAGTCTTCTCCAACACCACAGTTCAAAAGCAGCAGTTCTTTGGTGATCAGTTTTATTTATGGCTCAACTCTCACATCTAAACATGACTACTGGGAAAGCCATAGCTTTGATGAGATGGACCTTTGTTCACAAAGTAGTGTCTCTCCTTTTTAGTATGCTAAGTTTCTCATAGCTTTTCTTCCAAGCAGTAAACGTCTTTTAATTTCATGGCTGCAGTCACCATCTGCAGTGATTTTGGAGCCCCCAGAAACAAATTCTGTCACTCTTTCCATTGTTTCCCCATCTATTTGACATGAAGTGATGGGACTGGATGCCATGATCTTAGTTTTCTGAATGTTGAGTTTTAAGCCAACTTTTTCATTCTCCTCTTACACTTTCATCAAGAGGCTTTTTAGTTCTCTTTCTGCCATAAGGGTGGTGTCATCTGTGGATCTGAAGTTATTGATATTTCTCCCAACAATCTTGATTCCAGCTTGTGTTTTAGCCATCCCAGCATGATGTATGATGTACTCTGCATATAAATTAAATAAGCAGGGTGACAATATACAGCCTTGACATATTCCTTTCCCAATTTGGAACCAGTCTGTTATTCCATGTCCAGTTCTAACTGTTGCTTCTTGATCTCCATACAGATTCCTCAGAAGGCAGGTAAGGCAATCTGGTATTCCTGCCTCTTTAAGAATTTTCCATAGTTTGCTGTTTACCACTGGTGCCACATGGGAAGCCCTGATACATGGCAGGTGCACAAAATGTTTCTGTTTAATAAATGTCTAAACAGAGGAAGCAGAAAATACGGCTTCCTACTGAGTCTGTAAAATTTTTGAAGAGAGGAAGCTGTGGAGGTTTCTTGGTGTATTTAACTTCCCTCCTCTTAGCTTTCAACAGAATATATGAACCATAGTAGACTTACTCTCAGAGAAGGAAATGGCAACCCACTCCAGTGTTCTTGTCTGGAGAATCCCAGGGACAGGGGAGCCTGGTGGGCTGCCGTCTATGGGGTCACACAGAGTCGAACACGACTGAAGTGATGCAGCAGCAGCAGCGGCAGCAGCAGTAGACTTACTATGTATTTAATGGACTTTTATTTTGATTTTTACTCTCTTTTCATTTCTCAGATGTGCCAATATCTTTGCAAACCCCTAGGTCATAAAAGTAGCTTCTACTTTATGTGTTGCTCCAATTTTTGCTGTTTCTGCTGCTGCTGCTAAGTCACTTCAGTCGTGTCCGACTCTGTGTGACCCCATAACGGCAGCCCACCAGGCTCCCCCATCCCTGGGATTCTCCAGGCAAGAACACTGTAGTGGGTTGCCATTTCCTTCTCCAATGTGTGAAAGTGAAAAGTGAAAGTGAAGTCGCTCAGTCATGTCTGACTCATAGCGACCCCACGGACTGCAGCCTATCAGGCTCCTCCGTCCATGGGATTTTCTAGGCCAGAGTACTGGAGTGGCTTGCTATTGCTTTCTCCCTTTTGCTGTTTCTGACATCTGGAAATTGATTGGTTAAATGCTTGAGTGCTTAGTCTCCCAGTCCTGTTCAACTCCTTCCCACACCATGGATTGTAGCCTGCCAGGCTCCTCAGTTTATGGAATTTTCCAGGCAAGAATACTGGAGTGCCTTGCCATTTCCTTCCAGGGGCTTTTCCAGACTTAGGGTCAAACCAGCATCTCCTGCATTGGCAGGCAGATTCTTTACCACTGAGCTACCTGGGAATCCCTTAATTGGTAAGAAGACCCACCAAAAAGAAAAGAAAATACACATTCACTCCCAACAGTCACACAAATGCATGATTTCTCTGCAAAAGAAAAAAGGGAAGAATGAGAATGTTTTAGTGAATCCATCCATGCCTTTGGCCTGGTTTTGCTGATTCCTAACTTCATTTCCTATAATCATTGGAAATGCACATTTGCTTAAGTGTGTGTACAATGGCATATGATGCCTGGATGAAAATTGGCAGTCTGGTCATTTCCACTCCAATCGATATTCCCTTTCACTCAATTAGCACAAGTTCTATGGTTTTAAGGTCTACTTATTGGTTCTGCCATTTCATTATAAAACTAAAGTGTTGCACTTTCAAGCTGGATCATAATCACTTTATTAGTAGTTGAAATAATTTGTAAAATCTTGATGGAATACACTTGCCAAAATCCCTGGTGTGAGACTAATGAAATGAAACATTCCAATCCCTCTATGACTTAAAAACCATGATGTCTTTTGTTTCAGAGAGCCAAATCTTTTTTAACCAGAGACAACAATTAACTGTATGTTATAAGAAGTCAGAGGTGGTTTTTTGTTTTTTTTTGTCTCTTAGATTCAATTTTGCTTTTTATGTTGCTGTGTCATTTGGTTTATTTTTTTTTCCTCTCTATTCTCCTTTCCCAATACTTTTCTTTTTCATTTTTATGAAATAGAATATATCTCAGGATGTGTATTTTTCACTGAATAAAGGGCAACCAACTGTTTTGAACGGGCTTCAATTCTCTGGATTTATGGTGGTAGTAGAATCATAACGTATAGAAAAGGGACATTAATTTAACTTTTGAAGTCCTACCAGAAAAGCTTACCTGTAAGTTTTCACTTCACTGAAATTATCTTGGATTGGAACAAAATCTTTCTTTTTATCTCCTGTTGTTGATGTCTACATGGTGATCCGGTGCCTTAGCTCGGTGCCAAGATCATTCCCATGGATCTGTATTGGCTTCCCTGCAATCTGGGGTTTTGAATCTGTCAGTGGTCCTCCTTCTGTCTTATGGACCTGATTGTTCTTGTAGCCACCAATGCTGATAGCAAGAGAGGGTCTCACCTTAATTGTAATCTTTTAAAGGGAAGGCCTCTCATATATATATATATATATATATATATATATATATATATATATATATATAATTTTTTGTTTGAAAGTAATTGGTACCATCATCCTCCTAGATTGGGGCAGAAAAAAATGACAGCATATATTTATGCACACTACCTCATTTTTCCATACCAGGAATCAACTTACTTCTAAAATTGAGGGTAAGTGAATTATCCCTTCCTACTGGAAACATTCTTAGGAGAATTGGAGCTGAGGTTTTTCTGGCAGTGTCCACTGGGTACTTTTACTGAACCCTTTGGAGTTCTCCTATTATTTATACAAGCGAACTTACTGTTTAGCTAGGAAGCTAAATCTTTCACTCCCCTGGTGGCTCAGTAGTAAAGAACCTGCCTGCAATGCAGGAGATTCTGAGTTGATCCCTGGGTCAGGAAGATCCCCAAAGAGGGAAACGCCTACCCATTCTAGTATTCTTGCCTGGAGAATTCCATGGAGAGAGGAGCCTAGTGGTCTATAGTCCATGGGGTCACAAAGAGTCCAACACAACTGAGTGACTTTCACTTTCACTAAACCTCTGAAGGGATCTTCTGGCATGCTAGAGGTCAAGGGACCACATATAGATAACAGCTTTGACATCTATAGTGTTTTCATGGTAAAAGTCTCATGATCTTTCTGCTAAAAGGAAAAAAAAAACCATAATTATATCTGATTATATATACAATTCCAAGACAAAAATTACACTAGATATTTATATTTATTTTTGACATTAAATTAATATTTGCATTGTTAATACAGAAACCCTTTCCCACAGGCAAAAAAAAAAATCACCTTTTAAGATTGTGCAAAGAACTTAATTCTCTTGCAGTTTAAATGCTTAGAGAATATCAGCCATACAAAAAGCTAAACAAGAAAAGAATGATAATGTCTATAGCTAAAAATGAAATTGTGCACTTACATGAACAGAATGAATTTACCAGGTTTTCAAATATACTGTTTCCTCTTTTGAAAGGAGATAAGAAGAGCAGATGTGTGTTTTTGTCTGTAAATTTTTGTTTAATTTTTCTCCACATAACCATTTTCATTCAGAATTTTTCTACTAGTCTCATGTATTTTTAAATAGTATTGATAGATAGCATGGTCAAAATCAAGGAAGGCCCAAAGGATTACTTTGGCAAACTTGCTGATTAGACATATTAAAGCAAGTAAGTAAGTAGAAGTGTTTATAGTAAAACAGTTTTGTCCCAATTTATGGACTTCTTTACACCCACTCTGTCTCTTTCCACCAAGTAATAACACAGGACATAAACTAGAAGGAAAAAAAAAAGGAAAAGCAAACAAAGTATAGGGAATATATCTTGGTTTCATTTGTGTCAAAACAGCAATAAACTGGAAAAATATATTCAGCTAAGGTGTTATTTGGATTTTATTTATAAAGGCTACCATCTCCAGCCTAATGTTCATTAGCTTTGTCCTTGTTGCCTAGTTACAGATTGATAATTTTTGTCTCTCTTGTTATTGATGGTTCTAATGGAGAGAGCGCAACTGAGGGTCTGATGAAAACACTTTAAATCTTTATTCAGAGATGCTGTTAACATTTTTTTTTGTATATGTCTGGTACTGTTGATTATAGTGATCTGGGAAAGAAATGATATTTTAAAAAAATCAGTGAGAAGCAGCTCAGAGGTGGTCTGAGATGACCTGTTCGTTCTGTTATTAAGGACCTTGTTAAAAGGAATTTATTCTAAGAACAGGATTTGCTTTAAAAATGGTATTGAGCAGGTTACTATACTCCCTTAAATGTACCACAGATGTTTGAGGTGGGGTGTTTATATGATTGAATGGTTCCTTACGAGAGGAATACCGAGAACTACATGCAGCGGAGTAAGGGAGCCCAGGAGAACAGCTGTGCCACATGGATCAGTCTCAGGTTTTACGGTAATGGGATTAACTTTCTGGATTGCCTCTGGCCAGTTATCTTGCTTGTGCCTGTATATGGTCATACTCAGGGTCCTTCCTGGTGACACACACACACACCTCTTAGCCAAGATGGATTCTAGCACGAGGGTTTCTGAGAGGTTGTTAGAACATGTTATGAGATGGCATCTCTTCCCCCCTTTTGGCCCCTCCCAAATTCTCCTATTAAGTTTGCAGCAGCAACACTGTGTTTCTCACAACTTCTGTTGTGAGACTACTCATGTAAACAGTTATTACTGTGTTTGGCCAGGGTGGGCAGTTTTGGTCACCAGTTCCCTAACATAATTTATTACAGTGAATATCTGTTCCCAAACTGAAGACGATTTAGTAAGTATTTGAAAAGACTTTAAATCTGAGCTTTAACAGGAATCATCAGATTAGTGGCCCTTGAATCATACTGTGAGAAATAGAGCTTCTGAATCAATGTTTCCCACACTTTACTATTAAAGAAGATTGTATATATATATATAATGTAATATTGCTCAGCCATATAAAGGAATGGCATTGTGTCATTTGCAGAGATGTGGATGGATCTAGAGACTGTCACACAGAGTGAAACAGGACAAAAAGAGAAAAACAAATATCAAACATTAATGTATATATGTGAAATATAGAAAAAGGTGCAAAAGAATCTATTTGCAAAGCAGAAATAGATACATTGACATAAAGAACAGATATATGGACAGCAAGGGGAGTAAAGAGAGTGGAATTAATTGGGAGAATGAAGTTGACGTATATACACTATTATGTATAAAACAGATGACAAATGAAAATATACTGTTTAGCACAGGGAACTCTACTCAAGGCTTTTTGGTGACATAAGTGAAAAGGAAATCCAAAGTATGCATGTATGGGCATAGTTGATTCACTTTGCTGTACAGTAGAAACACAACATTGTAAAGTAACTCTACTTCAATAAATTAAAAAAAAAAACTCTATGGGTGGGTGATTCAAATACACAACAAAGTTTGAGAAACTGCTCTAACTCAGTAGTTTTCTACCATAATGAATGCACATTAGAATCTTCTGGGAAACTTGTAACACTGTTCCTTTCCCATGCCCTCACTGAGAGCAGTTATATAAGAACCTCTGGGTGTGGGGCTTTAGGAAAGCAATTTTCAAACTTTGATGAACATTGGAATCATTCCAGGATTAAAAAAAAAATACTGAGCCTTAGCTCCCATTCCCTTTCTGATGTAATCATTATGGTGTATGAATTTCTAATTTCAGGACATTTTGGGGTGAAAATCGGTTTGGATACCATTACATTCCCCTTCATGAATCACAGCTTTAATGTGGTGAAGGGGATGGAAAAATGGTTATGAGTCATGCTGTGCAGGGTCACCCAAGATGGGCTGGCCATAGTAAAGAGTTCGACAAAATGTGGTCCATTGGAGGAGGAAAGGGCAACTCCCTCCAATATTCTTGCCTGGAGAACCTCATGGGCAGTATGAAAAGGCAAAAAGATATGACACTGGAAAATGAGCCCCACCCCAGTGCCCCAGGCAGAGGTAGTCCAATACCTTACTGGGGAAGAGCAGAAGACAATTACTAATAGCTTTAAGAAACTAAGAAGTGGCAGGGCCAAAGCTGAACTGAAGCTCAGTTGTGGATGTGCCTGGGGGTGAAAGTAAAGTCTGATGCTGTAAGAACAATAGGAACATGGAATGTTAGGTCCAGGAATCAAGGTAAATTTGACGTGGTCAAGCAGTAGATGAAAAGATAAAATATTGCTGAAGTGTTAATAATCAGAGCTAAAATGGATGGGAATTGGCGGATTTAATTGAGAGGACCATTATATCTACTACTGTGGGCAAAAATCCCTTAGAAGAAATGGAGTAACCCTCATAGACAACAAAAGAGTCCAAAATGCATTACTTGGGTGCATAATGAAAAATGATAGAGTGATCTCAGTTCATTTTCAAGGCAAGCCATACATCATTCACAGTAATCCAAGTCTCTACCCCAACCACTGACACTGAAGAAGCTGAAGTTGACCTTTTCTATGAAGAACCACAGCATCTTATAGTTCAGTTCAGTTCAGTTCAGTCACTCAGTCGTGTCCGACTCTCTGTGACCCCATGAATCACAGCACGCCAGGCCTCCCTGTCCATCACCAACTCCCGGAGTACACTCAAACTCATGTCCACAGAGTCGGTGATGCCATCCAGCCATCTCATTCTCTGTCGTCCCCTTCTCCTCCCGACCCCCAATCCTTCCCACCATCAGAGTCTTTTCCAGTGAGTCAACTCTTCGCATGAGGTGGCCAAAGTATTGGAGTTTCACCTTCAGCATCAGTCCTTCCAATGAACACCCAGGATTGATCTCCTTTAGAATGGACTGGTTGGATCTCCTTGCAGTATAAGGGACTCTCAAGAGTCTTCTCCAGCACCACAGTTCAAAAGCATCGATTCTTCAGCGATCAGCTTTCTTCACAGTGCTACCACCAAAAAAAAAAAAAGATGTCCTTTTCATTCCAGAGGATTGGAATGCAAAAGAAGGGAGTCAAGAGGTACCTGAAGGTAATAGGCAAGCTTGGTATTTTTAAGGATGAAATGAATTAGGGCAAAAGTTAACTGAGTTTTGCCAAAAGAACACACTGATTATAGCAAATGGAAGGAAAGTCATGACCAACCTAGATAGCATACTAAAAAGCAGAGACATTACTTTTCCAACCAAGGTCCGTCTAGTCAAGGCAGTGGTTTTTCCCGTGGTCATGTATGGATGTGAGAGTTGGACTGTGAAGAAAGCTGATCGCCGAAGAATTGATGCTTTTGAACTGTGGTGCTGGAGAAGACTCTTGAGCATCCCTTGGACTGCAAGGAGATCCAACCAGTCCATTCTAAAGGAGATCAATCCTGGGTGTTCATTGGAAGGACTGATGCTGAAGGTGAAACTCCAATACTTTGGCCACCTCATGCGACGAGTTGACTCACTGGAAAAGACTCTGATGCTGGGAGTGATTGGGGGGTGGGAGGAGACAGGGACGACAGAGAATGAGATGGCTGGATGGCATCACCGACTCAATGAACATGAGTTTGAGTGAACCCTGGGAGTTGGTGATGGACAGGGAGGCCTGGCGTGCTGTAATTAATGGGGTCGCAAAGAGTCAGACACGACTGAGCAACTGAACTGAACTGAACTGAACCCTTTCTAGAAATCCAAGAGACAACTCTATGCATGGACATCACCAAATGGTCAATACCTAAATCAAATTGATTATGTCCATTGCAGTCACATTTGGAGAAGCTCTATACAGCCAGCAAAAACAAGACCTGGAGTTGACTGCAGCCCAGATCAAGAGCTCCTTATTGCACTATTTGGTCTGAAACTGAAGAAAGTAGGGAGAACCACAAGGCCATTCACATATGACCTAAATCAAACCCCTAAGATAATACAGTGACGGTGACAGATAGATTCAAAGGATAAGATCTGATAGAGTGCCTGAAGAACTATTAACTGAGACTGGTAACATTGTATGGGAAGCAGGAACCAAAACCATCCCAAATAAAAAAGAAATGCAGAAAGCAAAGTTTTGTCTAAGGAGGTTTTTCAAATAGCTGAGGAAAGAAGACAAGTGAAAGGCAAAGGTAAGGGAAAGATAGATTCAGCTGATTTCAGAGTTCCAGAGAATAACAAGGGGATATAAGAAGACCTTCTTAAATGAACAATGCAAAGAAATAGAGGAAAACAATAGAATGGATAAGACTGGAAATCTCTTAAAGAAAGTTGGAGATATGAAGGGAACTTTCATGCAAGGATGGGCACAAAAAAGGACAGAATTGCTAAGGACCTAAAAGGAGCAGAACAGATTAAGAAGAGGTAGCAAGAATATGCAGATGAAATATATAAGAAAGGAAGGTCTTAACGACTGGGATACCACAATGGTGTGGTCACTCACCTAAAGTGTGTGAAGTCAAGTGGGCCTTAGGAAGAGCATTACAATGAGCAGAGCTTGTGGAGGTGATGGAATTCCAGCTGAAGTATTTCAAATCCTAAAAGGTGCTGCTGCTAAAGCATTGGTCTCAGTATGTCAGCAAATTTAGAAAACTCAGCAATGAGCTCAGGACTGGAAAACATCAGTTTTCATTCCAATTTCAAAGAAGGGCAATGCCAAAGCTTGTTCAAACTACCATGCTATTGCACTCATTTCATATGCTAGCAAAGTAATGCTCAAAATCCTTCAAGCTAGGCTTCAACAGTACGTGAACCAAGAATTTGTAGATAAACACTCTGGATTTAGAAAAGGCAGAGGAATCAGAGATCAAATTGTCAACTTCTACTGGATCATGGAGAAAAGCAAGGGAATTCCAGATAAACATATATGTCTTCTTCATTGACTATGCTAAAGTCTTTGACTGTATGAATTTTCCACAATTTGTTGTGATCCACACAGTCAAAGGCTTTTATTGTAGTCAGAGAAGCAGAAGTGGATGTTTATCTAGAATTCCCTTGCTTTCTCTATGATCCAACGGATGTTGGCAATTTGATCTCTGACTCCTCTGCTTTTTCTAAATTCAAGGCATCTGGAAGTTCTGTACATCTGGAATTTCTTAGTTCACATACTGTTGAAGCCTAGACAAAAGAATTTTGAGCATTATTTTGCTAACATATGAAATAAATGCAATTGTTCAGTAGTTTGAACATTCTTTGGTGTTACTGTTCTTTGGAATTAAAACAAAAACTGCTCTTTTCCAGTTCTGTGGCTACTGCTGAATTTTGCAAATTTGTTGGCATAATGAGTGCAGCACTTTAAAAGCATTATCTTTTAGGATTTGAAAGAGCTCAGCTGTAATTCCATCACCTCCACTAACTTTGGTTGTAGTATTGTTCCCTAAGGGCCACTTGACTTCATACTCCAGGATGTCTGGTTCTAGGTGAATGATCATACCATCATGGTTGAGCAGGTCATTAAGACTGTTTTTATATAGTTTTGCTGTGTATACTTGCCACTGCTTCTTAGTATCTTCTGCTTCTGTTAGATCGATACCGTGTTTGTCCTTTATTGTGCCCATCTTTGCATGAAATGTTCCCTTGGTACCTCTAATTTTCTTGAAGAGATCTCTAGTCCTTTCCATTCTATTGTTTTCCTCTGTTTCTTTGCATTGTTCACTTATGAAGGCTTTTTTTTTTTTTCCTTTCCTCTTCTTTGGAACTCTGCATTCAGATATTTCCTTTTCTTCTTTGCCTTTCACTTCTTTTCTTATCTATTTGTAAGGCCTCCTCAGACAACCAGTTTGCTTTTTTGCATTACCTGTTCTTGGGGATGGTTTTGATCACTACTTCCCATAAAATGTCACAAACCTCTGTCCGTAGTTCTTTAGGCACTCTCTCTATATCTAATCCCTTGAATCTATTTGTCACTTCCACTGTATAATCAGAAGGGATTTTATTTAGGTCATATCTGAATGGCCTGGTAGTGTTCACTACTTTCTTCAGTTTAAATCTGAATTTTTCAATAAGGACTTCATGATCTGAGTCATGGTCAGCTTCCAGTCTTGTTTTTGCTGATTGTATAGAGCTACTCCATCTTCAGTTGCAAAGAACATAATCAACCTGCTTTTGGTATTGATCATCTGGTGATATCCACGTGTAGAGAAGACTCTTGTGTTGTTGGAAGATGATGTTTGCTGTGATCAGTACATTCTCTTGGCAAAACTCTGTTAGCCTTTGCCCTGTTTCATTTTGTACTCTGATGCCAAACTTGCCTGTTACTCCAGGTATCTCTTGACTTCCTACTTTTGCAGTCCAGTCTCCTATAATGAAAAGGACATTTTTTTTTTTTTGGTGTTAGTTCTAGAATGCCTAGGGCTTCTCTGATAGCTCAGTTGGTAAAGGATTCCTCTTGCATTGCAGGAGACCCCAGTACATTTCCTGGGTCAGGAAGATCCCCTGGAGAAGGGAAAGTCTACCCACTCCAGTATTCTGGTCTGGAGAATTCCATGGACTCTATAGTCCATGGGGTCACAAAGAATCAAACACGACTGAGTGACTTTCACTTTCCTAGGATATCTTGTTAGTCTTCATAGAACCATTCAACTTCAGTTTCTACTGGTTAGATTACTGTGATATTGCATGGTTTGCCTTGGAAATGAACCAAGATCATTCTGTTGTTTTTGAGATAGCACCCAAGTACTGCACTCTGAACTCTCTTTCTCTCTCAATTTTTTTTTTTTTTTTTTTTTTTAGCTATGAGGGCTACTCCATTTCTTCAAATGGATTCCTACCTACAGTAGTAGATATAATGGTCATCTGAATTAAATTCTCCCATTTCCATCCATTTTAGTTCACTGATTGCTAAAATGTCAACGTTCACTCTTACCATCTCCTATTTGAACACTTCCAATTTACCTTGATTCATTGACCTAACATTCCAGATTCCTATACAATATTATTCTTACAGCATTGACTTTATTTTCACCACCAGACACATCCACAACTGGGATATGAAACTTGGACCATAAAAAGACTGGGGGTCAAAGCACTTATGATTTTACATTAGGATAGGACTCTTGAGAGACCCTTGGACTGCAAATCAAACCAGTCAATCCTAACGGAAATCAACCCTAAATATTCATTGGAAGGGCTGTTGGTGAAGCTGAAGCTCCACAATTTTGGCCAACTGATGAAAACTGACTCATTGGAAAAGACCTCAATGCTGGGAAAAATACAACGGATAAGGAGAAGAAGGGCACAGAGGTTGAGGTGGATAGACTTGCCGACTCCATGGACATGAATTTGGAGCAAACACTGGAAGATAGTGGAAGACAGAGGAGTCTGGTGTGTTGTAGTTCATCAGGTTGCAAAGAGTTGGACAGGACTTGACTGAACATAGCAGTAAGAAGAACAATCACTACATTAGGATGCCTTAGAAGCTTTTCAAATGTTTCTAATGGGTCAAAGAGTTTGAAATCTGCTGTGAGCAAATCCCAAAACCAAGCCTCAGTGACTAGTTTGTTTTTTCTAACAATAAAAGTAAAGTCAAAGATCCCTTTGAAATCTATGAAGTACTAACAGCTGAAGATACCTGAATGAAGTTTGGAACCCAAAATGGGAGAAGACTTCATGTTAGGCCTCTATTGAGGAAGACTTGATGTAAACAGAATTTGTTATTATTCACAAAAGAGTCCCATATAGTGTTTGAGTAACCAGTAGTGCTCAAGTTGCATGCCATACCTGCAAGACCTTTTAGAACTAACACCCAAAAAAGATGTCCTTTTCATTATAAGGGACTGGAATGCAAAAGTAGGAAGTCAAGAAACACCTGGAGTAACAGGCAAATTTGGCCTTGGAGCACTAAATGAAGCAGGGCAAAGGCTAATAGAGTTTTGCCAAGAGAACGCACTGGTCATAGCAAACACCCTCTTCCAACAACACAAGAGAAGACTCTACACATGGACATCACCAGATGGTCAACACCGAAATCAGATTGATATCACTGATCTAGAGCCAGACATCTTGGAATGTGAAGTCAAGTGGGCCTTAGAAAGCATCACTACAAACAAAGCTAGTGGAGGTGATGGAATTACAATCGAGTTATTTCAAATCCTGAAAGGTGATGCTGTGAAAGTGCTGCATGCAATAGGCCAGCAAATGTGGAAAACTCAGCCGTGGCCACAGGACTGGAAATCCCAAAGAAAGGCAATGCCAAAGATTGCCCAAACTACTGCATAATTGCACTCATCTCACATGCTAGTAAAGTAATGCTCAAAATTCTCCAAGCCAGGCTTCAGCAATACGTGAACCATGAATTTCCAGATGTTCAAGCTGGTTTTAGAAAAGACAGAGGAACCAGAGATCTAATTGCAAACATCTGCTGGATCATGGACAAAGCAAGAGAGTTCCAGAAAAACATCTATTTCTGTTTATTGACTATGCCAAAGCCTTTGACTGTGTGGATCACAAGAAACTGTGGAAAATTCTGAAAGAGATGGGAATACCAGACCACCTGACCTGCCTTTTGAGAAACCTGTATGCAGGTCAGGAAGCAACAGTTAGAACTGGACATGGAACAACAGATTGCTTCCTAATGGGAAAAGGAGTACGTCAAGGTTGTATATTGTCACCCTGCTTATTTAACTTCTATGCAGAGTACATCATAAGGAACGCTGGGCTGGAAAAAGTACAAGCTGGATCAAGATTGCTGGGAGATATATCAATAACCTCAGATATGCAGAGGACACCACCCTTATGGCAGAAAGTGAAGAGGAACTCAAAAGCCTCTTGATGAAAGTGAGATAGGAGACTGAAAATGTTGGCTTGAAGCTCAACATTCAGAAAACAAAGATCATGGCATCTGGTCCCATCATTTCATGGGAAATAGATGGGGAAAGAGTGGAAACAGTTCAGACTTTATTTTTGGGGGCTCCTAAATCACTGCGGATGCTGATTGCAGCCATGAAATAAAAGACACTTACTCCTTGGAAGGAAAGTTATGATCAACCTAGATAGCATATTAAAAAAGCAGAGACATTACTTTGCCAACTAAGGTCCATTTAGTCAAGGATATGGTTTTTCAAGTGGTCATGTATGGATGTAAGAGTTGGACTGTGAAGAAAGCTGAGTGCCGAAGAATTGATGCTTTTGAACTGTCGTGCTGGAGAAGACTCTTGAGAGTCCCTTGGACTGCAAGGAGATCCAACCAGTCCGTTCTAAAGGAGATCAATCCTGGGTGTTCATCGGAAGGACTGATGCTAAAGCTGAAACTGCAATACTTTGGCCACCTCATGCGACAAGTTGATTCACTGGAAAAGACTCTGATGCTGTGTGTGATTGGGGGCGGGAGGAAACGGGGACGACAGAGAATGAGATGGTTGGATGGCATCACTGACTCAATGGATGTGAGTTTGAGTGAAGCCTGGGAGTTGGTGATGGACAGGGAGGCCTGGCATTCTGTGATTCATGGGGTCGCAAAGAGTTGGACACGACTGAGCGACTGATCTAACTGAACTGCACTCAATATAATTACATACAGTTGGGGATAGTTACTGCACATTGGTAATTTGTAAAGTTTCCCATGTGATTCCAATTTTAGTTAAGTTCAGGAAACACTGCTAAGCATTTTTAGCTTTACTATTAATAGCTTTTTACTATTTGTCAAAATTATCTAATACATCTCAAATTATTTGAGATTATTCATGCTTTAATTTTTAAGAGTATCTTATGCCCTTTCAATACTTTTTTACATTGGAGTAAATTTTCTTTAAAATTTAGTTTCTGTTGTACAATGAAGTGAATCATCTGATGTTGTCACATATATCCTCTCCCTCTGGAACTCCCTCACACCCCATTCCCCATGCTACCCCTTTAGGTCATCACAGAGCACCAAGTTGAACTCTCTGATATAGAGCAGGTTCCCAGTAGATATTTATCTACACATGATAGTGTATATATGTCAATCCCAATCTCCCAATTCATTCCACTTCCTGATACTCCCTTTTGTCCATGTCTGTTGCCTGGTCTCTGTGTCTGCATCTCTATTCCTGCCATGCAAATTCATTCATCTATACAGTTTTTCTAGATTCCACATATATGCATTAATATGCAATATTTGTTATTTTTATTTCTGACTTACAGATGCTTTTATATTAATTTATTAAGTCAGGACACTGAGACAATTGAATCATTTGCCTGTATATATTTCAGGATGTTTATAAAGCCTGAGGTAGATATATTTCTTCAGGAGCAAGGAATCAAGCTGTGGGTTTATTTATCTAGTCAACAGTTTATACTTAGTATACATTTTGTGTGTTTATGCGTACTTATGTGTATATATATACTTATATTTACATTCATATGCATGTAAGCACACACATGCTTGCAACTTACTGTGTTCTACATTATAGAAGCTAGAAGAAGGAATAATAGAACACTTTCCTGTAAACAGGTTTACAGTTAAAACAAGATGAAAATCATCTCTTCAATGAACTCTTCCGATAATTCCATTATGTTCCTCTAATAAATTAATAAAATGTATCAAGCTTTGTAAATAAAAAAATAAAAGCTCTTTGCCAGAGTGATACATTTTTGATATCTCCTTTTTCTTCTTAACCATTAATCAAATGAAGACTGAAAGCTTATCTTTGTATTAGGCAGGGAGAAAATTATGTGGTGGGGCTTCCCACATGACTCATGGGTAAAGAATCTGCCTGCCAATGCAGGAGACGGGGGTTCAAACCCTGGGTCAAGAAGATTCCTTGGAGAAGGAAATGGCAACCTACTCCAGAAATCTTGCCTGAGAAATTCCATGGACAGAGGAGCCTGTCTGGCTACAGTCCATGGGGTCACAAAGAGTCGGGCACAAGTTGGTGATTGAACAACAGCAATAACAGCAAAGTATGTGGCACAAGAACTTGCAGCAAATTAACTCTTGAAAGGGAGCTAACTCTTCCTTCACAGAAGGCAAGTTTTTAGTGTAAGTCCTTGATTTTAGGATCACTATGAGATTTGCAGTTTTGTTGTTTTTTTCTATTTGTTTCTTTGGACTAGGTGTAGCACTAGTAGTTCAGAAGCTCAGTTTCTGCCATTCTAGGTCTCTATCTAAACTTTTATATCAAGTTCCCCATTTGTAAAATAAACAGTTTGAACTCAGTAGTCCCTTGCTGTTTGCTTTAAATAAATGAAATCTTATTTTTTTTGGAGGGGGCATGCTGGGTCTTCATTGCTTTTTCGTGGTCTTTCTCTTGTTGAAGTAAATGGGGGTTACTTTTCATTGTGGTGCGTGAGTTTTTCCATTGTGTTGGCTTCTCTTGTTGAGGAGAACAGGCTCTCGGCATGTGGGCTCTGTGTTTGAGGCTCATGGTCTCTAGAGCATGGGCTCAGTAGTTGTGCTGCAAGGGCTTAGTTGCTCTGAGGCTTAAGGAATTGTTCTGGTCCAGGGATCAAACCAGAGTCCCCTGCATGGACAAACAGATTCTTATTCACTGCACCACCAGGGAAGTCCTGAAATCTTATTTTTAACAAAATATCACTAAAAGTTTTAAGGTATGAAATGTTTCAAAGAGGAGTTGCTCTGACTGAGAATAGTAGGCTACCCACAGCTTTCCTTATCCAGCTGTCTCTGGGGTATCTTTCAGAATGCTTGGTTTCACAAAAACACAACTTGAAAAACATCAAGCTAGATTTTTTCCTTAACCAATTTAAGCTCCAGCATTTTTGGTTAATTTTTGTTGGTCAATATGAATGATTATAGACCTATAAAGGAATATCAAATAGAGAATTTAAGTAGATAAGTCTGAGGTACAATATGCAGGGTGCAAATACTAAGAAACATCCACCCTATATAAAGATTACAATGCAGATCTTGTGTGGAGATATGAATTTTTCTGTATTTTCCAGAAACATGACAGAAACAATCCTTTGTGTACCAAAAGAAATTACACCCTTTCAAATATTAAATGGCATCTATGGAAATGCCAGGTACCATTAATATGGAGAGAGAAAGTTGGAAATTTCGCAGTTTTATTCTCCTCTTTTTCGCAAGTCATTTATACATACATCTTACTTTTAAAGAAAGCCATAAACCTCCTTACAAGAGCTATCCTTCTGCAGCTGTTGTAGAGATATAACAGGCTGGAATACAGGGTTGATTGAAGACTTGGATTTAGTGCTGTGAGATTTGTTTGTGCTTTAGACTGCATGCTTTGTGGCTTTATGGAAGGATGTACTATTTCTCTGAACATTGTCCAGCAAGCTGCAGCACACTGCATTTTAACGAACTCTGTTTGGTAGGGAATAAATAGCATACTGGGACTTCCATTAGGGCCCAGTGCCACAACACCTTGTCATGAAATTCCCAATCACAACATATCTGAACATATACATAAACAAGCAGATTAAGTCTGAAAGTTCCTTGTGGAATGAGCTGACAGCCTCCTGTGGAAGAGGCAGGAGAGCTGAGGCTAGGTTCCCATTGTTTACTGCTGATAGTAAGAATTAATAATGGATACTCTGAGCATATATTATTTATAAGACCTGATCCTGGACCACAAAAATCTATTGAGGTCACCAAAGCTATATTTTATTTAAAATCTGGAGCCAAGCCACCAGCAAAGAAAGAGGAACAAAGTGAGTTAACTGGACACTAGAAAAGATATAACTATAAAAACTTCTTTTCTGGGATAGAATTTTTCTAAGCCAGAAGTATTAGCAATTTTTCTTTCCATGGGCAGAAGTGGGAGAATATAAATTGTCTCTGGTTTAGGAAGATGATGATTAGATCAATAAGTGACTAAATTTTAGACATGTGATGTCATCAGAAGATTATATAAATTTCTAAATAAATTGTTACCTAACTTTCAGGGCTTCTTTACTGGAAATACCAGTAAGCAATTTTACTTCAAAGAGAGAAAAAATGCTCCAAAATGCCAAAATGCCTGGTTAATGTGCTCCCTGATGTGGAAGATCTTTTAGCATGAGTTGGGGGAGGCGGTGCAGTTCAAGTTAATTCCTTTCCCTATTCCCTTTTCCTTCTTTCCAAACATTAATATAGCTCTTTCCTCAGTGCTTCCTTTGTATTTTATTTATATACTTTATCTATCACTCCTGGAGAAGGAAGTGGCAATCCACTCCAGTATTCTTGCCTGGAGAATTCCACGGACAGAGGAACCTGGCGGGCTACAGTACACAGAGTTGCAAAGAATCAAAAATGACTGGAGTGACTAACACTTATCTATCATGAGAGTGCTGCAGACTTGAAAGCAGGTCCATACTTTTTGTTTGTCTAGGTATCTTACAAACATTCAATCATATAGCTTTCCATGTAATAAATCCATGTTGAATAAATGCAAAAATAATGAAAAAATGAAAATATGAACAAAGTGCTTGTCATGTATGAGCAAACATAGAACATTCTTATAAATATGACTCTAATAGAATTTATTTTGAAAGAAAGTCCTCATTCTCATATATCGTAAAAACTCAGAATTTTAAATGCCTCTGGGAGAAACAACTCATTATGTATATACCTATTTTTTTAGGCCATTGGGTATGACATGGGTGATACACATTTTAGGCATTTGTATATAGAGCATTGCTTATGTGACACAACAAGATAATTTTGTGAATACCCTGTACCTGTAAACATTGTAGAGATGGTATTTTCTTGATTGTCATGGAGGATATAGAGGCTTAGAAAGTACGTGTCTTGCCCAAGGTCATTCAGATAATGGTTGCTGTAACCAGTATCAGAACTCAGTTTTACTGATTTCCAAAGTTATTCTTATTTACCTTTAAGGGTTATTAAATGATGGTTAACACTCTTATGTCATAAATAAGACAACTGATCAGAGAAAAGGCCAATATATTGTATAATACATGAAATAATGAAGGTTAAAACTATTTCACATATTTCAACTTTGTTTGTTGAGTCTATCTTACACCTTCTTGCTATCACTTAATAAGAGTCCAGTGGCTTTCAAAATGGTAAAAATCAATGATAGGGCAAATTATCAATGCATATACCTTCCTTCCTCACATCACGTACCCATTGCTAACTAAATTAACAGGCATTAGTTTATTCAACGTGCTTAGATAATAGTGTCTTAAAAGTTATGTGCAAACTAAGATAAATGTGTGCTTTACTTGGTCTTGCATGCTAAGTCACTTCAGTCATGGCTGATTCTTTGCGAACCCATGGACTGTAGTCCGCCAGGCTCCTCTTTCCATGGGATTCTTCAGGAAAGATTACTGGAGTGAGTTGCCATGCCCTCCTCCAGGGGATTTTCATGATCCAGGGATTGAACCCACATCTCTGACATCTCCTGCACTGGTAGGCGGGTCCAGTACTACTAGCACCACTTGGGAAGCCCTTACTTGGCCTTAGTTAAGGGGTATTCAGCTGATTCTGAACAAGCACAGTCACTCTCTAGTTGATCCAATTTCTTAAACAATTTATTCAAGGCCAACTCTGGATAGAGATCCATGGGTTGTGTTGTTGTCATTGTTTGTTTGTTTTGTTTAAAGTTCTTTTCCAGATCAAATATCAATTCCCATATAGGCATTTCAACCCTTATGAATCACACTGTAGTGTGAGTCATTACTACAAAATTTTTGAGTGATATGAGAAGACAGATGTCATATTATGAGTGATTGAGTGCAAGGGAACCCAAGACAGAGTAAGTAGAGCTATGACAATATGACTGGTAAAGCTGAGGATATGATGTGTCATTCTCCCAAGTTGCTATGTGTGAGGACTTAAATATTTGGTGGTGTACCTAGCGTAGCAGTGTGCACATTCAGTGAACATCGATGGAGAGGGATGAAGAACAAAGCCGTGTATTTAAATTCTACCATATTCTCAAAAAATTCAGAGGCAGACCTAGAATGCAGAGAAAAAGATAAATATGGCTTAACATGCATGTGTGCGTGCTAAGTCGTTTCAGTCGTGTATGTCTCTTTGTGACACTATGGACTATGTCCCACTGGGCTCCTCAGCTCACAGGATTCTGCAGGCAGGAATATTGGAGGGAGATACCATGCCCATCTCCAGGGAATCTTCCTGACCCAGGGATCGAACCCATGGCTCCTGCATTGCAGGCATATTCTTTACCACTGAGCCACTGGGGAACATAAGGAAGAATACTATAACAGATCTGCTCAATGATGGGATATATTTCTGTGTAAAATATTGAACTATCATTCATGGAAAATGTTACAGCAAGAGTTGGGTGACTATGTCTCTGTAACATGTGACATCACAGAGATGGTGCTCAAGTATTCCTGCACAAGTGAGGATCTAAGCTGAATGATCTCTATGACCCCTTCCCACACTCAGAGATGAGCTACGGCCCAGATTACATGGAGAGGTGCTTGAGAGATACAGATTTAGATTCGAATTGACATCCAGAGTAGCTCCACTATGGACTATTCATTATTCAAGAAATCAGGATATCAAGTAAAGAGAAAATATGGCACTAGAGGATAAAGCAATGGTATTTTAAAAATTCCAGCTATGCTTTCTAAATCAGGAATATATTTTTCAGTATAACACTGGGTTTGCTACAAGAAGTTATTAACTTTTGTCAACATCATCAACATTTCCCATCTTTTGATTGGTCACTATAATGAATTTTTAAAGTGTATGGCCCATTTCTTTGTTGAAATTAAAAAAAAAGATATAAACATTATTGATGAAAATTATGCTTTCTTTTGGCTTAATTATAAAGATCTATGGGCATCCCCGGTGACTCACTGGTGAAAAATCTGCCTGCCATGCAGAAGATGCAGGAGTTCTAGTTGGTTCCCTGAGTCAGGAAGATCCCCTGGTGGAGGGCATGGCAACCCACTCCAGTATTCTTGCCTGGAGAATCCCGTGGACACAGGAGCATGGTGGGCTATTGTCCACCCATGGGGTCACAAAGAATTGGCCATAATCAATCCTGGGTGTTCATTGGAGGGACTGATGCTAAAGCTGAAACTCCAATACTTTGGCCACCTCATGCGAAGAGTTGACTCACTGGAAAAGACTCTGATGCTGGGAAAGATTGGGGGCAGGAGGAGAAGGGGACGACAGGAGATGGCTGGATGGAATCATCGACTCTATGGACATGAGTTTGAGTGAACTCCGGGAGTTGGTGATGGACAGGGAAGCCTGGCATGCTGTGATTCATGGAATCGCAAAGAGTCGGACACGACTGAGCGACTGAACTGAACTGAACTGAAGTGACAGAGCATGCGTGAAGACCTACAATTTGAATATGGAAAAATTACTCTTGAAAAAATGTTCTTAGGTTTATATAGTTATTCCATTTATAATGTATTTGTTGGTATAAAGAATATATTACTTATTGCAATTTTATTTTTGGAAAAATTTAGCACTCTTGGGCCTTCTCTGGTGAACCAGTGGTTGAGACTCTGCACTTTCATCTCAAGGGGTAATGATTTGATCCCTGTTCAGGGACTTAAGATCCCATACGCTACACAGTGTAGCCAAAAATCTTTTCTTTTTTTTTTTTTGCACTTTCAATGTATTGGAGGAATAGGAAAGCAATTGCTTTATTTAAAACATTACTAAATAATACGATTATTCAATAAGCACTCCTTTTAAAATTTATTTTATGCATTGCATTCTGTTTTAGGTTCTATGGTATAAACCTTAAGTATGAAAAAGCATCAGAAAACTTACAATCTAGATGTGACAACAAAAATAACACAGACCAATTCAGTCGTGTCTAACTCTTTGCAACTCTGTGGACTGTAGCCCACCAGGCTCCTCTAAACATGGGATTCTCCAGGAAAGAATACTAGAATGGGTTGCCATGCCCTCCTACAGAGTATCCTCCCAACACACAGATCGAACCCCACATCTCCTGAGTCTCCTGCATTGGCAGGTAGGTTCTTTACTAGTGACACCTGGGACGCCCCAGAGAAAAAATGGTGTGAGGGTAATAAGCACATGACAACACATACTATTTATCTTTCCTTTCTGAAGGTTATTTCTGTTGTTTTTTCACCCTGGAACACTCTTAGCCCTTGTGGTCACATTGCTTAGTACTGTCTGGCTCTCCAACTATTCTTCATACTTACAGTCAAATCACACTACTTTACCTTCTTGTTTTCCTCCATAGTGTTCATCATTATCTAAAATTATTTCATTTGTTCATTTATTTCTTGTCTTTATTGCCCAAACCATGAGTCACTAGGAGAAAAACCTTTCTCCCCCGTTACCAATTTTACCGAGATATAGTTGACATATAATGTGAAAATGTCAGTTGTACAATGTGGTGACATATTCTTACTACTAATCTATACATTAAGTTTGAAAGACCTGTTCTTCTAACTCTTAGTGTGACATTAGTTATCAACCCTTTGACTCTCTGACCTTAATTACCCATCAATAAGAATTATCATCATCTCCCACTGTCTTCTTTTACAGATGATTAAAATCAAGCTTTTCAAACCCTCTCTTATAGTAGGTTGTGATATTGAAGGGCAAAAATGGTTACAGTTTATAGAGAAATTGATGGAATCCTGGTGGGGCTATGGCCTTTCAAGGCCCAAGGTGAAGTTGGTGAACTTGAGGATAATTGCAAGAAAACATTTCCACATCAGAAACCAGAGTTCTAAGAACCAGAGATCTTATACCCATTGAGCTTTTGGGGGAATGTTTGGAGGGATGTTATGAAGTGGAATGATATCTGCACCGTCAGCCTGCTGACTTGTCCCAAGTACAAACACAACAGAGACTGGGGTATTATAAAGAAAACTGCAACACACTCCTCTTGTTGTTGTTACCCACTCCAGTGTTCTTGCCTGGAGAATCCCACGAACGGAGGAGCCTGGTAGGCTGCAGGCCATGGGGTCGCACAGAGTCGGACACAACTGAAGCGAATTAGCAGCAGCAGCAGTCACTAAGTTGTGTCCAACTCTTTGTAACCCCATGGACTGAAGCCCACCAGGCTCCTCTGGCAACGGGAGTATACCAACAAGAATACTGGAGTGGGTAGCCATTTCCTTCTCCAGGGGATATTCCTGACCCAGGCATTGAACCTGTGTCTCCTGCAGTGGCAGGTTAATTCTTTACCAATGAGCCACCTGGGAAGCTTCACAGATAGTGCTAGTGATAAAGAACCCATCTGCCAATGCAGGAGACACAAAACACCTGGGTTCGTTCCCTGGGTCAGGAAGATCCCCTGGAGCAGGACATGGCAACCCACTCCATTATTCTTGCTTGGAGAATCCCATGGACAGAGGAGCCTGGTAGTTCAGTGGGTTGCAAAGAATCAGACATGACTGAAATGACTTAGCATGCATGCATTATAGCCTCAAAAACAAATCTCAAATTTTTGTTCCAGTTTCACATTCATTTTTGTTATTGTATATTTCTTTATTCAGCCCTCCCCTTGCTCCCTTAAAAGTATATTATGAAATCTTTTTAAATGTACTGGAGAGAACAGGTGATAATTATACTCCTACACAGGTAAATCTCAAAAATATAGCAGTCAGTGAATATAGTAAGTTGGAAAATAATACATTGTGCATGATATAAAAAACTTGAATGCTTCAAAACAATACAATATAATGTTTATCAGTATTGAATGTTAATATTTTGATGTAGTAAATCAATATAAAAAATAAGCTAAAAGGTTACAGGACAGTTGAAACCCTTCATGATTCCTCCCTCTCGAGAAAGATTTCTATCATAATTTTGCACATTATATCATATTTTTATGACATTTCTGTATAGTTAGATATCAACCCTGAATATTCACTGGAAAGATTGATGCTGAAGCTGAAGCTCCAATACTTTGGCCACATGATACAAAGAGCCAACTCATTGGAAAAGACCCTGATCCTGTGAAAAGACCCTGATCCTGTGAAAGACTGAGGTCAGTAGGAGGAGATGACAGAGGATGAGATGGTTGGATGACATCCCTGACTCAGTGGATATAAGTTTGAGCAAACTCTAGGAGATAGTGAAGGACAGGGATATAAAGTGTCCATGGAATCACAAAGAATTGGACACAACTGAACAAATACAGCAAACATCAATATAAAATATATAGCACAGTTCTCTATGTTTTCATACTGCAAGCTGGCATCTTACAAGATATCTTATGCATATTATCACTATTTTTTATATTTTTCCATGTTAATACATATAATTCTAATGTATTCATTTTAATGAATATCCCTTGAAAATTATGTTAAAATGTAACTGCTTGTGATTGTCTTATTGATATAATCAAGATTTATTTCTTCTAATATTTTGAAATTGAAACACTATTAATATCGGCATTCTTATTGATACCTCTTGGGCACCCCTATAAGAGCTTTAGACATTAGCCACACAATGGACTTAGCAAGTGTGTAGGATAATATACCTCAGGTTTTGGTATTCAAACTCAGTACTTCAAGTACTGTAGTCATATTTTCAAATTAGGAGTAAGGACAGTGCTGCAGAGGTTTTCAATATCCCCAGTGATGCCTTCACATATGGTAAGGGATGACTCAATGGAAATGAGTTTGGGTAGACTCTGGCATTTGGACAGGGAGACCTGGCGTGCTGCGGTTCATGGGGTTGCAAAGAATCGGACATGCTTGAGTGACTGAACTGAAACTGAAGGGATGTCTGATACTCACTACCTAAATGATGTTTATTTTCATGACCTCAAGTACTGTCTATGTGCTAACATCATCTGATTAGATAGTTCAAAGTCAAACTCCTGAGACCTAAACAGTTCCTCTGTTCTCCCTCCCACCCTCTCCCTGCTCTCCCTTCTCCTGCATTGCCCTCTCCTGCCATCCCTCTTTACTTGCTCATTCCTTTCTTCCAACAGAAATTATTTATTCAAACTCTAAGCAGAACCATCAACTGAGAACTAAAACTGAGTTAATCACTCTGCCTCTACAAAATTTATTTTTCAAGTTTATTACCAAACCTGCTTCTTTTTTTCTTTGACCTCTATTTTGATTCAATTTTTGCCCTATCCTTTCTTACCACTGAAGCTGAAGTAGTCTTTTTTTTAAAGACATTTACTCAGTGTAGTGATCAGACTGTTACATTGAAGTAGTCTTTTTAATTTGAAAATTTGATGAATTCACTCCTCTATTCAATAGCTCACTATTGCTTTCATGACCCAAAGATTAGTATAACAGGGACATTTTTCTCTTCAGCCACCAGTACTTTGTACCTTCAATTTACAAATGAAAACACTAGTCTCCATCTTCAGCTTACAGATAAATCCACATTATCAGGTACTTACTATTTGTTATGCATTATTTCATCATGAGTATTTTTGATGCCTAGAATCTTTCTCTACCCTTCTTCAACAGGCTAATTCCTCCCAGTCCTTTAGAGTTAATTTTTCTCAAGAGGTCTTCTTTCATCTCTGAGTTAGGATCCAGTGGCTTTGTTTTCTCCCAGTTTTATTGTGATATAATTGAATACATGCTTGCATGCTTAATTGTTTAGTAGCACCCAATTCTTTGCTACTCTATGGACTGTAGCCCACCAGGTTCCTCTGTCTGGACTTTTCAGACAAGAATAATTTGGGTGGGTTGCCATTTCCTGGAGTGGGTTGCCATGGAGTGGGTTGCCATTTCCTTCTCCAGAGGATATACCTGACCCAAGGACCATACAGCATTGTATAAGTTTAAGATGTACAATATAATGATTTGACTTATATCATTCATGAAATGATTATCAAAATAGGTTTAAGGAATATTCATCATGTCATATAGGTACAACATTAAAGGGGTAATATTTTTTCCTGATGATAAGAACTCTTAGGATTTACTCTCAACTTTCATATATAACTTATAACAGAGTTCATTATCACGTTGTATATTATATCCCTAGTAATGATTTATTTTATAACTGGAAGTTCTTATCTTTTGATTACTTTTATCTAATTTCCCATCCCTAGAGGGTAGACCCTCCAGCAGCTTCATTTTGATTTCCTGTGGTGTTTTTTGAGCATTTCTTTCATATCTTTTTTTTTTTAATTGGAGGCTAATTACTTTACAATATTATGTTGGTTGGTTTTGCCTTACATTGACATGAATCCGCCCCGGGTATACATGTGTTCCCCTTCTTGAACCCCTTCCCCCCTCCCTCCCCATTCCATCCTTCTGGTTCATCCCAGTACACCAGCCCCGAGCATCCTATATCATGCGTCGAACCTGGACTGGTGATTCGTTTCACATATGATAATATACATGTTTCAATGCCATTCTCCCAAATCATCCCACCCTCACCCTCTCCCACAGATCATGATAGTGAAAGAGTTAATTGCTCAGTCATGTCCTACTGTTTGCGACACCAGGGACCCCTGCTGTCCATAGAATTCTCCAGGCAAGAATGCTGGATTGGGTAGCCATTACCTTCCCTCATTGCAGGCAGATCCTTTACTGTCTGATAAACCAGGGAAACCCATCACAGATCATACAGTTCTTAAACTGGGAATTTGATTATTTGTCTGCTTCGGTAACTCAGGGCTCCTTGAAGGCAGGACTAGCACCTTATAGCACTAGCTCCCAGGCTCTTACCACTGAGGTGACACTTAACAAACTGTAATTAAATAATAGGACATACATATCAAAATGCTTCCTCAAATTCATGCAATTAGATCTCAGCCTGAAATTCAACCCTACTTATTTCCAGAGCAGACATTTCTCTATCATCAATCAAAGAAAATGTCATTTTTCAAAAGTAATATGAAAATAGATCAGTGTCATATGATATTAGGGTTGCCAAGGAAACCTTTCTGGTCTAAAAATGTCATTTTTCTTTACTGAATGATTCCTAAAATTCCAATAGCAGAAATATTAAAAATAGTAAATTTTTGAAATGCAAATATTTTTTAAAAGATAGAATAATAATTTTTATTCACCCTATAGTATACATAATTGTACTGAAGTGAAAACGATGATATAAGAATCTTTTCCCAGTAGCAAATAAAGAGACAGACTAGAGGACCTAAGTATTAGAAACTTGAAAGAACAGGCAAAGTTGCTAAGATGTTCTAAAAGTACCCTCCATTTGCCTCATCTTGAGCAGGTACTTTTTGGAACCACATTTACATATGTGCTTAGTCACTCAGTCGTGTCTGACTCTTTGCGATACCATGGACTGTAGCCAGCCAAGCCCCTCTGTCCATGGGATACTCCAGGCAAGAATACTGCAGTGGGTAGCATATCCCTTCTCCAAGGGATCTTTTTGACCCAGGAATTGAACCAGGGTCTCCTGCATTGGAGGTAGATTCTTTACCAGCTGAGCTAGCAGGGAAGCCCATTTACAGATGTATTTCCTCAATTTCTCTGTTTTTGACATCCACATTCAAAAGACGATTAATACACTTGACCTTTTCCTCTAAGAATAGCTACAGTATTCAAACCCCATTAAATATTCTCCATATCTAGTATAGTAATAGAGATAGAGTTATGAAAATAACTTAGGTAAATTAAATAATTAACATAGAATTCTGCTTGGTGGGTACCTTTAATGAGAAGAAGATGATTGGGGCTGTGATGCAGGAAAGGACTTGCCATGGTGACAGAGAAGTCTTTTGCTCCTTCTCCTTCTTATGCTGCTTCTTTTCCTTTTTCTTCTTGCTCGTCTTTTTCTTCATTTTAAAGTGAGTATTATGTATTTACAGTGTGTTGACCTTCACTTTCGTGTTTTGTGTGCTTTTATAGATATGTATTTTATTTTAAAATGAAAAATATTTATGGAAAAGAATAAATAGATATAAAAGGCAGACATGTTTCCAAGGACAAAAAATTACAAGAAAAATTTATCAGCCCAATATAAAGATTAGGAAACTGATACGTAAATGGGAAGGATTTTTTTTAAAGGTAATGGTGGGATGAGACTGAGATTTTTTTGAGCTCTAGCTAACTGAGCACTCTTTTGTTTCTCGCTCTGTCTATTCTCTCACTTTTTCTCCCGAGAGAGGGATTCTGTTAAGCAGGTGTTATTCCTTCAATACTTGTATTAAGCAGCTATTATTTCTATTACCCCATTTTTACATGAAGAAAATTGAAGATGAAATTGAGCAACTTGTGCAAGGTGGGAAAAAAGAAAGCAGTTCCTGACAGCTGGAACCTGGTACCATCAGCTGTTTTTTGGTGCTCACCTGTAGAACATAAACAATTTAATTGACCATCATGGTAGATAAGGGTACTCTGTGATCAAAACCAGAATACTTTGTAATCAGGTCTGAACATACACACAAAGCTTGGACATTGTCCAAATCACAAAATGATCAAACACATCACTTTCTGGCTGATGGCTGACTGTCATTTCTTTAACAATTGTAATTTTAGCCTCAGTCTACTTTTCCTTCCTTGTAGATAGGAGTTATTATGAGAAATAGTCATGTAATTGACCATATTTCAAAACATCATAAAGCCAGAGCAAAGACTCGCTTCCATTTCAGGTCAATTCGGTCGCTCAGTCGTGTCTGGCTCTTTGTGACCCCCCAGAGTACAGCAGGCCAGGCCTCCCTGTCCATCACCAACTCCTGGAGTTTACTCAAACTCAAGTCCGTTGAGTCGGTGATGCCATCCAACCATCTTATCCTCTGTCGTCCCCTTCTCTTATCGCCTTCTCTCTTTCCCAGTATCAGGCTCTTTTCCAATGAGTCAATTCTTCTCATCAGGTGGCCAAAGTATTGGAGTTTCAGCTTCAGCATCAGTCCTTCCAATGAATATTCAGGACTGATTCCCTTTAGGATGGACTAGTTGGATCTCCTTGTAGTCCAAGTGACTCTCAAGAGTCTTATCCAACACCACAATTCAAAAGCATCAGTTCTTCTGTGCTCAGCTTTCTTTATAGTCCAACTTTCACATCCATACTGGACTACTGGAAAAACCATAGCTTTGACAAGATGGACCTTTGTTTGCAAAGTAATGTCTCTCCTCAAAACTAACTCACACAATTCCAAAACATATCTTTCTTTTCCAATACTGTCTTATTGAGAAGCCCCATGGGACATGTTCCTCATCACTTCAGCATAGCCAGCTTATTCTACTACAGGTGTGTTCCTGGTTGTCTTTGGCTGAAAGGTATTGACTGAGTCGTGTGTCTATGCTTAATTTGATGGTCATTTGCATATAAAACAGGGATTCTGTACCCTATTTAGAAGTAGAGAGGTGAGAATAACAGGGCAGATTTTGAGGTAGATATGAAGAAATTTGAAAATATGACAGACTTCCTAGACTGCCAAGTGTCAATGTTTCCTGAATCTTCACTATCCTCTGTTATTTGCTTCTTTGTGCTGTGGCAGACTTATAATGTTTCAGGCCCATGGTACATGAAAATTTCAATATCTCAAGAAAATCCTGGACTTTTTTTTAACAGGCTTAGTAATGAATTTAAAATGTATTGCTTTAATGATGTATTTTTGCATTTGTTTAGGGTACAATGGCAATTTACTGAAGTCAGATGTGTTCGCATTGAATGCAGTGTTGTTTGTAATTATATACAGCAGCTTTCCTTTTCTCCCTTTCTCATTTCTTTGTTCTGAAAATCTCCTGAATATGAATTTGTAAGCTCTTGTTTACAGTTACATGCTGTGTGCTTACGACCTCCCATGAGTTCATTGATGCATTAGATCTTTGAGATAAGGAGGAATAATGAGGATGAGCAAGATGAGATAAATGTAAGCTTGAAAATGATGAAAGAATCATAGATTTCAAAGATATGATGGCGCTCAGCTAATGGTTTCTTACACTTTGAACTCTGCATTTCACTGTGACTAGACAATAATTTTTGATGGAAGGGTCAGGAAACAATTTGAGAAATATTTGAAAAATGAATGAAAATGGATATTAAAAACTGTTTAAAAGTGTAACCAAACTGGTATAAAGAAGAGAAACATGGAAAAGGAACTAAGATGATACATAGAAAATAGAACAAAGACAGGAATTTCTGACATTTAAAAACATTTTATAATAATAGCCTGCTTGAACTAAACCTTAACATTAGTTGATAGTCTTCCCTTGAAGAAGTGGATTCTATATTTCCTCTCTTTGAACTTGGCGGTGTTTTTTGTGACTGTTCCAAAGTATAGATGTTAGTGAAAATGATGGCATGTGATAAGTTAGAAAAAACCATGCAGCATCTGCTGATTTATCTTGAATAGTCACTCTGGGAGCCTTCAACAAACACCTAAGGATCTCTACCATTCTGAGGAAGCCACAGGGAAGTTTACAAGGAAAGACAACAGCGACCCAGAGACATAGCCTACTGTTTGAGCCCCAGATGTTTCAGACTGCCCAGCCTAGGCGTTAGAGCATGGGAATGAAAACTTCGGACTGCCAGTGCTTAAGAGACTCAAAGTAAGAACTCCCAGAGTTTACTCAACTCCCAGATCTTTGAGGAAAATAAAAGAATCCGTGTTCTAGCATGGTTTGGTACAGAGTGATAGGTAACTGATACATCAGGTGTGCTGAGTACCAATCCATGAGTCTGTCCTTGGGCAATATGGGGGCCATTTGGAAAATTGTTTTTTTAAACACAAGACCATATATTCAAACACAAAATTTCAAATAATTAACACTTTCCAAATTGTAAAATAGGCATGATAATATCTAGTCTACATATCTGGTATTGTTGAGGAGGCTTGAATGATGCAAAATATTTGACTTTTTAATTTGTTGAACAAGGAAGTGTTATGTAAACACATAATTGGTATTCTGATTAGCATTATAACAGTGAAGGTGAAGTCGCTCAGTCATGTCTGACTCTTTGCGACCCCATGGACTATAGCCCACCAGGCTCCTCCGTCCATGGGATTCTGCAGCCAAGAATACTGGAGTGGGTTGCCATTTCCTTCTGCTAATATTTGTTGAACACTGAATATATTTCAGAGACTCATTTCATTATAGCGGTCAGCCTCAAAGATGACCCCTGATAATCACCATTTATTGCCATTCATGAGTTTGTATGATACCCTTTACTTGAGAGTTGGCTAGGTTTAACTGGCTGGACTTCTAAAGAATAGCATATGGCAAAAGTAGTGAGACCACTACCATAAGTAGTTTATAAAAGAATGACTTCGATTTTACTTGTAGACTCTCTCTCTTTCTGGTTTTGATGAAACAAGCAACTATGTGGAAGAGTCTTAAATAGCAAGGAATTGAGGTCAAATTGCAGCTAATAGCCAGAAAGGTACTGAGGATGTGAGTCCAAAACCCAGAAGGAGTTGAATTCTGCAACAATCATATAAATGAGTTCGGAAGCAGATCTTGCCCCTGGTTGAATCTTTATTACAACCTTGTGAGGTATTATAAAGCTGAGGACCCAGCTAAATCATGTTCAGTTTCCTGATGTAAAGGAATTATAAGATAATAAATATGTGTTGTTTCAAAACAGTAAGTTTTATGGTAATTTTTAATTTGATGATAGATAACTAATATGCCCAATTAAGAAACTGTGACACATGGATGATCACTATCTTAGAGTCTCACAATTTATAATCATTGTATTTTTAGTGCTTGGGAAATCCTGTCATTAATCTAGATTATTTCTTTCTCCTCTGCCATGGGGAGAGACTGAGGAAGCAGTTAGATTAAAATGCAATTCAGCAGAAATTTTGAGGAAAAAAACTGCTGCCTCATACACCTCAATTGTATGAGTTAGAGAAATGAGCAAATAATAAAAATGAAAATTTTAAATTCAAGCTAGAGTCAAAAGGATTAAAATGTGTTGTGGTAGTGCCTTGTAACTTGAATGTTCCCAGGTTACTCATTTCATGGACCATTTCTGGATGACACAATCCTCCCTTTGAATCATTTCTGAAAATATCTGCAGTGCAAACTCTTTAACCACAAAGTTAAATTAAAACATGTAATCAATAGCAAAATCGATAAGCCAGATTTTAAAAATTAAAATCTATGTCCAGGTTTTAATTTTGCAGTTTGTTACAGATAATGAAAATCACTAATTAAACATGCTGTGAAAAACTTACTCACATGAACAGTACCATATGCAGCCTAATCCTTCCCCTCAAAGCTTGGAGTGTGTTTGCTCCTGGGTTCAACACACCAGGTCTACTGGAGCCTCACTGTAGGCAACTGTATCTACTACTTTACAGTTCTATCGTCAGTGAGGCTTCCCTGGGCTCATGACAGTTTGATTACTTCACAAAGTTCCTACCTTGCTCAAAACAAGGATCAAGGACTGGAGGAGAAAATCCTCCCTGGTTTATTCTAGCTCAATTTGTTTCTTTATTTCTTCCTGGAAATTCACATGTTGTGTAGCCAATGCTGTCTGGCTTCCTTTCTCCAGTAAACCTGATATTGTGGAATGCAGGTCAATCCCACCTGGGAAATAGGTCTCAGCTTTTAAGTTGTCATTTTATTCCCTGTGTGAAAGGAACTCAGTGTAATCTAGTAGCTAGGCACTAGGACTGCAAGGAGATCCAACCAGTCCATTCTAAAGGAGATCAATCCTGGGTGTTCATTAGAAGGCCTGATGCTAAAGCTGAAACTCCAATACTTTGGCCACCTCATGCGAAGAGTTGACTCATTGGAAAAGACTCTGATGGTGAGAGGGATTGGGGGCAGGAGAAGAAGGGGACAACAAAGAATGAGATGGCTGGATGGCATCACCGACTCGATGGATATGAGTTTGAGTGAACTCTGGCAGTTGGTGATGGACAGGGAGGCCTGGCGTGCTGTGATTCATTGGGTCACAAAGAGTTGGACACGACTGAACGACTGAACTGAACTGAACTAAGGCTAGGTAGTTATGAGTTTAATTTCTACCTCAAATCCCTGCTATCAGTGTGAACTAATAGCAACTTTAAGCTGTTTCCTTTTCTAAAATAAGAGATTAAAATGTATATGCAAGTATAAGCCATCTTCAGGATTACTGTGAGGGTTATTTGACAATGAAAACATTTATCACATTATTACACACAAGTGGCTTAAAATAATATAATTTTTCCCCAAGCTCTGCAAATGAGCTTTTTCTGTAAAGCTTTATCATATATGGGGCTTCCCTCGTAGCTCAGAAGGTAAAGAATCCACCTGCAATGCAGGAGTTCTGAGTTTTGTCCCTGGGTCGGAGAAGGCCCCTTGGAGAAGGGAATGGCAACCCACACCAGTATTTTTGCCTGGAGAATTCCATGGACAGAGGAGCCTGGTAGGCTACAGTCCTTGGGGTCACACTTTTACCCTGGAATGCTGGTAAAATATACAATTAGTTGTAGTCAATTGATATGATTCTGGAAACAAATTGCTACTAAAGCTATCTGTTGCTGCTGCTGCTGCTAAGTCACTTCAGTCGTGTCCAACTCTGCGTGACCCCATAGATGGAAGCCCACCAGGCTCCCCCGTCCCTGGGATTCTCCAGGCAAGAACACTGGAGTGGGTTGCTATTTCCTTCTCCAATGTGTGAAAGTGAAAGTAAAGTCGCTCAGTCGTGTCTGACCCTTAGCGACCCCATGGACTGCAGCCTACCAGGCTCCTCCATCCATGGGATTTTCTAGGCAAGAGTACTGGAGTGGCTTGCCATTGCCTTCTCCGAAGCTATCTGCTAGTTATTAGTAAATAGCTGATGACAGTCATTTGTGATAGTACACAAATGTAGCAATAAAGAGTGGAGTGATGAATTCAGGTTTACTCTCTTCCATCTAAAACCTGAGTCCTGAACTTTCACAGACAGCTCTCCCATAGAAGTATAAGACTCAAACATAAGTCACATTTCCCATTAGCTACACTATATATTGAAGAATATATATACATATAGCCTCTAAAATTCTTGGAAAAAGTTATTTTGAACTTAGAATTCTGGATCAAGACTAAAATATCAATCAAATGTGATATTATACAAATACTTTTCTCAAAAAAACTCAGAATATTGATCTTTATTACAATATTTCTTGGGAAGTTATTTGAAAAGTTGATAGAAGTCTCCTGAATATTGGAAGGAGATAAGAGGACAGAGAGCGGGAAGTGAAAGATACTAGACTAGTCTAGGAATGTGCTATTGTCTTTTGGAAATTAAAAAATCTTAAGGACGTCATAAGAAAAATGTTAACAGTAATCTTTTCACTCATTCCTTCTCCTTGAGTCAGAAAAATGAGTGATAAGACAACATTTTCTTGTAAACCTGCTAATGGGCTTAAGCTGACATCCTTGGAAAGATGTAAATGGCATTACTCGTTCCAAGCTATATGAAAGTCCCTTCCTGTAAAAGTTTTCAAGTAGGATATACCTTGCTTGACTAGAGTGCTTATTATAGGTACATATGGAATTATAAATTTATGGGGCATAGCTAAATAATTGATAGAGCATAAAAAACATTTTGAAATGAAAATGATTCTTTTATGAACACTATTTCTGTCTGTGTTGCTCAAGTCTTTTCTGTTATTATAAAAACAAATCCTAATACAAGAGAAAGAGATATTTTTCAAAGCTTGCCTATGAGGGCTTAGGATTCTAATGGGGAAATAGTATTTTGATTATGACTGTCACTCACCTATAATCCTTTTATCATTACCAAAATTTGGTGTTGGATACGATCTATGCTTCATAGAAATCCTTTTCATCAATTCAACCCTTCAAATGAACATAGTATTAATATAAACAAATAAAAAAAGTCCAGAAGAAGCAACTGATGTATAAGAAAGTTATGATAACAATATCATTTAACTTCACAGTAAATCAAATATGCATATTCATAACAAGGAAAATAATTTATTGATTTTTCTGTTTAAAATAAACTTATAGATAAAGCACAGAACATATAATTAATTATGAAATATTATGTAAATGCTTTAAGCTTTGGCATTAAAAATACAAATAAAAGGAATTCAGACATAGAAGAGAAAGAGAATGAAAGGAAATGGTTGGCAGGTTTCTCATCTTATATAGTGAGTAATTGACACAGTCTGGATGTATACCAAAATCTCAAATGAATTTTATGGCACTAAAATACGTCTCAGTAAATTATTAATTTTAAAAAACACTGAATAAACAGGGAATCTGGAACATATGGACTACCTAGTGTTTATGGTTTTTATTTTTTATTGGCGTATAGTAGATGAACAATCTTGAGTTAGTTTCATGTATATAGCAAAATGATTCAGTTAAACATAAATAACTTTCTATTCTTTTTTCAAATGATTTTTCCATATAGGTTATTACAAAGTATTGAACAGAGTTCCCTGTGCTATAATAGTGTGTTAGTTATCTATCCCAAATATATTAGTGTGTACGTGTCACTCTCAAGTTCCCAATTTATCGTTCCCCTTCCCCATTTCCCCCTTGGAAACCATAAGTTTGTCTTTTAAGTCTGTAAGTCCGTTTTTGCTTTGTAAATATGTTTATATGTTTCATTTTCAAAAATTCCACATATAAGTTATATGATAATTCTTTTTTTAACACTTCACTTAGTATGATGATCTCTGGATCCATCCATGTTGCTCCAAATGGCATTATTTTTAATGGCTAAGTAATATTCCACAGTGTATATGTATCACATCATTATCCATTCATCTGTTGATGGACATTTAGACTATTTCTTATTGTAAACAGTACTTAAATGAATATTAGGGTACATGTGTCCATTTGAACCATGTTTTCCTCCAGATATATGCCTAGGAGTGGGGTTGCTGAATCATCTTGCAATGCAGGGGACATGAGTTTGATCCCTGGCTGGGGAACTAAGATCCCATATTCCATGGAACATCTAAGCCCATATGCTGTGACTACTGAGCCTGGAGCCCACAAGACCCAACTTGAGAGTTCACATGCCACATCTACTGAAACCCGTGCACTCTAGAGCCTGTGCCCCACAATTAGAGTCAGTGTGCTGTGAATACAGATTCCACATGACACAATGAATATCCCACATGCCACATGATGCAATGAAGAGCGCACATGTCACAACTAAGACCTAATTCAAACAAATAAATACACTTTGAAAAAAATAAAAAAGAAAGCTTCTGAAATATGACTCTTGGAATGCATGTGGGTGCTCTTGGGTGGGGTTGGAGACAGGTGGACTGGGTAAGGTAAAGAGATAGAGATGGGGAAACTGAGAATACAAATAAAGTTGTTGTGTATAGAGGGAGGAAAGACCTCCCTGTTTATTGAGAGAAATAATGATATAAACTACTTTTGAGGAATATAGAAATGAGAAAACTGGAAAAACAGTACTGACAGACTGATAACCATAGTCAAATCAATTTGGATAATACATGGAAATAATATTGATTGGATGTAGAATTACTCCTGGGAAAAAGTGACTACTATTATAAAATAAATCATAAATTGCTCACTCAGTAAAAGGGGGAATGGAGAAGGAAATGGCAATCCAGTCCAGTATTCTTGCCTAGAGAATCCTGTGGACAGAGGAGACTGGTGGGCTGCTGTCCATGGGGTCGCACAGAGTTGGAAAAGACTGAAGCAACTTAGCATGCATGCATGCATTGGAAAAAGAAACGGCAACCCACTCCAGTATTCTTGCCTGGAGAATCCCAGGGACAGAGGAGACTGGTGGGCTGTTGTCTATGGGGTCGCACAGAGTCGGACACTACTGAAGCAACTTAGAAGCAGCAGCAAAAGGGGGAATAACCAAAGAACAGAATAACCTAGTTTATGTTAAAGAGCAAGCATTAAAAATGAGACAAGACTGTCAGCATTAGAGTGTTAGTTGCAATAACCAGAAATAACCAGATACAATTTGGTTTACTAATTACATTAAATAATGTTGAAATTTGTTGCTTGAATGTGTAAGATTTACAGTCTTCTAAATATAACTTCTAGTGTTTTTTGCTTTGAAAGTATATGCATTCGGTTCAGTTCAGTTCAGTTGTTCAGTTGTGTCCGACTCTTTGCGACCCCATGAATCACAACAAGCCAGGCCTCCCAGTCCATCACCAACACCCAGAGTTCACTCAAACTCATGTCCATCAAGTTGGTGATGCCATCCAGCCATCTCATTCTCTGTCGTCACTGTCTCCTTCCGCCCCCAATCCTTCCCAGCAAACATTAGAGTCTTTTCCAGTGAGTCAACTCGTCGCATGAGGTGGCCAAAATATTGATGTTTCAGCTTTAGCATCAGACCTTCCAATGAACACCCAGGAATGATCTCCTTTAGAATGGACTGGTTGGATTTCATTGCAGTCCAAGGGACTCTCAAGAGTCTTCTCCAACACCACAGTTCAAAAGCATCAATTCTTTGGCGATCAGCTTTCTTCACAGTCCAACTCTCACATCCATACATGACCACGGGAAAAACTAGTCGGACCTTGGTTGGCAAGTAATGTCTCTGCTTTTTAATATGCTATCAAGGTTGGTCATAACTTTCCTTCCAAGGAGTGAGCATCTTTTAATTTCATGGCTGCAATCAGCATCCACAATGATTTTGGAGCCCCCCAAAATAGAGTCTGACACTGTTTCCAATGTTTCCCCATCTATTTCCCAAGAAGTGATGGGACCAGATGCCATGATCTTTGATTTCTGAATGTTGAGCTTCAAGCCAACCTTTTCACTCTCCTCTTTCACTTTCATCAAGAGGCTTTTGAGTTCCTCTTCACTTTCTGCCATAAGGGTGGTGTCATCTGCATATCTGAGGTTATTGATATTTCTCCCAGCAATCTTGATTCCAGCTTGTGCTTCTTCCAGCCCAGCGTTCCTCACGATGTACTCTGCATATAAGTTAAATAAGCAGGGTGACAATATACAACCTTGACGTACTCCTTTTCCTATTTGGAACCAGTCTGCTGTTCCATGTCCAGTTCCAACTGTTGCTTCCTGACCTGCATACAGGTTTCTCAAGAGGCAGGTCAGGTGGTCTGGGATTCCCATCTCTTTCAGAATTTTCCACAGTTTATTGTGATCCACACAGTCAAAGGCTTTGGCATAGTCAATGAAGCAGAAATAGATGTTTTTCTGGAACTCTCTTGCTTTCTCCATGATCCAGCGGATGTTGGCAATTTGATCTCTGGTACCTCTGCCTTTTCTAAAACCTGCTTGAACATCTGGGAGTTCACAGTTCACATATTGCTGAAGCCTGGCTTGGAGAATTTTGAGCATGACTTTACTAGTGTGTGAGGTGATTGCAATTGTGCGGTAGTTTGAGCATTCTTTGGTATTGACTTTCTTTGGGATTGGAATGAAGACTGACCTTTTCCAGTCCTGTGGCCACTGCTGAGTTTTGCAAATTTGCTGGCATGTTGAGTGCAGCACTTTCACGTCGTCATCTTTCAGGGTTTGAAATAGCTCAATTGGAATTCCATCACCTCCACTAGCTTTGTTCGTAGTGATGCTCTCTAAGGCCCACTTCACTTCACCTTCCAAGATGTCTGGCTCCAGGTGAGTGATCACGCCATTGTGATTATCTTGGTCGTGAAGATCTTTTTGTACAATTCTTCTGTGTATTCTTGGAGATCAGTGGAGAAATAACTCTAGAAAGAATGAAGGGATGGAGCCAAACCAAAACAAATACTCAGTTGTGGATGGGACTGGTGATAGAAGCAAGGTCCGAAGCTGTAAAGGGCAATATTGCATAGGAACCTGGAATGTTAGGTCCATGAATCAAAGCAAATTGGAAGTGGTCAAACAGGAGATGCCAAGAGTGAACATAGACATTCTAGGAATCAGTGAACTAATATGGACTGGAATGGGTGAATTTAACTCAGATGACCATCATATCTACTACTGTGGGCAGGAATCCCTTAGAAGAAATGGAGTAGCCATCATGGTCAACAAAAGAGTCTGAAATGCAGTACTTGGATGCAATCTTAAAAACGACAGAATGATTTCTGTTCGTTTCCAAGGCAAACCACTCAATATTACAGTAATCCAAGCCTATGACCCAACCAGTAATGCTGAAGAAGCGGAAGTTGAAAGGTTCTATGAAGACCTACAAGACCTTTTTGAACTAACACCCAAAAAAGATGTCCTTTTCATTATAGAGGACTAGAATGCAGAAGCAGAAAGTCAAGAAATACCTGGAGTAACAGGCAAATTTGACCTTGGAGCACGAATTGAAGCAGGGCAAAGGCTAATAGAGTTTTGCCTAGAGAATGTACTGGTCATAACAAACACCCTCTTCCAACAACACAAGAGAAGACTCTACACATGGACATCACCAGATGGTCAACCCCGAAATCAGACTGATTATATTCTTTGCAGCCAAAGATGGAGAAGCTCTATACAGTTAGCAAAACAAGACCAGGACCTGACTGTGGCTCAGATCATGAACTCCTTATTGCCAAATTCAGAGTTAAACTGAAGAAAGTAGGGAAAACCACTAGACCATTAAATATGACCTAAATCAAATCCCTTATGATTATACAGTGGATGTGAGAAATAGATTTAAGGGACTAGATCTGATGGATAGAGTGCCTGATGAACTATGGACAGAGGTTTGTGACATTGTACAGGAGACAGCGACCAAGACAATCCCCAAGGAAAAGAAATGCAAAAAAGCAAAACGGCTGTCTGAGGAGGCCTTACAAATAGCTGTGAAAAGAAGAGAAGTGAAAAGCAAAGGAGAAAAGGAAAGATATAAGCATCTGAATGCAGAGTTCCACAGAATACCAAGGAGAGATAAGAAAGCCTTCCTCAGCGATCAGTGCAAAGAAATTGAGGAAAACAACAGAATAGGAAACACAAGAGATCTCTTCAAGAAAATTAGAGATATCAAGGGAATATTTCATGCAAAGATGGGCTCGATAAAGGACAGAAATGGTATGGACCTAACAGAAGCAGAAGATATTAAGAAGAGGTGGCAAGAATACACAGAAGAACTGTACAAAAAAGATCTTCATGACCAAGATAATCATGATGGCGTGATCACTCACCTGGAGCCAGACATCTTGGAATGTGAAGTGAAGTGGGCCTTAGAGAGCATCACTACGAACAAAGCTAGTGGAGGTGATGGAATTCCAGTTGAGCTATTTCAAATCCTAAAGACTCCTAAGGGAACACAATTCTGGGCTCAGAACCATTGCACCTCAGAAAGAACTTCATGGTTGCAATATTCGTTCTGTTTGGGATCAATGACTAATGGGACTGAATCCTGACTAGATCACATCTCTGTCCTCCCTACCCATCTGTTGAGTATGAAAGTTGGTCAGTCATATCCGACTTTTTGCAAACCTATCGATGGAATTCTTCAGGCCAGAATACTGTAGTGGGTAGCTGTTCCATTCTCCATAGGATCTTCCCAACCCAGGGATCAAACCCAGGTCTCCTGCATTGCAAGCATATACTTTACCAGCTGAGCCACCAGGATTGTTGAGTACATACCTAGAAAAGGAATAGCCGGATTACAAGGTGGATTTTTATTCATATTTTTAAAACTAACAAGTTGTTTCCAAATTTTATTGTACCATTTTACATTATCCCTTGGAATATGAGAAATCTACCTTACCAGCATCCTTACCAACACTTGGTAAGGTCAGTTATTTTAAGTTTAACATTTGTACAGTTATGTCATGGTATCTTATTTTATTTCTATATTTTCATCATTAAAAATATTTTAACAGTGCATTGCAATATAAAAATTTCTTTATGAATAGTATCCAAGTGTTACTGTACTAATGTGTTGCTGCTGCTGCTAAGTCGCTTCAGTCATGTCCGACTCTGTGCTACCCCATAGACGGCAGCCCACCAGGTTCCCCCATCCCTGGGATTCTCCAGGCAAGAATACTGGAGTGGGTTGCCATTTCCTTCTCCAATGCATGAAAGTGAAAAGTGAAAGTGAAAAATATAAAACCTTCACACAAACAGAATTTTTTTAAAGGATGTGATAAATCATAAATGGGAATTCTAATAGTTTATTCTTTTATTATCAGCAGTAATTTACCAATTTTATTCATGGTAGACAGAGTGATTCACTCATTTTGGAAATCATTATTCTGGATACTGGGAATAATTGAAGGATTTTTAGCCAGTAATTGACATATTTACTCTAGCAGCAGAATAGAATTTAGAGGCAAGAAGGCCAATCTCAGAAAGGCAAAAGAATAATTAGGAGAATGATAAAAAAACTAATATTGTTAAGATGAAGAGTGAGTAAATTTTTAGAAAAATTTAGTTAGATGTGTTAATTATTGCCTTTGCATGACAATTCATGTATTCATAACTTAGTGTTAATTAAGTGATTAAGTTAATTCAGGGTAAAGTCTAGTTTAGAAAGTCAGTTCCTCCTTTTTCCAGATACTTTTTCTCTATCTGAATAATCATGCAAAAATGTTAACAAAATCATTTCGATATGTTGCAGTTATTTAATAATTTACTCTAAAAAATAATGTGCCTCTTCTATGGTCTTCTATTTAGCTTTTTAAATAAGAAGGAACTAAGTAGCTACTTAAGCAGAGTGATAGAGTGGTGAAAAAGTAAAAGTGTTAGTGACTTGTCTTCATGATGTCTCCCAACGTCACTAACTAGATAGCAATATGCACACACCGAGATATGAAGGTTGAACATGAAGATTTGGCAAGAATGATTTAAGCAGAATGAGATGTTTTAAAAATCTCTTCTTTTATGAATGGCTATTGAACTCTGGTGCTGAGACTATACAAAAAGGCCCCTGAAAAAGATAAACGTTGTATGTCTACAATAATCCTCTAAATTTTTTACATTGTCTATGGCATTTGAGAGAATCCAGACACCCAAACATAAAACCCTTTTCATCTAACAACCATATATATATTATTTTCAGAAGATCAAAGCTCTTTATGAATGTTTATTTCAACCTGACACCATTTCTGTAGCAGGAAATACATGTAGGTCAATTTCATTGGATGCAAAAGGTGGTAAAATATAGATTTTGGAGTTGAAGATGGAAAATAGTTCAGTGATCAGTTTTGGTGTGATCACTGAAAGTCTGGAAAAAATTCTTTTTGTCAAGCTTGTTTAAGGATATTAAGGAAGTTCTTTTTATAATAATAAGAAGAATACTATTTTCTCACATTTTCATGAGAAAAGTGGTAAGTTATGGAGAAAAGACAGATGGGATTAAATTAAAAGAGATCAGGAGTACACAGTCTATGAAAATCTTAATTCTGAGTTGACAATAGAATCACAGGACAGAAGAGACTCAAGATTCACTTGGTCCAGGTGCCCACAGGATCCATAAATATAGTTATTTCCACTTAAATATGATAAAACTATAATTGAGAGAAGTTAGCACTGTATCCTCAAATACCCTACCTTGGTGATGGAAAAAGATATCAGGGTTACTGCATTATACAATCAACCATGAGATAATTCTCAGAGGCCACATTTGTACTGCACAAATTATGTTGTCCCACACTATTTGTCTAACTTTTTTCTTAAGAAAGAAATCTTTTGATGAAATATGGGTATACTTATGTCCATGCAATTATATGGACATACATGTATCTATCTGAAGCTTTAAAAGCCTAATTTTATTCAATAAAGAAGTGAATATAATTTTTTTGGGTTGTATATTGTGTCAATTTTTGTACAAACTTGTTGTTGTTCACTGGCTCAGCTGTGTCTGACTCTTTGCAACCCCATGAACTGCAGCATGCCTGGCTTCCCTGTCCTTCATCATCTCCCAGAGCTTCCTCAAACTCATGTCCATTGAGTCAGTGAGGCCATCCAACCGTTTTGTCCTCTGTTGCTCCCTTCTCCTTCTGCCTACAATCTTTCTGAATAACAAGGTCTTTTACAATGAGTTGGCTCTTTGCATCAGGTGGCTGTAGTACTGGAGCTTCAGCCTCAGAATCAGTCCCTCCAATGAATATTCAGGACTGATTTCCATTAGGACTGACTACTTTGATCTCCTTTCAGTCCAAGAGATTCTCAACTGTCTTCTGCAAAACCACAGTTCAAAAGCATCAATTCTTTGACTTGATGGTCAGCTTTATGGTTCAATGCTCATATCCATACATAACTACTGGAAAAACCATATCTTTGACTATATGGAGCTTTTTTGGTGAAGTAATGTCTCTGCTTTCTAATGTATTTTCTAGGTTTGCCATTGCTTTTCTTCCAAAGAGCAAGCATCTTTTAATTTCATGGCTGCAGTAACCATCTGTAGTGATTTGGAACCCAAGAAAACAAAATTTGTCACTGTTTCCACTGTTTCCTCATCTATTTGCCATGAAGTGATGGGATTGAATGCCATGATCTTAGTTTTCTGAATGCTGAGTTTTAAGACAGGCTTTTCCCTCTCCTCTTTTACCTTCATCAAGAGGCTTTTTAGTTCCTCTTTGCTTTCTGCTGTAAGGATAGAATCATCTACATATCTGAGGTTATTGATATTTCTCCCAGCAGTTTTGATTTCAGGTTATGCTTCATCCAGCCTGGCATTTTGCATGATGTACTCTGCATATAAGTTAAATAAGCAGGATGACAATATACAGCCTTGACGTATTCCTCTCCCAATTTGGGACCAGTCCATTATTTCATGTCTGGTTCTAACTGCTGCTTCTTGACCTACACATAGGTTTCTCAGGAGGCAGGTAAGGTGATCTGGTATTCCCATCTTCCAATTTTTTTTCCCAATATTTTGTTGTGATCCACACAGTCATAGGCTTTGGTGTAGTCAGTGAAGCAGAAGTAGATGTTTTTGTCCTGGAATTATCTTGCTTTTTCTATGATCCAACAGATGTTGGCAATTTGATCTCTGTTTCCTCTGCCTTTTCTAAATCTAGCTTGAACATCTGGAAGTTCATGGTTCATGTACTGTTGAAGCCTAGCTTGGAGGATTTTGAGCATTACCTTGCGAGCATGTGAAATGAGTGCAATTGTGTGGTAGTTTGAGCATTCTTTAGCTGTATTTCTTTGGGATTGGAATGAAAACTGACCTTTTTGGTCCTGTGGCCAACCACTGAGTTTTCCAAATTTGCTGGCCTATCAAATGCAGTAGTTTAACAGAATCATCTTTTAGCATTTGAAGTAGCTCAACTGGAATTCCATCACCTCCGCTAGCTTTGCTCTTAGTGATGCTTTCTATGGCCCACTTGACTTTGCACTGTAAATATCTGGTTCAGGGTGATTAATCATCATGATTATCTATCTGGGTCATTAAGATCTTTTTTCTATAGTTCTTCTGAGTATTGTTGCCACCTCTTCTTAATATTTTCTGCTTCTGTTATGTCCATACTGTTTCTGTCCTCTATTGTGCCTCTCTTTGCATGAAATATTCTCTGGTTATGTCTGATTTTCTTGAAGATATCTCTTGTCTCTCCGATTCTATTTTTTTTTCCCTCTATTTCTTTGCATTGTTTAGTTAGGAAGGCTTGCTTATCTCTCCTTGCTATTCTTTGGAACTCTGAATTTAAATGAGTATATTTTTTCTTTTCTCCTTTGCCTTTTGTTTCTCCTCTTTATCAGCTATTTGTAAGGCCTCCTCAGAAAACCATTTTGCCTTTTTGCATTTCTTTTTCTTAGGGATGGTTTTGATCATTGCCTCGTGTATAACATTATGAACCTCAGTCCATAGTTTTTCAGACACTTTGTTTATCAAATCTAATTCCTTGACTCTATTTGTCATTTCCACTGTATAATCATAAGGGATTTGATTTATGTCATACCAGAATGGCCTAGTGATATTCCCTACATTCTCAATTTAATATTAGATTTAATATTAGTTATTTAGCATTAGATTATGTAACAATTTACAAAGTTATATGTTCTGATACTTTATTATATACCTTTAAATGTATTGAGCTTTTTAATTCATTATATAAATAATGAGAAGATATATTAATATAGATTACTTCTGGTGTTTTTCTCACAGAAAATAATATTTTAAATTATAGGGACAAAAATCATGTGAGAAAAGAAAGTGATTAGACATCTTGTCCCTTATAGTGTCTGAATCTTCACCTTTAGAAATTAATGGCTATTTTGTAAATACTGTGGGCTAATGTGTTGCCTTAGCATAGATCTCTAAGCCTTAAAAGAAAGGGTTCAATTCAGTCTGTCAGCCATGTCTGACTCTTTGTGACTCCATGAATTGCAGCAAGCCAGGCTTCCCTGAAGACATTGGAAAAGAAAAGCGGTCTGATGGAAAATCCGGGGCCAAGTGTGTTTTTGGAGACAATAATTTTTCAAAATTTTTCTGAGGCTGAACAATGGTTTGGATGGGAAAATTTATCACTTTTGCCGTATTTCAGTATATGAATGCTCTGTTGGGTAGATTCTATAAAAAGTAAATACCAGTGAGCTTTAAATGATGCTTTTCCTGTGTCAGGAGTGGCTAAGTATATTAGGATTTTTTTTTTAATGGTGGAAATATACTGTCACTGCCATTGAAGATGAAGCTTTTTATTGGGAACATTAGAGAAAAATAATTTTTTTTAACTCTGTATATATTCGATTGAATGCATCACTGTTGCACACCAGAGATTGGCACAACATTGTAAATCAAATATATTTCTGTTTAAAATAATAATAATAATAAAAAATCTCTCTCAACTTTTATGTCACCTATCATTCACTATAACATTCCTCATGTTTTCTGCTTCAAATGTTTTAAAATGAAAGTATATGCATTCAATTGTTTATAAAGCATCAGAGAGGAGAATAAGCTATTCCTTTATGGAAAGCTTCACATAGAAGAAGATAAAAATAAGATAAGGGAGTGAAAGAATGAGTTACATTTTAGAATCTTTCTTAAACATTGTAAATATATGAAGTTCTAAGTTATTCAGCTGCTAAGTCATGTCTGACTCATGATTCTATGGACTGTAGCACACTAGGCCTCCCTGTCCCTCACTATCTCTCAAAGTTTGCCCGAGTTCTAAGACATGTATTTAAAAATATGAAACCATTCTACCCAATGAGAATTTTAAATAATAATCACAAGCTATTAATGAAAAACATTGCAACCACAGCTGCTTAAAGAGTTATTCTCTATTTTTCCAGATGCAATCACCTTCTATATATGTGACAAATTCATCATTAATTAAGAACTATCTTAAATTTTATTATTTGTTAGGCCTCCTCAGACAGCCATTTTGCTTTTTTGCATTTCTTTTTCTTGAGGATGGTCTTGATCCCTGTCTCCTGTACAATGTCATGAACCTCTGTCAATAGTTCATCAGGCACTCTGTCTATCAGATCTAGTCCCTTAAATCTATTTCTCATTTCCACTGTATAATCATAAGGGATTTGATTTAGGTCATACCTGAATGGTCTAATGGTTTCCCCACTTTCTTCAATTTAAGTGTGAATTTGGCAATAAGGAGTTTATGATCTGAGCCACAGTCTGTTCCCAGTCTTATTTTGCTGACTGTATAGAGCTTCTCCATCTTTGGCTCAAAGGATATAATCAATCTGATTTCGGTGTTGACGATCTGGCGAAGTCCATTTGTAGAGGTTTCTCTTGTGTTGTTGAAAGAGGGTGTTTGCTATGATCAGAGCGTTATCTAGGCAGAACTCTGTTAGCCTTTGCCCTGCTTCATTCTGTACACCAAGGCCAAATTTGCCTGTTACTCCAGGTGTTTCTTGACTTCCTACTTTTGCATTCCCATCCACTATGATGAAAAAGACATCTTTTTTGCGTGTTAGTTCTAGAAGGTCTTGTAGGTCTTCATAGAACTGTTCAACTTCAGCTTCTTCAGCGTTACTGGTCCGGGCATAGACTTGGATTACTGTAATATTGAATGGTTTGCCTTGGAAAAGAACAAAGATCAGGCTGTCATTTTTGAGATTGCAACCAAGTACTACATTTCAGACTCTTTTGTTGACTGTGATGGCTACTGCAGTTCTTCTAAGGGATTCTTGCCCACAGTAGTAGATATAATGGTCATCTGAGTTAAATTAACCCATTCCACTCCATTTTAGTTTGCTGATTCCTAGAATGTCTACGTTCACTCTTGCCATCTCCTGTTCGACCACTTCCAATTTGCCTTGATTCATGGACCTAACATTCCAAGGTCCTATGCAATATTGCTCTTTACAGCATCAAATCTTTCTTTTATCACCATTCCCATCCACAACTGGGTGTTGTTTTTGCTTTGGCTCCATCCCTTCATTCTTTCTGGAGTTATTTCTCCACTGATCTCCAGTAGCATACTGGGCACATAACAACCTGGGGAATTCCTCATTCAGTATCCTATCATTTTGCCCTTTGATACTGTTCATGGGGTTCTCAAGGCAAGTATACTGAAGTTGTTTGCCATTCCCTTCTCCAGTGGACCACATTCTGTCAGATCATCCCCAAGAAAAAGAAATATGAGAGAGCAAAACGGCTGTCTGAGGAGGCCTTACAAATAGCTGTGAAAAGAAGAGAAGCAAAAAGAAAAGGAGAAAAGGAAAGATATACCCATTTGAATGCAGAGTTCCAAAGAATAGCAAGGAGAGATAAGAAAGCCTTCCTCAGTGATCAATGCAAAGAAATCAAGGGAAACAGTAGAATGGGAAAGACTAGAGATCTCTTCAAGAAAAATTAGAGATACAAAGGGAACATTTCATGCAAAGATGGGCTCGATAAAGGATAGAAATAGTATGGACCTAGCAGAAGCAGAAAATATTAAGAAGAGGTGGCAAGAATACACAGAACTGTACAAAAACGATCTTCAAGACCCAGATAATCATGAAGATAATCATGAGATAAGTCACTTATCTCTAAATGAAGTTTATTATATATATTTTTACAGAGTTGTTATATTTTTAAAAATAGTCTTGTAAAAATACTTTGAAAATAATGTTATGAGTATAGATAGCACAGTTATAATACAAGTGGGAATTTAATTTATCAAAGTGAAGATATTTCTTAGAGAATCACAAGGTACATTTGGATTGTGATAAATAAAACCTAAGATAAGCCTCCAAAGTATTCTTTTGTTCAGTTTGTTCTCTTCATCTAGAGTTTTGTCCATCTTCAAGATTCATAAAAATGTCTACCTTCTTCAAAAAACCTCACAATTCTCCCTACTTTCTATATTTCTACTATACTTTTAGAACTCTAAAATCATAGTACACATAAAATAAGATGCTAAATGAGACTAATCATCAGGGAGATACAAATCAAGGTATCAAAGCTTGTATCAAAATGAGAAATGACAAGGTTTAGCAAGGATGTGGAGTGATTGATCAGTTTTACACTGCTTGTGAGAACGTAAATTGGTGCATCCAACGGAAAACAGTATTGAACTTTCTCAAAAAAGTGGAACTGTCTTATGATTCAGGATTTCTATTTTTGGAAATTTATGCAAGATAATTTAAATCTAAACTTAATTATGTCCTAAATTCTCCATTTTAATACCCTTTCATTTTCGTTATAGCCTCAACTTTTAAATGGGTGGTGGTGAGTGGGGAAAGGTACACAGTTCAGTCTATAGTAATCCTGAACTAAAAAAAAAGATGTGTGTTTAGTGACGCTGCCACTCACTTCAAATGGATCAGTCTATCAGTCTGAAATCCTGTTGCTACTCTTTGAAATAGTAATGGAAATGAACAATCTCCTGCATGAGGCTGAATGTCAGAATAATTTGATTTATCCATCTGCAGGATGCAAAGTGGGCATCAAAGTAATAATTAGAAGCTACAGAGTTTATGCCTTTCTTCTCAGATGCTTAAAAGTGATTGGTTTATTTAAAATGCTACTGGAGCTTTTTTTTTTTTCTGTCATAATGGCTAATTTAAAGGCAAGCTGTTTGTGATATATCTGAAATCTTTTATCTGATTGTGAGTGTCTGTTACCATCTCAAACTACAAGTTGTTTTCTAAATCTTCAGTGATACCAGAAGCTCATGTCTTTGTGGCCTACACACACACACACACACACACACACACACACTATTATGGGGAAACATATCATGCTTCTCCTAGCTGATTCCTGACAAGGAAGCTATTTAATATATATATATATTCAAGTCATACTGTTCCTCTAGAATTATGTCTAGGTGTCCTTCTTGGAATTAGGGACAAATGCTTGGGAAGAGGAAAGCATGACAGAACTTCAAGTGCTTCAAGGAAGACACAATGACTTCTTTCTTGTGCCATTTCTTAAGATTTCACTATTCACTCCTTTGAAATATAAAGTGTTTCATACTTATTTCTGCTGAATTTATTATGAACATGAATCTGTAGCTGTGATGGGGTAGGGAAAATCATGTTAGATTTTAGATGGACTAAGGAAGAAGAAATTATATCATATCTTGGCTTATGGAAAGTCTTCCAAAGTAGGACTACTCTTTTCTAACTCTAGGTGCAAGAATTATAACTTTCCTCTACTTCAATACTTGACTGTATTGATCCGTGATCTATTGCTGTGAATATGATTCAGAACTAACAACTGAGTGTCAAAGAATGAAAAAGCACATGGCAAGAATTATTTAAAGATAAACAATTATTTTCCACCTCTAAATATTTTTTCAATTTTAAAATTTTTCTCAGTATAGTGTTGTTATTTTATAGTCCTGATGACTTGATTCTGCATTGACCATATCAGAACCCCTCCTATCTTTGCTTATGCTTGTGTAATTACCAGGTAGCAGCTTAATATCATGAGATAACTATGCACAGAGTTCTGGGAGGATAAAATTCAAATTAAATAATTTTTGTCATCAAGTAATTTATTTCCAGGGATGTACTTTACTTAGGTATCTAGTGGACTGATTTTACTAAAGGGTTCTGATGCTTGTCCAACTGAAATTTAGGTACCTTTTTATTTGTCTATTTCAGTGATGCCTAGAAAATTGATAAAAGATAAAATCAGTGTCTGAAATACTTCTTTTGACTCTTTCAATACCCTTCTTCTTCATATGAATGCTTATCACCTCCTTACTTCCCGTGAATGCCTAACCTGAAACTAATTACCAATAATTCTTGAGATTAGCTAGTACTTTTTCTATGCTCTGGGCTTCCCTGGTAGCTCAGAGGTAAAGAATTCGCCTGGAATGCAGGAGATGTGGGCTTGACCCTGAGTTGGGAAGATCCCCTGGAGGAGGGCATGGCAATCTACTCCAGTATTCTTGCTGGGAAAATCCAATGGACAGAGGAGGCTGTTGGGCTACAGTCCACAGGATTGCAGAGAGTCAAACATGACTGAGCACACACACTTGCATTCTATGCCTTCCTGTCAAAGAGTTGGTTTTCATATGCCAACTAAGACCAGTGTGAAAAGGTTCTTAAGTTTCATTTTTATTACTTTATTTTAATCACTTTTTAATTTATTGGTCTACCTAAAGTTACTATACACTGCAAGATAGCAGCTCTGGCTTTGTATATCTGCTCCCTTGTGATTTATTGTTTTCAATTTACCAACTCACTCTAGGCTCGCCCTCATACTTTGCCATCATATGTCTCTAACTTGGTGCTGAGCCATATCATTTGCTTTAACCAACATAATGTTAATGGACAAGACATGACTAGACTCTTGAAATGTACTTGTACAGTTGACTTCGTGCTCTTTTCTTGTCTTTTAACATCAAAACTCACTTTGCCCCTAATCCAAGGATGACGAGTGATACTTGGAACAGGCCTACAGTAGAATCAGAGCTTGGAGTCAAACCTTGTTAAGCTCAGCTAGATCAGCTGAACCTTAGATGCTCTGCAGATATATGATAAAACTAAATGCTTATTACTGTGTATCACTGAGATTTTTCTGGTGGCTTATTTTATAGCATTATGTTCTATAACATCATCTATTAGATGTTATACACATATAATAGATATTCACTGTAAGGACTTATGTTGAAGCTGAAGCTCCAGTATTTCGGTCATCTGACCTGAACAGATTACTTATTGTAAAAGTCTCTGATGCTGGGAAAGATTGAGAGCAGAAGGAAAAGAAGGCATCAGAGGATGAGATGGCTGGATGGTATCACCGATACAATCAACTTGGGCAAATTCTGGAAGATGGTGAGGGACAGGGAGGCCTGGCATGCTGCCATCTGTGGGGTTACAGAGTTAGACGTGACTGGGTGACTAAAAAACAATAACAAAAACATATGCTATAGAACTGAATATTTATTACAATGTTTTAAACATAGTAGAGAGACTCAGTTTTCTCTCTCCCCAAATTGTTCACGAAACTGACTGACAACTGCTCTGACTACTTAATGATGAGGTGGGACATAGTCCTGCCTAAATTTGGGGGAATAGATACGAAATTAGAAATATTTGAGTTCCTAGTCCTGGATCTGAGTCTTATATGATTAAGATTTCAATGCTTTATTCTGCCATTTTGGTGCAATAAACCCAGTCAGAGGTAAGAGAAATGACACCTAGAACTTTGGAAGACTGAATAGGTCTCATTCCCTTAAGAATTCAGGAGAATAAGTCTGAAACCATTTGTCTTCAAAGCAATCCCTTTATGGAAAATCCACCAAGACACTCCTAAAGACCTGGAAATAGAAAGCTGACCACATAGCCAGCAGTTAGAATTATCAAAAGAATCTATAGACAGAAGGAATGAGAAAGGATAAAAAAACAGAACTTTCATTCTGTTGGTCAGAACAAATACTTAAAGTTTCCCAAAGTGTGAGAGGTCTGTTTTTCGAGAGTTTGATCACTAGCTGTAGGCAGGCTAGGCTGGTCAGTCTTTGGTAATTTTCTTGCTTTGTTGTGATGTACCCCAATTTTATATCATCTAATTTTAGAGAGACATGTGCAATAAGAAGAACATCATAGAATCCCTTCCATTTTTCTTCAAGTTACTCCTCAGGTCATTGCTCTTTTTTACACTTTCAGCAGTACCCAGTCTTCTGCTTTGGAGGGATGAAAGGGAGCTTCTAGGCGAGGGGGAGAGCTGTGGAGAACAATCTCATGCATAGTGGTTAACAACTGACCGATCTCTTGTGTATTGTTTAATTTTTACCTCCTGTGGTAGAACTGTTTATCTTTCTTACTTTTAGGAGCTAGGAGTGGTCTATAGGTAATTTCATAAGGGCTCAATCCTAGCCCACTTCTCGGGGCCACCAGTACATAGAAGAGGGTAATTGGCAAGATATTGTCACATTTCAGGTGAGTCATAGCATATTTTGGTGAAAGTTTTCTTAATATGTCTTTAAGAAGAGTTTTTGTCACTTTCAATGTTTTTTCCATTCTGGCTGGAAATCCTCTGTTTCACCTTGATCCATGTGCAATTCTCTCAGATCTTTAACCAAAATCTCATTAAAGAGGGTGGGGAAATTTTTAAATCCTCCTGCCATCTAGAGTCTGACATAACTCAGAAAATTCAAGTTTACAACAATATAAGAATGAATGCATCTGCTGAGTTTATGATTAACATCTCTATCCAAAAGTATTGTTCCCTTTTCTCATCCAGCATCCATTCTCTTCAGGACAAAGGAGTATCAAGAAACAAGGGGAGTGAAACTGAGTGAGTCCCTGTAGAACTCCTGAACATGGAGGTTTATCCGTTCCCTGTTTCTTGTAGGCAGAACTCCAGCTTTCATGACCTTCCTTGAGCTCCAAAGGGCATATTTGTACAGTTGTTAATCAAGGGAGGAAAAGCCAAGAAACCACCTGAAGTAAGAATAAAGAGACCTAGGAGTTTATCAAGATTAGGAGACTCAGCCATCTGAGACCTTGCACATATCCTACTCTTGTCTGCAACTCCACCATTGAAATATTGTTTTAAAACTTATCAAATCCTCCCATGTTCTGGCACATAGTGTTTCAAGAAGAGCCCATTATGTCCCCCTTTGCCTGGCAAAGCAGTAAAGCTGTTCTTTTCTACTTCATCTAAGACTTAGTCTTTGAGGTTCAGTTTGTCATTGGTGTACAGAGGAGTTGAGTTTTTGACATCAATTGTGTAAATACAGTGGCATCACTGGAAATAAAGGTTTCTTCAAGGCCAAATTATTGTTTCAACCAAACTAGAACAGTGGGAGAACAAGGGCAGTTGGGACCTTAATTGGTATGATACAAATGAAGCAGTTACTGATACTAATAAAGTTTGAAATGACCATGGGTGTAGGTAGCTAGAGCAAGGTACAGAACAAGATTATGCACTTGGAAGGCAAGGTATCAAAATAATTGCATTGAAGATACTAAACTCACTGAGAATTATTAACAAGAGCAGACTTGCAGGAGGGACATTACAACAGGTGCTAAATGTCCAAGGAATTGAAAATGTGCCTCAGATATCGACTTGGCTGTAATATTTGCAATGCATGCCTGAATGGCTGGGGCAAAGGCAGGTAGTGAATGAAATGATTTGTAACTTCAGAGTCTTTTGGAGGGGAGACAGAATGTTCTGGAATTGGCAATAGTATGAGATAAACCACATGACCCTCTTGCAAGATCAAAGCTACAGGAGAAGTGGAGCCCTGAAAAGTGATCTAAAAGTCTTCAATAAAAGCATGAAGGAAAAGGTCATGGCATTTGTTGGGTTTATTCACCGCATTCCGGAGAACTCATGAGAAAGGTTTGGAGAATTGGGCAGTAGTAGGAGATGGATTTAATTTGTGGCATTCATCTATATGTAGATAAAACAATTGAATGAATCAGCAAGGAATTACCTTCCTCTTCCAGTTCTTCTAAGAATGAGCTCTGACTTTTCCACAGATGTGACTTGCTAGTGTGACAGGTAAGGGAGCTGGAGACACATTTATTCTATCTTCTCTTCAGCCCAGCATCTCTACTCAGAGTTTCACCTGGGGCAAGAGAGAGAAGCTTTCTCCCAGTTAATTACCATATGTTAACACTGAAGCAGAATCCTAGTTTCATTGCTGAATACAATCATTGCTCCAAATATTGCTCTTAATGCATACTATAATGATAGCCATCTCCTTGGCCTTCTGCCTTTAAGCATGGATTTAGAAACTCAATTGCTGTGGATAAAGTTTAACATGGCACAAAATATCACAGAAAAAAATGAGACCATACAACGCCACTTCTTTTGGTGACTCATTGTAAAACAACAAAAAGAGCAAACATAATAGGTACTTAAGTGTTTTTTGAACAGGAGCACAACAACTTATTTAAATCAACCCATTAAACAAATAGACACACACACACACACACACACACACACACTTTGGGTAGATTCTACTGCACTCAATTATCATGACCAAAGATGGAAATTTCAAGAAAACCATCATAATGTATCCCGATCTCTTGGCCAAGTGAAGATTAAAATTGTTAAAGAAGATGATATATTTCTTATTTTTGTGGGAAAAAAAATCCACTTGGAAAGAATGACAAACTGAAATGTCGAAACAAATGACAGGGTTAAGCATGAATAGGTTTATCAGATATTCAGTGAAATTCCAGAGAAGGTGGTGGTGATCAGTGTAAACCAGAAAAGGAATCACAGAAGGTGGAGATCTCAAGCAGCACTTCTAAAAGCTTGTGGGATTTAGGTAGGAGGTGGAAGGAGTCATTCAAGACAGAGGGACGAATACACCAACATATGTGCAGGCAGTAGAGAATCACCTGTGTTGGTGGAAGAGGAGTTATATTGGAAAGTGGATCAAAATTCAAAATAAGACCAGTGTGCATTCTCTGAGTAGGATCAGATACTAGGGAGGCTTTGAATACCAACTAAGAGTATGAAAATGCTCTGTATTTAATTGTATGTAAACAGGAGAATATAGATATATCTTGGGCAAACAGAGGAGCATGATGAAAGAAAAGTTACTTAGGCAGGAGCATTTAGAGTTGTTTGGAGAGAGAGAAAATAACAGTCACAGAATCAGGGTGACAGGTTGTGGCCCTCTGTAGAGCTTGGTCTCAAAACCTGGGCTTTCATTCTGTACCACTGAAGATATTGTGCATGTTCTCCAAAGTGATCAATTTCTCTATTATGTAACTTTTGAAGTGAGTTTAAAAAGTCAAATAGGACAATGCTAAATTATTAGGAAAGAACAATACTTTGGCATATTTTGACTTTCAGCCAGACTCTTTTCTCGGAATTATATTCATTATTTGAATCACTGATTTTAAAGACCACATTGCCCAACTGATGCGCAAAGGTATGAGTTCATTTAAGCTATGCTTCAAGGAAACTAGAAGAAAAGGTTATCTCATATTTAGTGTTATTTTCTGTATGTGCATGCTTATAAATGCTATGTTAAAATGTTAGAATTTGTCAGAGGGACATTTTCCAACCTATTACCAATATCTTTGCTTACATATTCTGGTAAGTTGCCTCAGTTTCCCCTGGTTTCTCCCTCTCTCATTCTCACTTGTTATTGATTCTGAAACTGAAATGTCCCTTGTTTCTGACTTGTCCATTTAAAAAAAAATATATTGGAGTATAGGTGCTTTACACTATTGTATTAGTGTCTACTGTACAGCAAAATGAATCAGGTCTGGGTGCATGTGTGTTCAGTTGCTTAGTTGAGTTCGACCCTCTGTGACCCTGTGAACTATAGCCTACCAGGCTCCTCTCTCCACGGGATTCTCCAGGCAAGAATACTGGAGTGGGTTGCCATTTCCTTCTCCAGAGGATCTTCCTGACCCAGGGATTGAATTCATGTTACCTGCATCTCCTGCATTGGTAAGCAGATACTTTACCACTAAGCTGCCTGGGAAGCCCAAATCAGCTATATGCATACACATGTTTTTTTTTTTTTTTTAGTTTCCTTCTCATTTAGGATAGGACTTTCCAGGTGGCTCAGTGGTAAAGAATCCACCTGCAATGCATGAGATGCAGTTTAATTTCCTGGGCTGGGAAGATCCACTGGAGAAGGGAATGGCAACGCACTCCACTATTTTTGCTTGGGAAATCCCAGGGTCCGCAGAGCCTGGCAGGCTATAGTCTGTGGGGGAAACAGAGTTGGACATGACTTAGTGACTAAACAACAATTTCTCATTTAGGTCACTGCAGAGCACTGAGCAGAGTTCTCTGTGCTCTGCAGTAGGTTTTCACTAGTTATCTTTTTTATATATAGTTTTTAGCTGAAACTCCAATACTTTGGCCACCTCATGTGATGAGTTGACTCACTGGAAAAGACTCTGATGCTGGGAGGGCTTGGGGGCGGGAGGAGATGGGGACGACAGAGAATGAGATGGCTGGATGGCATCACCGACTCGATGGACATGAGTTTGAGTGAACTCCGGGAGTTGGTGATGGACAGGGAGGCCTGGCGTGCTGTGATTCATGGGGTCGCAAAGAGTTGGACATGACTGAGCGACTGAACTGAACTGAACTGAACCATATATATGTCAGTCCCCATCTTCCAATTTATCCCAATCCACATCTCCCTTGGTATCCATACATTTGTTCTCTATATCTATGTCTCTATTTCTACCTTGCAATTAAGAATATCTCTACCATTATTTTAGATTCCACATATATGCATTAATATACATTTTTTAACGATTTCATTCTATATGACAGTCTCTGGGTACATCCATGTCTCTATAAATAATCCAATTTCATTTCTTTTTATGGCTGGGTAATATACCAGTGTGTGTGTGTGTGTGTGTATGTGTGTGTGTGTGTGTGTGCTTATACATATGCCAGATTTCTTTATACATTCACTTGCCAATGGAAGTTTAGGTTATTTCTATGTCCTGGCTATTGTAAATAATGATACTGACTTGTCCTCTAAACTCTTTTTGAAACACTGATTTAAACCTCAACTGCATCTTACCTGGACAATTTTAATAATCTTACAATTCACTTCTTTATCTACTTCCTCCTGAAATTCACCTGTTATACAACTCCAGATTTAAAATATAAACTCTAAAGACCATTACGTAGCAAATAAAATTCAGTCTTTAATATGCATTACAATATTCGTTGATATGACTCCCATGTACTACTCTAATCATATGCCTAATATATAAGAAGAACTAGGAGTCAGATCAGAGAAGGCGATGGCACCCCACTCCAGTACTCTTGCCTGGAAAATCCCATGGAGGGAGGAGCCTGATAGGCTGAAGTCCATGGGGTCACGAGGAGTTGGACACGACTAAGTGACTTCCCTTTCACTTTTCACTTTCGTGCATTGGAGAAGGAAATGGCAACCCAATTCAGTGTTTTTGCCTGGAGAATCCCAGGGATGGGGATGTCTGCTGCTGCTAAGTCACTCCAGTCGTGTCCGACTCTGTGTGACTGTGGGGAAGTCTGGTGGGCTGCTATCTATGGGGTCTCACAGAGTTGGACATGACTGAAGACTTAGCAGCAGCAGTAGCAGCAGGAGTCTTGTCAAGGCTATGGTTTTTCCAGTAGTCACGTATAGATGTGAGAGTTGGACTATAAAGAAAGCTGAGCGCTGAAGAATCGATGCTTTTGAACTGTGATGCTGAAGAAGACTCTGGAGAGTCCCTTGGACTGCAAGGAGCTCCAACCAGTCCATCCTAAAGGAGATCAGTCCTGGGTGTTCATTGGAAGGACCGATGTTGAAGCTGAAACGCCAATACTTTGGCCACTTCATACGAAGAACTGACTCTTTCGAAAAGACCCTGATGCTGGGAAAGATTGAGAGCAGGAAGAGTAGGGAACAACAGAGGATGAGATGGTTGGATGGCATCACTGACTCAATGGACATGAGTCTGGGTAAACTCCAGGAGTTGGTGATGAACAGGGAGGCCTGGTGTGCTGTGGTCCATGGGATCACAAAGAGTAGGACATGACTGAGTGACTGAACTGAACTGAAACCTTACAATACTAGAACTAAAATTTACAATGATAATTCTGAATAGCTTAATTTATATTTAATATCTTTTGAGATAGGAGGACTATATTTTATATGTCCATATGTATGTATAGAAATCTGTATGTAATATGATTTTAAAAATTACCATCATAGATGGTTCAACTTATAATATTTTTGAAACATATAACATATATTGAAACATATAACATATATTGAAACATATAACATATATTGAATATTATTTTATATAGAATGCTTTAAAATTTAAAAAGGGTAGTTACTATAATTAGATCATGTAAAATCTTCCTTTCTTTATCCACATTATCTCCATTTAATGTTAGTTGTATTAAAATTACAAAATTATAAAATTTTCTATTTCAATTGATATTCATTTGCTTACATTATATCTCAGTAATGCTTTTCCTCTGAGAAGCAAACTTACTTCCATAAACTAGTTCAGTTCAGTTCAGTCACTCAGTCGTGTCCGACTCTTTGCGACCCCATGAATCACAGCACGCCAGGCCTCCCTGTCCATCACCAACTCCCAGAGTTCACTCAAACTCATGTCCATCGAGTCGGTGATGCCATACAGCCATCTCATTCTCTGTCGTCCCCTTCTCCTCCCACCCCCAATCCCTCCCAGCATCAGTGTCTTTTCCAGTGAGTCAACTCGTCACATGAGGTGGCCAAAATATTGGAGTTTCAGCTTCAACATCAGCCCTTCCAATGAACACCCAGGATTAATCTCCCCTAGAATGGACTGGTTGGATCTCCTTGCAGTACAAGGGATTCTCAAGAGTCTTCTCCAGCACCACAGTTCAAAAGCATCAATTCTTCGGCGATCAGGCTTCTTCACAGTCCAACTCTCACATCCATACATTACCACTGGAAAAACCATAGCCTTGACTAGATGGACCTTTGTTGGCAAAGTAGTTAACATGTATCAAATGTTCCCATAGAATGTTCCCTCTTAAATGTGAACTCTTGCTCAAAAGTAGCAGCTATTCCATTTTCATCATTAAGAACTTGGGTTCTGCAGACAGACTGAGTGATTTGTAAACATTTTTCATCTTCTTAGTAGTTTCACAACTTTAAGCAGACTATATATCTTTTGGGTGTTTCAGTTTCCTCATATAAAAATATGGATAATAACACCCCACAATTTGTGTGTGTATATGAAGATTAAATGAGAATATACATATATGGGCATCTGAAGAGAATCAGACTTATACCCATTACTCAGTAAGTGCAAGCTAATACTCTTATTCACAGCTGCTGGACCTAAAACTTTACATTGACAGTCAAATATCCCCTTGAACTACTTTATTCTCAAGTTCTATTTGAAAATCACAACATTTATCAGAATTTTCGAAAGACCATCTACTTTATGTTTTAGTATAGATTGGACTTTACAAAAAAACAAACAAACAATACTATTTTAATAATACTAGGTCAAGTAGGTTAGAATAAAATGAGTAGAAATTATAAAGAATTTGTAGTTCAACTCCCCCTCTTTTGAGTGGAACTTCACACCAATTGTATAATTGTGAGTCTTTAAATTAAACACCTATAGAACTAAAGATTTGACCAGTCTTCTTTATGATCCATTCTAATGGCAGCAATCAAGGAAAAAATAATAAGTCCTAAAATCTTGATATTAACCACTTTAATAATTTCCATCATTCCTCATGTTAATACACATTTTGAAGAATCTGTACATTTCTTTATTTTGGATCAGCAGGATGGAAGTTTTGTCCTTGTGTACTATTGGCTTTAATATTAGACAGAACCGTATACTCAATTCAGTACAATACAGAGTTTGACTGATTTTATTTCTATCAAAATAATTAAAATATCTCAAATGCATAATTGCCATCACTTGCTGATTACAAAATATTTGAATGAGAGATAATTTTTTGTAAATGTATACTCCTGAGATCTCAGACCTGGTAGAATAAGCAAACCAGTGTTACTTTCATTATCTCTATTTCTCTTTAAAATTCTCAAAATCTCTTCTGAATATGGTGCTCTAAACCCACACATTTACTCCTTAATTGTACTAGGTGGCACTAAAGGTGAAGAATCTTTCTGCTAAATTAGAAGGCATAAAAGATATGTGTTTGATCCCTGGGTAGGGAAGATCCCCTGGAGGAGGGTATGGCAACCCGTTCCAGTATTCTTACCTGGAGAATCCCATGGACAAAGGCACCTGGCAGGCTACCATCCATACAGTCTCAAAGAGCTGGAGACGACTGAGCAACTAACATTTCATTGGTAGATAGATAAGTCCTTTATCAAGATGTGGAACAAATGTACACCTGGGGCAGATTCATGTCAATGTATGGCAAAATCAATACAATAATGTAATTAGCCTCCAAATAAAATAAATAAATTAAAAAATAATAAAAAAATAAAGGAAACAGTATATGCAAGTTAAAAACAAAACAAAAAACAACTTTGAAACCAAGATAAGTAGGTTCCACAACTAGAAATTTGGGTAACTGATATATTGCAGGCAAGGCTAATTTGAGAAGAGAAAGTGAAAGTGAAAGTCACTCAGTCACATCCGACTTTTTGTGACCCATGGACTATAGTCTATGGAATTCTCCAGGCCAGAGTACTGGAGTGGGTAGCCTTTCCCTTCTCCAGGGGATCTTTCCAACCCAGGTCTCCCGCATTACAGGCAGATTTTTTACCAGCTGAGCCACAAGGTAAGCCCAAGATGACCCGTTAATGAATAAACACATGTGCAGGAAAATAAATAAATAAATCAAGAGATAAATATAAGCAAATCCAACAGAAGATAACAAGCAACAACTTACGTGGGAATTTGGGGCAAGGTGCAACACTAGGGTACAGTTGGGAGGGGTGAAGTTGAGGCTGTTGAACCTACAATCTCCTAAAAAATTCAAAATGGCCAGTTAATTTTAATCTATTCTAGGCCACAGTGGTGTTTGTTGCTTTACTAAATACAGATGGCATGATAAGTATAGTGAGATTCAAGTTGTTCACAGAAAAGCTGATTTTTCATAAGTGCATTTATAAATCATATATATTCTTTGGTAAACATCTTTTCAAACTGCCAGTTCTAAAAGACAGATTTTTTTTTTTTTGTATAATTATAGCTGTAAACACTTTTTCCAAGAATACAATTCAAACATTAATTCTTGGTATAATGTATATTTGAAACTGTTTTGTCATGTGACTTGACTTTATATTTTTGTAACTGTGAAACAATATCTTTCAAACAGTGAAATACTTTTTGTGTGCATTCTAAGAAATCATTGACAAATCTGATGTCAGTGATTTTTTCCTACGATTTCCTACAGTTTCTTCTAAAATTTTATCATTTTCCCTCTTATGTTTAGGACTATGATCATTTTTATATATAGTGTGAGGGTAACACTTGAGGTTCATTATTCACCTAATATGTCTTTAATTGCTTCAATGATATTTGTTGGAAAGAATATCTTTTCTCTTTTGAGTTACATTGCACTCTGGTTAAAATCAATTTTTCACACAAATGTGGGTGTATTTCTGTTTTATTGATTTATTCTTATGTCAGTGCCACCTGCTATTAATTATTATGGTTTTATAGTAAATCTTGAAATCATGAAGAGAAAATTTATTCTTTTTCAAAATTGATGTGGCTATTTTTGGTATTTACATTTTCATATACATTTGATATTCAGATTCTCAATTTCCTCAAAATACTGCTGGAGTTTTAAGATTGCATCATAATTTATAACCAGTTTGAGGAGACTTGTTATTTTAACAAATAGGTTGGCCTTTATTTATTCTCAGCAAAATAATTTGTTTGTACTCTTGTAACTTATCTCCATGTATTTTATGATTTGGATGCAAATATAAAGATACTTTAAAATTTTAGTTTGTAATTTCCTTGCTATTATATAGAAACATTATTGTTATGTTTCCATCTAAAATCATACAAGTACACTAACCTCATTAATATTCATATTATGTAAACAGAAATGCAGATGACACCACCCTTATGGCAGAAAGTGAAGAGGAACTAAAAAGCCTCTTGATGAAAGTGAAAGAGGAGAATCAAAGGTTGGCTTGAAGCTCAACATTCAGAAAACAAAGATCATGGCATCTGGTCCCATCACTTCATGGGAAATAGATGGGGAAACAATGGAAACAGTGTCAGACTTTATTTTTTTGGACTCCAAAATCACTGCAGATGCTGATTGCAGCCATGAAATTAAAAGACGCTTACTCCTTGGAAAGAAAGTTATGACTAACGTAGACAGCACATTAAAAAGCAGAGACATTACTTTGCCAACTAAGGTCTGTCTAGTCAAGGCTATGGTTTTTCCCGTGGTCATGTATGGATGTGAGAGTTGGACTGTGAAGAAAGCTGAGTGCCGAAGAACTGATGCTTTTGAATTGTGGTGCTGGAGAAGACTCTTGAGAGTCCCTTGGACTACAAGGAAATCCAACCAGTCCATTCTAAAGGAGATCGATACTGGGTGTTCATTGGAAGGACTGATGCTAAAGCTGAAACTCCAATACTTTGGCCACCTCACGTGAAAAGTTGACTCACTGGAAAAGACTCTGATGCTGGGAGGGATTGGGGGCAGGAGGAGAAGGGGACGACAAAGAATGAGATGGCTGGATGGCATCACTGACTCGATGGACATGAGCTTGAGTGAACTCCGGGAGTTGGTGATGGACAGGGAGGCCTGGCGTGCTGTGATTCATGGGGTCACAAAGAGTAGGTCACGACTGAGCGACTGGACTGAACTGAACCGAAACTCATAGATTATGTAGAATTTTGTTGTTTATTTTTAAATACTGGGGGGTTTACAAGTATCTTCCTATTTCCAGTAAAAGGAATATGCTCTTCTTAGTTAAATACTTTTGAAATTATTGAGATGATCGTATGATCTAGAGTATGTCTTTCAATGTGCCCTAAAATAATCTGCACTGTGCTATCATTATCTGGAATTGTCAAATAAGTAAAGTTGTGTGTTAATGTTGTTCAGCACTTCTAGATGCTTATTGATTTCCTGTCTTCTTGATCATTAAATAAACAGTAGTATTTACATTTTAAAGTATTAGTTCAGTTCAGTCACTCAGTCGTGCCCGACTCTTTGCGACCCCATGAATCACAGCAGGCCAGGCCTCCCTGTCCATCACCAACTACCGGAGTTCACTCAAACTCATGTCCATCGAGTCGGTGATGCCATCCAGCCATCTCATTCTCTGTCGTCCCCTTCTCCTCCCGCTTCCAACCTTTCCCAGCATCAGAGTCTTTTCCAGTGAGTCAGCTCATCACATGAGGTGGCCAAAGTATTGCATTTTCAAGCATACTGGCTGCTAATTCGCTTCAGTCGTGTCCGACTCTGTGCCACCCCATACATGGCAGCCCACCAGGTCCCCCCATCCCTGGGATTCTCCAGGCAAGAACACTGGAGTGGGTTGCCATTTCCTTCTCCAATGCATGAAAGTGAAAGAGAAGTCGCTCAGTCATGTCCGACTCCTAGAGACCCCATGGACTGCAGCCTACCAGGCTCCTCCGTCAGTGGGATTTTCCAGGCAAGAGTACTGGAATGGGTTGCCATTGCCTTCTCCACAAGAATACTGGAGTAAGTTGCTATTTCCTCCGCCAGGGGATCTTCCTGACCCAGGAATCAAATCTGCATTTCCTGTGTCTCTTGCATTGGCAGGCAGATTCTTACCACTGAGCCATGGGGGAAGCCTTTTGATTGCCTGATCCCCCCCCAAAACTCCACATCCATTAGCGGTAGCTCTCCTTTACCCATCTTCATGCAGGCCGTCAGTTCAGTTCAGTTCAGTTCAGTCGCTCAGTCGTGTCCGACTCTCCGCGACCCCATGAATCACAGCACGCCAGGCCTCCCTGTCCATCACCAACTCCCGGAGCTCACTCAAACTCATGTCCACAGAGTCGGTGATGCCATCCAGCCATCTCATTCTCCATCGTCCCCTTCTCCTCATGAAGGCCTTAATAACCACTAATCTACTTTCTGCCTCTATGGATTTTCTTGTTTGTATAGTTTATATAAATGAAATCATACTATACATTTAATTTTCTGGCTGGCTTATTTCATGTAACGTTATATTTTCAAGGTTCATCTATGTTGTAGCATGTGGGGATTCTTTATTCCTTTTTATGGCTGAAAAAATATTATATTGTATGTATATATCACCTTATATCCATCCATTCATCCAATGATGGATATTTGGGTATTTCCCCTTTTAATTTTTTCTATTACTGTTTTGAATAACTCAGCAATGAACTTTTATGTTCAAGTTTTTTTTTTTAAACATGTTTACAAGTATTCATGTACAAGTTTATGTGCAAACATATGTTTATAAGTTTTATGTGCAAGGTTTTGTGTAAACATATGCTTCATTTGTGCTAAGTGTGTATGTAGGAGTGAAAAGACTGGATACTTTGGAAATTCTGTACTTAACTCTTTGAGGAATTGCCAAATTGCCTTCCAAAGCTGTTGCACTGATTTTATATCCTAACCCTCAATATATGAGCCATCCATTACATTTTACTATGACTAATGATGTTGAGAATCTTTTCATGCATTTATTGACTATTTTTATGTCTTCTTTTTAAAATTGTCTACTCAAATCCTTTGTTCATTTTTATATTGGTTTACCTTTTGTTGAATTTTAAAAGTCTCTTATATATTGTGTGTAGTCACCAATACCACGGACATGAGTTTGAGTAGGCTCCAGGAGTTTGTGATGGATAGGGAAGCCTGGTATGCTGCAGTCCATGGGGTCACAGTCAGACATGACTGAGCGACTGAACGAACTAACTATTAGATTCTAATCAGTTATTTTCATAAATTGCAAGTGCATTAATCTCAATTTTTTTATAGTGTCCTTTGAGGTGGAAATTTTTAAAATTTTGTTTACATCCAATATGTATATTCTTCCCTTGGTTGCTTGTGGTTTTGTTGCTTAGTCACTAAGTTGTGTCAGAATCTTTTGTGGCCCCTTGGCCTATAGCCCACCAGGCTTGTTTGCCCATGGGATATTCCAGGTAAGACTATTGGAGCAGGGTGCTTATACTTTAGGTATCATATTTAAGAAACTACTGCCTAATCCATAGTTATGATGATACCATCCTCTATTTTATTCTAAGAGTCTTATAGTTTCATTTCTTTCCTTGATGTGTTTTTTCACTTTTGAATTAATCTGTGTATGTTATTAAAGAAGTTCAAATCCACATTTTGCAGATGGATATCCTATTGTTCCAGTAACATTTGTTGAAAAGATAATTCTTTCCCCACTGATTTAGCTTAACACCCCTGAAAAAAAAATCAACTGATAATGTATAGGTTCATTCCAGGACTCTCAACTCCATTCCAATTGTCTAAATATTTATTCTTATCATAGTACTATACAGTCCTGATTACTGCAGCTTTATATTAAATTTTGAGATTGGAAGATCAAACCTTCCAAGTTTCCTTTCTTTTCAAGATTGTTTGGGCCCATTCTGGATTCATTTTCAAATGAATTACAGAATTACATTATAAACTTCTGGGGAAAAAAATAAACAGTTGAGATTTCAATAAGAGTTGTATTGAAACTGCAGATCAACTTGGGGATTGTTGCCACTTCAACAATAATAAGTCTTTTTGTTCTATGAATATGGAACTCTTTTTATTTATCTGTGTGTGCTCAGTTGCTTCAGTTATGTCTGACTCTTTTTGACCCCATGGAATGTAGCCCTCCAGGCTCCTCTGTCCATGGGATTTCCTAGGCAAGAATATTGGAGTGGACTGGCATGCCCTGCTCCAGGGGATCTTCACCATCCAGGAATTGAACCTGCATCACCTGTGACTCCTGCTGTGCAAGTGGATACTTTACTGCTGAGCCACTGGGGGAGGTTGTTTTCAATTTCTTTCTATCATATTTTATAGTTTCCAAAGTTCTACCTCTTTTGTTAAATCTCTTTCTAAGCATTTTACCCTTTTTGGTGCTATTATAAATGGAATTGCTATTAAATTTATTTTCAGATTGTTCATTTGCCTGTGTGTACAAATATAACTCATATTTGTATATTGATCTTGTATTCTCGATCTTTTCAAACCCACTTATTAATACATATTTGAATTCCTTAGAATTTTCTGTATATAAGATCATGTCATCTGAAAACAGGGATTGTGATTTCTTCCCTTCCTATGTGGATATATTTTATTTGATTTTGTTGCATAATAATTTTGGTTTTTACCTTCTAGTATAATGTTAAATAGTCGTGCAATTTTTTTCAAGGTGTCCTTGACTTATTTTTTATGCTATTTGTATATGATGTTAACTGGTTTTTCATAGACACCCTTTATTTTGAACAGATTTTCTTTTATTCCTAGTTTGTTAGTGTTTCATCATGAAAGGATTTAGCAATTATTTTTTGAAATTTTTTTCTGTCTCTATTTAGATAATCATAGTTTTTGTCCTTTGTTCTATTAATAAGGAGTATTACATTGGTTGATTTTTGTATTTGGAATCAAGTTTGCACTCCTGGGAATATCCCATTTGATAAAGATGCATAGTTCTTTTTATATGTTGGAGGATTCAGTTTGCTAGTATTTAATTGAACATATGTATCTATATTCACAAGGGAAATTCATTTGTAGTTTTTAAAATATATTTTTCTGTTATTTTTCTTTAGTCACAGACACAGGCCTCAGAATGATTTAAGAAGTGTATCCTCCACTTCAATTAATGGAAGAGTTTGTAAAATATTGAAACTATTTTTCTTTAATAGTTTAGTAGAATTCACCACAAACTCATGCGATACTGAGGTTTTCTTGGTAGGAACATTTTGCCTACCAGTTAAATCTCTGCATTTCATATAAGTTTATATTTTCTTGAGACAGTTATAGTAGTCTGTGTTTTTCTAGGAATTTTCCCACTCTATCTGGATTATCTGGTTTGTTACCAGATTAATTGTTCACAGTGTTCTTTTTATAATACTTATTTTTATAAATTCTGTAGCAGTATCCCATATTTCATGCCTGATTTTAGTAATTTGAATCTTCTTTGTTTAGTTCTTTAGATATTGGTTTGCCATTATTATTGATCTTTTCAAAGAACTACTCTTGGTTTTGTTGATTTTCCTTATCATTTTCCTATTCTAGATTTCTTTATATTGAAATATTTATTATTTTCTTTCTTTTGTATATTCTCTGTTAGCTATACTCTTTCAATTTACTTTGGTGTTAAAGTTAATCAATTAACAATTTATCTGTTTTTTTAATATATACTTTTACAGCTATGTATTTCTATTATTATTAGATTATTATTTTATAATATATATTATATATAATATATTATTGTAATTATTAGAATATTATTATTATTATTAGAACAGGCAGAGGAACCAGAGATCAAATGGCCAACATCTGCTGGATCATTGTAAAAGCAAGAGAGTTCCAGAAAAACAACTATTTCTGCTTTATTGACTATGCCAAAGCCTTTGACTATGTGGATCACAATAAACTGTGGAACATTCTGAAAGAGATGGGAATCCCAGACCACCTGATCTGCCTCTTGAGAAACCTGTATGCAGGTCAGGAAGCAACAGTTAGAACTGGACATGGAACAACAGACTGGTTCCAAATAGGAAAAGCAGTACGTCAAGTATTGTCACCCTGCTTATTTAACTCATATGCAGAGTACATTGTGAGAAACGCTGGGCTGGAAGAAGCACAAGCTGGAATCAAGATTGCCGGAAGAAATATCAATAACCTCAGATGTGCAGATGACACCACCCTTATGGCAGAAAGTGAAGAGTTGCTAAAAAGGCTCTTGATGAAAGTGAAGGAGGAGAGTAAAAAAGTTGCAAATGCTGATTTCAGCCATGAAATTAGAAGACGCTTACTCCTTGGAAGGAAAGTTATGACCAACCTAGATAATATATTAAAAAGCAGAGACATTACTTTGCCAACCAAGATCCGTCTAGTCAAGGCTATGGTTTTTCCTGTGGTCATGTATGGATGTGAGAGTTGGACTGTGAAGAAGGCTGATTGCCAAAGAATTGATGCTTTTGAACTGTGGTGCTGCAGAAGACTCTTGAGAGTCCCTTGGACTGCAAGGAGGTCCAACCAGTCCATCCTAAAGGAGATCAATCCTGGGTGTTCATTGGAAGGACTGATGCTAAAGCTGAAACTCCAATACTTTGGCCACCTCATGCGAAGAGTTGACTCATTGGAAAAACCCTGATGCTGGGAGGGATTGGGGGCAAGAGGAGAAGGGGAAGACAGGATGAGATGGCTGAATGGCATCACTGACTAGATGGACATGAGTTTCAGTAGACTCCAGGAGTTGGTGATGGACAGGGAGGCCTGGTGTCCTGCGATTCATGGGGTTGCAAACTGTCGGACACGACTGAGTGACTGAACTGAACTGATTTCTTTCTATAAACTGCTTTAATTTATACCAAATGATTTAGTATGCTTTATCTTTATATTTATTTATCTCAGAGTAATTTCTGTCTTCCCTGTGGTTCTGTTTTCCCTGTGGTTTGTTCATTGCTACTTAGGAGTATTTAGTTTAATGTCCACATGTTTATGGAAAAAATTGGGAAAATTTTCCCATTTTTTTCTGATATGAATTCTCATAAAATTTTGTTGTCAAAGAACTCATTTTCTATGATTTTAATTCTCTTAAATTTATTTAGTCTTGTTTTATGGCTTGCATATTGTATCTGAGAGCATGTTCTATGTGAATTTTAAAGGAATATTTGCTCTGTAATTGTAATTGGATGGAGTGTTTTATAGAAGTCCATAGGTCTAGTTTATTTGTAATATTTTTCAAGTCTTCCATTTCCTTGTGGAACTTTTGTTTGGCTGTTCTATCCATTATTAAAAGTGGAGTATTGCAGCTTCTGTTATTGATAAAATTCCAATTTTTTCATTCAATTTTGTCAGTTTTCCTTCATGCATTTTGGGGTTCTGTTGTTAGGGGCATATGCATTTGTATTTGTTTCATTTTCCTAATAAATTGAACATTTATTTTTATATAATTTAAATAACATTATTATATAAACATTATATATTATATAATTTTTTATTAATATATAATAAAATTTTATTATATATACTTTTATTTTATAATAAAAGATTATCATTAATTTCTTCTTTGTTGCTGGTAACAATTTGGGTCTTAAAGTCTATTTTATCTGATATGAGTATAGCTGCTCTAATTTTCTTTTAGTTATTGCTCACATTTTTTTTCCATTTTTATGTTCATCTTATGTGCATCTTTAAACAAAAACTGTGTTGCATGTATACATCATTCGGCTGAACAATTTAAAAAAGTAAATTTTGCCAATTTCTGTCTTATAAATGGAATTTAATCCCTTGTACTTTTTAAAAATTAATTTAAGTAGAATATTGTTGATTTCCAACATTGTGCTATTTTCTGCAAAGGAAATCAGTTACACATATACATACATCCACTCTTTTTAATATTCTATTCCTATATAGGTCATAACAGAGTATTGAGCAGAGTCCCCTCTGCTATATAGTAGATTCTTATTAGTTATGTATTTTATATATAGTAGTGTATATATGTCAATCACAATCTCCCAATTTATCCCTTCTCCTCTTTTCCCTTTGATAACTGTAAGCTTCTGTTCGATATCTGTGACTATTTCTGTTTTACAAATAGAAGATGTGGTCAGTTCAGTTCAGTCACTTAGTCATTTTGGACTCTGCAACCCCATTGGCTTCAGCATGCCAGGCTTCCCTGTCCATCACCAACTCCTGGAGACTACTCAGAACCTATCCATCACATCAGTGATGCCATCCACCCATCTCATCCTCTATCATACCCTTCTCCTCTTGCCTTCAATCTTTCCCGGCATCAGGGTCTTTTCCAAGGAGTCAGTTCTTCACATCAGGTGGCCAAAGTACTGGAGTTTCAGCTTTAGCATCAGTCCTTCCAATGAATATTCTGGACTGATTTCCTTTAGGATTGACTGGTTGGATCTCCTTGCAGTCCAAGGGACTCTCAAGATTCTTCTCCAACACCACAATTCAAAAGCATCAGTTCTTCAGTGCTAAACTTTCTTTATAGTCCAACTCTCATGTCCATACATGATACTAGAAAAGCTATTGACTAGACAGACCTCTGTTGGTAAAGTAATGTCTCTTCTTTTAATATACTGTCTATTTTGATCATAGCTTTTCTTCCAAGGAGAAAGAGTCTTTTAATTTCATGGCTTCAGTCACCATCTACAGTGATTTTGGAGCCCTCCAAAATAAAGTCTGTCACTCTTTCCATTGTTTCCCCATCTATTTGCCATGAAGTGATGGGACCAGATGCCATATTAGTTTTCTGAATGCTGAGTTTTAAGCCAACTTTTTCACTCTCCTCTTTCACTTTTATCAAGAGGCCCTTTAGTTCTTCTTCACATTCTGCCATAAGGGTGGTGTCATCTGCATATCTGAGGTTATTGACATTTCTCCCAGCAATCTTGATTCCAGCTTGTGCTTCATCCAGCCTGGGATTTTGCATGATGTACCCTGCATATAAATTAAATAAGCAGGGTGACAAAATACAGAATTGATGTACTTCTTTCCCTATTTGGAACCAGTCTTTTATTCCATGCCCAGTTCTAACTTTTGCTTCTTGACCTGCATATAGATTTCTCAGGAGGCAGGTAAGATGGTCTGTTATTCCCATTTCTTTAAGAATTTTCCACAGTTTGTTTTGATCCACACAGTCAAAGTCTTTGGCATAATCAATAAAACAGAAGTAGACTTTTTCTGGAACTCTCTTGCTTTTTTGATGATTCAGTGGATCTTGGCAATTTGATCTCTGCTTCCTCTGCCTTTTTTAAATCGAGATTGAACATCTGGAAGTTCATGGCTCAGGTACTGTTGAAGCCTGGCTTGGAGAATTTTGAAGATGAGGTACATATATCCAATGCGTTACATGTATACAACGGAATATTACTCAGGCATAAAAAAGAATGAAATAATGCCATTTGCAGTGACATGGATGGACCTAGAAATTGTCATACTTACTTAAATAGATCAGACAGGAAAAGACAAATATCATATAATATACATATTTTTAGAATCTATTGCATTGAAATTTAATGTGACTACTATGAAAATGTAGGGCTTCCCTGATAGCTCAGACAATAAAGAATCTGCCAATAATGCAGGAGACCCGGGTTCTATCCCTGAGTCAGTAACATCCCCTGGAGAAGGAAATGGCAACCCACTCCAGTACTCTTGCCTGGAAAATCCCATGGACGGAGGAGCCTGTTAGTCTACAGTCCATGGGGTCGCAAAGAGTCAGACACGACTGAGTGACTTCACTTCATTTCAGTTCACTATGAAAATGTAGATTAGGAAATGGCAGCCCACTCCAGTATTTTTGGCAAGAAAATTCCATGGACAGAGGAGCCTGGCAGATACAGTACATGGAGTCACAAAGAGTCGGACATGACCTAGTGACTGAGCACTATGAAGATGACATCTGCCATTGTGTTGTTTCCTATATATCTTATGTACTTTTGTTCATCAACTACTCTATAATTTTGTGGTAAAAAGATATTTTCTAGTGTTCCATTTTTAATTTCCTATAATTTATCTTATGATATGCATTTAAAATATTATCTTAAATGTAATTACCTGATTGATTTTAATGAGGTATAGTTCAACATTCAGAAAACAAAGATCATGGCATCTGGTCCCATCACTTCATGGGAAATAGATGGAAAAACAGTGGAAACAGTGTCAGACTTTATTTCTTTGGGCTTCAAAATCACTGCAGATGCTGATTGCAGCCATGAAATTAAAAGACGCTTACTCCTTGGAAGGAAAGTTATGACCAACCTTGATAATATATTAAAAAGCAGAGACATTACTTTGCCAACCAAGGTCCGTCTAGTCAAGGCTATGGTTTTTCCCGTCATGTATGGATGTGAGAGTTGGACTGTGAAGAAAGCTGATCGCCGAAGAGTTGATGCTTTTGAACTGTGGTGTTGGAGAAGACTCTTGAGAGTCCCTTGTACTGCAAGGAGATCCAGCCAGTCCATTCTAAAGGAGATCAATCCTGGGTGTTCATTGGAAGGACTGATGCTAAAGCTGAAACTCCAATACTTTGGCCACCTCATGCAACGAGTTGACTCACTGGAAAAGACTCTGATGCTGGGAAAGGTTGGGGGTGGGAGGAGAAGGGGACAACCGAGAATGAGATGGCTGGATGGCATCACCAACTCTGTGGACATGAGTTTGAGTGAACTCCGAGAGTTGGTGATGGATAGGGAGGCCTGGAGTGCTGTGATTCATGGGGTCGTGGAGAGTCGGACACGGCTGAGCGACTGAACTGAACTGAACTGGAGTTCATTTAAAATATCATATTATTTTCAGATATATAACATAATGAATCAAAATTTTATATATTACTCCATTTAAGGTTAAAAGGTATTGACTACATTCCCTGTGCTTATAATACATTCTTGTAGCTTATTTCTTTTATTAATCTCCTATCCTGATCTTTCCCTTTCCCTCCTTCCCTCTCCCCAGTGGAGAGCTTTATTCTCTGTGAGTCTGTTTCTATTTGATTATATTAATGCATTTCTTTATTCTTTAGATTCCACATATAAGTGATAACATAGATTATATTTCTTTCTCTGAGATATTAATATTTTACTAACATAGTGCCCTCCAGGTCCATCTGTGTTGTTGCAAATGGCACAATTTCACTTTTCATGACTAACGTTCCATTGTGTATACATGTATTAGTATGTAAATACACACACACACACACACCAGTTCTTTGTCCAATTCATCTGTCAATTGACACTTAGATTGCTTCAACGTCTTCAGTTCAGTTCAGTCGCTCAGTCATGTCTGACTCTTTGCTTGGCTAGTGTAAATAGTTTTGCTGTGAACATTGAAGTGCATGTTTTTAAATCAGTGTGTTTGTTTTCTTCATATATATATATATATATTCAATCACCTGGTAGTTCTCTTTTTAGATTTTGAGGAACTTCCATATGTTTAGTATAGTACCTGTACCAATTTAAATTTCCACCAATAGTTTTCTCATTTCTCCAAGATTATTTTCTTAATGGCTGTTCTGATTACTGGTAATATGTTAATTGTTGACAACCTAGTTGAGATTCATACTTATTTTCAGTATTATATTAAAAAAATCTGCTCTTTTATATCTCCTTATCTCTATCCTCCTTTTGTTTTTATTGTTGTACAAAACACTTCTACACACATTGTGTACCATCTAATTAGCATTCAGTTCAGTTCAGTTCAGTCGCTCAGTCATGTCCGACTCTGCACGACCCCATGAATCACAGCACGCCAGGCCTCCCTGTCCATCACCAACTCCCAGAGTTCACTCAAACTTATGTCCCCAGAGTCAGTGATGCCATCCAGCCATCTCATTCTTGGTCGTCCCCTTCTCCTCTTGCCCCCAACCTTTCCCAGCATCAGAGTCTTTTCCAGTGAGTCAACTTGTCACATGAGGTGGCCAAAGTATTGCAGTTTCAGCTTTAGCATCAGTCCTTCCACTTAGATTTATTTTACAGATGTCTTTTGAATCAAAGAGGAACAATAAAAATTATAAATCAAATATAAAATTGTGCTGTGTTACATATTTATTTAGATATTTAACTTTACTTGTGTTTATTTTCTCACATAGTTGCTGTTCAGTCACTAAGTCATGGCTGACTCTTCAAGACCCCACGGACTGCAGCACACCAGGCTTCTCTGTCCTTCACTATCTCCCAGAGTTTGCCCAAACTCATGTCCATTGACTTGGTGATGCTGTACAACCATCTCATCCTCTGTTGCCCTCTTCCCCTGCCCTCAATCTTTCCCAGCACCAGGGTCTTTTCCAGTGAATTGGTTCTTTGCATCAGGTGGTCAAAGTATTGGAAGTTCACCTTCAGTATCAGTCCTTCAAATGAACATTCAGGGCTGATTTCCTTTACGATTTACTGGTTTGATCTCTTTGCAGTCCAAGGGAATCTCAAGAGTCTTCTCCAGCATCACAACTCAAAAACATCTGTTCTTCAGTGCTTAAACTTCTTTATGGTTCAACTCTCACATCCATACATAATTATGGGAAAAAACATGGCTTTGACTATATGGATCTTTGTCAACAAAGTGATATCTCTTTTTTTAATGTCCTCTCTAGGTTTGTCACAGCTTTTCTTCCAAGGAGCAAGTATCTTGTAATCTCATGGCTTCAGTCACTATCCCCAGAGATTCTGAAGCCCCCCAAAATAAAATCAGTCACTGGTTCCACTTTTTCCCTTTTTCTTTGCCATGAAGTGATAGGACTGGATGCCATAATCTTAGGTCTTTGAATGCTATTTCAAGCCAGCTTTTTCACTCTCCTCTTTCACCTTCATCAAGAGGCTGTTTAGTTCTTCTTTGCTGTCTGCCGTCAGAGTGGTATCATGTGCATAGCTCAAGTTGTTGATATTTCTCCCAGCAATCTTGATTCCAGCTTATGGTTCATATTCCTTAGTCCTTTTAATTCATCTGGAAGGTTTCCCTTGAGTATTTCTTGTACAGCATGTCTCTTAGCAACAAATCATCTCATTTAAAGTTGTTGTAATTATCTTATTGCTCTCAATATTTCTCTTTGTCTTTCAAAAGTATATTATGATGTATCTATACAGTTGATCACTTTGAATTTATACTATTTGTAAATCATTGAGTTTCTAGGATATGTATGTCACTATTGATCAACAAATTTAAGAAGTTTTCAGTCTGTATTTCTTTTTTGTTGTTGTTGTTGTTGCTTTATATCTCTCATTTCCTTCTAGAGCTCCCATTATGTGTAAGTTGCTATGTTTCATGATGGTCTACATGTCTCTGAAACTGTTCCTTTCTTCTCCATCTTTTTTGCTTTTGCTCCTTCAGACAGGATAATTGCAATTGATTCTTCTTTAATTTTGCTCACTCTTTCTTCTTCCAAGCTCATACATGCTGTCCAGGTTTCTAATACATTTTAAAATTTCAGTTATTATACTTCTCAACTCTAATTTCCATCTTGTTCTTTTGTATAAAATCTATTTCATTCTTTTTACTCCCTATTTAATGAGACATATTCTTCATACTTTCCTTTAATCTTTAAACATTGTTTTTATTATCTCTTTTAACATATAAATTTAGCAATTATATTTTTCTGTAATAAATTCAACATCGTGGCTTCTTAAGAGTTGCTTTGTAATGATTGGTTTTCTCCATTATATGGGACATACTTCACTGGTTCTTTGAATGTCTCGTAACATATTTTTGTTGTTGAAAAACTGAACATTTTAAATTATATAGTATGGCAATTCTTGTATTCATATTATTGCCTCTCACTTGTGGTTTTTCTGTTGTTTTGTTAGTAGTTGTTTTTATTTGTTTAGTGACTATTCTGAACCTATTATTTAAAGCCAATATTCTTTGCAGTACGTAGCTTCTGAAGTCTCTGCTTTACTGTTTTTGGTGTCATCCTCACTACTTCCATGGCCACATTTTCAAGTTTCCATTGATTCATCTAGTCCCCAATATTCTTTGAGGTTCCAAAGAAAATTTTACTGTATTTATTATCATTTTCATTTTAAATATGGTGCAAAAATGTTTCTTTGGCTAAAATTATTACAAATTTTAATAGTTCGGTCCTTTCTGTTTTCACACTTTGGAGTCTGTTCCCTAAATATTTAAAATGAGTAGTGTGGTATCAGTTTATTTTTCATGGAGGAAGCCCTTATTATTTCTGTTAAATAGCCTCTGTTAAACTCACTCTAGTCCTTTAAACATAGAGTTGAACCTCACAAGGAAGAATTGAGGGTTCTCAACCTAACCTTTAACCAAAAATCTTCTCCTACATATCACTGTGTTAAATTAGTAAATTAGGGAGAAAAATTCGGCTCCTAGTCCCAGAACTATATACTGAATGAAAAACATATGAAAGTGAAAGTCACTCAGTCATGTCTGACTCTTAACGACCCCATGGACTATACAGTCCATGGAGTTCTCCACACCAGAATACTGGAGTGGTTAGCCTTTCCTTTCTCCAGTGTATCTTACAGACCCAGGAACTGAACTAGAGTCTCCTGCATTGCAGGCAGATTCTTTACCAACTGAGCTATCAGGAAACCCCCAAAACCTATCAGTGATCCCTAAATTCTGTTACATAGAGCATATTCACATAATATAGTATTATGAGGATGTTAAGGTTGAGATGTGAGTGCATAGTCATCTTAAATTCTAAAGAACGTGATGATAAATGTTATAACTACTTTGAGAAAGTTTTAGGTTTTAGTATAGGTGAATAGGCTTCATACTTTCCCAGGTGGCTCAGATGGTAAAGAATCTGCTCCTGATGTGGGAGGCCCAGATTTAACTCCTGGGTTGGGAAGATCCCCTGGAGGAGGGTATGTCAACCCACTCCAGTATTCTTGCCTGGAGAATTCCGTGTACAGAGGAGCCTGGTGAGCTACACTCCATGGGGTCACAAAGAGTTGGATGCAACTGAATTACTAACACACACATAGGTGAAATAAATTTTTTGTTAGTTTACATGTTTTGTTTCGTTTTATGTGATTGTTTTGGTAACTTACTTTTCTTTCAATAAATTTATACTATACTTGCAGGTAGTTTTAAAAATTAAACATACATACACCTATAAATATATTCACCCTACTCATTGTGTTGAAGACATACTCCATTTCAATATTCTTTATTTTGAATAGCAGAAGTGAGATATGTGATCTGTGAAACTAGGGGATATAAGTACCAGACATTTCTACTTTGTTCTTTTGGAATGTTCGCTCTTGGAATCCAGCCACCATGCATCAAAAAACTAAAGCAGCCTATGGAGAGGCCCACAAAGAGGAACTAGTGATGTCATCAACAGCCTTGATTGATTTTCTAGCTGATAACCAGCACTAACATGCATGTCAAATGAGGCAACAATCTTAAAAGTGGACCTCCCATTCCCTAGTTAAATAGCAAAGGTTATTTTTGTAAAGTCCTGGTCAAATTTATGATTTGTAAATAATTACTATTGTTATTTTAAGATACCTAGTTCGGGGATTTTTTGTTGCTGTTGTTATTACACAACAGTAAATAACCATGAGATTTTGTTATCTGGAAGAAAGATATTGTTGTGAGAAAAAAAGCCAAGACATGTATTGTTATCTTCAAGACAACGTGGGGGGAAGACAGAAGGGCTTAGCAGACACTGTTTGTCCTAGAGAAGTGTGTTAATGAGGACTTAAGAAAACTAAGGGAAATGATTTTTGAAGCTATAATAAGAGAGACACTTGTTATATAGTCATGAAAACTTTGTCAACATTGTTTCCTGCAATCATGTGAAAAAATTCAAAATGTATCCTTCAGACTACAAGATTAAGTTAAAAACTTTTTACACCAGAATACTGAAAGTATGATCTGGCTTCTTTTTTCTGCCTGCACTGCCAATAATAAAAGAATAGAGAACACTCCAGTGGATAGTCTGCTAAATATCTAAATCGAGACCTCCTGGACTTGAAAATAAATTATTTCTCATTCCTATCCTCTCCTGATATAACATTGTTCTGAGATTAAGAAAGGACCTCCAGTGAAATGCATATTCATGGTGGAGAATGTTTGATTCTGTGTTTTACAGCCTCAGAATGAGATCTATGGTGTTACCTCATAGGATAGACAAAATGTCCTGTAAGGAGATGAAGGGTGTGCCTTACAGAATTTGTTGATGAAATAACAGAATTTCTAAGACTTTTAATGATATCTTTCCAAGGCAGTTCCAGGCTTCCCAGGTAGTGCTTTTGGTAAAAATCTGCCTGCCTATGCAGGAGACCTGAGACTTGAGTTCGAGCCCTCTGTTGGGAAGATTCCCTAGAAAAGGAAATGGCACCCCACTCCAGTATTTTTGGCCAGAGTATTCCATGGGCAGAGGAGCCTGGGGGCTATAGTTCACGGGGCCACAAAGAGTCAGACATGGCTGGGCACACATGAGCACAAGGCAATCTCACAGAATCCCAGAAAGAGAAGGGCTTATCTTGAAGATATTTGTGGGTGTGGCATTTGTGTAATGGAGTGGATTATAAATTATATTGAATATATATTTTATAAAATTATATCAAGTGGAATTAAAAGGTTAGGAATTGTAAAAAATGCAAACATACTGTTTGATCTTAAGATTATGCAAGTAGGAAATAGTGGAAAACTACTCAGCTAGAGTAGAGGTTACTTAATGTGGAAAAGGAAGATTATCTTTCAAGTTAAATACTGAAAGGTGGAGCTCATAGACCTGGGGAACAAACTCTCAGGAATTCAACTGAAATCCAATCAAGTCACCGGCAACAGGGACAACCTGGATTTTAGAATTGCTATAAAACAATAATTGCTGTCTTTCACTTATTTTCCACATTTTTGAGTGACAATGTCCACAGTAATTCATTATTCATTGTTCAGTCGTGTCCAACTCTTTGCGACCCCATGGACTGCAGCACGCTGGGCTTCCCTGTCCTTCACTTTTTCCCAGAATTGGCTCAAACTCATGTCCACTGAATCAGTGATGCCATCCAACTGTCTCATCCTCTGTTGCCCCCCTTTTCTCCTGTCCTTAATCTTTCCCAGCATCAGGGTCTTTTCTATCAGTTCAGTTCAGTTCAGTTCAGTCGCTCAGTCGTGTCCGACTCTTTGCGACCCCATGAATACCAGCACGCCAGGCCTCCCTGTCTCAAACTCATGTCCATCGAGTCGGTGATGCCATCCAGCCATCTCATTCTCTGTCGTCCCCTTCTCCTCCCGCCCCCAATCCTTCCCAATATCAGAGTCTTTTCCAGTGAGTCAACTCGTCTCATGAGGTGGCCAACGTATTGGAGTTTCAGCTTTAGCATCAGTCCTTCCAATGAACACCCAGGATTGATCTCCTTTAGAATGGACTGGTTGGATCTCCTTGCAGTACAAGGGACTCTTAAGAGTCTTCTCCAGCTACCTATGGGTAATTTCTAGGGATTACCCATAACAATTACCTTAGTCCTTTTTCACCACTATTTGTTGCATTTATGGGAAAGAAAATTTGTTTCATTATATCTTCAGATTGAGAGGAACATGAACCTGATTTAGATAACTAGATTGTAGGCTTTAACGGATGCCATAATGGCATGAAAGTTGAGAATCCAGATGTAGAGACAAATGTAGTTTGTATACAGAAGAAATATAATTTTTTGCTAGAGGATGGATTGTGGCAGATTGAACTTTCCCAACATGACCATTCATGTCCTTGGAGGATTTTTGACTCTCACATTTAGAAGTGTGGCTATATGAATTCTGAGCCTATATTATAAATATGTCACAAACTTTGCCATTTGCCTTGGGAAAGCTTGCTCTTGAAAAGCAGCTTCTGCTACTTCACTTCAGTCATGTGTGACCCTATGGACTTCACTTCACTCTGTGCAACCCTATGGATTGTAGCCCACCAGGCTTCACTGTCCATGGACTCCTCCAGGCAAGAATACTGAAGTGGGTTGCCATGCCCTCTACCAGGGGATCTTCCCAACTCAGGGATTGAACCCAGGTCTTCTGCATTGCAGGCATATTCTTCTCCACTGAGCCACCAGGGAAGCCCCTGAAAAGCAGCTACCACCTTATTAAAGAAGCCCAAACAGTCTATGGGAGAAATGTTCATTACCAACATGGCAACATTGAGAGGCCAAACACAGAAGTCTGGGCAGCAACTCAGCTGAGACTTCAGGTGACATCTACCATCAACTGCCATTCAAATGACGGAAAATATCTCCAGATGATTCCAATAAAGCCTGCATCATCAACCAGCCTTCGAATTATCCCAGAGAAGATCTAAGACACTGAAACAGAAGCAAGATATTTATACTGTACTCTCTCTCCCAGCTTCTGAGCCATAGATTTTGCAAATGTCATAAAATGATAGTTTTAACCCTTTTTTCTTGCTGTTGTTTGTTACATAGCGATAGTATCTTGAGCACCTTGCCTTATTTCTTTATTTACTGTAATTATCAGTGCACATCTTTCCAAACGAAAAGAGATTTTTATCTTTACAGTAGGATTAGGCCCTTGACAGCTAGCAACTTAAAGAATGAAAATCAATGGGAGCAATTTTAAAAGACAAGAAAGAGAGGCTAAGTGAAGAAATAACAGGGTGACAAGAAACCAGCAAGAAATAAGAAGGAAGCTGGAGATTTAACTTCAACTGGAATCTAGCTTCCTCAGCAATCTTTAAAACATTTTCAAAAGCTTCAGTGTTCATTGGAAAGGTATAAATAGCAACACATTGTTTAACACTGTTTATTTTAAATTATGATTTCTGTCCAAGTAAGATTTGTATTCACATACATGCCCACACAACATTCTCTCTGCTTTTTGACGCCATCATTCTGATGACTACCTTTGTTATGTATATTATATCTTACTCTAAAAAGGCAAAGACAAAACAAGCTATACATTTCAGATGGTATTGAGCACTTGCCCCCAAATTCTATCAGTCTGGTTAAGAAGCTAGTGACACAATGATGGAAATACAACTTCATATTAGAAATAGGATGGGAAGAAAAGGACAGAAGACTGAATTGACTGACTCAATGAATATGAGTTTGAGCAAACTCCAGATAGTGAAGGACAGGAAAGTATGTGCTACAGTCCATGGGTTTGCAGAGTCAGAAACAACTAAGGGACTGAACAAAAATAGAAAATATTTTTATAAAAGAAGCTTTAAAATTCTCAACAGATATCTAGAATATAAAAGAAAAACCCTGAGACATCTTTATCTAAGTTCAAATGGACATGCCTGGAACTCTATGGGTCAGCACTCTTGTACACATTCTGGTAGACTCAGAGACTCACTGATCTATGAGGAAAATGGTTTGAAACCCCAAACCACTTACTTAAGCAAACTATGCTACCTTGTCCTGCTCCAGTAATCACTTTACTGCGAATGGACAGTTACTAATACACAGGGGAATAGGATGAAGCATGCATGAGCTTGGGTGAAGTCTTGGCAACCGAGAAGAATAATGTTCAGTACACTTGTGCTAGGTCATGTCTGACTCTTTGTGGCCCCATAGACTAACCCATCAGGTTCCTGTGTATATGGGATTTTCCAGACAAGAATATTGGAGTGGTTTGCCGCTTTCTATTCCAGGGAATCTTCCAGAACCAGGGATCAAACCATGCCTCTTGTGTCTCCTGCATTGACAAGCGAATTCTTCACCACTAGCAAATTAGAGATTCCAAGGGAACATTTCATGCAAAGATGGGCTCAATAAAGGACAGAAATGGTATGGACCTAACAGAAGCAGAAGATATTAAGAAGAGGTGGCAAGAATACACAGAAGAACTGTACAAAAAAGATCTTCATGACCAAGATAGTCACGATAACATGATCACTGACCTAGAGCCAGACATCTTGGAATGTGAAGTCAAGTGGGCCTTAGAAAACATCACTACGAACAAAGCTAGTGGAGGTGATGGAATTCCAGTTGAGCTATTTCAAGTCTTGAAAGATGATGCTGTGAAAGTTCTGCACTCAATATGCCAGCAAATTTGGAAAACTCAACAGTGGCCATAGGACTGGAAAAGGTCAGTCTTCATTCCAATCCCAAAGAAAGAGAATGCCAAAGAATGTTCAAACTACCGCACAATTGCACTCATCTCACACGCTAGTAAAGTCATGCTCAAAATTCTCCAAGCCAGGCTTCAGCAATATGTGAACCGTGAACTCCCAGATGTTCAAGCAGCTTTTAGAAACAGCAGAGGCACCAGAGATCAAATTGCCAACATCCGCTGGATCACGGAAAAAGCAAGAGAGTTCCAGAAAAACATCTATTTCTGCTTCATTGACTATGCCAAAGCCTTGGACTGTGTGGATCACAATAAACTGTGGAAAATTCTGAAAGAGATGGGAATCCCAGACCACCTGACCTGCCTCTTGAGAAACCTGTATGCAGGTCAGGAAGCAACAGTCAGAACTGTACATGGAACAACAGACTGGTTCCAAATAGGCAAAGGAGTGCGTCAAGGCTGTATATTGTCATCTTGCTTATTTAACTTATATGCAGAGTATATCATGAGGAACCCTGGGCTGGAAGAAGCACAAGCTGGAATCAAGATTGCTGGGAGAAATATCAATAACCTCAGATATGCAGATGACACTACCCTTATGGCAGAAAGTGAAGAGGAACTCAAAAGCCTCTTGATGAAAGTGAAAGAGGAGAGTGAAAAGGTTGGCTTGAAGCTCAACATTCAGAAAACAAAGATCATGGCATCTGGTCTCATCACTTCATGGGAAATAGATGGGGAAACAGTGGAAACAGTGTCAGACTTTATTTTTTGGGACTCCAAAATCACTGCAGATGCTGATTGCAGCCAGGAAATTAAAAGACGCTTACTCCTTGGAAGGAAAGTTATGACCAACCTAGATAGCATTTTAAAAAGCAGAGACATTACTTTGCCAACCAAGGTCTGTCTAGTCAAGGCTATGGTTTTTCCCGTGGTCATGTATGGATGTGAGATTTGGACTGTGAAGAAAGCTGATTGTTGAAGAATTGATGCTTTTGCACTGTGGTGTTGGAGAAGACTCTTGAGAGTCCCTTGTACTGCAAGGAGATCCAACCAGTCCATTCTAAAGGAGATCAATCCTGGGTGTTCATTGGAAGGACTGATGCTAAGGCTGAAACTGCAATCCTTCGGCCACCTCATGCAACGAGTTTACTCACTGGAAAAGACTCTGATGCTGGGAAAGGTTGGGGGTGGGAGGAGAAGGGGACGACAGAGAATGAGATGGCTGGATGGCATCACCGACTCTGTGGATATGAGTTTGAGTGAACTCCGGGAGTTGGTGATGGACAGGGAGGCCTGGCCTGCTGTGATTCATGGGGTTGCGGAGAGTCAAACATGACTGAGTGACAGAACTGAACTGAACTGAGCACCAATTGGGAAGCCCATTCAGTATAATTCAGTTTAGTTCAGTTGCCCAGTCATGTCCACTCTTTTTGACCCCATGTAATGGACTGCAGCACACCAGGCTCCTCTGTCCATTATCAACTCCCAGAGCTTGTTCAAACTTACGTCCGTTGAGTCAGTGATGCCATCCAACCATTTTGTCCTCTGTCATCCCCTTCTCCTCCTGCCTTCAATCCTTCCCAGCAACAGGGTCTTTTCCATTGAGTCAGTTCTTCACATCAGGTGGCCAAATAGGAGCTTCAGCTTCAACATCAGTCCTTCCAATGAATATTCAGGACTGATTTCCCTGAGGATAGACTGGTTTGACCTCCTTGTTGTCCAAGGGATTCTCAACAATCTTCCACAATACCACAGTTCAAAAGCATTAACTCCTCAGCGGTCACTCTTCTCTATGGTCCAAATGTCACATCCATACATGACTACTGGAAAAACCATAGCTTTGACTAGATGGATCTTTTTCGACAAAGTAGTGTTTCAGCTTTTAAATATGCTATCTATGTTGGTCATATCTTTTCTTCCAAGGAGCAAACAACTTTTAATTTCATGGCTGTCATCACTGTCTGTAGTGATTTTGGAGCCCAAGAAAATAAAGTCTGTCACTGTTTCCATTGTTTCCCCATCTATGTGCATGAAATAATGGGACCAGATGCCATGAACTTAGTTTTCTGAATGTTGAGTTTTAAGCCAACTTTTCCACGCTCCTCTTTCACTTTCAAGAGGCTCTTTAGATCTTCTTCACTTTCTGCCATAAGGGTGGTGTCATTTGCACATCTGCTGCTGCTGCTGCTGTGTCACTTCAGTCTTGTCCGACTCTGTGCGACCCCATAGACAGCAGCCCACCAGGTTCCCCTGTCCTTGGGATTCTCCAGGCAAGAACATTGGAGTGGATTGCCATTTCTCCCTGCAATCTTGATTCCAGCTTGTGCTTCATCCAGCCTGGCATTTCACATGATGTACTTTCCATATAAGTTACATAATCAGGGTGACAATATACAGTGTTGACGTACTCCTTTCCCAACTTTGAACCAGTTCATTGTTCCATGTCTGGTTCTAGTTGTTGCTTCTTGACCTGCATACAGATTTCTCAGGAGGCAGGTAAGATAGTTTGGTATTCCCGTTTCTTTAAGAATTTTTCACAGTTTATTGTGATCCACATAGTCAAAGACTTTAGTATAGTCAATGAAACAGAAATAGATTATTTTATGGCACTCTCTTTCTTTTTCTATGATCCATCCTCATGGTATGGTATGGTATATCTCTATTTGAAAATCCCTAATTTTTACTTTTTATTAATTTAATTTCCTTTTAGTTTTATTGAGATATAATTGACATAGGACTGTATATGTTTGAGGTGTACAGCAAAACAATTTGACTTACATGCATCATGAAATGACTACCACAATAACTTAGTAATGTGTATCATTGAAAACACTTTAAAATGCAAGGAAAAGAACTGTTTTCCCTATGATGAGAACACTTAGGACTTACTCTCTTAGAAGCTTTTGTATGTAACATAGAGACCTGTTTTTTTTTTTTTTTTTGAACAGAGGAAAATTTATGCGTCGAACCTGGACTGGTCACTTATGATAATATACATGCTACAATTCCATTCTCCCCAATCATTCCACCTTCACCCTCTCCCACAGAGTCCCAAAGACTGTTCTAAATGCCTATGTCTCTTTTGCAGTCTCTTATACAGGGTTCAGGTTACCATTTTTCTAAATTCCATATATATGCGTTAATATACAGTATTGATGTTCTTCTTTCTGGCTTACTTCACTCTGTATAATTGGCTCCAATTTCATCCACCTCATTAAAACTGATTCAAATGCATTCTTTTTGATGGCTGAGAAATACTCCATTGTGTATATGTACCAAAGCTTTCTTATCCATTCATCTGCAGATGGACATCTAGGTTGCTTCCATGTCCTGGCTATTATAAACAGTGCTGCAATGAACATTGGAGTACATGTGTCTCTTTCAATTCTGGTTTCCTCGGTGTGTATGCCCAGGAGTCCGATCGCTGGATCATATGGCAGTTCTATTTCCAGTTTTCTGAGGAATCTCCACACTGTTCTCCATAGTGGCTGTACTAGTTTGCATTCCCACCAACAGTGTAAGAGGGTTCCCTTCTCTCCACACCCTCTCCAGCACTTATTGCATGTAGACTTTTGGATAGCAGCCATTCTGACTGGTGTGAAATGGTATCTCATTGTGTTTTTGATTTGCATTTCTCTGATGATGAGGGATGTTGAGCATTTTTTCATGTGTTTATTAGCCATCTTTATGTCTTCTTTGGAGAAATGTCTGTTTAGTTCTTTGGCCCATTTTTTGATTGGGTCACTTAGTTTACCTGTTAATCATATTAATTATGTTGTATATTACATTCAGAAAGAGTCATAGAAATAGAACAAACAGGTAGTTGCCAGGGCATAGGGGTAGGGGAATAAGTGAAATAGGTGAGAGAGATTAAGAGGTGCAAACTTCCAGTTATGAAATAAATGTCACAGGGATGTAATGCACAGAGTGAAGAAAATGCTCAAGAATAGTATGATATCTTTGTATGGTGACAGATGGCAACTAGAGCTATTGTTGTAATCAGTTTGAAATGTACAGAGATATCAAATTGCTGCATTGTGCACCATAAACTGTCGTAGTATTGTAGGTCAATTATATTTTTAAAAACCACTAACAGTCAAATTCACAAAAAGAGAGATCAAATTTGTGGTTCCTAGATTGGAGAGGGAAATGGCAACCCACTCTGGTGTTCTTGCCTGGAGAATCCCAGGGATGGGGGAGCCTGGTGGGCTGCTGTCTATGGGGTCTCACAGAGTCGGACACAACTGAAGTTACTTAGCAGCAGCAGCAGAAGTGGGAGTGGGGTAGGGGGAATTAGAAGAAGGTGATAGAAAGGTGCAAACTTCCAGGTATTATAAAAAAAGAAAAAAAATTAATTATTAAAACTTCCACAGCAGAGGTGGCTGATGTCCATGATGTAAACTGACAACTATTTACTATTTTACATTATTATCATTCCAAGACCTTGGGTTTGAAAAGTGAAAGTGGGAAAGTGTTAGTCTCTCAGTTCTGTCCAACTCTTTGCAACTCCATGGATTGTAGACTGCTAGGCTCCTATATCCAAGGAATTCTCCAGGCAAGAATATTGAAGTAGTTAGCCGTTCACTTCTCCAGGGGATCTTCCTGACACAGGAATTAAGGAAGTGTTAAAAAGAGTCCCAATATTAACTTGTGACCACTGGGAAGAACGCTTTTCTCTGCTTTGGCATTCTAAAACATTGCTGGGAAGGAAAGGAAATTCCTTTTTCTGGAAGTTCCTCATTATTTTGTCTTTATATCAGTACTTTCATTCCCCCTCAGTATACAATCTGATATTGTATAGGTATTTAATAGTACACTCAAGAGTTAGCCAGAAGTACAGTGTTCCACCAGAACACCTGGCCATTCTATAGGTTCTAGAAGTAAACCCAAAGTGTTCCAGCTTAAAAGTCAGTGGAGGCTTTTATATGTCTTTTAGCTCAACTATTCACATGATTTTCTTTAGGCTGCTATTTAGGTCAGTCTCTACATCATTCTGCAGCATTTACCTTTTAAGTTTCATTGTTGGCAGTTTCTTTGGCTCTATTCCAAACACTAAATCCTATACAATTTATATGATTCCTTAACCTCTCATGGCTCATTACTGACATCTATGTGGATTCTGTAACTTTGACCTGTGGTGATACATGGGAAGAAGATTCACTTCCAAGCTTTGTGAATTATATTATGTAAGAGCCTGATGTTGTCAACATTAATACAAAGTACCTCAGTGTGATGGTATGGTAGGGACCACTTTTTCCCCAAAGCTAGATAATAAACAAAAATTCATCCTTAGTGCTTGCAATTCAAATAGGCCATTCACTACCATCTGGACAACACTCTGTAATGTTCTCTGAGGCAAAATATTCTTACAAAATATTTTTGCAAAATAGCACAACTCAGCTTTTCCATTATGTAAAACCTGTCTTAGTAGTAACGTGTTTCTCCAAATAAAAAGTAAGTATAACTACTTATAAGTATTTTTACTTCCTTCATTCATAGTTCTCCCTCTTTCTCTATTTTTTTTTTTTTATCTTTGGAAAGCATGCACGGTGCCTGAAGGCACAAATGCCATCTTATAACCATACACTGATAATATACATATTATGATTACTCCCAATGTTCTACTTCCCCTATGTCATTTTGTTGTTGTTCAGTGACTAAGTTAGTCTCACCAACTCTTGAGACCCCACGGATTGCAGAACGCCAGGCTTCTCTTTTCTTCACTATCTCCTGGACTTTGCTCAAGTTCATGTCCATTGAGTTGGTGGTGCTGTCTAAAAATCTCAAATTCTTCTTTTGCCTTCAATCTTTCCCAGCACCAGAGTCTTTTCTAATGAGTTGGCTCTTCACATCAGGTGGCCAAAGTATTTGAGCTTCAGCTCTAATATAAGTCCTTCCAATGAGTATTCAGGGTTGAGTTCCTTTAGGATTTACTGGTTTGATCTCCTTGCTGTCCAAGGGACTCTCAAGAGTCTTCTCCAGCACCACAGTTCAAAAGCATAAATTCCTCAGCACTCAGCCTTGTTTATGGTCTAACTCTCACATCCTTGCATGACTACTGTGAAAGCCATAGTTTTGACTATACAGACCTTTGTCAGCAAAGTGATGTCTCTGATTTTTAATGTGCTAGGTTGATCATAGAAAGTGAAAGTGATCATGCTGCTGCTGCTGCTGCTGCTAAGTCGCTTCAGTCGTGTCCGACTCTGTGCGACCCCATAGACGTCAGCGCACCAGGCTCCGCCATCCCTGGGATTCTCCAGGCAAGAACACTGGAGTGGGTTGCCATTTCCTTCTCCAATGCTTGAAAGTGAAAATTGAAAGTGAAGTCTCTCAGTCGTGTCCAACTAGTAGCGACCCCACGGACTGCAGCCTACCAGGCTCCTCTGTCCATGGGATTTTCATAGATATATGCAAAACTATACTGACTGTCCCATGTGATCAAATATGGATGGGAACGACATGTGTCACTTTCAGGCTGAGGCAATGAAAATCCTCTGTGCCACTCTCTTGTGTCTTTCTTCATTTGGTCTCCATAGTTGGGGACCATGGAAGCATTGTGCCGAGAGAGCTGAACCAAGAAGTCACATAGTTTAGATTGTTTTGTCATTGTATGGATCAAAGCCTCCACGAAGATTCACTTGGATAGACAGTGGGCTTTGCACAAACAAAATACACTTTGATTGTGTCGAACCTTTATGGACAGGCATTTGTAAATATCACAGCATCTTCTAGTTTATTCTAAGCAATAACAGTGGCAAACACAGGGAGATGGTCTATGCAGCAAAGGTGGTATAATAAAACTATTAAAATAGCCCTGCTTCTAAAAGTGTGATTGAGCTTCAGTATCAGCCCTCAGTTTGGATTGCCTTTCCCCAGACCTCTTATTGGGTGCAAAAAAGAAAAAAAAAAAAAAAAGTAAAACATTATTAGTTAAGTAACTCAGTTATTTTTGTTTCAATTTGTTTTTATTTTGAAACTGAAAGCATTCTAAATTACTTTAATACATATAAATTTATATATGTTTCCTACTAAACCATACAACATAACATATAAATATCTTATTTACTTTCTCCTGAATTCCTAAATGCTGCCTTCACCCCAGCGATGAACGAGGCAAATAACTCAAGTCTTATTGTCATTAGAGGATACTTTGGACTAGATGACCCAGACCACATCACTGAAATTCAAGAAATCTCTTCTTACTCCATAGTGTAGTCTTCCTTGTTTTAAAATAGCCTTGCATCATTGTTTTCACTATTTTGAAAGCATGGAGAACAAAATTGCTCAAAATATAAAAACTCTGCACCTATTTTGAATAATAAGATTCTGCAATGTGGGAAAAATATTCACATTCTACTTGCTTTTATGCTAGACTGATGTGTGCTTTGTTATTTTCACTAGATAAATGTAAGAACTATCAAAGGACAAACTTGCAAGAAAAAATAAACCGCTTGTTCCTTCTTTTTCTGTTTCAGATCCAACAACTTTTCAGATTCAGCTTCCATTTATTAGAACATTTGAAATTACTTATTGGAATTTCTTAGTGTTCTTTTATAAGCCCAATGAACAGGTGTAATTGTGTTTGGTAGATCAATTCATCTATTGCACCTTGAAAATATGCCAGGGTTATCAAATAACAGCAGATAGCCTAGTTGTTTAATTACATCAAGTAAATTTATGCCTTTTGATAGAAGTAATCAATTCAAAATGAAATAAAAATCTTACAAGTTGGACAATCTATCCAATTAGTTAGATTTTCTTTTCCTAAATTCGCATTTCAAATTAAAGGGCATAAATCCATCACCTGTACAACCTACTGATAGACTCTTATCAACATAATGCATGTTAGCAACTACATTATTAAAATTCTACTAAGGACTAAAATGGAGAGGACAGGCCTGCATAATCATTTAACATTAATTCTAATGACAAATGTTTCCATTGCAATAGGGAAATTTTCCTATTATTTTATTTTCACTTCTAGGAAGAAGTACCTGAACTATTCTAATCAATCATGTGTACATCAGTGTAATACTTCAAAATGTCTTCATTATTAATATTCAAGAGTGTCCATTTATCTTTCTCTTGACTATCACCTTTTATAGTAAAAAGACACTACACAAAATGTAAAACATGCTAATCAGTTTAGCAAATATATATTAAAAATTGATTGACCAACACTAGGATTTTTAATGCTCTCTGGGTAATATTGATATCATTATCACGTACCTTTCTACACTGAACTTTTCAATTTAAATTACTTAAATCATTTTTATGAGAATATATTCTACTTCTGAACTACTGCTATTCTGTGAACAATAATAGTACTGTTTTCTTTATAGACATGATGTCTTATCCAATTGCTTTTATGCAGTAGGAATCTTTAAAGTATTTGTTGAAAGAATGATGAATTGTTGTCTTTTTATATTGGTATCCAAGCAAGAAGGAAGAAATATAAAAGAGGAACATGGAAGATAACTAATGATTCCAGTTGCATGGGATAGCTGTTTACATTGAGGGAGTAAATATCAAAAGATAAAGTAAGGAGATATTTTTAACATCAAGCTTCAAGAATACTCTGGGGTATGGCATTAATACCTACCCTTTCCTTATGTAGGCTTCCCTGGTATCTCAGCTGGTAAAGAATCCCTCTGCAATGGAGACCCTGGTTCAATTCCTGGGTCAGGAAGATCCCCTGGAGAAGGGATAGGCTACATACCAGTATTCTTGGGCTTTCCTGGTGGCTCAGATAGTAAAGAATCTACTTGGAATGTAGGAGACTTGAGTTCTATCCCTGGATGGGGACAATCCCGTGGAAAAGGAATGACTACCCCCTCCAGTATTCTTGTCTGGAGAATCATCATGGACAGGGGAGCCTGGCAGGCCACAGTCCCTGGGGTCGCAAAGAGTAGGACAAGACTGAGCAACTGAGCACAGTGCACACTGTCTTATGTGTTGAGCAGACTCTGAAGCCAGGAACTGTTTAATATGCCTCCATCAAAACAACAAACTTTAAAACATGAGTTAATGTTCATTAATTTTGATTATCTTGCTTGCTCAGTCATTCAGTCATGTATGACTCTTTGCAACCCCATGGACTATAACCCACCAGGCTCTTCTGTCCATGGCATTTTCCAAGCAAGAATACTGAAGTGAGTTGCCATTTCTTTCTCCAGATGTATTAGTCACCCAATTTTATTCAACTATTTGTGGCCCAATAGACTGTACCCCATCAAGCTCTTATGTCAATTGAAGTTTCCAGGCAAGACTACTGGAGTGGGTGTCTTTCCTTTCTTCAGGGGATCTTCCAGACCCACCAACCAAACCCAGGTTTCCTACACTGTAGGCAGATTCTTTACCATCTGAGCCACCAGGGAAGACAATTTTCATTAAGTAGAGAAAAGATATGATCAGACAAAGGGATTATATCTTTGGAAGTGAGAAATAGATTTAAGGGACTAGATCTAATAGACAGAGTGCCTGATGAACTATGGACAGAGGTTCATGACATTGTACAGGACCAGGAATCAAGACCATCCCCAAGAAAAAGAAATGCAAAAAAGCAAAATGGCTGTCCGAGGAGGCCTTACAAATAGCTGTGAAAAGAAGGGAAGTGAAAAGCAAAGGAGAAAAGGAAAGATATACCCATTTGAATGCAGACATCCAAAGAATAGCAAGGAGAGATAAAAAAGCCTTCCTCAGTGATCAATGCAAAAAATAGAGGAAAAGAATAAAATAGAAAAGACTAGTGATCTCTTCAAGAAAATTAGAGATACCAAGGGAAAATTTCATGCAAAGATGGGCTCAATAAAAAACAGAATTGGTAGGGACCTAACAGAAGCAGACGATATTAAGAAGAGGTGGCAAGAATGCATAGAAGAACTGTACAAAAAAGATCTTCATGACCCAAATAATCACGATGGTGTGATCACTCACCTAGAGCCAGACATCCTGGAATGTGAAGTAAGTGGGCCTTAGAAAGCATCACTGCATCACTACGCACAAAGCTAGTGGAGATGATGGAATTCCAGTTGAGTTAGTTCAAATCCTGAAAGATGATGCTGCGAAAGTGCTGCACTCAATATGCCAGCAAATTTTGAAAACTCAGCAGTGACCACAGGACTGGAAAAGTTCAGTTTTCATACCAATCCCAAAGAAAGGCAATGCCAAAAATGCTCAAACTACCACACAATTGCACTCATCTCACATGCTAGGAAAGTAATGCTCAAGATTCTCCAAGCCAGGCTTCAGCAATATGTGAACTGTGAACTTCCAGATGTTCAAGCTGGTTTTAGGAAAGGCAGAGGAACCAGAGATCAAATTGACAACATCCACTGGATCACTGAAATAACAAATCCGTCCTAAGGGAGATCAGTCCTGAATTGTCATTGGAAGGACTGATGTGGAAGCTGAAACTTTGGCCACCTGATACGAAGAGCTGACTCATTTGAAAAGATCCTGACGCTGGGAATGATTGAAAGCAGGAGGAGAAGGGGACAACAGAGAATGAGATGGCTGGATGGCATCACCGACCCAATGGACATGGGTTTGGGTGGACTCCAGAGTAGGTGATGGACAGGGAGGCCTGGCGTGCTTCAGTTCATGAGGTTGCAAAGAATCTGACATGACTGAGCGACTTAGCTGAAACAAAATTAAGTGAAAAAAGCTCAATTCATCAAAAGATGAATGGATAAAGAAACTTTGATATACATATAGTGAAAGTTTATTAAGCTGCTGTTGGGACAACAGGGATAGAACTTGAAAGCAGTATGCTAAGTGAAATGCCAGACAGAGAAAGAAAAATACTCTGTGATCTCACATGTATGTAAAATCTGAAAAAAAAACTGAACTTGTTGCAACACAAGATTGATGGCTGCCAGAGGCTGAGAGGTGGCAGAAATAGAAGAGGTTGGTCTAAAGGTACAAACTTCCAGTTATAAAATGACTATGTCCTGGGCATCTAATGTACAGAGTGATGGCTATAAGTAACAATGCTTTATTATATATTTGAATACTGTTAAAAATTGTGTTTTTAATGTTCTTTACCACACAAGCCAAAAGAGAAAACACCTCTCAGAATGGTAATTGTGTGAGGCGACATATGTGTTAAGTAACCTCATTATAGTGATAATTTCACAATGCATCTGTAATAATTGCATATGCATAATATAATGCATTATTATGCACGATGCATAATTTCACAATGCATAGCATATGAAGACATGGTACACCTTAAATTTACACGATCTTATATGCCATTTATATATTAATAAAACTGGGGGAAAAGCAAATAAGGCAGCACAAGTAAAGAAAAAAAAATTATGAAATTTGACGTTGGTAATCTTTGGAGAAAAAGAACAGGACTTGAAAAAGGTTTTTATCAACCTGATGTTCTATTTCTTGATGTAGACTGCATTTAATGGGAGTGCTTACTTAGTGACAATTTGTCTGCACAGTTGTTGTGCACTTTTCTCTATTAATGATTTCAATATCTAAATTCTATTTTAAAAGAGGATTTAGAGAAAGAGAACTTCCTAGGTGGCTCAGTGGTAAAAATTATCTGCCTTCAAAAAAAAAAAAAATTCTCAGGAGATGCTGGTTCAATCTCTGTGTCAGAAAGATTGCCTGGAAGAAATGGCAACTCACTCCAATATCCTTGCCTAGAAAATGACATGGGCAGAGAAGACTTGTGGGCTGCAGTCCATGGGGTAACAGAGTCAGAGAAGACTGAGTGAGCACATAGAGAAATATGCATTTTTAAGGTAAAAGATGACTAGTTTAGTTTTAAATATGCTGAAATTGAAATTTCAGTCCTAAAGAAGCCTAGTAAATAATTAGGTATATATGATTACAGCTCAGCAAAATTTACTAGTACAGAGACTAAGATTTTTTATAGTTACCAAGATAACATTCCATTAGAAATGATGAAGTGATTAAGAATTTATGAGGAGGAGGCATGGCCAGAGCAAAGCCTTGGAATGCAATCAGACATGCAATTAGTTCAAAGAGCCTTTTTATTTGGAACTATCATCTATGTATCTCCTAAAATTATGAGAAGGCAAGATGAGCAGTCAGGCACAAAATTTAGCCAGTTGAGAGTAATGTTTCAATATCAGTTTTCAATGATTTACTCTCTTTTTAAGCTGAAGTATAGTTGATTTACAATGTTATGATAGTTTCAGATGTAGAACAAAGTTATTCTGTTACACAAACACACACACACACACATATATATATATTATATATATATACTTAGATTTTTTTCTCATATAGGTTATTACAAAAATATTGAGTATAGTTCCCTGTGTTACACAGTAGGTCCTTGTTTATATATATGTATGTATGTGTATATATGTATATATATATATATATATATATATTAATCCCAAATTCCTAATTTATCCCTGTACCCCGCAAACCATGCTTCTCCTTTGGTAACTGTAAGCTATTTTCCTATGTCTGTGAATCTGTTTCTGTTTTGTAAATAAGCTCATTTGCATCTTTTTTTTTTTTTTAGATTTCACGTATAAGTGATATCATATGATATTTGTATTTCTCTGCTTGAATACTTAGTATGATAATCTCTAGATGTATCCATGTTGTTGTGAATGACATTATTTCATGCTTTTTTATGGTTGAATAGTATTCTATTTTGTATATGTGTATATATGAGTTGAGTTGAGTGTTAATTCACTCAGTTGTGTCTGACTCTTTGCAACCCCATGGACTGTACCCACCAGGTTCCTATGTCCATGGAATTCTCCAGGCAAGAATACTAGAGTAGATAGTCATTCTCTTTTCCAGGGGAACGTCCCAGTCCTGGGGTTGAACACAGGTCTTCTGCATTGCAGGTGGATTCTCTACCCTCTGATGTACCAGGTGGTATATATATATATATAATATATTTATGTATATTCATTATATATATGAGGTTTCCCTGATAGTGCAGACGGTAAAAGCATCTGCCTGCAATGTGGGAGACCCAGGTTCAATCCCTGGGTTGGGAAGATCCCCTGGAGAAGGAAATGGCAACCCACTCCAGTACTCTTGCCTGGAAAATTCCATGGACAGAGGAGCCTTGTAAGCTACACTCCATGGGGTCGCAAAGAGTCGGACACGACTGAGCGACTTCACTTCACTTCTTCACTTCACTTCATTATATATATAATAAACATAAATAATGATATATACATATATCACATCTTATTTATCCATTCATCTCTCCATGGACATTTAGGTTGCTTCCAGGTCCATGTCTTGTCATGTATTTGGAGAAAAGTGAAAGTTCTCAGTCATGTCTGACTGTTTGCGACCCCATAGATTATAGTCTACCAGGTTCCTCTCTCCATGGGATTTTCCATGCAAGAATACTCGAGTGGGTTGCCATTTTCTTCTACAGGTTTCCATTTCCTTCTTTCTGACTTAGGGGTTGAACCCGGGTTTCCCACATTGTAGGCAGATGCTTTACCATTTGAGCCACCAGGGAGTGGCTTTGGAGAAAACCATAATTCAAAAAGAAATCAAGCTGAGATATATAAAACTAATTCTTAAAACTATAAAACAATAATAACTATTATAACTATATTATTATTGCAACTGTAAGTTTTCTACTCTGGGAAACAAGATTAAGAGAACCCATTAAAATATTAATAGTAACTGTATATGGATACTGGATCTACTGGTCCTTTTATGTCTTTTTTCCCCTGCTTTCCATATTTTTTACTTTCTATATTTTGTATTATTTTTACAGTAGGGAAATAAATAATAAAAATTAATCAACTACCTAAAAAAAAGAAATATGCACTTCAATGATTAACTTATATTGACTATTGACAAGCTTTTTTCTTGTAGAACATATGGAAAGAGAAATTTCTTAAGAAGGCGGGATTGGTAAACATGCTGCATTGGATGCTCTGAGGCACTATCCAAATTGGCTTCAAAAGTGAAGAACTTTTTCTCTAGTAGCTGGAAGCACTTTGGACAGGCAATCTTGTGCCTGGGCCTTCTATAAGGATTCCCTAGTTGAAGAACACTGTCTCAACCAAGTTCTCATATGCTTCCATACATCTGCATACACTGAATGATCAGTGTAAAGCTCCAGGCTTCATGCCCTAACTCAGGGCAAGTCTGAAAAATCATCTCAATTTCAAGACTCCCCATTGGGCTGGCTTAAACCTCCGATGACACTGCATTACAGCTCAACCTTTCTCCCCACCCCTACTCTGCTTCTTTTTCCCAAGAGATCCCCAAGAGCATTCTGCATGTAAATCTACATCTCAGACTCTATTCTCAAGGAACCTAAAGTGTGGAAATTGTCCAATGCTACAAATATATGGTGTAAAATATATTTTAAGCAACAAAGTAGTCTTTAATGGATTTTTAGCACAGTTTCAGTGGTGTAATGGTGTGAGGTAGATAAAAGCAGAAAAAGGTGAGTAACAGGGTAAAGAGAAGGATGAGAGTGGAATTTTGTCTCTAAAGAGTCACAGTATTATGGAATCTAGAGAATCATGTAAGGGGATAAATTTAGATAAAATGAAAAACAGTTATACTACATAAAGGAGAAATGGAGAGAAGGATAAAGGTTAAGTTGTTTAGAAAGTCCTAATGGAATTACTTCATTTTCCCTGTGGTGAATAAAATAGGCAAAAGCTCCCCGAGGGAAGAAGAATATGGTTAGACTTTTTTGTTTGTTTGTTTGTTTTTAGTTACCAAACTAAAGAATAGAATAAGGTAACTATTTATATGGGTCCAAATATTTATATTGGTCCAATTTGGCTACCTCATGCAAAGAGTTGACTCACTGGGAAAGACTCTGAAGCTGGGAAAGATTGGGGGCAGGAGGAGAAGGGGACGACAGAGAATGAGATGGCTGCATGGCATCACCGACTCAATGGACATGAGTTTGAGTGAACTCCAGGAGTTGGTGATGGACAGGGAAGCTTGGCGTGCTGTGATTCATGGGGTCGCAAAGAGTCGGACACGACTGAGCGACTAAACTGAACTGAACTGATACTCAGAGTGTGTATTTACATGGGGACAAGGGTGCCCGGAAAGATGGGGGAAAGGAACTAAGTATACCTTGCTTCAATGAATAAGCTATGGTGCCCGCTTCTCCACTCTCTGTCCTGTTCCTAGCTAAAATTAGGATTGCCCATGCCTTGGGGGAGGACAAGGTGAGATGCTCTGAAAGGCCACTCAGTCACTCAAAGCACTTGCCAAGTGCTTTGACCCTATAAACAGAGACTATGTAGGTGTGACATGTGGGGCCAGAGGCAGGTTGTTTCAGAGAAATATAATGCACTACTTCACCATCAACTTGTTGATAATCTCACCTCAGACAGCAACTATAGATGTTATGGATGGCTTATTTATAGTCTGAGATTTTTAAAAATTAATTTAATTTTATTGAAGGATAATTGCTTTACAGAATTTTACTGTTTTCTCTCAAACCTCGACATGAATCAGCCGTAGGTACACATATATCCCCTCACTTTTGAAGCTCCCTCCCATCTCCCTCCCCATCCCAACCCTTTAGGTTGATACAGAGCCCCTGTTTGAGCTTCCTGAGCCATAAAGCAAATTCCCCTTGGCTATCTTTTTTACATATGGTAATTTAAGCTTCTATGTTACTTTCTCCATACATCTCACCCTCTCCTCCTCTCTCCCCATGTCTATAAGTTTATTCTCTATGTCTGTTTCTCCATTCTTGCCCTGTAAGTAAATTCTTTTTCAGTACTATTTTTTTTTTTAGATTCCACATTTATGTGTTATAATACAGTATTTACCTTTCTCTTTCTGATTCACTTCACTCTATAGAATAGGTTCTAGGTTCATCCACCTCACTAGAACTGACTCAAATGTTTTCCTTTTTATGGCTGAGTAATATTCCATTGTGTATATATACCACAATTTCTGTATCCATTCATCTGTCAATAGACATCTAGGTTGCTTCCATGTTCTAGCTATTGTAAATACTGCTGCAATGAACAATAGGAAACCCTGGTTTGCTCAGGGTATATGCCTAAGAGTGGGATTGTTGGGTCATATGGTGGTTTTATTCCAAGTTTTTTAAGGAATCTCCATACCATCTTCCACAGTGGCTGTATCAATTTACATTCCCACCATTAGTGCAAGAGTGTTCCCTTCTCTCCACGCCCTTTCCAGGATTTATTATTTGTAGACTTACTTGAGGAGGGCCATTCTGACTGGTGTGAGGTGATATCTCATTGTAGTTTCTCTAATAATGAGATGTTGAGCATCTTTTCATGTGTTCATTAGCCATCTATATGTCTTCTTTGGAGAAATGTCTGCTTAGGTCTTTTTCCCACTTTTTGATTGGATTGTTTGTTTTCCTGGTATTGAGTTGTATGAGCTGCTTGTATATTTTGGAAATTAATCCTTTGTCAGTTGTTTCATTTGCCATTATTTTCTCCCATTCTGAGGGTTGTCTTTTCACTCTGCTTATAGTTTTCCTTGCTGTGCAAAAGCTTTTAAGTTTAATCAGGTACCACTTGTTTACTTTTGTTTTTATTTCCATTACTCTAGGAGGTGGGTCATAGAGGATCTTGCTTTTATTTATGTCATTGAGTGTTCTGCTTATGTTTTCCTCTAAGAGTTTTATAGTCTCTGGTCTCACATTCAGGATTTAATTCATTTTGAGTTTAATCTTTGTGTATGGTGTTAGGAAGTGTTCTAATTTCATTCTTTTACATGTAGCTGTCCAGTTTTCCCAGCACCATTTACTGAAGAGGCTGTCTTTGCCCCATTGCATATTCTTGCTTCTTTTGACAAAAACAAGGTACCCAAAGGTTCATGGGTTTATTTCTGGGCTTTCTATATTGTTCCATTGGTCTATATTTCTGTTTTTGTGCCAGTACCATACAGTCTTGCTGACTGTAGCTTTGTAGTATAACCTGAAGTCTGGAAGATTGATTCCTCCAGCTTCATTCTTTCTCAAGACTGCTTTGGCTATTCGGGGTCTTTTGTGTTTCTATATGAATTGTGAAAATTTTTGTTCTAGTTCTGTGAAAAATGTCGTTGGTAATTTAATAGGGATCACATTGAACCTGTAGATTGCATTTGGTAGTATAGTCATTTTCACAATATTGATTCTTCCTACCCAGGAACATGTAATGTCTCTCCATCTGTTCATATCATCTTTGATTTCTTTCATTAGTGTCTTATAATTTTCTGTGTACAGTTCTTTTGTCGCCTTAGTTAAGTTTATTACTTGATATTTGATTCTTTTTGTTGCAATGGTTAATGGGATTGATTCCTTAATTGCTCTTTCTGATTTTTCATTGTTAGTATAAAGAAATACAAGTGATTTCTGTGTATTGATTTTGTATCCTGCAACTTTGCTAAATTCACTGATTAACTCTAGTAATTTTCTGATACTATCTTTAGGGTTTTCTATGTACTGTATCATGTCATCTGCAAGCAGTGAGAGCTTTACTTCTTTTCTGATCTGGATTCTTTTTATTTCTTTTTCTTCTCTGCTGTAGCTAGGGACTTCCAGAACTATGACAAATATTAGTGGTGGAAGTAGACACCATTGTCTTGTTTCTGATCTTAGGGGGGATGCTTTCAGTTTTTCACCACTGAGAATACTGTCTGCTGTAGGCTTATCATATATGACCTTTATTATGTTGAGGTAAGTTCCTTCTTTGGCTGTTTTTGAAGAGTTTTAATCATAAATAGGTGCTGAATTTTGTCAAAAGATTTTTCTGCATCTATTGAGATGATCATATGGTTTTTATCTTTCAATTTGTTAATATGGTGTATCACATTGATTGATTTGCGTATATTGAAGAATCCTTGCATCCCTCAATAAACCCTACTTGATCATGGTGCATGAGCTTTTTGATGTGTTGCTGAATTCTGCTTGCTAAAATTTTGTTGAGGATTTTTGCATCTGTGTTCATCAGTGATATTGGACTGTAGGTTTCTTTTTTGTGTGTTTTCTTTCTCTGGTTTTGGTATCAGGGTGATGGTGGCCTCATAGAATGAGTTTGGAAGTGTTCCCCTGCAATTGTTTGAAAGAGTTTTAGAAGGATAGACATTCAGTTCAGTTCAGTTCAGTCGCTCAGTCGTGTCTGACCCTTTGCAACCCTATGAATCGCAGCACACCATACCTCCCTGTCTATCACCAGCTCCCAAAGTTCACCCAAACTCCTATGCATTGAGTCGGTAATGCCATCCAGCCACCTCATTCTCTGTCGTCCCCTTCTCTTCCTGCCCCCAATCCCTCCCAGCATCAGGGTCTTTTCCAATGAGTCAACACTTCACATTAGGTGGCCAAAGTATTGGAGTTTCAGCCTCAGCATCAGTCCTTCCAATGAACACCCAGGACTGGTCTCCTTTAGGATAGGCATTAGCTTTTCACTAAATATTTAATAGAATTCTCCTGTGAAGGCATATGGTCCTGGACTTTTGTTTTTAGGGAGATTTTTTTATCACACCTTCAATTACAGTGCTGTAATTGTTTGCTCATAATTTCTATTTCTTCCTGGTTCAATCTTGGAAGATTGAGCTTTTCTAAAAATCTGTCCATTTCTTCCAGGTTATCTATTTTATTGCCATATAGTTCATAATAGTCTCTTATAATCCTTTGTATTTCTGCATTGTGTGTTGTAACCTCTTTTTCATTTCTAATTTGTTGATTTGATTCTTCTCTTTTTTTTCTTGATGAGTCTGGCTAAGGGTTTGTCAGTTTTGTTTATCTTCTCAAAGAATCAGCTTTTAGTTTTATTAATCTTTACTATTGTTTCTTTCATTTCTTTTTCATTTATTCCTGCTTGGATCTTTATGTTTCCCTTCAGTTCAGTTCAATTCAGTCGCTCAGTCGTGACCGACTCTTTGCGACCCCATGAAACACATCACGCCAGGCCTCCCTGTCCATCACCAACTCCCAGAGTTCACTCAAACTCATGTCTATCAAGTCGGTGATGCCATCCAGCCATCTCATTCTCTGTTGTCCCCTTCTCCTCCTGCCTCCAATCTTTCCCAGCATCAGAGTCTTTTCCAGTGAGTCAATTCGTCGCATGAGGTGGCCAAAGTATTGGAGTTTCAGCTTTAGCATCAGACCTTCCAGTGAACACCCGGGATCGATCTCCTTTAGAATGGACTGGTTGGATCTCCTTGCAGTCCAAGGGACTCTCAATTACTTCTACTAATTTTGGGGTTCTTTTCTTCCTCTTTTTCCAGTTGCTTTAGATGTAAAGTTAGGGTGTCTATTCGATGTTTTTCTTGTTTCTTGAGGTAGGATTGTATTGCTATAAGCTTCCCTCTTAGAACTGCTCTTGCTGCATCCCATAGGTTTTGAGTTGTCATGCTTTCATTGTCATTTGTTTCTAGAAATTTTTTTTATTTCCCTTTTGATTTCTTCAGTAACCTATTGGTTATTTAGAAGCATGTTGTTTAATCTCCATGTGTTTGTATTTCTTACAGTTTTTTTTTTTTGTTGTTGTTGTTGTTTTAATTAATATGCTAGTCTTATAACATTGTGGTTGGAGAAGATGTCTGATACAATTTCAATTTTCTTATATGTACTGAGGTTTGATTTGTGACCCAAGATGTGGTTTATCCTGGAGAATGTTCCATGTGCACTTGAGACGAAGGTTTATTTTTCTGCATTTGGATGGAATGTCCTGAAGATATCAATGAGTTCCATCTCATCTAGTGTGTTATTTAAGACTTGTATTTTCTTATTAATTTTCTGTTTTGATGATCTCTCCATTGGTTTGAGTAGGGTTGTAAAGTTTCCTACTCTTATAGTGTTACTGTCAATTTCTCCTTTAATGTCTGTTAGGGTTTGTCCTATGTATTGAGGTGCTCCTATGTTCGGTGCATAGATGTTTACAATTGTTATGTCTTCCTCTTGGATTGATCCCTTGATCATTATGTAGTGCCTCCCTTAGCTCTTGTAATCTTCTTTATTTTAAGGTCTATTTTGTCTGATGTGAGGATTGCTACAACAGCTTTCTTTTGCTTCCCATTTGCTGGAATATATTTTTCCATCCTCTCATTTTCAGTCTATATGTGTCTTGAGGTCTGAAGTGTGTTTTTTATAGACAGTACATATCTGGGTCCTGTTTTTGTATCCGTTCAGCCAATCTGTGTCTTTTGGTTGGAGCATTTAATCCATTTACATTTAAAGTAATTATTGATATATATGTTCCTATTGCCATTTTCTAATTGTTTGGGGTTGATTTTGTAGATCTTTTTTCTTCTCTTGTATTTCTTGACTATATAAGTCCGTTTAACATTTATTGTAAAGCAGGTTTGGTGATACTGAATTCTCTTAACCTTTGCTTGTCTGAAAAGCTTTTTATTTCTCAGTAAATTTTGAATGAGATCCTTGCTGGGTACAGTAATCTTGGTTGTAGATTTTTTTCCCTTTCAGTACTTTAAATATATCCTGCCATTCACTTCTGGCCTGTAGAGCTTCTGTTGAAAGATCACCTGTTAAGCATATGGAGTTTCCCTGGTATGTTACTTGTTGCTTCTCCCTTGCTGCTTTTAATGTTCTTTCTTTGTGTTTAGTCTTTGTTAGTTTGAATAGTATGTGTCTTGGCGTGTTTATCCTTGGGTTTATCCTGTATGGGACTCTTTGTGCCTCTTGAACTTGATTAGCTATTTCCTTTTCCTTTAATTTTCTTGGCAGAAATTTAAAACTATAATCTCTTCAAAATTTTCTGATATCCTTTCTTTTACTCTTCTTCTTGGACCCTTATAATTCAAATGCTGGTGCATTTGATATAGTCCCAGAGGTCTCTGAGACTGTCCTCAGCTCTTTTCATTCTTTTTACTTTATTCTGCTCTTCAGAAGTTATTTCCACCATTTTATCTTTCAGTTCACTGATTCATTCTTCTGCTTCAGATATTCTACTATTGATTCCTTCTAGAGTATTTTAAATTTCAGTAATTGTGTTGTTTGTCTTTGTATGCTTATTCTTTAATTCTTATGGATCTTTATTAATTGATTGTTGCATTTTCTCTATTTTGTTTTTAAGGGTTTTGATCATCTTTACTGTCATTTTTCTGAATTCTTTTTCAGGTAATTTTCCTATTTCCTCTTCATTTATTTGGACTTCTGTGTTTCTAGTTTGTTCCTTTATTTGTGCAGTATTTCTCTGCCTTTTCTTTATTTCTTTTTTAAGTTATGTGTCTCAAGTCTCCTTTTTCCAGGCTTCAGGGAAACTTGAATTCTTTCCTTGAAGGAGGTTGAATTTTTCTTCCTTTTGGTTTCTGCCCTCCTAATGTTGGTCCAGTGGTTTGTGTGAGCTCCATATAGTGTGAGATTTGTGCTGAGTTTTTGTCCCTTTGTTCACTTTTCCTCTGATTGGCAAGGCTGAGTGAGGTAGTACTCCTGTCTGCTGATGATTGGGTTTGTATTTTTGTTTTGTTTGTTGTTTAGATGAGGCGTCCTGCACAGGATGCTACTGGTGGTTGGGTGATGCCCGCTCTTGTATTCAAGTGGTTTCCTTTGTGTGAGTTCTCACTATTTAATACTCCATAGGCTTAGTTCTCTGGTAGTCTAGGGTCTTGGAGTCAGTACTACCACTCCAAAGCATCAGGGTTTGATCTCTGGTCAGGAACGAAGATTCCACAAGTGGCTTATTATGGCATCAAGGGAAAGTAAAACAAATATCCAAAAGTGAGAAACCAAAGATGAACCCTAGACAAATGGCAGTTACAAAATCAGGCAAATAATAATTAGAATAATGGAACATACACATATACATATACACTCATGAGCAAAGTGAAAACAGTCCAACAAAAATAAAGAACAGTAGATTGACCTGGTGAACAAAGGAAATAAAAAAATTTATTTACCAGTCAAGAACAAAACTAACTTAAGCATAAACTGGAAAACAAAACTAATTCAAGGTGCCAAGTGGAGAATAAAGCAATGAGAACAAACCTAACAAATGTGTTGCGAGGAAAGGAAAAAAAGAAAAGAAAGAAAGAAAATATATGCAAAGTTAAATAGAGGTAGATGAAGAAGATTTATATACATTAAATATTAACTGCAAGGGGAAAATAACAGTAGGAAAGGCAAACAAAGGAATAAATGTAGAAAAAAATAATAGGTTTAAAAAATTTAAATTATAAAAAAGGAAAAAGAGAAAAAAAGGAAGAAGAGTAAATGGGGGAGGGGGGAACTCCACAGAACTGCAAAAGGCCAATGCAGAGGCAGAGGTTTATAACAACAATAGAAAGTGTGACTGAATATACACATATACATATACACCCATAGGCAAAATTGATACAGTCCAACAAAAATTAAGCACAATAGATTGACCTGGGAACAAAGGAAACAAAACATCGTGTCTACCTGAACAAAACTAATTAAAGCACAAACTGGAAAACAAAACTAAAGCCAGGTGCCAACTGGGGAATAAACTGTGAGCCTTTCTGAATCTTTTTTCAAGCCTCTTGTAGCTGGTGATCAGAAGGCCTCTCTGGCCAGTCTTTCTCTGTAACTCTGCCAGTTCAGGCACTTAGAGGGATCCCTTCCCTGGGGTCCTTCTCTGTTGTTTGGCACATCAGGCACTTAAAGAGGTACCCTGGGTGGGGTCCTACTTGGTAGTTTACTTCCTCAGGCGTTTGATGCACCAGCCTCTCTATTGTTCAGTTGTAGATGCTGGCGTGTGGAGAGAAAGAGGCTATGATGATGGCTCTACACCCTATCCGTGACTCAGCAGTATCGCCTTGCTTCCATGGCTGCCTGGCTTTCCTCCACTGGCATTTCCTACCACGATCTCCTCCCTCACATCCCCTCGATCCATCTCTCTGCAGTCAACAGCAGCCCTCGCATTGGGATTGCTCCACAATCCCTAAGCTCCAGCTCCCAGCTCTCCTTCCAGGAGACCTATGTTTCTGTGCAGAGTGTGTATGGCTATGGGAAAGACTGTCTGATTCTCATTTCATTTAGGCTACCACAGATCAGCTGTTTCACTTTCAGTCTTAAATGTTTCTTCTCTGACTCAGACCATCGCCCCGCTGTGGGGCTCGGATCCCTGTTTCAGTTCCCCCACCGGTCAAGGGTAGGTCCAGTCCTACTCTTATTTTTTTTTTCCCCCTAGATCCTTCATCCTACCGAGTTTTGCATGGTTCTATATTTTCTTTTCCACTGATCAGGTCCTCCTGTCCGCTCTCAACTGGTGTTCTGCATGCACTTATGTGTCTGAAGGTGTATTCCTAATGTGTACATGGAGAAAGATGTACTCCAGGTCCACCTATTCCTCTGCCATCTTGTTCTCCAGTCTGAGATTTTTTTGATCAAAGTGAAATTATTAAAAAGTTGATGTGTCAAATAGAAAGTTTGAATGATGTTTTTTAAAGATAGATTTAGTTATGACAGAGATAGAATTGCTTTCCAATACAAAATACTCACACTAATCTCTAGCTAACTACATATATAGGAAACCTGTGCATGTGTGTTCAGTTGCTTCAGCGGTGTCTGACTTTTTGTCACTCCATGGACTGTAGCCTGCCAGGCTCCTTTGTCCAAGGAATTCTCCAGGCAAGAATACTGAAGTGGGTGGCCATTCCTTCTCCAGAGGATCTTTCCAATCCAGGCACTGAACCCACATCTCCTATGTCTCTTGCATTGCAGGTAGTTTCTTTACCACTGAGCCACCAGGGAAGTCCCTGAGAAATTCAGTTTTAATCTTTAAGCTAGTTAAGGTAGTCATGGGAAAAGATAAAATCTTGTCTTTGGAACAAAGAGCTTATATTCAGTATTAAAACAACTCTCAATAAGCTAATTATCAACACTTGCAATTTAGAACATTCTAGATGAGATGAACGTGGTGACTAGTGAATATTGCAGAACCAGAGAGACATTAACCAGTCATATTCTCCTAGTGCTGTGCTGTGCTCAGTTGCTTCAGTAGTGTCTGACTCTTTGTTACGCCATGGACTATAGCCAAGCAAGTTCCTCTGTCCATGGGATTCTTAGGCAAGAATACTGAAGTGGATTGCTATGTTCCCCTCCAGGGGATCTTCTTGACCTAGGAATCAAACTCATATCTCCTATGTCTCCTGCATTGCAGGCAAATTCCTTAAAGCTGGACCCCTGGGGAAGCCCCACATTCTTATAGACCATCTCTCTATTTGGTAGACAAAGTAAACACAGGGAGAGGATGATTTACCCAAATTTACAAAACTGGAAAGTGATTTAGATTATCTTATTCAGGATTCTCAATTCATTGTCTAACAGATTCCTAGGATATCTTTGCAAAAATGACAGAATTTCTATGTCATTAATAGCTTTTTGCCATAACTGTTACTTTGGTAGATTTAACAGTTGGGCCCCACTGTTTGAATGGTAGCTTATTTATAGATTAGGGAAAGCTGGAAAAGATTTGCAACTGCTTTATCAGACCCACTTTTAGCCTGACTCATTTTGATCTTCAGGCTTTATTCACTAAAGAGGTCCACACAGTGAAATTTCTTTACAGATCAGTGCCAAGTTCCATGTCATACACCACCAGAGATATATTTTCCTGTTGCTGTTCTTAGCACTTTAAAAAAAAATTACTTTTAAAATTTTTAATTTATTTTTTAATTGAAGGATAATTGCTTTACAATATTGTGTTGGTTTCTGCCATATGTCAACATGATTCAGCCATAGGTATACATATATCCCCTTCTCTTAAACCTCCCTCCCATCTCCCACCCAATCCCACCATTCTAGGTTGTCACAGACCACTGACTTGAGCTCCTAGAGTCATACAGCAAATTCCTACTGGCTATGTATTTAACATATGGTAATGCTGGGAGAAATATCAATAACCTCAGATATGCAGATGACACTACCCTTATGGCAGAAAGTGAAGAGGAACTCAAAAGCCTCCTGATGAAAGTGAAAGAGGAGAGTGAAAAGGTTGGTTTGAAGCTCAACATTCAGAAAACAAAGATCATGGCATCTGATCCCATCACTTCATGGGAAATAGATGGAAAAACAGTGGAAACAGTGTCAGACTTTATTTTTGGGGGCTCCAAAATCACTGCAGATGCTGATTGCAGCCATGAAATTAAAAGACGCTTACTCCTTGGAAGGAAAGTTATGACCAACCTAGAAAGTATATTAAAAAGCAGAGACATTACTTTGCCAACCAAGGTCCGTCTAGTCAAGGTTATGGTTTATCCCATGGTCATGTATGGATGTGAGAGTTGGACTGTGAAGAAAGCTGATCACCGAAGAATTGATGCTTTTGAACTGTGGTGTTGGAGAAGACTCTTGAGAGTCCCTTGGACTGCAAGGAGATCCAACCAGTCCATTCTAAGGGAGATCAATCCTGGGTGTTCATTGGAAGGACTGATGCTAAAGCTGAAACTGCAATACTTTGGCCACCTCATGCGATGAGTTGACTCACTGGAAAAGACTCTGATGCTGGGAAAGTTTGGAGGTGGGAGGAGAAGGGGATGACAGAGAATGAGATGGCTGGATGTCATCACCGACTCTGTGGACATGAGTTTGAGTGAACTCCGGGAGTTGGTGATAGACAGGGAGGCCTGGCATGCTGTGATTCATGGGGTCGCAGAGAGTCGGACACGACTGAGTGACTGAACTGAACTGAACTGAACTGAATGTCTAGTCCAAGCAATAGTTTTTCCGGTAGTCATGTATGGATGTGAGAGCTGGACTGCAAAGAAAGTTGAGCACGGAAGAATTGATGCTTTTGAATTGTGGTGTTGGAGAAGACTCTTGAGAGTCCCTTGGACAGCAAGAAGATCAAACCAGTCAATCCTAAAGGAAATCAGTCCTGAATGTTCATTGGAAGGACTGATGCTGAAACTGAAACTCCAATACTTTGGCCACCTAATGTGAAGAACTGACTCATTGGAAAAGACCCTGATGCTGGGAAAGACTGAAGGCAGGAGGAGAAGGGGATGACAGAGGATGAGATGGTTGGATGGCATCACTGACTCGATGGAAATGAACTTGAGTAAGCTCCAGGAGTTGGTGATGCATAGGGAAGCCTGATGTGCTGCAGTCCATGGGGTCACAAAGAGTTGCACATGACTGAGTTACTGAACTGAACTGAATATGTATGTTTCCATGCTTTCTCCATTAGTCCCACCCTCTCCTACATAACCAGTGGGAATTTGCTGTATGTCTCTGGGAGCTCAAACCAGTGCTCTGGGACAACCTAGAATGGTGGGATGGATGGGAGGTGGGAGACAGTTTCAAGACGTAGAGGACGTATGTATATTTATGGCTGACTTGATCACAGTGTATGGTCTCTTTAATGTGTTGTTGGATTCGGTTTGCTAGAATTTTGTCGAGGAATCGTGCATTTATATTCATCAGTGATATTGGCCTAAAATTTTCTTTTTTGTGATGTCTTCATTTGGTTTTGGTATTAGGGTGATTCTGGCCTCATAGAATGAATTCGGAAGTGTTCCTTCCTCTATAATTTTTTGGAAGAGTTTGAGAAGAATAAACATTAGTTCTTCACTACGTGCTTGATAGATTTCACCATCTGGCCATCTGACTCTGAGTTTTTGCTTTTTGGGAGATTTTTGATCACAGTTTAGAGTTCAGTGCTTGAGACTGACTTGTTCATTATCTCTATTTCTTCCTGATTAAGTTTGGGAAGGTTGAACTTTTCTAAGAATCTGTCCTTTCCTAAGTTGCTTCAGTCATGTCCAACTCTTTGAAACCCTGTGGACTATATAGCCTGCCAGGCTCTTCTGTCCAGGGGATTCTGCAGGCAAGAATACTGCAGTGGGTTGACATGCTGTCCTCCAGGGGATCTTCCTGACCTAGGGATCAAGCCAACATCTCTTATATCTCCTGTGTTGGCAGGCAGGTTCTTTACCACTAGTGCCACCTGCAAAGCACCTTATTGCCATATATTGACATGTAGTTGCTTGTAATAATCTCTAATGATACAATTATTTTTAATGGGGGGAATTTTTTTTTTCATATGATTCCCCACTTATGAATTCAACAATACTTTTATCATCCATGTTTCTAATCCATTAGGAATATTGACTTTGACATGAAATGAGAGTAATTCAATTGCAGATTATATTGTAAAGCTGAAATTATTATAGCTTTGCCTGTTAGTTTTACAGTAGTTAAGGCTATGTCAGAGTTTTCATGCTGCAGCATTATATTTCAAAGTTTTATAATCAGACATTAAAAAAGAAAAAAAAATCCAATAAGCTTTTTAGACTGTATTGGTGCCTGTGAGAAATCCATGACAGGCCTTTTATTCAAAGAGATCAACATCAATGGGCAAGTCCCTCTGCTTAAAAACTTTCATTATTAGATTGGCTAAGGGTACCACTGACACATTTTCCTCATACTACTTAGGGGTCCATTCTTGGATTATTTCAGCCTCAGCATCAGGTATAGAGCTCTATGCTGTACTGTAAATAGAAACCAAAAGACACCATACAAATCATCTAGTCCCTTACCACCTATCTGATATGGGTAGGTTATTTAATATTGGTGGGACTTAAGTTATTTAAAATTTTAAAAAACAGGAGAATTTATCCTTTCTTCCTGTAAGCAAGGAACTCAACCTTTTGAAATTCTTTCCCACAAATTCTCAACATTCCTCAATATACTCAACATAAGGCAGGTATCTGACTTAAAGCACATGAATTTAAATTATCTCTCCAATAAATTGTAAATGAACATTATTAGCTGTTAATAACTTGGCATGAGTGTTCTGAAGACAGATCTGTATTAAATATACTTGAGAGTCTATATGTTGTCCATAAGTAGAGCATAAAGAAAATTATTGGTCACTGATGGAAATCTCCCTGAGGTCAAAAACAGTAGTGAACTAAAGCAAGAATGGACAGCAATGCTAAGTAAAAACTTGCTGCATAATTCTAATCCAGATCACTAGAGTTCATCCACCTATATTTACTTCAACTCTACATAAATTTAGTCCCCTTAAACACAAGACAGTGTTTTGATATCATGCTAGGTTTAAAAAATAAGATGGCCTTCATGCATCCTGGAAATTTATGACAATGTTGAGGAAACAGTGTAAATTCTTAACAGTAATAGTTTCTACATCTTCTGCATTTACTAAGTGGCTAACATGAAGTTATCCATTTAATATATATATATCATCTAAATTAATAGTCACAGCATTATCTTCTTCATTTCACTGATAATGAAAGAGAAACTTAGTGGAGAAATGGGCTTCCCTGGTGGTTAATTTGGTAAAGAATTTGCCTGCAATGAAGGAGAGCACCCGCAATTCAGGAGAGTTTGATCCCGTGTCGAGAATATCCCCTTGAGAAGGAAATGGGAACCCACTCCAGTGTCCCTGCCTGAGAAACCCCATCGACAGAGGAGCCTGGCTGGCTACGGTCCATGGGGTCACAAAAGCCGGACATGACTTAGCAGCTAAACCACCAACCTTACAAAGGTCTTGTGTGATAGCAAATTCAGTATGAGTCTACCTTTAACAAAACCTGTAATCTTAAACTCTATGTTATATAATCTCTCATAATTTGATCAATATCTTTCCTAGGAGGATAAAACAACAAACTAATCCTTTAGCAAAGCTGAGGAAAACATTATAGAAGTGGAATCTTCAACATCCAACATTGTAAGAGCCAAACCAAATGTTACAATCCAATCAATCTCTAAGCTCTATATTTTTTATTTCAGAATATATACCATCTACTCCTTTCTCTCCATCCCCAGAAACTTTACATTTGTCCAGGTCATTCTCTTGTTTTACATGAATCACTAAATAGTCTCATAGCTGTTTTTCATGCTTCACACACTCTTTGGACAACATAGGTTCACAGACCCTGATATATGCATCTTCTTGTTCAGTAACAAAACTAACTGGAAGCCTCCAGAATGTCACTGGCTGATTTCCAGTTTCTGATAATGCTAAATAAAAGATACATCTGTTCGAAATAGGAGAATACCTGGGGAAGTAATGAGCTAAATTTTCAGGAACATCACTAGTTACTCCTTATTAGCATCAGCCATATGCCTTTCCTGAAATTTCTCAAACAACAGGTCATACTTCTTCCTGTCTTAGGACCAACAAATGCATTTTTCTGTTTTAAGTGTTTTGTACACTCAGCTCTACATGTAGCTAATTCTTACTCTTCCTTCAGACTTCTGATTAAACACTATTTTTCTTAGTAAGCCTTTCCTGACTTGATAAACTTCATGAGATTTTTCTGTTAGCTACTCCCAGAGTACTTTATGCTTTCACTCAGCAACAATCAGCACATAATCATAATTGCAATTCATTCATTCACTCACAAAATGCTTTTGAGTGCTTATTATGTAACAAGAACTATTCCAGATAGTTTGCCTAATCTATGAAAAAAGACAAAATTATAAATTATACATATATATATATAATAATATTGTTATTGTTGTTCAGTCACTCAGTCATGTCCAACTCTATGCAACCCTATGGATTACAGCACACGTCCTTCACTATCTCCCAGAGTTTGCTCAAATTCATGTCCATTGAATCGGTGATGCCATCCAAATATCTCATCCTCTGTTTCCCCTCCTCCTCTTGCTTTCAATCTTTGCCAGCATCATGGTCTTTTCCTGTGAGTCAGCTCTTCGCATCAGGTAGCCAAAGTATCGGAGTTTTAGCTTCAGCATTGGTCCTTCCAATTAAAATTCAGGATTTATTTCTTTTAGGATTGACTGGTTTTATCTCTTTGCTGTCTGAGACTCTCAAGAGTCTTCTCTAGCACCATCGTTTGAAAACATCAATTTTTCAGCACTCAGCCTTCTTTATACTCCAGCTCTTACATCCATACATGACTACTGGAAAAATGAAAACTTTGACTAGATGGACCTTTGTTGGAAAAGTAATGTCTCTGCTTTTTAATATGCTGTCCAGGTTTGTCATAACTTTCTTTCAAAGGAGCAAGAGTCTTTTAATTTCATGACTACAGCCATCGTCAACAGTGATTTTGGAGCCCCCCAAAATAAGGTCTGTCACTGTTTCCCTTTTCTCCCCATCTATTTTCTATGAAGTGATAGGACTGGATGCCATGACCTTATGTTTTCTGAATGTTCAGTTTTAAACCAGCTTTTATACTCTCCTCTTTCACCTTCATCAAGAGGCTGTTTAGTTCCTCTTAGCTTTCTGCCATTTGGGTGGTGTCATCTACATATCTGAGGTTATTGATATTTCTTCTGGCAATCTTGATTCTAGCTTGAGCTTCATCCAGTCTGACATTTCGCATGATGCTCTCTGCATATAGGCTGAATAAGCAGGGTGACAATATACAACCTTGACATACTCCTTTTCCAATTTTGAACCAGTCCATTGTTACGTGTCTGTTTCTAACTGTTGTTTCTTGACCTGCATCCAAGTTTCTCAGGATGCAGGTAAGGTGATCTCACATTATATACATTATATTGTATTGAGAAAGAAAGGTAAAAATACAACATGCTTCATATCAGTAATGTTGAATTGGATAAAGTGACTTGGACACAGGTTGTAGAGTTAAATAATGTGGCAAGGGGTTTTAAAAGTAGGCCTCATTGAAAAATTGAGAATTTTGCTTAAAGATGGTGAAGATATCAAACAAGTATCTATAAAAATAGCCATCAGATAAAGAAGAAAATTTGAAAACTTTCTATAAGGTATGAACAGGATTACCATGTAAATAACAGTAAGGAAACCTGCAGAGTTTGAATGAAGCAAACCATGCACAGGGTATACAACTTTCATTTGCAATAGAAATCAAAGTCATAATGCAGGAGAAGATCAAGTAAGGCCTTAAAGTACTTCTGTTTTCATTGAGTGGAAAGAGGGGCCATTTGTGGAGAATAAAAGAATATTTATGTAACATTGCATTTTTATGCATGTATTTATTTTAATTGGAGGATAATTTTGTTTACATTATTTTGTTGGTTTCTGCCCTACAATGATGCAAATCAGAGATAACTATACACATATATCCCCTCCCTCTAGAGCCTTCCTTCTACTCCCCACATTCCACCCCTCTAAGTCATCACAGTGTGCCAGGCTGGGCTCCCTGTGTTATGTCGAAAATTCCTACAGCTGTCTATTTTACACATGGTAGTATATATATATATGTCAATGCTACTTTCTCAATTCATCCCACCCTCTTCTTTTCCTGCTGTGTTCACAAGTCCTTTCTCTATATCTGCATCTCTATTCCTGCCCTGCAAACAGGTTCATCAGTACCATTTCTCTAGATTTCATATATATACATTAATATGCAATATTTGTTTTTCTCTTTCTGACTTCACTTTATATAACAGGTTCTAGGTTCATCCACTTCAGTTCAACTAATTCATATGTGTTCTTTTTTATGACTGAGTAATACTCCATTGTATATATGTATTGCAGCTTCTTTATCCATCCATCTATTGATGGCCATCTACTTCCATGATCTAACCATTATAACTTTGAATTTAAATAGATCTGTTTTGTACTCTTTGGAATAGATCCTCTGAAGTCAAGGACAGGAAGAGGACAATGTGTTTTGAGGCTATTGTACTATTAACATATGAGAGACAGTGATGGCCAGGACCAGGATGAATGCAGAGGAGATGGAGGGAAAGTAAGTAGATATTGCAGTTGTACTGAAGGTACAATCAGCTAGATTTTCTTTTTGATGGATCAGATATGGATCTAAATAAAAGAAAATAGTTAAGAATGACTCCAGGTTTTAATCATCTGAGCAATCAGATGGAATTTTAAATAAAATTAGATTAGACTGTGAGCTCCAGTTAGGAATAAACTCAGGAGCTAATTGAACAGCATATTATTAAATGAGATCTACAGTGGGAAATGAAAGTGAAAAGAAAGTCACTCACGTCTGACTCTTTGCAATCCCATGGACTACAGCCTGCCAGGCTCCTCTATCCATGGAATTCTCCAGGCAACAGCACTAGAGTGGGCTGCCATTTCTTACTCCAGGGAATCTTCCCTACCCAGGGATTGAACTCAGGTCTCCTGAATTGTAGGCAGATTCTTTACCATTTGAGCCACAAGGGAAGCTTCACTGTGGGAAATGGATATGTTTTTTTTTTTTTAAATACACAAGTACAACATATACAACTAAAATATAGAAGTGATTACACTTTTCATGGCAAGTAAATGGGGAAACAGTGGCCATACTATTTTGGCGGGGGGCTCCAAAATCACTGCAGATGGTGACTGTAGCCATGAAATTAAAAGATGCTTACTCTTTGGAAGAAAAGTTATGATCAATCTAGAGAGCATATTAAAAAGCAGAGATATTTCTTTGCCAACATAGGTCCATCTAGTAAAGGCTATGGTTTTTCCAGTAGTCATGTGTGGATGTGAGAGTTGGACTATAAAGAAAGCTGAGAGCTGAAGAATTGATGCTCTTGAACTGTGTTGTTGGATAAGACTCTTGTGAGTCCCTTGGACCACAAGGAGATCTAACCAGTCCATTCTAAAGGAAATCAGTCCTGAATATTCATTTTAAGGACTGATGTTGAAGCTGAAACTCCAATACTTTGGCCACCTGATGCGAAGAACTGACTCATTTGAAAAGACCCTAATGATAGGAAAGATTGAGGTCTGGAAGAGAAGGGGTTGACAGAGGATGAGATGGTTGGATGGCATCACTGACTCAATGGACATGAGTTTGAGCAAGCTCCAGCAGTTGGTGATGGACAGGGAGGCCCCGTGTGCTGCAGTCCATGGGGTTGCCAAGAGTTGGACATGACTGAGTGACTGAACTGAACTGAACTGAATGCTTCTCAGGTAATGCAACCAATGAAGTCCCCAAAGAAAGCAGAAAGGGTATTTCATGGTTCAACCAATTTATACTCACTGACATGAAAAGGTCACTGTGGATGCTAATTGCAGCCATGAAATGAAAAGACTCTTACTCCTTGGAAGGAAGGTTATGACTAACCTAGATAGCATATTAAAAAGCAGAGACATTACTTTGCCAACCAAGGTCCATCTAGTCAAGGCTATGGTTTTTCCTGTGGTCATGTATGGATGTGAGGGTTGGACTGTGAAGAAAGCTGATCTCCGAAGAATTGATGCTTTTGAACTGTGGAGCTGGAGAAGACTCTTGAGAGTCCCTTGGACTGCAAGGAGATCTAATCAGTCCATTCTAAAGGAGATCAATCCTGGGTGTTCATTGGAAGGACTGATGCTAAAGCTGAAACTCCAATACTTAGGCCAACTCATTCGACGAGTTGATCACTGGAAAATATTCTGATGCTGGGAGGGATTGGACGCGGGAGGAGACAGGGACGACAGAGAATAAGATGGATGGATGGCATCACTGACTTGATGGACATGAGTTTGAGTGAACTCCAGGAGTTGGTGATGGACAGGGAGACCTGGCGTGCTGTGATTCATGGGGTCCCAAAGAGTCGGATACGACTGAACGACTGAACTGAACTGAACTGAACTGAACATGAAAAGGAGCCATGAAAAATGGTAGAGGTTGAACATGCTTGATCAAAAAATGAATTTATAAAATATATAAGGATTGGAATGATGCCTTCTGTTATGTGATATGACCTTATAAAGAGTTGTTTATACATTTTTAATGGTAGAATTTATGATGTCACAATAGATACACTATAGAACTATAGAAGCTTATCTTCTCCATGTAAAATTAGGATTATCAGTAAACTTTTGAAACAAGAGTAGCGGAATAAATCCACATACCATATACCTAGCATCATGCAAATATTTTTTGCTTGCTTTTATATTTATCGCTTTGTGGATTCATTTTTAAATTACCACTTTATCTCTTTTTAGACTCCCATGCGGAAAATAATTATGTTCTTCCATTCCATACTGGAAAGCTGTGGGACAGGAAAATTACATAAGTACTTAGTTCACACAACCACAAATTGATAGACCTATAACTTATTTGTAAATTTGAATCTGTGCTCTTGGCCACCAGGAAATTAGACGTTAGACTTTAGACCTCTGCAGCATAATGCCAGCTTTGCAACTTCAGATTTTGGTAAACTGTATGGTTGTAATCATACCCAATTCACTTCTTCTGAGAAACAGCTACCTTAACTGAAATGTCCTTTCTTTCTCTTATCAAGTTAAATTATGGTCAGTTACAATCTCACTCCATGAGCAAAGATTTTCTGTCTTTTCTAGCTGTTGTATTTTTGTTCTCTAATCTCTTTTAATACTTTCCATGTAATGTAAACCATTTAGTTCTAACTACTGACTGTTCTAATCTGCTGTTACTATTTGTAGATTATTTCTTTCACATATTAATACTAAGTGCTTAATAAATTGATTATTGATTGAAAAACTCTGGAGTAAGCTGCAGTTAAGATGAATGATTATTTAAAATGTTTACACAGTTAGAAAATTCTCTCAATGCAAAATTCCTTTACCCACCACTTGTCCAAAGGTAAGCCAGCTTATAATTTTAATCAAATAGAATTTTAATAGTGGAAGTCTTGGGCTTAATATTCCATGGTAGGAAGCAATCATATGCAGCATATATGAGATTACTTGCCAGGTCTTTTTCTAATTTGAGTTTGCATTAGCCAAAACCTCCAAAATATGGGACACCAGAAATCTCAACGGATTTCAAGATCCATTTGAATTTTGTTTGTTAGATAAAAATTATTCACTATAAATTTAATCTTTCAAAATTAAACAGATAGACTAAGCAATCTTTGCCAAGAAGAAAACCTAGAATAATTAATTTGATATGAAATTGAGTATTAACCCTGAATTTATTCCATTGTCAGAATCATGTATGAGGACTTGGTCCCAACTGTGAGACTAGGAAAATAACTTTTTTTCCCCCTCTTTAGCTTAACTCTAGGGCCTCAGCCTCTATCTCCAACTAACATCCTCTCCTGCAGATACATGAAGTGAAGTGAAAGTGAAAGCTGCTCAGTCATGTCCAACTCTCTGTGACCCCATGGACTATATAGTCCATGGAATTCTCCAGGCCAGAATACTGGAGTGGGTAGCCGGTCCCTTCTCCAGGGATCTTCCCAACCCATGGATCGAACCCAGGTTTCCCACATTTCAGGCAGATTCTATACCAGCTGAGCCACAAGGGAAATCCTATAACTCTCTTAGACTATAACTCTAGGGCCTCAGTCTCTATCTCCTATTCACATTCTCTCCTGCAGATACATGATGGTCTCTAAATATCACTGAGGGCTGAATTATATACATAAGTGAGTTTCTTATTTTATTGAAGTGTTCTCTCAAGTACCAAAATGTACAAAAAAGTACAAAAGTACAAAAAATGTACAAAAAAGTACAAAAAAATGATTAATTTTTATGTAATATATCATATTTTTGTGTATAAAATGAAATGCACATTATTAAGGAGGCTCTTTCAGTTTTAAGGGAAATTCTATGACTTTATGTACAGATTTCATTTGATGAATATGGTAAGTAAATCTAGTGGCTTTTTTGAGTTGTAAACTCGCTTTATGATATTCTTTGGTTTGATGTTCTGACTGAAAAATACAATAATGCAAGTGTTTTAATGGACAGCGGCCTCATTATTTAAGAAAAAATCTTTTGAAGCTTTTCAGTCATCCAGTGGTTTAGTTCAAGGGGTGAAATTCTGAGATTATGAAGCCTAGGAGAGAAAGATCTGATGTTAGGTGGAAGAAGAAGACATAATGAATGGATGTGTCTAGGGGTGGATGTGTATGGAGTGGGATGGAGACACAGGCCTGTCAAGCCAAACGACTGTTGGAGATTGCTGTGAGCATAAGTATGAAACTCACTCAGTCGTGTCCAACTCTTTGTGACCCCATGGATTATACATTCCATGGACTTCTCCAGGACAGAATACTGGAGTGGGTAGCCATTCTCTTCTCCAGGATATTTTCCCAACCCAGGGATCAAACTCAGGTCTCCTGCATTGCAGGTGGATTCTTCATCAACTGAACCATAAGGGAAGCTGTGAGCATAATGGGTTGGGGTATTTGGCAAAAGCTGTAGGAAAGATATCATATTTAAACATTCTCAGTTTTCAATTATGTGGTGAGTTGGCCATGTACTTAAGACCTTGTGCATTCAAGTTCAGCCATTGCTCTGTTTACCATTTTGTCAGATTCCAGAAATAGTTAAACTGTGTTCTTGCCCAAACCACCATTAGAGTGGCAGCTCTAATTTACAGCTGCAACTTACAAATGACTGCACCATATGCTACCATTCTGAAGATCTTCCAGATATAAGCAGAGATGCCATCGCTCAAAGAAGAGAGTGGCTAAATTATTAGGTAAATTGATTGGAATTAATATTAGCCTGATTAAGTCTGAACTTAATCTACTTTTGACATTCTCATTTTGGTTCTTTTAAAAATCCAATTAACTTACACAGCTGATTAGCATTTGTTAGTTCTGATTTTACAACCTGCAAATTTCTCCCACCATTACTTTCTCTTTCATTTTCATGACTTTAATCCAAATATTACAAAGAGGTCTGATGAAGTATGTGCATATTAGCCAGTTTAGAACCTGAAAATTGCACATACAGCTATCATTAGGTATGTTTTCAGAAGCAAACTGGCATGCTTAAAACAGACAAGCAGAAGGATACACAAAAGTAAATGTGGGTGTCAAACCTGATGCTAATAAAGTATATAGACAGAACATGTTTAACACATCTAAATATTTCCTTTTTTAATTTTCTGATGATACACAAATAAATAATAAACACTACAGTATAATGATGCTTTTCCCTGGAGAGAACCAAGAAAGTAGACCATGTATTAGGAAACTGACCTCTTTCCATTTTCTTTTGGGAAGACTTTACAAGACTAAATGATCTTTTTATCTGATATTTCCAAAGTAATGCCAAGCTCATAGTATGTATAAGAATAAATGACAATGCTATGTACTTCCTATGACGTTACTATGGGAACCTGAGATCCTCTTCTAAAAATTACATTAAATGGTTTCTAGTTTAGGAATAAATCCATGGCCTGAAATATCATTTTCTACTAGGCTGACAGATTGAAGACCTTGAGCAAACTTCTAAGCAGAAATAACTAAACAAGTAAGGAAACTGCAGAGCTCTCAAATGTAATGAAACTAGTAATTCCCAGAGGTAAGTGAAGGACAGTTACCTCTCAGCCTGTGAGTTTCTCTGTATACGTTGAGTGTACCCCTTCTTAACTTCATGAAGCGTGAAGAACAAGAGATACATTAGAGAGTTTGTCAAAGTGGAAACACAACAGAAGACTCCAGGAAAAAAAAACAAAAAACAAAACCTAGGACATCAAAGATTATATCCCTTTTCTAAAAAAGCATGCTTCTCTTGACCCTTGCAGGCAGTGGAAGGAAAAAATAATTTCTGCTGAGAATGTCTACTCACAATGCTGTCTTCATGTATGTTTTTGGTCCAAATCCTTGTTACTTGTTGCCTAAGAAACACTGGTTATTTCAGGACTTTTCTTTGATCCAAGTAAACAATCTAAGAAGAAAAATATCAGTTTATTCATAGTAATAGAGTTATAAGAGAGCTGTGGTAAAACTGTTAACCTAGTGAACCTTAATACTTGACCTTTTAACCTAGTAAACCTTAGTACTTGAGTTATTCTGCTCTGTCTGTAGGCCCTGGACATTGGATTGATTGACCAGGTCACAGTTAATTGGACCAAGACTGGATATCTGAGTTGAAACTGAGTCAAAGTTAATTTCCCTCTAGGAATATGTAATTAGAATACTAAGATTCTAAGTGATATTTATAGACACTTCACCTGAAAGATTATACAGAACTGGAACCAAAGACACTGTTTTGAAGAAGAATTTCACTTTCATCTCAGGTTCAAAGAATTTGTTAACAAAATAAGTCACTCATTATATATAAACAAATAATAACAATATTGCCAGGATCCATTGGATCATCGAAAAAGCAAGAGAGTTCCAGGAAAAACATCTACTTCTGCTTTATTGACTATGGCAAAGCCTTTGATTGTGTGGATCACACAAAACTGTGGAAAATTCTTAAAGAGATGGGAATACAAGACCACCCGCCCTGCTCTCTGAGAAATCTGTATGCAGGTCAAGAAGCAACAGCTAGAACTGGACATGAAACAACAGACTGGTTCCAAATCAGGAAGGGAGTACTTCAAGGTTGTATATTGTCACCCAGCTAATTTAACTTATATGCAGAGTACATTATGCATCCAGCCCAGGCTGGATGAAGCACAAGCTGGAATCAAGTTTGCCAGAAGTATCAATAACCTCAGATACAGAGATGACACCACCTTTATGGCAGGAAGTGAAGAACTAAAAAGCATCTTGAAAGTGAAAGAGGAGAGTGAAAAAGTTGGCTTAAAGCTCAACATTCAGAAAACTAAGATCGCAGCATCTGGTCCCATCACTTCATGGGAAATAGATGGAGAAACAGTGGAAACAGTGGCTGACTTTATTTTGGCGGGCTCCAAAATCACTTCAGATGGTGACTGCAGCCTTGAAATTAAAAGACACTTACTCCTTGGAAGGAAAGTTATGACCAACCTAGACAGCATATTCAAAAGCAGAGACATTACTTTGCCAACAAAGGGCAGTCTAGCCAAGGCTATGGTTTTCCAGTTGTCATGTATGGATGTGAGAGTTGGACTGTGAAGAAAGCTGAGTGCTGAAGAATTGATGCTTTTGAACTGTGGTGTTGGAAAAGACTCTTGAGAGTCCCTTGGACTTCTAGGAGAGCCAACCAAACCATTCTAAAGGAGATCAGTCCTCGTTGTTCACTGGTAGGACTGATCTTGAGGCTGAAACTTCAATACTTAGGCCACCTGATGTCAAGTGCTGACTCATTTGAAAAGACCCTGATGCTGGAAAAGAAGATTCGGACACTAATGAGTGACTGAACTGAACTGAACAGATACTTCATAAGAAGTACAGCAGAAATTATGTAGAAATGCATAAGAAGAGAAAGCATATGTGCGGAAAAAGAAGACAATAGGAGATAGAGGTAAATTTTTCACTTTCTTCCCCTTTACTAATTAAAGCAAGTTTGAGTGGACTTCTAACCCTTGAAGTCGAATGGCCCCAATTGTAATAGGATATTAATGCTAATTAACTTCAGGCCTCTTACCTTATAGATGGAGAAACTGAGACCTAAGAGGATAAATGACAGCATAGTAACTTATTCTTAACTGAGTTCCAGGACCCCTAGTTCCCTAAGTATTTTACCTACTACCTCTTTGCTCTTGCTGTTTAACACTTCAAGACAAGTTGCTGTTCCATCCGAGTTCCAGAAAAACATCTATTTCTGCTTCATTGACTATGCCAAAGCCTTTGACTGTGTGGATCACAAGAAACTGTGGAACATTCTGAAAGAGATGGGAATCCCAGACCACCTGATCTGCTTCTTGAGAAACCTGTATGCAGGTCAGGAAGCAACAGTTAGAACTGGACATGGAACAACAGACTGGTTCCAAGTAGGAAAAGGAGTACATCAAGGTTATATATTGTCACCCTGCTTATTTAAATTACATGCAGAGCACATCATGAGGAACGCTGGGCTGGAAGAAGCACAAGCTGTAATCAAGATTGCCGGGAGAAATATCAATAACCTCAGATATGCAGATAAAACCACCCTTATGGCAGAAAGTGAAGAGGAACTCAAAAGCCTCTTGATGAAAGTGAAAGAGGAGAGTGAAAAGGTTGGCTTGAAGCTCAACATTCAGAAAATGAAGATCATGGCATCTGGTCCCATCACTTCATGGGAAATAGATGGAAAAACAGTGGAAACAGTGTCAGACTTTATTTTTGGGGGATCCAAAATCACTGCAGATGCTGATTGCAGCCAGGAAATTAAAAGACACTTTCTCCTTGGAAGGAAAGTTATGACCAACCTAGACAGCATATTAAAAAGCAGAGACATTACTTTGCCAACCAAAGTCCGTCTAGTCAAGGCTATGGTTTTTCCCGTGGTCATGTATGGATGTGAGAGTTGGACTGTGAAGAAAGCTGATCACCGAAGAATTGATGCTTTTGAACTGTGGTGCTGGAGAAGACTCTTGAGAGTCCCTTGGACTGCAAGGAGATCCAACCAGTCCATTCTAAAGGAGATGAATCCTGGGTATTCATTGGAAGGACTGATGCTAAAGCTGAAACTCCAATACTTCGGCCACCTCATGTGACGAGTTGATTCACTGGAAAAGAGTCTGATGCTGGGAGGGATTGGGGTTGGGAGGAGACGGGGACGACAGAGAATGAGATGGCTGGATGGCATCACCGACTCGATGGACATGAGTTTGAGTGAACTCCGGGAGTTGTTGATGGACAGGGAGGCCTGGCATGCTGTGATACATGGGGTCGCAAATAGTTGGACACGACTGAGAGACTGATCTGAAACTGAACTGAAAGATATTGAGGCCACTGTCTAATTGATTTCGAAAAAGCTAACTACTCTTTTATGCAATCATTAGAAGCTGTCTAAAGAATTCATTTTTCATAGCAGATAAATGAAGAAAGAAAGAGACAGAATATTGATAACTTAGAAAACACTATTAGTAACACAGGGGCTAAAAAGAGTATATTCCTAGTCAATAAACAGTAACTCTTTGTTACAGCCAATCTATGGCTATGTGGATGTACTTCACTGAATTTATTCATTTCATCTGTCTTCATGATGAATAGTGCAGTGGGTTGAAACAACTGGCAAGAAAATTCAGAGTCTATCGGCTGTTGCCCGTTTGTTTTCCATGACAGGATGTGGACAAAGAATCGTTGACTTCAATGGATCTAATTCTGTAGCAAGTGCAGAGATTATTACTTCACACAAAGAAGTACCTACCTCAGGCTTCTCAATTGGATGCTTTTATATATTACATCAATTAAATGACCTTGAATGAACTTACTGCTGCATAATATATTCCTTTACTGAACTGATCAAGTACAGTGATCAAATAATTATTAACAGTTTCATCACTGCAGTTCAGAAAAGAAGTACATTACATCACAGTAAGTCCATTCAAGGTCATTTAATTGATGTTATATACAAAAGCATCCAAATGAGAAGCCTGAGGTAGGTACTTCTTTGTGTGAAGTAGTAATCACTGTACTGTGTACAGATCTGGGTCCAGTGAGGTCAATGATTCTTTGTCTACAACCTGTCATAGAAAACAAAATGTGCAATAGCTGATAGGCTGTGCATTTTGTTGTCAGTTGTTGCAACCCACTGCACTATTCACTGTGAAGACGGACAAAATGAATGAATTCTGTGAGGCATATTGTGAGTTAACCAAATATTTACTGGAGTGATCAAATATTTATTAGCAGTTTTATCATCAGTTCAGTTCAGTCGCTTAGTCGTGTCCGACTCTTTGCGACCCCATGAACCACAGCACGCCAGGCCTCCCTGTCCATGATGGATACAAAAAAATCTAGTGAATTATATCTACCCTCCCACAAGAAGAGTTATTTTCTTTGGTAGATTTTTGGAATTAAAAATTTCAGAGAGAGAACAAACAAACCAAGAATCTACAAGACTTCAATAGCAAATGAACTTAAATTCTCACCAAGATTACCGTAACTATTAAGGGGAATCACTGGCTTGAAGAATCAGATGATTCATTTATTCATTCCCTCAGAGAATATTAAGACTCAACTTTTGTCCTACCCAAGAACTGGCAGACTGACCTTCATTAGCTGTTGTTGTTGTTTTCAGTTCACACACATTAATTGAGAATATATACCATGTCAGGCAATGTTTGAGAGGCTTGGGGAATACTGGTAAATAAAACAGATCCCTGCTTTCATAGAGAGCAGTCTAAGTAGCTAAATATCATCCATTTGTGGTGCTAGTGGTAAAGAACCTGCCTGCCAATGCATGAAACATAAGAGATGATGGTTTGACCCCTGGGTCGGAAAGATCCCCTTGAGAAAGGCATGGCAACCCACTCCAGTATTCTTGCCTGGAGAATCTCCTGGACACAGGAGGCTGGTGGATTACAGTCCATAGGGTTGCAAAGAGTCATACATGACACTGAAGTGATTGTACACATGTACATTTGCTTAATGTTTGCCTTGGCTTCCCAACCTACCCAGAATGAAGTCCAAACTTCTTATCATGTCTGTAAAGTCTGAGGTGATATGGCTCTTGCCTGCATCTACTGTTTATTCACCCAAATCAATGGTACTGCCCTTGGTCTTCCTGAGACAAGTCAAACACTATTAATTTCCTTTGTACTTAACTTTCATATGCCTGGAACTCCTTGCTCACATCTTTGAAGGGATGGCTCATCCTGCTCCTTCTGCTTTCACAGCTTGAATATCACTGCTTCATAAACAGCATTACTAATCACATCATTTAAAAACAAAAACAAAACATCCATCCCTAAGTTTTTCTGTGATTTTTTCTACCTAATGCAGCCAACTCTCACATCCATACATGACCGCGGGAAAAACCATAGCCTTGACTAGACGGACCTTGGTTGGCAAAGTAATGTCTCTGCTTTTTAATATACTATCTAGGTTGGTCATAACTTTCCTTCCAAGGAGTAAGCGTCTTTTAATTTCATGGCTGCAATCATCATGTGATTCATGGGGTCGCAGAGAGTCGGACACGACTGAGCGACTGAAGTGAACTGAACTGAACTGAATGCAGCCAAAATTACCTTGTTTCAAATAGTTCAACTACTTGGTTGTTTATACTGTCTCTTCTCCCTTCATAGATTCTTTTTGTTTTATAATTTTTAAAAATGTATTTAATTGCAGGCCATTTACTTTTCATTATTGTATTGGTTTTGCCATACATTTACATGAATCTGCCCTGGATGTACATGTGTTCCCCATCTTGAACCCCCCTCCCACCTCCCTCCCATCCCATCCCTCTGGTTCATCCCAGTACACCACCCCGAGCATCCTGTATCATGCATTGAACCTGGACTGGCAATTCATTTCACATATGATAATATACATGTTTCAATACAATTCTCCCAAATCATCCCACCCTCGCCCTCTCCCACAGAGTCCAAAAGACTGTTCTATACATCTGTGTTTCTTTTGTTATCTGTATACAGGTTTGTAAAAGCAAGTATATATATATATGTATTTTTTTTCTTATTCACTGTCTTATTTCCAGCCTTTAAAATGATGCTTGGAATTTATTGAGCTGTCACAAAATACACTGTAGAATATAAATAAATAAATTAGTGAGTTTATATTTATATATGTTTTTATTAGTTTAAAATATCAAACCAATTTTTTCAAAGAATTATTTCACACAACATTAATGCATTACTAAAAGTAATTTCAGATGGGAACAAATTAAGTTTCTCTAATTGACAGACTGATAAAGAGGCAAAAAATAAGCGAAAAGACTCATTTCTGAGTGACTTGAGGTCATCTAATCTTTTTCTTTTTTTAGCTTATAAATTGCATGATTATTAGAATTATGCCTACACATATAATAGACTTTCTTTCCATGTGTTTTGAGATATATTTAATTCAGGATTATAAATCACATAGGGAAATGATTTATGTAAATTTAGAATCCATTAGCATATAATACATTATTCTCCTTACTATTCAAGCAATGGAATAAGTCAAAAGAAAGAAGAAAGAAAAGCAATTTGCTAATAATCTCATTACTGTGTTGATAAATAACCAGAAATGGATAAGTTCCAGAGTACAGAAATCTTGTTACCATCATTGTAATTCAAACTGAGTACAGGAGACCAGTCTTTCCTTGTTAGCAATAAAGATGTTATGTACTAAAGTCTATGTAGATGACTAGTACCTTATAGTCATCTTGCTGATCACACTGGGTAAAATGCATTTGATCAACATAAAGACAACTTTTATTAACTACTCTAAAAGTCCTACTGCCATTTAATTATTTTAGTTATTGGAAATGCCAAGTAACCTGTTGATGGAAATGAGGTGCAAGTAGGATAGTAAAGAGTCACACTATCTTCAAACCCTGATTCTGCCACTCGGCACCTTTAAGAGATTGTCTAATTTATCTAGACTCTTGGGAGGTTGTTTCTCTCAATATGAAATGGAATAAATATTTTCTGTATGACATAGTTGTAATGAAGTTCAAGATGATGCATATAGTTTTCATCTTTTCCATATACATACCAAGGAGTAGAATTGCTAACTTTGTCTTTAGCTTTTTAAGGAACCTCCATACTATTCTCCATAGAGGCTGTACCAATTTATATTCCCAAAAACAGTGGAGGAGGGTTCCCTTTCCTTCATACCTTCTCCAGCATTAATTGTTTAGATTTTTTGATGATGGCCATTCTGACCAGTGTGTGGTGGTACCTCACTGCAATTTTGATTTAAGTACAAGTACATGCATGCTCTTGTGGCTCAGCTGGTAAAGAATCGTCCTACAATGCGGGAGACCTAGGTTGGGAAGATCCACTGGAGAAGGGAAAGGCTACCCATGACAGAATTCTGGCCTAGAGAATTCCATGGATTGGGTAGTCCATGGGGTCACAAAGAGTCAGACATGACTGAGCAACTTTCAAAAAAAACATGAAAGCTCAGTGGTGTCCAACTCGTTTGTGACCCCATGGATTGTAACATGCCAGGTTCCTCTACCCATGGGATTTTCCAGGCAAAAATACTGGAGTGGGTTACCATTTCCTTCTCCAAGGGATCTTCCCATGCCAGAGATTGAATCACAGTCTTCTGCATTGCAGGCAGATTTTTAACACTAGCACCACCTGGAAAGTTTTGATTTGCATTTCTCTAATGATTAGTGATACTAAGCATCTTTTAATGGGCCTCTTGTCTATCTGCATGTCTTCTTTAGAGAAAGGTCTATTTAGGACTTCTGTACATTTTTTATTGGGTTGTTTGTTGTATTTGATGTTGAGCTGCATGAATTGTTTGAATATTTTGGAGATTAAAGCCTTGTCAGTTGCTTAATTTACAAATATTTTATCCCAACCTGAGGACTGTCTTTTTGTCTTGATAATGTTTTTTTCTTTTCTTTCTTTCTTTTTTGCTGTACAAAAGCTGTTAAGTTTAATGAGGTCCCATTTGTTCATCTTTGCTTTTATTTTCAAAGCTCAACATTCAGAAAACTAAGATCATGGCATCCGGTCCTATCACTTCATGGGAAATAGATAGGGAAACAGTGGAAACAGTGTATGACTTTATTTTTCTGGGCTCCAAAATCACTGCAGATGGTTATTGCAGTCATGAAATTAAAAGACGCTTACTCCTTGGAAGGAAAGTTATGACCAACCTAGATAGCATATTAAAAAGCAGAGACATTACTTTGCCAACAAAGGTCCATCTAGTCAAGGCTATAGTTTTCCCAGTGGTCATGTATGGATGTGAGAATTGGACTATAAAGAAAGCTGAGTACTGAAGAATTGATGCTTTTGAACTGTGGTGTTGGAGAAGACTCTTGAGAGTCCCTTGCACTGCAAGGAGATCCAACCAGTCCATCCTAAAGGAGATCAATCCTGGGTGTTCACTGGAAGGACTGATGTTGAAGCTGAAACTCCAATACTTTGGCCACCTGATACAAAAAGCTGATTCATTTGAGAAGACCCTGATGCTGGGAAAGATTGAGGGCAGGAGGAGAAGGGGACGACAGAGGATGATATGGTTGGGTTGCATCACTGACTCGATGGACATGGGTTTGGGTGGATTCTGGAAGTTGGTAATGGACAGGGAGGGCTGTCATCTTGAAGTTCATGGGGTTGCAAAGAGTCAGACACAACTGAGCAACTGAACGGAACTCTAAGAGGTGGGGATCAAAAAAGACCTGGCTGTGATGTATGTCAAAGAGTGTTCTGCCTGTTTTCCTCAAAGCGTTTTATAGTTTCTGGCCTTAAATTCAAGTCTTTAATCCATCTTAAGTCTATTTTTGTGAACAGTGTTAAGGAGTGTTTGGTTTTCTGTTATTGAACTGTATGAGCTTTTTGTATAATATATTTTGGATAGTAACTTCTTGCTGGTTGCATTATTTGCAAATATTTTCACCAATTCCATAGGTGGCTTTTTTCGTTTTACAGGATTGTTTCCTTTGCTGTACAAAAGTTTCCTTAAAAACCTAAACATACATCACATGATCCAGCAATTTCATTCCTGGGCATATATCCAGAAAAGATGAAAACTCTAATTTTAAAAGATTCATGCATTCCAATGTTAATAGCAGCACTGTTTACAATAGGCAAGACATGGAAACAACTCAGGTTTCCATCAATAGAAGATTGGCTTAGAAAGATGAAGTAATATAATGACATTTTCAGTTCAGTTGCTCAGTTGTGTCTAACTCTTTGCAACCCCATGAACCTCAGCATGCCAGGCTTCCCTGTCCATCACCAACTCCCAGAGTCCACCCAAACCCATGTCCATTGTGTCAGTGATGCAATCCAACCATCTCATCCTCTGTCGTCCCCTTCTCCTCATGCCCCCAATCTTTCCCAGCATCAAAGTCTTTTCAAATGAGTCAGCCCTTCACATCAAGTGGCCAAAGTATTGGAGTTTCAGCTTCAACATCAGTCCTTCCAATGAATACCCAGCACTGATCTCCTTTAGGATGGGCTGGTTGGATCTCCTGGATCCAATCAGGATGGACTGGCAGTCCAATGGACTCTCAAGAGTCTTCTCCAACACAGTTCAAAAACATCAATTCTTTGGCACTCAGCTTTCTTTATAGTCCAACTCTCACATCTATACACTTTACTCAGCCATAAAAAAGAATAAAATACTGACATTTGCAGCAACATGGATGGAAGCAGAGAATATCATACTAAGTGAAAAATGTCAAAGAAAAAAAAAAAACAAATATGATATACTTATGTGTGAAATCTAAACAAATAATACAAGTAAATCTGTATACAATATAGAAACAAACTCACATTGAAAACAAGCTTAGTAATTACAAATTGTAAAATGAGGTGTGGAGGAACAAATAAGGAGAATGGGATTAACAAATTCAAACTACTATACATAAAAGAGAAAGCAACAAGGATTTGCTATATAGCACTGGGAACTATATTCAGTATCTTGTAATAACTTATAGTGGAAAATTATCTGAAAAAGAAATATGTATGAATCACTACAGTATACCTGAAATGAGCACAATATTGTAAATCAACTATCTTTAAAGTTTTTGAAAAGGTAATAAATAATTTATTTAGTAATAAAAATAAATAAATAATATTTTATTTATTAAAATAAATAAATAAATAAATAAATAATAAATAAATAAATAATATTTTATTATTATTTAATAATAAATAATATTATTTATTAAATAAATAATATTTAATAAATAATAAATAAATAATATTTTAAATAAATAAATAATATTTTTATAAATAATATTTTTATTATTTATAAAAAATAAATAAATAATATTTATAATATTATAAATAATATATATTTATATATATATTATATATATAATATATAAATAAATAAATAATAAATAAATAAATAATATTTAATAAATAATAAATAAATAATATTTTAAATAAATAAATAATATTTTTATAAATAAATAAATAATATTTTTATTAAATAATATTTTTATCTAGTCCAAGTCTATCAATCTTTTGGTGATAAAGTATATCTTCAAACTTTATAATCCAACTTCCTGATCTGCACTAAAATATTTCTCCTAAAATGACTTTTTAATCAATTAATTCTGCGGGCCAAAGATGATCTAGATACTCTCTGTTGGATATAGAAGGAGTTCAGATTCTTTACAATAATATTTGAGCTCTTCATGTTGTGATTCCATCATGTGTTTTCAGCCTCAAACATCAGTGTCAGGCTTAAAGTCACATGGTTTCCTTTTTTCAATTGTGGCTATCACTAGCACATCTCTCTTTCAGCCTTATTCACCTTCTACCCATTAGTTTCCAATAATGAATTTAAGATAAAAATTCTAAAGTCAGTGTTCAGATCTCTTTTTCTTAGAGACCTGGGGTCATTCAAAACCACTGCTTGATGCCACAGTCTATTTGTAATATCTCGATAGGATAACGAGTTTATTTTTCTGTCTCTGCAATTTCCTTCCATTTAGAGAATTACACTGAATGGTGGATTTCTTCTCAAATTCTTTTTTACTTTTAAAAATAATTTTTATGGTGTAGTATAACATTTGAATGAAGCATTCCAGCGAACTGCAAGAAGAGATAAAGAAGGCCTTCTTAAATGAACAATGTAAAGAAGTAGAAGAAAATAATAGAATGGGAAAGACTAGAGATCTCTTTAAGAAAATAAGTTACCAAGGGAATTTTCATGCAAGGGTGGGTGTGATAAAGGACAGAAATGATAAGGACTTAACAGAGTCAGAAAAGATTAATAAGAGGTGGCAAGAATATCCAAAAGAACTGTACAAAAACAGTCTATTGACTGGGATAACCATGAGGAAGAGGAAAAAGAGATCATATTGCCAACATCCGCTGGATCATGGAAAAAGCAAGAGAGTTCCAGAAAAACATCTATTTCTGCTTTACTGACTATGCCAATGCCTTTGACTGTTTATTGACAGTTTATTAGATCACAATAAACTGTGGAAAATTCTGAAACAGGTGGGAATACCACCTGACCTGCCTCTTGAGAAATCTGTATGCAGGTCAGGAAGCAACAGTTAGAACTGGACATGGAAAAACAGACTGCTTCCAAATAGGAAAAGGAGTACGTCAAGGCTGTATATTGTCACCCTGCTTATTTAACTTAGATGCAGAGCACATCATGAGGAATGCTGGGCTGGAAGAAACACAATCTGGAATCAAGATTGCCGGGAGAAATATCAATAACCTCAGATATGCAGATGACACCACCCTTATGGCAGAAAGTGAAGAAGAACTAAAAAGCCTCATGATGAAAGTGAAAGAGGAGAGTGAAAAAGTTGGCTTGAAGCTCAACATTCAGAAAACTAAGATCATGGCATCTGGTCCCATCACTTCATGGGAAATAGATGGAGAATCAGTGGAAACAGTGTCAGACTTTAATTTTTGGGCTCCAAAATCACTGCGGATGCTGATTGCAGCCATGAAATTAAAAGACACTTACTCCTTGGAAGGCAAGTTATGACCAACCTAGATAATATATTAAAAAGCAGAGACATTACTTTGCCAACCAAGGTCCGTCTAGTCAAGGCTATGGTTTTTCCCGTGGTCATGTATGGATGTGAGAGTTGGACTGTGAAGAAAGCTGATGACTGAATAATTGATGCTTTTGAACTGTGGTGCTGGAGAAGACTCTTCAGAGTCCCTTGGACTGCAAGGAGATCCAACCAGTCCACTCTAAAGGAGACCAGTCCTGGGTATTCATTGGAAGGACTGATGCTAAAGCTGAAACTCCAATACTTTGGCCACCTCATGCGACGAGTTGGCTCACTGGAAAAGACTCTGATGCTGGGAGGGATTGGGAGAAGGAAGAGAAGGGGATGACAGAGAACAAGATGGCTGGATGGCATCACTGACTCGATGGACATGAGTTTGGGTAAACTCCGGGAGTTGGTGATGGACAGGGAGGCCCATTCATGGGGTGTCAAAGATTCGGACACAACTGAGAGACTGAACTGAACTGAACTGAACCATGATGGTGTGGTCACTTACCTACAGCCAAATATTCTGGAGTGTGAAGTAATCTGGGCCTTACAAATATTACTCAAACAAAGCTAGTGGAGGTGATGGAATTCCAGGTGAACTATTTAAAAACCTAAAAGAAGTTGCTGTTAAAGTGCTGGATTCAACATTTCATCAAATTCAGCAGTGACCACAGGAATGGAAAATGTCAGTTTTCATCCTAATTCCAAAGAAGGGCTGTAGCAAAGAATATTCAAACTTCTGCACAACTGCACTTGTTTCAAATGCTAGTAAGGTTAGGTTCAAAATCCTTCAAGCTAGGTTTCAACAGCACATGAACTGAGAACTTCCTGATGTACAAACTAGGTTTAGAAATGGCAGAAACACCAGAGATCAAATGGCCAGCATTTGTTGGATCATAGAGAACACAAGGGAATTCCAAAAAAAAGTATCTACTTCTGATTCTTTGACTATGCTAAAGCTTTGACTGCATGGATTACAACAAATTGTGGAATTTTCTTAAAGAGTTGGGAATACCAGGCCAACTTACCTGGCTTCTTAGGAACTTGGATGCAGGTCAAGAAGCAACTGTTAGAAACAGACATGGAACAACTGACAGGTTAAAAATTTGGGAAAAGAATATGACAAGGCTGTTTATCATCCTGTTCATTTAACAAATACAGAGTACATCATGCAATGTACCAGGCTGAATGACTCACAAGCTGGAATCAAGATTGCTGGGAGAAATATCAACCAGCTCAGATATAAAGATGATATCATGCTAATGGAAAAAAAGTGAAGAGGACATATAGAGCCTGTTGATGAGGATAAAATATGAGAGTGAAAAACCTGACTCAAAACACAACATTAAAAAAACTAAGATCATGGCATCTGGTCGCATCACATCAGGGTGAATAGAAGGGGAAAAAGTGGAACCAGTGATAGATTTTATATTCTTGGTTTCCAAAGTCACTGCAGATGGTGACAGCAGCATGAAATTAAAAGATGATTGCTCCTTGAAAGGAAATCTATGACAAACCTAGACAACATATTAACAAAGCAGAGACATCAGTCTGCCAACAAAGACCCATATTCAAAGCTACGGTTTTTCCAGTATTCATGGGCCATAAAGAAGACTGAGCACCAAAGGATTCATATTTTTGAACTGTGATGCTGGAGAAGACTCTTGAGAGTCCCTGTTACTGCAAGGAGACTGAAACAGTCAATCCTAAAGGACATTAACTCTGAATACTCAGTGGAAGCACTGATGCTGAAGCTGAAGGTCCAGCACTTTGGCCATCTGATGTGAAGAGCCAATTCATTGGAAAAGACCCTGATGCTTGGAAAGATTGAAACAAAAACAGGAGAGTGGCAGAGGATGGGATGGTTAGATAGCATCACCAACTCAGTGGACATGAACTTGAGCAAACTCTGGGAGCTAGTAAAGGACAGTGAAGCATGGCATAGGGTCACAGAGTTGAAGACGACTTAGCAACTGAACAACAACCAAAGCATAAAAATTGTAATTTGAGTTAACAAATCTGAATTTGTATATAATAATGCTTGCAATTTATGTTGACTTGGAGATGCTAGCATTTTTATATCAGTTTTATAATTTACAAGGTCTTCCCTGGTGGCTCAGTGGTAAAGAATCTTCCTGCTTATGCAGGAGATGTGGGTTTGATCCCTGAGTCAGGAAGATCTCCTGGAGAAGAAAATGGCAACCCACTCCAGTATTCTTGCCTGGGAAATCCCATGGACAGAGGTGTCTTGCAGTCTACAGTCAATATAGTCTCAAGAGTTGGACATGTCATAGGGACTAAACAATAACAGCATAATTTACAAACTAAAATGAATCTAGCAGATAATTTAGGGTGCCTAAGTGCATAGAAAGTGCATGTCAGTATCTTTTCCAATGAGACGTGATATATTATTTCTCTCCTTTTATATAAAATGAAGATTAAATTTATTCTACTATGTAATCATTTTTCTGTTTTTATACCTGGCTTTAGTCTATATTACAATATATGTATATCAGATCATCCTTTTTTTCTTTTATTAACTCAATAAAAGTTAATATATTAAGTGAATATAATGCTGTTCTAAGTTATCATCAGAAATTTTCAATTTTTATTTTATATTAGATTATTATTGATTAAAAATATTGTATCAGTTTCAGATGTACAGCAAAATGATTCAGTTGTACGTACACATGTATCAATTATTTTTCAAATCCTTTTCTTATTTAGGTTGCCCAATCCTATTGGGCAGATTTCCCTGTGCTACAATCAATAGTAGGTACTTGTTGATTATCAATTTTTAAAATATAGCAGTGGGTACATGTCAATATCAAACTACCAATGTATTCTTCCCCCCAGTAAACATAAGTTCATTCTGTACCTTTGTAAGTCTTTCCTTTGGTAAATAAGTATATTTGTATCATTTTTTTAGACTCTGCATATAAGCAATATCACATAATATGTGTATTTCTCAATCTGACGTACTTCACTTTGTATGATAACATCTAGGTCCACTCATGTTGTTGCAAACACATTATTTTATTATTCTTAATCACTGACTAATACTCCATTTATATATTTTCCACATCTTATTTATCCATTCATCTATAGATGGACATTTAGGTTGCTTGCATGTCTTGGCTATTATAAACACCATTGTGCTGCGCACTGGGGTGTCTTTGTCCTTTTGAACCATGTTTTTCTCCATATATTGACAACAAATGGGATCGCTGCTTTATAAAGTAACTCTATCTTTAGTATTCTGAGGAAACTCTATATGGTTTCTATAGTGGCTGGACCAGTTTACATTCTGACTAACAACATAGGAGGGCTCCCTTTTTCTCACAACCTCTCCAGCATTCATTGCTTGTAGACTTTTTGATGACGGCCATTCTGACCAGTGTGAGGTGATATCTCATTTTCATTTTGATTTGCATTTCTCTAATAATTAGCAGTGTTGAGAATCTTTTCATGTGTCACTTGGCCATCTGTATGTCTCCTTTAAAGAAATGTCTGTTTTAGTCTTCTGCTCATTTGTTGATTGGGTTGTTTGTTTGCTTTGATATTGAGCCATTTAAGCTTTGTCAGCAATTCAAATCAAATTACCAATGCATTTTTCATAGAACTAGAACAAAATATTTTAAAATTTCATGGAGATATTAAAGATCTTAAATAGCCAAAGCAATCGTGAGACAGAAAAATGGAGCTGAAGGAGCAGCCTCCCTGACTTCAGACTATACTACAAAGCTACAGTTATCAGAATAGTATGGGACTGGCACAAAAGCAGAAATATATAAAAATGGAACAGGATAAAAAGTTCAGAAACAAACCCACATACCTATGGTTGATTAATCTATGACAAAAGAAACAAGACTGTACAACAAAGAAAAGACAGTTTATTCAATAAATGGTGCAGGGAAAACAGAACAACTACATGTTAAAAGATGCATGAGACAGGATGCTCAGGGCTGGTAAACTGGGATGACCCTGAGGGATGGGATGGGGAGAGAAGTGGGAGAGAGATTCAGGATGGGGAACACATGTACACCCATGGCTGATTCATGTGAATGTATGGCAAAAACCACCACAATATTGTAAAGTAACTAGACTCTAATTAAAGTAAATTTTTAAAAAAGTGTTTCAGAAAAAAAGTGAAATTAGAACATTCGTTAACACAATCCACAAAAATAAACTCAAAATGAATTAAAGACCAAAAGAAAGACTCGATATTATATAACTCAGAGTAAAATGTGGAATGCTCTTTGATATAAATCTCGATAATAACTGTTTTGTCTCCTAGGGTAAAGCAATCTTGAGAAAGAAGAATGGAACTGGGGGAATCAACCTGCTGGACTTCAGGCTCTACTACAAAGCCACAGTTATCAAGACAATATGGTACCGGCATAAAGACAGAAATAGAGATCAATGGAACAAAACAGAAAGCCCAGAGATAAATCCATGCACCTATGGACACCTTATCTTTGACAAGGGAGGCAAGAATATTCAACAAGGGAGGCAAGAATATTCAATGGAGAAAAGACAATCTCTTTAACAAATGGTTCTGGGAAAACTGGTCAACCACTTGTAAAAGACTGAAACTAGAACACTCCCTAACACCATACACAAAAATAAACTCAAAGTGGATTAAAGATCTAAATGTAAGACCAGAAACTATAAAACTCCTAGAGGTGAACACAGGCAAAACACTCTCCAACATAAATCACAGCAGGATCCTCCATGACCCACCTCCCAGAATATTGGAAATAAAAGCAAAAATAAACAAATGGGACCTAATTAAAGTTAAAAGCTTCTGCACAACAAAGGAAACTATAAGCAAGGTGAAAAGATACCCTTCAGAATGGGAGAAATAGTAGCAAATGAAGCAACTGACAAAGGATTAATCTCAAAATTATACAAGCAACTCCTGTAGTTCAATTCCAGAAAAATAAATGACCCAATCAAAAAATGGGCCAAAGAACTAAACCGACATTCCTCCAAAGAAGACATACAGATGGCTAACAAACACATGAAAAGGTTCTCAACATCCCTCGTAATCAGAGAAATGTAAATCAAAACCACAACGAGGTACCATTTCACGCCAGTCCGAATGGCTGCTATCCAAAAGTCTACAAGCAATAAATGCTGGAGAGGGTGTGGAGAAAAGGGAACCCTCTTACACTGTTGGTGGGAGTGCAAACTAGTACAAACATTATGGAGAACAGTGTGGAAATTCCTTAAAAAACTGGAAATAGAACTGCCATACGACCCAGCAATTGCACTCCTGGTTATACACACTGAGGAAACCAGAATTGAAAGAGACACATGTACTCCAATGTTCATCTCAGCACTGTTTATAATAGCCAGGGCATGGAAGTTAGCTAGATGTCCATCTGCAGACGAATGGATAAGAAAGCTCTGGTACATTTACACAATGGAGTATTACTCAGCCATTAAAAAGAATACATTTGAATCAGTTTTAATGAGGTGGATGAAACTGGAGCCTATTATACAGAGTGAAGTAAGCCAGAAAGAAAAACACCAATATAGTATATTAACACATATATATGGAATTTAGAAAGATGATAACGATAACCCTGTATACGAGACAGCAAAAGAGACACAGATGTATAGAACAGTCTTTTGGACTCTGTGGGAGAGGGCAAGGGTGGGATGATTTGGGAGAATGGCATTGAAACATGTATATTATCATATGTGAAATGAATCGCCAGTCCAAGTTCGATGCATGATATAAGATGCTCGGGGCTGGTGTACTGGGATGAACCAGAAGGATGGGATGGAGAGGGAGGTGGGAGGGGGGAACATATGTACACCCAGGGAAGATTCATGTCAATGTATGGAAAAACCAATACAATAATGTAAAGTAATTAGACTCCAATTAAAATAAATAAGTTAAAAAAAAAGAAAATAAAAATGAAATGAACAAATGGGGCCTAAACAAACTCAAAAGATTTTGCATGGTAAAGGAAACCATAAAGAAAATGAAAAGACAACCTAGAGGATGGGAGAAATAACTTGCAAACCTTATGACTGACAGGGATTAATCTCATCAGATTTCTTACATTGAACAGCTATTTTCAGTGAGTTTGCACAAGTTTTCAAAGGGCCGTGGATGAATTGGCTGGAAGAATCCTCCTCTATCAGTATATCTACTTCATCATACTAAATTTTCAAAGCATTTTGCCAAACTTAGCATTTATTAATCTAATGATGTTGATGTGAATAATATGACAACATAAGGCATGGAACACATTGTTCTTCACAGGATAACTTCCATTAATTCAAGAAGTTCCTACCTGAACTGTTGGTGTACGTCTGTCAGGGAACTTCAAAGAGTTTTCTTAGACCTGAAATAAATAATAATAAATCTTCAGTAAACCTTGATTTTGCATCACTATAATGAGTTTATAAAATATATGTTTTCAGTACCTCCATTTAAGTAAATGCTTATAAGCATTAGAATCATCTGGTTAATTATGCATTATTATCCATAAGGCAAAATCATAGCTACTACTTGAGTACCTTCTTTGTCTCCCACCTTTCAAATTCATGGAAAGTAGTTTTCTTAAAGCCAGAATTAAAGTATGAATATTTTTTTTCTCACATTTCTTTTTTTACTTGTGAAAAATTAATTTATTTTCTATTCTTTATGTTAAGCTAGAAATGAAATGAAGCAGAGCTTCAGAGTGTGTCCCTAATTTTTGATCATGGCGTTTTTTTTTTTCAGATACTACATCAATTTTGCTTCAAAGTAATGAGCAAAAATTCAAAACCTCTCAGGTGCTTTGTTGTTTAGTGTCTTAAGCGTGTTCTTTCTTCTGCTTTGACAAGGAACTGACCACTTGCCAGGTGATAATGCAACTGCTGACAGTGGCTGAGATCAAACACTCATACCTCTGTCAAGATTGTCTCTGGTATAGGAACTACAGCCATTAAAGTCGTGTCACCAATAAAGACACAAAAGACAATGACAATGTAGCCAAAGAATCTTTGTTAGAAAAAAATGAAAAGTTGAAAACTCAGATCCTGTAGTAACCAGGAGATTAAAAGTTCTGGAGAAGAGAGATGTCAATGTGAATAAAGCAGTTATGATGACAGTGATGGTGGTGATAATTTTATACTGATCATTATCATCATCATAAGTTATGATTAAATTAGAAAATAATTGAAATACTATATTTAAAATCTCAGATGTATTTAACAAAATATTGATAAATTACTGAGGAAATACCTAGATTCTAGCAAGATGCCAGTACATGGAGTTACATTTCTTTGGGAATGATTATGTAAAAAAATGAACCTGAGTTGGACTGTGAAGAAAGCTGATCGCCGAAGAATTGATGCTTTTGAACTGTGGTGCTGGAGAAGACAGAGAGTCCCTTGAACTGCAAGGAGATCCAACCAGTCCATTCTAAAGGAGATGAATCCTGGGTGTTCATTGGAAGGACTGATGCTAAAGCTGAAACTCCAATACTTTGGTCACCTCATGCGACGAGTTGACTCACTGGAAAAGAGTCTGAAGCTAGGAGGGATTGGGGGTGGGAGGAGACATGGATGACAGAGAATGAGATGGCTGGATGGCATCACCGATTCGATGGACATGAGTTTGAGTGAACTCTGGGATTTGGTGATGGACAGGGAGGACTGGCGTGCTGTGATTCATGAGGTTGCAAAGAGTCGGACATGATTGAACGACTGAACTGAACTGAACTGAAGTTTGATTTGTGTTTTTGATAGCTGAGTGGGACTTAAAAGGACAAGAACCAGAGTCCAGGACCTGACAATTGTGGAAATCTGGCAAGATCCTTCATTGACTTCATATTCCTAAGAGCTGTTCAAAAATTGAAATGAGCTAGAAGTCAGCCACTGCATGATTTTCTAATCAATTTCATTTGCACAACTAATCAAAACTTCAAGACTTGAAAAAAGAGTGAAATAATCTTTAATTATGTACGTCCTCTGACACTGAGAAAAGCAAAGGAAAGTAAGATCATTTAATACTCAAAATATCTGTTCAAATTATCATTTATATATATATATGTATATAATTCACTAAGATAAAGATGGTCAGATAGGTGAAGAAAAAAGAAAATATTATTATCAACAGAAAGAATTAAAAAAAATAGTTTCACAGGACTAGATGTATTTTGTCAGACATATTTCAAAACAGACAAAATACATTCACTACAAATGTGCATGGAGATAGAAACCAAGCTTAAACTGTCAGAAGAAGCCAAAAATCATTTTGGAAAAATCATCCAAATTATTTGGAAAAAGTAAAAATAGCAAAAAATAAAATGACCTGAATTTACAAACTCAGTGGGCTAATTTAACACCATATTAGATACAGCTGAAGGGTGACTAAAAGAAGTCTCGAGCAAAATCATAGTTAAAAAAATATAAATATACTCTTTATAAGATGACAGAATTAAAGAAAGAATGCATAGCACAGAATTGGAGAATCTGACTAATATATTTAGAGAAGAAAAATAAATAAAAATTGTGGAATTAAAATAGAAGAGCACAGATTCTGCCATTATTTGCAGATGATATATTCATTAAATGGAAAAGCCAATAAAATCTACAGATATACTACAATGTTTCATCATAGCTTTGGGCACAAAATTAATATACAAAGCTAAGTGGAATTCTGTACTGGCTAAAATCAAAGAGAATGCATAATAGAAAATGTATATGTTCACTCTAAGAGCGTATAACATGAAAAGCAAAAGCTCTTAGAATGTATGGAGAAATTAGTGTTAAAATGGGCATACTATCTAAATCAATCTATAGATTTAGTATAATTCCTCTAAAAATGCCCATGACATTTTCCACAGAACTAGAATAAGTAATCCTAAAGTTAATATGATAACAACAACAACAAGAAAAAGCCCCAAATTGCCTAGATAATCTTCAGAAAGAAGAAAAAAGCTGGATATATCACTCTCTCAGTTCTCAAACTATACTATGGTGCTAGAATAATCAAAACAACAAAGTACTGGCACAAAGAAACAGACACAAAGATCAATTGAGCAGAATAAAGAGCCCAGAAATAAATCCAAACAACTATAGTCAAGTAATCTATGATAGAAAGGAGGCAGAGTTATACAGTGGAGAAAAGACAGTCTCTTCAGTGAGTGTTGTTTGGGAAGCTGGAAAGCTACGTGTAAAAGGGTGAGATTAGAACATTTCCTCATACCATATATAAAAATAAACTGAAAATGGATTATAGACCTAAATGTAAGACCAGAAGATGTAAAACTCCTAGAAGAGAACATAAACTGTCCATGTCATTCTCTGACTTAAACGACAGTAATATATTTTTTTTTTCTCTAGATTTGTCTCTTAAGGCAGAAGAAATAAAAATAAACTGACGGGACATAATTAAGTTTAAAAACTTATACACAGCAAAGAAAACCATCAGCAAAGAAGGAAAGCCTATGGAATGGGAGAAAATATTTGCAAATAATATGAATGACAAATGGTTAATATCTAAAGTATAAAAGCAGCCCTCAAGCAACTCCATATCATGAAAAGAAGAAAAAAAAAAAATGACCCAGTTCAGAAATGGGCAAAAGACCTAAATAGAGATTTTTGCAAAGAAGAAATACAAATGGCTAACAACTCAAATACTTTGGCCACCTCATGCAACTAGTTGACTCACTGGAAAAAATTTGATGCTGGGAAGGATTGGGGGCGGGAGGAGAAGGGGACGACAGAGAATGAGATGGCTGGATGGCATCACCGACTCGATGGACATGAGTTTGAGTGAACTCCGGGAGTTGGTGATGGACAGGGAGGCCTGTCGTGCTGTGATTCATGGGGTCCCAAAGAGTCAGACATGACTGAGTGACTGAACTGAACTGAACATTGAGAAAGCAAGAGAGTTTCAGTAAAACACCTATTTCTGCTTTATTGACTATGCGAAAGCCTTTGACTGTGTGGATCACAAGAAACTGTGGAAAATTCTGAAAGAGATGGGAATCCCAGACCACCTGACCTGCCTCTTGAGAAACCTATATGCAGGTCAGGAAGCAACATTTAGAACTGGACATGGAACAACAGACTGGTTCCAAATAGGAAAAGGAGTACATCAAGGCTGTATATTGTCACCCAGCCTATTTAACTTCTATTCAGAGTACATCATGAGAAACTCTGGGCTGGAAGAAGGACAAGTTGCAATCAAGATTGCCGGGAGAAATATCAATCACCTCAGATATGCAGATGACACCACCTTTATGGCAGAAAGTGAAGAAGAACTAAAAATCCTCTTGATGAAAGTGAAAGAGGAGAGTGAAAAATTTGGCTTAAAGTTCAACATTCAGAAAACTAAGATCGTGGCATCTGGTCCCATCATTTCATGGGAAATAGATGGGGAAACAGTGGAAACAGGGTTAGACTTTATTTTTTGGGGCTCCAAAATCACTGCAGATGTTAATTGCAGCCATGAAATTAAAAGACACTTACTCCTACATAATGTATTAAAAAGCAGAGCTATTACATCGCCAGCAAAGGTCCGTCTAGTCAAGGCTATGGTTTTTCCAGTGGTCATGTATGGATGTGAGAGTTGGACTGTGAAGAAAGCTGAGCACCGAAGAATTGATGCTTTTGAACTGTGTTGTTGGAGGAGTCTTGAGAGTCCCTTGGACTGCAAGGAGATACAACCAGTCCATCCTAAAGGAGATCAGTCCTGGGTCTTCATTGGAAGGACTGATGCTGAGGCTGAAACTTCAATACTTTGGTCACCACATGTGAAGTGTGGACTCCTTGGAAAAGACCCTGATGCTGGGAGGGATTGGGGGCAGGACGAGAAGGGGACGACAGAGAATGAGATGGCTGGATGGCATCACCGACTCGGTGGACATGAGTTTGAGTGAACTCCGGGAGTTGGTGATGGACAGGGAGGTCTGGCGTGCTGTGATTCATGGGGTCACATATAGTCAGACAGGACTGAGTGACTGAACTGGACTGAACTGAAATGAATAGGCATATGAAAGAATGTTCAACATCACTAATTATTACAAAAATGCAAATCAAAACAATGAAATATCATCTCGCACCTTCAAAATGACTATCATCAAAAGTCATAAATATCAAAAGTTAGGAAGGATGTGGAAGAAAGGGAATCCTAGAACACTATTAATGGGAATGTAAATTAGTGCCGCCACTATGGAAAACATTATGAAGGTTCCTCAAAACACCAAAAAGAGAATTACCGTATGATCTACCAATTCCAGTCTTGAACACATATCTGGGGAAAAAAAAAAAGAAAAACTGAAATACGAAAACCTGTATTATCATCAGAAGATTAATGTCCTCTGTGCTCTCATATCCACTGTCGTTAGTTTACTTACTATTCTCTCACTATAAAATACATTGGAAAGGAGGTTGAAATATAGCAAATAAAAGATATCAAATTCACATGAAACTACACCTGAATTCTATTTATTTTTTAAAGAGAGAAAGAAGTAGAAAGTAATTTTAATATTTTGTATCATAGCAAAAAATGAAAAGCCTCCCAATATATTCTATAAGAAGAGTAGAAGCTTTCATCTAACACCTGATTGAAACAATATTACCAATATAAAAAATTTTTTCATTTTCATAAATGAGGCCAAGGACCTGAGCAGGCAAGTTAAAATAATTAAGCTCTAAAAAGCCATCTAACCATATGTGAAACGAATCACTAGTTCAGGGTCAATGCATGTTATAGGATGCTCGGGGCTGGCATGCGGGGATGACCCAGAGGGAGGATAAAGGGAGGAGGGAGGTGGGAGGGCGGTTCAGGAGGGGGAACTTATGTAAACCCGGGGCAAATTCATATCAATGTATGGCAAAACCAACCAATATAATATTGTAAAATAATTTGCCTCCAATAAAAAATAAATTAATTACCTAAAAAAAAAAAAAAAAGCCATCTAACCTAATTTGAAATTCCGTCATCAGGATAAATCCCACCATGGCCTTTCCTTCACTAACAGAGAAAGCAGTTGGGGAGAGCTGCAATCTAGAAATACCCTTGTGGAAAGAAAGTTAAAACATTCTCCTAGTAAGAAGTTGGAATCTAACCTGTATAAAAGGGCTTAATCATACTTTTTCACAGCTTGCCATTGAAAGCATTCATTCATTGATAACTTTTGATTTCTTTTTTATTCATAGTTTTCCTGTGTTCCAATAAAATGTATTAATGATATGTCAACAAATAGACACTCATTTTTATGTAATTAGACCCTGTTAGATATCAAGATAGCTGGCTCATTATCACAAGCAAAAGAACAAATAAAACATATATCTGTAAAATATCACCACCACAATTTTAAATCTGCACTAATCATTGCTCTAATTTTCAATCAGTTGTGCATCTTTCTCCTTTGATCTTCATGCAAATGGCTCCCATTAAGAGACCCTCAGATTTTGAGTTTTGAATACAACTAATTCTGGGCATAAGGAAATGAAACCAAAAGAGTGCCAAGAAAAGACACTTTACAAAGGCACCAAGAAAAGAATCTAGTGTAAATTTGTCCTATTTAAAGATTACTAGTACGCGGGGATGACCCAGAGGGAGGATAAGGGGAGGAGGAAAGTGGGAGGGGGATTCGGGAGGGGGAGCTCATGTACACCCGGGGCAGATTCATGTCAATGTATGGCAAAACCAACCAATATAATATTGTAAAATAATTAGCCTCCAATAAAAATTAAAAAATAAAATAAAATAAAGATTACTATCACTGAAGAATTGATGCTTTTGAACTGTGGTGCTGGAGAAGACACTTGAGAGTCCCTTGGACTGCAAGGAGATCCAACCAGTCCATTCTAAAGGAGATCAATCCTGGGTGTTCATTGGAAGGACTGATGGTAAAGCTGAAACTTCAATACTTTGGCCAACTCATGCAATGAGATGACTCACTGGAAAAGACTCTGATGCTGGGAGGGATTGGGGGCGGGAGGAGAAGGGGATGACAGAGAATGAGATGGCTGGATGGCATCAGCGACTCGATGGACATGAGTTTGAGTGAACTCCGTGAGTTTGTTATGGACAGGGAGGCCTGGCGTGCTGTGATTCATGGGGTTGCAAAGAGTCAGACACAACTGAGCGAATGAACTGAACTGAACTGAACCTGCCTTTGAAGATGTACAAATATTACATATCATTTCAATTGGTGTCAATAGCGTCTCAACATATAGACAAATCACAGTTACTTAACTGATACCATCACTGCAACTCTGCACATCCTACATTTTTTTAGCATTATAAATTTTATAGTAAGTTCATGACCTTTTAATTAGAACTAAAAAGTGGGCAGGATTGTGAATATTATTACCTATATTTTTATGTGTCTTATCTAATCCTAATTATTCCTTGGTATCTCTAGTTTTCTTGAAGTGAACCCTAGTCTTTCCCATCCTATTGTTTCCCCGTATTTCTTTGCATTAATCACTGAGGAAGTTTCTCTTATCACTCCTTGCTATTCTTCGGAACACTGCCTTCCAATGTGTATATATATTTCCTTTTCTCCTTTGCTTCTCACTTCTCTTCTTTTCTCAGCTGTTTGTAAGGCCTCCTCAGACAGATATTTTGCCTTTTTGCATTTCTTTTCTTGGGGATGGTCTTGATCCCTGCCTCCTGTACAATGTAACAAACCCCTATCCATAGTTCCTCAGGCACTCTGTCAGTTCAGTTCAGTTCAGTCGCTCAGTCGTGTCCGACTCTCCGCGACCCCATGAATCACAGCACGCCAGGCCTCCCTGTCCATCACCAACTCCCGGAGTACACTCAAACTCATGTCCACAGAGTTGGTGATGCCATCCAGCCATCTCATTCTCGGTCGTCCCCTTCTCCTCCCGCCCCCAACATTTCCCAGCATCAGAGTCTTTTCCAGTGAGTCAACTCGTCGCATGAGGTGGCCAAAGTATTGCAGTTTCAGCTTTAGCATCAGTCCCTCCAATGAACATCCAGGATTGATCTCCCTTAGGATGGACTGGTTGGATCTCCTTGCAGTCCAAGGGACTCTCAAGAGTCTTCTCCAACACCACAGTTCAAAAGCATCGATTCTTCGGCAATCAGCCTTCTTCACAGTCCAACTCTCACATCCATACATGACCATGGGAAAAACCATAGCCTTGACTAGACGGACCTTGGTTGGCAAAGTAATGTCTCTGCTTTTTAATATGCTATCAAGGTTGGTCATAACTTTCCTTCCAAGGAGCAAGCGTCTTTTAATTTCATGGCTGCAATCAGCATCTGCAGTGATTTTGGAGCCCAAAAAAATAAAGTCTGACACTGTTTCCACTGTTTTTCCATCTATTTCCCATGAAGTGATGGGACCAGATGCCATGATCTTTGTTTTCAGGCACTCTGTACACGCTACTGTGGAGAAGGCAATGGCAAGCCACTCCAGTACTATTGCCTAGAAAATCCCATGGATGGAGGCGCCTGGTAGGCTGCAGTCTGTGGGGTAGGCTAAGGGTCGGACACGACTGAGCGACTTCACTTTCACTTTTCACTTTCACACATTGGAGAAGGAAATGGCAACCCACTCCAGTGTTCTTGCCTGGAGAATCCCAGGAACGGGGGAGCCTGGTGGGCTTCTGTCTATGGGGTCACACAGAGTCGGACACGACTGAAGTGACTCAGCAGCAGCAGCAGCAGTACACACTACTATATATAAAATATGTAACTAAGAGGACCTAGTGTATCACACAGGAAGCTCTCCTCAATACTTTGTAATGGCCTATATAAAAAAAAAATCTAAAAAAGTGTGGATATGCTTATGTATATAAAAGATCTACTTTGCTGTACAGTAGAAACTAACACAACATTGTAAAACAACTATACGTCAATAAAAATTAATTTTAACAGTTCTTCAAATTCAGAGGATAAGTAGGATTATGATATTTCTGGAACAAAATATTCCTTTCATCTGTTTCTAATGGAATAATTTTATAGTCAATTATTTATTTTCAATCTCACTGACCTATAAATTTATAGAAAACAAAATATGCAAGTGATATTAGACATTAACTGGTGTCATATCTTTATCAATTATATTATAAATATATATATACATTTGAGCTTGAATCCATCTGCCAAGCAGGAGATGCAGGTTTGACTCCTGGAACAGGAAGATCCCTTGGAGAATGAAATGCAACCTATCCCAGTATTCTTACCTATGGACAGAGGAGACTCATGGGCCACAGTCCATAGGGTTGCAAATGAGTTGAACAGGACTTAGTGAATAAACAGCAACAATATATATGTATTTAGAAACTATATTGTTAGATGCATGAAATATTTATGCCTATATAATGGTTTATTCCTTTTATTTTCTTGATGTATCTTCTCTATCTGAAAAATATTTTGCTTTCTTAATACTTTTAACTATAACTTTTTTCATTTGTCTCAAATTTTTTGTTACTTTATTTTTGGAATAGCACTTTTAAGACCACAAAATTGTATCTAACTTAAATCCAATTTAATTTTTCACTGTGAGTTTAGCAAATTCGTTTGCTGTATTGTTATATTAATACATTTTAAGTTATTACTGTGATCTTATTTTGCATTTTTTGTTAACCAAGTGTTTTTCCTTCCTGTATTTCATATACATTGCAATTTTGGCAAACATTTTTCAACATTTATTTAAAAAGCTTTATTTAAATATGATGTATGACATTGTATAAGTTTAAGGTGTACAATGCGATGAAATATTCAGTTCAGTTCAGTTCAGTTCAGTCACTCAGTCGTGTCCGACTCTTTGCGACCCCATGAATCACAGCATGCCAGGCCTCCCTGTCCATCAACAAATCCCAGAGTTCACTCAAACTCATGTCCATCGAGTCGGTGATGCCATCCAGCCATCTCATTCTCTGTCGTCCCCTTCTCCTCCCGCCCCCAATTCTTCCCAGCATCAGAATCTTTTCCAGTGAGTCAACTCATCGCATGAGGTGGCCAAAGTATTGGAGTTTCAGCTTTAGCATCTATCCTTCCAATGAACACACAGGACTGATCTCCTTTAGAATGGACTGGTTGGATCTCCTTATTCAACCATAAAAAAGAATGAAATTTGACCTCTATGTCAATATTTTTTACTCTTCATTGATTTGAATGCTATTGATTACTTTATATATTTTTGTTACATTGAACAGTTTTAAAAAGCACATAACATTTTGTAATGCAGTATAAAGTTCTTCAGTTCAGTTCAGTTCAGTCGCTCAGTCATGTCCGACTTTCTGCAACCCCATGAATCACAGCATACCAGGCCTCCCTGTCCATCACCAAATCCCAGAGTTCACTCAAACTCATGTGCATCGAGTCGGTGATGCCATCCAGCCATCTCATTCTCTGTCGTCCCCTTCTCCTCCTGCTCCCAATCCCTCCCAGCATCATAGTCTTTTCCAGTGAGTCAACTCTTCACATAAGGTGGCCAAAGTATTGGAGTTTTAGCTTTAGCATCAGTCCTTCCAATGAACACCCAGGACTGATCTCCTTTAGAATGGACTGGTTGGATCTTCTTGTAGTCCAAGGGACTCTCAAAAGTCTTCTCCAACACCACAGTTCAAAAGCATCAATTCTTCGGCGATCAGCTTTCTTCACAGTCCAACTCTCACTGGAAAAACCATAGCCTTGACTAGACGGACCTTAGTAAGTTTTAGATATCAATTCCAGAATACTCTCAGTCCTCCATACTTGTAATTGCTCTCTGGAATATTAAATCAACTATTTATAGATCATTACTTATTTGTGATTATATGGGGCTTCCCTGGTGGCTCCGAATATAAAGAAGATGCCTGCAAAGTGGGAGACCTGGGTTCAGTCCCTAGGTTGGGAAGAACCCCTGGAGAAGGGAATGACTACACTCCAGTAATCTTGCTTGAAGAATTACCTGGACAGAGGAGCCTGGCAGATTACAGTCCATGGGGTCACAAAGAGTCAGATATAACAAAGCAAGTAACACTTTCACTTTCACTTCACTTCCATATAAGTATGTATTAAAAATATGTATATATTGAAGGCATTTTATGCTAAATCACAGTTTCTTGGTTCCTGTTCTCATCACTCACTTATCCTCATGTGATTTTTCTGCTGAAATTATTACTTCAGTAGTTCTTTCAGGAAAGAGTGGACCTCAACAGAAATTTTGTCATCTAATATTTCTTACCCGTGCTACTTTACTTATTTATGCTTTGAGTATACATAATATTTATATTATATATATAGGCTTCTCTAGTTGTATATTTTATGAATTCTAAAGATATATTCTTCTTTTTAAATGTTTTACTATTTTCTACTTTGTGATGAGATTTATATTTGATGCTGTCTTACCATTTAATAGGCAGTATAGGGTAAAAATTTAATAGACAGTATCTTAGTTGTACGTTAAAATAACTGTGTATCTCTTTTCATTTCCACAAAAAAAGGTATTGATATTTATTGAGGCCTTTGTTTATCCCTTATTTTTATCCCAGGTATGGTTTTTTTTAAAACTTTAAATAAAACATCTTTTAAGATTTGCCCGAAAATCAAATAACTGATAAGGGAGCAGTCTTTTAACAACCATAAAATAGTGGGAGTTTGTGAGCCTCTTTCTAATTTTATAGAAACCCTTACTCCTTAGATTTTTAGAGTCCTGAATAACTAGCATCACCTGGAATAAATAATAACAATGACAACTTTTGCCCTTGACTGATGACTACTGAAACAGAACCTCCAGAAGAAGGGTTTTGTTTGTTGTGTGTTATTGTATGTTCGCAGTGAGTTACATATTCAGGATAGTTAAAACACTGCCTTGGCACAGTTATTCTGAGTTAGTTCCTTTTTAGTGTCTATTACTTCAACTCAGTTCAGTCACTCAGTCATGTCCAACTCTTTGCAACCCCATGAATCGCAGCACGCCAGGCCTCCCTGCTGCTGCTGCTGCTGCTGCTGCTAAATCACTTCAGTCGTGTCAGACTCTGTGCGACCCCATAGACGGCAGCCCACCAGGCTCCCGTCCCTGGGATTCTCCAGGCAAGAACACTGGAGTGGGTTTCCGTTTCCTTCTCCCCAGGCCTCCCTGTCCATCACCAATTCCCGGAGTTCACTCAAACTCATGTCCATTGAGTCAGTGATGCCATCCAGCCATCTCATTCTCTGTCATCCCCTTCTCCTCCTGCCCCCAATCCCTCCCAGCATCAGGGTCTTTTCCAATGAGTCAACTCTTTGCATGAGATGGCCAAAGTATTGAAGTTTCAGCTTTAACATCAGTCCTTCCAATGATACCAACAAGCAAAGTCTCAATATGCAAGTTACACTGTCCCACTTCTGTTTAACTCAGCAGGAAGCAAGAGGTTTAATATTAGTCAGTTGCCTTCCTGAGATCTAAGCCAAACCCTACATAGGGAGTTCGTCCTTTACCATCAGGGAGGAACATTTCAATTTCCACATATTTGGGGACATCAGAACATCTCATGACTTATGTGTCAATTGGATCCCTGTTGAGACTTCTGACTTACAAGAATCAAAGAGTGCTGTCTCTAAACCACTTGAGTTTTTAGTCTTTGAATTTGGAGCTTATTTCTTTGCAAAAGTGTCATACAATTCTAAAACTATTTGATAAATATCGATCTTCAAATAGATTTCCATCCTCCCCACTTCTTTCTCTCCTCCTTTCCATCTCTCTCTCTCTTTCTCCTTTCCATCTCTCTCTCTTTCTCTCCCCCCACCCTCTGTGTTATGATTCTGTGGCTATGGGAGATAAAGCAGATTTTATATTTTGTAAGTTAGTTTCAGACTAGGCAATAATATTGATGGAAAGACTCTCAGGTCATTGCATTTTACTCTGTACAATGGATATTTTCCATTTTGGTGTATTTCTTAAATGAATACATGATAGTTTCCTCATTCAATTCCTTGCAGTATATTGGGCTAAATGTTATTAATGGGAAAGTCTCTATCAGGTGGAACTCAGATGAACTTTTAGGTTCAAATCAAATCAATTTGAATGAAATCAAGTTGAAAGTTTGATCTGACCTTGATGTCAAACAAGATTCTCTCAATTTGGCTGAGAAATTGTTCTTTCAAGAGCCAAATTCATTTTCAAGGTTTATTTCATTCCCCTTTTTTCAACTCTATTTCCCTGAAGTCAAAATGCATCAAACCTAAAAGTCTCTTTATTATTTTAATTGGATAATTTCAACTGACAGACTGTTTCTAAATTCTAGTTCTAATCTCTTATAGCAGAAAAGTTTAGAGAACTTGGAAACAATGGTTTTATAGAAAAGATTATTATTCCTTGAGTAGAGTGAAAAAGGTTTTGGAGAGGGTGCTACAGATTTGGCAGGATTAGATATAAATACATACAAATACAATAAAATAACTTAGCTAGTAATTAAGTGTCAAGGTCATAAATGTGCCCCCATACCTGAAGAACTCTGTTAATCTGTACGTAAAATTAAGTTGGTAGTCAACATAATCTCCTCTTCAATAAACTTTAGAAAAAACAGATTAGAATATGGGCCTTCAAATATAAAAATGAATTAAAATATATGTCTTTTGCTCCTAATATTGAACATAATTATTATATCAAACCAGTTTAATTCATTCTAAGTCTGTGAGGAAACTTGACGTCAGAATTCCAGTTATTTACCAGGGTAGCTGGTAATCTAAATTATGATAATGAAGGAAGATTCAAGTTTGTTATATCTCTAGTATATTTACTTTGTTTCTCTCATTTTAAAATCTGAAATTATATTTTTACTCATCAGTTCCTAGTAAAAACATTAATATTTATTTTCTTATAATTTTCCTAACATTTAAAACATATGCAAAGTTACTTGAGACAATTATTGACTGAACTTTTCATGTACATTAAAAATAAACTTTGTACATGTCACTATTTTGTGTTTTTTTAATCTTGATTGAATACTATTTTCCTACATTTACCTACATTTCACTTACAGATCCAAGATAATGACAATTTTAACAGATATAGAGATAAAATTTGAGTCTTTATATACTATGTTGACACAACATCAAGACAGTAAAACAGTCATAATGTCACTTTTTAATATACATGCCTTACTTTTTGGTTTATTTTTAAGACCTTGACTCTTTTGTATTTGAATAGATAAACTTTATCCATTTTAATTTTTATTAAATTTATTTGGTTTCTTAAACAGACACTGTCACTATTATTTTACAGAATACCAAGCGTCAATGTTTGATAGCTATTATCTTCTGTGTTTACGGTTTAATCATGTCTGGGTATTATTTCTATCAATCTACTGATCTAATATCCTTTCCAGTAATAGTGGCTCTCCTTTTACAGACACACTTGGGCAATTTTTTATGTGTTCCTTTACCATGCTTGGTAACTGGGCTATATTTACACTTTCTTGGAGTCATAGATTGTTTATTCTGCTTTTAGAGATTTGTCAACTAACTCCAAATTATTTTTCAGTCACACATTCACATGAAGTTAGGCAAACTATGAAGTAAGAAGGCACCATGTTCCAAATCATACTCACTTTTAACAAACACCAACTTCAAGTTTTGGGGAAGAAATGGACCAAACAACCCTCAGATTTGATCATTTGCTAGAATGCTTCACAGGGTGAACTGAAGGCAATTATATTCATAGTTGGGCTTCCCTGTTGTTTCAGCTGATAAAGAATATATCTGCCTCTGCGGGAGACACAAGAGGTGCATGTTCAATCTCTGCAGCAACAAGATCACCTGGAGAAGGAAATGGTAACCCACTCCAGTATCCTCGCCTGGATAATCACATGGACAGAGGAGTCTGGCAGACTTCAGTCCCTGGCGGTCACAAAGAATCAGATGCAACTGAGTGCGCGTGCGCGCACGCACACACACATAAACACACTCACAGGAGAAGACTCTTGAGAGTCCCTTGTACCGCAAGGAGATCCAACCAGTCCATTCAAAGGGAGATCGATCCTGGGTGTTCATTGGAAGGACTGATGCTAAAGCTGAAACTGCAATACTTTGGCCACCTCATGCGACGAGTTGACTCACTGGAAAAGACTCTGATGCTGGGAAAGGTTGGGAGCGTGAGGAGAAGGGGACGACCGAGAATGAGATGGCTGGATGGCATCACCGACTCTGTGGACATGAGTTTGAGTGAACTCTGGGAGTTGGTGATGGACAGGGAGGCCTGGCGTGCTGTGATTCATGGGGTCGCGGAGAGTCGGACACGACTGAGCGACTGAACTGAACTGAACTGAAGTTCACAGATTAAAATCAGGCAAAGGAAAAAGAGCAGAAAACTACCAAATGCAGAGTTTCTATTGCCCTCATTCATAATGTGTAACAATTTGCATGGAGTATCACCAACCAGGGAAGCTCACCTGAGCCTTGTATTCTGAGTTTTCACTGAGACTCCCTTATGTGGACAAGGTTGATTGTTCACATGGTTGATCTCAATCTCCAGTTTGACTATACCATGTGATCCAATGCCTCCTTCGTAAAATCACATTCTTGATTTTTTATAATATAGCTAGCTCCAACCCTAAATCATATTGTTAAGATCTGGATGTGCCAAGGACCTGGGACCAACAAAGATTACCTCCTGGGAACTGAGAATAAAGTCTAGATCTCTTTTTGTGCAAGATTAAATGTGTTACTACATAAGCTACCTTCTAGGCTTTGACCAAGTCTCTCTTATAATAAAGGAACAGTATTTGGACATATATATTCAGTATAGAATTTACATGACAAACACAACTATAGTATAATGGATATTCCTAACATTTGGATGAGCCCATGTCAGGTAAGAATAAATTTAAAGAAATAAGTTATTACACTGACACTATACATATTTTCAAATTTGTATCCCTTGATCTACCATAATTTCTACTTTATGATTAACATATACAGAACTATTTAGCATAGAAATCACTTGATGGATAGCTTTAGGTCAGTCAATATTATATCCTCAGGTGTAACTATTCAATTTTCCAATACATTTGACCATAAAAATCAGTATTGTAATCTTACCACCAATGCCAGTATTAGACTAATACTGGTCACAGTAGAAATAACCTGAAAATCAAGAGTCAAAAAATCACGCACATATTAAAGTCTCATTCATTAAAAGTTAGTCTAGACCACTAAAGTGTCTCCCAGAGTGGTGCTATTCAAGTTTGCTGGCTTCCATTTTATTTTGCCAGGTCCCAAAAGCAGAAGTGATCTCAGCAATACATGTTTTTACTCTCGCAGGAATCAGGTATAACTGAGCTAAAAGTCAATATTATCTCTTGCTCTGAAGCTCTTTTGGGGAATCACTGTAAAACTAGATTGCTCTCATTGCATAACCCACTTATCTTTCCCTTTGCCCTCAGCTAATTCTCCCCTTTCTCTCCACTTGTACTCAAAATATTGCACTTTTGGAGGGTACACTAGATTCAGCCACTGTGCTGGTCCAGCTTTCCAGCAGCAATACTAGTCTATCAAGTGCCTTGTCTTCAGTTTACTGTCATTCACATAAAGTAAGATTACTGAAAGATTTGGGTTACTTAGATTTCCATATGAACTATATCAATCACTATACAACATGGCTACATTCACTGTGTACAATTTTGAAAGATGGGATGAGAGTGGACTTACTCTATTGGGCCCTTAGGAATTAGAACAAAATTTTAAAGGTATAGTCACAGTTCCTTGCATAAGAATTATCCACACTTCTGACACCCACAGATATATAGCCTGGGATTTGAGACTACTGCCTCACATAGGAAAAATGAAAAAAAAAAATTTGAGGTAATCTTGAGAAACTAGAAAAATAATATAGTCATCCCACCATACTAACTTCTTTCATACCCAGTTCCCCCAAGAGAATTGGAGAAATCTATTTAATAGGAACCCATCTTTGGCTCCCCTCTCACTTTGAGTGTGAATACACACATGTGAAAGTATGTAACCTTTATGCCTTCATCCCCCTTGGAGAATTTCTGCTGTCATTTATACCCAAGTGTCAACATTAGTCTCTAAACCTCATTTCGCAGGTAAATTTCAAACACATACACATACATACATACATAACTTCTATTAATATTTAATAGATATGATATTTATGTAAAGGAGGTCATTCATCATATTCATGTTTTCATACCATTTAAATATGTTTATGGGTCAGTTTCAATTTAAACCTGTGGAAGGGGACAGCAAAGAATCACTATATACACTCTACAAATAGGAAAATAATACTCAAAAAAGATAGCTGATTTACTTACATTGATTCAGTCAAAAATGGCATATATATCACTAAAACATATAAATAGTTTTTTAAAAAATTATATGGATATTTCTAAACCAATGTTCTAAATGTCCTGCAAACAAGCTCCAGAATCTTCCTGAACCTTTGCTCTGTTTATATTTCCAAAAATGGCATATTTCCTGCTGATTGCCAATGTGCTTCCTGTATAGAAACAGACTAGGGAGGAGAACTAAAACCCCAATATGACCATCATGAAGCTTAGCACAAGCAAGTAATTGTGGTAACCCCTCAGATAATTTAGGTGAAAACCTAGTCCAATCCTTAGAGCCAAAGTATTAGAATAATATGAAATACTGGATGTTGCCTGTTGGGTATGTGACAGTGTGTATATTTGTAAGATTGCAAATTAATGAGTATTCAATTAATATCTGTTTCCTGCTCCATCAGTTCAGTTCAGTTGCTCAGTCATGTCCTACTCTTTTCGACCCCATGGACTGCAGCACACCAGGTCTCCCTATTCATGACCAAGCACTGGAGTTTACTCAAACTCATGTCCATTGGGTCAGTGATGTCATCCAACCATCACATTCTCTGTCATCCGCTTCTCCTCCTGCCTTCAATCTTTCCCAGAATCAGGGTCTTTTCAAATGAGTCAGTTCTTCACATCGGGTGGCCAAAGTATTGGAGTTTCAGCTTCAACATCAGTCCTTCCAGTGAATATTCAGGACTGATTTCCTTTAGGATGGACTGGTTGTATCTCCTTGCTGTCCAAGGGTTTCTCAAGAGTCTTCTCCAACACCACAGTTCAAAAGCATCAATTCTTCTGTTCCATATTATAGTGTAAAAGTGAGCTACAAAGATAGTGTAAGAGAAAACCCAATTTATTATTGGAGTATAGTTGATTTAAAATGTTGTGTTAATTTCAAGGGTACAGCAAACTCGATCAGCTACACATATATCTAGATCCACTCTCTTTTTTTAGATTCTTTTTCCATATAAACCATCATGCAATATTGACTAGAGTTCTCTGTGCTATATAGCAAGTTCTTATTAGTTATCTATTTTATATAGAATAGTGTATGTATTTCCATCCCAAATTACCAATTACTCCTCCCCTTATCCCCTGGTAACCATAAATTTGCTCTCTACATCTGTGGATGTAAGTAAGTTTATTTTCATCCTCTTTTTAAGATTCCACATATAAGCAGTATTATATGATATTTGTCTTTTTCTGTCTGACTTACTTCACTCAGAATGACAATCTCTAGATCTATCCATGTTGCTGCAAATGGCATTATTTTTTCTTTCTTATGGTTGAATACTGTTCCATTGTATATATGTACTACATATTCTTTATCCATTCCTCTGTTGATGGACATTTAGATTGCTTCCATCTCTGGCTATTGTAAATAGTGCTGCAATAAACATTGCAGTGAATGTTTCTTTTTGAATTATGGTTTTCTCTTTTGCCCAGGAGTGGAATTTCTGGGTAATATGTTAATTCTGTTTTGAGTTTTTAAGGAATCTCCATACTGTTCTCCATAGTATCTGTGCCAATTTACATTCCCACCAACAGTGTGGGAGGGTTCCCTTTCTGCCCACCCTCTCTAACATTTATTGTTTGTAGATTTTTTGATGATTGCCATTTTGACCTGTGTATAGTGATACCTCATTGTAGTCTTGATTTGAATTTCTCTGATAATTAGTGATGCTGAGCATCTTTTCATGTATTTGTTGGCCATCTGTATGTCTTCTTTGGAGAAACGTTTATTTAGATCTTTAGCCATTTTTTGATTGGGTTGTTTATTTATTTTTTATATTGAGCTGAAAGTGCTGTTTGTATATTTTTGAGATTAATCACATGTCAGTTGCTTTATTTGTGAATATTTTCTTTCATTTTGAGGACTGTCTTTTTGTTTCATTTATGGTTTCCTTTGTTGTGCAAAATCTGTTAAGCTTAATTAGATTCTAATTGTTTATTTTTATTTTCATTACACTAAGAGATGGACCATAGGAGATCTTGCTATGATTTATATCAGAGAGTGTTCAGTCTATGCTTTATACTATCTGGCCTTACATTTAGGTCTATAACTCATTTGTAATTTATTTTCTGTATGATGTTGGGGAATGTTCTAATTTCATCCATTTACACATGGCTTTCCAGTTTTTCCAACACCACGTATTGAAGAGACTGCCTTTTCTCCATTGCATATTTTTGCCTCCTTTGTCATAGACTAGATGACTGTAGGCAGATGGGTTTATCTCTGGGCTTTCTATCCTGTTCCATTGATCTATATTTCTGTTTTTGTGCCAGTGCCATACTGTCATGATTACTATTGCTTTGCAATATATTCTGAAGTCAGGGAACCTGATTCCTCCATCTCTGTTTTTCTATCTCACAACCACTTTGGCTATTCATGGTCTTTTGTGTATCCATACAATTGCAACATTTTGTTGTTGTTGTTCTAGTTCCATGAAAAATGCCAATGGTAATTTGATATTATTGAATTGAATCTGTAGATTGGTTTGGATAGTACAGCAATTTTCACAATGTTGATTCTTTCCTTCTGAGGACATGGCATATTTCTCCATCTGTTTGTGTCACCTGTGATTTCTTTTTTTGTTATCTTATAGATTTCTGACCACAAGTCTTTTGCTTCCTTAGATGGATTTCTTTCATGTATTTTATTCTTTCCTTGTGATGATAAATGGCATCGTTTCCTTAATTTTCTTTCTGATCTTTAATAATAAAGGCCATATACAACAAATTCATAGCAAACATCCTTCTCAATAGCAAAAAATAATAAAAGCATTTTGTCTAAGATCAGGAACATGATATAGATGTCCACTCTCATCACTATTATTCAATATAGTTTTGGAAGTCCTAGCCATGACAATCAGAGAAGAAAAAGAAATAAAAGGAATTCAATTTGGAAAAGAACTAAAACTGCCACTGTTTGCAGATGACATGATGTTATACATAGAAAATCTTGAAAATGCTACCACAAAAGCACTAGTGCTCCTCAATGAACATGGTAAATTTGCAGGATACAAAATTGATACACAGAAATCTCTTGCATTCTTGTACACTGACAACAAAGAAGCCAAATTTAATGAATGTTCTAAACCCGATATACTTCAAGAACTTCCATATCAGAATAAACAGTTGAACAAACCTATCTATAATTTTTTTAAGCAACAAATATGTGTAAACACTTCTAGCCTAACTGGTATATTATTTTATGTTTATTTATATTTATGTTTATATTTATGTTTAATTAATATATTTATGTTTATAAATATATTTATATTTACTTTATGTTTGAGTATCATAAAAAAAGTTTAAAAAACATCTGAAATGAGTTAATAATACATTTTGTTCTTTGGGTTATATAAAAAGACTGAAACATTGCGATGAGGTATCAGTATTGCAGGTAGGTAAATAGTCACATGTTAAAACTCACCAGATCAGTCTCATTGGTACATTTTATGTAATTGCACGTATTGGTTGGGTGTGGTGTTTTAATGTTTCAAAAGGTCTTGTCAGTAGTTAAATACCAAAGGCATTTCCTTAAAAATCCAGTTTTCTAGATTCTAAGACTTCCTTACTTATACATAGAAATGCAATGAAAAATTGTCTTCTTATCATATGTAATTATAAAAAAGTGTAAAATGCAATATCCTGTATGAATTAATATTTATTATAAGGGGGATTCCCAGGTAGTGCTAGTGGTAAAGTACCGGCCAGCCAATGCAGGAATTGTAAGAGACTTGGGTTCAATCCTTAGGTTGGGAAGATCCCCTGGAGGAGGGCATGGCAACCGACTCCATCATTCTTGCCTGGAAAATCCCATGGACAGAGGAGTGTGTCAGGCTATGGTCCATAGGGTCACAGAGTAAGGCACAACTGAAGTGACTTAGCATGCACACAGACAGACAATGAAGCAAGAAAATAAGCAATTTATAACAACTGACACTGAGATAACAGGATGTTGGAATTAGTGTAGAATACAACAGCTGTTGTATACATTATCAGGAACTTAAAAGAAACATGATTTTACTAAATACTAAGATTAAGAATTTATAGAAATGGAAACTATAAAGAAAACAAAAATAGAAATTCTAGAAGCAAAATATAAATAGTTAAAATCAAAAATTTTATTGGATAAGGTTAATAGTATAGAAACATTAATCTGAAGAAAAATAACAAACTTGGGCAAAATGAACAGAATCTCAAGTAACTGGAACTTCTCTGGTGATCCAGTGGTTAAGAATTCACCTTCCAATGCAGGAAAGGTGGTTTATATCTCTAGTCTGAGAACTAAGATCTCACAAGCCACAAGGCATGTCACCTGATTATCAACTTCAAAAACAAGTCTTTGGAACTCTGTGGGAGAGGGTGAGGGTGGGATGATTTGGGAGAATGGCATTGAAATATGTATGTTGTCATATGTGAAATGAATCACCAGTTCAGGGTCGATGCATGTTACAGGATGCTCGGGGTTGGTGTGTGGGGATGACCCAGAGGGAGGATAAAGGGAGGAGGAAGGTGGGAGGGGGGTTCAGGAGGGGGAACTCATGTACACCCGGGGCGGATTCATGTCAGTGTATGGCAAAACCAACCAATATAATATTGTAAAATAATTAGCCTCCAATAAAAAAATAAATAAAAAAAATAAACGGAGAAAATGAGCAAACCTTACAGTTAAAAGAAAATAATGGCAACAAAACCTCTAATAATGTAATAGATGAACTGCATTACCAAAAATAAATGATGCAGAAAATGGTTGAAGGCAAAAGAAGAATGGGCAGCACAGGATGAGATAGTTAGATTGCATAATTGACTCAATGGACATGAATTTGAGCAAATTCCAGGAGATAGTGGAGGATAGAGGAGCCTGGCATGCTGCAGGCCATGGGGTCACAAAGAGTAAGACATGATTTAGTGACTGAACAGCAGCAACAATATTTGTACATATTTGCAATGATTTTTTTTCATATAAAGCAAGCTAAATTTAAATATATCACTGAATAATAATAATCTGAAATACTGACCAGCACATGAAAATATTCTGTAAAATATAAACTCACCTAAATATGTTCATTATTTTTGTAAATTGTATTTAGAATGATATATTTAAGGATTTATGTTCCAAGTAATGATGATAATACAGAGTTTCAATATGATATTAGATATATTTTAATGGATAACAATAATGAGTAATTTCTACATCAAACACTCCCACCTGTCCTGAACTTCTTATCACAGCTGACCAAAATTCTTTCTAAAGAGTTGAACCAGGAATGTGAAATATAATATCTGTTGGAGTATACCTTCTCTACAATATTGTTGGCTTTGTACTGGAATCCCCAGAAGAAACCACGCAGTTTCCATAGTAAGCAACATGTTAAACAAACAAATAATGAGATATTACAGAAATATTTGCTTCCCAAGAGTATTCAGTTCAGTTCAGTTCAGTTCAGTTGAGTTCAGTCGCTCAGTCGTGTCCGACTCTCCGCGACCCCATGAATCACAGCATGCCAGGTCTCCCTGTCCATCACCAACTCCCGGAGTTCACTCAAACTCATGTCCATCGAGTCGGTGATGCCATCCAGCCATCTCATTCTCTGTCGTCCCCTTCTCCTCCTGCCCCTAATCCCTCATAGCATCAGAGTCTTTTTCAGTGAGTCAACTCGTTGCATGAGGTGGCCAAAGTATTGAAGTTTCAGCTTTAACATCAGACCTTCCAATGAACACCCAGGATTGATCTCCTTTAGAATGGACTGGTTGGATCTCCTTGCAGTCCAAGGGGCTCTCAAGAGTCTTCTCCAGCACCACAGTTAATTTTTATTTCTAAGCACAGGTGAATATGTTGGATGATGATCAAGTAATCTGTTAAAATAATATTTAATTTTTTCTCTCAATGTTTTTGTTTCTCTACATCATTTGCAAGAAAATTCTTCACTTTCTTTTCACTGCGACTTTCTCCTTGTCCTTGTCATAAATATTCTATTTAAAACTAGGCTTTGTTGTTGTTGTTCAGTCAACCATGGTGTCTGACTCTTCATGACCCCATGGGTTGCAGCATGCCAGGTCTCCCTGTCCCTCACCATCTTCTGGAGTTTGCCAAATTCATTTGCATGGACACTGGACAATGGATATGAACTTGGGCAAATCTAGACTAACAGATAAGAATTTATTCTGCTGTATAGAAGGCATTCTATTTAGTCTATCCACATGAATAGACATGTGGACATGGAATGGGTAAATAGTCCATGTGTGCTGTGCAACTATTAGTTGCTCAGTTGAGAGTGACTCTTTGCGACCCTGTGAACTGTAGCCTGCCAGGCTCCTCTGTCTATGGGGATTGTCCAGGCAAGAATACTGGAGTGGATTGCCTTGTTCTCCTCAGGGGATTTTCCCAACTCAAGGATCGAATCCAGGTCTCATGCATTGCAGTTGAATTCTTGACCATCTGAGCCATGAGGGAAGCCCAAGAACACTGAAGTGGATAGTCTGTCCCTTCTCCAGGGATCTTCCCAACTCAAGCATCCAACTGAAGTTTCCTGAATTGCAGGCAGATTCCTTGCCACATGAATTACCAAAGAAGCCCAAACAACCCATAGAAAGACATATTAGGTTTATGCATGTTGTCCCAGAAAAATTCCTAAAAACTCCTTTTACTTTCAAAAATGTTCTGGATTGGATGATAAATTATATGGTCTCACTAGCAATACAAACCTTCCATGTGCTCTAACAATACTACTGGATTATTATTTCAAAATCTCAAATGTTGTATAATTTTATCTGTAACTATTTCATAAGGACACTTGAAAATAACCATACCAGTAACACAACAAAAAATAGCAATAATTTTGTGATACCATTACATATCCAATCAGTGTTCAAATTATTCCAAATGTCTAATATTTTCAGAACTTATTTGTCTGATTCATGATCTAAATACATTCACCATGTTGCAATTGGCTTACATGTCCCTTAACCATTTAAATCTCTGTTTTTCTACTCTGTTTTTTCTTACAGTTAAGTTTGGGGAAATTATATCATCTGTTTTCCAGAGGTTCTTCATTCTGAATATTATTGATTCTATATGTGTACCTTCTGTGTTCATTTAAACTGGAGTATATATCAAAAATTTGTTAAATTTACTTATTTCTTTCCTTCTTTCCTTCCTGCCTTCTTCTCTCTTTTATTCTCTATTTTTTCCTTCTTCCCTCCTCCCTTTCATTTGTGTGAATACTGCATATATTGTGTAATATGAGGTACATAATATCTGCTTATTTAACTTATATGCAGAGTACATCATGAGAAACACTGGGCTGGAAGAAGCACAAGCTGAAATCGAGACCGTTGGGAGAAATATCAATAACCTCAGATATGCTGATGACACCACCCTTATGGCAGAAAGTGAAGAAGAACTAAAGAGCTTCTTGATGAAAGTGAAAGAGGAGAGTGAAAAAGTTGGCTTAAAGCTCAACATTCAGACAACTAAGATCATGCTTCCGGTCCAATCACCTCATGCAAATAGCTGGGGAAACAGTGACTGACTTTATTTTTCTGGGCTCCAAAATCACTGCAGATGGTGATTGCAGTCATGAAATTAAAAGACACTTACTCCTTGGAAGGAAAGTTATGACCAACATATTAAAAAGCAGAGACATTACTTTGTCAACAAAGTTCCATCTAGTCAAGGTTATGTTTTTTCCAGTAGTCATGTATGGATGTGAGAGTTGGACTATAAAGAAAACTGAAGGCAGAATAATTGATGCTTTTGAACTGTGGTGTTGGAGAAGACTCTTGAGAGTCCCTTGGACTGCAAGGAGATCAAACCAGTCCATCCTAAAGGAAATCAGTCCTAAATATTCATTGAAAGGACTGATGCTGAAGTTGAAGCTCCAATACTTTGGCTGCCTTATGCCTAGGACTGACTCATTGAAAAAGCCCATGATGCTGGGAAAGATTGAGGGCAGGAGGTGAAGGGGATGACAGAGGATGAGATGGTTGGATGGCATCACTGACTCAATGGACATGGATTTGGGTGAACTCTGGGAGTTAGTGATGGACAGGGAGGCCTAGTGTGCTGTGGTTCATGGGGTTGCAAAGAGTCAGAAATGAATGAGCGACAGAACTGAACTGAATATCTGGTTGTGCTTTTTTTGATTAAGTATAGAGTTAGCATTTAGTTGCTCAGCAGTAACCTTAATCTCTATTTATCTCCAGGGATGCCTGGAGCCATAAAAGAAGACTATTGATCCTCACAAGAAGGAAGTGCCCTAGCTAGTTGTAATGCCTTAGCTAGAAAATAGTCAAAGTAGGTAATGACCCAATACTCATCTGGAGGGACTTTATGCCAGTGTGCCAGTTTACCTATAGTGAAAATTCGTGTGTGTAGATTGATGATCTGTGATGGTTCATCTGGTTATGCAGCTTGGTTTTGACTCTATGATCAAAGAGTTATAAAAGATTCATTAGTAAACCTATGACGTAGCTTCCCAGAGACTAAAATGTCTCACATATATGTTGTTGAATTATAATCTAAATAAGTAAATCTGGTGCAACTAAGAAATGGCATTGAAACCTGAATTGCACCTGAATATGCACCTAGGCTTTCTTTTTCCAGCTTTTTTTAATCCCTTGCCTTTATTAAAGAATTAATTAGGGATACCATGGTAGGCTGTTGTGAGCTTTCTCATATATGTGGGTTGATGCATAACTAATGTAGTTAAAGAGCAACCAATGGTGATTATTACTTAACTTCCTTGTATATATAATTAAAGAGACTATTATTAAAATTTACACATGCCTTATTTATTTACTGGATGATGTATATCTTCACTTATGAGTCTTTTGATCTATTATTTAGTTCCATGGTGTACAATTGGCAATAAAAATAAGTGTTTGATCCATTCCATTCTGTCGCTCAGTCGTGTCCGACTCTTTGCAACCCCGTGGACTGAAGCCTACCAGGCTTCTCCGTCCATGGGATTCTCCAGGCAAGAATACTGGAGTGGGTTACCGTTTCCTTCTCCAGGGGATCTTCCCGACCCAGGGATCGAACCCGGGTCTCCCGCATTGGAGGCAGACTCTTTAACCTCTGAGCCACCATTTTCCCTTAATCATCAGTTTTCAAAATTATGCATTATTTCCATTTAAGTGTTCAAAATGACCAAGGATTCTCTATATGTGTTCATATATATGTTAATGTCTGTTTACATTTTAAATATTTCTATGTATTTAATTAATTTCAAGTACTATTCATTCTGATATTTAAGGTTTCTGACATTAAATAATGATACTTATGGAAACTCCAGTGGAAACCTTTTCAGGTTGACACTGTTTAATAGTTACCTTGATGTCAAGAATATTAGAGACATGCATATGGTAAAAAGATCAACATTGAAGACAACAGTTCAGTTCAGTCTCTCAGTCATGTCCGAATCTTTGTGACCCCACAGACTGCAGCACTCCAGACTTCCCTGTCCATTACTATCTCCTGGAGCTTGCTCAAACTCATATCCATCAAGTTGGTGATGTCATGCAACCATCTCATCTTCTGTTGTCCCCTTCTTCTCATGCCTTCAATCTTTCCCAGCATTAGGGTCTTTTCCAGTGAATTAGTTCTTCACATCAGGTGGCCAGAGTATTGGAGCTTCAGCATCAATCCTTCTAATGAATGTTTAGGGTTGATTTCCTTTAGGATTGACTGGTTTGATCTCCTTGCTGTCCAAGGGACTTTCAAAAGTCTTCTCCAATACCACAGTTTAAAAGTATCAATTCTTCAGCACTCAGCTCTCTTAATGGTCCAATTCTCACATCCATACATGACTACTGGAAAAACCATAGCTTTGACTAGATGGACCTTTGTCAGCAAAATAATGTCTTTCCTTTTTAATATGCTGTCTAGGTTGGTTATAGCTTTTCTTCCAAAGAGCAAGTATCTTTTAATTTCATGGCTGATGTCACCATCTGCAGTGATTTTGGAGCCCAAGAAAATAAAATCTGTCACTGTTTCCATTGTTTCCCCATCTAATTTTCATGAAGTGATGCATATGATATGATCTTAGTTTTCTGAATGTTGAGTGTTAAAACAACTTTTCACTCTCCTCTTTGACTTTCATCAAGAGGCTCTTTAGTTCCTCTTAGCTTTCTGCCATAAGGCTGGTGAAGACAACAATATGAACTTTTTACTACACATGCAGATGGTTATATCTCAAAAAAGAAACAAACCAAATACAATCACAGAGATATGTCAAGAGGACATGTGTCAACTGAAAGAGATTCCAGTGGCCAAAGCTGGAATATTTTGACCTACACAATAAATAAAATGCTATTGAATTAAAATCTAAATGATAGAATAAATATACTACATGAATCAATACTGATATATATTAATGATTGAATTAATCAACAGGTAAGGGAAATTAAAAAACTATCCCATTTCATAGAAGAATTTAAATCAATTTATATAAGTGTAATTCAAATAAGTGCATATAATTTCAGCTTCCATAAATGTGTGCTGTGCATTGTGACTTCCTTCCTAAAAGTATAGTATGCAATATGGGGAGAAAAGTGTAACTTTAGAGTGTAGATAACTGACAAGCACTTTCTCAACATAGGTGGTCAAGTTATATACCCAAAGTGAGAAGTCAAGGCCACAGTATATTCTCTTGATGTGAAAAAAATTAAATGGTATTTGCTTCTATTGTTTTCCTCTTAAAAACACATTTCTTCAGTCTAATTTAAGAAAATAATAACCTCAATTGAGGGACATTCTACCAAATATTTGACCAGTGTTCCTTCGACTTTCAAGTCATCAAGACCTGAAGGACTTGAGAAACTGTTATGAGGAGCCTAAGAACACCTGACTGGTAAATGAATCTAGATAATGGTTCATTAATAATAAAAAGTGTACCATACCAATATAAAATGTAGTAATAAGGGAAACTGGACACAGGTATATGGTAACTCTCTGTTTTCTCTTCACATATTTTGTGAATTTTAAGCTACTATATAAAAGTTTATTAACAATATGTATTACTGAGGAAAACATACTACCAAAGTTAAACTAGTGAAAAATTTGGAACCGAACACTTCACACATTGAAATTTTAAAATTCTAGGAATGGTTTAAATACCTGTTAAATTCTGGTGGAGAGAAAAATTATTAAATGAGAAGATATCTCTGAAAATTTCAGAATTTTTTTTCAGAGGAGTAGAGGTATGGAGATGGAGAAGGCAATGGCAAGCCACTCCAGTACTCTTGCCTAGAAAATCCCATGGATGGAGGAGCCTGGCAGGCTGAGTCCATGGGGTCACTCAGTCGGACACGACTGAGAGACCTCACTTTCACTTTTTACTTTCACGCATTGGAGAAGGAAATGGCAACCCAGTCCGGTGTTCTTGCCTGGAGAATCCCAGGGACGGGGGAGCCTGGTGGACTGCCGTCTATGGGGTCGCACAGAGTCGGACACGACTGAAGTGACTTAGCAGCAGCAGACGTATGGAGAATGACACAAAAAGAACGCTGGGTATACACAGAAGACAAATTATATATGCTGTGTCGGTATCCTATTGCTAGATAACAAATTAACTTTATTGGCTACACACATTCATTTATCATTTCACAGTTCTGTGGATAAGGAGTCTGAGTAAGACTTAACTGAGTCATAAGTTTCTTTTACAAGCTACCATCAATATGTCAACAAGGCTGTCCCAAGATTTGACCAGGACAGATACACTTTCAAGCTCACTTGTTTGTTGGCAAGACGGTAGGTTCTTAGTACCAAGGGCCTCAGCTCCTCAGTGGCCATCGGTTAGAAGTTTGCCTCTATTCCTTGCTACTGAAACTCTCTGGTTAGCCAGGTTGGGTGATCAAAACGTGTCAATGAGAAAACAAGAGAGACTGTCTGCTAACAAGATCAGAGTCACAATCTTTTGTCACAGAAGTGATATCCCATTATCTTTACTGTAATCTCTTCCGTTCCATTCCATTCAGTCGCTCAGTCGAGTCCGACTCTTTGCGACCCCGTGGACTGTAGCCTACCAGGCTTCTCCGTCCATGGTATTCTCCAGGCAAGAATACTGGAGTGGGTTACCGTTTCCTTCTCCAGGGCATCTTCCCGACCCTGGGTTCGAACCCGGGTCTCACGTATTTGAGGCAGATGCTTTAACCTCTGAGCCACCAAGGAAGCCCCCTGTAATCTCTTAATTAGAAGCAAATCATTAGAAGATAGAAAGAAAAGAAAGTGAAGTTGCTCAGTCATGTCCGACTCTTTGCAACCCCATGGACTATAGCTTACCAGGCTCCTCCGTCCATGGGATTTTCCAGACAAGAATACTGGAATGGGTTATCGTTCCCTTCTCTAGATCTTTCTGACACGGGTCTCCCGCACTGCAGGCAGACTGGTTACCGTCTGAGCCACCAGGGAAGCATAATCATTAGAATCAAGGCATACTTAATTAGTATTACACAAGTCTTAATTATCAGGAGATGGGTGGTATATTAGAAGTCTGCTTATCACATATGCATGGACATATAGTCTGATATTCAGAAGGAATACTCTCTTTTTGAGTTGATGTTGACAATGAGAATAGTTAATGTTCTGAGTTTATGAATAACTATCTTTCAGAATAAATGAATCAACATAAATTTGTACAGTCAGAAAAATCAATATAAAACAAATAAGATAAATACACTGAAAAATGTACACCACCAAAAGACACATTCAATGAAACTATAAAACATCAAAGACAAAGAGTTTTAAAAAACTTAAATATGGATAACCAGTGAAGGATTAATATTTATGCTGACAACAGATTTCACATCAGCACAATGGAAGTTAGAGAAAAATAAAATAATACCTTCAAAGACACAAGCAAAATTTCAACTTCTTTTGAGATCCATGTATTATCTGGGAGAAAAGTTAAATATTGATTAACCTTAGATTTTGTTGCAAATATATGGTAAAAAATTAGAGTAGCCATTAAAATAATTGAAATAAAAATAAAACTAGTAGAAAAAAGAGAAGGCATTAAAAAAGAAAAAAATGGGGAAAGTTAAAACTCATAATATCAAACAATCATTATTTATGACATTAAAGTACACTTAGAGATGGAGAAGGTAATGGCAAGCCACTCCAGTACTCTTGCCTAGAAAATCCCATGGATGGAGGAGCCTGGTAGGCTGCAGTCCGTGGGGTCGCTAAGGGTCGGACACGACTGAGCAACTTCACTTTCACTTTTCACTTTCACACATTGGAGAAGGAAATGGCAACCCACTTCAGTGTTCTTGTCTGGAGAATCCCAGGGAAGGGGGAGCCTGGTGGACTTCCGTCTGTGGGGTCACACAGAGTCGGACACGACTGAAGTGACTTAGCAGCAGCAGCAGCAATGTCATTTAAGAGAAGATCTTTTAAGATTTCATATAAAAAAATTCAGCTATGCTTTTGCAAAAGGAACATATAAAAATAAATTAAAGTGATAGAAAAAAATTTTTTTCTAGGAAAATATAATTACATTTCCAGGAAAATAAAAGAAGAAACTGTTGTAGCTATCACACAAATTAGACTTAATATGATAATGATTATTAGGATTAAAGATTTTTGTTCTCTGATGTCATTCAAGTCCTAGACAATAAGCTATTACAGTTCATACTTGCAATTTCATGATGAAAACTTCATATTAATGTCAGAAACAGATACAAATTAATGGAAAAAATGTTATCCTAAATATTATCATAAAACATATATCTTAATTATTCATAAATCATAGATATGAAACATTAGGAAAATATGTCCTTTAAAAATAAAAGTAATAAGGTTTATGGTATGGATACATAGAACCTCCTGAACTGAACAATTAGAAAGCACAGTTTTCCCAGGCTTGTAGAGTTGGTTTATAATTACTCGTTTCGAATATTATTATAAAGCAAGTTAAGCATATAATTAAAATTATTTTTATTTTATAACCCATATCTCTGATGATTAGGCTGTGTATTACATTAAAAGGGAATCACATTATGACATCTGAAAGCCCACCACTATTACAAACACTGATAAATTTGCACCAGTATCCATTTTCCCTATTTTAAATAATGAATTATCATATAAATTAATAAAGGAAGATAGATGCCGTGTTAAAGAATCATGGCCATATGAATAAGATCTTGGCAGGGAATTTTAAATTGAAATGACATGCGCAACTTCTACATAGTTTGCTTAAAAAGGATTGGCTTTTCTATTCTTTCCTAATTTCCACGTGTGCTGGTGAACCACCCAATATTGATGTTTCAGAGTAGGAAACCAGCAAGTAATGAGACTAAAACAATAGGACTCACAAAAGGCATCGATGCATGAATGATGAATGAAGCAAAACTCTCTCCTGGCTCTGGACCTACTATTTATCCCTAAATCTTGGGTAAGTAAGCTTCTACTTCATTTAAGCCACTGATACAAAGATTATTTATTATGACATTGTCTAATTATATTCTCAGATGTATGGGATTAAAGTAATTTTTCTTTGTAGCTTGTCTTTGTAGTTTTATGTTTTATTTTGATAAACAGAAATGTTTAATTTGAAATTAGATGAAAACATAAATGGGCTTCCTTGGTGGTAAAGAATCCACCTGTCAATACAGGAGACTCAGGAAAAATGGGTTTGATCACCGGGTCAGGAAGATAACCTGGAGAAGGAAATGGCAACCCACTTCAGTATTCTTGCCTGAGAAATCCCATGGACAAAGAAGTCTTGAAAGAGTCAGACACGACTTAGTGACTAAACAGCAACAAACACATAAATATTGTCTTGAGTTTAGTGTTTTTGTGTCATATTAATAAATTCATTTTTCTCTCAAGGTTATAAACTACATTGTGTAACAGTTCAATATTTCTAGCCTTTCAGCTTTTGCATCCCCCGAAAGTTCTTGCAACTTCCCCATGCATATGTAGTTCAGAACTTGATCAAAATGTTTTCACTAAAGTGTCCTCAGGGGTTTGGGGGTTTGCTTTTCTGCATTTTTCTTTTCTTTCTAAAACTTACATCTTTACTTTCTGTGTGTTCTGAAAGCTAGAGTTGTATTCCCCAGTTTATTTTGACATGGCCTTACACCATCTTGAACCACCTATCCTGGAGAGAATCTCCTGAAGAAAAATCACAAAGCACAATTCCTAGTCATTACAGCGCCTCTCATTCAGCCATCAACTGCCTTCAGTTTCTGCTGGCTTTTGGCAACTTTCCAGTGCATTCATGTGGTTAATTTTAATATTTTGTTCAGTTTTATTAATGTTACTTGTAACTGTATGCTTAATCTAATATGAGGTAGCATTACTTAAGCAGAACTCTGCTATTGACAATTTTTTTAAAAATATAGATACTGTGTTACTTTGCCTACAAAGGTCTGTTTAGTCAAAGCTATAGTTTTTCCAGTAGACATATACAGATGTGAGAGCTGAACAACAAGACTGAGCATCAAAGAATTAATGCCTTTGAACTGTGGTGCTGGAGAAGACTTTTGACAGTTCCTTGGACTGCAAGGAGATCAAACAAGACAATCCTAAAGGAAATCATCCCTGAATATTCACTGGAAGGACTGATGCTGAAGCTGAATCTCCGATACTTTGGTCACCTGATGAGAAAAGCTGATGTTGGAAAAGACCCTGATGCTGGGAAAAACCAAAGGCGTGAGGTGAAGGGGATGACAGAGGATGAGATTTGGGGGATGACATCACAAACTTAATGGGCATGAATTTGAGCAAACTCCAGGAGATGGTGAAGGACAGGCAAGCCTGATGTACTGCAATCTGTGGAGTTGCAAAGAGTTGGACATGACTGGGCGACTGAGCAATGACACTGCATTTGTGGGCTTTTCAGCTGGTGCTAGTGGTAAAGAACCCACCTGACAATGAAGTAGACATAAGAGATGAGGGTTATATTCCTGGGTTGGGAAGATATCCCAGAGGAGGGCATGGCAACCCACTCCAGTGTCCTTGCAGTCTATAGAGTCACAAAGAATAGACAATGACTAAAGCGACTCAGCAGACACACACTGTATTTGTATGTTTTTTTGTTTATTATAATTTCTAATACATATAAATAGTCCCCTTATTTAATGATAAAACATACATTTTTAACTACAGAGAAACAAAGAGACTTTGAAATGGCACTGATTATGCTTTATTTTTAATTTTTAAGATAACTGCTTGTTTGTATCTATACTATTCTATCCATGGAATTATGTTTATTTTTTCCAAGACATTCCCATAAAAGGGAAATTTTACTGTATCTTCTTGGAATTTGTGTCAAACTTGAACTTGGAAATATTTCAGAGATAAAAGCAGACACCTCATCTTTAGACTGGAGATGACCTAATTCTAACATGGCTGTACCTTTCTCGAGGTATCCAAATTTCACTTTTTAAAGTTCTAATTCATTTTTTCTTTGAATATTAGCCTGTATTTGATAATGTATGGTGTAATAATGCTATGATTCTCTTTTATTTCTCTTAGGAATGGGTGAGGAAATGGTAGAGGTAAGAGAATAAGGTAGTCATTGGGGCTGGTGAATTAATTTAATGAGTATTTCAACCAAACCCCTATTACAGCTTCCATTCTCACTTCCTCATTTTGTGCCATCCTTTTTGTTATTCTGCTGATCACCCAGAGAAGCTCTACCGTCCACTGTAACTGTCACTTATCAGTACTGGTCTCTAGCTTCCTGAACCAACTTTATCCATGAATTGGCAACAATTTCTCAATCACAGACAATCTAACTTCTCTCTCATTTGTTTCGATGTATTTATTTTATTATCATTTTATAAGATTCTCAAAGCGAAAAGAAGAAATCTTGGAGCTTTACTTAGCCACTTTGAAATTACAACATTCACATGCATCATTTTATTAATTTAAACTGATATCATGGTCAGTAAAAATGTGGACTCTTTATATTAAAACTTTTCAAATGAATTTTTCCTCTTTTAACCTTGAGGTGTTGCTTTTAAAATCCAGACCAAAATATTTTAGCAGTAATTATACTTGATTTTATTTCAAAATTTTTAGACCCTCTTGTTACTCTTTAAATTGCTTTTGACTCTATTTTGTCATCTGAAACATCACAACTCCCTCCTGCCAGTAGACCATCTGTAATGACATATGGTGGTTTAACTTTTACAGCACGATTTGAAAAGGGTCACTGCATCACTGTCAGCCTGACTCCTACCTTAGAGAACTAACCTAAGGCTTGTATCCAGGTGCAAAGGCAAATCTTTTGGTCATTTTGAATTGTTTCCTTGATACAACTAAAGCTTTAGTGCATTATCTCTATTAAATCTCAAAGATGTAAGGATATAACGTTCTAATAATATGGATGAAGATATGGAAGCAGAAGTTGCTTATGCGATTTTCTTGGGGTTACTTTGACAGTAGTTGAAAAGAATGAGATTTGAACACATAGTTTATGTTTCCAAAACACACAATCTTTCCACTGCAGCACTTTCATTTTACTGTGATAAAATAGCAGAGTTCAGTAATTCCAGTTCTTCCTATATGCTGATGCCAGGCTAGACTTTCCAAACCATATCTTATTCTGCCTTACTTTGTTGTTTCAGAAAGAGCTATGTTTGCTGCAATTAACAACAAACAAGATTTCTGAAGGTTGGCAGTTTAATTCATTTTCACAAAGTCGTCAAGTGCCTCTGATATTCTATCATTCTCTCATGAACAAAAAAAAATCACTCTAAACCACCAGGCATTTCATCTGCACTCCAAAGAGTGAGAAGGAGAATGACAAACAACACATGCCATAGATTACTATGCTTCCTTTTAAATGTTCTATTGAAATATAATTGACTTCCCATGTTATTAATTTCACATATACAGCATAGTGATTCAACGTCTTTACACATTATGAACTGATCAGCACAATTAGGTGTCTAGTAAGCGTCTGTCACCACACAAAATTATCACAATGTTATTGACTATATTCCCCATGCCGTGCATTGCATCCTTGTGACTTATTCATTTTATAACAGGAAGTTTGTACCACTTATCATCTATTTTGCCCATTCGCCCAACTTCTTTCACTGTGGCAAACACAAGCTTGTTTTCTATATTGATTTAAAATCTGGAGATCCAGGAAAGCCAGTGGTGTAATTCAGTCTAAGTCTGAAGTCATGAACCAGGAGAGCCAATCATGTAAATACTAGTCTAAGGGCCAGAAAAGATGAGTCCCAACTCAGGCAGACAAACAAAAAATTAAATCTTTTTCTCTGCTTTTGTTCTATTCTGCTCATCAATAGATTGAATCATAACTACTCATAATAGAGAAGACAATCTACTGAGTCCACCAGTTCAAACGTTAATCTCATTGAGAAGCGTTTTCACAGACATATCCAGAAAAAATATTTAATCTGGGCACTCCATGACCAGTCAAGTCAACACATAAAATTAGCCATCAAATTATTTAAACTTACCATTATTTTCCTCATATCTTCAGTTTTCAATATCTGTTGACATTTGCTTTTCACTGGTAGTCCTTTCCTTTTCTTTTCAATTTGTAAGAGATCTTTAAATTTTCAGATGCTATTCTTATGTTAAATTTAGAAATGGAAATGCAGGCATACCATGAAGACATTGTGTGTTCTGTTCTAGATCACTGTAATAAAGTAAATTTTGCCATAAAGTGAATCACATAACTTTTTCTTTTTATTTCCCAGTGATATAAAAGTTATGGTTACACTATACTGTAGCCTACTAAGTGCACAATGACATTATGTTTAAAAACAATGTACACATCTTAATTAAAAAATACTTATGGTTAAAAGGTGCTAAGCATCATCCAAGCTTTCAGCGAGTCCCAATAATTTTGATAATGGACTATCTTTCTTCAGTGTTGATGACTGCTGATTGATTAGGACAATGGTTGCTGAAATTTGGGGTGGCTGTGGCAATTTCTTAAAATAAAACAGCAATAAAATTTTCTATATCCATTGACTCTTTCTTTAATCAATGATATTTCAGTAACATATAATATTTTTAGTAGTGTTTTACCCAGAGTAGAACTTCTTTCATAATTGGAGTCAACCTTCTCCAAGCCTGTCAATGCTTTATCAACTAAGATTATATAATATTCTAAATATTCTGTTGTCATTTCAATAATATCCCCAGTATCTTCACCAATAATAGATTCCATCTCAGGAAGCTACCTCCTTTGTTCATGTTGGGCTCAGTCACTCAACAGTGTCTGACTCTTTGTGACCCCATGGACTATGGCCTGCCGGGGTCCTCTGTCTATGGAATTTTCCAGGCAATAATACTGGAGTGAGTCAACACCAGAGGATCTTTCTGACCCAGGAATTGAATGAACTCTGACCTCTGTGTCTCCTGCATTGTCAGGGGTATTTACAACTAGCACCACCTGGGAAGTCCATTTTGTTTATAAGAGGCAGCTTTTCATCCTTCAATTTGTATCATGAGATTGCAGCAATTCAGTCAGATATTCATGCTGCACTTTTCTTTTTTTTTTAATTTTTTTTTGCTGTTTTCACCACATCTGCATTTACTTCCTTCACCTTAACTCTTGTTAATGTTGCTATTATGACCTTACTCATGATCTTAAATGTTATTAGTGGCATCTAGAATGGTGACTCCTATTCAGAAAGTTTTCAGTTGACTTTGCATGTATCCATCAGAGGAATCACTATCTATAGCAACTATGGCCTTACGAAATGTGTTTCCTGGTGAATGAGACTTGAAAGTTTAAGTTACCTCTTAATACATAGGATGCAAAATGGATATCATGTTAGTAGACATGGAAACAACATGGAAAAAACATTAATCTTATACATCTTCAGAAGAACTCTTGGATGCATTGTCACTGAGAACAAATATTTTGAAAATAATTTTAGCTCCTGAGAAGTAGATCACAACAGTAGGCTTAAAATATTCATTAAGTTCAGTTCAGTCAGTCAGTCAGTCATGTCTGACTCTTTGCGACCCCATGAATCACAGCACTCCAGGCCTCCCTGTCCATCACCAACTCCAGGAGTTCACACAACCTCATGTCCATCGAGTCTGTGATGCCATCCAGCCATCTCTTATTTTGTTGTCCCCTTCTCCTCCTGCCCCCAATCCCTCCCAGCATCAGAGTCTTTTCCAGTGAGTCAACTCCGCATGAGGTGGCCAAAGTATTGGAGCTTCAGCTTTAGCATCAGTCCTTCCAATGAGCACCCTGGACTGATTGCCTTTAGGATGGACTGGTAGGATTTCCTTGCAGACCAAGAGACTTTCAAGAGTCTTCTCCAACACCACAGTTCAAAAGCATCAATTCTTTGGCGCTCAGCTTTCTTTACAGTCCAACTGTCATATCCATACATGACCACTGGAAAAACTACACCTTGACTAGATGGACCTTTGTTGACAAAGTAATATCTCTGCTTTTTAATATGCTGTCTCAGTTCAGTTCAGTTCAGTCGCCCAGTCGTGTCCGACTCTCTGCGACCCCATGAATCACAGCACGCCAGGCCTCCCTATCCATCACCAACTCCCTGAGTTCACTCAAACTCATGTCCACAGAGTCGGTGATACCATCCAGCCATCTCATTCTCGGTCGTCCCCTTCTCCTCCCACCCCCAACCTTTCCCAGCATCAGAGTCTTTTCCAGTGAGTCAACTCGTCGCATGAGGTGGCCAAAGTATTGCAGTTTCAGCCTTAGCATCAGTCCTTCCAATGAACACCCAGGATCGATCTCCCGTAGAATGGACTGGTTGGATCTCCTTGTGGTACAAGGGACTCTCAAGAGTTGAACCACAGTTCAAAAGCATCAATTCTTCGGCGATCAGCTTTCTTCACAGTCCAACTCTCACATCCATACATGACCACGGGAAAGACCATAGCCTTGACTAGACGGACCTTTGTTGGCAATGTCTCTGCTGTCTAGGTTGGTCAAAACTTTCCTTCCAAGGAGTAGGTGTCTTTTAATTTCATGGCTACAATCACCATCTTCAGTGATTTTGGAGCCCCCCAAAATAAAGTCAGCCACTGTTTTCACTTTTTCCCCATCTATTTGCCATGAAGTGATGGGACCAGATGCCATAATCTTAGTTTTCTGAATGTTGAACTTTAAGCCAACTTTTTCACTCTCCTCTTTCACTTTCATCAAGAGACTCTTTCCTTCTTCTTCACTTCCTGCCATAAGAGTGGTGTTATTTGAATATATGAGGTTTTTTATATTTCTCCCTGCAGTCTTGATTCCAGCTTGTGCTTCTTCCAGCCCAGCATTTCTCATGATGTACTCTACATATAAGTTAAATAAGCAGGGTGACAATATACAGCCTTGACGTACCCCTTTTCCTATTTGGAACCAGTCTGTTATTCCATGTCCAGTTCTAACTGTTGCTTCCTGACCTGCATACAGGTTTCTCAAGAGGCAGGTCAGGTGGTCTGGTATTCCCATCTCTTTCAGTATTTTCCACAGATTATTCAAACCATGTTGTAAACATCTGTTCTGCTATCCAGGTTTTGTTGCTCCCTTTGCAGTGCAGAAGCAGAATAGATTTAGCAGAATTCTTAAAAGCCCCCAAATTTTCAGAATGGTAAACAATACTGGCTTTAACTTAAAATCACCAGCTGCATTAGCCCCTAATAGGAGTGTCAGCCTGTGCTTTGAAGTTTTAAAGGCAGACATTGACTTCTCCTCTCTAGCTTTGCAAGGTGGTATCTTCTTCCAACAGAAGATTGTTTTACTGACATTTAACATCTGTTGTCTAGTGTGGTCACTTCCATAAATTATATTAGCCAGATTTTCTGGATCCCTTGTTGCAGTTTCTCCATCAGCATCTTCTGTTCTCCTTGCACTTTATGTTATGGGGATGACTTCTTTCCTTAAATCTTATGAACCAACCTCTGCTAGCTTTATTACTATCATTATTTTTTTTTTCCTGCAGCTTTTTTAGCTCTCTCAGCTTTTATAGAATTAAAGAGAATTGGAACTTTCCTCTGGATTAATTCCTAAAACTTTCTCCAGATCAGCAATAAGGCTGTTTGTTTTCTTACCATCCATGTGTCCACTGAAGTAGCACCATTAACCTCAAAAACTTTTCCTTTGTAGTCACAATCTGGCTTACTGTTTAGCACAAGAGGCCTAGCTTTCAGCTTATCTTGACTTTTGACATGACTTTTACTAAACTTAAGCATTTGATTTAAAAATGAATGAAAGATATATGACTCTTCCTTTCCTTGAGCACTTAGATGTTATTCAAGGGTTATTAAATGACATAATTTCCATATTGTTATAACTCAGGGGACAGGCAGGCCCAAGGGAAGGGGGAGAAGTGGGGAAAAAGTAGATTCGTGGAGCAGTTGGAACACACACATTGATTAAGCTTGCCAACATATATGAACTTGGTTTGTGGGGTCCAACAATAATTACAATAAAGACATCAAAAATCACTGATCAAAAATCACTATAACAAATATAATAACAGAGAGAAGATTGAAATAATGTTGAAATTACTAAAATGTGACACAGAGACGAGAAGTAAACAAATGCTGTTGCACAAATGGAACTGATAGACTTGTTTGAAGCAGGATTACCATAAATCTTCAACTTACAAAAAAAGAAGTTGTAATGTCTGCAAAGTACAAAACATAATGGAGAATAAATTAAGGTATGCCTGTATATTGTTTTGGAATTTTTTAACAATTAACTTCATGAATGAAATTATTTAATTTTAACACCACCAGTTCATTGAATGAAAGTACTTAATGGTAATAACATCAACCATATTTCTTTATTTTCCTTTACAAATTTTATTTTGAGTTCTTATTTAAAAAGTCTTTCTCTACCTTTGCTTTCTTCAGCTTCTAGAGTCTACTTGTGTTTCTTGTTCATATCTGTATCTTCCTTCTACAAAACACATTAATTCAATGTCTGTTTCCATTTACATATCTTTTTGCTTTTATTCTGGAGTAGATTTCCTAGTGCCTGTTTTTACAAGGAACCTTGTGATTACACTGGACTGACTTGAATAATCAAAAATAATCTCATAATTTCAAGATTCCTAGTTCATCAAATCCATTCCATCACAATATAAGTTATTAATATCACACTCATAGGTTCCAGGTATTAGAACACAGATGCTAATTTGTGAAGCATTCCATATTTTTTGGAGTAGCAACCCACACATTATTCTTGCCTGGGAAACCCCATGGACACATGGGTCTGGTGAGCTACAACTTATTGGGTTGCAAAGAGTTGAATAAGACTGAGCATATACCCCTTGTTTCTCATCATTTCAGAACCATTATTGATCTTGTGCTAAGATGCTTCCATTGTGTACAACTCTTTGTGACCCTGTGGACTGTAGCCCACCAGTCTCCTCTGTCCATGTGATTCTTCAGGCAAGAATCCTGGAGTGGGTTGCCATGCCCTCCTCATTACTGATCTCACCACATAGTAAAAGATTACAAAAAGATAAATTAAAAAATAACAAATCATAAGAAAACATAAATTAATGCTTTGATATCATATAGTAGACTTTAGAAAAGAAATACTACCCAGGAAAAAAGATATTTTAATGCTGATAAATTCATGAAAAATGTATAGTCAAAATGTATATGCACACAATCATAAACTATTACCAAACACATAGAACATGAACTGATCAAATAGAAATTATAAAGAAGCATAACACCAATTGTGTTTGGAGATTTCAATATTTACTTCTCAGTAATTGATATTACTATTAAACAAATTAAAATTAATAAGACATGATTTAAATATATAGTTAATTTGCATTTAAAATTAATTTAAAGTTTCTTATTAATTTAATTTTAATTAAACAAGAAAAGTATACTTAAACAATATTTATAACTCAATCTAAATGATATTTATATTAATATAATATTTGATCCAAAATATCAACATCAGATGGAAATTTCGCTAAGAACCTTTATAGTTGATAACATTGCAAATTTAAATTCTGTACATAACTGAAAGACATCAAAATATAATATCTTTATGCAGTAAAACTAAGTCAGTGTTTAGAGGATAATCTATAGCTTTACATATATTTATTATAAAAACATAAGAAATATAATGATTTATATGTCTACCTTCAGAAGCTAGAAAAAGATAGTGAAATTAAAACCAAAGGAAGTATAAATAACTAACAGGGTAATAAAGATATAAACAAATCAATTAAATTATAAAACAAACTATAAAGGGAATCAATGGCTCAGCTGGTTCTTTAAAAATATCAATAAAATTTATAAGTCTTAGACAAATTAAGGGAAAAAATAGAGAAGACATAAGTCATAAATCAGGAAAGAAAGAAAATTAAGAAAGAATTCCACTAGAATTGGTAAAATGAGAGACTGCCAATTTTGAATGCTGTTAAGGAAGACAGAGAATGAGATGGCTGATGGCATCACCGACTCGATGGACATGAATTTGAGTGAACTCCGGGAGTTGGTGATGGACAGGGAGGCCTGGCGTGCTGTGCTTCATGGAGTCGCAAAGAGTCGGACATGACTGAGCGACTGAACTGAACTAAAGGAAGATACAGTCACTTTGGAAAATATTTTCACATTCTGTTATAAAAGTAAATATCTCTTTTATTAAACATCATGATTCAGTAATTCCATTTTTATATATTTAGGTAAATAACAAAACAATTTGATCCACAAAGATTTTACATTAATACCCATAGAATAGTCATTTCAAGTTAAAATGAACTAAAATTTCAAATACAACTAGGTAAATGAATAAACATATTTCGGTATATCTATACAATAGGATAATATTCAGCAAAACAAACAAACAAAAAACCCAAAAAAGAATGATATCTAATATTCAAAGCACATGGATGAATGTGAAACAATTATTCGAAGGGAACGAAGATAGACCTTAAACATAAGCACTTATATTTCCGTTTATATGAAACTCTAGAAAAGCCAGTTCTAATATATAGTAACAGCAAATATATACATACACACATATAATGGAATATTGCTCAGCCACAAAAAGAACAAAATATTTCTACTTACAACAACACGATTGGACTTGAATGGTATTATCTGGTGTGCTGTGCTTAGTTTCTCAGTCATATACAACTCTTTGGGACCCCATGGATTGAAGCCCATCAGGCTCCTCAGTCCATGAGATTCTCCAGGTAAAAATACTGGAGTGGGTTGCCATGCCCTCCTTCAAGGGATCTTCCTAACCCAGGGTTGGAACTAAGGTGTCCTGCATTGCAGGCAGATTCTTTACGGTCTGAGTCACCAGGGAAGCTGGGTATTATCTTATTCTTGGTGAAATAAGTCAGACAGGGAAAGACAAATTGGAATCTAAGAAGTAATGCAAATGAATGAATATAGCACAGTAGAAATAGACTCACAGGTATAAAGGACAGGCTGGGCTTACCAGAGGAAGAGGTGACGGGGAGACATGGAATGGGAATAGAGGATCGAGAGCTAAAAAAGCAATTTTAAAATGGATATGCTACAAGAAAATGTAGCCATCATTTTGTGGTGATTTTAAGTGGAGTAATCTATAACAAGGTTGTTATATTGTAAACATGAAACTAGTATAATGCTGTAAATCAACTACATTTTAATTTAATACATACATACATACAAGGACTGTGGAAAAATTAAATAAAAATATACTATCTAAATCCCAAAATTTTCACATGTTTCACGGTGAAATGAAAATTCCTGAACCATATTTGGTGATTGAAAAGGTTTATTTTGGCTGATGTCTGTCTCAGTGATTTGGAACTTCCTAGGAATTTATGATTTTGTTTCAATGTGTTTGATACTCCTGAGAGCACTTCTAAATTAATCAGAACTCTCCGTTCCGTTCCGTCGCTCAGTCGTGTCCGACTCTTTGCGACCCCGTGGACTGTAGCCTACCAGGCTTCTCGGTCCATGGGATTCTCCAGGCAAGAATACTGGAGTGGGTTACCGTTTCCTTCTCCAGGGGATCTTCCCGACCCAGGGATCGAACCCAGGTCTCCCACACTGGAGGCAGATGCTTTAACCTCTGAGCCACCAGGGAAGCCCCAATCAGAACTCTAGGTTTGCCTTAGTAGTGTACAGTTTTCAAATATGAACGTAATTAAAAGTGTAAGCTGGAAT